>NC_137457.1:235999456-237305177 GCF_964235325.1 Thermobia domestica | reverse complement strand
CCGCCGGCAGGTGACTACCGGCCCGCATACAATGGTAGCAGAATTTGAAAGTCATCGCTAATGGAAGTGTCACAATTGATATCAGCGACCGCGAAAACTATGATCGGTCATTTTGGACTAATATCGGTCATTTTTGATTATTTTTACACGTCTCGGTATCCCATCCCCGTAGGAGAATGGAATGAATTTGGAAGTTAATGCGATTGATCTCAGCGACCGCGAAAATGATGAATTCGACACTAATATCGGTCATTTTCTACTGCTTTTACATGTCTCAGTACTTTCCCTTCTTGAGACCCTCTGGTTCGATATTATATATATATATATATATATATATATATATATATATATATATATATATATATATAAAACGCTTCGTCTTGGTCTGGAGCCTGAACCAAGGTACCTGTGACCAAAATTTGGCCACTTTCGGTCCACCCATCTGGTCCCCAGGCCGCACACAGGCACACAGACATACATACAAACAAACAAACTTTATATATATATATATATATATATATATATATATATATATATATATATATATATATATATATGGAGAGAGAGAGAGAGAGAGAGAGAAAAGGCTATATACATCAGAAGTGGATTATGTTTCGGGAGAGGTTTGAGACGTTTATTTGTGTTATACGTGCAATGCGAAAAAATGATCACAAATTTATTTCAGAAGGGGCTTAAGCCCAATAGCCAACCCTAAATACGCGACTGTACATCAGTCAACCGTTCCCATATTATCTAACATAGGAACGAAGCAAATTTTGAGTAAAGGCAAGTTTAATAGCTATCAATATTCGAGACGAGACGGAGACTTTTGAAACACACCTAAGTCTCGTCTCGGTCTTGTCTCGATTTATGAAGATCTGTCTTCGTCTCGGTTATATAAAATCTGTCTCGGTCTCGTCTCGGTACATTGAAGTCCATCTCGATCTCGGTACTATACCCTAGGATACAAAATGACACAATGAGCATTTAATAACTAAATTAATTTCACAAAAGGATGCTGATGGAGTTCAAGAGGTATCGCGTCTGACTACCAATCGGCAACTTTGGTTCAAGTTCTGGTTGATACTTTCTTCAACAATCCCATGCTCTGAGGTACACTGTGTACACACTTTTATCAAATTAAGTACCATGGTGCCCTTGTTGTTGCTGGATATATTGAAAGGTAAAGGGAGTCGAGCGTGGAATTAGCCAACCAATCCCTCTCTGTCTGTAGGTTGAGAATCCTGATTCGCTACTTCCTGCTATACGAAATATTGTTTATATTGAGACACTGTTCCATAGCCGCCAAAAACAGAATACACCAACTTGAGTAGTTATTGATCATTGTAATAAGTACCAGTATTTTATAGTGTCTACATATAGTAGTTTACAATAGATAAAAAATAAAAACAATTAGATATAATTTTCTTTAAAAGAAATGTACTAAAAATAAAAAAAATGTTTATGCATGATTAAAAAGAGAAACATGGGGCGCTCGTATATGTGCACCACTCCTTTAGTGTTAGCACCATGATAGAACGGAGTTATGGCTACGTACTAAAATATAATCCTAAGTTTGCTTAATTAATATAGACTGATATAGACGCGTTTAAATTATCTTAAGCAATCTTATGAAGTTCAAGCTTTATGGCAGGGAAGTGTTATAATAACGGGACCAAAATCATTTTAGTTAATACCGGTATGTTAAAATCAAAGATACCTATTTTATGGAGATATCTATCTTACTTGTGCTGGTAAAATTTCCGGAAATTTTGAACCCATTAGAAATATTTCGGAAATATAGTCAAAAACCAGAAAATATAATTTAAAAAACGATTTCTTTGCCTGATGTTAATCTTATTTGCTGTAACGTGTCTGCAGCGTACATACAATGTATTTCGCTAACAGGAAAAATACTTAAAGCAACATGTTTTAATTTTACCTTATAGTTTTCTGATTTCTGCTAAAAATTTATCTTTATTATTTGTATATTTTTTGAACAACTCAGAAAGAGAGATGATTTTATTTACACATACATATACACCGCACAAGTGTAAATTTGAGCAGCGAGAAATATATTAAAGAATTTAACATATGAAACTTCCATTCGTTATTATTACAGACATGTTCAAATAATCAGACTCAACATTCAGTTTCTGAATATTTATTGTTCTTACAATATTACGTGAGAAAATACGTTCGAACTTAGTCCAAATTACTACTTTGTAACTCTGTCCTAATTTCTAGTGCGTGTGGCATATGCTTTTCAATATCAATAAAACATGCATACGTAACATTCAAATATAGTTACTATAAAGGGTGTATATCCAAATTGGAAACAAAAAATAAAATGGGATACTTACAAGAAAATTATCTCTCATGCAAAGATTAATATTTCTTATGAAGACTTACTCTTTATTAAGTTTTTTATCCTTTGTGGCATCCCATGTACGAGCTTAGCACATTTAGCCTTCAAGTCAACATTTTGCCTTCAAGTCAGATACCACAAATTTTTGATCTCCTTGATCAGTTGAAGTTTGGTTCTAATGTGCTTCTTCTCTAACTTTTCTTTCATGAAGCTCCAAAAGTTTTCAATCGGGCTCATATCAGAACTAGTGCATGGCCACGGAAGAGCACTAATTTCGTTGTCCTCGAAATATTTTGTCACAGTTTTGGCCCGGTGGCATGGGGCTCCATCATGCATAAAGAAGAATTGTACGTCAGTAAACCAGAGTGCAGTCTGGGGAAGTAGTTCTTTTTGAAGAACTTGTAGATATTGGTCCTGCTTCATTGTCTCCTCTACTATATACAGTCTTCCAGGCCCGCAGACAGAGATCACACCCCAGACTATGACTGAAGTAGGATGCCTCACGGTTTATTAAAGACATTCTAACTTGAATTCTTCCCAGGTCAACGTAGCACATATTGTGAACATTCATCAGACACAAAGATACATGATTCATCACTGAAACACACTATTCTCCAATCGTCTGCAGTCCAATATAAGTTAAATTCAAAATCAAGTCAACTCAATCAACTGTAGGCCTCGTGCCCATTCGAGGCGCTTCTTTGCCATGATTGGAGTAGAATCTAATTTTTTTTTCTTTCTTGACCGTGTGCTTTTATTCCCTCGGCACAAAGAATAGTTTGAACACTTTCAGACCAAATGTCGGCGCCATTCTCAGCCATTTGTATGCTTAAGTCCATTTGAAGTTGCACTTCTGTTGCTCAGCGCCAATCTTTTTAGTTTTCTGATACCTCTTAGCGATAGCTTTGGTTTTCGCCCACACTTTCCAACCCTATTTTGGCTCTTGTTCATTTCAACAGAGATTCTACTCACATATTTTTGTTCTATCCCAACTCTACTAGCAATGTATTGTCGTGTATATATTATTTGCAACAGAAGTATTTTGTTAACTTCCATTTTACGCGGAGAAAGATCTTTTGCTTTTCCCATTAAGCTGCAATTACTGGACTACACAGAATAAAAGATCAATACACGGAACACGTCACGATCAATTTAAACGGGCTCATTCGAACTGTTAAACGCTTTGAATGTTGTTAATTTCTTACGACAGCAACCACAATACTTCAGACTGTAACTTGGTGATAGGAACCACAAAAACTATCTACAACTGAAATGCCACTTGCAGTATCCCCCCTCTCACTAATAACATCTGCTGTTCAACGGTGATATCACCACTTCAACTGTACAGTAAACAAATGAAAGATCCTATATTGGTTGTTTAACCATTAAATTAAATGTTCTAGAACTCTGAAATTAGGACTCCTACATCAATTTTCAATTTTTCGAGTGTGTATCTAATAATTTGAACACGTCTGTAAATACTGGTAAAATGAGCGTTCTTCTCACGGGGACAATACATTTCATTTTGGACATAAAGGGTACCAAAACTGTCACCAATGAACTGGGACCCCAAAAACTATGAATTCGACATTACTATCAGTCATTTTTAGTTACTTTTTATATATTTCCTTTTCCCGAATTTGCAGGGAGGAATTGGATTTAAACGGCATCGAAAGTGTCACTGTTCATCCCAGCAATCTTGAAAACTATGGATTCGACAATAATATCGATCATTTTCAATATATATCCCCCTTCCTTCCTCCAAGTTGCACCTTCAAAGTGAAATGATAAAAACCATCCCATGCCCGAACCTCATCTATGTTGAAAATTTTATCGAGATCGGTCTGGTGGTTCAAAAGTTAAGTTGCAAATATAGTCACTTTCATTTTTATATAATTTGTCACATTAGAAAACAGGAAAATTTTGTACATAAAGTCTGTATAAAAGTGTGTATTGAAATATTAAATAATAGTAATTGTATGTTTTAGCACACGGGTATTAATGAAATTTGCCTACTGCTGTGTTTTTTAAAGAAGTATTTTGGTTAAAATTAATAACATTTCACCAGATCAAGAGCACATTAAGAACTCAGTTTCATTCAAGAGCCCTATTTATTGCAACAGAATCGCTTCATGATGGTAGATGTGTATGCAGGTGTTAGAGTCCAGCAATTAATGCACAACCACGAATAAACGACTAAAAAGCATATAAAGGAAATGAGTGCAGACTATTAATTTTCAAGAATAATTACGACAGTTTTATTTTCGATTACTTACTTTTTTTTTAAATATTTACAATATAGAAGTTTCTCAACTTATACTTTCACACATTTGAAAAAAAAAGAAACGGTTCCATTACTAGTAACCTAATACAAAGATTTTTGTTATTTTCCCAATTTTTCCGGAAAGAAACCGAAAAAAAAGTTTTTTTTTTTTTTTTTTTTTTTACCAATGGGTTCAAAATTTCCGGAAATTTTACAACAAATCAGGAGGCGGCCTGATGAACGTTTGTTGCCAAACTGTATTAGTCGTCATCATACCGGTCCCACGCCGGGCATTATGATATGGGGAGGGATTTCGTATGATCACAGGATTCCGCTAGTGATTATTCCTAACACCATAAGAGCGCACGTCTATATTACAATAGTGATCGAACCCGTTGTTCTCCCGTTCATGAACGACGTGGAAGCTGTGTTATTTTAACAAGATAACACTCGTCCCCATACCTCAGCTGCAACTCTACGTGCTTTTCAAGATGTTAACGTATTACCTTGGCCGGCAAGATCTCCAGATTTATCTCCATGCATTCAACAAGGCGGTGACTACACTGAATACTAACGACGAATATCGTCCTCTTACGTCTTTCGGTGCACCTGCATGCTGTAAGTTTTGTATTTCAAACTTGAAAAAAATGAATTGAAATCTTTGGTTTACGTCCCACGATTATGCCGGTTAGGCTAAAGGAGACGGTAATGATGACAGATGAGTGGAATGGTGGAATGAAGAAAGTGGGAGGAAACCCACAAGCATGGTGTTTGTCCACTACAAAGTCCACACGGCGCGAGCTGGGATCGAACCAGGGACCCCAAGCACCGGAGGTGAACGCTCTACCACTGAGCCACCGCGGTCCCTATGACGCTCTGTGTTTTCAAATTTCAAAACTTCCAGTATAACCCTAAAAATGTGGAATAGGGATTCCCTCTTTTGACGTCCCTCTTTTAAAATACTTAAAGATAACTGACAAATCTACACAAAATTTGCAATCGACCAGCTGAAACGACATGTTTTAGGAGGTTGTAGTTCCCGAGATCTCATTGTCAATAGTAATTCGAGACAAACATATAACTCTAGCGTTTAAGACAATCATATAAACCTATCATTAGGGACAAACATATAAGCCAAACATTTTAATATATAGATAAATGTATATGATATATAAAAGTTAGAATAGAATATTGCATTGTCTTCCGACTTACTTTTTATTATTGAGTACACAACGAACTTTTGTGAGCTAAAGAAAATAATGTAATTAAGAATAAACTGTTACTGGTATTTGCATTAAGCTGACCACATTGTTCCATTCTTCTTTTTTGAGGACACATTATGCAAACCAGAATTGAATAGCTGAGTAATGAGAGTTCGAAAGTAGGAATTAATTTAAGGAAAACAGAAGGTAATGTACGATCAACAATGTGAAATAATTAATAATTCAATCAAGGGAAAACTAAATATTTGGTGACCTAGGGCAGCCGAAAACATCTAATGCTAAGATGACTGATGAAATAAAGATGCCAAATGGCATGACGCTTGTTAGGAAGAATAATTAATAACTTTATTTTTAAAAGCAAACTACCAACACATCTGAAGCATAAAGTTTATAATGAGTGTGTCTTATCTGAGTTGATGTACGGTTGTGAAGCCTGGACATTTAATGTGCAAACGATTCAAAGATTAAAATTTACACAAGTAGCAATGGGAATATGTGTGTTAGGACTAACTAGGACACAGATGAATACTAGCGAATGGATTTGCTCCAAATGAAGGTAGAAGATGTAATCAAGACTGCGAAGAACATAATGTTGAGATTAACCGTTCACATAGCTAGACAAACAGATGAAAGGTGGACATTAAACGAACTTTTACACTGGATTCCCAAAGAAAAGAACGACCAGACGTCCGAATGTAAAGTGAGGGCTGACTGGATGAAATCAGTTATTTTTCTGAGTTGCATGGATGAGGAAAGCTCTAACCGAGATATGCGGAAAAGAATAGGAGAGGCCTTCTTCTAACATGTGGATTTTAAAAAAAAGAAATCATATAATGGTGATGAAGTTTGTTTGAACTACTAACTTCACCTGAATTGATTCCATTTTCTTCTGGTCATAGTATGTAACTCATGAGAGAAAATAATCTCTAAATAGGGTCATTGTGCTGGGAGACACAAGAGTAATGCAATAACGATTTATGGGAAACGTTTCATTTAGATATGGCGGCTGGTAGTTGTTAGGTATGTGTCTTCCTCCCTGGAACTGGGTTTTGTTGGTATAATATTTTTATTGGTTCAACCATTATTATTAATATTGCAATTTACATTATTTTAATTAAAGACACAAACAATGAAGTGTTATTTTAGAGACTGTGTCCCATATCCATGGACGAATAGTCATCTTAACTTACGTACTCATGTGTTTCGGCTTGTTATTATGTATTTTGTTTTCTTTCTGTTTACCTGTAAATCTATCTCATCGCGCTAGTGCAGTAACACAGATACTCGAAGGTCCCACGTTCAGTATCTCAGCGGTGGCATGGATGTTTGTGATTATGTTAAATAGAACATGACGAATAGACTAATCACCACGGCCCGAAGTGAAAATGTTACTAGAATGGCCCATTCAAATAGTTTACCAAAGTTTTTTTTAACCTATTTCATTGCAAGCTTCTACTAAGATGTCGGTGTTACTTTATAGTGTTTGCGCGTATACAAGCAATTGATTCAAGCCATTAATGAATAAACACTGGTACAATGAAAAAATCGATCACAAACAATTTACAGCACTTTCTTACATTAACCAATGATTCAAAGGTTGTGAGCAGCCAGGATGGCGTCATTCCTGCCCCAACACAATTACAGTATTTCTCTTTTCACATCCTAAAACGTTTAAAGAAGAGTCTTTGATACTATAGAACAAATTAAAACAAATCGTTCTTCACAAACGATTTAAGCTAATTTTGTATATTGACTGACAATTTAAAGGTTGTTGGGGACCAGGACAAAGTCGTTCCAGCCCCTTACGCCGCATTTTAAAAATAATCAAGGACGACGGATTTTAGTTTCGAATCAAGCACGTATCCAGGTTTTATTTCGGAGAAGGCCCAACGCGAAGCCTCGTAAGCAAGTAATTCTAATGTTTTAACATTGAAAAAAAGCAGTTTTTTTTTTAATTTTCAAATTTTGTGGGAACGAGAAATATTCTATACTTAAACATCCAAGAGGACTGTTTTGTTCCATAATCAGCATAAAGCTCCACGAATACTGAAGTCACCACAAAAATTAAACTACAAACAGTGGAAAGTTAGGTGGGATAGATCACTTTGGCAGTATAAATTTACTTGAAATGTTTGCCGAAGATTAGACACTTCACAGGTGTGCGACAGTTCGGTAGATTAAGCCATTCGGTGAAGCAGGAATCTGCAATACAGGAGGACACGAAATTTGTCACTTCTGGTGTTAGTAGAGATAAGATTTCAGACTAAATCTATTCTTGGGACTCTAAATCAATTGAAAAAAGATCATATTACCGTTTTTACTGTACGTTGATCAACTTTGAAACCAGAAATGATTTATTTCTATTACTTTCGGTTTGAATATAGGATTATGGAAGAAGGATCCTATTTTCGGGAGAGCTCCTCCGTGGCTAAGCGGTTAGCGTACGCGCCTTTGGCGTGGGAGACCCGGGTTCGATTCCCGGCGGGAGCTCATGTGGTTCGGATTCCACGTTAATCAGTAGGTCCACGTCTCATATAGCCTCGCTGCTGAAAGGGGCGCTAAACTAAAATCAACTCAACTCAACCCTATTTTCGGGACACTGAACCGCTAAAAAAAAAAAGAAAAAAAAATCTTCTCGCTATCTGTTACAATTTTCCTTCTGATATCTGTCAACTGATAAATGAACGGATGGACATAGTCGTTCTATTCGATTTCTTACACTTGTGCATATCACCAGTGGCACAGCGTCATAAGGAAGGGGCACAGGGGGCACGTGCCGAATTTTCTCTCTTGAAATATACATTTCTAGGTTTCTGGGCCAATCGTCGCAAGATAAACATGTATGTAAAACTGTTTTGTCACCTCGTCCATAGAATGTATATACATATATATTCTCAATTTATTCAAAAGTAACAACGCTGTGGTTATTTTTCGAAAGGAAGAGAATTACAAATGAAAGAACAATGCCAAACAGATTACTTAAAAAATGGAAGATGTTTTACATCTTGGTAGAGACGTACGCTCACTTGTTAAGAAAATGAGAAGGATTGGTTCCTATATTTATCTCACTTCTGAATCTGAGCTCAATTTTAAGAACTAGATGACTCAGTGTAGCATTTTCAACAGCGTACTCCAGCCTTTCAGATTTGTATTAAATTAAAATGAGCATTTTTTTTTTATTCTTCAAATATGAATTAATGTTACTTTCTTTTGTGATAAATATTCTGTAGTGCCCACTCCTACCATCGAAAGTTTTGATCACCCTATGTCTGTGTATAAAACGCGACTCATTTGGTGTTTTGAGTCAATACAAAGATGCAAGATAATCCTTCGTCCAAAACATTTTGCAGTGTAGTGAACTACAGCGTAAGTTTTACAAGCACTCTTTTGCTCTTCTATGGTTTTACAGAGACTTCGCACGCTAAATAGAAAAACACATTTATTTTTACGTAGATAACAATGCAAGACAAATTAAAGCCAAACAAAAATGAAAATAGAGTGTAAAAGCTTAAGTCAATATATTAGGCAGACTATACATATTAGATTAATTTATACTATTTCCCCCCCTTTTTTTTTTTAGCTACGAGGTAGAATCCGAACTGCCATAATGCATTCAAATTTCAAGGCTCTCCAATTGGCATTCGAACCCTGGACTCCGTGCACGATTTAAAATTAGAAATTTCAATTTGTTCCACTTCTAAATACATGTGTTCTTCGAAATACATGTCAAAATATTTAGATTATTTACGCATTAAAATATAATTATATTAAATACTAGTATGTGGTTTAACAAAGTTATGCTATGCCGGTAAAAATTATTTTACTTTTTTTTTACGTCCAACGTTTATGCCCCAGGGCTATGCGAGACTGTGGTGATGAGAAGAATGGTTATGATGGAGTTCGATAACTCACGTTCGCTCAACTACAATCGTATGAAGTGAGTGTTGGGTCGAGAGAGCGTGATGTCAAAATGATGTGAACGTGAGGGCAGACTGGTAATGTGAGCAGATCTTGCATCGTTTGGCCTAATCCTCGTTTCGCCTAACCAATTATCTGACACTTTTATGACAGATAAAAGATAAGCTTTATGTCCGCCATTTTAGGCGAAATAAGGATACTCGTTTGGCCTAATCCTCGTTTTGCCTAAAATGGTGGACTACAAAAAAATCGTGGAGATAAAACTGGAAGGAAATTTTTCGAAACAAAATATTCCCTACTATGTGAAGAACTGAGAAATACAGATGCAAAACCAGTTAAATCCCTCTTCCATATTCAGTTTCATAAAGTGTTAAATCCCAAACCTGCAAATATCCTAATGAGAAAAGCAGAATCAAACCCGGTTAATTCCATATTTCAAACAATTTGAGGCTTCGTACTGTATAGGATTAGTTTAGTAATCTGAATATTTATTGTAACTCTTCGTAAATCATTCGAAATTTTATTTGGCAGAATTTGAAGTGTGTGCTTTCATTATTTTTTTTTTTATTTTTGGACTGAAAATTGAAAAAAAAAAAGAAAATGAAATCTATTTTTACGTCCCACGGTTATGCCAGTTAGGCTAAAAAAGACGGTGATGATGAGAAATGAATGAAATGGTGGAATTAAGAAAGTGGGAGAGCCACGAAAAAACCCACGAGCACGGTGTTTGTCCACCACAAAGTCAACATGGTGCGATCCGGGATCGAACCAGGGACCCCAAGCACCGGAGGTGAACGCAATACTACTGAGCCACCGCGCACCCTGGACTGAAAATGGAGACAATATACGACTTAACCTAACTGTTCGTGAAACTTTTCTGTGCTTATTTGCTTTTCTTTAATAATTACTAGACAAATGCACGCAAAATTGAAAGAAAATGATACTCAAGCAGCGATGATCATAATTTTGTTATCAGACAACACCAAAATTGTCTAGAAAACATACAAGACACATGAAAAACTGGAAACGAAATGTAGCCAAAAGGACAAGGTGAGTGAACTATCTATGGTTAAAAGTCGTTTGTTTTGTATTTTAGGGTAACTCTTTACTTTGAACAACATTGTTGGACTAGGTTCTTCTTTAAACGGTCTCTTCAGCTTCAGCAGAACCTCTTTCTTAAAATGTCTCGTGTCAATTATCATTCAAAATTATAACATGCTTCTGGTACAACAAAAATTTCCACTTATTTCCATCTCTTTCTGCCACTGTTTTGCTCAAACTCAACATTTGCACATTTTGTTTTGCTATATTTCAAATTCATACATTGGGATAATTGGCAAATTAATATTCACCCTATGTTAGTCCATAAAAGGTTACAAACTCTTCCAAAATATAGTCATTCAGTTTAGAAATGTATACGGATAGGTATAATTCACTCCGCTTGTAGTTACGAAGGGTTTGACGATTGAAAGCAGCTCAAAGCTCACGTTTTACAAAGAGGTTTTTGAGGAATAGAAAACCGAGAAAATGGTGATGCACCAAAGGACGACGACGATATGGATTTTCATTTAGTAGATGATGATGGAGAGGAGGTTACATAATTCAATTTTTTACACATTTGGATCCATTGTTTTCAATTTAGAACAAAATTAATGTAGCATTTATGTATCCATATTCATTTGTGCCAATCTTGTGCAATGTATAGTTGATAATAATCCCCCCCCCATCAATATTTTAGTAGGCATAATACTGATTTCTGACTCTGACTCCTATCCTTTTTGATAAGTTTTGTATCTTGAGCCTCAACAAAAATGGCCGTTCGTCCAGATGCAAAAGCTGTTATTTCCATTTACATACGCAAAACCTGTTAAATCCAAACTATTTTCTTCAATAACGCAATTCACAGACTAGTGTGATTATACAGCTTTCGACAGACCAACACTCACATTATTCTTAACTTTTTAATGTTCTCTAGTTTCTAATATTATTTTACAATTATGATGTGTTTAAACAGTTTTTCTCGATTTGTCACAAATTTTAAAATGTGAATTTCACGGGTTTTGCTATTCACCTACTCATATATATTCGTATATATCCATGGTCCTAGTAAATACATAAAGGAGTTTGGGTAATCCTAACTCCTCGAAAATAGTTAATATAATATTAATCTATATATTTTGCATTTCTTAATTCTTTATTTACTAGGGAATTTTCTCTTATATAATTTTCCTCTAATTGAATTTCCACGATTTTTTCTTATTGTCCGCCATTTTAGGCGTAACGAGGATTAGGCCAAACGAGGATCCTTTTTCGCCTAAAATGGCGGACACAAATCTTATCATTTATCTGTCATAAAAGCGTCAGATAATTGGTTAGGCGAAACGAGGATTAGGCCAAACGTGGCGACACGATGTGAGCATGAGGTCAAGTTAGAGTGAGGTCAGAGTAGCGATGTCAGCATGAGGTCGAGTGATCGTGATGTCGTAATGATGCAGTCGAACTCCTCGTAACTAAATTTAACTCCACTTTCAACATCCATTCTTGTCAGATCACTCGGATTTTATTCTCTTCTTTAATGTTAGCCCTCCAAAATTGACTTCCATTCTAGATTTGAGAGGTCAATGCCCCCCGTGCCTCCTCCTTTGGCTCCGAAACTGAATCAGTGTTTATTATCTTTATTCCGTGGATGAATAGTGAAAGCATCACATATGAGTTGTGTGCTTTTGGTTTACTACTAGTTCAGCGGTTAGTTATTATATTGCCTGATGCCATTGCTAATATTATGTTGTCATATCATTTTGTTGTAATGTATTGGCGTGTTTTGTCTCAAGTACAATTATCTGCTATGTGTTATTATGTTATTACTAATACAGTATATATTCTATATATACTCATAATACACATTATGATGTATATTTATGATTGAATGGAAGGAAAGATCTAGCAACCTTAACTCCACGATAACAAATAAGAAAAAAAAAATACTTCACTTTTGTTACTACACCCGTGACTTTGGTTTGAGATCAAAGTCTATACGTATTCTATTATTCGTAGGAGAATTATTTGTAAAATAGTACGAAATCAGTATTGCTTCCGTAAGTCATATTTATGTATGTATGTATGTATATGTTTATTGTATCCTTTATGGAGGATTCTGGCAATGCGCCAAGTTTCGGAGGGAGGATGGAGTTCGAACTGTTATTCCAGTAGGCCTAAAGACACATGCTTATCTTATTTTTCATTAATATAATTTAAAATAAGTTAGATAAGAAATTAAGCCAATCCTTGGCGGCTCAGGATTGTCGTCTACAGCTTTGCACGTACCTAGCTAGACATGCGTCTAGAACAGTGGTGTACAATTATAATGTGCCTGAGGGCCATAACCCTCCCAGACAGCATGTTTGCTTGCCGCAAGCTTGCCTGCCGCTTTTATTTGATTTTATTTCGCTTTGGCTTATACACAAAAGCCTATTTCTGCTTAGCGCAAGCCGTAGTGCGGGCAACCCACGCTTCGCTTGCGAGACGCTTTTCTTTAGATTGAAGTAAAAAGCCAGCGCGCGTTCGATTTTCAGTTGTTCTCAAAATCCACGTGACGCTGACCTCCTTACTTTCGGCGATAAGGTAGTGTTTGCGTTGTTAGTGTCTTGTTAGCATTCAGCTTGAATAAAGGACAAACTTAATTATTTTTTTTAATTGTTCCGTCTAGTACTCTAGTACTGTAGTCCCACGTACCTATAATATCGCTCTTTATTTCCTCATATTTCGGTAACTATGAGGCATAACGAATTGTAGTATTTACGTATAAAGCATAAATGTGAACATAGATGGCAGCAGATTTGAGCCTACTTATTTTGCGAAAGAATACAGAACTGTTGCAGATATTTTAATATAAACTTCAAGTTTAACTTACAGTTTACTATAAACTTTATCTGAACGCTGTGTTTAAAGTATAAACATTTTTCAGCGTTTTTATATAAAAAGGTAGAAATTTCAAGTACTCGCCACTAATATAGCAACATGTTAGATATTTGTAAAAAGCAACGGCACGTTGCGTGTCACAACTAAACCGTTACAATTATGCTTATTTTGATGTTTTGCAAAAGCGGATGGGAGACTTGGGTGTTTTCATGGTTGTGCATATGCTCCAATAATTGGGGAGGTGAGGGGACAATATATTGTAGCATAGATTTAGTCAGACGATTAAATTATACTGATTTCATACTGTTTTATCTAAATTCGCTTAGTGCAAGATTCCATATAACTTCTTTGGATTGTGTTTCGCTTGCAATAAGCTTAATAAAGCTTGCCATTGATGAGAATACGCTTAAATTGGCTTGCGTTTGAGATAATTTGACTTGTGTTTAACTTGTGAAGACAAGCTTGCCCCAAGCCTTGCCCAGATGTAACTAACTAGCTTGCCACAAGCTTAAAGCAAGCTAATTGGCTTGCATAGTATAGCTTGCGGCAAGCTAATTTACCTTGCAACAGCAAGTTTGTGGCAACTTGCAGCAAGTTTAAATTGCTGTCTGGGTAGTAAACTGGAGGGCCGCAGCAGCAGCTCCTGCTGCTGCTAATAATAATAATAATAATAATAATAATAATAATAATATAATTGTAACTTTTACATTATTATTATTATTATTATTATTATTATTATTATTATTATTATTATTATTATTATTATTATTATTATTACGCTAGAAAAAAATCTAAAAAACGTATTTGAAATATATACCTATTCAATTCAATGTGAGAAATGAAGGTGACTAGCAGCGTTTCCAAGGGCCGGGATATCTATATTCATTCCTGTCGTTGTGAGCCGCAGGAGATGTAAAAGAGAAGAATGCCCAAGGCAGCTTCTGAAGAGATTCTTCACAATTTTCATGGTGGAAAATGCACTTTCACACAAATAAGTGCATTTAAACACTGACACTCTTTCCCGACTAAGCTTCAAGATTTAGGGAAAGGTCGTGCCCTGGATTCTTGAGCCTTTTTGTTCTACATAATCGCTAAATGGATGTCTTATTTCGAAAGAAGAGTGGAAACATTAAAAGAATGAATAAATATAAATGAAAATAGTATCAGTAATAAGAATCGTAAATCGTGAAAGCTTTGTGGGCCGCGCAAAATGGTTTGGCGGGCCGCCATTTGGGCAGCACTGGTCTAGAAGTTAACTTTTAGAATGGTTCATAGGCTTCCAGTTCCATGAGTCCAAATCTAAGGTATGAAATGAATATGTGTTAAATATATTTACGAATAAATTTATTAATTCTTCATAAAACAAGAGTTTTAAGGGGGATCCGGTTTTACCCTTAAATACACCCTTGTTCACAGAGTTCACTTCGAACCTTAAGTTACTAGCCTACGAACTGAATAAGAACTTAGTCACAATTCCAACAAAGAATGCCCGTTTGTCTAACACTTTCCATATTTTCTCATCCCTCAGATACTTGCGTACGGTATTTTGTTTTCAACTGATAACCCATTGAAGCACACTATTCTACAAAAATGTGTCCGCACGCACCGATATTTTCTGACACTTCGTTTGATGTTACTAGCGCAAAAGGCAAATCAAAGACTTCTACTCCACCCACCTGCTCAAGCAAATCTTTCCACAGAAGGAAAGGCCAACAATGCACCCGTCAATCAACCCACCCAAAGCAGATAGCAATCAGATTTTTTTTTTCCGACAATGCAAACAAAGAATTAGCTTAATCTGTGCGTTCAACACTTGATACCGAAGAAAAAAAAGTCCTATACATGTATAATTCCTGGCAAATATTTCACAGTTTATAACACCACGAAACCTTTAAATATTGCGTGGCAAGAGAGAGATTACCGGACAAACAAAAATGTTGAGTACGAGTGGTTGCTTTCATGAGCCACATACTGATTATACGAACTATAACTTCACTAGCTCTATAGATCATGTTCGATCGTTCAACTAAAAACATAATAATATGGAATGTTCGGGATAGGGTAGGGAAAAGTGTTGGTCATTGCCTAAGTTGAAGGTACCATTCCGTAATTTGTCTGGTGTAACAGAGGGGAAAAAAGGACGTGAATAAAATTAACCCTGCCCACTTCTCAGAAATTACTCAAACTTTGCACATGGTTAGTGCATTGTTAGTGCCCGTTAGTGCACCGAACACTAACGTTAGTGTTATCATAGTTAAGAGAGTTATTTGTGAAATACTTGGGCGGCGCTAACTTTAGATTTTTCAACTTTTTGTAACTTTTACATGACTTGTCCCGCGAAAATGGGACAAATGCCAAAGGTTAGTTCATCGTTAGCACATCCCAAAATCACTAAGCACTAATGTAAGTGCTATCAAATTATTGGGTTAATAACGAAATACCCAAGCAGAGCCAAACGTAAATTTTCAAACTTGTTCCAGGAAGATATGACAAACGCAAAAGGGTTAGTGCCTCCCAAAACACTAAACACTAATGTTAGTGGTATCATAATTAAGGAGTTATTTGCGAAATACAAGGCTAACTTTAAAATTTTCAACTCTTAATAACTTTTAGATTAATCGTCTTACGAAGATGGGGCAGATGTCAAAAGTTAATCGTTAGTGATTTCCAAAACACTAAACACTACCGTTAGAGCTTTAGTTTAAGAGTTAATTGTCATATAGTTTAAGGGTTATTTTCGAAATACCTGGATGGGCTAACTTTAGACTTTTCAACCTTTACTAACTTTTACATTAATTATCTCAGGAGGATGGGACAAAAGCCATGCGTTAGTGCATCATTACTACTTTATAGAGAGCAATTACGTTAATGCTAGGGATGGGCACGAGTGAGTTGGAGCGAGCTCTCATTGAAACTCGACTCGACTCGAAAATGATATTTTTGAGCTCGACTTGAAAAAATTTCCTCCAACTCGACTCGACTCGAAACTCGACTCGAATTTGACTCGAGTTTCGAGTCGAGTCGAGCCAAAACGAATCAAATCGAGCCAAATGCTGTGTGTAGTTTCAAGTATTTTTTCAAGTATGCTACATAGGCAATACAATTATTATCAATGATACTTACTACTACTACAACTTATTATTATTATTATTATTATTATTATTATTATTATTATTATTATTATTATTATAACACCGTGTATTAGAGGTTTGCACTCATGTCTACTAAGCATATATCACGGGAATGCGGCGTAGGATCGAAACTGCGTAGCATCGAAACTGCGTACGATCGAAAAATTCAGCTCAAAACCTGTTTCGATCCTACGCAGTTTCGATCGTACGCAGTTTCGACGCTACGCAGTTTCGACGCTACGCAGTTTCGACCGTACGCAGTTTCGATCCTACGCAGTTGCCCTCAAATAATTTAAGTTTTAATCATGCGCTCAAAAAATATATTTTTTTTTCTCTCTTTAATTTGTTTAACCTGTGCAGCTATAAATTAGGGTTATATTCATGGACTCCACACGACCTAAACTGCGTAGGATCGAAACTGCGTACGGTCGAAACTGCGTAGCGTCGAAACTGCGTAGGATCGAAACTGCGTACGGTCGAAACTGCGTAGCGTCGAAACTGCGTACGATCGAAACTGCGTACGGTCGAAACTGCGTAGCGTCGAAACTGCGTACGATCGAAACTGCGTAGGATCCACACTGCAGGTAGGATGGACAAGTTACAGGCGTATGGATTGAGAATCAATTATGATTTGTAATGATGACTGTCAGAAGTGTAATACTAACTTTGAAACAGCTTCGACGGAATATAATGTAAAATAGTTATGTAATATGAAGAATTTAAAGTAATGAAGAATATGATGTATAATGAATATTGAAGTATAAGAATAATAATAATGTTTAACGAATATTTCGATTGTAAAGATATTATTTCTAAAGGCTATCAGAAAGTTAGAGAAACAAAAGTCAGATAAAGATTCATATGCTGTTCTGTGTGTACTCGTCTGCGTAATATGAATGAAAATTTATATGATTTTATGTACAGCTTAACGACCTAATCACTAGTTATTCATATGTATGTCAACAACGTTACAATATTGTACTTCGCTTTGGGAGTTTCTCATTTGTACGCTGAACCTCAAATCGATTTATAATTGGAACACGTACCCGTGGGGGTAGGAGCATTTCAATGTATTCCGTTACATTTCACAAAAATATTTTTAACCGTAAAAGATTCGAAATTAAACTACTATTCAAATAGAGAATAAAATTACGAAAGTTTACAACTATTACTGGAAATCAATGCTGTCATCCATTTTGAACATTTTAAACGAACATAGTTTCTAATGTATTGAAATTTCATTTCTTATGAATAGTTTGAAACGTTGTAAATAGTTGTAAAGAACCTGCAGAAAATTCGTCAAAATCCTCCTACAATGGGGAAGCCGTGTTAGACATGGAGTTAGTGGATGCAGATGGTGGCATTGGAAAAGTCCGGGTCTCCCGAGCACAGTGGTGATATCAGAAACCGGGCCCCAGCCATGAGGCTCCAGAAAAATGGGGTCCCGAAGTTTTGGGCGCGGGTTCTTTCTATACGCCTATTAAACATGGAATTGTATGTGGGTGGGTGGTGAAGTTTTTAAATGTTCGGGTCGTCTGAGCACAGTGTTAACGTCAGAAATTGGGCCCTTGTCTCAAAGGTCCAAAAATGGTGTCCCGAAATTTTGAGCTTGGCTTCATTATATTTTTCTTTTAAGCATGGAGTTATTGGATACATATTGTGGTGTTGGAAAGCTCCGGGACCTGAGACTCCAGAAATGAGATCCCAAAAGTTTGGGTTCAGGTCTCTTTTATTTGCCTATTTAACATGGTGTTGTACTATAGTGTTAGCGTTTGAAAGGTCGGGGTCGATTAACGAAAGCGGTAATGTCAGAAATTGGGCCCTGGCCTCGAAGCTCCAGAAAATGTGGTTCCGAAATGTTGGGCTTGAGTCCACTCTATTTCTCGTTTCAGCATGGAGTTGTTGCATACAGATGGTGACGTTGGAAAGATCCGATTCCCCTCAGCACAGTGGTGGTCAGGAACCGGGCCCCCAACATGGGGCTCCAGAAATGGAGTCCCAATGTTTTGGGCATGAGCCCCTTCTATACGCCTATTAAACATGAATTGTTGTACGAAGGTGAAAAACTTGTATCTTCGTAAAAAAAAAAAAAAAAAAAAAAAAAAAAAAAAAAACTTGTATCTTCCTTATAATTATTAGATAATAATCTCAGCTCCTAAACACGTATAAAAGATACCGAAGTTATATTTCAGCAAAAAACAATTACCATAAAACATCTCTTTGCATGTGTAATGACTGAAATGTATTATACTTTGCTTCCCTCCCAAATAAATAAATAAATAAATAAACGATTACAGTCGATAAGCGTAAATCTGGCAGAACCTATTTTCCGAAATCTAAAACAAATCACGCAGATTGTTTATTGCTTGTTCGCGATTGTCCACATCACATTTTCGGTTTTTCATTGTATGTAATTAACTATACCATAACAGAAATTCCCGCTACGAACAAATTACACGTTAGGTATACGCCTATGTGTCTCGTCTCGAGGACTTCCGGGCCGCAGTGGCTTAGTGGCAGAGGGTTCACACATGCTGCGGGGCCCTGGTTCTATACCAACTTGCGCAAAGTGGGGTTTGTGGTGAACAAACACCGTGTGTGAGGGTTTTCTTGGAGTTTCCCTTTCCCACAACTCTTTCATTTCACCATTCCATTTATTCTCATCATCTGCGTCTCCTTTAGTCTACCCAGGATGACAGTCGGACATAAAACTTAAAGATTGCATTTTCATTTTCACATTTGGAGACCCTGTATCTGTGTTCCTTGAGTGCCCCAAATGCTAAATAATAATGGGTTGGAAGGCCCATGAAGTTTAGTACCTGGTACACTCATTATCTCAACTTGCCCAAAAAGTTAAGGGCTCACGTTAAGTTAACGCCCCAAAACTTTGATTTTCACACCTTATTAACTATATTGGCCCAAAAGATGAAATTTGTTAGCCCATCGATCTTTATCTCGACTAGCCCAGAAAGTTGGGAGGCTCTGGTGAAGTTAGCCCCCAAATTTTCGGCGCCTATATCACATTAACTATGGGAGAACGAAAGCTGAAATTTGGTAGCCTATCCAGCCCGTAGACAGTACTATGTAGGCCATTCATTCTCTGGACCAGCCCAGAAACTTTGGGGGGGGGGGGGGCTCACGTTAAATTAGAGCCCGAAATCTTTGGCGCGCATATCTCATTAACCCTTTCGGGACAAAATCGATTTTGGGGTTTTTGGTAGACTTTCAGTTAATGATTTATTGCCCAAACACTGTTATCCCGATTGATATCGTTTACGTCTTGTATTTTAGAAGAGGGACATGGCTATTTTTTGGTGTAAGTTAGATTGCAGTGTTGCTAACGGGAGGGATTATTGAAAAAATGTAGGAGTGAAATTTAAAAAAAAAAATCCCTAGCCGAATTTCATGATTTTTTCTAGCTGGGAACACCGA
Source organism: Thermobia domestica (assembly GCF_964235325.1). Classification (NCBI taxonomy): domain Eukaryota; kingdom Metazoa; phylum Arthropoda; class Insecta; order Zygentoma; family Lepismatidae; genus Thermobia; species Thermobia domestica. The sequence goes on along the minus strand of NC_137457.1, from coordinate 237,284,924 downwards.
AGCCACAGGGGTTCAAGTCACCTAAAAAGAATTTTCTGGTATGTTGACAAGGTACAGTAAAAACCTGAAGTCGCTGGCTGCCATACAAAGAGAGAAAGAAAAAAACTCTCTCATAATACACATCAAATTTTGGCACTTCTTACGCGTCAGAAGCAAAAATCAGCATACATGGTGGTTCACTGTCTTCCCTAATTATTCAATCGTGCTCCTCTATGGTGCGTTTTGTAGGCCAAGAATGATTCCAGACAGTTGTACGTTGGTTTGAATATAGCCAAGGACACTGAAATAATAGGGGGGAAAGGATAAACTTCCCAAATTTTTTACAAACAATTACAATTAACATTTTCTGTAGCTGGCAACATTGCTACCACTCAGAAGCAAACAATTTTAAAGTAATCTTTGGCCCACCAATAATATATTCAGCTAGTATCATGATGATATCTCTCAAATTAAGCATGTAATTTTAAAAAGTATATCATTTTTCCTAGAAAGTCACTATTATCCTTAAAATTATGTAATATGGTATACTGTAAGACCGGAATTGTAGTGTCCCCAATTATCCAAGTGAAACTTTTTATAGTGCGTTGTGTAAGTCAAGGATGAGGCTTCCAGAATCTGGTATGTTCGTTCCAATGTAGCCAATAGAAGAGAAGGAAATAAGAGGCAAATTTTAGAAGGGAAAAAAGGAAATTTTTACCAAAAAAAGTCTGGAAATAAATAGTTCTATGGCTGGAAATACTGCTAAGAGACAGATGCAACTATCTTCAAATAAATCTTAGCCCACCACTAATATATCCTGAAAGTATCATGTCGATATTGAATAAACGAAGCTAGTAATTAAAAATTAATAGATTATGGTAAATATAAAAGTGAGAAAAATCAAGGATTAGAACCTTAATACGAAAATGAAATGAAATGAAATCTTTTAGTTTCACGTCCTACGGTTATGCCGGTTAGGCTAAAGTAGACGCTGATGATGAGAAATGAATGAAATGGTGGAATGAAAAAAGTGGAAGGAAACGGGAGAACCCCGATAAAACCCACACACACGATGTTTAGAACCTAAATACGAATTTATGGTGCGCCTCCTAATTACGCAATTGCAACGATCTGTGCCCAAGTTTGTTCAGTAAGGACCGATGTTTGACTGACGTAGTTCACTTGCGCTCGGACGTATAGGTACGGAATTATAAACATAAACTTCGAAAATTGACAAATCTGAAAATACTTTATCTTCGCATTGAATTTGGACCCCTCCTCCAAAGTAAGTTCATGCGTATGGTACGTACCACCATACTACGATTTTTAATTTCAGTAAAAATCCCTTTGTTTTCTTGCCCCCAGGATAACTATATACTCTGCCAGTTAATATGTTTAAAACATTTGGAGTGATGTATCGTCATGTGTATAGATTAACCTCTTGCACACAGAGAATGTTTCTTTTCCAAGATTTAAATAAAACTGAAATGTTTTCCATTTCCATACAGAATTCAATTCACCTAAGATGTCCAAAGTTCACCTAAGATGTCCAAAATTCAATTCACCTAAGATGTCCACAACAATTTTTATGGAGGTAGTTGGAGAATACTTTATATCATAGGCCCGTAGTTAAACTCCCTCTATAAAAATTGTTGTGGAAGCACCTCAGGATTCTGACATACGCATTTTTGGATAGGGCACATACTAGTTCCTAAGTTAAGTCTTGACCCGACTGCGGTAGGTCCCATAGTTTTGGAGCTATGGACCTTTAAAATTCCTTTTTTCATGTTTTTGGCAGCCTATAACACGTAAGCCGTCGCTTGTAGAGGGATAAATTCTTAAGGTCTTTTGAATTTGGCTAATCAGAGTGCTCCTTTAACCCGCGTATATTCGACGATAACCGTTCGGGATAAAATCTGCTCGCCATGTAGACCTAATTTTATTACAAAATGACGACTGTCTATTTACTTTATTTTGTAGTTCTTCCATATTCACTTTCAAATGATCGGCGCCAGTTGCCATCTAATAAAGTTGATGCGTTTGTTGCTTCTAGTACACAACCGCTTTGAAAAAGAAGCAATAAATGCATCAAATGTGGGAGATGAATTTAGAACACCAAAATGGTACATGCCTAGCACATCTTGTGCTGTTAGGGTTTCTTCAGAAACATTTTGTAAAACAATTGAAAACACATCGCGCGGTTTGTATTTTGAAATTTTGCGTATACTTGGATTTGTTTAAGTATTTCTTTCTACTGTGTTTGCCTGTAGCTTCAGTTCATAAGCCTTTATAATTAGATACCCAACATATATGGCAATCACGCAGAAAACAACACCGAAGATTCTACACTTGTGTTAACACACAGGCTGTGTGTCATTTCAACTAGCGGCATTTGACACACAACTCCAAACGGAGAGTGAGTTGTTCTAACCACTTGTTTGTGTTATATTTTAACACAATCGTGCTAACACATAGGCATGTCGTTGAAATAATACAACGATTTTTTACAGTATAGGCACTTCCAGTAGAACTACAAGGATTAAATTTGGCAAAGTTTTTAGCCTCCTGGGACTATATAGAAAATTTCCAAAAGTGAATATTTTCCATTTTTAGCAGCTTTAAAGAGACAAAAAACTGTGTAATTTAAATAGACTTTTTGGATGTACAAAATCTCATATTTTAGGTACCGTAATTGAAATCGGAATAAAAACTAGGAATTTTGGTATGTTAGTAGGTTTATGAGGCGCGAGGCCGTAGGATGAGAAATTTTGTATCTGGCGACAAATTCCTACCTACTTAAAACTAAACTGATTATATAAACATTCAATTTTGCCAATTGCCAAGTTCATAAAGAAATTGAAAATCACAGCAACTGGGTAAGTAAGAAAATGCTAATCCAAATGTCAATTGAAAGAAACGGAAGTCTTTTAAGTAAATATTGGCAGCAACGCATTCTAATTTTCCAACTTGGTCAAAAGTTAGCAGGGTTGGAAAAAATACAGTTTTTTTTAAAAAAAAAAAAGAACAAAACGCGTGTTTAAAACATGAAAAAAGTGTTTAAAATGTTTTAAAGATGTTTTAAAAAACACACAAAAAAGTAAAAGTACATGTTTTAAACATTTTGAACAGTTTAAAATATTATTTTAAACATATTTCAAAATCGTGTAATCACGTATTTATTAAGACTTTTTGCTCTTTCAACCGATCTTTTCATTTATTTTATTCTCTTTAAGACTACACAGTGTTGGGTACAGAACATTTCCGTATAGATTAGTAATTTTCAACTTATTTCATATAACGACCCCTTTTATTACACACTCTTGCCAGTGACTCTCATACAGTAAGTATTTTCTTGGATATAGTAAGCTTTTAAGGTAGATTTTAAAATTTACCAACTATAGAGGTTTCACACAATCTATCAATATACATGGCAAAACAAAAGTCCTCACCATCCTTGTGCGTTGACAACGGGTTGAGGGAGAATGATGAATCTTGGAAGTGGTCTGACACATCAGATGGTGCTATCAAGCATCATGGCGAACATCTGTGCTTAGTATTCGAAATTTCAAATGCAAATGTTTCATGTTACATGAGGGCTAGAATTTTACCAGAAATGCTGTTGTGCGGTTATTTTAACCATAAAGAAAATCATTTCGAGTTACCGCTTCTAAAAGTTTTGTAGTTATGCCTTTAGGGGCTAAGCTAGCGTTTCGTGGAGGCGGGTGAGATTTTTGTTGCAAAATTTGATTACTACTTCATAACACTGGTGCTAATAAAATTATTTTATAATAATAGGGCTACGTTTTCGAAAAGTAATGTTTGAAGCACACTTCATATTGTGCTAACTTTATATTTTCTGCAAGTCTATGTAATTGGTTGTTTTTTGAGTCAAAAATTTATTGACGAAAGGTAATATTTGGGGCGTTCAGAGTACAATAGATCCAAATCCATTTTCAATAAACTTCAGTTTTCCTCAGCAAATGAATTCTATTTCAAAAAATAATACTTCGCATCAAGAATCCAAAACAAATGTAACTAAAACCATGCGAAAAGGCGTGGGATAGTTTCATATGACAGCCGCTAGTAAGGGCGTCAGTGGAACAGGAGGGCAACCACCCTCATCCGCACCCTGCATTTCAGATTTTGGGGACGGTAAGACAGTTTTAGAAATCTTTTGATAAGCAAAGTCCAACAGAATAAGCCTGAGGTAATTACACCGAATAAATACGAAGAACATACAGATGATTAAAACTGGGAAGTTGCTTAGGTCCAATTTACTGAATTTTAAGCAGGCCCGAAACTCGAAAGTAGAGCCACCTTTGAAATCCTTGGGTAAAAAAATTATACAAGAAAGCAATATAGGCCTATAGCTCCTTACGGCCAATGATCAAAATCCGTATTTATTCGGTGCAAGGACTTCAATTTTTAAATGTTGGACTTTGCTAAGCAAAATGTTTCTAAATCTGCATTACTGCCCCAAAAATCTGAAATTCAGGGTAGAAGGCGGATGATTTCTAAACGAACGCCCCTATCTAGCGGCAATCATACAAAATTCTAGATTCCTTTTTTTCAGGTAGTTTTTCTTTCTTTCATCTCGGATTCGTGGTTGTGAAAATATGACATTTTACGTCGATGTATTCTTTTGGACACATTCTGCATTTATGTAACGTAATTATGCATCATTGACTATGACATTCGGAGCTTGACTTGTTAATCATTCCAACGCTGCAACATACACAATACAAGTATAATGTTAATATCTTAAATGTATGAGCAAGGAGGGGGAAGGGAAAATTAGCTCTCCTCCCCATTCCGTCAACGCCCTTGTCTAGCGGTTGTCCTATGAAACTCTAGTCCACACGCTTTCCCGTGGTTTTTGTTTCATTTATTTCATACCCTATGCTACGAAGATATTACGTTTGCTGAGCAAAAGTGAACCTTTCTGAAAATGAACTTGGGTCCCTTGTGCTCTAAATGTTGAGTTGAAGCCAAATTTATCCTGCAACCCAAGTTTGTTCGAAACATATAAAATTAGTTTGTTTAGTTTGATTGATTACATCTTGCATCAGTAGCAAGGCTATATTAGACAGGGCTTTTTGTTTAAAGTGGGATCTGACCCACTAATTTTGAAATTTTACGTGGGATCGCAGTCAAAATCTATACAGCAAATTCCGACGCCTCGTGTCTCTATCCTCAAAAATTAATGTTAAAAGACTGAATATTGCACCCTGTAGCGTGGTACATACATACAAACAAACAAATTGAGATCAAATTGTCCCAGACCTTGACGTTCAGCACTAACGTTATAATAAGTATCACACTTGGTTAGTTACGTGATCGACTGCCATACCTTGCGTTTCTCACCTGGTCTCTTCATACAAGCTATGCCAAGTTGTAAAGTTTCAAAGAAAATTTAGAACTGTGGTGGGGAAGAGGTACGAAATAAAATTTTCATAATATAATGAAAAAGATATTGTTGATACAAAATTAGTTGTTACCTGAAGTTTCCAGTTGCATCTCAGCCACACCACTGACGTTAGATTCATCAGAAGCAATTTTCGGATCAACATTTTTACCATTTGTTTGGGTTTCCATTTTTACCAAGCATTGCATTTTTTATAATGATTTTCGTTCTTGGAACTAAACCACCCATTTCTTTCTTACACGTTTTGTGACAAACTCGTTTGATCGTTTACTTACCTGATTGAGTTTGAGTTACTCTAATAAATTTGTATCAAATCATGTCCTTTTCTTCACGCATAATCCATGTTAAACGATTCCATGTTGTACGGAGACAGAACTAACATGTACTGTACAAACGAATGCTTGCGATATTTTAATTTCAGAACCTCAACGTCGCAATGAATACAACACAACAGTTTGTTTCCGTGATAATTATTTTATTTATTTTTTAATATCAGTTCTATAAGTAGTCCAACCTTCGACTACGACACTTTCTCGCAAGTTAACTGAGAAGCATTTAAACAATACAATATACGTTAAAAATAAGGGGGAAAAGAGACAAAATAAATTGTAGATCACCACATTGACCTGCTGTAGCCACGAGAAATCAAACCATTCACATGGGAAGAAAATAGTCTTCTGATTGGGGAGCACTTTTGGACAGTTCTCTTGCTCTGGAAGATTTCTTTTTTTTACGAACATAAAATAAAATGCAAATAAACATATGTTTAAGACAAGTCTTCAAAATAAACGTGTTTAAAACAAAATGTTTAAAACATAAACAAAATTTGTTTTAAACAAAATCAATTGTTAAAAAAAAGTTTTAATCATTTGTTTTAAATATTTTGTTTTAAACAAAACAACCCTGGAAGTTAGTAAATTTGGGACGAAGCCCAAACTAGCAAAAACTTGAACTAATTACATGAACCTTCGATTGTGCCACCTGCAAAGTCTATAAAAGAAGTGACAATTCACAGCAACTAGGTAACTAAGAAAATGTTAAGCTAAGTCAATTGAACTTAACGGCAATCTTCTGAACAAGGAATTTGCCAACTTGATCAGAAGTAGTGGCTTTTGGGGGGAGGATTCTCCTTTCTCCCTGCTGAGACAAGACTTAGCTTTTTTGGTCCTCCTGAATAAGTCATAGTCCCCCAAGAAAAACTTCCTGGGTACACCCCTGTATGATTATTTAATTATATTTGTCACTATTTTATTTCTCAGTTTCGTATCTATGCACTTTCGATCGTACGCAGTTTCGACCGTACGCAGTTTCGATCGTACGCAGTTTCGATCCTACGCAGTTTCGACTCTACGCAGTTTCGACGCTACGCAGTTTCGACGCTACGCAGTTTCGACCGTACGCAGTTTCGATCCTACGCAGTTTCGACGCTACGCAGTTTCGGTCGTATACAGTTTTGATCCTACTCCGATTTTTCCCTATATAACTTCAAAAAAATACTATTACTTAATATTCTGTGATTATAAAATAATTGTTTTTTTATTGTTCGATCATAAGACCTTATCTGTTTTCGATCCTACGCCGGTTTTAGTTTCGATCGTACGCAGTTTCGATCGTACGCAGTTTCGATCGTACGCAGTTTCGGTCGTACGCAGTTTCGGTCGTACGCAGTTTCGATCGTACGCAGTTTCGATGCTACGCAGTTTCGATCCTACGCATGTAACCCTATATCACTTGGGGCCCGGGTCGTAAATTTTAAAATATAAACCATATTTATCGGGCCTTCTTGGGCCAAACTTTGTAAATATACTGTACAAGGATATTTATTGGACCGTTCTTTCTGGAGAACTTTTAAAGCACAACTTCAAAATTAAACTTCTAATTACTGTAAATAGAAATATAATTTTGCTTTCATTATTAAGTTTCTGTAATTTGGGCTCATTTGATTAACACGCGAGCTCGAGCCGGGCTCGGGATTAAATGCTCAAACATATTTCGGACTCGGGTCGGGCGTAACATTATAAATTCACGGACCGGGCCTGGGCTAAAAATTCCAGCCGGTGCAGACAGGACCGGATGTAAAAAATTTTGCGCCCGGAGCAAAGACGTATATCTGTCCTAATTTCTCCCAATTTTGCCTCGAAATGGCGCCCCCTACATACTCTCAACCAGCTGCTTCCGGGGCAAATGCTCCGAATTGACCCCCCTAGATCCGGTCCTGCGTGCAGACCTCTACCGTGCGGCGGTAAAAGTGGATCTGAAAAGGTAGGGGGAAGCTTCATATCACGCCGTTCACCGTGACTATCTTTCAGCATTGTATTTTTTTTTTTTTTTTTAGAAAGTGGGGGACGTTACATATATTTTCCGGAAGAGAAGGACGACGTCCAACTGCGTTCCCCTGCACTTTTACCCCTGCTATAGTGTATAAACATGAAAGATAGGCGGTTTCTATCTGAATACTAGAAACTAGTTGATTGCTCACGTCGGTAGTCGTGGAAGTTTAGGAAGCAAGGACATCATTCACGAGGTTCTGGGTTTGAGTTCCGAGGGGCAAGTATCGTTAAGAGTTAGAGAGCGCCGGCCAAACATGTTCAAAACTGCTCGGCCCGAGTTTAGGATTTTCAACGGCTCGAGCGACTCGGCTCACAACTCATTCACTATTGAGCCGAGCCAACAGCTCACCCAACCGAGCCGAAACAAACCGAAATGATGGCACACCCCAAACGAGCCGATTGCTCACCTGAGCCGAGTCGGTGCCTCATCTCAACCGAGCCGGCTTGAGCTGTTCACTCAGTTGAACCGAGCTGAGCCGCTTAACATCACTACCCGAGTTGGGCTTCTGCTTCGGCTCAAAACTTCGAAAGTACAGGTCTCAGCTTTGGTGGTAAGAACTACAGTACATACTTATATTGGTGCCCACGAGATTTGAGACTGTCTCGTTATCAAAATCCGTTGTCGTCTTGTTAATCGAGATGAGACGAGATGCGAGGACTGTTCCATCTCATGAGCAACAATAAAAGTATTCCACATTATTGCTTACATTTCTCATAGCTTTCGCTTTACAGTCTAATCAGGCCATGATTTCAAAACGAGTTAAAACGAGCTATACGAGTGAGCCATTTATCAAACTCGACTCGACTCGATACTCAACTTCAGAACAGTGACTCGGCTCGGAACTCCACTCGAGAAAATTACCTTTGACTCAACTCGAAACTCGACTCGAATTCGCTTCGAGTTTAAAGTCGAGTCGAGTTTTAGCTCAACCTGTGCCCATACATATGGTAGCATTAGCTCGGCTCACAACTCATTCACTATTGGGCCGAGCCAACAGCTCACCCAACCGAGCCGAAACAAACCGAGATGATGGCACACCCCAAACGAGCCGATAAATGCTAGTTAATGCTATCATAGTATAGGAGTTGTTAGTGAAATACCCAACCGGAGCCATATATTTTTTAAAATTTTACGCTTTTTGTCCCAGGAAGATGAGACAAACGGAAAAATCTAGTGCATCATTAGTGTTTCTCAAAACACTAAACACTAACGTTAGTGCTATGATAGTTTAGCAGTAATTAGTGAAATATCTACATGGGCGAGGTTAGCTTTAGATATTACAACTTTTAGTAAGTTTTACATTAACTAGCTTGAACAGTAGATAACCCATAAGTGATGGACAATAAATGATTGAAAAATCAACTCCTAAAATCAGAATTAATCTCACATTTTCTGTAAAGGGTACACATTTGAAAAGAGAAGAAGACCAACATTTATTAACGAATTAAGAATTAAAAAAATAATTTTAATGTAGTTCAATGTACGTGCAGTGATAACGAAAGTTTTCTAGCTATGAAAACCAGTTCTTACGTTCAACTCTTCATCAGGCTTATACAACATTAATATTTACAATCGCTCGCATTAAGCTTTGGTGTTTCTCCCACTTCTCTCGGACAGTTAGTAAAACGACTGAAAAGTGTAAACTTAGCTCAGCCGGAGTACTTTGGGCCCAAGTATTTATTGCTTCGTAAAGCATTAAAGATGTACTGATCTTTGGTGTCCATCTTCTCGCTATCTATTACCATTATTGCTGTATGGCGATCAATGGTAAAACCGGAAAAGGTTCATCTGAATCACTTCCAGTTTGAGTAAATTGTTCTAATAACCAACTAGTTTCATAACTTTTGATCCTCTATAGTTTGGACAACATTGATGATGATCCATCAAGTATTTCTTGAGTGCTTTTGTCTCCCGGATGAACACACACACTGACATCGTAAATATATAGATATAAAGGAATTTTGGTAAACCAAACTCCTTAATAACAAATAGTAATGCCACGTGTACATCACTTGAAAGAGTTTGGTGTATGGTGCGATATTTTCTCAATACTGAAACCGGAAATTTTAGTATATTTCTACCACTTCCGCTTTTAGTAGAGAGATAGATTAGAGGGAAAATGTATTCTTGAGACGCTTAGTCGATTATAAAGAAACATTTTTTGTATCTGTTACCATTCCTGCTGTATGGAGATTAATACTGAAACCAGAAGTGGTTAATTTCTAGAGCACTAACAAAACAAATTGAACCTGTTATTGAAGAACTGAATCAATCCTTTAAAAAAACTGCTTTTCGCTATACGTTACCATTTCTATTCTGTTGAGGTAAGTATTGAAACTGGAAGTGGTTAATTTCTGCCACTTCCGGTTCGTTTGAAGATTAACGAAGGCGATTGAAGTTATTCTTGGGACGCTGAATCGACTGGAAAAACTCTCTTCTTTCTATATTTTAACGTTTGTGCTCTATGTAGATCAATGTTTATTGAAACCGGAAGTTATAGTGAATATAAACCACTTTCGGTTTTAGTAAAGAGTTGCGGATGAAACTGAAATATGTTCTTGAGGAGATTAATCGATTGCAGAAAATTGCTTCTCGCTGTCTATTACCATTATTGCTGTATGGCGATCAATAGTAAAACCGGAAAAGGTTTATTTGAACCACTTCCAGTTTGAGCAGATGGTTCTAATAACCAACTAGTTTCATAACTTTTGATCCTCTATATTTTGGACAAAATTGATGATGATCCATCAAGTAGTTCTTGAATTTTTTTTTGTCTCCCGGATGGACGCACACACAAGAACATGGTAAATATATAATGGAGTTTTGGTAAACCAAACTCCTTAACAATAGTACAAAGACTGACTACGGTGACTTCATACAAGGAAAGATGTCAAGAATTTTGCACCGGGAAGTTTGCGCCCTGCGAGAGATGAAAGAACCTGTTCGAGCTCACGCATTGCCGGAGGGGCGGATATTACAGAGTAAAGGATCATTGACTGATTTATTTTCATTGGCTGATTGTGATAGCTTGGGACTATATAAGAGGAGAATAAACCTCAATTGTAAGCCCAATGAACACAACGGATCAATGCAACGGTGTGTTTGAAGTGAGTAACTCCAGCAAGTAAACATATTCTATATAGGTCGATTTTCTTGATAATATTACTGAAATAATTTTACATTCACTTTACATTTACTTTTCAATATTTTGTGTCTTAAAAGGCCAAATAATTCGCAAAGATTGTGGACAGAGATATCTGGGAAAAGCCAAACAGCCTTGTGTAGATTAAATTACACTCACATGGTTACTTTAGTTAATTATATTAATATACGTATATTAGTTAAGTTATATAGGCCTATATGTACAGTGGCGGATCCAGGATATGGTCAAGGGAGGGGCTAAACCATAGTTTGCCATTTTATTCAATGTAAAGCACGATTGAAGCCCATTTTATCCAGTGTATATCTGAGCGTCAAGGGGGCTATAGCCCTATAGCCCCCCTTGGATCCGCCCTTTTATATATATATATCATTAACTTAAACTTTTATTGTATGTATTGTAGTATAATGAAAAACTGTATTCGTATGGACTGCCCTTTAGTGAACTAAAATTGAAATTAATTATTAATTATTATTATTATTTTCGTTTAGTTCGGGATTTTATAATGGATGAAATGACAAATTCTGAGACAACGAAAGGCAAGCCCTGTGCGGTAGAGACCTGCACGGGCCGGGCTTGGGCGGGCCGACTCTGTTATTTCTTTGAGCCGGGCCGGGCTTGGGCGGGCCGACACTGTTATTTCTTTGGGTCGGGCCGGGCTTGGGCTGGCCGATACTGATTTCTCTTCAGGTCGGGCTGGGCTGGAGCCGATCAATTGCAATTCTTTAATAATTATTGACTTTTGTTAAACGATAATTGGAATAAACCAAACGTTGAAGAAGTGTGTCCGTGAAAACTGTTACAAAGAATGCAATAGCTATTTACAGTTTGTGTTGCTTAGCGGCTCCACTTTCAGTATAGAGGATTGCAGGCATTATGCGATAAATTAGGCTCTGACCTTGACCTTTACTGAACTCAAAATATAACAAGAAGAGGTGGGAATGTTTTACCTGTCGCTAAACAATATTGTCATCTTCACTTTATGCTAAAAATCAATTAAGTTAGATTTTTGTTACAGGGATTGGAGTTTCTGTTCTCTCGATGACAGGCAAAATTGTAGGAGGCAATAGTACCATTCGGGAGGCAAGCGTCAGGTTGAGAACCAGAGTTTAGAAAATGTTTCTGAGGGTTAGGTCAAATTTAGTACTAAATTTTGAGAAAGATTTGGGCTCGAGTTAATTTTTTAAAAAATTTATCGGGCCGGGGTCGGGCCAAAAACTTTAAAAATTTATCGGGCCCGGGCCGGGCTTGGGCCAAGAATTTTAAAAACTTATCGGGCCGGGCCGGGCTCGGGCCGAAACTCTCCAAAATTTTTCGGGCCCGGGCTGGGCCGGGCCTAGGTACGTTCTGGCTGGATTGGGCTCGGGCCGAAAAATTCAGCCCGTGCAGGTCTCTACTGTGCGGTGTATCATATGACGAAGCAGAGTACTGAGACAATAATTTGGCTGCGTGTTAGAGAGAAGAAAGATAAGTGCACGAAACAGTTAGTAACAAAGGGAAAAATAAGAAGTCAACGGAACATAAATGTCAACCAGACGTCGCTGAAACAGAAGTTCGAGTTCAACGGATGGCAGCAAAGAAGAGAGCCAGAGAAAGTGACGAGCCTCTATCGAAGATCTACCACGAAGAAATGAAATGAAATAAAATGAAATACCTAAGTTTAACGTCCCACCGTGTAACAGACTTTTCAGGCCAGCCATCTTGAGAGAAGTGTTTCCTGGGTTTTCTTCATTTACACCAGGCAAATGCCGGGATGGTACCTAACATAATGGTCCCAGGCCGTTTCCTTCCTTCACTTTCATCGGGTAGTGTGCTCGCCGAGGGACAGCATCCCTCATGCACGTGACGGGCTTAGTGGCCTCAGATGCCGACAGCCCAGAAATCTAATTCTTAATCATAATTCCGCATTCAAGACGAAAGATCGTGTTAACCGAGAACAACCTGAGGATGGACGATAACTCAAGCTTTCTTTTAATGGATGAAGGACGCGAACAGAGAATTCTTGTTTTCTCGAGTAGGAAAGGTCAGGAAATATTACATGAAAAAAAAAAAATCTTCTTTTTTGATGGAACTTTCAAATTGTGCACCAAGCAGTTAGCCCAACTGCATACGTTATACGCAGATGGTGGCAGTATGGAGAATGAAATAAATATCATGTCATCTCCGTAGCTTTTGTCTTCTTGCTGAACAATAAAAGAGAACTTACAACTTCCTTTTCAATAAATTAAAGGAGCGTTTACAGGGTTGAAGTGCTCAAAAGATCATGCTTGACTTTGAAGAGGCGTGTATTTTTGCGTTTGTTTCCAACTTTACGGATTGTACGATTAAGGGTTCCAATTTTCATTTGAGTCAATGCTTGTAGCGTAAAGTGCAAGAACTAGATTTGGTATCTATGTACAACGAAAATGAAAATGAAGAGTTACCTGCATGTGAAACACTTTAGTTATTTCCTGGCAATACATCGAAGATGATTGGCTAGCAATATCGAGTACTATGCCAATAGAAGATTAAGTTACAGCATTTATAGACTACTTTGTGAACGAATGGATGCAAAATGTGAATGTGCTGATAGATGTCTGGAACTGCGAATGTAAACGGCATCGAGCAAATAATGCATGCCGTTGAAGGATGGAACAATAAGTTCAAGAGCACGATTAACTTGCATCCGAATTTCTTTGTGCTTTTAAAAACACTGAAACAGTAAGTGCTTTGCATTAAGATAAGATTTTTCTCGGTTTGGAGGGGGGAAGAGAAAAAAATTATATGTAGGACTAGACAACTGAGTTAAAAAAAAATCACAGATATGAAACAAGTTCGCTGAAAGATATTGTTCAATGTCTGAGAAGTCTGTCCTACATCCAAAGAATTGGAGTGAAAACAAGGAAGCAATATAAACACACAGTAACAAGGATGAAAAGGAAAATAATTTCTTGCTAAAAAATAACAAAGGATGATAAAGGACAGAATTTCCTACATAATTTTATCAAGGCACAATAAAAATAAATGACAAAGGAGAGGGTTCCCTGAATAATGTTATCAAGGCATCATATTATTATTATTATTATTATTATTATTATTATTATTATTATTATTATTATTATTAATAATAATAATAATAAAGAAATGAGAAGGGAAAAAGTTTCCTGCTTGACTTCTAAACACTCCAGAAAAAAGAACAACAGGTTTGGTTCACTTTTCTGATAGACCCAAGTCTGGTTCAAGTGTGAGCGGAAGCTACTTTACTCGATATAAAAACGAATTGTAAGGTGCAAACATCCTGATGCAAATATATAGCGGGCGCATTTTTCCCGCTTTTTGGGATAGGGCGAAAATTTTCCGGGCGCAAAGTTTCCATAACCCAAGGAAACACTTATTCGAAACTTCTCTTTTACCATTGTCGGTTTGATATGCCATTCATACTTTGCATACCGACGAATGATGTTGATAAACTTGTGACATTTTTGTCAAATGAGAATGGTCTTTAATGGTTTTAAGTCAACATTACGATTTTTTAAAAATATCAGTTGTGTGACCTTTGTGGAGAAATTCCAATCAGTGTTACTAATCGTGTGGATACTTTGTCATATAATGTAAGTGGTGATGCAATGTTTGAAATTATAAGCATTTTTGCCAAAGATGTTTCTAGCAATAATATTTGTTTTGTGTACTCGATATTGATAAATCCGCCCGAATCGAGCTACTAGCAAGTAAAATATTTGTTTTTCGCCGATTTTCACGCCGATTTTCAGAAATCTGGCAACTTCTTTGATTTATAATTTAATAAGTACAACCTGCGCAGATGACGTACTGTGTCATTATTTTCTCTCTGTGATATTCATTATTAACTTCCTTGATCATTTCAATTTTGGGGGGGCTTGTGATTTTTTGTGTCTTGGATGTGTTTGTGCACTGCAGTAACAACTATAGTTATTAGTGTTGTTCATAGGGATTGAGGGGTCCAAGGGTTTACTGGCACCACTATCAAGGATTCTTTCCACGGGTGTTTGTCTTGCCACGCGTGTCCACGTAGCATCATGATGCAATTGTGGAGCTCCTATGAATAAAATACAGTGGCTATCACAGTGAGAGCTTCGGCTGGCCTCTCCCAATTTGTCTAGTGAGGGTGGGAGCAGTAGGCCAATTTCCTGTCTCCAGGGAGAGGCCTCATTCAATAATGTATCGAATATGGCTGTGATTCCGATCAATTTTAGGAATTCTCTTAAATGGTAGGACCTGGCAGAAAAATGGTTATCAACACTGTCATAACCAATTACCGTTAAAGTTGATAAGAGTAGCAATATTAAATAATAAGTTCACTGCCATTTAGGTGTATTTTCAAGCACTATTCATTCACTATTCATGAGTTCTATATAGAAATTTTGGTAGTGATGAATTAAGAACATTTACCCACACCCAGGGGGAAGAGGGTGAGTTCATTGAGGGAAGTAATTTTCAGGAAAATTGCTGTTTTAATTTTAACTACTTACACGTATGCTACTATCAAAATTACTACACATTAATAACACTCTCAAAATTGAACATTGGATTTTTCACTAAGGATGAAGTCTGCTATACGGAAACATAAGCTTTTGAGAATTTATTAATAATTAAAAGGACAAAATTCCCTGCAGAAACTCTGGGTACATTTCGCCGAATCTTGTCGAGGGGAAGAAGTTGACAGCACCTCAGGAATTCAACAATATTCCTCAAAAATATGTGTTTTAGATTACAAATGAAACTAGACAAAACATCTCAGCTTCACTATGGTGTTCACACTGTGCACTAAAAATGTTGACGAAGACGGTAGCATCGAATAGTATTCACTGCCTGTACTACAAAGTAACATAAGCGCAATTTGACTAAACGGATTTTAAAATCCATGCTGAAATCACTTTCAAAACTGTCAGTGCTCCAAACAATCCTACACGTACATAGATTTTAGGTGAGAGAACAATTATAACAAAAATACTGATAACAAAAACTCTGGGAAAAACTATCCTAACACCATCCTGCTTGTAAGACAACAGACTGAAACAAAACCTAAGCAGCAGCAATTACCAAGAATGAATATAACAACTTCGTAGGCACAGTTTTCGTAGGACATAGGCACAGTTTTGTTTTTGGACGCCTTTTGAGCACTGTTTACGCCTTGGTTTTTGTCTCGTCTCAATCTAAAAAAATCGGTCTTGATCTTCGTTTCGGTCTCGATTGTAAACCCCTATCAAGACGTTAGTCTCGGTCTCGTCTCGAGAGTTTCGAAATATGATCTATATATTAAAATGCTAATCTTACATGTGTGTCTCCTCTTCAAGGTTTATATGTTTGCCTCCAATTCCTTTGGATAGTGAGATCTCGGGAAATACAAGCTCTAGAGACACGTGGTTTTAGCTCTCGGATTGCATATTTTCTGTAGATAGGGCTGTTATTTCTCTATTCCTTTTTAAGAGATTTCTGAAATTTAAAAGCATTTTATCCTGCGAGCTATGCATTCTAACAAATCTTTGTATATCGGGTTAGTACCGTATATCTCTCCGGCGTTTGTTTCATGGCCGGAATATAACAATTTCTCCAAATTAAGATGAATCTGCATTAATGGAGTTGAAATGTAATGAAATATTTAGTTTAACGTCCCACGATTATGCATCGAGGCTAAGAGAGACGGTGATTACGAGAAATTAATGAAGTCATGGAATGAAGGATGTAGGAACCTCGAGAAATTCCAAGCACACGATATTTGTCCAGCACAAAGCCCACCTAAAACGAGCTGGGATCGAACCAGGGACCCCATGCACCAGAGGTGAACGCTGTACCACTGAACTGCATTGACGGATGATAACCATTTCTCCAGTTTAAGGCGAATCTTTAGTCATGTAGTGTGTTGTCCAATGGACGCCATATATAAATGACATTCACAAATGTATGAAATGTATTTAACAGTACAACGATTTACACTATTCTATTCTTTTCTCACCTACGTACGTATTCATTGGCTCAATGGTAATGAAGTCTGGTTAAATACAAGAAAACTGCTAGAGCACTCATCTGTGTTGCATGGGGTCTTAGGTTTGATCTCCGCTCCCACCAACTAGACATTATTATTATTATTATTATTATTATTATTATTATTATTATTATTATTATTATTATTATTATTATTATTATTATTATTATTATTATTTTGCATGAGACAGTTGATGCTTAGTCCTTAAAACATTTCAGTACGATTAGACGAGATATTAGGTTACAAATCTTCTTCAGCCTAACTTCTACTTTGGAAGGAGGAAAAGTGGTAGAGATAATTTAGAATTCCTTGAATTGTATCAAGACGTGCAATAAACTTAAGGTGTTATACTCTTTTCCTTTTCACATATGCATTCAGTGACTAAATGATATCCTTCCCTACTGGTGTAGTGACTAGCACGTGCGCCTTATGTGGGAAGGAGATATCGGGTTTGATTTCCGGTGGGTGAGCTTTTGTGATTTTAACTGTCCTCGATGTTTCTGTGTTCGTTTGCTTGTCATGTCCAGTAGTCCTGATAAGTGATAAAAATGGAGAAAAGGGTCAGAAAGTTTTTTAATAACAAAAATAAAATATTGTATAGCGCTTACCTTTGGAGAATGTGGTCTATAAATTGATCCATGTTTCCACCAAGTCAGTTTTTTTTTTAAGTATAAGATTTCATACGCCAGGCAGTTTACATACTTGTAATTTTGTTTAATGATCAATTTATGTTTATTCTTGTACAGTCACGAAAGAAAGTATTCTTCAGTTAACAAAATTTCATTGCCTAATAACTCAAGAATAAATTAATTTATTACAGTACCGATTTTGGCAACTTATCAAATTATAAAGATCCAGATTAATTCATTTGTTCCCAAATTATTGGGAAAAAGAAAATTTTTCAACTGAAGAATACTTTCGTTTCCGTGTGTACGAGTAACAGTCTGTACACATGTAGGAAATTAAATGAATTTAACAGTGTAACGACTTACAGTCTTATGTTCTCTTCTCACCTACATATGTGTTCAGTGGTTCAATGGTAATAAAGTCTGGTTGAATAAAGATATGGTAGATCACTTATATATGGGGCATGTGGACTCAGGTTCGATCCTCGTTCCCACCAAATATACTTCATTATTCTTACATTTCGTATTGCAGGTAGTGCAGAGTAAATTTATAATTTTGTTTACTGGTCGAACTACAATATTTATTCTTGTAATTGTAATAGTCTGTTCAAATGTATGAAATGTATTTAACATGTCAGGCTAAAAAACTCTAATCTGTACGTAAATGTATTCCCTGAACTATTTTTCAGTGATGCTTCTAACACTATTCACATTAAAATGATGCGCTGCGTAGACGGCGCAGGCTCAGCTAATGCACTTTTTAGAAGTTGCCGTCCTCTGACTCTTTTAGAATGGGTATTCAGGCTTTGTGGTCTCAGTAGAAGATCAAGACCATTAATAAGATATTAACATACAGTAGTTTGTTACATTATTAGTTTGGGGTTTATATTAGAAATTGAAAGCTAAAAAATATGATTATAAATTTGAATTTGAATGTTAATTTACTTTTTAAGGCTACTAGACAACTAAAACTCTAGGGACGGGCACAAGTGAGTTATAGCGAGTTTTCATTGAAACTCGACTCGACTCGAAACATACACCTTTGAGCTCGACTCGAAAAATTTCCTCCAACTCGACTCGAATTTGAGTCAATTTCCTAAACAATTTTGGCTTTGATAAGCCAACAAACCTTAAGTGCCATTTCTATTCTACTTTCTCCTACATAAGTATAAAAATATCAACCCCTTGGTAATAAATATCGAAAAACGATAAGTGATTTTGCGGCATTGCTTCTCATGTTAGTGCAACAATGCAAACAGAACGATATGTCTTCTTTTGTGATTTAGTATTTATAATTGTACTTTTGGTTTGTATAGAGCAGTGTTGCACGTAAGTATGGAAAAAAATACTTGTATTTTGGGGAATATAAGATATATTGAGATTTTTTTCCTTTTTCCTTCCAGTTGAAACTCGAACAGTATACAGACTCGTATAAAACAGTTCGGACATCCCATGATTGATCTGATCTCACTAATGTCCTCGTTTAACTACTAGCCTGCTACGAGAGGAAACATCCGCTAGCATGTTATCTTCCTCGTACTGACCGACCTGTATGAGAACCGTTTGCAATTCGACCATGTGATAGTTCGAGTGAATATTATAGGTTGTCTTTATACAGAGACGACAAAGAAACATAAAGAATGAGAAAAAGAAGTTTACTGAGAAATATCTTGAACGAAGAAAGCTGAAGAGAAGGAAATAAACTTAACGGACACCATATCATAAGTGCATCTCAGTACACCGTCAAAAGTAAGCCAACTTGACTTTTAAATGCGGAATTACAAATTATGATTTTAAGTGAGGTGGTAGCACTGAATGTTACGAATAGACCATTCATCGTGCACAGAGTTTGGTTCTTATTATCGATGTTACTAAGAGACCCCTCTTCCGTTACAAACAGACCTCTTTCGTTACAAAGAGACCGCTCGACCCCAGACTAGATTTCCTGACAGGTCTCTATGTAACGTTTTCGTTACATTGAGACCGGTTGGAGATATCTATCTATCTATCTATCTATCTATCTATCTATCTATCTATCTATCTATCTATCTATCTATATCTATCTATCTATCTATCTATATATATATATATATATATATATATATATATATATATATATATATACAGATAGATAGATAGATATAGATGGGTAGATGTACAGGGTGGCCCAAATTAGGTATACTGTCCCGTATTTATCGAATCATCGCTTTTTATGTTATTTACTTACTTTTATCCATACAGTTTAATTAGTTTTTTCATTACTTGCTCTTAATTTGTTTTTTACTTATACCTTAAGCTCGGAAAAAATCGAAGCAAATAAATTAATCAATTAATAAAATAAACGTCATACTTCGTCAAAGCAAGTCTGGATACCTACTTTTGGCCCTCCATCTGTCTCTCTGTTTCTCTCTCTCTCTCTCTCTCTCTCTCTCTCTCTATATATATATATATATATATATATATATATATATATATATATATATATATATATATATATATATATATATATATATATATATATGGGGTATATAAATGTCCCTTGTTATTATAAGAGTTAGAACAAAATGTAAGAGGAAAAAAACATTTCCAATTAGGACATTCTCAACTTAAAGTGAAATTGAACGAGCTGTTTGGGTTGTACACTCTTTATGCGCCCAATGTTAAATGAAAGTGCAACGTTGCCATTTGCCTAGATCCACAATATAAACGAATGAAATTATTATTTGAAATGGGCACTGACCATCGACACTGACACGACCACAATAACATCATACACTTACATCTTGGTCCAGTTAAGTTCAACATTGCAAATTTATGTAACATTAGGCACATAAAAATTGTACAGTCAAAATGGCTCGTCCAATTAAAAAAAAATCTTCACTTTAGATTCCAAGTATTATATTTGGAGACGGTTAAACATTTTACATTTTGTTGCAACTCCGATAGTAACAGAGTTGTATTATGTCAATTAACTTTCGAGATACCATATATATATATATATATATATATATATATATATATACAGGGTGTTTCGAAAGAACACCGACAAAATTTAGGAGGTGTTTCCCGACTCTAAAATAAGAAAGTAAGGTAGACCAACCAGGGGGCACAAATGCTTCATTGAGAGTTACAAGGTGCCGAAAATATGAAGAAAATACGTACTTTACAGGTACATAGCTCCTAAACTATGAGACCTAATATAGTCAGGTCAAGCCTTCACTAAGAAACTAGCATGTGCCGTATCCAGAAATCCATGTTTCAGAATCCTAAGGACTCACGCAAAAATTTTTATAGAAGAAGTTGGACTTTGGGCATATAATTTGAAGTGCTCAGCAACTACCTCTATAAAAATTGTTGCGGAAGTACCACAGAATTCTGAAACAGGGATAGGGCTCATACTAGTTCCTAAGTGAAGTTTGACCCAAGTACGATAGGTCTCATAGTTTTAGGTCAATGAAACTATAAAATTCATTCTTTCATGTTTCCGTCAGCGTATAACTCCGAAAGGAGGCATTTGTTCACCCAGATTGGTCTATAGTTTGTCTTATGTTGGTGTCAGGAATCACCTCTCAAACGTTGCTGGTTCTGTGTTGAAACATCATATATATATATATATATATATATTAGGGTGTCCCTTATTGTGGGTAATTTCGCGTAATACGCACAACCAAGAAATGTATTCTATGTGGCCATAAACACGCAAACACGCATTAGTGAAATAGCAGCTCACTACGAGGACGTTAACCCGTGACGACTTGACAAAAAATTCATGAAATGGAGAATTTCCAACCATGATAACGGAAAAACTGAAAGAGACAGAGAAACGAAACTTTGCACGAAGCAGCTAGAGATTGAGCGACATTTGCTCGTGTATTAAAAGGCAGCACCGGATGAACAGTGTTGCCAACCCAAGACAAAGTTTTATTTTTGTAAATGGAATTACTTAAATTGAATATCATTGTTGAAAAAAGCAATGAAAATAAAGATAAAAGAGATTGTTAAGACAGATGAGTGTTGCAAACATTTTTGAGAAATAACGTGTAATGTGTTGGTGCACACAGGGAATGATGTACTAACGTTTTGTACACCTTAAATCAGATATTGACAAGAATAGTTTGCGTTCACTATAAGTCTATACGCATGCGATGAACAGTGTTGCTATCAACAGAAGAGAATAATTGAGTTTGGAAGAGATACAGTAACTTCGAAATGGTCACTAGTGCTACATGCTTTAAAGCCTATAATGCAAGGCGATAGGAAGAGAACCGTGGTTATGTGAGATCAATAACTGACCGAGATATACGATATCTTGTAAAAGCTGACAAGTAAGGTTTGTGAAAGGTTGCAACGCTGCACAGCGAATTAGAATCCCAACAACCTGGTTAAAATATGAAAACATAGCTAACTTTGCATGGGTTTATGTATTTGTGGGCTTTTGAGAACGTTGATAATCGTGATGAAATCAAGAGTAAAAAAGCTGCTGTCGGGCAGCGTTGCCATCTTTTACAAACTTTAGTTATCTGCTTTAACAAAATATCAAATATATCTGTCAGTACCTGAGTTACCAACCTCACATAACCAAAGCTACTTGTCATGCTCTTCTGCCTTGCATTATAGGCTTCAAACCATACAACACTAGTGACATTTTCCGAGTTATTGTATCTCTTCCAAACTCAATTTCTCCCTTCTGTTCATGGCAACACCGTTCAGCGGATGCATCTAGACTTAGAGTCAACGCAAACAATTCTTGTCAATATCTGATTTAAGGTGTAGAAAACGTTAGTACCTCACTCCCTGTGTGCGACAACATATATTACACTTTATTTCTCAAAAATTCGCAACACTGATCTGCCTTAACAATCTCTTTTTTCTTTATTTTCATTGCTGCTTCCAACGATGATATTTAATTTTGCTCATTCCATTTACAAAAACATAACTTTGTCTTGGGTTGGCAAAATTGTTCATCCAGTGCTGTTTTTCAATAACCAGGCAGATATCGCACTTTCTCTAGTTGCTTGCTGCAAGATTTCGATTATCTGTCTCTTTTAGTTTCTCCTTTATCACGATTGGAAATTCTAAATTATACTATAATGTGGAAACGCCATTTCATGAATTTAACGTCAAGTCATCACGGGTTAACGTTCTCGTAGATAGGTGCTATTTCACTAATGCGTGTTTATAGTCACATAGAATACATTTGTGGATTGTGTGTATCGCAACACGAAATTACCTTAAATAAGGGACTATATATATATATATATATATATATATATATATATATATATATATATATATATATATATATATATATATATATATATATATAATAT
Source organism: Thermobia domestica (assembly GCF_964235325.1). Classification (NCBI taxonomy): domain Eukaryota; kingdom Metazoa; phylum Arthropoda; class Insecta; order Zygentoma; family Lepismatidae; genus Thermobia; species Thermobia domestica. The sequence goes on along the minus strand of NC_137457.1, from coordinate 237,262,072 downwards.
CCCCTTCTGCGGAATCTTGTTTATGAAATAAATATTTTGGTATGTATTTTCTAATATCTGATCCCAGTAACTTGTAACTGATTGGATACTCTAACCCCACAAAACCCTCTACTAATTCATTTTCATAATATTGAAGTAATGTGTGGCTTATACTGCTCGCTTGGAACATGCTAACGTAAGAATTAATTCCTTGTTTCTCGTTATTTTTATAATACGCACTTTAGAACACTTAACAGTTGGAAGTACTAATTTTGTGCAATATATTGTTTATGTATCTAGTGAAAAACAAATAAAGCATGAAAATGAGAAATATTTGTGATTAAAAGTTAACAGTGTACGACAGAAGTGAAAAATGAGTAATTCTGTTCAAAGTATAATAAACAGATTCATGTGAATCTAAATTAGGGCTGGCATTTGAAGAAAATTAACCGAAATTATTTCTTTCTAGTTAAGTATTAACGGCTTAAATGCCGGTGATAGCGGCCCCGAAATATAAAATTTACAGATAAATGAACATCAGTTGCAAACAGGCAATAGAGCATAATATTACAATCTTTTGAAACCCACTGTTTTTTATTTAACCCGGGATGAATATGATCTAGTAATGTAAATAAATAGATAAATGTAGAGCGGAAAATAAGATGAGAGTGGCAGCTCAACCAAATAGAAAATCTTTTGGATTACCTACTTTTCTATGACCACATAAATTTGTAAAACCCACGGAATAACGTCTTACTTGGTTTTACAATAGGATTGTAAAAGTTTGGAAAATATATTGGAACCTCATCTCTTTTGTTTATAACATAAATAAATAGGAAATTAATATTATGTTCTTTGCCATAAGGAAATGAGGTGATATGTGAAAGCAATGTACAAAGTGCCGCAAAGTTGTGCCATAGAATTTATTTGTTTTGTCTCATAGTGTTTACAAATTATTCCTCTTTCTGTGTACACCCACCATCGATAATATACGTGCTTCCTACAGACGTACTCAATCGCTTCTACTCGGGTCTGCCTGCTATTCCCCTAGTCTGAATCAGTTTCTTACTCGGTTTTATTGGTGCCTTTTATTGGCCACCTGTGACAAGTTGTTTTGCGTTTTAAAATTTATTCTTCGTTTGTGCACGATATGTTTGGCGCCATACGTGCATACGATGTAGTTACAGTGACTCCTAAAATAAATTTGCATCCACTAATGCCACCCTCTCTTAATAAAAGCTTTCTAAGGCAGCGAAGTATCCCTTTATGTTACAGTATGTAGTACAATAAGAAGTATTTTCGCTCCCATCTTGTATATCCTTGACGTAACAGAACATGAGTTTCATATAGGAATCCGCCCCCAGTCCAGGCTCTAGAAGTTTATTCACATAATACTGTAACAAGATGTTGGATATATTACTAGTAGGAAACATGAGAAGGAAAGAATTCATTTTTTCGTTATTTCCAAACAGAGCGTAATTTGCAACACTTAACATTAAAGGTTAATAATTTAGTGAAGTAATGCAATCCACGCGATTAATCATTAAATACAGACGACACGCTAATAATATTTAGTGAAGAGTAAAGAAACTATTAAAATAAGAAAATATATTTGTCATTAACATCTAAGAATGAACAACGAAAATGAAAGAGAATTGTTCTAGGTAAGGTATATTAAAACAAAAACAAAAAATGCCATTTAATGTTGAAAACTTGGGTTAAGTGCTAGACGAAATTTAGTATCGCAGGACCAAGCTAACAAACTTACCGAGTGAATTGGATAATTTATATTGGTTTGTGATTAAGAATGAATGAAAGTCAGGTGAGGGAAATAGTAAAAGTTATGAAGGTACTTGTTGCTGCTCGTTGACATTGACATTGTGTTTTGACATTGTGAGTAGTACTGCATGTGGAGGCGGAAGGGACTATTTGTTGGAGAGGTACATTTGTTATGGTTTAGTGTCGGTAAAGTCAGTGTGGAAATGGCGCGTATGGCAAGGTAAAAAATGAAATCTTTGAGTTTTACGTCCCACGGTTATGCCGGTTAGACTAAAGCAGACGGTGATGATGAGAGATGAGTGAAAATGGTGGAATGAAGAAAGTGGGAGGAAACGGGAGAACCCCGAGAAAACCCACGAGCACGGTGTTTGTCCACCACAAAGTTCACTTGGCGGGGGCTGGGATCGAACCCGGGACCCCAAGCACCAGAGGTGAACGCTCTACCACTGAGCCACCGCGCCCCCGTATGCCAAGGTAGTGTCATCATATTTGAAATGAAATCTTTGAGTTTTACGTCCCACGGTTATGCCGGTTAGGCTAAAGGAGACGGTGATGATGAGTAATGGATGAAATGGTGGAATGAAGAAAGTGGGAGGAAACGGGAGAACCCCGAGAAAACCCACGCACACGGTGTTTGTCATATCATATTTGAGTTTTTTCGAACTGTAACGTAACCTAAAGTAGGGCCTAACTTAACAAACATAACCTACTAAGTGACCTTTACGGCAGTGTATTTCTGCATATTGTACAGAAACTGTGTTTTATGTTACAAGTGGACAGTTACTAGTATAAAACAGTGAAAAGTGCTATTGAAGTTAGAGTATGGAGCTCCTCCGTGGCTAAGCGGTTAGCGTACGCGCCTTTGGCGTGCGAGTCCCGGGTTCGATTCCCGGCGGGAGCTCATGTGGTTCGCATTCCACGTTAATAAGTAGGTCCACATCTCATATAGCCTCGCTGCTGAACGGGACGTTAAACTCAAAATCAACTCAACTCAAGTTAGAGTCATTCCATACATACCCGTTACCACTACCTTCGCTCACATATTTACTTATCGTCCCTGATGAGCCTGTTCCCGTCTGACAAACCCCCGCACTATAGCACCAGCTTACAAGCTTCACATGGCCCTGGCTCGATTATATAGCATTAGTGCTTTTTAATGAAATCTTAGTACAGGTTGACCATAGTTTTATATCATATATCATGATGCCGTATTTATACGGACATAATAATTATATACGTGTAGTTTTACTATACGGATCCATAGTATAAGTAGTAGAAGTAGTAGGAGAAGGAGGAGGCGGAGGAGGAGGAGATTTAGTAGTCGAAATGGGTTATAAATCCCGTAGGGGTTGGTTGGGTTCTGGTCTCGACATAAAATGGGTAAAATTTAATGCTTCCTCAAATGTTTCTCTACATTTTACAATCTGTGGATCCGTATAGTAAAACTGCACCATTTTATATTCTAAATTTTGAAAGTTTGCACGCTTTTGTTTCAAAAGTAACATACTTCTAACGCAACGTAACCGAACCTAACGTAACGTAACTTAACGTGACGTAAATTCATTAAACCAACTCTAATAAGTCTTAGTATATATTTTTTTTTTTCGAATTTCTTTATGTTCGGCGATACAATAGAAGTGCAGAAGACAGACTCATGTGAATCTTAAGGAGGAAAGTTATCTGTGGAAGATTAGCCGAACTAACTATTGCTATGTTGTTATCTTTCTCTGAGAAACTAAAAATGCAAATTTTCAAGCGTATTACTTTTACGTTGATTTTATTGATAGCGGAAATTTGATATTTCTTGCACCCATAACTTTCGGATCTTGTGAGGGCAGTTGAGTACGTAGTTTGATTATGAAATCGTAATAGCGTGAGTCGTATTGCATGCACAACTGTGATATTTCTGACACGTTCCTATGTGGGTCAAACACATTTCGATTAAGGTCGCATTGGCTTTATTTGATACTACTCAGCATGTGCGATTTAGCTCTGACAAAAGCATGATTATCCGGGTGTTTACAGGTTGGAGTCCTAGAGCATAAAGTCTAGATTTAATGGTCAACATTCAATTATCTCTTAAATCGTTTTAACGTTTCAAAATCAAATTAATATGTGTAATTCAAAGCATGCCAATAATTGAAAAAATACACGTACCATGAAATATACTGACTGCCAGATCTTCTTCTCTGCCCGCAAAGTAAATAATAATACAGGTTCGTAATTCTCAACTTCGAAATGCAGTGCTTTACTTCTTTAACCACGGATTCAATATTTATTGCTTCCTTCAGGGATTTTGACTTATCTGCTCGGGAATCTCTCCTCTGATCATTCTTACCTTCGCTTTTCATTTCATATAATCTACGTGACTTTAGTTATACTACAGACCTATTATATCATTAAACTTGCAAATTTATCATTAAAATTTATACAATGCAATTTGTAGTAAGGTTTCATTTCCACTAAAAAGCAAATTCTGCAAATTAAAAAGTCCAAAATGAAAACTTCCAAAGATTTTACAGAAGTTTATCCCATTATTTTGGAACTTAAAAATCCGAAGAAAGTGTTGGCACAAATGTGTTGTATATTTCGAAGATAAATATTCCTTTACTTGAATGGCTGAGTAATGGGATTTTTGCACTTCGTCGATCTGTGCTCTATTGAGTTGAACTAATGTCACTTTCGACTGTGTAAACAAGATTTCGACTGAATCGCCTATTGTTCGAGAGCGATTAATCGAGTGGCAATTGAATTGAATTATGCTTATGAAGTGAACTGGGAAGGAGCAACGGTAGTGGAGTATGAGTGGAAACCAGCGTTGCCAATGTGTGTGTAATTACACAAAATGTGTGCAATTTTGTCCTTTGTGTGCATTTTGTGTGTAATGCCAATCTATGTACATTTTGTGTGTAGTTTGGCACAATTCAAAATTTTGATCATTAAAGATTTTTGCAAAGTTCCTTTCATTCAAACATTTATTATTTCCATTTTTTTCTGAAAATTTCCTTCTAAAATCTACGAGCGTGTACGCCTGACTCCAGGGCGGCTCATTAAAACATATCTCGCTCCCTTGGTAGCTCACTTCTTGTTTTTCAGAAGCGGGTATCATGACCATTAGCACCCCCAAGCAAAGCTGCTTTGTTTAAGCAAGGCAATATGAATTAATATTGACCCTCGATGCTGGCCAAAACATGAGACGAAAGGAGTAAGAAGTCTTTTTTGTCTTCTCACCACTTGTCAAGAAAATGCCATTATGCAAAGAGATGAACGACAGAGTGAATGAGAGAGATGGGGGGTGTTTTATTGAACGAGAAGAGGATGACGATTTTACTATAATAATAATAATAATAATAATAATAATAATAATAATAATAATAATAAATCAAACGCTGAATCTTTGAACAATGGCAAGTCGATGTATGTATAGATGTGGACATCATCAGACATAATATACATAGGGCCTATAGATAGGTAGTTATGTATTGTGCAATTTTGTGTGGCTGTCTTCTAGTTTGTTTAAAATTGTGCAATTTGGACGGAAGGCGTGTGTAATTTCGCTTGCTCTGTCTAGCAACACTGGTGGAGACAACCGGTTAGGAAGTGGAAAGAAGCTAAGAGGATAAAAGAGGTAGCCGAGAAAGCTATGTACTGGAATAGTGGTTATAGTATTAATGAAGAGTGGAAGGACATTTTGAAAAAGGAAGAACGGAGAAATATGAGGGGTAAAATATAAGGACTCTATAATGTTTAATTTATGTATTATTTTATATATCTTTATTTATTTATTTAGTTACTTATTTTTATGTTTTCATTACTTGCTTATGGTTTTCTGCATAATGTTAATGCTTTTAAAAGGTCACAGCTTTATATATATATATATATATATATATATATATATATATATATATATATATATATATATATATATATATATATATATATCTTTTGTATAGCTCTTTATTACAAGCAGGTTTTTCCAAGATCTTGTTTTTCATGAAATGTATTGTTAGAAAGCTGTTTTCGGCTATTATCAGTTCATAGTTGTTTGTTATGTCGGGACTCACGAAATTTGCCAGCTGAAAGCCAGTTACGCTCGCCCCCGGGGGAGGTAGTGCTATTAAAAGAAATTGAAATGAAATCTTTAAGTTTTACGTCCCGCGGTTATGCCGGTTAGGCTAAAGGAGACGGTGATGATGAGTGATGAATGAAATGGTGGAATGAAGAAAGTGGGAGGAAACGGGAGAACCCCGGGAAAACCCACGCACACGGTGTTTGTCCACCACAAAGTTCACTTGGCGGGGGCTGGGATCGAACCCGGGACCCCAAGCACCAGAGGTGTGCTAATAAAAGAAAAGTGAACTTTTAATGAGTGGTCATTCCTGATTGGTGAAAAGAACAAATGATCTCCTGTCGTTGTTGTGCGGGCCGGGCTTGGACTCTGCTATTTCTTTGGGCCGGGCCGGGCTTGGGCTGGCCGACACTGTTATTTCTTTGGGTCGGGCCGGGCTTGGGCTGGCCGACACTGATTTCTCTTCAGGTCGGGCCGGGCTGTGGCCGATCAATTGCAATTCTTTATGACTTTCGTTAAACGATAATTGGAATAAAGCCAAACGTTGAAGATGTGTATCCGTGAAAAATGTTACAAAGAATGCAATAGCTATTTACAGTTTGTGTTGCTTAGCGGCTCCACTTTCACTATAGAGGATTGCAGGCATTATGCGGTAAATTGAGCTCTGACCTTGACTTTCACTGAACTCAAAATATAACAAGAAGGGGTGGGAATGTTTTGCCTGTCGCTGACCAATACTGCCATCTTCACTTTATGCTAAAAATCACTTAAGTTAGATTTTTGTTACAGGGAATGGAGTCTTTGTTCTCTGGATGACAGGCAAAGTTCAGGTTGTGAACCAGAGTTTAGAAAATGTTTCTGAGGGTTAGGTCAAATTTAGTACTAAATTTTGAGAAAGATTGGGGCTCGAGCTAATTTTTTTAAAAAAATTATCGGGCCGGGCCGGGCTCGGGCCGAAAATCTCCAAAAATTTCGGGCCCGGGCTGGGCCGGACCTAGGTACGTTCGGGCTGGATTGGGCTTGGGCCGAAAAATTCGGCCCGTGCAGGTCTCTAGTATATATATTTTATTCTGATTTTAATTGTAGAGTGTGGTCTGAGAAAAAAGTGCTATACTTCCGAAACCGTTACATTTCTAGCTTATTTTTTTTAATAATAAATACTCTAGCTAGCCTTGTAAGAAAGCTGTGTTTTTCTTTATACTAAAACTACCTATAGTAGAAAAACCTTGCAAAAGTAAGTGCTTCGAAAATGTCGCGAAAAGGTGAAAAAGAAACATACCAATTAAATACAGCTTGGTTTCATGAAGCTGATCGCTTCTTACACTACATTATACAAGGACGAAGCTCCATCACTAACATGATAAGTGCTTTTAAAAAATAATCTAATATCTGTGCTAAGCAAAAGTTTTGGCTACTACTCTGAGTGATTTAGATAGCATTCTTGCACTTAGCAGCTACCTAATTTGTTAGTACTTTTAGTTTTTGTTGTTAGTTTTTTATTGCACTACGCTCTATTTGTGCCGTTAACAGGTAAGCCTTTCTAAAGTAAATCTGCATCCAGTAATGCAAGTTCTCCCTTCTGCAAGAATAAAAGTATCGTTTAAAGAAATGAATGTTTTATGATTCTAAGTATATGTGCCTAAGCTGGGAGGGACTACACGGTTTCTACTTACTAATGATCATCCTTGTAAAGAACTTTGCAATTTTAAGACATGATGTGAATTTGAAAAAATTATGGTTCCATTTTATCACTTAATGATTTTTTAATTCATTGCATAGTGCAAGTTTACAATAGGCCGTCGTAACAATGGTAATTTTATGGGTAAAACGAATTGAGTATAAATAAAACAAAACTAATATTATATTGATTTCCACTGGCGGAGCATTTTTGCGAAATGTTTGTAACAGTATTTTATGTTTACAAGTATTATACTGCTTTTACGATGAGTGATCCAATTTGAAAGACGATTGTTTAACATATGAATTTCAACCAGCGAGATGTTACTCTATAACGTAGGGAATATGTATTTTACATTTACAAGTTTAGATTTATTATTGTGAAACCATGACAAGTCCTTAAACCTACACAACGATCCTCTACTGAAAATTATTTTATGAAAGTGTATATATGATGTTCCTAAATACTGTCTTCTTAATATCTATTGTCTTACCCAACACCATTTTCATATCTTTTTTCTTGTCAGTGCTACTTTACTTTTGCTTCATAATTATTCTGCTATAACAACGCAAATTGTTCCAATTATATTACGCCTGAACATCTTTAGAATTGCCAGTCGATTTTGAATAGACCAAACGAGAACAAGTCAACAAGCACCACTCAATTTCGGTTGAAATAATTGAACATGATCCATCAATCTGATTCAGCCTAGTCGCTTATATTTAGTCACAACTTCATGAAGTTGATTAGCCGTGTGACTAAGTCGAACAAGTGTATACAGGGGTTAAGACAAATTGTAAACTACGAAATGTTTCGAGTTATTAATTTATTCATCAAATGAGATGTCATTCAAAAAAAAAAAAAAAAAAAAATGATATAAAGGCAAAATCAGCAACTACAATGTGCTTTAATTAAGTATAATGAATGCTTTTCGCTCGACATATAAACAGGTAGAATGTGTGTTAGAACAATTTGACCTACTTGCTAAAACAAAGCATGAGATGGAGGAAAACCACTACAGTCAATCAAGCACTTTTTGCCTTTATTGCTCAAAAATGACGTTCAAATGCATATTCAAACAAAAGCATATGCTTGCACAAGAGGGCAAGGAGTTTTTTTCCAAATAGGCCTATAGTTCTACTTACGAGGGACATTGACCCACCGATTGGACCGACTCCTATCTAATTGTCGAGTCACCAGTATTGAGCGTAGTTGGACTAAAATTTCATGTGTTGTTTATTTATATTATTTCAAGAATTTATATGGTTGGTTGATGCAGGGGTAAAAGTGCGAGGGAACACGAGGGGAGGCCGTCCCCTCACTTCGACAAAAATATGTGCGCCGTCCTCTAAGTTCTAAAAAAGAACACAATGGGCAAAAATAGGAAAGAGGAACGGTGTGACGTCGTGCCGCTACCTACCGTCCCCTACCGTTTCAGATGCACTTTTATTCCTGGATCGACATAACCTTATCCTTATTAAATGTTTTCCGTAGACGTTAGTATGACGTGTCTGTACGTTGAACGGATATTTGTGTTGAACGATTGAGTTCACGTTGCGTTGTTTTGTATATAATGTCAAGTAATGTTAACCCTTTTCTTGGCAAGGAGACTTGTGTTGCTCAGAAAAACTACTGGATGCGAATTCCGTGCCATTATAAAATAATAGATAATTGCACATTTTAGTTACATGATTTATTTAGACAATTGTGTGGTGTAATGTATCCCATAGGATACATTGCCAAAATAGGTAGTCAAAGAACCAAAAATGTTCAACAACATTATGTATCCCAAAGGATACATTGTCAAGAAAAGGGTTTAAGACGATAAGCATGTCAAATATATTAGACAGTAAAAATACAGTAATGGTTCACATCAACGTGAAGAATATAAATTAGTAGTTAAAATAAATTCGAATTCAGATGAAAGTTCGCATTATAGTAATGCTGAGCTCAATTATCCATAGGATGAAAATGATTTATGTTCTTTGTAAGTAGAAGCAGTACAAAATTCTTAAATTTCTAGAAAATTAATTAATATTATTATCGAGAAATGAGGTGATTTGACGGTAGCGTTTCGCTGAAGTAGTTCTTAGCATTAAACCAATAACATCTTTTGGTTACCATATCATATTCCTAACAAACTCAATCTTGCTCTTGTGCTTCTTCGTGGCTAAGCTGCTAACGTACGCGCATTTGCCATGGGAGACCCGTTTGGATTCCTGGCGGGAGCTCGTGTGGAGGTGCATTTCGCCAGCCCCCCCCCCCCACGTTGGAGTTTCGAAACAAAACCTATGCCAATTGTTTGTGCTACATTTGTGCCGGATGGACAGGAAAAATTTTCGTTTGTACCGCTTCCGTTAAAGAGATATAGAAGTTTTAAAGTATGGAGCTGTGGAGACTGCATCCTTCTAGTTATGGCATACGTTTTATTTCGAAATTCAATGGTGGGAGCCTGTGAAATCGGCAGCCCCATAGATTAAAACTCCCTTATATTTGTACCGGAAGGGACACAAGTGAATTTGTTTGCTGTACGTTCCGGTATTAACATGGTAAATGGGATTGACATAAGTTTTGTTTGGAAATGGGGGAGTTCTGTTGAAACGGCAGCTTCCTAGTTTAAAACTTTTATATCTTTGTACTGGAAGTGGTACAAACGAAGATTTTTATGGTACATTCCAGAAATAACGTAGTACAAACGATTGTCATAGGTTTTGTTTCAAAATTCCAAGATGGCGTGCTGTGGAAACGGCAGCTTCCTAGTTAAAACTTGTATGTCTTTTTAATAGAAGTGGTACAAGCAAAAGTTTTGGAGTACATTCCGTTACAAACGTAGTACAAAACATTGGGAAAATCTACAATTTTGGAAATTCAAAGGGGAAGTTTCCGTTTCTACAGCCCAGACTTTTAAACTCTTATACTTTTGTAACGGAGCTGGTACAAACGAATTTTATTTTACGGTACATTCCGATAAAAATTTACCACAAACGATTGACATAGTCTTATCTCGAAATTCCAAGGTGGGGCGTTCTGGAAACGGCAGCCCCCTAGTTAAAACTGTCATACGTTTGTACTGGATGTGATACAAACAAAAATGTTTGCGATACATTCCGATAAAAACGCTGTACAAACGATTGGCATAGTTTTTGTTTCGAAATTCCGCGGGGGCTGTGAAAACGGCAGCCCCGTAGTTTGAAACTGTCGTAGCTTTGTACCGGAATTGGTAAAAAAAAAGTTTTGCGGTACGTTCCTGTTCAAAAGTAGTGCAAACTGTTGGCATAGGTTTCATTTCGAAATTCGTAGGTGCGGGGCTGCCGTTCCCACAGCCCCTCTTGAAAACGCATATAACTTTGTACCGGAAGTGGTGCAAACGAAAATTTTTGCTATACATTCCGGCACAAACGATAGGCATAGGTTTCTTTTCGATATTCCAATGTTGGGATGCTGCCGTTTCCCCAGCCCTCCATTTTTAAAATCTTTTATCCTTGTACCGAGGGTGGTACAATCGAAAATTTTTGCGGTACATTCCGGCACAAATCTAGCACAAACGATTGCCATAGGTTTTGTTTCGAAATTCCAAGGTGGGAGCCTGCCGTTTTCCGCAGCCACCCCACTTTAAAACTCTTATAACTTTGTACCGAAAGTGGTACAAACGAAAATTTTTGCTGTACATTCCGGCACAAACGTAGCACAAACGAATGGCATAGGTTTTGTTTCAAAATTCCAATGTTGGAGGCTGCCGCATCCCCAGCTCCCACTTTAAAACTCTTACAACTTCGTACCGGAGGTAGTACGATCGAAAATGTTTGCGGTACATTGCGGCACAAATGTAACACAAACGATTGGAATGGTTATTTTTTGAAATTCCAAGGTGAAGGGGGGGGGCTGGCGAAATGCATCTCTGAGGAGAACTTCTCGCAGAGAACCAGGAAAATGCCTTGGGACCATTTATCCTATCGTACTCAATGTGGATTTCCAGTATTTTCGTTACAAATACATTTCATTCGCAGTATACTGAAATTCGCCATAGCTAAAAAAAAAAAAAAAAAAAAAAAAAAAAAAAAAAAAAAACCCTCCGGAATCCACTGAAAGGGAAAATTGATTCAACAGTTATACATATTTCATCGTGAAAATGTTATTTTAATGTCTTTTACATGATTTTGCCTGTTGGTGTTTGCCTACATTTCCCAGATAGCATAAATGAAGTTGAGGAGCGCAACCATTTACTTTTTCTACTTATGATCTAACGTCTTCTGCATTCTTAATTTCTTACCTGTCCACCAGCTGAGTACATATTTATGCTTTCAAACTTATATATTATAAATACAATAAGTGCAAAAGCCGTCCACGAATCTGTGCTTAGTGGCCAACACAACCTAAGTTTGCATCTATTCCGATTCCAAGCAGGACACAATTTGAGGGATCGTTCGTGATTTTGTCCGCGAAAGCAAGCAAATTATCTATGGTGTTATGCGCATAGGGAAAGGCAAGTGTGGAATGTATAGTTCATGCAAAAATGTATAGTTCATAATTATGCGATTATAGTCCACAACTGGCTTGTAGTTATCACCTACTGCAGATTGGTAAGTATTTTTTGTAGTAATTTGTTCATTACTCGAGCACACGATTCTATCAAATTTTGACACTTTCTTACATTTTCAGGTTAGGTGAGAGGTTGCTTTTAGCAGAGCATGAACAGCTCCATTATTACTTGCCGAATGACTTCAAGAGAGCTCAGAACCGCATAAATAAAATGTGGAAGTATAGCATAAAAAACTACTGTGTATAAAGCACGAACTAACTTGTGCTACTTGGACACTAAAACGCACGAATTCTATCTAACCGAGTTAGACTAGAAACGCAGTAGGGAGGCTCGAGCGATAGCGAGCGGTTGCGTCCATAGGGATCACGCACGTCAACGACGGGCTATATGCATAAACGAAGATAATGGAAGAGCACACTTACACATACAATAATTTCTTTATCACTAATAATTTATTTCAACATGCTGTGATAGATAGTAATTACTAATATTCATACTTTCATTCCTTCATGAGAAATGTAACACGTCGTATTTGACCTTTAAATTTTCTATTTGTAGAACCATGTGCTCGAGTAAGCCCTCAATTTGCTTCTACGTATACCCACCATCGCAAGTTCACCTGTTCCCTACAGACGCACCTCGACTATAGCCCTCCAGCTTCACTTTCGCATAAACCGTAATAGATGCAAAAGTTGCTTGTATTGAGCAGCTTCCAAAGTATGGTGAGTGGTTTTGAGGTGTGAAAAAAAAAAAAAAGGAAAATACTGTATTTCTAGACATAACTGTTATGCCCTCCTAAGGATAACCTTAAATGGAAAATTGTTTAGAAAATACATTGTCGAAAATACTATGAGCTGATTTTGACACAAAAAACGCGCAGTATATGTAGTTTATTGCTAGTGGGTTCTCTATTCTGAAGCTACAGCCTCGCAGATTTTCTAGCTACCTATCCTTATTTATTTTTGCAACTTAACAGACCTAACCTGATGATTAAAAAAGAATTGAATTCCTAATCTACATCGTTATTTTTTATTTTCGTCTTTCAAGAACAAACTTTACATATTTATTTCGTTTTATTAATATGGTATATATTGTATCTAGGAAAAAATAATGAAACAAATGGCATTTTTTTTTCCGAACACGAGAAATATATTGCAATTTCATTAGTGGAAAAATAAAGACATTATAGAATGTAAACAGACTGAAATAGATCAACGAAGTTTAAACCCTCAAATTCGGCCCTTCAAGCTAAAACTAAGTGTATACACCACTTGACCGAGACTTAACATTGAACGCTGTTGGTGCAACAGACATTTTCAACGAGCTAGGTTGCGATTACTTCAACAGTTTAACTTCGTTGATGCACACAGACATCAGAGGCTTAAATATTGCTCAGTCCAGTGGCTGTAACCAATGAATTGTGTGACTCGGCAAACGTAACGAAATCTGATTTTCCATGCAAAATTAAATAGCTTCGATATTGTTATAATGGAAAACTAACAGCACCCGACTAGAAGGTTTGTGCTCACGAAAATGTTTCCGCCAAAGTAGAAAAGTTGCATCTGTCATATAGCCTAACTCAGACATTACTACAACTGACGTAGGGGGCATTACATCCTGGAATTCTTCGCGCATTCAGACACCCTTAAAAATAACAAGTGGCGGTATAAACGATCCACTAGAACTGACATATGCCTTCACTGTCACCGTTCCTTCTCTCCAGTTGTCACTGTGTGTATTGTTCGTTTTCCTTTCGCAGCCAAGACTTTTCTCGGTTTGTGAATCAGCTGAATCCCTGTTTCGGCGCAGTTGAACACATGCGATGCTAGTAGTGGACTTCCGTGTTCCGTCCTCATTCTTCCTTCTCCATTTCTTTATCCAGAAGGCCGTAGAACAGATTACATTCTTCCTTACGTAAAGCATCGGATCAGGCATATGAGAATGTATGAGCTTTGCGAACACTGACGTGTCTATGCCGTTGTAATAATGCATGTAACCAGTCATAGTTATCACCTCTTTGAGGAATTAAACGGCTGTTTTAGTCCATTCATTTCGCAATATTGATGGCTATTCGTTTCACATCTGCCATAGTAAGCGGAAATCCCTTACTCCCCAATATTAATAAATGGTGCACCAAGTCTTGTTCCGCAGCACCAAGGGCAAAACTGGTCGCCCTAATTTTGGTTCATAATCTTGGTTGTTCTTTAATCCATGGTTCAAAGTTTTACGTGGTATGCAATCCTAGCTGTGTAAATTTTCACACTTTTCTGCTTGGCTGTCAATGGTTTTTGAATTTTGTTCCTCTCCATACGCACCTCTCTCCGTACGTCTCTTGTAATTTTTAACAGTTTCTCTGAAACAACTCAAAGAAGAGGAAACAAAGCCAATTAAGTATACTATGATTCACGACACAATCACATTTTATACATTGACAGGAATTTCAGTGCTCATAGAGTCTTGATTTAGCATTCAGATGTCATGGATTCGGACCCATCAATTTCAGTACTCAGTGCTTTGGTTTAGAATTCAGAAATCATGGATTCGAACCCATCAACATACCATACTGTCTGGTTTTCCACTGTTCTCTTGCTTTAAGCAAATGCCGTGATGATACCTTAAAATGATCGACACCCCTCCCAAATTCGTCTCTTCGTTGTTGTTACAGTACTAAAAAATAGCTCGGGGCACGCGTGAGATAAGATATTATGTATTTACTGTGATGTACCTCATCTTTTATCCTTCCTCTGGCATCTAAGCCTGATAATTTTTTTCCACCTCACTCACAATAATTTGCTTACCACACTGACTTACGTTCCACCCTCTCTCATTTCCATTTTATTGATATAAGTTACTTATTAGGCTTATTTGTTTTCATATTATGTGAACGGATGTTTCTCTCTGCTTTCCAAATTCAAAGTTATCCATTGTGTTTGATTTTTTCACATAAGCCTTTTTCGTATGTGTGACTGAAATTATATATTAACCTACCACGTACCCAGACTACGTTCGATGTATATTTTCATACTTCGTAATTTTGTTCACATCACATTGTTGGGGCAATTTACGCCTATGCGAATTTTACCCGTATATGGAACTGTGCATTTTAACCCAAAACATGAGTGAACATTGTGGTTAGCAACACTGACACACTCATTTTGTCACATCCATGTGCGCGAAAGTGTTGCACACCACATCTTTGTACTTGACGCTCATACCAGTTGACGTCGCGTCATATGACCTGCTGACTCTTTCTTTCTGTTGTAGCGTGTCGAAAGCAGTCTGACCGGCCTGAGGTATGTACTTACCTAATGCAATTACTCAAATAAAGATTTTAATAAAAATACAGTCTTAATAAGTGGTAGATCTTTTCAATTTTTTTGATTGACAGTTATAGCACAGAACTAGTGCAAGAATAAGATGGGCCCGTTCTTCAGTGAAGTGGATGTGAATTTTGTAACCAAATACTGAACAATGTATTTTGCTTACCATAGTAGCATAAATATTTACCATTTAAAAACGAAAATCCAAAGAAGAAAAAACTTAAGGGCAAAATTTAAAATAACTGAATATAGAATGTATTGAGGAGACTTTGATCTAGAGCTTTCAGGTAATTATATTTTACAAGATTAGAAATGATTTAAGTTATTTGTAATTTGGAGTTATCTAGTATTAAGAACATGGAAATCCAAGAGTTCCGGGAATATACTTTTTTCAAACCGTTAGATAAGTGGCTAAAGAGCTGTACTACTATCCAGGGATAAAAGTGAGAGGGCACGCGGTGAACGTCGTGCAAACACTTAAAGTATATATTGCGTCCTAACGCTTCCTTAAAGATTACAAAAAGCAAAGATAAGCACGGGGAATGGAGTCGACCTACCTTTCCAGATCCGCTGTTACCCTGCTTCTATCCAATACCCCGACTTCATGTTCATAATCCTTTTCTGTTAAAGTATAACTCACTCTATTGCTGCTGGAACCCGGAAGATCAATGCCGCGATCACAAAATCTCTCCACTGACTTATATCCTTAACCAACTGGATCCAGTTTCTACTTTGTATTCCTATCACTGCGAGATCCATCTTAATAATGTCCTTTCACCTGCTCCTACGTCTTTAATAGTTGCTTTGACCTCACACTCAAGACTTTGTAGAGTTTATACTTTCTTCCATCCTAGCTATATGACCTGCCCACCTAAACCTCCTAGACCTTCTCACTCTAACAATGTTTAGTAAACTGTATAAATTATGTAGTTCATCGTTATGAAGTTTCCTCCATTCCCCATCCCCGTTCCTCTCGTATCCGAATATCCGTCCCAGGATCTTCTTTTCAAATACTTTCAGTCTACCGGCATGTTCATCTCCCAGAGTTAGCGACCATGTTTCGCAACCATTCAGAACATCAGGCATTATTATCGTTTTATATATTTTAAGCTTCAAATTAATAGACAGAATTCGAAACGACAAGAAATTTTGAGCTGAAAAATAACACGAATACACCGCTGTTAGTCGACATTTAATATCTTTGAGAATATTCTTTCCGTCTGTTAATATTGATTCTAAATATTTGAAAGTCTTCACTTTATCAAGAGTATTATTTAATATTTGAATGCATCCATAATTTGCCGTATTACGGCTCAGAAGCACTTCTATGCATTAGTGTTTTTCTGCATTTACTTTTAAACCCATATCTCTGCAAGCGTTTAATAAGATCTCTGCATTTCTTTCTGTTGCTCTGTCATCCAATATTAAATTTACATCATCAGATATGCCATAACCTGGTGAATACAGTTTAACTCTAGGCCCTGGTTGCTTTCTTTGATTTTCTGTATAGCGTATTCCAGAAAAAAAGTTCAATAATAATGGCGAAAGAGCATCTCCTTGTTTCATTTCATTTTCGAAGTGAAAGCTCGTGGACAAACATTTTCCTACCCCGACTTTACTTTGGGATTCATTTAAACGTATCTTAATCTAATTAGCTTTACTGGTAACCAAAGTTCTGTAAGAACGTTATATAGTGTTTCTATCGTAACCGAGTAGAAAGCCTTCCTAAAATGAATAAATAGTTGATACCGGGGTATTGTATTACCACTTCTTTTCGAGTATTCGGTGAATGGTAAATATTTTTCGATATTGATCGATTTCGTCTAAATCCGCACTGATGATCTCCAATAATTTCATCTGCGTAAAGGGTCAATCTTGCTAAGAGAATATCTGAAAGGATTTTATAGGATGTTGACAGAAGAGAAATACCTCAATAATTATTACAGTCAGCTTGTCGCCTTTCTTATGAATTGGAACAATGATTGAGTATTTCCACTATTGTGGCATTTCTTCTTTGTTTCAGATAAGCAGAATGAGTTAGTGTATTTTGTTCCACAATTTTTCGCCTCCAACTAAAATTAACTCAGCCGGAATTTCGGTTGGGTTTTGGAA
Source organism: Thermobia domestica (assembly GCF_964235325.1). Lineage (NCBI taxonomy): Eukaryota > Metazoa > Arthropoda > Insecta > Zygentoma > Lepismatidae > Thermobia > Thermobia domestica. The sequence continues at coordinate 237,244,595 of NC_137457.1, read as the reverse complement.
TATACGGTTCTGCCGTGTGTATCTCCTTTGCTCCACTCATATTAGTTTTTGGCTGCGTGTTATGCAAATCGTCAAAACAATCGTTCCATTTATTTAATGTGTCTGTTAAAGCATGTGAAATACAATAAAAACAAATCGAAAACTTTTATCCATTGTTTAAATAAGTTGTGCACATAAAATCTAAGAGAATGATAATATTTAAGACATCATATACAACATATTGGAGATGAAAGCCTGTAAAATTTGCTTTCATCCCATTGTTTTCCTAATTAATTTTACGTGTGTAGAAGAATTCTACATGTCTTTCCAAGAGAGGAATGTCGACTTAATCAGAGTCAAAATTGACACACCAGTTGCAATTTTTCTTCTTCACCTTCAGATCCGAATTTGAACTTAAATCCATTTTGTTCAAAAACAGGTTTAACATCTCAGTAAAACATTATACACTCAAATAGAAAATATTTCTACCAACAACTCTATTTTATAATATAAGGGTAAGGATGGTTTTATAATTCTCTTGAAACTTACATTTTTGTTATAGATTTTTCTAACCTTAGAGTAAAACTAACGAAATGAAATGCAAGAAATCAATTGCAGTTTTTGCAGTTTTACGCGTTCTCAATGAATTAATGGTGCTGTTTTGGATTCTTAATTTATAGTATATTGCTGGGGAGAGATGAAGTCGTTACCAAGAGAAAGACAAAAGTTTCGAAACAAACGGGATTTTCAGTTAGAAGCTACCTTCTAAATGTACAACATAACAGCAATTACTAGGATGGATTGCCGAAATTTTTCGAAAATAACAGTTGGAGCGTTAAAAACCGTATAATCGGAAGAAACACTAATTAATAGATAACACTGACAGAGTATGTGCTATCTACTACTTCAAGATTCCTTCTGCTTCTTATTTTAAGAGAAAGCTTAAATTCTTTAGAGTGATTAACATGAACAATTAATCGTTCTTGTTGCCGGTGTGTAAGATGTAACGTGAGATTTGACACGACGTTTTATGGAGACCTAGTGAAAGAGTTAATACATATGAGAAAACTGCAGGTGAAAATCATTTCTAATTTTGAAAGTTTGGTTGCAATGTGCGTGTAGATACTATTCAGAATATGGGAGTATACTATCGTAACTTCTTTAGTAGGTTGCATTGCTGACATACTTTAGTCTCTCAATACCAGTATTAATTTGGGGAATAAAATTATTAGCATTATAATGAAATTGCTGTTAACAAGATCCATGAAAGTCTGTTCAACTGTTTTGTCTGTTAAAGCAAGATGTTTGCTAAACGTTAAGGCTCGCGAACATATACACATACCGTATCGGTAGCTGAAAAAATGCGTCAGCCATAAAGATTGACTGAAATGTTTATTCTGACTGAGCACAACGTCGGCAGTGAAATCACTGTTTCCCGTACCAATATCTCTTTTAATATTACACATTCTCTTAGTAATGGTGAACGCTATAGTTCTAATTTAATTTTGCGCTTGTCAATATTTTATACTAGGCATTATTATAACACTTAACCTTCCAGTTTAATTTGATATTCCCTATAGTTTCTGAAATCATAGTATGGTATTATTCAAATCCCGGAACTTTTCAAGATTGGAATTTATTCGGATTTTAGACCAAGATTAGTATAGTTTGTTTTCAATTCGGTTAGCTTATATTTCTTACCAGATGTATGTGCTTAAACCCCTAGTATGTATGAGCTCAATTTTCACTAAGAACGTTACTCTCAGCAACAAAATAATTAGAATCTAGAATCTATAGAATGTAAATTTATGACTAGAATAAATTAAAAAATCCTGAAGGTTATATGTATAAGTCCTTAATTATGAAATGGACCTTGTTCTCTAATTTCCTGCTTCATTCATACGGAATATTTCCTTGGTTTCATTCAAATCAGTACATCTGCAAATTATAGAGGGAGGAGTCATTTAAGTATGTGTAAAGTTACTTCATGACACCACGGCATGGTGCATCCTCGGGTTCCGGATCGAGAAGAAGGCCTCCAGATACAATCGTTAGCTGCATGAAAGTTCATGAAAGATCGTATCCAATGATTAGAAAAATACAGAGTGGACTTAATAGATGTTCAGGAAATTAGGTGGGAAGGAAATTGAACTTTAAATTACAGCAATTTTATCTTCTTATACGGGGAAGGAAATAATTAGGAGCAGGGTTATTTGTTCACAAATAAATATGAGCAATTAAGCGTGTTCAATTTTCACTGATAGACTTTTATTACTCTTAATGATCGGGGGTGTTATATAATTGTTCTAAATGTACATACCCGAACATAAGGAATACAATGTAAAAGGACATTTGACCAGCGGCCGCGATACCATGTAAATTCAATTAGAGAATTCTATTAGGACGCGATTATATTTACAAACCGATTATAGGGGGAAAAGTCTCTATAAGAAAAGTAGTGATAATGGTGACACCTGAAATTTGTAACATTCAAAAACGTTGTCGCGAGCAGTATAACATTGACACAACTTGACGTTTATAAATACACTTGAACCTCAGGAGACAGAAAAACACAAATCTATTACGTTTTAGTAGATAGAAGATAATCTAGAATAATTGGTGTTCTGTTATTTCGAGTTGCTGATTGTGACACTGATTACTGCCTTTTATCAGCGATACTAAGAGAGATTATGGTTGAAAACCTCTCTACGTATGAAAACGGAGTGATTTAATTTTAAGAAAAAAGAAGAGAGCGAGGTAAGAGAGGAATACCAGATTGAAGTTTCGAACAGATTCTCGGCTTTAGAAGATTCGGAGTGCACTAGTCTTGAGGATAATTTAACTGAAATTAGAGAGAGCGCCAAAATTTCATCAAAAGAAAAATTGGGACACGGAAATACGTTCACGTTCTTCCTGGAATATGCTATAGGAAAAAAATCAAAGCAATCAGAGCCTAGAGTTGAATGGTGTTCATCAGGTTATGGAACATACTCCTGATGTAAATTTAACTGGTGATGAAGGAGTACAATATGAAGAATTGCTGAGGTCTTATTAGACGCTTGCTGGGACATGTGTTTAGAAGTAAATACAGAGAAAACTAAATACATGAAAATTCGTAGCGATCATGATACAGCAAATTATGGATGTGTTAAAATATTTCGATCAAGCGAATACTTTCAAACATATTATTCACTTAAAAATCTCTTTATGGTCGTGAATTATCTCGAGAAATTTGAAACTTAAAACATATAAAAGCATAATCGTGTCTGTTAATCTGTATGGATGCGAAACATGGTCGCTTCCTTGGAGGGAAGAACGTACATGACAATATTTGAGAACAATATCCTGAGACGAATATTCGGACCCAAGAGGAACGGGAATCGGGAAAGCCGGGATCATCATAATGAGGAACAACAAAATGTATCTGGTTTACCAAACATTGTAGGGTTATCAAGCCTAGAAGATTCAGATGTGCAGTTCATGTAGCCAGTATGAAAGAAAGCTGGAACGCTCTAAAAGTCTTAACTGGAAGACCAATCGGAAAATAACCAGAATAGAGACTAAGCGCAGATGTAGTACAATATTAAGAATATAAAGTAGGCACAAAAATACGAATACAAAGTAGAAACTAGAACCACAAGCTAAGGATAAAAATCAGTCGAAATATTTTGTAAACGGCACATAGAACCTGTGGGTTTTATAAGCAGTAGAATTACTTAGGAATCATTTAAATTTGTCTACAATTCTTTTTCGGAGTTACTGTTTCCTAAGTGTTACACCCATGAGATTCTATTTTAGGAAACCCACATTTCTAGAAATCCTAAATCAAATATGACGAAAAAGCAATTTTACATTATTTACCTGCTTTGTTTCTATAAATAAGGTTACGTTTAGTTCGGTCTTATAAATAAATATTAAAGATAATTATAGTATTCTCTTTGATTACATTTTGTGCTACACATGACTAATTACTATAGTGGCATGAAAAATTGTTCTATACTAATGGAATGATACTTAAACTTTTACATGTAAGATTCTTTATTGACCCAGAAAGAATAAGAAAGGTTTCGTGGTCTACACAGCGACTATATCCATCGACCTAGAAACATTAGTATGTAACATAGGCTATTCCGTCCGTGAGATTTGAAGGGTACATCATAATTTTAAACGCCCCAAATTAGACAGGACTGAAATGTCCGTACCACTCCCTTTCTTTCTCTACCTCAGTCAATAAGTTTGTATTTTGTTGTCCATATAGATTATTCGTATTAAAGAAATTTAAATTTACATTGTACTTTTATTATAATGATCAACCTTCTAAAGAAATACCCTAATAGAAATGTTTTGCACCAATGTACTGCACGTTTAATTTTGTGAGAATAGACCAAAATGTGTTGACTCATTTTCATCCCTTATCCACATTTAATAAGTCGAGATTAATTACTTTAGTATACTAATGCTCTCATTTATACAAAGGGCTTAATACTTATAAGACATTTAACTCAATCAATATTAAATGCGTTTGTTTCTATATTCATGTCACACTACACTTACTGCCACTATAGTACTTTTAAGGTATTTCATATTTTCAATCACAAATTTTGCTGCGCGGCTAAAATCACATTTTCTAACGTTGAACTAAACTGGAAAGAGTTCCAGATTCCCAGACAATAGAATGCAATAAAATGAAACATCACAAAAAAACTAACTTTGCTCTCTTCTTGTGCATTTATGAATTATAAATACCAAATACTTTTCTGTGGTTTGATGGTGACACATTCGAATTATTAAGACAACTTCCGAAATGTCGCTCAATGTTCTATTCTTCTTAGTAGCTACAACTAACAAATTTCGGCTGTTTTGTTTGAGATATATAATTTTATGTATCTATGGAAGCAATCACTACAATAATATAGACTAGAACAATAAAATATTTACAATATATGATTTGATTGTTCATTGGTCCAATTACTAATGTTGTGTTATAACTGTGTATATTTTTCTAAAGAACGTATATATAGTTGTGCTTATTTATAATCATTATAGGCGCATAATATGATTAGCTTAATGAGAAATTATAAAATTAAGCGTACGTCCAAAACTAAATATTAACAACCTCCTTACGTCGTGCCTATAAAGCATGGGGATATTTTAGTAGTGACGTAACGAAGCTGCTACTACTCACTACCCAAAATGAGTAGGTAAATGTTTAGATGAGAGGATAAAACTCTATAACTCGTTTAACTTATGTATTTGACTGCTTAATGTCATTGTGTTAGTTTGTGTGTACTGTGTGAATATGGCCTAATGGTTTAGATCACAGATCGTTAAATGACTGGAACTTAGATCACGATCAACACACATAGCTGAGGCACACATACCTTGGTTATGCTGTGACTGTCTGGAACGATGACTCCTAACTGCTTGGCTCTGGATCTCTCTGGACAAGGGTGGTGTCTGCGATTGGTCTCCACAGATTGCCAACTAAAGACCAACCATTACTCGCTGATATGTAGTTGTAATTGAAACGTAGTGTAGATCAACTCCTGATTTCCTTGTGGCCTCCAACTAATCTCAGATCAATGTTAGGCTACTATCGTCTGATGTCCACTGGTCCACCTCTGATCCAGATTCCCTCTAAATTGGGGTTATTGTTGTTTATTCCAGACGATGAAATTCGTCATGTTGTTCAATTGTGTTAACCTCAGCTATTGGTAAAACATATGTTTCAAACCGTATTACATCGTGACCAAATTCCCGGACTATCAATCTCTGCGGATCTAAATGTTATGTCACATTCAAATTGTGTCAATGTTAACAACAAATTGTATTACACATTTATGACATTACAAAGCTGACATTACTGTTCTTGGTTTTCATCTTTACATAATCCGACGAGCTAGCGTCTCGCCAGGATTTCAATAATAACATAACATAAACACAACCATGTGTAACAACTTACATCAACAAACAAACGCACGTGTCAATATGACATAATCTAACATCATCATAACATTTTAATCTTTTTACTTTAATTCTGACAAATCTTTATTCCAATCACCAAAAATAAAATAATAAAACCAATATACCTCTACAATATACAAGTAATTGAAATGAAAGTAGCAAGTGTCTGCCGCCTGACTCAATCGGAATTTTTTCACTGTCAATCTATCTGTCTGTCTGTTTCACCATAACTCCAGTAAAACTTATTTTATTTTAATTAAACTTCGTATTGTCTTCCTCCAATCTTTTAAAATAACTTTGATATTATAGGAATCTATCAAATTATTTGAGTAAAAGGAAATAAAATCCCCTCCGTTTTTCAGCATTTCATATACAGAAAATCATTCTCTGGTGGAAACTACGTAAAGATCAATTCTATAAGACATATCACATACTTTCTTTAGTTTCCCACTCATTCCAAACGGTTGTAGTTGAAACAAATGAAGGATAAGTTTGTGAAAAATGTAAGGTAACATAACTTCGAAGTTTTATTATTGAAGTAATCTAATACTAAGAATATATATTTTTTTTTAGATATTTTAATAAACAATAATTCGATTTTGTGGGAGCTCATGTGGTTCGGGTTAAACGTTAACCAGTAGGTCCCGTCTCATATGGCCTCGCAGCTGAAAGAGACGTTCAAGTCAAAATTAATAATCACTTCATTTTGATGCAATATCACATACTTACTTTTAATGTTCCCAATCATCCCATCCATGGGGCTGAAGTTTGTCAACAATTTAGAAGGAATCGCCAATGAAATATGTAAATAGTGTAGTTCTCTGTCCGTTTCGATGTGAAGACAGGACAACCTGGATGCCACCATTTTTAAATATTGAGGAAAATTTATATAAATTACCTCTCTTCTAAATTTAATAACGAAATTTCTAAGCACAGTCGGACACGTGTACATTCGTTTTAATTACGGATTTTATATGTAAATAAGGATTTTCTGTGTAAGACTTATATGACATTGAATACAATGTGTCACGCTAGTAGGAAATTAAGCATGAATTCTAAAACATTGTTCAGTTTCAGTTCTCAAGAGATTTTTCTTTCCTGTCTTTCGATTATTTTGTCAATAGCTTCCAAAACACTGTCACCAGACCTTTTACATGTATAGTCCCTAACATTTGTTTCCATATACTTTTCTCAATTTTTCAGTCCTTTAAGCAAAAGGAGATGGATGGTTAATAAAAATTCTAGTTAAGGTAAAATTTTCATGTACCCTTAGCGAGAATCAAACCCCATACTACAAAAATCAAAAACGCACGCGCTAGCCACTAGACCAGCAGAAAGCATATAAGTTTAACAGTATAATTCAAATTCTCCCTGTGTATTACGTCGTACCGTAGTCTATATTTCTGTTCCAGTCATAGTCTGACTCCTTCCAGGTCACGAAATTCTTATCCAGTTTCATCACTGCTTCTCAATGCTATTGTAACAATAGCGTATCTTCCAACCACAAAGGGTAATAAGGGACTGAGGTCGGTTATTTTTTTCAAAAAACGGCGTTTGATTCTCGGTGGGAGCTCATGTGTTTCGGATTCCACGTTAAGCTGTAATTCCATGTATCACATAGCCCCGCTGCTCAATGGTACTCTAAAATCAAATACCACAACTAATATCAGACATTCTAGAAAAAGCTGTGCGGATCATTTTCTTCATAATAAACTTCATGTTTCGTTCCAGAGGAAACATGCATGTATAATAACAGGCATTATGTAAAACCTGCCGAACGATTCATATACCTTAATAAAAGATTTGACGTAGGAACTTCCACCAAAAAACATAGGATCTAGAAAGCAAAGCAGGCTATTTTTTGTGCACTATTCAATTTGATCAGTTGCTACATTTGCTAATGGAATGTTGACGTTACGTTCTCTCCCTGAAATATACGTAACAGAAAATATGTCTTTTGATCAAAAATTCAGCGTTAGATATGTTGATTTATATATAAAATGTTTGGAAACAGAAACTCAGTTGCTCCCTGTATTTACAGCTAGTTTAGTCATTTTATAACGCAATATTATAACCAAAGGATGTCAGACTTGTGTTGCGTTCTTCAAGGTGTAAAGTTCTTAACATATTTTCGATTCTATCGAGAATCAAATTCAAGTTCTATATTTAAGGGAGAAGTGTCCCTACCTATTCAACAAACTTGTATTTCAGCATATAATGGGAAATACTTATGCAAATACTTCAAATAATCTCCTTTCATTGCAGTTTACTTTAAGCTGCAGCTTGCTTAATTCTAGTATACAATTGTTGATAATATTTGTCATATTATCTTCGACATTCTCAATGATCAATGTATTCATTTTTTTATGTAAGTAAATCTAATTACATAGTGTTTTAATCAACTATGCTCTCTATTTTGTTTAGAACTAAGATGAGCATTTCATTTCTAAAGAAAAATCCTATTAGTTATATTTAGTTCTAGAAATAATGATGGAAGCAAAAGCGCTGATCACATAAAATTACTCAATCCCTTCTTGTTCATTGGTGTTTGTGAGGTTTAATTGAAGAGAACTCAATTTAGCTGTCAGTTGTAGACCTATTCATAGCTTTTATTAATAGAAACGTCTAAAACGGTATTTGTGCTTAGAAAAACGAACTTCATTCTCCTTACTTGACGAAAAAATGCAAGATTTCTAATCACACCTAAAATTTGGTGCAGAATTCTAAACTATTTTTCTTTTTGCTATTGTTCTCCATAATAAGTGAGAAAAGAAGCAGACTGAGAAAGATTCGAACACTGGTTGTTTGGGTAGGAGTTCTATACGGAGCCACGAAATAGCAGGAAACATCTGTCACAGAATAAAATACATGTTTTCGCGGAAAATTATTTCATTCTCCAGTTAACAATGGTAGGTTTGAGAAAATCAGTTGGCTTCCTCGTTTCAATGATCGCATTTGAACATTTAAAGCAGTGAATCTTTTTTAGAATAAAATATTTACATTTAATAAAGCACTTTAGGCAACGCAAAACAAATAGTGTAACAAGAAACGAAAGCAGCAAGTCTATTATATGTTAATTTCTACATTATGAAGGTATAAAAATAACATCAGAAATTAAAATTTAATGAAAGAATAACCCATTTGATACGTTTTGTAGTGGATATCATCCTTATCTAATAATCAAGAGATTCATGTTCGGTTCTTCACTCTGCCTACTTCGTTTTCTTTTTTTTTTCCTTTTGTTTCATTGAAGGAAATGAATTAAAATATTGCATACTAAGATCTGGTTTCATACTTGTAGAATTTTCTTCCAACAAGAAGAAACCAAACATTGGTAAATGAACTTCGGAACTATATTTCGAGAGGAAAGACTGAACATTTTAGGTGTTAATATTACAAATTGGGAGAAAGCATTAAATATAAATATAGAGGAGGAAAACTTTTTAAAATTTCCAAGTCACCGAAGTCACCGCATATATGATACGACGCGTATAGTTACCAAGTGACGGCGTGGGAGAGTGAGGGAATCTACGGCTGAGACGCAGAGTTCCGGTTTTGATTCCCGCTCGGGTCAGTTTTTTGCTTTAACCAATGAAGCAGCAACTTTGTTACTTGAAGTAAAATATTAACTCACCATATGATTATAATGCATAAAATAGAAATGTCCAAATCAATGTAAAAACCTTCTAATGTTCCATTTAACTAGCACAAAAAGTAATCTATTCCTTAAATATATTGATAACACGAGATACCATATGATGTTACCACACTCTTTGTGTAAAAAATGTTCTTGAGGCTTCATTTTTATATCTGTGGACCGAGTTCGAATAACAAAGAGGATGAGGGGAAATTCCCTTTGATCATTGCATACATACAGTATTACCAAAAGGGATTCCTCTTTTTTCCTTTGTAATTTGCACACTTTCCACAGATATAGACACGAAACATCAAGAATATTTTTTACACAAGGACTGTGGTAATAATATAGCTCATGATATCAATATATTTACTTAGTAGGTTACATTCTGGTGCTAGTTAACATGGAACATTAAAGGTTTTACAATTGATTCGAACATTTCTATTTTATGCATTATAAACATAAAATGAGTTATTTCACTTGCAGTTACAAATTGCTACTTTATAAATTAAAGCAAAAAATGCCCCGAGTGGGAATCGAACCTAAGACTTTCCGAGCGTGAGCCGTAGATTATCCTAACTCTGATCCGCCGTCACTTAGTAACTATACGCATTGCATCGTATATGTGTGTTGTTGCCATTGGTCCCTGAAAGTCAGGGATGGTCACGGAATCGAGATCTAGATCGAGCGTCCCGAAAATATTTCTCGGAAAGATTAAATGTCCCAGAATTTACCGAAAAGAAAAGAAGGGAATATTATAGTTCGATTACAAGGGAATATCACAAACGCTGCCAGAAAATATTCCCAGTGAATTAGCTTTTCTATATGTAACACACATACACACACCCAATATATATACAACGTGTGGGAGGAAACATACCTAGAATGAGCTGGAACAAACTCTAAAAACCACGACCCATAAGAGATCTTAAGGGGGAAAATTTTGCTTACAAGAGGGACGGAGTAAATCATTTGCTTACGTTTGGTTAACTAGGGAGAAGTTGTAGTGAAATGACTAAAAGTTTGATAACGTTATACTTGATCAACTCTATCTAATGGAAGAAAGTAAATTTTCATACCCTATATACTTGGCAAGTCGGAAAGTTTAAGACACTCTTCTCCGATATTTTTACTATTTTGCCCTCCTAGTTTGTAATATTTACCGTTTGATTGTGCACTACTACATCGCAAAAGATGGTCACGAAGTCTGCTTCCTCCTTGTAACTGAATCACAAACGAAATGCTCAACAGAATGATGAATGTGAAGGCGTGTGTTCAGGGCCGGATTTAGCATTTTGGCGCCCCTAGAGCCAATAATTTTTTCCGCCCCCTAGTCTCGTTAAAGTTACTTTCCTAAAAACCTTTATTAAAAATTATATCAGACCTATATGTTAATTGGTTAAACACCACTCCACGATGCAATTTTATCATTGCAAGTTTTTTGAAGAATTTACTTGGTTCTGGGCTTAACAAAATACCGTTAATATATTAACAAAAGATTGGTGAATAACTTTGCTTTTGTTCAATTTAGCCATTTGTGAAAAGAAATTTAAAAAACTATGTAATACATTATGAAATACTTTTAATCTCAGAAACACAGCTTACATGAAGTATTTTGATAACGTGCCACACAAAAACTGTGTTTTAAAGTAAAACTAGAAATTTGTATGTACAAATAGTACATTGTACTTGTATAAAAATGACATTTTTCCGTTCGATTACGAGATTGCCGCTTAACGATGCGTACCGCTCAACGAAATCCCTACAGCCAGTTCTCCCGTGTTTGAGATCAATGTAGTAACGAAGTTGATGCATAATGTTGAAAAATAGTTTAACTTTACCACAAATTATTTGTTCCAATGAACTTCAAAATCAGAATGCTTTATTAGCCTGATTGTTTTTAATCAATTCAAAAAATATGTTAAGTTATGGCTATTTATTTTTATTTCTAGATATTTTTTAATTTTTTCTCTCGGCCGTGCGCCCGGGCCTACCCTGCGTGTGTTAAGAATAAAATATTATGTACTTTTTAAAACATGTTCATTGTGGGTATTATTAATTTTATTTTTGTAAAGAAGGATGTTACTAGCCGCAAATATAAATATAATTGTAATTATTATCTTTTTCTAACTTTGAAAACAAATAATATGATTGAGTGTGAATCTTTTGATTGGTTTTGAGTGTAAGAACGTTGACAATATGAAATTTCCTTCACTAGTAAGCAAATAGACAAGGCATCACTAAACGCTATAAGCAAAGAAACTAAATCAATATTGCCTGAAGCGTTGTTTGAAATGCGTGTGTTGTCTCTGTTATGCCTGTAAAGGCACTTTGCTTCTAAAACGAAATGCTGATTCACATTATTTCTTTCAGTTATCTTTCCGTTCAATATTTTGATATGCACAGACGCACATTTATTAAGAGGACAGACAATTATTATTTTAGTGAGAAGAGAAGGCAGAATCATATTGTTAGAATTACATTTGAGAATAAAATGAATATTAATGAAAAATTTAACTTTCCACGATTGTCATTTAGGCTAAAGGAGGCAGATCATCAATGAAAATAAATGCTAGTGAAAGTTTTAACGATCTCCTGAAGGAAATCGTATCTGAAACTACACTAATAACAGGCACATGATAGCCACTAGGCAACCAGGAATGTTTAGTACTACTTTAACTGTGTCATACAAATTTTCAGTTTCGTCGTCTCCAGATTTGTTCAGGTCATTCCGGATCAAGGATCTGACTGCTTCGAGGTCATGAAATTCTTAACCAGCTTCAGCACTGTTTCCCAATACCAGATAAAACACAGGGTTTATTACAACCCATACGGGGTAAGAACTGACTGTGAGGTGAGATGATTTTGAATTTAACGTCCCGTTCAGCAGCGAGGCTATATGAGACGTGGACCTACTGATTAACGTTGAATCCGAACCACATGAGCTCCCACCGGGAATCGAACCCGGGTCTCCCAAGAACTGACTGTGGTTAGATACTCTGTACTAAAACCGCAGTTCAATTCCCGGCAGGAGCTCTTGTGCTTCTGATCTTACGTTAAACTGTAGGTCCATGTCTCATATAGTCTCACTGCTGAACGGAACGTTAAAATGAAATCAACTACTACAACTAATATACATTCTAGAGAGAGCTCTACAGCTCTACATACCATTTTTTTTCATAATAATTTTTTTCATGTCAAACAGGACAAACATAAATGTATAATAACAATCATTGTTTGTAATCTTACGACGTAGTCAAAAACCTAACAAAAAATTTGACGTAGGAACTTCTACCAGCAATAGGTTCTAACAAGCAAAGTGGGCTATATTTGCTATTATTCAAGTTGATCAGTTGCTACATTTGCTAATGAAATGCTTATGTTACTTCTTCTCCCTGAAAAATATGCAAAGGGAAAAAATTGAACAAAAGTGCGGCGTTAGGCACGTTGATTTATGATACATAAAAAATGTGAAAAAGGAGTTAGTTCCGTGAGCCACTCCCTGACTTCTTCAAGGTTTAAACTTTTTGACATATTTCATAGATTCTATCGGAAAGGAAAGAACGAAAGAAATTTGTCATGTAAAGTATAAAATATTAATTTTCTTCATTTCTTTGTACAGGGTGTATGAAAAGATATCGCAAAATTTCAGGGGTGGATCCCTTATGGTGAAGCAAGAAAGTTCATATGACCATATGTCGGCAAATGCATCGTTGAGTTTACTGGCGGTAAGAAATATCAACGTTCTGGTCGCCCCTTAATGTGAATCATAATAAGTCTCAATAACTCAGCCCCTAATTAATCTAAGAAATAATTTTGGGTATCAACGTGTTTCAGAAGGACGACGCTTTCGGTCTATACTTACTTGATGGAGATACCACGGTGGACAGGGGATTCTAATTACGTGATTTTTTGTATAAGGATTATGGGAATGGTATTTCTTCCCCTTCTAGGTACTCTCATACAAATTGCTATGTGAAGCAACGAAGTAGTCCACTATACGGTAATCAACTCTATGTGTGCTTGTTGCTTATATGAGGGAGGAAGGAGAGAACAAAGTTGGCCAATTTTTTAAGCCTCGCTTTTAAAAGTAGATTACATTTATTGTGAGTTCTGCTCCATATTAGACTTCTTCTACGAATATGACGATAGTTGCAGAAATCCTACCTTGTCGGAATTTGTGTTCCATGAGCCTTCCAGATGGGAATACGTTACGTTTGTTCCACAATCACGTATCCCCTTGTTCCACAATACTACCTGTAGTCAATTATTCCACGTCTTCTTTTTCACAGCCAAGTTGGAAGTACCATTAACCGTTCTATTCTGTTTTCTCTTGGAATATTAGTTTACTCATCAGTGGATAATATAGTTCTGGCACAGTGAGATTACACGAACCCTACTCTCCCCACATACTGGAATTTGAGTACTACTAACACTGCGCTCACATTGTTAGCTAATTTTAGTACGGGAAAGAAGAAACGAGGAAAGAGAGGGAGTCTCTTTAGCTGACACGATTATGGGATAAGAAGGTGCATATTAGGTGGCCTAACTGCACGGCGTTAGCTGCCGCAATTTTTTGATGCGGAGTATGTATGCTATTAAGTCCTTTGTTGGTTGGAGTGTAAGTGGTCTAGCAAAAGTTGCACAGAGTGCATTTGATGGTTTGTCAAAAATGTTTTGAGGACACAAATTTCCGCAAAATGTGAGAGGTATTGTGCTTACTGTTGAAGAGCTATTGCGAGATGTGATCACTGGACTTCCAAATGATGTTTCTATTAGTAACCTTGAAGAAATACTGCACATCAATTCAGAAAACAATCAAATTTCAAATCTTTGGATTGATTGTTTGGTGAAGCCTCTTTACATAATGTTAATGTTTACTCGTGCAGAGGGAGATGGCGATTGGATGTTACACCTTTGGTCATTAGAGTCAATGTTACCTTACTTGTCTTGCAGTAGGAAACATAAATAACACTCGGTATGGTCTTACTTTCTGAAGACAATGCAACAGCTAGAAACAGAAGTGTTTGCAAACTTCATGCCTGGTGAACACGTAGTAAGACTCAAAAACGGTGTCTGGAATTGGATATGGACTGATTAGTTTATCGAAAGTATATAAATGAGATATGGTTGTAATTGGATTTACCCTGCAGCCGAAAACGTTAGCCGTATGGGCTCTTTCCTTAAATGGGTTTGGTCAAATTCAGAAAGATGTGAACTATATGAAGAAACTGGAAAATGAGGACTTAGTTTTCCATCACAAGGAGGAGATAAGTACACGTATCAAATCTGACTGTGAAGTTCGCGAGAAGATTCGTTAATTTTTGTCAACATGTATCGACTGCCTTGATAGCAAAACCCATCTATCTGCGCGCTTCGTTAATATTGTTAGTGATGAAACTTACACTAAACTAGTGAGAATGCGCAAAATGTACAAGACGCTGCTAAACTGAGAACAAAGCAGCTGACTGGCCTTGAGTGTAAATGACCTGGAAGTTTTCACCAAAAGTATTTCCAAGAGAACTAAAAGAATGCTAGACGTTACGTGAAGTAATTCTCAAGTGATAAACGAGAAGTGATAATTGGCCACAGTATTATGCTCGTATGATGAGCCTGCTCGTATCATCTCGTTATATTAATGTGGATGATGTGCTTGACCATGAATTAGGTCGAGTTTCAATTGCTCTGTTTAATGAGAAAGGCGAAATGCGAGAACCCCAAAAGGCGTGATTCAGTACAAGCTTGTGGTAATGAAATCAGCAAGATCGCTAATAAGCACCCATCAAATTATCATTCTTGACAGCTGTGCAATGTTCTGGCACGTATCATGGCCAGCACATAAAGGTACTGTAGAAGAATATGCAAAGACACTCACAGGAATGCCGGAAAGTGAGCTCAAACAAACCCATACTCTCCATGTAGTATTCAACAGATACTATGAGAACAGCAAAAACGCAGAAAAACAAAGGAAGCGACACGGAAATTCAAGACAATATAAACTTTTATGATCAAATTCTTTACAAAAAAGATCATTCGTATTGACGTCAATGAATACGAAAAAGCAGCTTATTTCATTAACTCATTTCATAGAATCACCAAAATACATTAGCATAGATGAATCTCAGATTAGTCATTACTGGACCATAATTATCCCCCATTGAATGGAAGCAGGACTGTGGGGTGAACCATCAACACACGAAGAACCTGACGTAAATATGGTGCACATAGTTCTTAAGGAGGCTATGCATTCTCCTCAGCAACCTACATGGGTGAAGTATGATGATACGGATGTAATAATGCTGTTTACTTATCATGTATACGTTCAAAAGCTAACTACACTAATCCTAATAGGAAAATGTGCTGCATCCAGAGAAGCAATTGACATATATGAAGTTGCAAGGGTGCACAGTCCGTATATGGTGAATATTCTGACAGTCCATTCTTCAACTGGCTGCGTTACTACTTCATCTCTTGCTGGGAATAGTAATGGCCGAATGCTGAATATTCTATCGAAGTTTCGAGGAATACTTGAAGCAATTGGCAATCCCAAAGCTGAAGAAACTGTAGTAGCAGAGCAGTGTGATACATTTGTTGCTCATTTATACAGCCTTAAAGAAATCGCTACCAAAAAATTACGAGCTTGATTCTGGAACACAAAGATGGCCAGTAAGAAACAAACAAATCTGCCATCTCTTTCTAAACTTCCTGCAACTGTTGGTAAACTGCAGAAACATTATAAGCTCACCTTCAAACAACCATATGGAAATCTGCTGAACAAACTAATCCTCCTGATCTAGATCCAAGAGATTTCGGATGGAAATGTTTACTGTATGCTGCAGAAGGGTATGTACGTTCTATGTAGCCCGCAAATACACCAATGTTGGCTGATGAAGTAGTGAACTTAATTAGCTGCTTTTGCACAATTGACCGTAGTTGCAGTTTCCTTAAGAGGTCATCAGAGTGCACATTGTTCTGTACCTGCCAAAATGAGTGTATGACTGGACAAGAACAAACAGAAGACAGTGATGAAGAGAAGTGCACTGCTTTCCATGGCGTTCATTCTGATAAAGTTTTGTACTGTATTAAAATGTTGAGAATATTATCTTCAAAGAAAAGAATGACATTTTAATTCCGAAAGAGAGGGAAATTGAAAGAGAATTCCGAAAAGGAGGAAAATGTTAAATTCTCTCCTTGCCCTATTGTTACTATAAATAATGTTTGCTATTAACGGATTTTCCTAAATCGTGCCTCATATTTCCACCAAATCCTTACTTCTCATTCACAAATTCTTTACTCTTATCAGGTGTGTAATGATTCATACGACATATTTTGTACACGTGTGGGATACGTTGTACAGCGGGAGACACTTCTGGATGGTACAGCGGGGGACACTTCTGGATGGTACAGCCATATGGAGATTTACGGCAAGAGTGCTCCACCAGTTGAGTCCAAAGTATTTGCCGGGAAGTATTGCAACCGAATTAACTTAAAAAGAAGGCGGGTGGCATAATCACCAGGCACTGAAAATTCCCGTACACTTGGGTGAAATTCCCACTACCGTCTACAGCATCATTTTTCCAAAATGAGATGAATCTTAGACGTTTAGTTCTTATGCCAAACATACTACTCGATATTTGTCCTATTCGTGAAGATAAAGTGCAACAACAAATGAAAGCCCAATCCTGTTGCTGTTGGAATGAACTCTCTTTAAGTCGTTTGATCTGAAATGACTTTGCAGAACCTAAATAAATATTCTGTCACTTCAGGAGGGGGGGGGTAGGAAGAGCGAATGCTCCCCTCCTACAGTATAAAAACATATACTTTTAATCAAATGCTTAGCGAGAATGAGCCCATTGGTATAGCGCTTTTATGATTTGAAATCTTGCTCCCAAGCCATCTTTTCTCATAACTGACAACATAGGAGAACGGGAGATGCAAATATGATGAAGGAGAAATACACTCACATGTGCAAATTCAGAATTGGAGACAAAATGTTCGGATAGCATCCATATTTTGTCGAAAATTTTGATTTTGTAAGTAGACATGTAAAAGCTCACCCGACCTTGAGAGCATCCCATTACCAGTGGTTGAATTCAAGTGGAGAACTCAGTTGAGAGCATCAGATGATTAGGGAGGAAGAGAAACATCTTAAGATATGGGGAACGAACAATGGAAAAAAATACCTACTGGCCTCAACCGGACTCGAACCCTAAACCACATGATTACCATGCCACGAATTTGCTCACTCATCCACGGAGCCACACAGAGTGAGAGCCGGTCATACGTCAGGAAAAGCGTTCGTTACGACCAGTGATTTATTTGTAGGGGGAAGCTAGGGAAATTCTCCGTCTCTAGTTTTTCTTTCCTTGGCACTAACTTAATTACTGTTGTCCCAGCCTGAGAAGAATATTTTCCACCTCTCTAGAAAATTTCCTAACAATTTGCATACATTTTAAGCAACACAAAACATTTATTCATCGCTGTTCTGCATAATTATACTTACACAAAGGAATTATTTCCAATTCTATGAATTCCCGTACCAAGTAAACAGAAGTACTGAGTATGAAATTCTATATCTCGCGAATAGTATTGCAGAAAATACCTAAACTAAATTTTCTATTGGGAACAGGGAGAAGCACACACGCGGGGCTTAGGAAGCAGATTGCGCCCATAAGATTTGTTTTGGTCAGTAAGGGACATAAATTTACATTCAAATGGCAAAATCACACGTTTAATTATGCTATAATTTTACTTTTGGTTTTACTTAAACTTTTTCCCGGGGTGAACCCCCGGACACATCCCAAATGAACATTTAGCCAGCGGTCCTCCTGAATTCAAATCCTGGCTACGCCCCTGCTACCAAGTGATATATTCTCTGTCACATAAGAAAATTCATGTTTTCCGTGGGATACTATCTTTTTCTATTAGAATGAAATCGCTACACATTCCTTGCTACCGTATCGCGATTTAATTAAATGTTTTAAAAGTTTTTAATGCTCAATCCCTAACCAAATTGATAACTGCATGATCTATCTGTTTGCAGTTCACTTAAAACACTATAGAAATATCGTAAAACTTAATTAAAGGAAAAACAGTTCTTTCACAGCGTGAAGCTTACGATTATTGCCATATACTTATAGCGTAGATGATTCGTGTAGCTTCTTCCGTAGCTCATTGGATCCGAGCAGAATTCCCATTCTCGCGACCCGGGTTCGAATCTTCGCCTAGTTACTTTTAATTTTTATTTTATTATTGATCAGGTAGGACTCCAGTAGAAAGAAACATATGGTTACAGTTCAAGGTGTGATTCGATATTCTGTAAGTATTTATTTATTGTTTTCTTGTCAAGCGAAAAAATGAAGTAGAATTTTAGATGCGTAAAACTTCTAGATTTGATAGTTAATAAGAACTATGAATAAGATTACAGCTCAAAATAAATTGAATTCTCTTCAATTGTAGTCCATAATTAGCTATCGTCAAGGAAATGGATTTAAGCTGTTTTGTGTGTGATCAGCACAATGACTTCGATCATCCCTATTTCTGGAACTAAATATCACTAATTTTGTTTTTTTTTTTTTTCGTTTATATATAAAATTCTCATCCTTTAGTCCTTAACAAAACAGAGATTATTGTTCAAACTGTCACTATGGGATTACATTTCATTATATAAAGAAATGAAATTAACTATATATATATATATATATATATATATATATATATATATATATATATATATACTTAAAAATATCGAAAATAATATGACAAATATTATAAACAATTTTATAATAGAACTAAGCAATGTTTTATAATACACTAAATTGAATGAAATACAGGGTATTTGAAGTTAGCGATAATATTGCCAGTAGATTCTGAAATACAAGTTTCTTGAACAGATAGGGACACTTCACCTTGAAATATACACCTTGAATTTGATTCTCGATAGAATCTGAAATATGTTAAGAACTTTAAACCTTGAATAACGCAACACAAGTTTGAATCCCGTGTTGTAATTGTGTCGTTACAAACTCACTCTTTTTATATAAATCAACCAATCTAAAGCCGGATCTTTGTTCAAAAAGTATTTTATCCTTTGCGTATATTTCAGGGAGAACATTTAACGTCAACTTTTATGAAGAAAATGGTCTGCAGAGCTCTTTGTAGAATGTCTGTTATTAGTTGTAGTAGTTGCTTTTACTTTAGCGTCCCATTCAGCAGCGAGGCTATATGAGACATGCACTTATAGCTTAACGTGGGATTCGAAACCATAGGCTTCTACTGAGAATCGAGCTCCGTTTTTAGAAAAAAAAATCTAACCACAGTCAGTTTCTACCCGTTGGGGTTAGAACATACCCTATTATTATACTGGTATTTGGAAGCAGTGATAATTGGTTACGGATTTCGCAATCACACTCGTGTCCCGGCATGACCGGAACAGACCTGAAGACGACGACTCGTCGTCATACGCACGATGAATGTGTATGATACTGTTAAATATTAAAGTTAATACATCATTTTTATATCAATAAATAACTTTAAAGAAAGACAGTAACAATACTATTAACATATATATCTACATAGTATATAAATTAAAAATACGTTGTCTATCATATTAGTTGTCAATTAAAAGTGTAGCAAGTGATAGTTCTAAACTCAAGTAGAATATTCACTCTGCTTCATTTAAATAATAGACATTTTACAAAAATAATGATCTTTTGGCTGTATCGTAAATATTTTAGTAAATAAATAAATAAAATACATATTTATAATTTAATCATCGCAACTGGATAGCTGATTCTGTGAGTGAAGATAATGAATATTACTACAAACTGTTACAAAGGTGGGGGCCGCAGTGGCCCAGTGGAAGCCGGTGGGTGTAGCTAAGCAGCCTGTAGTGTTGTCAACGGCTCGAGCGGCTCGGCTCACGACTCAGTCACCTCAACATACCGAGCCGGTTCGAAATCCATAAAAGTGATTAGATGCTAATACAATATGAAGTATATGTTCTATAAGCCTTTCCCACAATTCTACTGCTTGAGGCTGAAATCAGTCAATACTGAGGAAGTTAATTATTCGTCCCTGACTGAAAACTGTTCCGCGAAGACATCTTTAACAAATCCCATTTTTATGGAACATAGTGAAATTGATCAAAGACAAGCGCTACAATTCGACTCAACTTACAATTGTGTGTATGTGCGGCCGTTTGCCTGTTCCACAACTATCTTTTATTGTTTTAGATTCATTTTAATGAAAATTGGCTTATGGTTTCAACTAATAATCTATCAAGAATAAGGGGTGAAAGCTAAAACACTCACCCTTTGCACATACACATATAAAACAATTTTGTGTTATAGGCAAAACAACTTGAAGATCATTTGATTAGACAAAACATAGGCTATTTTTACTTTAGGCCATCCGCATCATTCGAATTGGTTGCGGGTGAAATTGGCAATGGATAAGCGCGTAAAAGGGACCAAGTTCCTCTGAACTTCGAAACTTGGTTATTTAAATATTATAATAAAATATGTTTAAAAATAACTTCCACCATATTGAGTCAATTTGATTCAATATGGCGTATATTTTCTTTGGGGCTTCTCGATCATCCCTATTAAACGAAGTCAATTGGGGTCAAGAGAAAAATAAAATTAACTTTTTCAGTTTTACGTCCAAAGATTATACCCTGTAGACAAAGGGGGGCGATGATTGAGGGATGTGAATTATGATGGTAGACTTGGTGGAATGATAATGTGGGAGGAGACGGAAATAAGCCGGCTATCAAGAATTAGAGGTTGAATACTTTACCCTGCCGTTTTAAAAAGATCCAGTATAACTTCTGTAAAAAGTATTTAATTTTTAAAGAATATGGTGCGAGTGTAATTTGGAGTTTATGAACAAGGCACACTTTCAGGGGTAAAATCAGTCAAGAATGACCAATCGCCCCCTCCCAATCATGTTCCTTTAGAAAATTCCAAATATTTTGTAGGTTTTCAATTAACTCCGCTGTTTGGAATTATAATTGGCCAATAATAAAGGAGTAAATTTCATTCCTCTTGTTATGTAAGAAGAAATATTTCGTGCAAATTAGAGTTTTGTGAAACATAATGTGTTTTGTTTGAAATTAGAGGCATAAAGCTATTGTTTTGAGTTGAAGTTGGAGGGAAAAAAGGTGAATTAATTTCATTTCGTGAAACTGTTAACAACATTTTTTTTCCAAAGTTCCCAATTTTCATGAAATAGTAGGTATTTTTTCTTTCAGGTTGTAGTTAGGTCTATTGTTTATGCTGTTATGCATGAGAGTTGGGGAAATTAAGCCAATTTCAAGATTACATTTTACGATAACTTCTGTGTTTTTGTTAAACCTGATTTCAGGAAGCAACATTTTTTTTTGAAAGTGTAAGAACTACTATTGTTGGTAGGGACTGAAACTGATGAAGAGAAAGATAATGTAAATGTAAAAGTTGAAAAGAAATCCGCTCGCTTCTTTAACACACAGCATAAGTAGTGGTGATAAAACGTTATTTTGTAAAGAAGAAATAAAATATGTAATTCTAGCCCCAAATGTCTTTTCGGCATTAATTAGGAAAAAATAAAATTAAAATTAATTTTTCTAGAAACGAAATAAAATATTTAACTTTAGCTCCAAAGGTCTCTTGAACATTAATTGGGATGAAAATAAAATCAAAGTTGAATTTGATGAAGAAAACGTAAGACATTTTATCCAGCTTCAAATGTCTTTTAGGTTAATTGAGAACAAAAATGAAATGTATAAGTTCTTTACCATTGAACAAAAGAAGAAAAGATAAATAAAAGGCAAATATTTGGAAATGAAAGAATTCTAGTATTTTATGTAGTCACCTTCTGCTTCTATAACGTCACCCAAACTATTAGGTATACTAGCTACAAGATTCGAGAATATAGTTGGATGTTGTTGGATATTATTCCAGAGTTCTATTCATGTGCCTCAAGAATTCCTTTGTTACGGTCTTGTCGACGTTCTTCCCATTCTTGAACCATTAACGCCCAAAGATGTTCTATGGGGTTAAGGTTTGGCGATCGAGGAGGCCATTCTATACATATTAGCTCTGGATGATCTTCCAACCATGCTTGAGTTTGCCTCGAGGTATGAACACCGCTGTTGTCTTCCATAAACACGAATTCCTCTTGTTCTGGAAATTTTTCGTGTAGAGAAGGAAGCAGTGTATCCTCCAGTACTTGGATATAAGTCGCACTAGTCATTCGTCCAGGAACAGGAACGATCTCGCCCGGACCTTCAGCTGTCATATAGCCCCAAAAATGAGCTGAAACTCGTCTCGAATGTTCGGTGCGAATGGCATGTTGTGGAAGTATCGTGTCCCGCGTTTCCTGTATAATATCATTCTCCCTTGCAGATCAGAGAGGAACACCTTCTCGTCAGACCAGATGACGAGATACCATTAGGCTTGTGGAAGACTCACGTTCTTCTTAGCCCATTCTGAACGCCTTTCCTTGTGGTAATCTGTCAAAATAGTTCTCATAGCTGGTTGTGTGTGATGGAGTCCAGCCGCAGTAAACCGTTGCCTTACTGTCTTGTGTGAACATCCTAGTTCAACAGCTTTGTCTCTCAACACAGACCGATGACGCAAAGGATGGTTCTGTACTTCTTCAACGAGAGCTTCATCTTGGGTCTTTGATATTGCCCGCGGTCTTCCATTTCTGGGTCTTGACTTAGTCCATTCTCTGTTTCCCTGCTCCCCATGACGATCCAGCCACTTCCTCACGGTTCTAGGATCACACCCAAAATCTTTAGCAATGAGAGACAATTTCTCACCATTAGCAGCACGGCCAATAATTTCGCCTTTTTGAGCGGCAGTTAACTCCAAAGCGTCTTTAGTTCTAGGCACTTTTGCTGACACTAGAATCACAAACGAAATACTCCACAGGATGTATGAATGTGAAGGCGTGTGTTAAGGATCAGAGTAATATTATGTGTTGATTTATTTATTGATGCATGTTCATTGTGAGTATTATTAATTTTATTTTTGTAAAGAAGCAAGTTACTACCCGCAAATATAAATATAACTCTAACTAAACTCTTTTTCTATTTTTGACAAAATAATATGAAGAGTGTGGATCTTTTTATTTGTTTTTGGGTGTGAGACTGTTGACCAGGGTGAAAAAATCATGTTTTTTTAAATATCATTTTTGTTGATGTTTTAAATTTAAATCGATTGTTTTATTTGAATCAAAACTTTCTCCTCGTATAATACAAGTCGCGAACTACAGAAAAGACATTAGAAATTAGTATTAAATGTTAATTATGTCATTTAGGTGGAAGTATTGGGATTTAATTTTGAATTAATCTCCAATCGTTTACCTATTTCAATCCCAAACAATGTGTCTCAAGCATTAAGGAAAAAACTTACAGCAACGTTTATCAATATGACACCTTTCTTTTTGCGAAAGTTACTGATGTTTGGCAGGACCATATTAAAAAAAAAAATCGAAACTAGCTAGCCGCACGAAATACATATAAAGTCCATAAATTTCGCCTAAAATTAACTAACTCTATGGCGTATGGAACCCATAGGATCAATTCCACGTTCACAACAGCTTTCCCTGACTTCTATCCTTAGGCAACTGGATCGAGTTTATAATTTGTATTCCTATATCTGCGAAATCCATCTAAAAGTTGTCCTCCCATCTGCGCGTAGGTCTGCCTAATGGTCGTTTTCCGATTGGTCTTCCAGTTAAGACTTTGAAAGCGTTCCTACTTTTTTCCATCCTGGCTACATGACCTGCCCACCTGAGTCTCCTAGACTTGATGACCCTAACAATGTTTGGTGAACCGTACAAATTATGTAGTTCCTCGTTATGAAGTTTCCGCCATTCCCCATTCCCGTTCCTTTTAGGTCCGAATATTCGTCTGAGAATCTTGTTCTCAAATACTTTCAGTCTATTCTCTTCCCTCATAGATAGCGACCATGTTTCGCAACCATATAGAGCAACAGGCATGATTATCGTTTTATATATTTTAAGCTTCAAATTTCTCGACAGAATTTGCGACGACAAGAGATTTTGAACTAAATAATAACACGAATTCCCTGCTTTTAGTCGACATTTAATTTCTTCGTGAATATCGTTTTCGTCTGTTAATATTGATCTTAGATATTTGAAAGTATTCACTTTATCAAAAGAATTATTATTTTTTTAACGCATCCAAAATTTGCCGTATTACGATCCCGAATAACTTCTATGTATTTAGTACATAAATTTTGCCTGAAGTTTTAAAATCTATTATTTTTTTTCGCAGAGGGGATCGAGCTTTCCTAAATACGACCCTATTACCTGAAAACAAACAAATAGACGTGGGCACAAAAGAACTTTTGTCTTAAATTTTCATGATTTCTCCGTTGGAACAGTTTTAACGATTTGAAAACCTTATGGTACTAAGAGAAGAAAGCAGGATTCACCCGTTACCCGTTAAAAACGGGATTTTCTCTAATCATCCTCTGCATGATACTCGTTTTCATATTGTGCTTACATAATTTGAGTCTCATTGTATTTTCTTATTATCTTCCATAATCGAAATAACAGAACAGAAACGGGATTTTACTTATTTTCACTTTAAATTAATTTATTTCGGATTTTGATTTAAACCAACTACTTTTATTCAAAACATCAAGTGATTTAAATCTTGGTTAAATTCGTGATTTAAATCACATTGATTTAAATCAATTCACTCTGCTGTTCACCCAATGAAATTTCCTTCAGTAGTAAGCAACTACTTATTCAATAAGTCATCACTAAACGCTAGAGGCAAAGAAAGGCAAAGCAATATCGCCTGAAGGTCGTTTGAAATGCGTGTCTTGTCTTTGGTTTACCTGTGAAGTGAAGCATTTTGCTTCTTCTACTAAGTTCTGACACATTATGTCAATGAAATATTGGTCTGTTTGTGAAAACAAAGAGAGGAAAGAAAAAAATCTGAGCTATCCGCGTCAGTCTATTACATCTTTAAGCATGTTGGAAAAATAAACCATGTCCTGTATTTAACCAAAATATGGTTAATAAACTAGTGTTATTATCATTAAAGGCCGTATGTGTCCTGGAACCTTGTATTATACCTGGAAAAGTTCGTGTCAGATTCAGAGGAAATGTAACATTTTATGATTATGCAACGATAAATGAAAAAATGGAAGTACACTCTATCTTAGTGTTCGGTGCGGAAGACCTGGGTTCGATTTCCAGTGTGAGTTTATCTGGTTTGGGATAACACGTTAGGCTGTAGGCCCATGTCTCATATAGTCTTGGTGCTGCAAGTTAAGTTAAAGTTCTAACCATTCAATCCATCAGTCTTAGAGCTCACAGGATTATGAGAAAGTGATTGGTGTGATCCGTGATGCGTTGCAATTAAAAAAGCCACAATGAGAATCACAATGCTGGATATAAAAGTTCATTTCTCGCTGAAGCATCGTGACATATAATTAAATTTCAGATTTTTAGCTTCTAAAAATTGGGCCTATGGGTCCCTAATATAAGCTTGGCAAAGTAGTTAATAGGGATGCGCACGAGTCGAGTCGAGACATAATTTTTCTGAGAAAATTCGAGTCGAGACACAGCTCTTCCAATAGAAAAATATACGTTTTTCGAGTCGAGACATCACTTTTTCGAGACGAGATAGCCTCAAATCTTCTCGTGCGCATCTCTAGTAGTTAAATATATTCTAAAACTCATGAAATAGAATCAACAATTAATTTAAAATTATTGACTGTGTATAACTGTAAACCCAGGTTTTAAAAAGAAATATGTAAAAATAATTAGACACATAGTTGCATTCGTCTGGATTTTCAACTGTTCACATCAGTTTAAAAATTATCAACCAACTAATTACAATTTCCATTCTCCACACGAGAAGAATAAGTGTACGAAAATGTTATTTGGGAAATATTTAAGCCCCTTTCCTCTCCCAGAAAAACAGCGAATGATAAAAGCTATCCCAGTTAATTCACGTGTTAACTACGTATGTTCAAAATTCATTGTAAACAGTTAAATTACTTCCTTGCTTTGACCATTTCAATAGGATCGTGTAGCAATAACCCCCGTTCCCCACCCTGTACATTCTACAAGACAAATTTTACTGGCTCGCTTGATTGAATTTTGACAATCGCTTAACATCAAATAACTTATCTTTTCCGTTATTCTCAAGCGCTTATACTCTTACAGACCTTGCAGTTATCTTTCAATGCAATGTTTTGACACACACAGACGCACTCATCAAACAAGAAAGGCAAATATAAATTTAGTAAGAAGAGAAAGCAGAATCGTGTTGTTATAATTTCATTTAAAACTTAAATGAACATTAATGAAAAATTAGTTTCACGTTCCACGATAAAGTCCTTTAGGCTAAAGGAGACGGATCATCAACGAAACTAATGTTTCTTGAAGTAAAGTTTTAATGATCTCCTAACGAAAATCGAATCCCAGACTAAACGAACCACAGGCGCACACGCTACCCACTAGATCAACAGAAATGGTTAGGGCTTCTTTAACTCTGTCGTAGGCACTTTCATTTCCATCGTCTCCAGGTTTGTTAGGTCATACCGGATCCAGGTAATAAAATTCTTATCTAGTTTCATTACTGTTTCCCAATAACAAATTAATTTCATTTTTCTCTTGACCCCAATTGACTTCGTTTAATAGGGATGATCGAGAAGCCCCAAAGAAAATATACGCCATATTGAATCAAATTGACTCAATATGGCGGAAGTTATTTTTAAACATATTTTATTATAATATTTAAATAACCAAGTTTCGAAGTTCAGAGGAACTTGGTCCCTTTTACGTGCTTATCCATTGCCAATTTCACCCGCAACCAATTCGAATGATGCGGATGGCCTAAAGTAGAAATAGCCTATGTTTTGTCTAATCAAATGATCTTCAATTTGTTTTGCCTATAACACAAAATTGTTTTATATGTGTATGTGCAAAGGGTGAGTGTTTTAGCTTTCACCCCTTATTCTTGATAGAGTTAAATCCCAAACAATAGGATTATTAGTTGAAACCATAAGCCAATTTTCATTAAAATGAATCCAAAACAATAAAAGATAGTTGTGGAACAGGCAAACGGCCGCACATACACACAATTGTAAGTTGAGTCGAATTGTAGCGCTTGTCTTTGATCAATTTCACTATGTTCCATAAAAATGGGATTTGTTTAAAGATGTCTTCGCGGAACAGTTTTCAGCCAGGGACGACCTCAGTATTTCTCTTCTGTCAACATCCTATAAAATCCTTTCAAATATTCTGTTAGCAAGATTGACCCCATACGCAGATGAAATTATTGGAGATTATCAGTGCGGATTTAGACGAAATCGATCAACTATCGACCAAATATTTACCATTCGCCAAATACTCGAAAAGAAGTGGGAATACAATACCCCGGTACATCAACTATTTATTGATTTTAGAAAGGCTTACGACTCGGTTAGGAGAGAAACATTATACAACGTTCTTACAGAACTTGGAATACCGAGAAAGCTAATTAGATTAATTAAGATATGTTTAAGTGAATCCCAAAGTAAAGTCCGGGTAGGAAAATTTTTGTCCACGAGCTTCCACGTCGAAAATGGCCTGAAACAAGGAGATGCGTTGTCGCCATTATTATTTAACTTTGTGCTGGAATACGCCATAAGGAAAATCAAAGATAGCAACCAGGGCCTAGAGTTGAACGGCATTCACCAGGTTATGGCATATGCTGATGATGTAAATTTAATAGGGGATGATAGGAGAACAGTAGAAATAAATGCAGAGATCTTATTAAACGCTTGCAGGGACATGGGTTTAGAAGTAAATGCAGAGAAAAGTAAATATATGGAAGTGCGTCGGGACCGTAATACGGCAAATTGTGGAGGCGTTAAAATATTAAATAATGCTTTTGATAAAGTGGATACTTTCAAATATTTAGGATCAATATTAACAGACGAAAATCATATTCACGAAGAAATTAAATGTCGACTAAAAGCAGGGAATTCGTGTTACTATTCGGTTCAAAATCTCTTGTCGTCGCGAATTCTGTCGAGGAATTTGAAGCTTAAAATATATAAAACAATAATCATGCCTGTTGTTCTGTATGGTTGCGAAACATGGTCGCTTACTCTGAGGGAAGAACATAGACTGAAAGTATTTGAGAACAGGATCCTGTGAAGAATATTCGGACCCAAGAGGAACGAGAATGGGGAATGGCGGAAGCTTCATAACGAGGAACTACATAGTTTATACGGTTTACCCAACATTGTTAGGGTTGTCAAGTCTAGGAGGCTTAGGTGGGCAGGTCATGTAGCTAGAATGGAAGAAAGTAGAAACGCTTTCAAAGTCTTGACTGGTAGACCCATAGGAAAACGACCATTAGGAAGACCTAGGCGCAGATGGGAGGATAATATTAAGATGGATCTCGCAGAGATAGGAATACAAAGTAGAAACTGGATGCAATTAGCTAAGGATAGAAGTCAGTGGAGAGCTTTTGTGAACGCGGCACTGAACCTCCGGGTTCCATAGGCCATAGAGTTAGTTAGTTAGTTCAGTATTGACTGATTTCAGCCCCAAGCAGTAGAATTGTGGGAAGAATTGTGGGAAAGGCTTATAGAACATATACTTCATATTGTATTAGCATCTAATCACTTTTATGGATTTCGAACCGGCTCGGTATGTTGAGGTGACTGAGTCGTGAGCCGAGCTGCTCGAGGAGTTGACAACACTACAGGCTGCTTAGCTACACCCACCGGCTTCCACTGGGCCACTGCGGCCCCCACCTTTGTAACAGTTTGTAGTAATATTCATTATCTTCACCCACAGAATCAGCTATCCAGTTGCGATGATTAAATTATAAATATGTATTTTATTTATTCATTTACTAAAATATTTACGATACAGCCAAAAGATCATTATTTTTGTAAAATGTCTATTATTTAAATGAAGCAGAGTGAATATTCTAGTTGATTTAGAACGATCACTTGCTACACTTTTAATTGACAACTAATATAGTTTATGCATTATTTCTGACAATTTTCTACAAATTACTTGCAGAGACTATTCAGAGTAAACGTTTTACTTAGTTTAGTCATATTTTATTTTAATATATTTTAAATATATTTTATTTTATTCTTTTTGTTTAATAAATATAAATATATTTTTCTTTCTTCTTCTATGGGAATTAACAATTCTCATTTTTTCTTTTTATTATGGGAATAAGGAAAAATATTCTGAACAATTTTAAAGCACTTAATGCCAAGGCATAGATAAATATGCTATTTTATTTCGTTATCTGTGTGATATATGAGATACTATATTTTTCTTTCATATATAGGAGAATTAACGTTTCTCTTTAGTCTCCTAAGGAAATTAGAAAAATGGATATTCATAACAGCATTGGTTTCAAACACTTAATGTCAAGGAGCAGATAGACTATTATATTTTGTTCTCCGCATGAAATAAGCATACCTTTTTCTTTCTTTCTTTCTGCATGGTGGCCCTTAAGACTTACCTAGTCGATAGCCAGAAGTTTGCCGGAAGGCATAACGTCGCATAGCAAACAACTCGGTTCGACACGTGCCAATATACCTACCTTCTGAATAGAGTTGGAAGTCATTTTTTATATTTTCATGATTTCATGGAAAGTTATATATATATCTTCGCTTCTGTACTACTACTACTTCTACTACTACCACTACTACTTATCTCCCCAAAAGTAAGCAAATCTCCTTTTTGAGTACTTTTTTCATCATATTTTATTGAAAAAAGTGTTATGAACGATTTAAAAAAATAGAGAAATTTCCTTCGGCCGGATTTGAACTCACGCCAAAAGCAATTCTTGTTTCTAGCCTACAATGCTAGCGCACACGACCACGAGGACCGATAGCAACAAGCATATGATTTCTGTTATATACATAGATACAGGATACGTAGCAAGATACGGATAACGCCAACCAATCAGAATCGTGTATTTAGTTACTACTACCGGGAGTACTCTCCCGAGCAAGATCTCAACAACCTAGTCCAAGCTAGAGGTTAACTATGTCAATAAAATTCATTTCAAACGGTTCAGCCATTTTTCGCTATGATTGACAACGTATTTTTAATTTATATACTATGTAGATATACGTTAATAGCATTGTTACTGTCTTTTTTTTAAGTTATTTATTGATATAAAAATGATGTATTAACTTTAATATTTAACAGTATCATACAAATTCATCGTGCGTATGACGACGTGTCGTCGTCTTCAGGTCTGTTCCGGTCATGCCGGGACACGAGTGTGATTGCGAAATCCGTAACCAATTATCACTGCTTCCAAATACCAGTATAATAATAGGGTATGTTCTAACCCCAACGGGTAGGAACTGACTGTGGTTAGATTTTTTTTCTAAAAACGGAGCTCGATTCTCAGTAGAAGCCTATGATTTCGGATCCCACGTTTAGCTATAAGTCCATGTCTCATATAGCCTCGCTGCTGAATGGGACGCTAAAGTAAAAGCAACTACTACAACTAATAACAGACATTCTACAAAGAGCTCTGCAGACCATTTTCTTCATAAGAAGTATTTTTTTTCATATCAAACAGAGCAAACATAAATGTATAATTACAAGGATTCTGTTAAAATCTTCCGAAGTATTCAGAAACCTAAGACACCAAAAAAAAAAAAAAAAAAAAAGATTTGATGTATAAACTTCTACCAAACATAAGTTCTAGCAAGCGAAGTATTTTTAGCATTATTCAATTTGATCAGTTGCTACATTTGCTAATAAAAAGTTGACGTTAAATGTTCTCCCTGAAATATACGCAAAGGATAAAATACTTTTTGAACAAAGATCCGGCTTTAGATTGGTTGATTTATATAAAAAGAGTGAGTTTGTAACGACACAATTACAACACGGGATTCAAACTTGTGTTGCGTTATTCAAGGTTTAAAGTTCTTAACATATTTCAGATTCTATCGAGAATCAAATTCAAGGTGTATATTTCAAGGTGAAGTGTCCCTATCTGTTCAAGAAACTTGTATTTCAGAATCTACTGGCAATATTATTGCTAACTTCAAATACCCTGTATTTCATTCAATTTAGTGTATTATAAAACATTGCTTAGTTCTATTATAAAATTGTTCATAATATTTGTCATATTATTTTCGATATTTTTAAGTATATATATATATATATATATATATATATATATATATATATATATATATATATATATATATATATATATATATATATATATATATATATATAGTTAATTTCATTTCTTTATATAATGAAATGTAATCCCATAGTGACAGTTTGAACAATAATCTCTGTTTTGTTAAGGACTAAAGGATGAGAATTTTATATATAAACGAAAAAAAAAAACAAAATTAGTGATATTTAGTTCCAGAAATAGGGATGATCGAAGTCATTGTGCTGATCACACACAAAACAGCTTAAATCCATTTCCTTGACGATAGCTAATTATGGACTACAATTGAAGAGAATTCAATTTATTTTGAGCTGTAATCTTATTCATAGTTCTTATTAACTATCAAATCTAGAAGTTTTACGCATCTAAAATTCTACTTCATTTTTTCGCTTGACAAGAAAAAAATAAATAAATACTTGCAGAATATCGAATCACACCTTGAACTGTAACCATATGTTTCTTTCTACTGGAGTCCTACCTGATCAATAATAAAATAAAAATTAAAAGTAACTAGGCGAAGATTCGAACCCGGGTCGCGAGAATGGGAATTCTGCTCGGATCCAATGAGCTACGGAAGAAGCTACACGAATCATCTACGCTATAAGTATATGGCAATAATCGTAAGCTTCACGCTGTGAAAGAACGTTTTTCCTTTAATTAAGTTTTACGATATTTCTATAGTGTTTTAAGTGAACTGCAAACAGATAGATCATGCAGTTATCAATTTGGTTAGGGATTGAGCATTAAAAACTTTTAAAACATTTAACTAAATCGCGATACGGTAGCAAGGAATGTGTAGCGATTTCATTCTAATAGAAAAAGATAGTATCCCACGGAAAACATGAATTTTCTTATGTGACAGAGAATATATCACTTGGTAGCAGGGGCGTAGCCAGGATTTGAATTCAGGAGGACCGCTGGCTAAATGTTCATTTGGGATGTGTCCGGGGGTTCACCCCGGGAAAAAGTTTAAGTAAAACCAAAAGTAAAATTATAGCATAATTAAACGTGTGATTTTGCCATTTGAATGTAAATTTATGTCCCTTACTGACCAAAACAAATCTTATGGGCGCAATCTGCTTCCTAAGCCCCGCGTGTGTGCTTCTCCCTGTTCCCAATAGAAAATTTAGTTTAGGTATTTTCTGCAATACTATTCGCGAGATATAGAATTTCATACTCAGTACTTCTGTTTACTTGGTACGGGAATTCATAGAATTGGAAATAATTCCTTTGTGTAAGTATAATTATGCAGAACAGCGATGAATAAATGTTTTGTGTTGCTTAAAATGTATGCAAATTGTTAGGAAATTTTCTAGAGAGGTGGAAAATATTCTTCTCAGGCTGGGACAACAGTAATTAAGTTAGTGCCAAGGAAAGAAAAACTAGAGACGGAGAATTTCCCTAGCTTCCCCCTACAAATAAATAACTGGTCGTAACGAACGCTTTTCCTGACGTATGACCGGCTCTCACTCTGTGTGGCTCCGTGGATGAGTGAGCAAAGGCGTGGCATGGTAATCATGTGGTTTAGGGTTCGAGTCCGGTTGAGGCCAGTAGGTATTTTTTTCCATTGTTCGTTCCCCATATCTTAAGATGTTTCTCTTCCTCCCTAATCATCTGATGCTCTCAACTGAGTTCTCCACTTGAATTCAACCACTGGTAATGGGATGCTCTCAAGTTCGGGTGAGCTTTTACATGTCTACTTACAAAATCAAAATTTTCGACAAAATATGGATGCTATCCGAACATTTTGTCTCCAATTCTGAATTTGCACATGTGAGTGTATTTCTCCTTCATCATATTTGCATCTCCCGTTCTCCTATGTTGTCAGTTATGAGAAAAGATGGCTTGGGAGCAAGATTTCAAATCATAAAAGCGCTATACCAATGGGCTCATTCTCGCTAAGCATTTGATTAAAAGTATATGTTTTTATACTGTAGGAGGGGAGCATTCGCTCTTCCTACCCCCCCCCCCTCCTGAAGTGACAGAATATTTATTTAGGTTCTGCAAAGTCATTTCAGATCAAACGACTTAAAGAGAGTTCATTCCAACAGCAACAGGATTGGGCTTTCATTTGTTGTTGCACTTTATCTTCACGAATAGGACAAATATCAAGTAATATGTTTGGCATAAGAACTAAACGTCTAAGATTCATCTCATTTTGGAAAAATGATGCTGTAGACGGTAGTGGGAATTTCACCCAAGTGTACGGGAATTTTCAGTGCCTGGTGATTATGCCACCCGCCTTCTTTTTAAGTTAATTCGGTTGCAATACTTCCCGGCAAATACTTTGGACTCAACTGGTGGAGCACTCTTGCCGTAAATCTCCATATGGCTGTACCATCCAGAAGTGTCCCCCGCTGTACAGCCATATGGAGATTTACGGCAAGAGTGCTCCACCAGTTGAGTCCAAAGTATTTGCTGGAAGTATTGCAACCAAATTAACTCTAAAAGAAGGCGGGTGGCATAATCGCCAGGCAATGAAAATTCCCGTACACTTATACGTGTGTTATGCCAAATATACTATTTGATATTCGTCCTATTCGTGAAGATAAAGTGCAACAACAAATAAAAGCCCAATCCTATTGCTGTTGTAATGAACTCTCTTTAAGTCTTTTGATCTGAAATGACTTTACAGAACCTAAATAAATATTCTCTCACTTCAGGGGGGGGGGTAGGAAGAGCAAAATCTCCCCTCCTACAGTATGAAAACATATACTTTTAATCAAATGCTTAGCGAGAGTGAACCATTGGTATAGCGCTTTTATGATTTGAAATCTTGTTCCCAAGCCATCTTTTGTCATAACTGACAACATAGGAGAACGGGAGATGCAAATATGATGAAGGAGAAATACACTCACATGTGCAAATTCAGAATTGGAGACAAAATGATCGGATAGCATCCATATTTTGTCGAAAATTTTGATTTTGTAAGTAGACATGTAAAAGCTCACCCGAACTTGAGAGCATCCCATTACCAATTGTTGAATTCAAGTGGAGAACTCAGTTGAGAGCATCAGATGATTACGGAGGGAGAGAAACATCTTAAGATATGGGGAACGAACAATGAAAAAAATACCAACTTGCCTCAACCGGAATCGAACCCTAAACCCCACGATTACGAAGCCACGCGTTTGCTCACTCATCCACGGAGCCACACAGAGTGCCACGGTCATACGTCAGGAAAAGCGTTCGTTACGACCAGTGATTTATTTGTAGGGGGAAGCTAGGGAAATTCCCCGTCTCTAGTTTTTCTTTCCTTGGCACTAACTTAATTACTGTTGTCCCAGCCTGAGAAGAATATTTTCCACCACTCTAGAAAATTTCCTAACAATTTGCATACATTTTAAGCAACACAAAACATTTATTCATCGCTGTTCTGCATAATTATACTTACACAAAGGAATTATTTTCAATTCTATGAATTCCCGTACCAAGTAAACAGAAGTACTGAGTATGAAATTCTATATCTCGCGAGTAGTTTTGCAGAAAATACCTAAGCTAAATTTTCTATTGGGAACAGGGAGAAGCACACACGCGGGGCTTAGGAAGCAGATTGCGCCCATAAGATTTGTTTTGGTCAGTAAGGGACATAAATTTACATTCAAATGGCAAAATCACACGTTTAATTATGCTATAATTTTACTTTTAAGAACTCCAAATGCGTAGACCGAAGGCATTCTTTTTTGCTTGGAAGAATAAAATTATGGCTGAAGGTACTACACATTCCTTGCTACCGTATCGCGATTTAATTAAATGATTTAAAATTTTTAAAGCTCAATCCCTAACCAAATTGATAACTGCATGATCTATCTCTTTGCAGTTCACTTAAAACACTATAGAAATATCGTAAAACTTAATAAAAGGAAAAAAAGTTCTTTCACAGCGTGAAGCTTACGATTGTAACCATATATTTATAGCGTAGATACTTCGTGTATCTTCTTTCGTAGCTCATTGGATCCGTATGGAATTCCCATTCCCGCGACCCGTGTTCGAATCTTCGCGTCGCTGTTTTTTATTTTTATTTTATTATTGATCAGGTAGGACTCCAGTAGAAAGAAACATATGGTTACAGTTCAAGGTGTGATTCGATATTCTGCAAGTATTTATTTATTTTTTTCTTGTCAAGCGAAAATTTGAAGTAGAATTTTACATGCGTAAAACTTCTAAATTTGACTGTTAATAAGAACTATGAATAAGATTACAGCTCAAAATAAATTGAATTCTCTTCAATTGTAGTCCATAATTAGCTATGGTCAAGGAAATGGATTTAAGCTGTTTTGTGTGTGATCAGCACATTGACTTCAATCATCCCTATTTCTGGAACTAAATATCACTAATTTTGTTTTTTTCGTTGATATATAAAATTCTCATCCTTTAGTCCTTAGCAAAACAGAGATTATTGTTCAAACTGTCACTATGGGATTACATTTCATTATATAAAGAAATTAAACTAACTAACTAACTATATATAACCAAAATAATATCGAAAATAATATGACAAATATTATGAACAATTTTATAATAGAACTAAGCAATGTTTTATAATACACTAAACTGAATGAAATACAGGGTATTTGAAGTTAGCGATAATATTGCCAGTAAATTCTGAAATACATGTTTCTTGAACAGATAGGGACACTTCACCTTGAAATATACACCTTGAATTTGATTCTCGATAGAATCTGAAATATGTTAAGAACTTTAAACCTTGAATAACGCAACACAAGTTTGAATCTCATGGTTGTAATTGTGTTGTTACAAACTCACTCTTTTTATATAAATCAACCAATCTAAAGCCGGATCTTTATTCAAAAAGTATTTTCTCCTTTACGTATATTTCAGGCAGAACATTTAACGTCAGCTTTTTATTAGCAAATGTAGCAACTGATCAAATTGAATAATGCTAAAAATAGCCTACTTCCCTTGCTAGAACTTATCTTTGGTAGAAGTCCATACATCAAGTCTTTTTTTTTTGGTGTTTCTTGGGGTTTTTTTGGTTTCTTGGGTTTCTGAATACTTCAAGTTGATTCAATAT
The DNA here is from genome assembly GCF_964235325.1 of Thermobia domestica. Classification (NCBI taxonomy): domain Eukaryota; kingdom Metazoa; phylum Arthropoda; class Insecta; order Zygentoma; family Lepismatidae; genus Thermobia; species Thermobia domestica. The sequence continues at coordinate 237,207,779 of NC_137457.1, read as the reverse complement.
GGCGTATATTTTCTTTGGGGCTTCTCGATCATCCCTATTAAACGAAGTCAATTGCGGTCAAGAGAAAAATGAAATTAACTTTTTCAGTTTTACGTCCAAAGATTATGCCCTGTAGACTAAGGGGGACGATGATTGAGGGATGTAAATTATGATGGTAGACTTGATGGAATGATAATATGGGAGGAGACGGAAGTACGCCGCCTATCAAGATTTAGAGGTTGAATTACTTTACCCTGCCTTTTAAAAAAGATCCAGTATAACTTCTGTAAAAAATGTTTAATTTTTAAAGAATATGGTGCGAGTGTAATTTGGAGTTTATGAACAAGCCACACTTTTAGGGGTAATATCAGTCAAGAATGACCAATCGCCCCCTCCCAATCATGTTCCTTTACAAAATTCCAAATATTGTTTTGTAGGTTCCCAATTAACTCCGCTGTTTGGAATTATAATTGGCCAATAATAAAGGAGTAAATTTCATTCCTCTTGTCATGTAACACGAAATATTTCGTGTAAATTAGTTTTGTGAAACATAATGTGTTTTGTTTGAAATTAGAGGCATAAAGTTATTGTTTTGAGTTGAAGTTGGAGGGAAAAAAAGGTGAATTAATTTCATTTCGTGAAACTGTTAACAACATTTTTTCTCCAAAGTTCCCATTTTTCATGAAATAGTAGGTATGATTTCTTTCAGGCTGTACTTAGGTCTATTGTTTATGCTGTTATGCATGAGAGTTGGGGAAATTAAGCCAATTTCAAGATTACATTTTACGATAACTTCTGTGCTTTTGTTAAACCTGATTTCATGAAGCAACTTTTTTTTTTGTTTTTGAAAGTGTAGGCCTAAGAACTACTATTGTTGGTAGGGACTGAAACTGATGAAGAGAAAGATAATGTAAATGTAAAAGTTGAAACGAAATCCGCTCGCTTCTTTAACACACAGCACAAGTAGTGGTGAAAAAAACGTTATTTTGTAAAGAAGAAATAAAATATATAATTCTAGCCCCAAATGTCTTTTGGGCATTAACTCATTGCTGCCCCTTGGCAACTTAAGTTGCTACGGCAATTTTTCGTCATAGCGCAAAAACTCATTTATTGGCATTGCTGGTTTTAACCGTAAAGTAATTTTGGAGTCTGTTTCGTTATAACATTCTTGCATTTTCTTTGTATAATATATTAATGCGAGGTTAGCACTGTTTTTTGGGTACAATGTGTTTTGAAGAGAAAGACTCAACTGGATTGATTTGAAATACTACAGAAGGAAGGATTGAAGGTCTGTAAAGGAAGGATTGATTTGATTTTAATAGGTATGATTTTCCAGTGTATTTTCTCCTTAAAAATTGTAACTTTTGAAAATTTTCCCTTTTTTCAATATGTATATGCCTGTTGGCAAGTTAAGTTGCCGGGCTAAAAAAAACAAGAAAAAATAAATATTTTTCAAAAATATTCTAATATCTATTTTAGAGTACTATTAAGACCAAAATGCGAAAAATACTTTTCAAAATACCAGTGGGAAATTCTGGGCACTAATGGGTTAATTAGGAAAAAAATAAAATTAAAACTAATTTTTCTAAAATCGAAATAAAATAATTAACTTTAGCTCCAAAGGTCTCTTGAACATTAATTGGGATGAAAATAAAATCAAAGTTGAATTTGATGAAGAAAACCTAAGATATTTAATCCAGCTTCAAATGTCTTTTAGGTTAATTGAGAACAAAAATGAAATGTATAAGTTCTTTACCATTGAAAAAAAGAAGAAAAGATCAATAAAAGGCAAATATTTGGAAATGAAAGAATTCTAGTATTTTGTGTAGTCACCTTCTGCTTCTATAACGTCACCCAAACGATTAGGTATACTAGCTACAAGATTCGAGAATATAGTTGGATGTTGTTGGAAATTATTCCAGAGTTCTATTACATGTGCCTCAAGAATTCCTTTGTTACGGTCTTGTCGACGTTCTTTCCATTCTTGAACCATTAACGCCCAAAGATGTTCTATGGGGTTAAGGTCTGGCGATCGAGGATGCCATTCTATACATATTAGCTCTGGATGATCTTCCAACCATGCTTGAGTTTGCGTCGAGGTATGAACACCGCTGTTGTCTTCCATAAACACGAATTCCTCTTGTTCTGGAAATTTTTCGTGTAGAGACGGAAGCAGTGTATCCTCCAGTACTTGGATATAAGTCGCACTAGTCATTCGTCCAGGAACAGGAATAATCTCGCGCGGACCTTCAGCTGTCATATAGCCCCAAAAATGAGCTGAAACTCGTCTTGAATGTTCGGTGCGAATGACATGTTGTGGAAGTATCGTGTCCCGCGTGGCCTGTATAATATCATTCTCGGTTGCAGATCAGAGAGGAACACCTTCTTATCAGACCAGATGACGAGATCCCAATAGGCTTGTGGAAGACTCACGTTCTTCTTAGCCCATTCTGAACGCCTTTCCTTGTGGTAATCTGTCAAAATAGTTCTCATAGCTGGTTGTGCGTGATGGAGTCCAGCCGCAGTAAACCGTTGCCTTACTGTCTTATGTGAACATCCTAGTTCAACAGCTTTGTCTCTCAACACAGACACTACTTTAGTTCTAGGCACTTTTGCTGACACTAGAATCACAAACGAAATACTCCACAGGATGTATGAATGTGAAGGCGTGTAATAAGGATCAGAGTAATATTATGGGTTGATTTATTTATTGATGCATGTTCATTGTGGGTATTATTAATTTTTGTAAAGAAGCAAGTTACTACCCGCAAATATAAATATAACTCTAACTAAACTCTTTTTCTATTTTTGAGAAAATAATATGACGAGTGTGGATCTTTTTATTTGTTTTTGGGTGTGAGACTGTTGACCAGGGTGAAAGAAATCATGATTTTTTTTAAAAAAAAATATCATTTTTGTTGATTTTTTAAAATTTAAATCGATTTTTGTGTTTATATGAAAACTTTCTCCTCGTATAATACAAGTCGCGAACTGCAGAAAAGACATTAGAAATTAGTATTAAATGTTAATTATGTCATTTAGGTGGAAGTATTGGGATTTAATTTTGAATTAATCCCCAATCGTTTACCTATTTCAATCCCAAACAATGTGTCTCAAGCATTAAGGAAAAAAACTTACAGCAACGTTTATCAATATGACACTTTTCTTTTCGCGAAAGTTACTGATGTTTGGCAGGGCCATATTTAAAAAAAATCGAAACTAGCTAGCCGCACGAAATACATATAAAGTCCATAAATTTCGCCTAAAATTAACTAACTCTATGGCGTATGGAACCCATAGGATCAATTCCACGTTCACAAAAGCTTTCTCTGACTTCTATCCTTAGCCAACTGGATCCATTTTCTACTTTGTATTTCTATATCTGCGAAATCCATCTAAAAGTTGTCCTCCCATCTGCGCCTAGGTCTTCCTAATGGTCGTTTTCCGATTGGTCTTCCAGTTAAGACTTTGAAAGCGTTCCTACTTTTTTCCATCCTGGCTACATGACCTGCCCACCTGAGTCTCCTAGACTTGATGACCCTAACAATGTTTAGTAAACCGTACAAATTATGTAGTTCCTCGTTATGAAGTTTCCACCATTCCCCATTCCCGTTCCTTTTAGGTCCGAATATTCGTCTGAGGATCTTGTTCTCCAATACTTTCAGTCTATGCTCTTCCCTCATAGCAAGCGACCTTGTTTCGCAACCATACAGAGCAACAGGCATGATTATCGTTTTATGTATTTTAAGCTTCAAATTTCTCGACAGAATTTGCGACGACAAGAGATTTTGAACTAAATAATAACACGAATTCCCTGCTTTTAGTCGACATTTAATTTCTTCGTGAATATCGTTTTCGTCTGTTAATATTGATCTTAGATATTTGAAAGTATTCACTTTATCAAAAGAATTATTATTATTTTAACGCATCCAAAATTTGCCGTATTACGATCCCGAATAACTTCTATACATTTAGTACATAAATTTTGCCTGAAGTTTTAAACTCTATTATTTTTTATTTTTTTTCGCAGAGGGGATCGAGCTTTCCTAAATACGACCCTATTACCTGAAAACAAACAAATAGACGTGGGCACAAAAGAACTTTCGTCTTAAATTTTCATGATGATTTCTCCGTTGGAATAGTTTTAACGATTTAAAAACCCTATGTTACAAAGAGAAGAAAGCAGGATTTACCCGTTACCCGTTCTAAACGGGATTTTCTCTAATCATCCTCTGCATGATACGCGTTTTCATATTGTGCTTACATAATTTGAGTCTCATTGTATTTTCTTATTATCTTCCATAACCGAAATAACAGAACAGAAACGGGATTTTACTTATTTTCACTTTATTTTATTTCGGATTTTGATTTAAACCAACGACTTTTATTTAAAAAATCAAGTGATTTAAATCTTGATTAAATTCGTGATTTAAATCAGACTGATTTAAATCAATCCACCCTGCTGTTGACCCAATGAAATTTCCTTCAGTAGTAAGCAACTACTTATTCAATGAATCATCACTAAACGCTAGAGGCAAAGAAAGGCAAAGCAATATCGCCTGAAGGTCGTTTGAAATGCGAGTCTTGTCTTTGGTTTACCTGTGAAGTGAAGCATTTTGCTTCTTCTACTAAGTTCTGACACATTATGTCAATGAAATATTGATCTGTTTGTGAAAACAAAGAGAGGAAAGAAAAAAATATGAGCTATCCGCGTCAGTCTATTAGATCTTTAAGCATGTTGGAAAAATAAACCATGTCCTGTATTTAACCAAAATATGGTTAATAAACTAGCGTTATTATCATTAAAGGCGGTATGTGTCCTGGAACATTGTATTATACCTGGAAAAGTTCGTGTCAGATCCAGAGGAAATGTAACATTTTATGATTATGCAACGATAAATGAAAAAATGGAAGTACGCTCTGTCTTAGTGTTCGGTGCGGAAGACCTGGGTTCGATTTCCAGTGTGAGTTTATCTGGTTTGGAACAACACGTTAGGCTGTAGGCCCATGTCTCATATAGTCTCGGTGCTGCAAATTAAGTTAAACTTCTAACCATCCAACCCATCAGTCTTAGAGCTCATAGGATTATGAGAAAGTGATTGGTGTGATCCGTGATGCGTTGCAATTAAAAAAAACACAATGAGAATCACAATGCTGGATATAAAAGTTGATTTCTCGCTGAAGCATCGTGACTTATAATTAAATTTCAGATTTTTAGCTTCTAAAAATTGGGCGTATGGGTCCCTAATATAAGCTTGACTAAGTAGTTAATAGGGATGCGCACGAGTCGAGTCGAGACAGAATTTTCCTGAGAAAATTAGAGTCGAGACACAGCTATTCCAATAGAAAAATATACGTTTTTCGAGTCGAGATATCACTTTTACAGCACATTTTTGAGACGAGATAGCTTCAAATCTTGTCTCGTGCGCATCTCTAATAGTTAAATATATTCTAAAACTCATGAAATAGAATCAACAATTAATTTTAAATTATTGACTGAGTATAACTGTAAACCCAGAGTTTAAAAATAAATATGTAAAAATGATTAGACACATAGTTGCATTCGTCTGGATATTCAAAGCACGTTTTCACTGTTCACATCAGTTTAAAAATTATCAACCAACTAATTACAATTTCCATTCTCCACACGAGAAGAATAAGTGTACGAAAATGTTATTTGGGAAATATTTAAGCCCCTTTCATCTCCCAGAAAAACAGCGAATGATAAAAGCTATGCCAGTCAATCCACGTGTTAACTATGTATGTTCAAAATTCATTGTAAACAGTTAAATTACTTCCTTGCTTTGACCATTTAATTAGGATCGTGTAGCAATAGCCCCCGTTCCCCACCCCGTACATTCTACAAGACAAATTTTACTGGCTCGCTTGATTGAATTTTGACAATCCCTTAAAATCAAATAACTTATCTTTTCTGTTATTCTCAAGCGCTTATACTCTTACAGACCTTGCAGTTATCTTTCAGTGCAATGTTTTGACACACACAGACGAACTCATCAAACAAGAAAGGCAAATATAAATTTAGTAAGAAGAGAAAGCAGAATCGTGTTGTTATAATTCCATTTAAAACTTAAATGAACATTAATGAAAAATTACATTTCACGTTCCACGATAAAGTCCTTTAGGCTAAAGGAGACGGATCATCAAGGAAACTAATGTTTCTTGAAGTAAAGTTTTAATGATCTCCTAACGAAAATCCAATCCCAGACTACACGAACCACAGGCGCACACGCTACCCACTAGATCAACAGGAACGGTTAGAGCTTCTTTAACTGTGTCGTAGACACTTTCATTTCCATCGTCTCCAGGTTTGTTAAATCATACCGGATCCAGGTAATGAAATTCTTATCTAGTTTCATTACGGTTTCCCAATAACAAATTAATTTCATTTTTCTCTTGACCCTAATTGACTTCGTTTAATAGGGATGATCGAGAAGCCCCAAAGAAAATATACGCCATATTGAATCAAATTGACTCAATATGGTGTAAGTTATTTTTAAACATATTTTATTATAATATTTAAATAACCAAGTTTCGAAGTTCAGAGGAACTTGGTCCCTTTTACGCGCTTATCCATTGCCAATTTCACCCGCAACAAATTCGAATGATGCGGATGGCCTAAAGTAAAAATAGCCTATGTTTTGTCTAATCAAATGATCTTCAGTTGTTTTGCCTAAACACAAAATTGTTATATATGTGAATGTGCAAAGGGTGAGTGTTTTAGCTTTCACCCCTTATTCTTAATAGAGTTAAATCTCAAACAATAGGATTATTAGTTGAAACCATAAGCCAATTTTCATTAAAATGAAACCAAAACAATAAAAGATAGTTGTGAAACAGGCAAACGGCCGCAGATACACAAATGTCAGTTGACTCGAATTGTAGCGCTTGTCTTTGATCAATTTCACTATGTTCCATAAAAATGGGATTTGTTTAAAGATGTCTTCGCGGAACAGTTTTCAATCAGGGACGAATAATTAACTTCCTCAGTATTGACTGATTTCAGCCCCAAGCAGTAGAATTGTGGGAAAGGCTTATAGAAGATATACTTCGTATTGTATTAGCATCTAATCACTTTTATGGATCTCGAACCGGCTCGGTATGTTGAGGTGACTGAGTCGTGATCCGAGCCGTTGACAACACTACAGGCTGCTTAGCTACACCCACCGGCTTCCACTGGGCCACTGCGGCCCCCACCTTTGTAACAGTTTGTAGTAATATTCATTATCTTCACCCACAGAATCAGCTATCCAGTTGCGATGATTAAATTATACATACGTATTTTATTTATTTATTTACTAAAATATTTACGATACAGCCAAAAGATCATTATTTTTGTAAAATGTCTATTATTTAAATGAAGCAGAGTGAATATTCTACTTGAGTTTAGAACTATCACTATCTACACTTTTAGAACTAGACCTGATAGTTTATGCTCATTATTTCTGACAATTTTCTACAAATTACTTGCAGAGACTATTCGGAGTAAATGTTTTACTTAGTTTAGTCATATTTTATTTTAATATATTTTAAATATATTTTATTTTACTCTTTTTGTTTAATAAATATAATTATATTTTTCTTTCTTCTTCTATGGGAATTAATAATTCTCATTTTTTCTTTTTATTATGGGAATAAAGAAAATATTCTGAACAATTTTAAAGCACTTAACGCCAAGGCGTAGATAAATATGCTATTTTATTTCGTTATCTGTGTGATATATGAGATATATATTTTTCTTTCATATATAGGAGAATTAACGTTTCTCTTTAGTCTCCTAAGGAAATTAGAAAAATGGATATTCATAACAGCATTGGTTTCAAACACTTAATGTCAAGGAGCAGATAGACTATTATATTTTGTTCTCCCTATGAAATAAGCATACCTTTTTCTTTCTTTCTTTCTTTCTTTCTTCATAGTAGCCCTTAAGACTTACCTAGTCGATAGCCAGAAGTTTGCCTGAAGGCATAACGTCGCGTAACAAACAACTCGGTTCGACACGTGCCAATATACCTACTTTCTGAATAGAGTTGGAAGTCATTTTTTTTATTTTCATGATTTCATGGAAAGTTATATATATATATATATATATATATATATATATATATATATATATATATATATATATATATATATATATATATATATATATATATATATATATATATATATTCGCTTCTGCTGTACTACTACTACCACTACTACTTATCTCCCCAAAATTAAGCAAATCTCCTTTTTGAGTACTTTTTCATCATATTTTATTGAAAATAGTGTTATGAACGATTTAAAAAAATAGATAAATTTCCTTCGGCCGGGTTTGAACTCACGCCAAAAGCAAATCTTGTTACCAGTCTACAACGCTAGCGCACACGACCACGAGGACCGATAGCAACAAGCGTATGATTTCTGTTATATACATAGGTATAGGCTACGTAGCAACGGATAAGATACGGATAACGCCAACCTATCAGAATCGTGTATTTAGTTACTACTATCGGGAGTACTCTCCCGAGCAAGATCTCAACAACTTAGTCCAAGCTAGAGGTTAACTATAACTATGTCAATAAAATTCATTTCAAACGGTTCAGCCATTTTTCGCTATAATAGACAACGTATTTTTAATTTATATACTATGTAGATATACGTTAATAGCATTGTTACTGTCTTTTTTATTTAAGTTATCTATTGATATAAAAATGATGCATTAACTTTAATATTTAACAGTATCATACAATTTCATCGTGCGTATCACGACGTGCCGTCGTCTCCAGGTCTGTTCCGGTCATGCCGGGACACGAGTGTGATTGCTTCCAGGTCACGAAATCCGTAACCAATTATCACTGCTTCCAAATACGAGTATAATAATAGGGTATGTTCTAACCCCAACGGGTAGGAACTGACTGTGTTTAGATTTTTTTCCCTAAAAAGAGAGCTCGATTCTCAGTAGAAGCCTATGGTTTCGGATCCCACGTTAAGCTGTAAGTCCATGTCTCATATAGCCTCGCTGATGAATGGAACTCTAAAGTAAAACCAACTACTACAACTAATAACAGACATTCTACAAAGAGCTCTGCAGACCATTTTCTTCATAAGAAATATTTTATTTCATATCAAACAGAGCAAACATAAGTGTATAATTACAAGGATTCTGTTAAAATCTTCCGAAGTATTCAGAAACCTAAGGAAAAAAACAACAAGAAATACCAAAAAAAAAAAAAAAAAGATTTGATGTATGAACTTCTACCAAAGATAAGTTCTAGCAAGCGAAGTAGGCTATTTTTAGCATTATTCAATTTGATCAGTTTCTACATTTGCTAATAAAAAGTTGATGTTAAATGTTCTGCCTGAAATATACGTAAAGGAGAAAATACCTTTTGAATAAAGATCCGGCTTTAGATTGGTTGATTTATGTAAAAAGAGTGAGTTTGTAACGACACAATTACAACCATGAGATTCAAACTTGTGTTGCGTTATTCAAGGTTTAAACCAAGGGTGGATAACTTAACGAAATGTGCAATATTTACAATTTGTTATCTGTTACGGTTACTATTTTGTAACCCATTTCTGCACCTAGTTAATAACGTTACTGGTCACTGTAACTTTTAAAATGGTACGCTCTGAATTATGTTACGCTGAGTAACGTTACTCAATGGAACATTCTGCATTTTGGTATTGTAGTTACGGTCACCAAGGGATTAGCGTTACTCGAAATACCCACGTATGTCGTACCTGCTTGAGATTGTTAAGATAAAACTGGTTCCACTGAATACCAGTTCTCTCTCGAACCCAAAGGGTTTTGTTCCTTGATTTTAGCGATATGAAACGTATTGAAATTCTGCAGAACATTTTTGTGTAAGTAGACATATTTTTGTTATGATGAGTACCATTTCTATGTTTCTCTTTTCTTTATCGGTTACCTTTTGTACCTGTATTTCATCTTCTTCAATTCTGATGGTCTTGGAGTTACGCTTGAGTAACGTTTAAACATCCTTGGCGACAGGGAGTCTAAGGTTGGCTTTAAAAGAATCTCCATTATACTAGTAAATAAATTCCACGTTTTTCAGTCTGTTTTCTTTTTCCTCATACTTAAGATTCAGTAAACACCTTAGGCCCTCAGGCACATGTCCTTTGAGAATAGCATTACTTTGATTGCTCTGTATTTAAAAAGAGGAAAAAGAGAAATAATCAAAGAGTGAAGTTTTTAATGTAAGCTTATTGATAAGATTTTTACTTCTTGTGATGACACTGCCGATAGTTGAGTTGATTTGGAGTTTAACGTCCTTTTCGGCAGCGAGGCTTTATGACACGGGACCTACTGATTAACATGGAATCGAAACCACATGTGCTCACGCCGGGAATCGAACCCGGGTCTTCCAGGTGAAAGGCGCGTACGCTAAGCGCTTAGGCATGAAGGAGTTCACTGCCGGTAGTCACCATATATGTTTATTTTACAACAGTCTTGCACTGACCAATGTGGTTGAAGCTCGAGCTCACTTCCCAACAAGGATCGAACCCGGAGCTACATACACCAAAGTTACACATATACTGGCCCCCAGGGAAGCAGGAAGGACATTTCATTTGCTTGCAAGCAATTTAGTTTATAAATCAAATACATATAAGACATCAGTGGCGTAGCGAGAAACTCATCAAGGGGGACCAACACACAAGATTTGGTAGAAAGGACCTTCTGAGGGGTGCACCAATAACTACCAGTAGGCCTACATTTGAATTGAATTGGATTTTTTAAAATGCCTTTAGGCACATGTGGTGTGAATGAGGAAATGCCCTGGATATCCTAAGTATCTGTTCTCGCTGAATCCTTTTGTTGAACTTTTAGAAAATTGACTTAAACTATCGATTTTGCAAAACTTCCCTTTGATTTAAGCCCAAATTGAAACATGACAGAGGAAAATTTCGGAAAGTGTTGCTATTTTCACTCCTAGCTTCTCACTTTAGGTAGTGTATATTTACAAGGAAGGGGGTGCACGTGCACCTTTGCACCTTTAAACATATTTCTATTTTATCTTATTTTTGTAAAAAAAAAAAAAAAAAAATCTGCCAGAGAAAGAAAATTGTCAAAAAGTGCTACCCATTCAGAAGACTATTTTCTTCTACTGTGAATGTTTTGACTTCTCGTGGCAATATGGTAATCTATAGTTTATTTTGTCTCTTTTTCTCCCTTTGATTTTTAGTGTTCATTGTATTGTTTAAATGCTTATAAGTTAACTTGCGAGAAAGTGTCATAGTCGAAGGTTGTACTACTTGTAGAACTGATATTAAAAAGTAAATAAAAGAATTATCATGGAAACAAATTTTTCATGTTGTATTCAGAAAACAAACATAGGGTTCTTGCGGTTCTAAATTGCGGTTCTGAAATTAATATATCGCAGGCATTCGTTGATATAGTAGCCTACATGTTGGTTTTCACCAGGTACATTCGTGAAGTGTCCTCTCGAGATTCGTGTAAAATTGATTTAAATACAAAGTTCTCTGCTGTCTAATGTGTATTGTACTAAATTTAGCTGCCCATGCCGGTAATTGGCATATTTATGGGCCTTCATATATCCGGAATTCTATCATACACTACCATAACGCTCGGACACAAAATTCATTTTAGTTTCTTTAGATGTTACTCACTGGACATGAATATGGGCATATGAAAAACAAATTGGATCAAGTACTGCTTCTGACACATGTTACCCATCCCGGCCGCCATCTTAGATCCGCCATATTAGATTTTACTTTTGGTTTTTCAAATTGAAATAGGTTCAAGTGTTACATCGGACATTTACGTTTATATTCACTGGTGTAATGTATTTTATCGTATCTTGTACCATTTGGAAGGTATTACATGTTCATTCCCTCCAGCCACTTTGCGAATAGACATTGCAGGTTAATATCAGTTACGCTTACGTTTTTGATGTTGACAAATCAGAACAATTTCTAACTGGTAAACTCCTTACAATATAGGTGTCATAATCTTATTACATTTCCATGAGTGATTGTTATTACTTCCATGTTATACTATAATAAGGAAGTATTGTATTACTGTCAAAATGCCTAATGTAGATCCAGATACGGCCAGATTTGGGTGAAGACCTACCATTTCCGTATTGACATCTGTGTGTCTGCATGTATATAAGTTCAGAGAATATTTCATCAACGCTAACACATAAAAGATTGCATATACACACGGGGCCCTGCACAACTTTCTATTTGGTTCAATATGAAGTGCTTGACATTTAATGGTATATACAAGCTACGATAAAACTCAGTACACCAATGAAATTCCGAGAAAAGTTTACATTAATTTGATGTATCATTTGAACCTATTGCCATTTGAAAAACCGAAAGTTAAATCCAAGATGGCGGCCAAGGTGGGTAACATATGTCAGAGAAGGAGTACTTGATTCAATTTGTTCTGCATATGCCCATATTCATGTCCAGTGAAATCTAAAGAAACTAAAAGCAACTTTGTGTCCGAGTGTTAGAGTAGTGTATGATTGAATTCCGGATATATGAAGGCCCATAAATATGGAAATTACCGGTATGGGCCGCTTAAATTAGTACAATACACATTGGGCCACGGAGAACTTTGCATTTGAATCAATGTTACACGAATCCCGAGGGGACACTTCGCGAATGTACCTTGTCAGTCTCCGTACAACTTGGAATCGCTTAACATTAGTTTTACGGGAAGAAAAAAAGACATCATTTGGAACAACTTTCCAGTTTCGATCATCTGTATTTCCTCCTTATTTATTCGGTGTAAGGACCTCAAACTTATTTTGTTGGATCTTGCTTATCGAAAGGTTTTTAAAACTGCCTTACTGCCCCCAAAGTCTGAAATTCAGGGTGGGGTGGGGAGGATGCCCTCCTGCCCCATTGACGCCCCTATCTAGCGGCTGTCATATGAAACTATCCCACGGCCTTTAACGTAGTTTTAGTTATACTTATTGCGGACTCTTGACTGCGAAAATATTACGTTTGGAAACAGAATTCATTTGCTGAGCAAACCTGAACCTTATTGAAAATGGACTTGGATCCATAGTGCTCTGAACGCCTCATATATTACTTTTCTTCAATGAATTATTGACTTAAAAAACAACCAATTACATAGGCTTGCAGAAAATATTCTAAAGTTAGCACAACATGAAGTGTGCTTCAAACTATCATTACTTTTCGAAAATTTATTATTTTAAGATAATTTTATTAGTATGAGTGTTCTGAAATAGTAATCAAATTTTTGCAATTAAAAATCACACCCGCCTCCATGAAACGCGATCTTAGCCCCTAAGAGCATAATTAGGAAATTTTCAGAAGCAGTAACTCCGAAATGACTTGTTTTAAGGCTAAAGTAACCGCACAAGCGTATTTCTGGTAAAGTTCTAGCCTTAAAACACGTAACATGACTCCATTTGTATTTGAAATTTTGAATTCCAATCAAAGATGGCAGCCATGATGCTTGATAGCACTATCTGATGTGTCAGACCACATAAAAGTTTCATCATTCTCCCTCAACCCGTTCTCAACGCACAAGGGTAGTGAGGACTTTTGTTTCACCATGCATATTGATAGATTGTGTGAAATCTCCACAGTAGGTAGATTTTAAAATCTACCTAAAAAGCTAATTACAACCAAGAAAGTACTTATGAGAATCACTGGCAAGAGGGTGTAATAAAAAGGGGTTGGAATATGAAATAAGTTGAGAATTACTAATCTATACTGAAATATTCTGTACCCAGCACAGTGTTATTAATCAGGATAAAATAAATGAAAAGGTCGGTTGCTAGTAAAGAGCAAAAAGTCCTAAGAAATAAGTTATTACATGATTTTGAAACATGTTAAAAATCGTGTTTTAAACTGTTCAAAATGTTTGACGTTTTTTTTTTCGTCTGTGTTTTAAAACATGTTTAAAACGTTTTGAACATCTTTTTTTAATGTTTTAAACACGTGTTTTGTTCTTTTTTTTTTAAAAAAATAAAACTATTTTTTCCAACCCTTGTCTGGTGGCTAAGTAATATAAAACAAAACCATGTACTAAATTGGTCGCCAGGTTGGAATTTTCGATCGCCAGATCGCCAATGATGACTGAATATTTCAGTTTGGCGATAGACATTTGCATAAATTATATCTTGCAAAAAAAAAGAAAAAGAAAAAGAAAGAAAGAAAGAAAAGAAAAAAAACTATATGATCTTGTTGCTGGATTCAGACTTGAAATTTCGTGGCGTGCCTGTAATATATAGCAAATCAATATATAGAAGTCATTACATATGCCGGCATGAAAAGGTAAGAAATATGGCGTTTGAAGCGAATAACTGACAATGTACAGGGCCAAATGAACACATTCTCAAACCCAAGATTATACTTCAGCCCCTTCACCTTCCATCAAACAAAATATATTCGTAGTTCTTTTGTTGTTGTAAAGGCGAACCTGTCATTTGCCCTGTCGCTTTGTAAAGTATAGCGATCTTTATTCTTTGGACAATGGGCTATCTGCGCACCATATTTCGATTATATTCAGCCAGTAGTTACGGAGAAATAAAATAGAACATACAAGGCAAGCCGAGCCGAGCCTATCGCCGGCCGAGCTCGGCCATCACATGTAGTGATCTTTATTCCTTAGATGATTGGGTATTTTCGCATCAAGTTTGGTTTAAATTTAGCTGATAGTTACCGAAGAATAAAGTACTACATACACACACACATAATTACAGTACATCTGGAGTAAAAGTACAACATTCGGTCAGCTTACGCCGGGAACTAAAAAGAAAAGTCCTAACATCAGGATCACAAATAGAACATACTATATGTAAACGGAATCCACTTTCAACATCGCAATATTAATGGAAGGGGGGGCTTGAGCCGGGTGATCCTCCCTGACTACGCCACTGTCAGACATGACCTACAGGTTAAGGGGATGTCTTCCCATCATCAGAGGCTTCAGAATCTTCATAAGATAACATGTAAAATTTAATTCATAAATATCTTAGAAAATACTGCATTTAGGAACTGGTAATTTTGTTGCCAAAGAGTAATACAATTCAGATGACTGTCACAATTTTGCACCTAATTACTTGAATTAATTGTAATGCATTCTCCCGTATTGAGTTACTGCAGGTAAAGAGTCAAAAGACCACTTGCAAACCTCATGAATTACTATGGATAACATTCTTTGAAGAACAAATGCTGAGGAGGGATGTATTATGACAATTTGAAAAGTGAAACCCGTGTCTACCCCTCCAGTTTCATAATCATTTATGCCTTGAGCAGTCTCCCTTTCCACTCCCACTTCCCACTGATTTCCCACAACTTTACGACACAACTATCTGAATGTGCTTTTTTCGGCGTAAGTTGGTATGATTCACGTGTCAACAAAATACTTCGTAGAACAAAGATAATGATCTTTGAAACCTCAGTATGGAATGTCTTTCCAATTGCTTTTCTACAACTTTTGTTGGTTGAAACGGATGGATTCTCCTTCGAAGCAGTAGCTTTAATCTCTTCCACTCACAAATGTACAACCAAAAAAAGTCTAAATGTTTCTTATATATTTGCCTATTTCTTTTGTTTTCTGGAAGGATAGATTTCTTTTCATTTTATAATATTTATCACAAAAACGCACACAGTGCGATGTTTCTGTGGTTAGAACGGATTAATTGTGTGCAGGGATGGCAAAAATCAAGTTTTCGTTGTAAGTTTTTTTTTTTTTTTTAAATAACTAGAGTTTGGTTTATCAAAACTCCATTATATATTTACCATATTCGCGTATGTTAGTGTGTGACAAAAATAAATATATAAATAAAGTATTTCATGGATCATCACCAAATTTGGTAAAAATACAAAGAGTCAAGAATTAGGAAGTGAGTTTGTTATTAAAATAGTCTTCTCAAACCGAAAGTGGTTTAAATAAACCATTTCCGATTTGATCATTGATCATCATAGATCGAAAAACGTAATACGTATTAAGATCCGGGTTTCAGTTTCGTAAGAACATATTTCATCTCTATTATTAACTTTCTAATAAAACCGGAAGTGGTTCATTCAACTATAATTTCTCGTTTCAATAAATATTGGGCTACATAGAGCAAGAGCGGTAGATGAAAGCAGTTTTCTCCATTCGGATAGCTCTCAAGTGTCTCAAAAGTGCAGTGGCGTAGTCAGGGGGGCTCACCCGCCTCAAGCTCTCCCCATTAGTGTTGTAATGTTGAAAGTGGATTCTGCTTACATGAAGTATGTTCCATTTGTAATGTTAGAACTTTTCTTTTTAGTTTCCTTAGTAAGCATAAGGGAGCTTGTAGTTTTACTCCAGATGTAATTAAGTATGTGTGTATGTAGTACTTTATTCCTCGGTAACTACCAGCTAAATTTAAACCAAATTAGATGTGCAAGTACCCAATCATCTAAGGAATAAAGATCACTACATGTGATGGCCGAGCTTGGTCGGCGATAGGTTCGGCTCGGCTTGCCTTGTATGTTCTATTTTATTTCTCCGTAACTACTGGCCAAATATAATCGAAATTTGGTGTGCAGATGGCCCATTATATAAAGAATAAACATCTCTATACTTGGTGGCCGACTCGGCAAAGGACAGGCTCGGTTCGGCTCTGTTTGTATGTTGTACTTTATTTCTCGGTAACTATTGGTCAGATTTAAATCAAATTTGGTTTCCAAGTATCACTTAAGGAATAAAGATCATTATATATTATGTCTGGGCTCGGTCGCCGACAGTCTCGACTCGACTTGTCTTGTACGTTGTATCTTCTTTTTCAGTAACTACTGGCCGAAATATTTTAAACAGGGACGCAAGTGGAATGTAGGACAAAAATGTCCTTCTCTCCTCTTGCCTTATGTTTTCTTACTTGCTTGACAAAAGTTATATTATTTTGCTTGGTGAATTCTTTTCCTTCAACCTTCAGAAAATCATGCTTTTGCAAAGCTCTGCTTTCTTTTAAGCCCCAAACAGATACATGATGGCAAAAAGTTTCGGAATGTGTTGCTATTTTCACTGCTCGCTTCTCATTTTAGATAGTGTATATTTACAACAAAGGGGGGGAGTGCACCTTTGTAGTCCCTAAATCCGTCCCTGTATATATATATATATATATATATATATATATATATATATATATAGATAGATAGATAGATAGATAGAGATATATAGAGATACATATAGAGATATATATATAGAGGTATAGATAGATAGATACATAGATAGATACAGTGGCGGTTCCAGGATATGAACAAGGGAGGGGCTAAACCATAGCTTGCAGCTTTATCCAGTGTAAAGCAGAATTGAAGCCCATTTTAACCAGTGTATACCTGATCGTTAAGGGGGGACTATAGCTCCTATAGCCTTCCCTCGGATCCGCGCCTGTATACAAGGGCGCCGATTTCTCTGTAAATTGGGGGGCCTCATTTAGATGGAGAAGACATATATGAGGATTTTAAAACAAACTGCATTCAAATTATTCCAAATATTATATCTTCTTAAATACAATAAGGGGGCCTACATGTGCTTTGGGGGGGTCCCGGGTCACCTTGGTCCCCCAGGATCGGCGCCCATGCCTGTATATATATAATATTAATATTAAATTTATATTTTAATTTTAAAAATCTACTTCAGATTAATATTCAAAGTCTAGTTTCATTTCTGTCATATTTTCCGTCTGTCATTTTTCCGTTGCTTATTTATTTTATTCAGGTTTATTTTCCTTTGCAAATAAATTAGTTAATCTATAAATGTAATTATTTATCATTATTGTATTCTTTATTTCGTAAATTATCTTATAATACAAATACTGTATATTATTAGTGGTGAGCTTATGCCCGGGGAGCTTTTGTCCGCTTTTGCATTAACATAGGTGAGCTTAATGCCGGTGAACTTATGTCCGAGACCCGAAAATATACACCAAGTTTTGACTTATAAATATTTTACATAGTGTATATTAAAATATTGTCTTCCATGTGGCCTACATGTGTAAACTTTCAACATGAGATTGATTTTACTAACTCCCTTCCCCCTTCTTTTATACTTGATGAATTGCAACCTCAAACAACAGCATTATTCCTTAAGTAAAAGGAAGGTACATAACACGTAACCGGACTCCGCTAGTCTACCGTAAGCTTTTCCATTGTCTCAAGATACTGAATCAACGCCGGAAAAGTACTTTAGCTCCCACTGGGAATTGAAACCAAGGCCTATGTGGGGATCTACAGGATTCAGATTCCTCCCCACAAAACTTCGCAAGTCGACGAACATTTGTGAACTTTCTTACTATAAGTATACTTCTTTGTCATCGAAATGATTGACATAGCCTAAAAATTTTAATATCTTTAGCTCTATCATGTTTAATAAGAGGCACTAATTAACAATTACTTGTCGTCTTTTCGGGTGTTGAATAACTCAGGTTAAATACTACATATACGTATTAGACCTGCAAAAATCTTCGGATCCCTCCAAACAAAAAAAATTCTGGGCGCATGCCTGGCGTGCTCTAAACATTCATTTATTTATGTAAAATATTTCAAATGCAGCTTCTAAGGCCAATTTACAACAGAATATTTTAACTTCAATAATGCAAAAAGGAAAGGAGAAAATCAGGCAGGATTTATGCTTAAAGATAACATCCCGACATTAACTTTGTGGAACAACGAAAAAAGCTGGTAAAACTGGTCAGGGTAGCAGGCCACATGCTTTGAACCCAGGATCTCCCTTTTGCGAAAGAAGAACGCTAGCCACTAGGCTATGCTCGCTAGACATAATAATAATAATAATAATAATAATAATAATAATAATAATAATAATAATAATAATAATAATAATAATAATAATATAGTTTGATTAAATATAGTGAACAAATTGGGGATGTGCCTGGATTAAGAATCAGCAAACAACGGTGAAATATTCCAAAAATAATGCAGATTGATAGCCAATGACGTGGCCATGCATCACACAATTTCCTAGCTATTTTGTGGGCTTTGTTTTAATAATAATAATAATAATAATATGATTTTCACAGGCTTGCGCCCACCATTCATGGAACAGTTCTTACATAAATTAATCCTACTCTTGTTGTGGACAGCGAAGAGCGCTATGAAAACAAAGCAAGATGAAGAATGAAAGAGATTGTCTATTTTCCCTCTCCTTTGCTACTTTTGTCTCACTCTGTGCTTCCCCCTGACCCTGCTATCCCCTTCCACCTGCCTTTTTCCTTGTATGTGACTGACTTCCTCCTATGATATTCACAGAAATCGATCTCTTTTTTCTCCCTGTCTCTACTTCATATTTGCAATAACAACATATGAAAGTGAAATATTCATTCTGCTTCACCACCTGAAGAACGAAATTCAATGTGACCCTCTGAAGAACAATACAATAGATACCATGTCTGAGGAACTCTCCAAAGATCTGATAAGATCTGTAACTGATGAACACAATACCTTTACCAAACCTGTCTGGTCAACTGTGTTACTCATGTTGCAAATAGTATTTGTAACGAAATAGCTTCTGTTCCACACATTTTCGTTCCATTAGATACCCGCAGAGGAAAGAATCTCATTCAGCTGGTACCAGTTGTTGATTTTCTCCCACCAAGCTTGAAAGGAATACCCGAAACAGATTTGTTCCTTCAATTAGTTACGGTACAATAACGTTACATGCTCGAATAACGTTACGGTGTCGTAACAAAAATTGGTGGTATACCTTGTACCTACCTACATTAAATAACCAATAATTTTGTTACAGAGAACTATTTTCGTTACGTTACAGTTACGTTAAGTTATCCACCCCTGGTTTAAAGTTCTTAACATATTACAGATTCTATCGAGAATCAAATTCAAGGTGTATATTTCAAGGTGAAGTGTCCCTATCTGTTCAAGAAACTTGTATTTCAGAATCTACTGGCAATATTATCGCTAACTTCAAATACCCTGTATTTCATTCAGTTTAGTGTATTATAAAACATTGCTTAGTTCTATTATAAAATTGTTCATAATATTTGTCATATTATTTTCGATATTATTTTGGTTATATATAGTTAGTTAGTTAGTTTAATTTCTTTATATAATGAAATGTAATCCCATAGTGACAGTTTGAACAATAATCTCTGTTTTGCTAAGGACTAAAGAATAAGAACTTTATATATCAACGAAAAAAACAAAATTAGTGATATTTAGTTCCAGAAATAGGGATGATTGAAGTCAATGTGCTGATCACACACAAAACAGCTTAAATCCATTTCCTTGATCATAGCTAATTATGGACTACAATTGAAGAGAATTCAATTTATTTTGAGCTGTAATCTTATTCATAGTTCTTATTAACAGTCAAATTTAGAAGTTTTACGCATGTAAAATTCTACTTCAAATTTTCGCTTGACAAGAAAAAAATAAATAAATACTTGCAGAATATCGAATCACACCTTGAACTGTAACCATATGTTTCTTTCTACTGGAGTCCTACCTGATCAATAATAAAATAAAAATAAAAAACAGCGACGCGAAGATTCGAACACGGGTCGCGGGAATGGGAATTCCATACGGATCCAATGAGCTACGAAAGAAGATACACGAAGTATCTACGCTATAAATATATGGTTATAATCGTAAGCTTCACGCTGTGAAAGAACTTTTTTCCTTTTATTAAGTTTTACGATATTTCTATAGTGTTTTAAGTGAACTGCAAAGAGATAGATCATGCAGTTATCAATTTGGTTAGGGATTGAGCTTTAAAAATTTTAAATCATTTAATTAAATCGCGATACGGTAGCAAGGAATGTGTAGTACCTTCAGCCATAATTTTATTCTTCCAAGCAAAAAAGAATGCCTTCGGTCTACGCATTTGGAGTTCTTAAAAGTAAAATTATAGCATAATTAAACGTGTGATTTTGCCATTTGAATGTAAATTTATGTCCCTTACTGACCAAAACAAATCTTATGGGCGCAATCTGCTTCCTAAGCCCCGCGTGTGTGCTTCTCCCTGTTCCCAATAGAAAATTTAGCTTAGGTATTTTCTGCAAAACTATTCGCGAGATATAGAATTTCATACTCAGTACTTCTGTTTACTTGGTACGGGAATTCATAGAATTGAAAATAATTCCTTTGTGTAAGTATAATTATGCAGAACAGCGATGAATAAATGTTTTGTGTTGCTTAAAATGTATGCAAATTGTTAGGAAATTTTCTAGAGTGGTGGAAAATATTCTTCTCAGGCTGGGACAACAGTAATTAAGTTAGTGCCAAGGAAAGAAAAACTAGAGACGGGGAATTTCCCTAGCTTCCCCCTACAAATAAATCACTGGTCGTAACGAACGCTTTTCCTGACGTATGACCGTGGCACTCTGTGTGGCTCCGTGGATGAGTGAGCAAACGCGTGGCTTCGTAATCGTGGGGTTTAGGGTTCGATTCCGGTCGAGGCAAGTTGGTATTTTTTTCCATTGTTCGTTCCCCATATCTTAAGATGTTTCTCTCCCTCCGTAATCATCTGATGCTCTCAACTGAGTTCTCCACTTGAATTCAACAATTGGTAATGGGATGCTCTCACGTTCGGGTGAGCTTTTACATGTCTACTTACAAAATCAAAATTTTCGACAAAATATGGATGCTATCCGATCATTTTGTCTCCAATTCTGAATTTGCACATGTGAGTGTATTTCTCCTTCATCATATTTGCATCTCCCGTTCTCCTATGTTGTCAGTTATGACAAAAGATGGCTTGGGAACAAGATTTCAAATCATAAAAGCGCTATACCAATGGGTTCACTCTCGCTAAGCATTTGATTAAAAGTATATGTTTTCATACTGTAGGAGGAGATTTTGCTCTTCCTACCCCTCCCCCCTGAAGTGACAGAAAATTTATTTAGGTTGTGTAAAGTCATTTCAGATCAAACGACTTAAAGAGAGTTCATTCCAACAGCAACAGGATTGGACTTTCATTTTTTATCTTCACGAATAGGACAAATATCAAGTGAAATATTTCCCCTAAGAACTACACGTCTGAGAGTCATCTCATTTTGGAGAAATGATGCTGTAGACGGTAGTGGGAATTTCACCCAAGTGTACGGGAATTTTCATTGCCTGGCGATTATGCCACCCGCCTTCTTTTAAAGTTAATTCGGTTGCAATACTTCCAGCAAATACTTTGGACTCAACTGGTGGAGCACTCTTGCCGTAAATCTCCATATGGCTGTACCATCCAGAAGTGTCTCTTACTGTACAGCGGGGGACACTTCTGGATGGTACAGCCATATGGAGATTTACGGCAAGAGTGCTCCACCAGTTGAGTCCAAAGTATTTGCTGGAAGTATTGCAACCGAATTAACTTAAAAAGAAGGCGGGTGGCATAATCACCAGGCACTGAAAATTCCCGTACACTTGGGTGAAATTCCCACTACCGTCTACAGCATCATTTTTCCAAAATGAGATGAATCTTAGACGTTTAGTTCTTATGCCAAACATACTACTTGATATTTGTCCTATTCGTGAAGATAAAGTGCAACAACAAATGAAAGCCCAATCCTGTTGCTGTTGGAATGAACTCTCTTTAAGTCGTTTGATCTGAAATGACTTTGCAGAACCTAAATAAATATTCTGTCACTTCAGGAGGGGGGGGGGGGGTAGGAAGAGCGAATGCTCCCCTCCTACAGTATAAAAACATATACTTTTAATCAAATGCTTAGCGAGAATGAGCCCATTGGTATAGCGCTTTTATGATTTGAAATCTTGCTCCCAAGCCATCTTTTCTCATAACTGACAACATAGGAGAACGGGAGATGCAAATATGATGAAGGAGAAATACACTCACATGTGCAAATTCAGAATTGGAGACAAAATGTTCGGATAGCATCCATATTTTGTCGAAAATTTTGATTTTGTAAGTAGACATGTAAAAGCTCACCCGACCTTGAGAGCATCCCATTACCAGTGGTTGAATTCAAGTGGAGAACTCAGTTGAGAGCATCAGATGATTAGGGAGGAAGAGAAACATCTTAAGATATGGGGAACGAACAATGGAAAAAAATACCTACTGGCCTCAACCGGACTCGAACCCTAAACCACATGATTACCATGCCACGCCTTTGCTCACTCATCCACGGAGCCACACAGAGTGAGAGCCGGTCATACGTCAGGAAAAGCGTTCGTTACGACCAGTGATTTATTTGTAGGGGGAAGCTAGGGAAATTCTCCGTCTCTAGTTTTTCTTTCCTTGGCACTAACTTAATTACTGTTGTCCCAGCCTGAGAAGAATATTTTCCACCTCTCTAGAAAATTTCCTAACAATTTGCATACATTTTAAGCAACACAAAACATTTATTCATCGCTGTTCTGCATAATTATACTTACACAAAGGAATTATTTCCAATTCTATGAATTCCCGTACCAAGTAAACAGAAGTACTGAGTATGAAATTCTATATCTCGCGAATAGTATTGCAGAAAATACCTAAACTAAATTTTCTATTGGGAACAGGGAGAAGCACACACGCGGGGCTTAGGAAGCAGATTGCGCCCATAAGATTTGTTTTGGTCAGTAAGGGACATAAATTTACATTCAAATGGCAAAATCACACGTTTAATTATGCTATAATTTTACTTTTGGTTTTACTTAAACTTTTTCCCGGGGTGAACCCCCGGACACATCCCAAATGAACATTTAGCCAGCGGTCCTCCTGAATTCAAATCATGGCTACGCCCCTGCTACCAAGTGATATATTCTCTGTTACATAAGAAAATTCATGTTTTCCGTGGGATACTATCTTTTTCTATTAGAATGAAATCGCTACACATTCCTTGCTACCGTATCGCGATTTAATTAAATGTTTTAAAAGTTTTTAATGCTCAATCCCTAACCAAATTGATAACTGCATGATCTATCTGTTTGCAGTTCACTTAAAACACTATAGAAATATCGTAAAACTTAATTAAAGGAAAAACAGTTCTTTCACAGCGTGAAGCTTACGATTATTGCCATATACTTATAGCGTAGATGATTCGTGTAGCTTCTTCCGTAGCTCATTGGATCCGAGCAGAATTCCCATTCTCGCGACCCGGGTTCGAACCTTCGCCTAGTTACTTTTAATTTTTATTTTATTATTGATCAGGTAGGACTCCAGTAGAAAGAAACATACGGTTACAGTTCAAGGTGTGATTCGATATTCTGTAAGTATTTATTTATTGTTTTCTTGTCAAGCGAAAAAATGAAGTAGAATTTTAGATGCTTAAAACTTCTAGATTGGAGAGTTAATAAGAACTATGAATAAGATTACAGCTCAAAATAAATTGAATTCTCTTCAATTGTAGTCCATAATTAGCTATCGTCAAGGAAATGGATTTAAGCTGTTTTGTGTGTGATCAGCACAATGACTTCGATCATCCCTATTTCTGGAACTAAATATCACTAATTTTGTTTCTTTTTTCCGTTTATATATAAAATTCTCATCCTTTAGTCCTTAACAAAACAGAGATTATTGTTCAAACTGTCACTATGGGATTACATTTCATTATATAAAGAAATGAAATTAACTATATCTATATATATATATATATCTATATATATCTATATATATCTATATATCTATCTATCTATCTATCTATCTATCTATCTATCTATCTATATATATATATATATATATATATATATATATATATATATATATATATATATATATATATATATATATATATATATATATATATATATATATACTTAAAAATATCGAAAATAATATGACAAATATTATGAACAATTTTATAATAGAACTAAGCAATGTTTTATAATACACTAAATTGAATGAAATACAGGGTATTTGAAGTTAGCGATAATATTGCCAGTAGATTCTGAAATACAAGTTTCTTGAACAGATAGGGACACTTCACCTTGAAATATACACCTTGAATTTGATTCTCGATAGAATCTCAAATATGTTAACACTAGAAGCACGGACATTTTGAACCCCCTAGAAGCACGAAGCAGTCAAATTGACTGCTTTTGGTTTATGACTAAAATAGAAAAGAACTGTAACACAGGATAACTGTTTTATTGACATTCTCAATGAGACACATCTAGAAGTAAGCCCAGAAAGCATATTATTTATATTATTGTTTTTATTTATAAACACTAAGGGCATTAATATGTAATATTAAAAATATTTATTAACCCTTATCCGGGCAAGACATTTTTGTAACGTAAACGGGCAACCGGGGCCTGTGAGGCCCAGTATATATTTTAAGTGCAGAATACACAAAATCAATGCCTATTGTCACTTACTGTTCAGACTAGTCTAGAATGTACCGGTATATATTTTTGTCAAGTAGCGAAACTTCGTGTCACGCTTTTGTAAGCCGACCAAGCAGAATAGCAAATCCGGTCCAGACATTTTTGTAACGTAAACGGGCAACCGGGGCCTGTCAGGCCCAGTATATATTTTAAGTGCAGAACACTCAAAATTCAATGTCTGTTGCCGCATACTGTTCCGACTAAAGGTTACAATAGTCACGTGTTCAATATATAATTATGTGACAATTTGATCTAATATTTGACAGGAATTTCACTAAAGTTTTACGGGGCCTCCTAGGCCCCGGTTGCCCGGTTACGTCAGGAAAAGATTTTCAAATTAAAAAAAAAACTTTATCAACTCGATATGTTCATGATTTTAACTTCGACGAAAGATAGAAGAATTCAGTATTTTATGTCTTCGAAATATGTATGGTCATTGAGAAATTGAAGCTACTGGGCCTGGGAGGCCCCGGTTGTCCGGATAAGGGTTAATATAATAAGTGTAATGTCAGTATTTCGAAAATAATGAAAGAAGCAAAAGATTACTGTCACTCTTAGGTTTTAAATTTGATTGTAAAATAATATTTACTATGATATCTTTCGAAAATATCTTCTGTCACCCACAGTTGGAGCAGATAATTCGCTTTCAGATCTCTGCAGTACACACTTTTCACAAACATACTTTCGACATTTGTAGTATATGTCAGCTGTTTTCTTTTCTTTCTTACACAATCGTTCTTGACATTTTTTCGCTTGAGTGTGGAAGCGCAGTGATATTGACAATCAAATCTTCGGAAAAACGTTAGAGATATTGTCACCTACTAATTTTCCTTCCAGTAGCTTCTCTGTACATCTTCCAGAAATCAATACGCACAACTCACTTTGTGTTTCTTCACCATTTGATCCACGACGTCTACACTTAACTTCATCTGATTGTAATACATTATAGTTTCGTTTTTCTCTTCTTATAGTGTCCTGGAAATTGATACTGACTCACACATGGAACTCAACACATAGACAATTTTGTTGCTCTTATATGTGTAGACAGCTAATTCATTACCACTCTGATCGAGGTAAACATCACAGTGATACAGGGCTTTCAGCTAGTTTCCTTATGAAGAAGTTATTAGATTTGTCACATTTATTCATTTTCCAGTAAAAGGATTTATCAAACTAGACACTAGAATTTCACCTAACTGTGTCCCAGCATGACGTTACAAATAATTGCTCAGATATGGAAAGCCATTGAGGATAGACTGATTTTACGTCGGCTAGTAACCAGATTTTGATGCCAAATTTATCGGGTTTATTTGTCATGTATTGCAGAAATCAATCTCTGACTTTCATAGGATAAAGTTGCTCGTCAAGTTCACGTTGTCATGTGGTTTGTAACATTTTATGCCGTTCTCAATAAACTCATCCCACAGTTTCGACTCAAGTGCTAATTTGTTCCCTTTACGTCATGCAGATCTTGTGCCTTTTCATCAAGTATCAAATACCGTTTTATTTCACAGAACCTATCCCTACTCGTTATTTTCCTATAAATTGTGGCTCTGTTTATATTTCTCACAAGACCCCACTGGGCAATGCCGAAACACCTCCATAAATAATAAGGCCCAAATAAGGCTGTAATTTTGAGTTAAAAGTCCATGTTGCTGACTGCAGTTGCCTATATGCTTCAGAAATCGCTCACTTTAGGATACGTCTCATCATAGATTTATCAAATAGTAAACGAAAAGCACTACTACATTTTTCCTGAGACACTTGCCACTTGGCAAAATTTGTCGGTCCTGGAACTTCGCGAACAATATTCTTCTTAGATGTACGGCCAATGTAATCTTGTCCAAAACCCAATTTGTTCTACAATGTTCCATCTGGGGCAATACAACTGTCACCTCTACTGGCGTTGTCATCTCAATCATTGTCTTTCTGTCCTTCATTACTTGAATAACAAATGTTCTTTTCAGGTTCAAATCACTCCAGTTTCCATACCCTTCACTCCAATTCTCAGGCTAATCTTCTAAGAGGTTATGTAAAACTCGAAGTATTTCTTGAGTTCTCATCGTAAAATGTTAATGTACACGGTTCAGCTCAAACAACTCCAAGTGCACACTAACATGTAGATATTGGCCGCATATATCTGAAGTAATTTGTTTTCCGACCATAAAACACTGAGAGATATCTCATAGCACAAAAAATGAAGTTATAGTTGGAACTATGTACCGCAATATACCTAATAAAACAATAAGTTATCTTAAATTTTTCTCTCTCAAATTACAATGAATAAATGTTTCAATTTTTCTTTTGTCTAGAAATAAGAAATATTTAATACTGTCATATGTAACTTACAAACAGAAACACTAATTTCCTATACTTTTTATAAGGCAGTCAAAATGACTGCTTCGTGCTTCTAGGTATAACTGACAATAGCGCCCCTGTAAAAAGAAGCATAAACTTATTATTAATGCTATCAACAAGTGGGCACAAAAATATTAAAAGTCAATGAATTTCAGGGCCTTAGCAAAAATATTACAGAAGTGATACGAAATTATGTTTCTTGAAGCAGTCAAAATGTCTGCTTCGTGCTTCTAGTGTTAAGAACTTTAAACCTTGAATAACGCAACACAAGTTTGAATCCCGTGTTGTAATTGTGTCGTTACAAACTCACTCTTTTTATATAAATCAACCAATCTAAAGCCGGATCTTTGTTCAAAAAGTATTTTATCCTTTGCGTATATTTCAGGGAGAACATTTAACGTCAACTTTTATGAAGAAAATGGTCTGCAGAGCTCTTTGTAGAATGTCTGTTATTAGTTGTAGTAGTTGCTTTTACTTTAGCGTCCCATTCAGCAGCGAGGCTATATGAGACATGCACTTATAGCTTAACGTGGGATTCGAAACCATAGGCTTCTACTGAGAATCGAGCTCCGTTTTTAGAAAAAAAATCTAACCACAGTCAGTTTCTACCCGTTGGGGTTAGAACATACGCTATTATTATACTGGTATTTGGAAGCAGTGATAATTGGTAACGGATTTCGCAATCACACTCGTGTCCCGGCATGACCGGAACAGACCTGAAGACGACGACTCGTCGTCATACGCACGATGAATGTGTATGATACTGTTAAATATTAAAGTTAATACATCATTTTTATATCAATAAATAACTTTAAAGAAAGACAGTAACAATACTATTAACATATATATCTACATAGTATATAAATTAAAAATACGTTGTCTATCATATTAGTTGTCAATTAAAAGTGTAGCAAGTGATAGTTCTAAACTCAAGTAGAATATTCACTCTGCTTCATTTAAATAATAGACATTTTACAAAAATAATGATCTTTTGGCTGTATCGTAAATATTTTAGTAAATAAATAAATAAAATACATATTTATAATTTAATCATCGCAACTGGATAGCTGATTCTGTGAGTGAAGATAATGAATATTACTACAAACTGTTACAAAGGTGGGGGCCGCAGTGGCCCAGTGGAAGCCGGTGGGTGTAGCTAAGCACCCTGTAGTGTTGTCAACGGCTCGAGCGGCTCGGCTCACGACTCAGTCACCTCAACATACCGAGCCGGTTCGAAATCCATAAAAGTGATTAGATGCTAATACAATATGAAGTATATGTTCTATAAGCCTTTCCCACAATTCTACTGCTTGGGGCTGAAATCAGTCAATACTGATTAAGTTAATTATTCGTCCCTGACTGAAAACTGTTCCGCGAAGACATCTTTAACAAATCCCATTTTTATGGAACATAGTGAAATTGATCAAAGACAAGCGCTACAATTCGACTCAACTTACAATTGTGTGTATGTGCGGCCGTTTGCCTGTTCCACAACTATCTTTTATTGTTTTAGATTCATTTTAATGAAAATTGGCTTATGGTTTCAACTAATAATCTATCAAGAATAAGGGGTGAAAGCTAAAACACTCACCCTTTGCACATACACATATAAAACAATTTTGTGTTATAGGCAAAACAACTTGAAGATCATTTGATTAGACAAAACATAGGCTATTTTTACTTTAGGCCATCCGCATCATTCGAATTGGTTGCGGGTGAAATTGGCAATGGATAAGCGCGTAAAAGGGACCAAGTTCCTCTGAACTTCGAAACTTGGTTATTTAAATATTATAATAAAATATGTTTAAAAATAACTTCCACCATATTGAGTCAATTTGATTCAATATGGCGTATATTTTCTTTGGGGCTTCTCGATCATCCCTATTAAACGAAGTCAATTGGGGTCAAGAGAAAAATAAAATTAACTTTTTCAGTTTTACGTCCAAAGATTATACCCTGTAGACAAAGGGGGGCGATGATTGAGGGATGTGAATTATGATGGTAGACTTGGTGGAATGATAATGTGGGAGGAGACGGAAATAAGCCGGCTATCAAGAATTAGAGGTTGAATACTTTACCCTGCCGTTTTAAAAAGATCCAGTATAACTTCTGTAAAAAGTATTTAATTTTTAAAGAATATGGTGCGAGTGTAATTTGGAGTTTATGAACAAGGCACACTTTCAGGGGTAAAATCAGTCAAGAATGACCAATCGCCCCCTCCCAATCATGTTCCTTTAGAAAATTCCAAATATTTTGTAGGTTTTCAATTAACTCCGCTGTTTGGAATTATAATTGGCCAATAATAAAGGAGTAAATTTCATTCCTCTTGTTATGTAAGAAGAAATATTTCGTGCAAATTAGAGTTTTGTGAAACATAATGTGTTTTGTTTGAAATTAGAGGCATAAAGCTATTGTTTTGAGTTGAAGTTGGAGGGAAAAAAGGTGAATTAATTTCATTTCGTGAAACTGTTAACAACATTTTTTTTCCAAAGTTCCCAATTTTCATGAAATAGTAGGTATTTTTTCTTTCAGGTTGTAGTTAGGTCTATTGTTTATGCTGTTATGCATGAGAGTTGGGGAAATTAAGCCAATTTCAAGATTACATTTTACGATAACTTCTGTGTTTTTGTTAAACCTGATTTCAGGAAGCAACATTTTTTTTTGAAAGTGTAAGAACTACTATTGTTGGTAGGGACTGAAACTGATGAAGAGAAAGATAATGTAAATGTAAAAGTTGAAAAGAAATCCGCTCGCTTCTTTAACACACAGCATAAGTAGTGGTGATAAAACGTTATTTTGTAAAGAAGAAATAAAATATGTAATTCTAGCCCCAAATGTCTTTTCGGCATTAATTAGGAAAAAATAAAATTAAAACTAATTTTTCTAGAAACGAAATAAAATATTTAACTTTAGCTCCAAAGGTTTCTTGAACATTAATTGGGATGAAAATAAAATCAAAGTTGAATTTGATGAAGAAAACGTAAGACATTTAATCCAGCTTCAAATGTCTTTTAGGTTAATTGAGAACAAAAATGAAATGTATAAGTTCTTTACCATTGAACAAAAGAAGAAAAGATAAATAAAAGGCAAATATTTGGAAATGAAAGAATTCTAGTATTTTATGTAGTCACCTTCTGCTTCTATAACGTCACCCAAACTATTAGGTATACTAGCTACAAGATTCGAGAATATAGTTGGATGTTGTTGGATATTATTCCAGAGTTCTATTCATGTGCCTCAAGAATTCCTTTTAGGGATGGTACCGAGACCGAGACTGGTCTCGGTCTCGTCTCGGTCTCGTCTCGAATTTTCGAGACGAGACCGAGACCGAGACGGACTTTTATATACCGAGACGAGACCGAGATCGAGACGGACTTTCACATACCGAGACGAGACCGAGACCGAGACAGACCTCTATAAATCGAGACGAGACCGAGACGAGACCATGGTCAGTCTCGAAAGTCTCGGTCTCGTCTCGAATATTGATAGTTATTTTGCCACTACTCAAACTTTGTTTCGTTGCTGTATGAGATAATATGGGAACGGTTGACTGATGTACCTGCACAGTGGCGTATTTAGGGGGTAGATATCGGGCCAAAGCCCCTCCCGAAATAAATTTGTAATCATTTTTCTCATTGCAAGTAAAACACAAATGTTTGTTACTCGTTCCTCAAGCCACTCCCGAAACAAAATCTCTTTCTATCTATCGGAAATATCTCGAAAACGGTTGAACATAAATGAACTGAACAAAAACTAAAATAAGAAATACCATGGGGCACATCGAACGGCGATGTCATGGTGCCCCCAGGGCCGTTCTTCAAGGGGGCCCGGGGCCCAACTTTAAAATCTTAAATAGAAACATGGATCGAGTGATACCTCGTTCGATAGGTCTTTAAAAACTATAAATCGATGTCGCAAAAGATCTTTCATATCGGTCACCGTATTCAAAATAGCCCTCAAGATATGTTACCTGCATCAGATGAAGGTCCAGTAGCACTAATATGAAAACGGTTGAACATAAATGAACCAAACAAAAATTCAAATATTAAATCCACATGGCAAATCGAATGATGTTGTCGCGGTGCCCCCCAGGGCCAACTTTAATGGGGGCCCAGGCCCAACTTAGAAATTTTAAACGAAAATATGGGTCAAGTGATACCTCGTTCGATAGATCTTCATACACTAAACAGCGTTTTGGCAAAAGATTGTTCATATGGGTCACCGGTTTCAAAATGGCCGCCAAGACATGGTGCCTGTATCAGATAAAACGTCCAGTACCACCAATATGAAAAAGGGTTGAAGATAATAACGAATGAACAGAATAAAACTCCTATAGGAAATCACAGAGAGTATTTATCATTCAAGGACTCGAAAATGTTGCAACGGAGAACATGCCTAGAGTAAAAGTGCCATAATGCAAAGGAGGAAATCTAGTTCCTAGAAAATCATCGTTTCAACGTCCTCCTTAAGTGGGTGAAGCGGGACGGGAAGAAACGGTGAAATTGCAAATGAGAACCTTAGTTTTTGCAAATTGTATCTACACAACAAAATTTATCTGAAATGTGATTTTATAACAGATAGGTGTCTAAAAAAAAAAAAAAGATTTAAATTCTTGTTAAATATTACTTTCCATTTTGATTGCAGGCAACGATTTGTGCAAAAACGAATCAACTGAAATGCGAAACCAATTTGTCGAACAATGCAATTTTAGAACAACGCGTACAAATGTTGGTTTTGCTCAAAAGTCGTCTGCACAATATTGGTTCATTACTTCATTACAGTACCAGTCACTTGTACACCCATGTGTTTCAGACAAACTATATCTATTGCAAGTAAGAGTGGGGTTCTTATTTGAGATTTTACCATTCATTTCCGCTTCACCCACTTACGGAGGGAGATCGGAAAGATAATTTTCTAAGAATTAGATTTCCTCTTTAGCATTATGTCACTTATACTTTAATAATCTTTTTCTCCGTTGGAATGATAAATACTTTCTGCGATTTCCTATACGAGTTTTATCCTGTTCATTTATCTCCAACCGTTTTCATATTAGTGGTACTGGACGTTTTATCTAATACAGAAACCATGTCGTGGCTACCATTTTGAATACGGTAACCGATATGAAAAATCTTTTACCACAACACTTTTTAGTTTTTAAAGATCTATCGAACGAGATATCACTTGACCTATGTTTCTTCCATTGACAATTTTGAAGTTGGGCCCTGGGCCCCCATGAAAGACGGCCCTGGGGGTCACCACGACATCATCTGATGTGTTTTATGTCATTTTCCTGTTTCACTTTTTGTTTTGTTCATTGTCACAACTCTGTTTTGGTGTTTGAAGGTCTATCGAACGAGGTATCACTTGCCCCATGTTTCCATTTAAAATTTTAAAATTGGGCCCTGGGCCACATGAAGGGCGGCCCTTGGGGACACCGCGACAACACCATTCGATGTGCCCCTATGGCTTTCCTATTTGAACTTTTGTTTGGTTCATTTATGTTCAACCGTTTTCATATTAGTGTTACTGGACAATTAACTGATACAGTTAACATAATTATCTTGGCTGCCATTTTGAAAACGGTAACCGATATAAAAAAATCTTTTGCCACATTCCTTTTCAGTTTTTAAAGATCTATCGAACGAGGTGTCACTTGCCCCATGTTTCCATTTAAAATTTTAAAGTTGGGCTCTGGGCGCCCTTGAAGAGCGGCCCTGGGGGACACCAAGCAATCACCATTCAATTTGCCCCATAGTATTTCCTATTTGAGTTTTTGTTCAGTTTATTTATGTTCAACCGTTTTCGAGATATTTCCATGGAAAGATTAAAATGGGCCACCCTGTATATAAACAGGCGCGGATCCAGGATATGATCAAGGTAGGGGCTAAACCATCCTTTGCCTCTTTATCCAGTGTAAAGCAGGATTGAAGCTCATTTTATTCAGTGTATACCTGAACGTTAAGGGGGGATTCCCTTGGATCAGCGCCTA
Organism: Thermobia domestica; assembly: GCF_964235325.1. Lineage (NCBI taxonomy): Eukaryota > Metazoa > Arthropoda > Insecta > Zygentoma > Lepismatidae > Thermobia > Thermobia domestica. The sequence continues at coordinate 237,174,160 of NC_137457.1, read as the reverse complement.
TATATAAACAAGCAGTGTTACCAACGCAAAACAAAGTTATATTTTCTGAAATTGCACTATGTAAGGTATTACCTATTACTAATTTAGATATTAAATAAAACCACAATACCACATATATTATTCAGTACAGTATCACTAACATCAACATTTTGGAGATCTCTGATAACTCAAATAGCATACACGGTGCAATGCGCGAATTCGGGACAGACCAATGGAGGTCCTCACATTATGTTGATTTAAATCATTGAGTCAGTGTTGCCAGATTCGAAGATCAAAAAGTAGCGTGTCTGCACATGTGCTCCAAAAGTAGCGGATTTGAACTATTTGTAGGACACATATATACAATAGAAATGAATTTTTTGGCAACTAATTACTGGTACTAATTGAATAATTTTTAACATGGGCTGGAAAATGTGCTGGACATATTGCAAGAAATTATGATCGATGAACAAAAACAATTCTACACAGGATACCACGAGATAAAAACAGCCTAGAAAACGTTCTTGTACAAGAAGGTTTGACGAAATCAAGAATAACTGGGGAATAACCTGAAAAAGAATTGCTCAAGATAGATAGTTGTGGAGAAGACTTGGAAAGACATTCATCCAGCAGTGGATTGACAATGGTTGATTATGATTATGGCTATGATTTTATTATATCTGGACCTCAGAGGTAAACTAAACCAAGTCATAATTTCGTAATTTTACAAGAGATGCTAAAAACAATTTCCTTAAGTAAAACCTATAGTACTGTTTTCAAACTATACTAAGTAGTTACAAAGTAATATGATGCTTTTAGACTTACATTGTTACACCACTAGAAAGAACATAGTCTATTAAAAAATATTCTTAACTCAATTTCGACCAAAAAATGACTTAGCATAGTCTACCTCTAAAGTTCATGTATATATATATATATATAACTTTTAGTTACTAGGTAAGGTTAAGTAAAAGCAGATCCAAATTTTAACGAAATTCGTACAGCGAAAAACAAATTTGATCCTTCATATTGCAGCAAAACTACGAAAATTAATACTAAAGAAAACTAGAAAGTAAGAATCATTTGTTTTGCCGGGACAGAGAAAATAGATACAAATAGCTCGAATTACCTATATACTTACATAATATGTATGTCCATGTTTTGCGAATTTCAGCGTAATGAACGCATCCAATAAAGATCACATGCACCGCTAAGAAAAATGAAATGAAATCTTTGAGTTTTACGTCCCACGGTTATGCCGGTTAGGCTAAAGGAGACGGTGATGATGAGTAATGAATGAAATGGTGGAATGAAGAAAGAGGGAGGAAACTGGAGAACCCCGGGAAACCCACACACACGGTGTTTGTCCACAACAAAGTTCACTTGTCGGGGATTGGGATCGAACCCGGGAGCCTAAGCACCAGAGGTGAACGCTCTACCACTGAGCCACCGCTGCCCCATGCACCGCTGAGAACTCAGGAATATGTTACGGCACTGGATATATGCTTCTATAATACATTACGACCTTATAAACTTGTATAAGAAACAGATTGTACTTAAAGTTAGACGCGAACTATACGAAACATAAGACTTTGAATCTAACTTGGTTGGTGATCCAACCCGAGACCACAGATAGCAAAGATGAGTGCCGTAGCTCCCACTATAAGGTTAAGGAAGTGCCTGTTTTAAAGTGTCAATTAAACACTGAGATGTGAAATGGCAATAAAGCAATTGCTCAATTTGAAACATAATATATTGTAGTAATAATTTACTCTATTTGTTAAGATAATGAATGTTATATTCTGTTTTTAAAACGACGATCAAAGCAGTGTTTTGGATAATACTAAGAAATTGTAAAATTTCAATTTCGGTACGATTAAATACATTTGTGCTGCTATGTGTTGCGTTATCCATTAGGAGGTTTCGAACAATTCTGATTCAAAGGAAGTAAATAAAATATTGTATAGTACTGGAGTTAATTTAATAGAGTTTAATTGTATAGGCAGTACTGAGGCTATTTGAGACAAAGTCTATTGCTGAAAGTGAAATATGGGTTACTATTAGTGTTTTATACCAGGTATGTTATACCTACTGATGATTGAACCCGGAACACACGCATGGAAAGCATTAGCGCTAGCAAATTAGCTACGAAGAAGTACATAATTCTGTCAAAAATGAAGGCAAAAAGTAACAACCAAAAACGACAGACTGTACAATAATAATACTTTCACAATTTTAATTTCATACTATTTATTTCGAGACTTTCGAGACGAGACCCGAGACGAGACCGAGACTTGGCCTTCGAGACCGAGACCGAGATGGAGACAAGCATCTGTTGACCGAGACGAGACCGAGACCGAGACGGCGATTTTTAACTCGAGACGAGATCGAGACCGAGACCGCTACTTATCAACCGAGACGAGACCGAGACTGTACAAAGTCTCGTCTCGTCTCGTCTCGATACCATCCCTAATTCCTTTGTTACGGTCTTGTCGACGTTCTTCCCATTCTTGAACCATTAACGCCCAAAGATGTTCTATGGGGTTAAGGTTTGGCGATCGAGGAGGCCATTCTATACATATTAGCTCTGGATGATCTTCCAACCATGCTTGAGTTTGCCTCGAGGTATGAACACCGCTGTTGTCTTCCATAAACACGAATTCCTCTTGTTCTGGAAATTTTTCGTGTAGAGAAGGAAGCAGTGTATCCTCCAGTACTTGGATATAAGTCGCACTAGTCATTCGTCCAGGAACAGGAACGATCTCGCCCGGACCTTCAGCTGTCATATAGCCCCAAAAATGAGCTGAAACTCGTCTCGAATGTTCGGTGCGAATGACATGTTGTGGAAGTATCGTGTCCCGCGTGGCCTGTATAATATCATTCTCCCTTGCAGATCAGAGAGGAACACCTTCTCGTCAGACCAGATGACGAGATACCATTAGGCTTGTGGAAGACTCACGTTCTTCTTAGCCCATTCTGAACGCCTTTCCTTGTGGTAATCTGTCAAAATAGTTCTCATAGCTGGTTGTGTGTGATGGAGTCCAGCCGCAGTAAACCGTTGCCTTACTGTCTTGTGTGAACATCCTAGTTCAACAGCTTTGTCTCTCAACACAGACCGATGACGCAAAGGATGGTTCTGTACTTCTTCAACGAGAGCTTCATCTTGGGTCTTTGATATTGCCCGCGGTCTTCCACTTCTGGGTCTTGACTTAGTCCATTCTCTGTTTCCCTGCTCCCCATGACGATCCAGCCACTTCCTCACGGTTCTAGGATCACACCCAAAATCTTTAGCAATGAGAGACAATTTCTCACCATTTGCAGCACGGCCAATAATTTCGCCTTTTTGAGCGGCAGTTAACTCCAAAGCGTCTTTAGTTCTAGGCACTTTTGCTGACACTAGAATCACAAACGAAATACTCCACAGGATGTATGAATGTGAAGGCGTGTGTTAAGGATCAGAGTAATATTATGTGTTGATTTATTTATTGATGCATGTTCATTGTGAGTATTATTAATTTTATTTTTGTAAAGAAGCAAGTTACTACCCGCAAATATAAATATAACTCTAACTAAACTCTTTTTCTATTTTTGACAAAATAATATGAAGAGTGTGGATCTTTTTATTTGTTTTTGGGTGTGAGACTGTTGACCAGGGTGAAAAAATCATGTTTTTTTAAATATCATTTTTGTTGATGTTTTAAATTTAAATCGATTGTTTTATTTGAATCAAAACTTTCTCCTCGTATAATACAAGTCGCGAACTACAGAAAAGACATTAGAAATTAGTATTAAATGTTAATTATGTCATTTAGGTGGAAGTATTGGGATTTAATTTTGAATTAATCCCCAATCGTTTACCTATTTCAATCCCAAACAATGTGTCTCAAGCATTAAGGAAAAAACTTACAGCAACGTTTATCAATATGACACCTTTCTTTTTGCGAAAGTTACTGATGTTTGGCAGGACCATATTTAAAAAAAAAATCGAAACTAGCTAGCCGCACGAAATACATATAAAGTCCATAAATTTCGCCTAAAATTAACTAACTCTATGGCGTATGGAACCCATAGGATCAATTCCACGTTCACAACAGCTTTCCCTGACTTCTATCCTTAGGCAACTGGATCGAGTTTATAATTTGTATTCCTATATCTGCGAAATCCATCTAAAAGTTGTCCTCCCATCTGCGCGTAGGTCTGCCTAATGGTCGTTTTCCGATTGGTCTTCCAGTTAAGACTTTGAAAGCGTTCCTACTTTTTTCCATCCTGGCTACATGACCTGCCCACCTGAGTCTCCTAGACTTGATGACCCTAACAATGTTTGGTGAACCGTACAAATTATGTAGTTCCTCGTTATGAAGTTTCCGCCATTCCCCATTCCCGTTCCTTTTAGGTCCGAATATTCGTCTGAGAATCTTGTTCTCAAATACTTTCAGTCTATTCTCTTCCCTCATAGATAGCGACCATGTTTCGCAACCATATAGAGCAACAGGCATGATTATCGTTTTATATATTTTAAGCTTCAAATTTCTCGACAGAATTTGCGACGACAAGAGATTTTGAACTAAATAATAACACGAATTCCCTGCTTTTAGTCGACATTTAATTTCTTCGTGAATATCGTTTTCGTCTGTTAATATTGATCTTAGATATTTGAAAGTATTCACTTTATCAAAAGAATTATTATTTTTTTAACGCATCCAAAATTTGCCGTATTACGATCCCGAATAACTTCTATGTATTTAGTACATAAATTTTGCCTGAAGTTTTAAAATCTATTATTTTTTTTCGCAGAGGGGATCGAGCTTGCCTAAATACGACCCTATTACCTGAAAACAAACAAATAGACGTGGGCACAAAAGAACTTTTGTCTTACATTTTCATGATGATTTCTCCGTTGGAACAGTTTTAACGATTTGAAAACCTTATGGTACTAAGAGAAGAAAGCAGGATTCACCCGTTACCCGTTAAAAACGGGATTTTCTCTAATCATCCTCTGCATGATACTCGTTTTCATATTGTGCTTACATAATTTGAGTCTCATTGTATTTTCTTATTATCTTCCATAATCGAAATAACAGAACAGAAACGGGATTTTACTTATTTTCACTTTAAATTAATTTATTTCGGATTTTGATTTAAACCAACTACTTTTATTCAAAACATCAAGTGATTTAAATCTTGGTTAAATTCGTGATTTAAATCACATTGATTTAAATCAATTCACTCTGCTGTTCACCCAATGAAATTTCCTTCAGTAGTAAGCAACTACTTATTCAATGAGTCATCACTAAACGCTAGAGGCAAAGAAAGGCAAAGCAATATCGCCTGAAGGTCGTTTGAAATGCGTGTCTTGTCTTTGGTTTACCTGTGAAGTGAAGCATTTTGCTTCTTCTACTAAGTTCTGACACATTATGTCAATGAAATATTGGTCTGTTTGTGAAAACAAAGAGAGGAAAGAAAAAAATCTGAGCTATCCGCGTCTGTCTATTACATCTTTAAGCATGTTGGAAAAATAAACCATGTCCTGTATTTAACCAAAATATGGTTAATAAACTAGTGTTATTATCATTAAAGGCCGTATGTGTCCTGGAACCTTGTATTATACCTGGAAAAGTTCGTGTCAGATTCAGAGGAAATGTAACATTTTATGATTATGCAACGATAAATGAAAAAATGGAAGTACACTCTATCTTAGTGTTCGGTGCGGAAGACCTGGGTTCGATTTCCAGTGTGAGTTTATCTGGTTTGGGATAACACGTTAGGCTGTAGGCCCATGTCTCATATAGTCTTGGTGCTGCAAGTTAAGTTAAAATTCTAACCATTCAATCCATCAGTCTTAGAGCTCACAGGATTATGAGAAAGTGATTGGTGTGATCCGTGATGCGTTGCAATTAAAAAAGCCACAATGAGAATCACAATGCTGGATATAAAAGTTCATTTCTCGCTGAAGCATCGTGACATATAATTAAATTTCAGATTTTTAGCTTCTAAAAATTGGGCCTATGGGTCCCTAATATAAGCTTGGCAAAGTAGTTAATAGGGATGCGCACGAGTCGAGTCGAGACATAATTTTTCTGAGAAAATTCGAGTCGAGACACAGCTCTTCCAATAGAAAAATATACGTTTTTCGAGTCGAGACATCACTTTTTCGAGACGAGATAGCCTCAAATCTTGTCTCGTGCGCATCTCTAGTAGTTAAATATATTCTAAAACTCATGAAATAGAATCAACAATTAATTTAAAATTATTGACTGTGTATAACTGTAAACCCAGGTTTTAAAAAGAAATATGTAAAAATAATTAGACACATAGTTGCATTCGTCTGGATTTTCAACTGTTCACATCAGTTTAAAAATTATCAACCAACTAATTACAATTTCCATTCTCCACACGAGAAGAATAAGTGTACGAAAATGTTATTTGGGAAATATTTAAGCCCCTTTCCTCTCCCAGAAAAACAGCGAATGATAAAAGCTATCCCAGTTAATTCACGTGTTAACTACGTATGTTCAAAATTCATTGTAAACAGTTAAATTACTTCCTTGCTTTGACCATTTCAATAGGATCGTGTAGCAATAACCCCCGTTCCCCACCCTGTACATTCTACAAGACAAATTTTACTGGCTCGCTTGATTGAATTTTGACAATCGCTTAACATCAAATAACTTATCTTTTCCGTTATTCTCAAGCGCTTATACTCTTACAGACCTTGCAGTTATCTTTCAATGCAATGTTTTGACACACACAGACGCACTCATCAAACAAGAAAGGCAAATATAAATTTAGTAAGAAGAGAAAGCAGAATCGTGTTGTTATAATTTCATTTAAAACTTAAATGAACATTAATGAAAAATTAGTTTAACGTTCCACGATAAAGTCCTTTAGGCTAAAGGAGACGGGTCATCAACGAAACTAATGTTTCTTGAAGTAAAGTTTTAATGATCTCCTAACGAAAATCGAATCCCAGACTAAACGAACCACAGGCGCACACGCTACCCACTAGATCAACAGAAATGGTTAGGGCTTCTTTAACTCTGTCGTAGGCACTTTCATTTCCATCGTCTCCAGGTTTGTTAGGTCATACCGGATCCAGGTAATGAAATTCTTATCTAGTTTCATTACTGTTTCCCAATAACAAATTAATTTCATTTTTCTCTTGACCCCAATTGACTTCGTTTAATAGGGATGATCGAGAAGCCCCAAAGAAAATATACGCCATATTGAATCAAATTGACTCAATATGGCGGAAGTTATTTTTAAACATATTTTATTATAATATTTAAATAACTAAGTTTCGAAGTTCAGAGGAACTTGGTCCCTTTTACGTGCTTATCCATTGCCAATTTCACCCGCAACCAATTCGAATGATGCGGATGGCCTAAAGTAGAAATAGCCTATGTTTTGTCTAATCAAATGATCTTCAATTTGTTTTGCCTATAACACAAAATTGTTTTATATGTGTATGTGCAAAGGGTGAGTGTTTTAGCTTTCACCCCTTATTCTTGATAGAGTTAAATCCCAAACAATAGGATTATTAGTTGAAACCATAAGCCAATTTTCATTAAAATGAATCCAAAACAATAAAAGATAGTTGTGGAACAGGCAAACGGCCGCACATACACACAATTGTAAGTTGAGTCGAATTGTAGCGCTTGTCTTTGATCAATTTCACTATGTTCCATAAAAATGGGATTTGTTTAAAGATGTCTTCGCGGAACAGTTTTCAGCCAGGGACGACCTCAGTATTTCTCTTCTGTCAACATCCTATAAAATCCTTTCAAATATTCTGTTAGCAAGATTGACCCCATACACAGATGAAATTATTGGAGATTATCAGTGCGGATTTAGACGAAATCGATCAACTATCGACCAAATATTTACCATTCGCCAAATACTCGAAAAGAAGTGGGAATACAATACCCCGGTACATCAACTATTTATTGATTTTAGAAAGGCTTACGACTCGGTTAGGAGAGAAACATTATACAACGTTCTTACAGAACTTGGAATACCGAGAAAGCTAATTAGATTAATTAAGATATGTTTAAGTGAATCCCAAAGTAAAGTCCGGGTAGGAAAATTTTTGTCCACGAGCTTCCACGTCGAAAATGGCCTGAAACAAGGAGATGCGTTGTCGCCATTATTATTTAACTTTGTGCTGGAATACGCCATAAGGAAAATCAAAGATAGCAACCAGGGCCTAGAGTTGAACGGCATTCACCAGGTTATGGCATATGCTGATGATGTAAATTTAATAGGGGATGATAGGAGAACAGTAGAAATAAATGCAGAGATCTTATTAAACGCTTGCAGGGACATGGGTTTAGAAGTAAATGCAGAGAAAAGTAAATATATGGAAGTGCGTCGGGACCGTAATACGGCAAATTGTGGAGGCGTTAAAATATTAAATAATGCTTTTGATAAAGTGGATACTTTCAAATATTTAGGATCAATATTAACAGACGAAAATCATATTCACGAAGAAATTAAATGTCGACTAAAAGCAGGGAATTCGTGTTACTATTCGGTTCAAAATCTCTTGTCGTCGCGAATTCTGTCGAGGAATTTGAAGATTAAAATATATAAAACAATAATCATGCCTGTTGTTCTGTATGGTTGCGAAACATGGTCGCTTACTCTGAGGGAAGAACATAGACTGAAAGTATTTGAGAACAGGATCCTGTGAAGAATATTCGGACCCAAGAGGAACGAGAATGGGGAATGGCGGAAGCTTCATAACGAGGAACTACATAGTTTATACGGTTTACCCAACATTGTTAGGGTCATCAAGTCTAGGAGGCTTAGGTGGGCAGGTCATGTAGCTAGAATGGAAGAAAGTAGAAACGCTTTCAAAGTCTTGACTGGTAGACCCATAGGAAAACGACCATTAGGAAGACCTAGGCGCAGATGGGAGGATAATATTAAGATGGATCTCGCAGAGATAGGAATACAAAGTAGAAACTGGATGCAATTAGCTAAGGATAGAAGTCAGTGGAGAGCTTTTGTGAACGCGGCACTGAACCTCCGGGTTCCATAGGCCATAGAGTTAGTTAGTTAGTTCAGTATTGACTGATTTCAGCCCCAAGCAGTAGAATTGTGGGAAAGGCTTATAGAACATATACTTCATATTGTATTAGCATCTAATCACTTTTATGGATTTCGAACCGGCTCGGTATGTTGAGGTGACTGAGTCGTGAGCCGAGCTGCTCGAGGAGTTGACAACACTACAGGCTGCTTAGCTACACCCACCGGCTTCCACTGGGCCACTGCGGCCCCCACCTTTGTAACAGTTTGTAGTAATATTCATTATCTTCACCCACAGAATCAGCTATCCAGTTGCGATGATTAAATTATAAATATGTATTTTATTTATTCATTTACTAAAATATTTACGATACAGCCAAAAGATCATTATTTTTGTAAAATGTCTGTTATTTAAATGAAGCAGAGTGAATATTCTAGTTGATTTAGAACGATCACTTGCTACACTTTTAATTGACAACTAATATAAGGGAAGTTCCTCTAAGAGCGCGCGGCCTCTAAGAGTACGATCAACAATTTACCAGATCTGGCAACGCTGTACGTTGTTTGTTTGTATTCCTGCAGAAGCGTCGTTGTATGAAAGGTGGTTGTACGTAAGTTGTCTGCTGCCAGCATCTGTGCCCTACGTTTTATTGGTAAATAAATATTTTTGATACTTCCAGTGTAATAATTGAGTTCCCACTAATTAGCGTGTGTAGTTGAATACAGATGTATTCTGTTTCTGAACTTAGTATCAAATATTAGGTGTCACAATCAAGTTTGGGCATAAGACAAATAATACCATCATATCTGGAAATTACAGCACACTTGCGATAGATTTGTAAAATGAGTGCGATTCCTCTAAGAGTACGCATTTTCTTTCCTTCAAGAGTACGCGCGCACTCTTGGGGACCGGCGATGCCGTACTTTTGGAGGACTGTGTAGACAATTGAATTTGACTATCAGAGAAGATCACCTTGTCAGATTCTTTTCCAATTCTGACACTGCGGGAGAGAGAAGAAAGCCGGAAAGAATTGGATATATTTAGTTTGCAAAAGGAATAATAACATTGCGCTCACAGGAGAAATGCAGCCTTGGAAAAATAATTGGCTTCAACAAAACTCAATACACGATATTCTTCACAAACTTTCAGGCAGTGTTACAAGACAAACAATTTCTCTCTCATAGAATGTTTAATATGGATGAAAATGGAATTTTAACTCTTCCAAATAAAATTCCAAAAGTACTTTCGGCAATTGGTAAAAGGCATGTGGGTAAAGTTGCCTAGTTAGAGGAGACAGACTATTACTGTTCTCTGTTAGATGTCTCCAACTGGAGTTTACGTGTCTCCAGCCGTCATATTTCTCAGAAATAGAATGAAAATAGTGTTGTATGAAGATGGACCTGAAGGAACTTTACCTCTCGTCTCAGATTTTGGATACATAACCAGCGAACGTTTTTCGGATTGGTTGAGACATTTCTCTCACCTCGTGAAGCCAACTCAGAATGATGAAGTGTTGCTCGTTCTTAATAACCACACCACACACTGCACTTTGGAAGCAGTGCTGTATTGTAGGGATAATTACATTACCTTTCTTTCTCTTCCTCCGCATGCAAGCCACATGCTGCAGCCCCTTGACAAGGGGTTTGGGCCTCTGAAGACTGCCTTTGCAGCTGAATGTGACAAATGGATGGTCAATAACCATTGATCACCCGTGGGAAGAATAACACAAAGGGACATTTCCGGCATCACCCACATTGCATACGAAGGGATTGCAACAATTGAGAAAGCTAGGAGTTCGTGTAAGCTACAGGGATTCACTCTTTCAATCCTGACGTCTTGAGCGAAGTAGACTTCCAACTTTCGGCACTGATCGATCAACAACTGTGCTCTGCTGACAGCGAAGAGAATGGTGCAACAACATCAGATGTTCCAAATGAACCAGTAGCAGTACATTGTCAGCATGTCTGCCTCTTCCTAAACACTCAGGTGTACAGAGCAGGGAAGAAGTTCGACATTATGACGTTTCCACCGTTTAAAACAAACTTGAAGCATCCACAGAAGCAACTTGCATCCACAGAATCAACGTTTAGGTGCAGTGTCATGCCTGCAGGAAGTGGTGGCATGAGGCCTGTTCAAATTATGAGGGCCTCGGGGTTTTTAAGAGTGACAGCTGCTAGTGATCATAGAAATGTCAGATTTTAGATGCATAATTTTATTTTAATGTTCTATTTGTTTTATTTGCGCATATAAGTTTCTGTTTAGTTTAAAAGCAGTGTCAATTATACTTTGGTATAATTTGGCAGTTTTCAATTTTATTTTGTAATTGTAATTGTAATTGCAGTTTTCAATTTTATTTTGTAATCTAGGCCTAGGTTAATTGTAGGCTATATTTTGGTATCCCTCATTATCAAGAATTTGAATACTTTTGATGTTACACTTATATTTGTAACATAATTTATATCAATTTCTCGCAAAACCAAAAAAACTTTGTACCTCTTTTCGTATTTCTGTCATAATTTTCTTTAAATTGTGTAATATCATCTTCGTTTGCTGCCTTGTAATAGTATTATTCTCACATAGCAAATGCGTACTCTTGGAGGACACATTGCGTACTCTTAGAGGCATAGTCCTTCAAGAGTGCGCAAATGCATTGTTTTATAACAATGCGTCTATTGTTGTAACTATTGCGTCACTGTCTTTATATTTGCCTCCAATTTTGACCTTAAGGAATGAATAAAGATTTGTGATAGAAATTATCACTCTGGGTGATTTCCCTTTTCTTCGTTACGTGTTAAAAACTAAGTGCGTACTCTTTGGGGAACTTCCCTTAGTTTATGCATTATTTCTGACAATTTTCTACAAATTACTTGCAGAGACTATTCAGAGTAAACGTTTTACTTAGTTTAGTCATATTTTATTTTAATATATTTTAAATATATTTTATTTTATTCTTTTTGTTTAATAAATATAAATATATTTTTCTTTCTTCTTCTATGGGAATTAACAATTCTCATTTTTTCTTTTTATTATGGGAATAAGGAAAAATATTCTGAACAATTTTAAAGCACTTAATGCCAAGGCATAGATAAATATGCTATTTTATTTCGTTATCTGTGTGATATATGAGATACTATATTTTTCTTTCATATATAGGAGAATTAACGTTTCTCTTTAGTCTCCTAAGGAAATTAGAAAAATGGATATTCATAACAGCATTGGTTTCAAACACTTAATGTCAAGGAGCAGATAGACTATTATATTTTGTTCTCCCCATGAAATAAGCATACCTTTTTCTTTCTTTCTTTCTGCATGGTGGCCCTTAAGACTTACCTAGTCGATAGCCAGAAGTTTGCCGGAAGGCATAACGTCGCATAGCAAACAACTCGGTTCGACACGTGCCAATATACCTACCTTCTGAATAGAGTTGGAAGTCATTTTTTTTTATTTTCATGATTTCATGGAAAGTTATATATATATATCTTCGCTTCTGTACTACTACTACTTCTACTACTACCACTACTACTTATCTCCCCCAAAAGTAAGCAAATCTCCTTTTTGAGTACTTTTTTCATCATATTTTATTGAAAAAAGTGTTATGAACGATTTAAAAAAATAGAGAAATTTCCTTCGGCCGGATTTGAACTCACGCCAAAAGCAATTCTTGTTACTAGCCTACAATGCTAGCGCACACGACCACGAGGACCGATAGCACCAAGCATATGATTTCTGTTATATACATAGATACAGGCTACGTAGCAAGATACGGATAACGCCAACCAATCAGAATCGTGTATTTAGTTACTACTACCGGGAGTACTCTCCCGAGCAAGATCTCAACAACCTAGTCCAAGCTAGAGGTTAACTATGTCAATAAAATTCATTTCAAACGGTTCAGCCATTTTTCGCTATGATAGACAACGTATTTTTAATTTATATACTATGTAGATATACGTTAATAGCATTGTTACTGTCTTTTTTTAAAGTTATTTATTGATATAAAAATGATGTATTAACTTTAATATTTAACAGTATCATACAAATTCATCGTGCGTATGACGACGTGTCGTCGTCTTCAGGTCTGTTCCGGTCATGCCGGGACACGAGTGTGATTGCGAAATCCGTAACCAATTATCACTGCTTCCAAATACCAGTATAATAATAGGGTATGTTCTAACCCCAACGGGTAGGAACTGACTGTGGTTAGATTTTTTTTCTAAAAACGGAGCTCGATTCTCAGTAGAAGCCTGATTTCGGATCCCACGTTTAGCTATAAGTCCATGTCTCATATAGCCTCGCTGCTGAATGGGACGCTAAAGTAAAAGCAACTACTACAACTAATAACAGACATTCTACAAAGAGCTCTGCAGACCATTTTCTTCATAAGAAGTATTTTTTTTCATATCAAACAGAGCAAACATAAATGTATAATTACAAGGATTCTGTTAAAATCTTCCGAAGTATTCAGAAACCTAAGACACAAAAAAAAAAAAAAAAAAAAAAAAACAAGAAACAAAAAAAAAGATTTGATGTATAAACTTCTACCAAACATAAGTTCTAGCAAGCGAAGTATTTTTAGCATTATTCAATTTGATCAGTTGCTACATTTGCTAATAAAAAGTTGACGTTAAATGTTCTCCCTGAAATATACGCAAAGGATAAAATACTTTTTGAACAAAGATCCGGCTTTAGATTGGTTGATTTATATAAAAAGAGTGAGTTTGTAACGACACAATTACAACACGGGATTCAAACTTGTGTTGCGTTATTCAAGGTTTAAAGTTCTTAACATATTTCAGATTCTATCGAGAATCAAATTCAAGGTGTATATTTCAAGGTGAAGTGTCCCTATCTGTTCAAGAAACTTGTATTTCAGAATCTACTGGCAATATTATCGCTACCTTCAAATACCCTGTATTTCATTCAATTTAGTGTATTATAAAACATTGCTTAGTTCTATTATAAAATTGTTCATAATATTTGTCATATTATTTTCGATATTTTTAAGTATATATATATATATATATATATATATATATATATATATATATATATATAGTTAATTTCATTTCTTTATATAATGAAATGTAATCCCATAGTGACAGTTTGAACAATAATCTCTGTTTTGTTAAGGACTAAAGGATGAGAATTTTATATATAAACGAAAAAAAAAAAATTAGTGATATTTAGTTCCAGAAATAGGGATAATCGAAGTCATTGTGCTGATCACACACAAAACAGCTTAAATCCATTTCCTTGACCATAGCTAATTATGGAATACAATTGAAGAGAATTCAATTTATTTTGAGCTGTAATCTTATTCATAGTTCTTATTAACTCTCAAATCTAGAAGTTTTACGCATCTAAAATTCTACTTCATTTTTTCGCTTGACAAGAAAAAAATAAATAAATACTTGCAGAATATCGAATCACACCTTGAACTGTAACCATATGTTTCTTTCTACTGGAGTCCTACCTGATCAATAATAAAATAAAAATTAAAAGTAACTAGGCGAAGATTCGAACCCGGGTCGCGAGAATGGGAATTCTGCTCGGATCCAATGAGCTACGGAAGAAGCTACACGAATCATCTACGCTATAAGTATATGGCAATAATCGTAAGCTTCACGCTGTGAAAGAACTGTTTTTCCTTTAATTAAGTTTTACGATATTTCTATAGTGTTTTAAGTGAACTGCAAACAGATAGATCATGCAGTTATCAATTTGGTTAGGGATTGAGCATTAAAAACTTTTAAAACATTTAATTAAATCGCGATACGGTAGCAAGGAATGTGTAGCGATTTCATTCTAATAGAAAAAGATAGTATCCCACGGAAAACATGAATTTTCTTATGTGACAGAGAATATATCACTTGGTAGCAGGGGCGTAGCCATGATTTGAATTCAGGAGGACCGCTGGCTAAATGTTCATTTGGGATGTGTCCGGGGGTTCACCCCGGGAAAAAGTTTAAGTAAAACCAAAAGTAAAATTATAGCATAATTAAACGTGTGATTTTGCCATTTGAATGTAAATTTATGTCCCTTACTGACCAAAACAAATCTTATGGGCGCAATCTGCTTCCTAAGCCCCGCGTGTGTGCTTCTCCCTGTTCCCAATAGAAAATTTAGTTTAGGTATTTTCTGCAATACTATTCGCGAGATATAGAATTTCATACTCAGTACTTCTGTTTACTTGGTACGGGAATTCATAGAATTGGAAATAATTCCTTTGTGTAAGTATAATTATGCAGAACAGCGATGAATAAATGTTTTGTGTTGCTTAAAATGTATGCAAATTGTTAGGAAATTTTCTAGAGAGGTGGAAAATATTCTTCTCAGGCTGGGACAACAGTAATTAAGTTAGTGCCAAGGAAAGAAAAACTAGAGACGGAGAATTTCCCTAGCTTCCCCCTACAAATAAATCACTGGTCGTAACGAACGCTTTTCCTGACGTATGACCGGCTCTCACTCTGTGTGGCTCCGTGGATGAGTGAGCAAAGGCGTGGCATGGTAATCATGTGGTTTAGGGTTCGAGTCCGGTTGAGGCCAGCAGGTATTTTTTTCCATTGTTCGTTCCCCATATCTTAAGATGTTTCTCTTCCTCCCTAATCATCTGATGCTCTCAACTGAGTTCTCCACTTGAATTCAACCACTGGTAATGGGATGCTCTCAAGTTCGGGTGAGCTTTTACATGTCTACTTACAAAATCAAAATTTTCGACAAAATATGGATGCTATCCGCACATTTTGTCTCCAATTCTGAATTTGCACATGTGAGTGTATTTCTCCTTCATCATATTTGCATCTCCCGTTCTCCTATGTTGTCAGTTATGAGAAAAGATGGCTTGGGAGCAAGATTTCAAATCATAAAAGCGCTATACCAATGGGCTCATTCTCGCTAAGCATTTGATTAAAAGTATATGTTTTTATACTGTAGGAGGGGAGCATTCGCTCTTCCTACCCCCCCCCCCCTCCTGAAGTGACAGAATATTTATTTAGGTTCTGCAAAGTCATTTCAGATCAAACGACTTAAAGAGAGTTCATTCCAACAGCAACAGGATTGGGCTTTCATTTGTTGTTGCACTTTATCTTCACGAATAGGACAAATATCAAGTAGTATGTTTGGCATAAGAACTAAACGTCTAAGATTCATCTCATTTTGGAAAAATGATGCTGTAGACGGTAGTGGGAATTTCACCCAAGTGTACGGGAATTTTCAGTGCCTGGTGATTATGCCACCCGCCTTCTTTTTAAGTTAATTCGGTTGCAATACTTCCCGGCAAATACTTTGGACTCAACTGGTGGAGCACTCTTGCCGTAAATCTCCATATGGCTGTACCATTCAGAAGTGTCCCCCGCTGTACAACTGATATATGTGGATATAACTTCCCACTGAGATATATTATGCGTCTATGAAGATTGTAAATAAACACTACATACGTTTTGAAGAAAAATATACACAGTTTCAACAATAACATGTAAAATTTGAGCAATGGACATTCAACTCGAATATTGCATGTATCACATTGTTGTAGTCTGTATTTTTGTAAAATGGTTGTTTCTATAGATATTTAAATTACGTATTTCAAATAAATGAGCCCAAATTTGTTAACGGTAGTTTAGCTGATAAGGCGAATAGAACATTAAAAGACATTACCAAAATTATCTTAATAATTCGAATCTATCACCATCAAATCTCAGAAAAGTGTTTTGGTTGGTAGAAGAGAGGAGCGTAAGCATTTTGCGATGTTTAATCGCATTGTATTCTATTGTATAAGAATCTGGAACTCTCTTTGCAGTTTAATTCAAATTAGAAAATGTAAATATAAATACATTTGTTGCAGTGAGAGAGAAAACAACACAATTAATACTGATTAAATGAGTTAAGTGCTTTATAAGTATAAAGCCCTTTGCATAAATAAGAGCATTAGTGTTCTAAAGTAATTGATCTTGAGTTATTAGAAGTGGATATTGAAGAATGACTATGAATCAACACATTTTGATCTATTCTTATAAATTTAAACGTCAAAAATATTTTCATTAGGGTATTTGTTTAGATGCATGATAAATACAAATGCATCATTTTGTAAGTTTAAATTAACTTTAATATAGATAATCTATATGGATAATAAAAAAAAATATAAACTAATTGACTGAGGCAGAGAAGGCAAGGCAGTGGTACGGACATTTCAGTCCTGTCTAATTTGGGGCTTTCAAAATTATGATATTCCCCTCTAATAACACGGACGGAAGGTCTATGTGACATATGAATGTTTTCTAGGTGGATTATGATATAGTCGCTGTGGAGATCACGAAAACTTTCTCATTCTTTCTGGGTCAATAAAGAATCTTACATCTAAAAGTTTATTCATAAACTTTATACAACTATTTTTAATGGGACTATAGTAATTATTCATGTGTCTCACAAAATCTAATTAAATATAATACTTTAATTATCTTTATTTTTTATAGGACCTAATTAAATATTTACCCTATTCATTGAAACAGAACAGATAAAGTAAAATTATTTTATTCTGATGTTTAAGATTTCTAAAAATGTGGATTTCCAAGAATATAATTGACGGAACACTTGGGAAACAGTAAGTCCGATCTTGCCATGTTTTCAATAACCACAGTAGTACATTTTCATTAGTAATGGATTAATTATTTTTAAATGTGCTGATCCAAATCAAATGTTAATTAGATTCGTACAGGCGTTTCTGTTAGAATGCCTGTTTCCTCCCCTTATTAAATGCAGTTGTACTGATTAGAATCAAACCAGGGATATGCTCCGTAAGAATAAAACACAGCAATTAGAGAACAAGGTACATGTTACAATTAACGAATTATACGTATAATCTTAAAGGATTTATTGTTTTAATATATTGTAGCTTTAAATCTACATTCCGTAGAATCTAGAATAAACAATCTACGATTCTGGAGGATATGTGTTGCTGACAGTAAGATTACAAGTTAAAATTGTGAATTCAGACATACGATAGCACATTGGATTTCAACACAATCAGTGTATATACCTGGTAAACAATATAAACTAACCAAAGTGTAAAGCCACTCCCGGTGTAAAATCCTAAAACTAAATCTCACCCTTGTAAATTTAAAGGATTTGAATAACACCTTACAATAATTTCAGAAACTATAGAGAACCTTTAAACCAGAAGCTTAAGCGTAATTATAATGCATAATATGTTACACATACAAGCGCAAATTCAATGAGAATTACTACATTCGCCATTGAGAAGATAAAGTATTAATAGAGATGTTAACATAGTGATGCGCAAGAAACCAGGAAAACTTTTTCGGATTTTTAACTGGGTTTAAATCCGGGACCTTTCCATTTTGGAAAAATTTGAGTGTTTTTCGTCTAACGACAAGAAAATATATATCTTTTATATATACTTATTATTTATTTATAGGTGAATCTCTCTTGACACGGAGACAATTACAGGCTCTTTCGAATTATAATAATATAATTCCCATAAATTATGAATTTTACTATTTCATGAAAATTGAGAAATATTTCTCAGGACTTTTCTCCTGTGCTTCTGAAAACAATTATAAACAGGATAAAGAAACGACAATTGTAGCCTACAGACCTGCCACGTGTCCGAGTCAAACTAACGTGTATCAGTTCTCAACTACAACACTCAGATTTTAATAAAATTTGGAATGTACTACAAATAAAACAAACGAATACTTCCGTTTTACTTTCTGCGGAAAAACGATTTAAAGGGCAAACGCCTCACTCATAATTTTGGAAGCTGACGCCTGAAATGCAAAAAGAAGTGCACCTAAGTTAATGAAATTTTTCACAGATATTGTAAACGTAAAATTCGGAATACGGGTTTCGTATTTTCCTGGAAAAAACGGCTAGGTATCTTACGGACCCCAAGAATCCTTTGATCACGAAATACCAAACGTGCTAATAACAATATGTAAGATGTGGCTGAAAGACATGAATAATTCCAACGAAACTTTGTGTACCGGTAATACCTAAAAAAATAAAGGAATACACGCATTTTATATTCTGCGGTAAAATGGTTTTAGGTGCAAAAGCCACCCACCAAAAATTTTGTTGATTCCCGAAAGGCAAGAAGAAGTAAATGGAATTGTGCACAGATATTTTAGATGTAAAATGAGGGTAAACGTATTATTTCCCTGTCAAATCCGGTTGGGTAGTTCATGGACCCCTCCAAACCTTTGATCACGAAATTTGAAAAGTGTTAATAACAATATGTTAGACGTGCTTAAAAAGCATGAAAATTGGAGCCAAAAGTTTGTAGGGATAATATGCAAAAAGGAAACGAAAACGATTTTTGATTTTCTGTGTGAAAACGGTTTTTGGGAAAAAAATCCCCAACCAAAATTTTAAAAGTTGACGCTCGAAATTCAGGCAGAGGTGGACCGAAGTGAATGTAATTTTGCACTGATATTGTAGACGTAAAATAAGGGAATATGCGTATCGTATTTACCTGAGAAAAACGGTTAGATTGGTCACGAACCCCTCCATATCTTTGATCCAGAAATATCGAAAGTGCTACTAACAATGTCAGAAGAGCTTAAATGTTATAAAGAATTGCAATGATTAGACTGTGTAGCGCGAAAACGAAAAAATAAAAGAATACGTTTTTTTATTTATGCAGAAAAACAGTTTTAGGGGGGTGAAAGCACCCATCCAGAATTTTGAAAGACGGCTGAAAAGCAAGAGTTATCCATCATATTACGTTTACAATATTTGTGCAGTTTCATTCACTTCGGTCCACTCTTTTTTGCCTCTTAGCCGTCTACTTTCAAACTTTTGAGTTTGCTCCTGCCCCCTAAAACTGTTTTTTTTTTTTTTTTTTACAGGATGTATAAAAATCGTATTTGTTTGTTTTTTTGCACATTGTCCCTAAACAAAGTTTTGTTCAAATTCCTCATGTCCTTTAGACAGTTGTGATATACTGTTAGTAGAACTTTCAATATTTCATGGTCAAAGGTTTGGAGAGGTCCGTGCTATATCTAACTTTTTTTTTTTTTTTTCTCAGGAAAATACGAAACACGTCATTTTACGTCTGCAATATCTGTGAACAATTTCATTGACTACAGTTCACTTGCTTTTGGGTTTCGGGCGTCAAATTTCAAAATTTTGAGTCGGGGCTTTTGGCCCCCGAAAACCGTTTTTGGAGCAAATAATAAACACGCATTTCTTTCTTTCATGTGTAGTATCTACCTGCTAAATTTTATCAACATCTGTGTGTTACACTTGGGAAGTGTTACATGTAGGTATCACGCTAAACAACTTAACCTAAGCCAAATGATTTGTGTTTGAAATAACAGAATACCAACTATGCTAATATGTACTGTTTATAAAGTTCGTAATTGCGGATTGAAATGAAATGAAATGAAATCTTTGAGTTTTACGTTCCACGGTTATGCCGGTTATGCTAAAGGAGACGGTGATGATGAGTAATGAATGAAATGGTGGAATGAAGAAAGTGGGAGGAAACGGGAGAATCCCGAGAAAATCCACGCACACGGTTTTTGTCCACCACAAAGTTCACTTGGCGGGGGCTGGGATCGAACGCGGGACCCCAAGCACCAGAGGTGAACGCTCTACCACTGAGCCACCGCGGCCCCCGAATTGCGGATTGATTGACGAAGTCCATTGTAACATGCTTAATGACAAATAAATAATGATTATGAGAGCTAGCTATCATCCTTCGACTACAAATATTAATTTCTTCTTATAATAGGAAGGTAGTGGTTGTGTGTCTAAAACTGCCCATAACTTCTCCCTAAGCCAATAAAAAATACCTTGATTTGGGTTAGAAATAGTAAGAAAAAATTAACTGCCTTGTTATGTGAATACTTTCTAGTTTTTTTTCATATTAGAAAAATAAATCTTAACTGTACTTTCGATTATAAGAATTAGGTTGGGTTAGGTTAGTTTGTTTTGGCTAACGTTGCATATGGTAGAGGCGGTACATGAAACCAAACTACATATGTTTCAACACAGGGTGTCGCTTGGGTCATTTATAGTTGGAACCTAAGAAAATAATTTAAGAAGAGCACCATTTAGTATTTCTCTTAGGATCCAAGATGGCGATTATTTTCCAAAACAGCGTCCTCAGATCAAAATTTCGTTAAAGTTGCCTAATTACATCGTGTTTGAACTCGTTCATGTTTCTAACTCGTAGAAAATGAGTCCAAACACAAATTAAGGTTCGAACATCAATGTAAACCAGATTATTAGGGGGGCACAGTGGCTCAGTTGTAGAGCGTTCACCTCTGGTGCTTGGGGTTCCTGGTTCGATCACAGCTCGCGCCGAGTGGACCTTGTGGTGGACAAAAACCGTGCTCGTGGGTTATCTCGGGGTTCTCCCGTTTCCTCCTACTTTCTTTATTCCACAATTTCACTCATCTCTCATCATCACTGTCTCCTTTAGCCTATCCGGCATAACCATGGGACGTAAAACTGAAAGATTTCATTTCATTTCAGATTATTAGGCTCTATCTTCTTCTTTTTTTGCTTTTCTATTGTATAAAGCTACAAGAAATGACTGACTGACATAATATAAAGCTATCTATGATTGACACGAAGAGTTGAAATCTTGTATACTCATTATTTTGGAACCATAAACTAATATCAAAATAGTAATATATATAACGTATGTATGTACTGTGCATTTTTAGGAGAGAAAGGGAGGGATGAAAAAATAGGATGTTATCTAAATAAATAGTGGTAGCATTACGATCCATACGACGATAGTTTGGTTAGCATACTGTACGACTTTTTAACACAAGTTACCCTTTAGCTCTCTTATAATTGCATTCTAATAAAGCAATGTAGGAAGGGAAGCAAATGCAAGGGAAGATGGCGGCTGTTTTCCAAAATAGCGTCCTCAAACCACGATTTCATTAATATTGTCTAATACCATTTTATTTCGAGTTGTTCACACATGGAAAACGTGGTTTAAGGTTTAATCAGACATCAATACAGACTAGGTAGTATAATCTTCATCAAACTTTAAAAGTTCGTTACTAAATTTTCTATGTCTGTGTCTGTCCATCCGTCTCTCTGTTATTTGCATTTAAAAAAAAAAAACGAGTCCTTCATTCTATGCAGTATCAAAAATTATCTAAGAAAGTGATGAAACTTTTCGCGTCAAACTTACCGTTCCTGAGACATTGGCCAAAAAATGGAAGACACTCGAAGATTTAAGGGGCCATACCTCGGGAAGCATAAAATATAGAGAGATGATATTGGTGTTGATCAATATAAGAGATGGTAAATATTTTGATAACAAACAGTAACTGTGTTTGTTGGTCAGTGGCTCCCATATTATTTTGGTACCAGAATGTCTACCATTCTCTTAGGCATTGAATAACACCAATATCATATCTCTATATTATAGAAATATAAAACCAAGTTCAACTTTAAAACCGGTTTGGATTTTATTTGTTTATTTCTTGGCATTCAACCTGTCTCATCATCATAGAATGTTACGAGGACTGAATAGTTCGAACAAACAAAGTAGACACACTACCAGCGTTTTGGGAAATTACACTTCTGTCTCATAATGATGGGAAATGATTTCTTAAAATGCATTTTCAAACATAGCACTTGACAAGAGACGGGTTTCAATTTCCGGCTCTCAGCTTCATTAAAATTCGTATCCTAAGAGGGAGGGAGAGTTAATATATACGCCGATAATTAAATATATTCCTAGCCAAGAAGATGAAAGATCTTAGCCAAGAAGAAAAAGCTTCTTGCTTAACGAAGTCACCATGTGGACATGCACCAGCGTTTGAGAAAATTCTGCTTTCAAAAGGGGTTACTGAACAATTTCTAGAATATTTAACTTGCCATTTTGTATTCAAAAAATGACCGACGTGACAAAATGTTGGGAACGTCTGAAATGAATTTATAAACATAATTAGTACATGGGACATTTTTATCAGCTCACTTAGAAAAGAAGAATCGCAATACCAGAATAGAATGTACGTACATTTCTAGCAAAGAGTAAATACTGCGTCGTATGAAACACGTTTTTGAACATGGGTTGAGTTAGGGGTTTCATTTCACTTTTGTTCCAATAAACTGTGTAATTGGGGAAGGGTGTTCACCAGGGCCCGGATCTTGTTGACAAGTCAACTTTTTTCTTTTACGCATAGGACAAGGCAAGTTCAAATAAAAACTTTATCCATCAACTCTAGGTTCTAAAAATATATGTTTTTAGGGTCAACTTTTGGTCACTTTTTGCCATTTTGAAGTTTCCTGTCACTTTTTAATATTTTAAGGTAACTTTTAGGTTATTTATGATTTTTTATTCTTCGTCTTCTACATAAGGAAATCTTAAAATGAATACTGTTTATAGATTTGAAAAACACGAAGTAAATAATCGCTTACCCTGTTTCGTGACTATTAGAGCGGAAAAACTGCATTCCTAACAAGCTAAGCTGTAACTGGTTGAAGAGGGTTAGGGAGTTGGTAGGTGTCCAAAGCAGAGCCCTGCACGGGCCGGGCGCGCCCGGTTCGGCCCGTTTCAAGTAATATCAAACTGGACCGGGCCTTAACCGGGCCGGGCACATTTCGGGCCGAATCGGGCCGAACCGGGCCGAAACACATATCGGACCGAACCATGCAGAGCCGGGCCGGCCCGGCTCGGCCCGGATACTCTGAAAAACGGATCGGAAACTAACATTGTCAGCCTATTTGTTGTTTTAATGTCCTCCACTACCTCTATTTTTGCCGTGTTTGTACGGTCTTACTGTCAGTCTATCTTAATCGTAATGTGTTTGGGAAACTGACTCTTTATTCAAGACTGCGATGTACTGGTAATACTATTACTACTTCTACTACTACTATTACTACTTCTACTATTACTACTACGACCACTGCTAATACTACTACAAGTGTTACGACTTCGCGTCAGAGTTGACATGTCTGGTGGTACCGAATTTACCTTCTAAGTACAGAATAAAATGGAGAAGTACTAGTTATTATGGCCGGTCTGCATAGAATGTGAACCGATACTTGATCTACGAGGGAGAACAGTGGCTCAGTAGAAAAAACACTCACATCTGGTGCTAGAGGTCGTCGGATCAATCCCTGCTCATGCTATGTGAGCTTTGTGGTGGACAAACATCGTGTGCGTGGGAGTTTCTGGGGTGGTCCCGCTGCCTCCCACTGTTTTCTCTCCACCAATTCATCCCATCATCATCCATACAGCCTGAGCCGTAGTTACCTAAAGAACGTATGATAAAGTCAAGTACTTGACCTAGTAAGTAGAATATGGTACGCTACCATTGGACCACGGAGGGCAAAACCATGAACTGGCGTGCTCGTAAGATCAGTGTAATTTGTAGTAATGTTCAATTAGCAAGGCAAATATCAATTGGTGTTACATGTTCATGTATTGTTTATATTATGATGCTACAAATATAACAAAATATAATGATCAAATAAATCACCAAATCGCCAGGGTGGATTAGGTGTTCCTGGAACGGTGGCTCAGTGGTTGAGCGTTCACCTCTGATGTATGGGGTCCCTGGTTTGATCCGAGCTCTCGCCAAGTGAACTTAGTGGTGGACAAACACCGTGTGGGGGGTTCGCGGCGTTCTCCTGTTTCCTTCCACTTTATTTATTCCACTATTTCATTTATTTCTCATCATCATCGTCTCCTTTAGCCTAGTTGGCATAACTTGGAACCACCTACTAAGAAGAATAAACTAATGGATTGGGAAGATAGACATTCAGTCTCTGGTGAATTTGATGATAAGTAGACACCTACCTCAACATGTCATCATGTGTAAGAGTACTAGATATACTGCAGTGGTGGAAGCAATAGGAACAAATATTACCAAAATTGTGTAAATTTGCGCGTCAGTATATCGTCATCCCTGCTTCTAGTGCGTCTACTGAAAGAGCTTTTAGTACTCAGGAACGGAGAAATGCTCTAAAGCCTGAAACTGTTGACTCTGTTTCCGTGCTATTCGATGCGTACAAGGACATACAGTAAAGCGATGTTCATTTTGCACTATTGGTTTCTTAGGAAACGTTATATTTTCATTTTCTTAATATTAACTATCCCTTCTATTTTATGTGATGTTAAGAGGCATTTTTGATAGCTGATATCTATACATTTTTCATTCAGGGGACTTTTGAGGTATTTTTCGTTCAACAATGATATGTGTGGATTTTGTTTTGATTTACTGCCTCGCATTCCGTCATATAGCTCTGTTATTTACTTGTTACAAACCGTTCCAGGAACACTTCATCGATCCTGGGGTCTGGGTGATTTATTTGATCATTGTTTTTTGTTATTATTATTGTAGCATCGAATTATAAAGAATACAGGAACATGTAATATGATTTGGAATCTGCCGTGCTAATTGAACATTACAACAAATTGCGCTAATCTTATGAACACGCCAGTTCATGGTTTCGGCCTCCGTGGTCTAATGGAACAAATTCTAATTAGTAGGTCAAGGACTTGACTTTCTCATATGTTCTTTAGGCAATTACGGCTCAAGACGTATGGATGATGATGGATGAATTGGTGGAATGAAGACAGTGGACGAAAACGGGCTAATCCAAAAACTCCCACGCTCACGATGTTTGTCCACCACAAAGCTCACATAACACGAGGAGGGATCGATCCTAAGACCTCTAGCACCAGATGTGAATGCTTTACCTACTGAGCCACCATTGCTCCTCGTCAAGCATCTGTTCGCATTCTACGCAGACTGGCCATAATAACTAGTATTTCTTCGATTTTTTCTGTACTTAGATTGTAAAGTATGTACCACCAGACATGTCAACTCTGACGCGAAATAGTAGCAGTTGTAGTAGCAGAAGTAGTAATAGTAATAGTTGTAATTGTATTATTATTAATAATAATAATAATAATAATAATAATAATAATAATAATAATAATAATAATAAAAATAGCAGTAGCAGTAATAGTAATAATAAGAGTAGTAAAAGTACAGTACTTTACACTCCTGAATAAAGAGTTAATTTCCCAAACACATTACGATTAACACAGGCTGCCAACATTAGTTTCCGATCCGTCTTTCACAGTGTTCGGGCTGAGCCGGGCCGGGTCGAGCCGGGCACAGAATTCAGATCCATCCGGGTCGGGCCGGGCCGTCTTCGGGCCTGGGTTTGCAGGGCTCTGGTCCAAAGCAGATGGTTTTGGGTTGTTGACCATAAAGGATTTGATCACGTGATTAACTAAAATAGATTAGAAAGCGTACAAAGATTATAAACAGGGCTTTTATTTATTGTTCTCGTGTATACAGTCTACACTTGTGAATTTTATTCTTTAAGTGTGCTTTTTAGTTTCGACTCAGAAGTGGAGTGACGCTTTCAGTACGTACAATGGCGAGGCGTAAACCATCTACAGCTTCTCATTTAAGACAAATTGTTTCTGAGTTTGGTGAGGACGTTTTTAGTACTGACGGTGGAATATTGTTTTGAAAGATATGTGAAGTAAAAGTGGCAGCAGAGAAAAGATACACTGTGCAAAAGCATATCAACCGCGAGAAACATTTACGCGCAGTAGAAAACAAACATACAAAGAAGTGTTCACAGCTGTTACTTGTGGAGAGTGCTTCGAATAGTAAAGGCAAATCCTGAGAAAAGAGTTGTGTATTTTTTTTTTTTTTTTTTTTTTTTATTTTTTTTTTAATCTTCAAACATTTCTCTTTGGAAACTTAACAATCTGAAGTTGCAGGATTTTCGGGAACATCATACAGGTTGTTCCATTCCAGACGAATCGACTCTTGGGAAAAATTACATGCCAAAGTGTTACGAGGACACAATAACAAAAATATGAGAGGAACTTCGAAATCAGAACATTTTTGTTTCTATAGACGAGACTAGTGATGTGGGGGACGGTATATAGCCAATGTTATTGTTGGTTCAATGAAAGCCGCCACCTAGCAAAATATTTTTGCTAACTAATGAAGTGTTGGAATCTGTTAATCAATTTATAATATGTAGAATTTTCGATAAATCGATGTCCGTTCTTTGGCCCGAAGGTGTCCAACATGACCATATTCTTCTTTCTGCAACAGATACTGCTCCGTATATAATTAAGGCTACTAATTCAATAAAATCATTTTATCCAAAAATGATCCATGTAACGTGCTTAGCTCATGGTTTACACCAAATGGCAGAAGAAGTACGGGCATTTTTTCCTAAAGTCGATTCCTTGGTTTCGAATGTCAAAAAGATTATTGTGAAGTCTCCATCCAGCAGAAGGGCATTCAAATCTGCAGCGCCAAACATTCCTTTGCCACCACACCCTGTTGTTACTAGATGGGGAGCCTGAACCGATGCTTATGTTTATTACTGCGACAATTTTGATGTGGTAAAACGTGTCGTTAACTCATTTGAATTACAAGATGCAAGGGCAATCCAGTATGCCCAGGATCTGTTTTCCGACAGTGAAATACAGTGTTAATTGGCATATATAAAATCGAATTTCGGTTTCCTGCCTACATCTATCATGAGTCTTCAGGAAAAAGGTGCTCCTCTTGCAGAATCCTTACTTGTAGTTCAAGAAACAAAAGCAGCGTTGGAAAAAGTGTCAGGTGATGTTGGCAATTGGGTTCTGTGTAAATTGAAACGTGTGCTGGAAAGAAACAACGGATACAATACCTCGTGTGCAATTTCAAGTGTACTGCAAGGTGAAGTGTTATCCTCTGAAATTGAAGATTTAAGCCCCAATGACATAGTTCATTTCAAGTATGTGCCTATAGCTTTTGTTGACGTTGAAAGCAGCTTTTCCAAATATAAGAGTGTGTTAGCGGACAACAGGCGCTCATTCTCTCAAGAGAATTTGCGCATGTTTACAGTTATCTATTGTAATGCTAAATAAGGTATGAGCTAAATTTTGTGACAATTATAAAGTAAGTTCCTGAGTTAGTTTGTTGTGTCACAGCTTACACAATGTTTATATGTTGCTAAACTGGAAAGAAATGCTTAACTATTTACTAAACTGGGCAAAGTTTAGTTTTAATATTATTGACTAGTTTTTTTTTTAAACCAAAGACACATATTATCAATAGACTGTAACTAACTGACAAAACTAACAAAACTGTGAAAATGAGCGAGAAATGGTAATTGAAATTGAATAGATATTCAAAAAATATCAATGTTTAACGAAATAAACATTTTAAAAATGCAAGTTTTAAGGTCAATTTTTGGGAATTTTTGGGGTCATTTTACAGGAATTTTAGTGTCATTCTATACGTCACTTTTCCGAAAATTTTAGGTCAACAAGATCCGGGTTCTGGTGATCACATATAGCTTTATAATTTTCCCAATATACCTATTCTACCCGTACGTAGTACGGGTTTGCATATAATGATAGTAAATAATAATAGACATATTATCACTAATTACATTTGTTTCCAGCAAGACTCTTTCATAGCATTTTAGTTCTGTGCAATATTATATTTTACCAGTATTGTCCTTAAAGAAACCGTAGTTTATCTCTAATAGTTATTTTTGTGCTGAAATGCTGTAGGGACCAGTGTTTCTGCGAGACAAGTCTTTCGGTGGGCACTGCGTCCCCAGGAGCTTTGAGAGTGTCCCTCGGAGGAGACCAAAACAGTACGTTTATAATATAAAATAAATAGAATAGGTCCAGCAGTGCCCCAAGAATACCAAGTGTGCCTCCAGGGAACATTGTTTCTGAAACAACGACTTCCAGGGACTAGCTAGAAACTTGAAATTTAGACCTACATAGGATTTGTGACGTGGGGTACAAAGAAAATATTTTTGAAAATTCACGAAGAAAGGGGGAAATGGGGTGGGAGTTATTTCAATAAAATAGCCTTATCTCTGGAACCTGTACTATTTGGAACTTATAATTTTTTACTTGGATTTTTCATTTAAAATAATTTGACAAGTTTTTCAGACCGCCTTTTACATCTTTGTGATAAAGAAGAAGGTAAAAGGTGAAAATAACGATTATTACTCATATGATGACATGTCGGTATCTCGGAATCTCTGAAAGTTAACAACATGAAATTTGGTTTTAGGACTTCTCATTTAAAACAAACTCTCGTAAAGTCAGTAAAGGGGACCACCCAATATTTTTTCAAATGAAATTGAAACCAGAATGTGTAGTAGACGTCTACCACTTAGTGTTATAGTTTAGCGATTAGAGTGGAGATAGAGTATATTCTATGGACGCTTAATCAAATACTAAAACCATGTCGCGCTACATATTATCTTATATCATGTGCAGTCTTGTTCAAGACAATTTTCCCATCCACCTCTTTTTAAAATCCTTAGCCTTACCTACAATTAGAGCTAAATCAAACAAACGTGGAGTTTCTTAGGTCGATTAAGAGCTTTATTTAGAGCCACACCATTACAATTACCTATTGCGGTTGCAATAAGATGATCTTTCAAAGCAGGGTTGGTGGTCAAGATTTCTCTAACAAGACAGTACAACGATGAACGTTACAACTGGAAGTAGTTGATTGCTGACAATTTCGTTTTACAAATTTGAAGAGATGGTACCTATTCTAAGAACGCTAACTCGCTTTCTTAAAAAAAAAAAAAAAAAAAAAAAAAAACTACTCTCCTTACTTTGTTCTATGTAGATTAAATTGAAACCGGAAGTCATAGTGGATTACTGTCATTTCTGATTGTAGTAGAATGTTAGGGACGGACGAAATGTATTCTTGATATACTGAGTCGATTGCGGAAAACAGCATCTCGCTATCTATTACAGTTATTGCTCTACAGTCATGAAAAGTAAAACGAAAATGGTTGATTTCTACCGCTTCTAGTTTCTTCAAAGTGTTAAGGATAGAAATGAAAGGTGTTCTTGGGATGTTCAGTTCATTTTCTTAAACTGCTTCTCGTTATATATTAATGTTTTTGGCCGTTCAGTATTAAGGCGGGATATGATTTATTTCTAGAACTTACGGTTTTAATAAAGTATTAAGGATGAAGATGTAAGTTATTGTTCGGATGCTTAATCGAACGCCGGAAACCGTTTCTTCCTATCTATTACCCTTTTTGGTCTACAGTGATCAAGGTTAAAAGTAAAAAGACCTATCTCTATTAACGAACTCTTTCAAGATAATTATTCTAGCTATCAATTACAAAAATCACAGTTCTAAAATTCGATTTCCTTCAAGAGTTATCGTGTGGATTAACGGACGGACGAACTATACAAAATTATTATAAATCTCACTGCGTAATCCTAATAATTAGATACATATTTCACCGTTTTTGATTGTGATCTAGAAGGGAGAAAAGGGATTGGAAGAGAAACGAGGTGGAGATTACTAATAATATTATCTAAGATGTTCATATTTCAGGCTCACGGAAGTTGGAGACGTGATGAGTAGTATTTGAACTGAGATTGGTATCCTTGCAAATTTGCTGAGCAAACCCGTTGGCATGGGAGCGAATCCACCAGGCATTTGAATTGAAATTCAGTATTTTGCAGGTATCTGAAGTGTGAGGCGTGTAACGATCCCGTTACTATGAGTTGTAGACGAAGAGATAATGGAAAAACTATGTAAAAAAGAAGAAAGAAAAAGTTTATAATTATGCGATATTGATGATTAACTTTTCTCTGATTTGTAAAAATTAACAAGAATTTGTAACCTTTCCTTGTTTGCTTCTTTTTTTTTTAAAAAAAAAAAAAAGGCAAAGGAAATGAGGATCTATTTACGATTGTAGTTAGTTAGAGAGAGAGAGAAATACATTCCTTTTCTCTTTGGTCAATTCAAGGTCGCTTGCGCGGTAGGAGACGTGCCTTATCGCGATCGTAGCGCCGTTGTCCTTCGTGGGAGCTCGCAGCTGCGAACAATCCCATGAATTTCGTTGGAAGGAGGACGTTTCCTGCAGTCTACGAGCAGGCGGATAATCTATCGCCGATGTTAGAAAATGGGACGCGTGTCTTGTTCGTTTGACTTAGTTTGTAGTGTCTGCTATTTTCTGCATTTAGTTACATCTGGAAGGAGTTAAATCAATTAACAAGAATAAAGGTGCAAGTTGTGTTGTGTTTCGTGATTTTCTTTCTTTTTAAAAAGAAAGGAAGAAAAATAGTGATACGAAAATTGCAAACGGAAGGTTGGTGTTTGACCATGTGCATTGGTGCTATCTGAATAAGATTGAAGTGGTTAGCTTGTGCTCTGTGGTTTCTCCATTTTTCCGAATAATGCTCGAAGTGTTGAGTGAAACTTCGTCATTGCTTACGTTTCCATATTTTTCGTCAGACAAGTCTGTTTCGTGTTCAGGTGTGCAGGGGCATTTGATGAATTCAATCTGTGACGTAGATATCTGTATAGTTGACCTAAGTCTTGGTCAATAAGTCGCTATTCTTTTCGGCGACAAAAATTCATCGTATTTTATAGAGAGTGATAAATGGTGAATTTCCTTGTTGGTTCCTTACGCCAAGGAAGAGTAGATGTGCTACTGAGTAAAATAACCCTGTTCTTGGCTATTGCCTTAAAAATAGCATGTTGTTCATGCATTAATGCTCGTAATATCCTAATTCTGAAGTGGTTTTTGTTTGGTCGGTGGAATGATAAAGTGGGATATTTCGAGTGAGAACAGAGGTCTGCTCCCCATTGCTCGTTGGAACGCATGGTCTTGCAATAGAATTATATTCCCTGCAATCGTAGTAACGACCACTCTCTTGGTTTAATTGTCTGACGGATCGGTGGAATGATAATGTGGAAAAACGAATGAGAACACTTCAATTTGTTGAAACCAGACCTAAGTTCGGTCATAGTGGTTTTGGTGAACCTGGAAACAGAGCGTGACTTTCGTTATTTTAAATGGAAGTTAGTTTTATTGAATGGTGGAATGATAATGTTAAAGATTGAGGTGAGAGTAGTGGTGAATGTCACTTGGTAAGAGACACTGTACCTTATCCTGGGTTTGTCTCGTAGTATCACTGAAAATTTATATCGTGACTCTCGATGTTTTGTGGTCCGAGAGAGCCGACTGAATCAGTGATCAAACTAGTTACATTCTGACATTTTCGTTTTCAGACCTAAGTATTGGTCTTTGAACTACTTTTTCGAACACAGCCAAAGCACATTTATTCTTGCAATCTGATACAGAACGGACGACAAGCAGACTGAGGGCGAGGTATAAAAACCAAAGAAAGGTATTAAAAAAAAAAGAAGAAAATAAGAGGTGAGTGTACATTAATATATATATTATAGTTGATTGTCCTTTGTGTTCTGTGTCTGTGGGTCGTCATGTTTGATTCCAAATAGAGTCGATTAATAGATTATTTCTTGGATCGCGTTGATATTTTCGAGAATACGATTGATAATTCAGCATTATATTTTTGGTAAGCGGGCTAAAATCCAATGCATATAAGAATTGATTTTAATCTACTTTATTTTCAGCATTTGTTAATGCGATTAAGATTGAAATTGATCCATATAGTTTTTTTTGAATAACTCGAAGTTTGGCCTGTTATCTGCTATTGTAGGCAAACGGTGCGGTGAGGCACGGCACTCCAAATTTGTTGACAGAATTTGATATACTTGTTAAATTAATTATTATCGTTATTTCCATCATACACCTGACGGATCTCTGGATATTGGAGATTGCCCCCCCCCCCAAAAGGATTTTTCTTAATCGTTTTCGAGATTTTTTTTTCTGAGAATACCTTTGATTCAATATTCTGAAATTCAATTTAAGGAATTTATTCTCTCTACTCTGGTCAAATACATTGAAATTGATAAAAGAAAAAAGGAATTATAATTATTATTCACGAAATTCGTCTTGAGATTAAATTATTATTGTTCCTGGATAGGCTTGTGACTCCGATGAGAGATGGACTATAATATAATTATTGACTGAATATTATCGTTGGATCTATAATACGAATTGACTTCGAAGGAAGAAAGAATTGTTTGTTGCTCAATATTTTATTCGAAATTATTTTGTATATTATTATAATAAATTATATATATACTAGAGTTGTTGTTTTTGTTATTTATTTGTTATTTATTTAAATATATATATATATATACATATATTTTTTGACTGGTAACTGGTATTTACATTAACTTATTGTTTGGTTATGCATAATTATCCATCTGTTAACTGCCGTATGACGCGGAATTGCGTTCGTCTTCGTAGATCCCTCTGAGGTTGGATTTAGGGTGGTGTTGACTGGTCAACATTGCATGAGCTTTGATATCCATGAATGTTGTCCTTTTAACATCGGCTCTTATCCTGACAGCGGATGGGAACGCTACAAAATGGTTCATGGGATTGTTCCGAACCTATATTTTTTTTTTTTTGGTTCTAGTCGTATATGAATTTACATTCGAAGTTTATTGTAAGTAAAAACTCTTATCTTGTGACAGTTCAATGATAACAGAGGGTAAATATTTTGGATGTAGAAATAATTAAATTGAATTAAATAGAGAATATTGAATATTAAGTGAAATTTAAGATTGTAAGCAAGTTGATTGAATATTAAAAAAAAGAAAATATTTTTCAAGACTAGGTTTTGGTATATAGGGTTGTTCCATGCTGGTTCCCCTTGGTTGTTGTAGTATCTGTAGTTAGTTTAGTTATTAATTTGTTTATGCTAACCTGTTATATATTTTCTTGTGTATTATTTCTCTTGTTACTTGAAAAAAACTCGTGTTTAAGGAATTTTTTGTGAATTTGCCACTTTATGATGGCTAATCGATCTGAGTTTGTGAGTATTAATATACCCGACGGGTATTCAGAACTAGTAACACGGCATAGAACAGGTTGTTGTGATGCTGATTCACGATCTGATTTTGGGCAATTCAATACGTCATTTACTCCTCCCACTCAGGGAAGTCTTTACGCCAGACGGGTTTCAAATGAAGTTAATCGGAGTACTTTTAGAAATAATGATAGTATGAATTCTGTTTGCTATGGGTTTAGTAGGCAAGTTAATGCAACTAGTTTAGGAGAGTCTCAACGAGAAGTAAGGCAAGTTGCCTTTGAAGCTCCATTAAGGCAGCCTGAACAGACAGGGTTTGTAAATCGGGATTCTTCAAATGCTAGCGTTGCTGGAAATATTCAAGGTCGCAATACGAACAGGTACCAAATTTCACAAAATTAAATCCCCACGTTAAGCGGGTTTGTATATCCAGGCTCCTAACTATGAAAACATTTACGCTCAGTCCAACCTCAATCATTTCACGAATATAACCTGTTTTACGTATGTTATTAGGACATAATATCGATTGTGATTTATTCTAAAAACACTTTTATACATTGCAAGAGCTGTAACCTGCAAATATTTACTGAGAACTTATAGTCGTATCGGAATAAACAAAAGCGAGTATGAAACAGTAAACTGCTTTCACGAAAGACAAAAGAAGATGTGCAAAGGTATACAAAACGGTCGAGTGGTTTGGGTCGATACACTATTAATCACTTGTTTGTGCGTTCAAACCCGGTAGCAAGTTGTTTCTGTTTTAAGTGTCTTCCTATTTTCATCCGGAGGCTGAAAATATTTCTTTGAGTAACTCATTGAAAACTTCTTTTGTTTCAAAATCGATTAGAATGGAACATTATAGGAATGGCGAATCTTAAATCCATAGCTAAAAAAATGAAGTATACTCACTACTCTATTATCCTCTGATTTGTAACGAGAAACTATTTATAAAGAGTGGTGACTTCAGAAAATTATCCTCGGGGGGAATTTCAATATGCGGGTGGAGGGCAAACATTGGCAGTCCACATTGAGCACGATCGAATATATGGTCCTGAAGGCGGAAATTTCTTAGCTCAAGAGGGGTCTCAAATTCTCCCTCAGATCACATCCTGAAAGCATCATTGCTTAAAAGCTTTTCGTAACAAATATAATATTACACTTGTTTCTCGTTCTACATTTGAAGGGTCCAGGGGAACAATATGATAAGTCACATTTTGCAAATTTTACAGTACAACAAATTTAAAGTTTGAAGTTATATATTTTTCAAAATGTCATTACAATGCAATGCTTATTGTTGTTAACATTCATTTTACTTATACTTATTGTGATTGGATATTATAAAGTATGAAAAATAATATAGTAGTAATACTTTTTTAACAATAAAAATGTACTGTGCTCTGCTTACCGAACGTATCAGAGTTTTCCCCAAACAGTCAGTACTGTCTTGATACTGATGACAATTTTATTTACAAGATAGCTGTAAGAAATATAATAAAAACACATTTTTGTAACACTTGTACATATTATGAAGTCTTTTCAATGGTGGTTTCTTCATTTACTGTGCCTTTGGAAGGTTTGTGTAGTACTCCACTGCCTTTAAAGAGCAATAGTTTTTCAGTGACTACAAATCTGCATATTTTCTTGAGATCACCAGAAACATTAAAAATGATAGGCCTAGATGAGTTATGCTTTTAAAATTAGTTGAGGTGAAAACAAGATTGGTTAGAGACAGCATATAGAAGTAGTGCCGTCAATCGGGTCGATTCTGACCCGAATCGGGTCAGCTCTTTTCAAAAATGAAAAATGAAATCTTTGAGTTTTACGTCCCACGGTTATGCCGGTTAGGCTAAAGGAGACGGCGATGATGAATGATGAATGAAATGGTGGAATGAAGAAAGTGGGAGGAAACGGGAGAACCCCGAGAAAACCCACGCCCACGGTGTTTGTCCACCAAAAAGTTCACTTGGCGCGGGCTGGAATCGAACCCAGGACCCCAAGCACCAGAGGTGAACGCTCTACCATTGAGCTACCGCGGCCCCCCAGCTCTTTTCAAGTCACTGGTTGGTCAGCTCGGGTCATGGGTAGTCATCTAGGGTCGTGTTACGGGTCAGTCGAGTCAGCTCGGATCGGGTCACGTGTCAGGTTGGTTCGAACATTTTTGTTTCGGGTAAGGTTCCGGTCGGATTTTGGGTTAACTTGAACCGACCCAAAACAAAAATGTTTGACATAACCTGACCCGAGCTGACTCGACCGACCCGTAACACGACCCTAGCTGAATCTACTCATGACTCGAGCTGTCCCAACCAGTGGCCCGAAAATAGCTGGCCCGGCTCGAGTCGGAATCGACCCGATTGAGAGCACTGTTTATAAGCTAAGTTAAACATTTGTAGGCTAGTTTACGTTAGGGTAGGTTACGTTAGTTATTTTGTAACGTGTAATACGTTAAAACTCACCATCATAGGTCGAGGATTACCAGTATTTTTCAAATGTTTCGTAAGATCATCAACTTTCCCGCGACCAATACCATGAGGTGAAGCGAATGCAGCTTTACAAACAGTGACCTCCGCTGTCTAACCTTCTTGTACCACCCGCCGTCGGTATGAATATGATGTATCACAATAAGACGCTTCACTCTCGTTTTTCCTCGGCCTACGTCTCTGCACAGGTATTATTACAATTAGGCCTGAAAGGTATATGTTTATTTCATCATTTGACTCCATTTCGTTCATTCGTCTAATGATTTCTTGTTTTCCTACATCATTAACCTTCTCAAAATGTCGTTTGCAGGTGCACTCTGGGCCGGTCTCATGGCTCTGTCGTCCGAGTTTTGCATTACATCTCGAATTCTTCCATATGAAGATTTTTTTCTTAGATGTTGAAGGTGGAGCAGATTCTTCTTCACTCAGGGAATCATCCATGCTTTGTTGATCATTACCACTGACCATAACAACTAAAGAAACCCACGTTTTATTGTAAACTTCATGTAACTAGAGCACGTTTCTGAACGGAGACTGTGAACAAGTTATTTCTTAAATGGCCGATATCAATGCTGCCAGTAACCAGTCTGCCAACAATAACCTGGACTTAACAGCGTTTTCCCTAGAAGGTCGTAGACTTAACATATTCTTCCCCAGGATGGGTTTTCTTTACTCGTAAATATTTTCGGACTTATCATAGTGTTCCCCTCGTCATTAAATCAACAGAAACCTCCGTTTTCATAAAGCAACACTGTATCAAAAACAAAAAATATCGATTTTTGGACTTATCAGTTTCTTCCCCTGGACCCTTCATTTAGAATTGGTAAAATCATAACTTATAGAGGATTATAATAAAAGCATAAAAATTACAATACCAATCATGTATAAATTATCCTGTAAGTTACCAGCTTTGGGTCAGATTAAAACTCAAATATTTGTTTTCGGATTGCACTTAGAAGTAAGTCCTCTCTATATAATCCTGATTGGAAAGCCATGTTTAACACAAATTAATTAATCAATATTTATACGAATATTTTTTTATTTTACTAGTTTTACTATTCAATATTATATACACTTCATTTCCAAAATCAAAATCTCGAAAATGTATATTGTACGAGTGCAGACTCGCAAATAAATGATTATTTATCATATATATCGGTCTCTATTCGAAATTCTATTTAATCGAATCCGACAGGGACACAGACAGGAATATCGAGAGCAGGTGAAAAAAAGAGAGAAAAGAGTGTTGTAACCGGCGGGGACTCGAAGTCAGTTCGAATAGTACTTTACAAGCCGAACGCCTTAGACCACTCGGCTATGGTAACAACTAGTGATAGTAGCAAAGGCTTCGAGTAGTAGTTCTTATTACAGAATAACATTTTCTATTGCCTAAAATTTAAACCTAATTTACTTTGATATAATATATCTATTAATTTGTCACATGAACACGTTTTCGTTACTTTGATGAATGATGTGTGTTGATGTAGATTGTATTACACGTTCTTTTGTAAATATTATAGAAAGTATCTGGGTTATTTATGAACTTTTATGGAAATTGACTGGCGCATGCGCAGTACACAGACAGTTCAATTGGAAGGCGAGGAAGGAAACGCTAACACACTGTTAGAATGTTTCATCGCTGTGAAGTATAAAGAACAGCTAAAATGTATTTTACGCTTGTTATTGCGTAAATAATCACCAGGTTAATGTTTGTCCAAGTTCTCACTAATGAACTGGACTCATGAAAAATAATTAATATCGTCATTACTGCACAATATGAAGAATAAAGAACGTATATTACACCAGATTGTTCTCGAATTCGAACTTAGCTAAGGAAGGGACAATAAACAAAATGTGATTTATTCATTCGAATTGAAATAATTCAATGAAACTAGAAATTACACAATCAAAAGGAAAAATATCGTTAAAAGGACAATAATACTTTTATCCGAGATGTGAAATAAAGTTATTAATTAACTGAAATGAAAGTAATATTGAGCATGACATAGAGTAAGAAAAAAAAGTAAATGTATTCTTAGAAACGATCAAAGTAAATTCACAAATACTTTTTGAAGATATACTACTCTTCCTTTACGTTTTAACGAACTAATAAGTAAACAAGCAAAGGAAAAGAATGAAGAACGAAAGTATTGCTCTTGAAAAAATATAATAAATAAATAAAACTTAAATAAATGTTTACACAAAAAATAACACACTAGTACTTCGTGTAGTCACCTCCAGAGTCAGTAACTTCTTGAAGTCCGGAGGGGATACTAGACACAAGTCTCGAGGAATACGACGGTGTGTCACGAAAATGTTGCCACAGTTCCATAACATGATTTTGAAGAAACGTTTGGTCTCTGTCTTCACGTCTCTCTTCCCATTGTTGCACCATGTAGGCCCACAGATGTTCAATTGGGTTCAAATCTGGGGATAGAGGGGGCCACTTAATACAAATTAACTCTGGATGTTCACTTAGCCACTCTCGTGTTTGCCAGGAAGTGTGAACAGCACTGTTGTCATGCATAAATACAGGGTTTTCATAAAGTCTGGACGGATTTAATTTGCTTATAATTTTCATAAAAATGCTCATAATGAAATCAAATAAAGTGCAAGGATTAAATTTTTAGTTGGCAACACTGTTAGATAAGCGGCAACTCTTAACACGTTGAGAGGGAGGGCAAGGGTCAGTTTCTTACCAAATTCCATCCATTGTTGTTTTCATTGTTGTTTCAATGTTGACTGTAAAAAGTTGTAAGCTGTATTGGTGTGTGTGTCTTTTAAAGAAATAAATAAATGAAAAACTCCTCTGAGAAGACTATTTTTTTACCGTATCAAAGATGGCGTCGGTGAAAGAGAAAGCGCAATGTGTTCTGTGGTACGCAGAGCTAAACTCACCAATTCTGGTGTGTCGAAAGTTCACCCGACCTTACCCCCTGCGACTTCTGGCTTTGGGGTCGTGTCAAAACGGAAGTTTATGCAAAGAAGCCAAGTGGTTTGGAGAACTTAAAGGACAAAATAAGGACGTTTGTGGCCGGCATTTCGGATCAAACACGCGGAACGCTGTGAGTGGATTCCAGCGTCGCCTACGCGAATATGTGGACGTAAATGGCGCCCAGTTGGAGGTGTGGCGGTGACTGAACTGAGCTGGTGCAGATTACAGGTAAAAATTTAATCCTTCCGCCACCGTTTGCACTTTATTTGATTTTATTATGAGCATTTTTATGAAAATTATAAGCAAATTAAATCCGTCCAGACTTTATGAAAACCCTGTATATATTCTTCCTGTTCGGGGAAGTTTCTTTCTAAGGACGGTAACAACGTGTTTTCGAGGATATTAATGCAAACACTGCAGTTCATTCTCTCAGGCACCGCAACCAAATCTCCAGGACCAGCAGCCGTCATGTATCCCCAAAAGTGTGCTGATATTCGTCCTGAACAAGAAGTTTTGATAATATTTTGTTCAGCATACCTGGTTCCGCGCGGTCTATACAATATAACTCTGCCTTGTTGGTTAGACTTGAAAACCTTCTTGTCGGTCCAGATGACTAAGTCCCAATATGACTTAGGTTGGGTTGTGTTATTCTGTGCCCATTCCATTCGCCTGGCCTTGTGAGTTTCAGTCAGGAGAGTCTTCCTAGCGGGTCTTGAACAGTGTAGACCAGTCCCCAATAATCTTCTTCTTATTGTTTCGTGAGAACAATTATATTCTCTGGCTTTGTCCAAGAGGATCGACGTGTGGCGTAGAGGTCTGTTGATTACTTCTGTAACTAAAGCTTGATCTTGAGCTGCAGTTGTCACTTTTGGCCTTCCACTTCTTGACCGAGACCTGAGCCATTCACCACCTTCTTCATGTCGCTGAACCCATTTCTTGACCGTTTTCTTGTCACATCCCAGATCTCTAGCAATCTGAGGCAGTTTGTCCCATTTTTGCTCGGCCTATGATTTCTCCTCTCAGAGCAACAGACAGTTCTCCACAACCTTTAGAGCGAGGCATTTTGAGAACCTGTTAGAAATTTGTTTTCTGGTGTGTATGACAAATGTCGGTAAAGTGCATCTTTCTGTTTCTACTGCGCATGCACCAGTCAATTTTCATGAAAGATAATAAATAATCCTGACAATTGCTGTAATATTTATGAACGAATATGTAATAGAACTTATATTAACAACATCATTCGTCAAAGTAAAGAATACCGTAAACATAAAACAATTTCAACAGACTATTACATCAGGCCAAAATAGACTTAAACTTCAGAGAATACAAAATAAATTTCATACTGTAACAAAAGATTAAACATGAAACACGCTTACTATATTTTCAACTTGTCACATTAGCCGAGTGGACTAAGGCATTCGGCTAGAGATTTTGAGGCACCATTCAAGAGTAGCTCGAATCCCACCACAGTACAATTTGGTTTTACCTCTTCTTGACGTTTCTGTTTGATTTCCTGCAGAATTCTATTAAATATAATTTCGTAATACGCTAAAATATACGTAATATTTGAAGTTCTTAACCTCCCATTTTTACATTTTTCAAGCTCAGTTGAGAAGAAAGAGGGAAAATGAAAGTACAAAGATTTACAATGATTACTTTGCATTTACTTTCATTGTAATTGTGAATATTTTATTTATGAAAATGTATAATGAACTAAAAATATGTTTAGTAGGTCACATGTCTCCATTTTTCGATTCTAACTTGAAAGTTATAGTTTAAGCGGTGACATATCGAAGACCCAGGGGGTTGAGGGGGTTGTAACCCCTCCCATTGAAAGTTTTATATTCTATTGAAATAAAAAGTGTTTCAGTTTATAATCTTGGAAAAGCAACAATCACTGTGTGTGAAGGACGGTTTATTTATACTACGATTTATCACTTCCAAATGTGTAGAAGATGTGACTGGATACTGTGTATAATCATTCAAGAAATATAAGACAACGAAGGGACTTCGTAAACCCTTCACGTCACCCCAGGAAGAGGAAGTGCGTCCCGCCATCCCTCGGTTGGGAACTACTGCTTGCGAGAGAAACATCCTAACAGTGTGTTAGCGTTTCCTTCGTCGCCTTCCAATTAAACTGTCTGTGTACTGCGCATGCGCCAGTCAATTTCCATAAAAGATCATAAATAACCCAGATACTTTCTATAATATTTACGAAAGAACGTGTAATACAATCTACATCAACAACATACATCATTCATCAAAGTAACGAAAACGTTCATGAAACAAATTAATAGATATATCAAAGTAAATTAGGTTTAAATTTTAGGCAATAGAAAATGTTATTCTGTAATAAGAACTACTACTCGAAGCCTTTGCTACTATCACTAGTTGTTACCATAGCCGAGTGGTCTAAGGCGTTCGGCTTGTAAAGTACTATTCGAACTGACTTCGAGTCCCCGCCGGTTACAACACTCTTTTCTCTCTTTTTTTCACCTGCTCTCGATATTTCTGTCTGTGTCCCTGTCGGATTCGATTAAATAGAATTTCGAATAGAGACCGATATATATGATAAATAATCATTTATTTGCGAGTCTGCACTCGTACAATATACATTTTCGAGATTTTGATTTTGGAAATGAAGTGTATATAATATTGAATAGTAAAACT
The DNA here is from genome assembly GCF_964235325.1 of Thermobia domestica. Classification (NCBI taxonomy): domain Eukaryota; kingdom Metazoa; phylum Arthropoda; class Insecta; order Zygentoma; family Lepismatidae; genus Thermobia; species Thermobia domestica. The sequence goes on along the minus strand of NC_137457.1, from coordinate 237,132,362 downwards.
AGTAAAATAAAAAATATTCGTATAAATATTGATTAATTAATTTGTGTTAAACATGGCTTTCCAATCAGGATTATATAGAGAGGACTTACTTCTAAGTGCAATCCGAAAACCAATATTTGAGTTTTAATCTGACCCAAAGCTGGTAACTTACAGGATAATTTATACATGATTGGTATTGTAATTTTTATGCTATTATTATAATCCTCTATAAGTTATGATTTTACCAATTCTAAATGTAGAACGAGAAACAAGTGTAATATTATATTGGTTACGAAAAGCTTTTAAGCAATGATGCTTTCAGGATGTGATCTGAGGGAGAATTTGAGACCCCTCTCGAGCTAAGAAATTTCCGCCTTCAGGACCATATATTCGATCGTGCTCAATGTGGACTACCAATGTTTGCCCTCCACCCGCATATTGAAATTCCCCCCGAGGATAATTTTCTGAAGTCACCACTCTTTATAAATAGTTTTTCGTTACAAATCAGATGATAATAGAGTAGTGAGTATACTTCATTTTTTCAGCTATGGATTTTAGATGTGCAATTCCTATAATGTTCCATTCTAATCGAATTTGAAACAAAAGAAGTTTTCAATGAGTTACTCAAAGAAATATTTTCAGCCTCCGGATGAAAATAGGAAAACACTTAAAACAAAAACAACTTGCTACCGGGTTTGAACGCACAAACATGTGATTAATAGTGTATCGACCCAAACCACTCGACCTTTTGTATGCCTTTGCACATCTTCTTTTGTCTTTCGTGAAAGCAGTTTACTGTTCCATACTCGCTTTTGTTTATTCCGATACGACTATGAGTTCTCAGTAAATATTTGCAGGTTACAGCTCTTGCAATGTATAAAAGTGTTTTTAGAATAAATCACAATCAATATTATGTCCTAATAACATACGTAGAACAGGTTGAATTGGTGAAATGATTGAGGTTGGACAGAGCATAAATGTTTTCATAGTTAGGAGCCTGGATATGCAAACCCGCTTAACGTGGGGATTTAATTTTGTGAAATTTGGTACCTTAATCTTCGTGACTATTATCGAAGAGTTTCTCAGATAAGGAATTCTACTCCGAAAGCTCCTTTGAGTTCTCCTTTTCTACAACCTCATAGATATGAAGCTAGAAATAGTGCGGAATCTGGTGTACATGCTGGAGTTAATAGATTAGATTCTGGTGGGATCGAACATAATTTAATGGTTAAATATGCATTCAAAAGAAACAGTGAATCTCTTGAGTTGAGATTTAAGGATGTTAAATTAACAGATGGGAGTAATAGTCATCAAGTTTTCAATTTGTTGAAAATAGAAGAAACATTTTTAGAAACTAGTTATTCGCTCGGGATGGTATTAACCGTTCTTGTCGCCAAATATACTGGGGCTTTATTAAGAGAAATCTTATTTGCCTTGAATAACAGTGTAAGTTGGTATAATCTACGAGGGAATTTACTAAGTAATTTTGTTACTCCAGTGAGTAGGCATTCTTTTGTGTCAGAATATGTTTATAGAAGACAGAAGTTGTCTGAACAAATTAATGATTATGTAAGGTCTGTTATTGTAGCTATGAATGTACTAGGATTTGATGGCCCAGAGTCGGAATTAGTGAGTATTATTATGAGTGGTTTAAATCCTAATCAAAAGTACAGGATGTTGAATAACTATTTGCCTGCATCACGTTTGGAATTATTGGAAATAGCTGAAAAACACGTGTTGAGCTTTAGAAACCAGTTAGATTATAATAGAGAAATGAGTGATAATAGTAAAAAGTCTAGTATTCTAGTATCGAGCTATCATAATAATGGATTGGGTCCGAATGAAACCTCGGTGAATAATACTTTATTAGAAAATAAATGTAGATCGACCCTTTACGAAAATAAATTGAGTCGATCGATAGGTGGCTCTCGGGATTTTCGGAATTCTAGGGGTCCAAGTAATTTATCTGAGCCTCGAGGGAATCCTAGAACAACTTCGTCGTTTATTCCTTCAGAGATTGACAATACAGAGGCGTCTTTCGTTGTCGGAAAAATTAATAATCAGTTGACGGACATTTGCGTCGACGGTGGTTCAAGCTTCAACATTGTTCGTGCAGATTTGGTTCGTGCTTGTGGCTTCGAGAAATATATTACTACAACACAAGAGAAATTAGTAAATGCTCCATCAGGATTGCATTTTTCCACAAACAAGGAAATTGTATTGACAGTCAATTTTTCAGGACACTTTGAAAGAGTTAGTTTCAAGGTGGTAGATGAGTTACCTTGTAAGTGTTTGCTGGGAACTTCGTTTTTGCGTTCCACCAATTTGATCGTTGACTATTCTAATAATACCTTAGTTCTTCGTGGTGGTAAGAAAAGAATTGCTTTGAACTTTAAGAAAACAGTTCGGCATTTTGGTATTCAGTCTAAAGGATTTAAGTCTGGTCCTCATGCCGGCCAGTTGAGGGGGAAGAATGGAAATCAACAGAGAGTACAGGCTCGGGATTCTCTGGATCAAGATAAAATGGCTTCTATTTTTATATACGAAGATATCTTTGATTATGGTTTGCGAGATGAAGGAAATCAGTGCGATTTGGATCTAGTTGATGCCGAATCTAGAATTTTGGAGATTCGTGCTCCGAATAACTTACAGCTTGGTCAACTCAGAGCAATGATTGATTCAGAAATCGATTCGGGTCATCATATCTTATCATATCATCAAATACTTTATCTTCCATGGTTGATAGTTATGTGAGTGTTCAACCGCTTGGTAGTGTGCATGGTGCGATTGAAAGGTCCAAACATCAATTGTCTCCGAACCGGAACTTAGTTTCTGGGACTCCGAAGCAGAATAATGATTCATCGCAGCTTAATTCGTGCAAGACTGGTGGTGCGATTGGAAAATCTTGTGACCAGCATCCATCTTACGTGAACTTGGTGCCTTCGTCATCGGGATTTGGTTGTTCGTCTGGAACAGCTACTTGTGCTAGTGGTTCGGGTGGTGAAAGTGGAAAATCCATTCCTCGGTTGCCTTCTGATCAGAACTTGGGAGAGACGACATCATTAATTAACAACAATACTGTCAATTATCGATCTGTTGAGAGTTTAGGTGGTACGAATGCAATGTCCAATTTTGTGAATCCGTCCAATGGAACTTTGGTGACATCTACATGGGAAGACGGTTCTTTTCCGACTCGAACGTGTTGTAATAGATTTGATGGTGCGAGTGATATGCCCTTTGAGAATAATTCGTCCATGGGACAAATAGTGAATTCTGAATTCGACGAGAGATGTTATAATTTGGGAGAATCTTTTCAGAATTATGATAATGGTGCGAATGAAATGTGCTTTGGTCATCGGATTGTCGCTGATGGAGACACTTCGAAATTAGTTTTAAATAGTGAAAGACCTAATAAGGTGAATGTTTCGGAATCTACTGATGGTGTTAAGCAGTCATCTAGTAAAACTGTTACTACAAAAGACAATTTTGATCTTGTTGTGAATGATGATCCATCAAGAATTGAGATTCCAGAATCTGAGAGAGTTAAGAAGAACAGTACTCGCAAAAGAAATAGGAATCGTAGAAGAAAGAAGAAAAGGGTGGATAATGTGACAGAATCCTCGAAAAATGTTAGTGTCTTAGAAAAAATAGATGATGCTTGGCTTTCGGCAGTGAATAGTTCATCGAACGACAATGAACGTAAGGATGTGGTGTTGAACAATAGTAGTGGTTCCGAAGCATCTGATGTTGACTTAGAACAGTAAGAAAATTTCCATAAATTAATTCAGCGGAATCGGAAGTTTCAGCCTCCTGACCTTTCATCTAATCATAATAAAATGGCTCAGAATAACACACGGGTGAAGAATCAACCAAACATAAAGGTGAAAAATCAGAATTTAGGGCAAGACTCATGGAAATTCGATAACCCTGAGATTGTTACTTTCATCGACTCAATGAAAAGTAAATATTCCGATGTAATTTCCGATAGGGTTGGATGTGTTAAAGGGTTCGTTGGTTGACTCCATTTAAAAAAGAATAAACCTTTCAAGGATACCCCCTTTCCAGTTCCTAAAAATAAGGAGAAAATTTTTTATGATCAAATTGAAGAACTTGTTGAGGAAGGGATTTTATAAGAGGTTGACCATGCGAACTATGGCAGTAGTTGTTTCCTAGTGAAAAATAAGAGCAACACATATCGAATAGTAGGAAATTACATAAAGGCTAATAGCTTAATTGTAAATGACGTATATCCATCCCCGAATTTAGAAGCGTGTCTGACAGGCCTTGCGGATAAGAAACTGTACTCTAAATATGATTTAAAGCGGGCCTACAACCAAATCTACCTTGATAAATCATCACGTGAGATTACTACCTTGGTTACTCCCAAGGGATGTTATCAGTACACCCGAGTTCCGGTAGGAATAAAAACTGGGAGTAACATTTTGTCAAGGGCGATGGAAAAGGTATTAGGTGATCTAACAGATAAGGGTGTCAAAATTTATTTTGATGACGTCCTGGTAGCTAGCGATACAATTGAAGAACACATGTTAATGGTTGAAAAGGTATTACAAAGGTTCAAAGATTATAACATAACTGTATCTCCTGACAAATGTTTCATTTTTTATAAAAAGATCAATTATCTGGGGTATATTATTCAAGGAGACCAGATGGAAATTGACCCAAGCAGAGTATCTGCTATACGAAATATTCCTCCACCACGTAATAGACGCGGGTTGTTGAAAATACTAGGAGTATTTAGTTATTATTCTAAGTTTGCGTCGGAGCTCCAAGAGCTAATGGCTCCCCTTAGTGCCTTGAAATCTCCTAAGATTAAATTTGTTTGGACTCAAGAACATCAACAAACACTGGACAAATTAAAAATATTTTGATAGATAACATAGTTTTAAAGACTCCAGACCTTAGCAAACGTTTTGTAGTCCACGTTGACGGCAGCGGAAAAAGTATTGCCGGATGTATTTTCCAAAGGAATGCGAATGGGGATCTTCAACCTGTGTGCTTCTATAGCAAGAAACTCTGAGGCGGATAAACACCGCAGTATTTATGAGAATTTATAAGTCTTGTAAAAACAATATCTCGCTATAGACACTACTTGGTTAATGAGTGTGACGTGTTAACAGATAATAAAGCCTTGTCCTGGATACTTAATAACAGTAAAAGGCTCTTAAAGTACGGTCCTTTCGTCGAAACGCTTTGTCAGTTTAATTTTAAGATACGCCATATAAAGTCAGCGGATAATATAGTAGCGGATTTCTTTACACGAATCTACGATCCGTTTGAATTCAGTATATTGGATGGCCCGGTAGGATTAGCCGCATTTAGAAGAAATATGAATATAATGCATCTTTGGAACTTGCCTTTAATTAAGGATCCTATCGACAAATTACAACGAGAAGATCCGGATTTGGATAATATTATTAGAAGAATTGAGAACGGCGAGGATGTTCAAGGGTATCTCCTTAATAAGAATATTCTGCTAAAAAGAACTAATTCGGCGATTAACCCCTATAAGATAGTAATCCCGAAAGATTTGAGGAAGGTGCTTATTGAATATCATCATGAAGATGCGTTGGTTGGTGGTCATGCAGGTGTGTCAAGAACATTGGCTAAACTGATGAAGAAATTTACCTGGGGAGGATTGAAAGATGTCAAAAATTTTGTAAGTACGTGTGATGTGTGCCAAAAGGTTAAGGAATCGAATCAAAAGAAAATGGGACATTTAATTTCTGATCTCAGTAAAAGAGTTAATTCTCATTGGATGTTTGACATAGTAGGCGCATTACCGAATTCGAATGGATTTAAATTTATACTTATAGGTGTTGATAACGCCAGCCGATTTGTGGTTCTGGAGCGTTTGAGAACCATAAGTTCCAGTGTTGTAGCTAACAAGATGATGGAAATATTCAGTCGACTAGGCTTTCCGGAGGCCCTGTCCACTGACAATGCTTCAATTTTTGTTTCTGAACACTAAGAAATTTCTGTTTAGTTTGGGTATCAAACACATACGGCTGAGCCCCTATCACCCTGGTGGTAATGCGGCTGAAAGATTTATAAAAACCCTGAAGGCATCCCTTAGAGCTTACATCTCGACGAAGCAACATCTGTGGTCAACTCTTGTGCCGGAGCTCCAATTCACCTTAAATATAAGCGAGCACTCAGGATTAAAGATGTCGCCCATCGAAGTATATTTTGGACGTCCATATAATACACCGTTAGGAAACCGATGGAGCATCAATGATTCTGATTTTGGTGGAAAATCATCTGCTCAGATATGGAAAGAAGCTATTCAGAATATGGAGAAAAGTTGGGCAACAAGGCGTAAGTTGATGTTACGTAGAAGAAATCCCGTTAATTTAGACGTAGGACAAAGTGTCCTGTTAAAGGCACACGTTAAATCATCATTAAAAGATAAGATTGCAAAATCTTTAAGCGACAAATGGTTTGGTCCATTTGTGATTAGGAAATTTTTGACTCCGAATACAGTCTTAGTTTCGGATGAGAATGACACGCCAGACTCATATCGCCGTTCGCATGTCTCAGAATTGAAAGTCTATACGAATAGGAGAGATTAATATTAATATTGTCAGAACTTAGTTATCCTGGTCTTAAAAAATAGTCTTAGTTTGTTTGTATATGTAGTTATGATATAAAAATTTTTAACTGAATTAAATGTGATATTTGTTGGACCTTTGTGAGTAATGATGCTTGTTGTATAATTAATTATTCATTATGGCCATAATGAACAAAAAATGTAAATAATTGAGTATTTATTGTTTCAGCATTTGCTATTATCATTTTAATTTGTATTTGTTGTTGTCTGTATTCGTATGAATGTTACTTATGATATTTATATATTCCGTAGCTATCCAGTGCTGTTAACGAAAAAATTCTTGGTGGAGAATTTTTCTTTTTTTCGACGAAGGCCAGCCTGTAACGATCCCGTTACTATGAGTTGGAGACGAAGAGATAATGGAAAAACTATGTAAAAAAGAAGAAAGAAAAAGTTTATAATTATGCGATATTGGTGATTAACTTTTCTCTGATTTGTAAAAATTAACAAGAATTTGTAACCTTTCCTTGTTTGCTTCTTTTTTTTAAAAAAAAAGGCAAAGGAAATGAGAATCTATTTACGATTGTACTTAGAGAGAGGGAGAAATACATTCCTTTTCTCAATTCAAGGTCGCTTGCGCGGTAGGAGACGTGCCTTATCGCGATCGTAGCGCCGTTGTCCTTCGTGGGAGCTCGCAGCCTTCCCGGCTGCGAACAATCCCATGAATTTCGTTGGAAGGAGGACGTTTCCTGCAGTCTACGAGCAGGCGGATAATCTATCGCCGATGTTAGAAAATGGGACGCGTGTCTTGTTCGTTTGACTTAGTTTGTAGTGTCTGCTATTTTCTGCATTTAGTTACATCTGGAAGGAGTTAAATCAATTAACAAGAATAAAGGTGCAAGTTGTGTTGTGTTTCGTGATTTTCTTTCTTTTTAAAAAGAAAGGAAGAATAATAGTGATACGAAAATTGCAAACGGAAGGTTGGTGTTTGACCATGTGCATTGGTGCTATCTGAATAAGATTGAAGTGGTTAGCTTGTGCTCTGTGGTTTTTCCATTTTTCCGAATAGTGCTCGAAGTGTTGAGTGAAACTTCGTCATTGCTTACGTTTCCATATTTTTCGTCAGACAAGTCTGTTTCGTGTTCAGGTGTGCAGGGGCATTTGATGAATTCAATCTGTGACGTAGATATCTGTATAGTTGACCTAAGTCTTGGTCAATAAGTCGCTATTCTTTTCGGCGACAAAAATTCATCGTATTTTATAGAGTGATAAATGGTGAATTTCCTTGTTGGTTCCTTACGGCAAGAAAGAGTAGATGTGCTACTGAGTAAAATAACCCTGTTCTTGGCTATTGCCTTAAAAATAGCATGTTGTTCATGCATTAATGCTCGTAATATCCTAATTCTGAAGTGGTTTTTGTTTGGTCGGTGGAATGATAAAGTGGGATATTTCGAGTGAGAACAGAGGTCTGCTCCCCATTGCTCGTTGGAACGCATGGTCTTGCAATAGAATTATATTCCCTGCAATCGTAGTAACGACCACTCTCTTGGTTTAATTGTCTGACGGATCGGTGGAATGATAATGTGGAAAAACGAATGAGAACACTTCAATTTGTTGAAACCAGACCTAAGTTCGGTCATAGTGGTTTTGGTGAACTTGGAAACAGAGCGTGACTTTCGTTATTTTAAATGGAAGTTAGTTTTATTGAATGGTGGAATGATAATGTTAAAGATTGAGGTGAGAGTAGTGGTGAATGTCACTTGGTAAGAGACACTGTACCTTATCCTGGGTTTGTCTCGTAGTGTCACTGAAAATTTATTTCGTGACTCTCGATGTTTTGTGGTCCGAGAGAGCCGACTGAATCAGTGATCAAACTAGTTACATTCTGACATTTTCGTTTTCAGACCTAAGTATTGGTCTTTGAACTACTTTTTCGAACACAGCCAAAGCACATTTATTCTTGTAATCTGATACAGAACGGACGACAACCAGACTGAGGGCGAGGTATAAAAACCAAAGAAAGGTAATAAAAAAAGATGATAAGAGGTAAGTGTACATTAATATATATATTATAGTTGATTGTCCTTTGTTTGTGTTCTGTGTCTGTGGGTCGTCATGTTTGATTCCAAATAGAGTCGATTAATAGATTATTTCTTGGATCGCGTTGACAGAATTTGATATACTTGTTAAATTAATTATTATCGTTATTTCCATCATACACCTGACGGATCTCTGGATATTGGAGATTGCCCCCCCCAAAAGGATTTTTCTTAATCGTTTTCGAGATTTTTTTTCTGAAAATACCTTTGATTTAAGATTCTGAAATTCAATTTAAGGAATTTATTCTCTCTACTCTGGTCAAATACATTGAAATTGATAAAAGAAAAAAGGAATTATAATTATTATTCACGAAATTCGTCTTGAGATTAAATTGTTATTGTTCCTGGATAGGCTTGTGACTCCGATGAGAGATAGACTATAATATAATTATTGACTGAATATTATCGTTGGATCTATAATACGAATTGACTTCGAAGGAAGAAAGAATTGTTTGTTGCTCAATATTTTATTCGAAATTATTTTGTATATTATTATAATAAATTATATATATACTAGAGTTTTTGTTATTTATTTGTTATTTATTTAAATATATATATATATATACATATATTTTTTGACTGGTAACTGGTATTTACATTAACTTATTGTTTGGTTATGCATAATTATCCATCTGTTAACTGCCGTATGACGCGGAATTGCGTTCGTCTTCGTAGATCCCTCTGAGGTTGGATTTAGGGTGGTGTTGACTGGTCAACATTGCATGACCTTTGATATCCATGAATGTTGTCCTTTTAACATCGGCTCTTATCCTGACAGCGGATGGGAACGCTACAGACGTAAACCGAGCAAAGATGATTGTAGGTTTGAGATACAAAGGCTCAGAAAAAAAAACTTGAGGTTCTGAGGGCAAAACACCCAACTAGCGGAAAGCTAGTATCGAATCAACTCTGGTGAACATACTAACGAGGTACACGCAATATTTTCTCAATTAATAATTAAATCGGAATTGATAGTAGATTTATAGCATTCAGGTGTTTGTAGAGAGATTGTATTGGTGACATAATTATATTCAAAGGATGAGTAATTAATTGCAATAAAACCCGTCTTGCTATCTAACTCGAAAACGGTAAGAACACAGAACTCAGGGTTTCATCAGAAACTAGCACAAAACTTCTACATAGAAGAAAAGTATCAGTTCGCAGTTGAAGGGAGGAAAGATTGAGACAAGGACATAAGACCATAAAATGCAATTGAAATGGCTGTCAGTAGTTGCCCGGAGACTCATAGCTTCGAAATTCGTTCCAGGGCATTTCTCCGAGCGTCCACAATGAGAGTTATCAGGATTTAGGCAGATCTATATTCCCCAATCCTATGTTTAATCCCACGCCCCTAAAAAATCTGAAATGAACATTACCTCCTATCCTGGTCAATGTGAATTACCAGTAATTTCGCAGTACTGCTATTGACATCTATTGTAATGTAATTTCTCCACGAGGAAATGTGTAATAACACTGTCAATATTTACGTCTCGACTACCGAGATAGCACAGAAAAATTTTTAAAAATGTTTAAAAGTTTGCAAAGGCAAACTAAAAAGTTTGCAAAAAACTTGCCTTTTCAAATGAGAAAATTTGCCGAAAGTTCAATGCAAATAACGAAGTTGACGCTGGCTGAGTTTGCAGCAAAGTTGCCTCAGAAAATGAAAACATCTGCCAATACAAACGAAATGTTTACGACTGCACAGCAAGAAAGTTTGCCAGGACTTTCCTGCAAATATTTTGTGCAAATTTTCTTTGACAAAGTTTCCGAAAATGAGCTGATAAATTTGGTGAAAATATTAAAAGGTTTGCAGCAACATTGCAGAAAGTGTTTTCACGATCGCAAGATCATGTTTGCTGCAAATGTATCAGGTAATGTTTGCTGGAAATGTATCAGGTAATGTTTGCTGCAAATTTATAAAGTGAAACCTAACTTAATGAAACATCAAAATTTTTATAATGTGGATCGTCTTTTATTAGTGGCAAGCATTAAACATCTTTAGCTACTTGCCAAAGATAAGAAACTTACGAACGATAAACGCACAGACAAAGGATATCGCAATGTATCTACGTACTTAGTCTCACACACATTCACAAAATAACGTCAGGCTGCCTCGATCAATAAAAACATCTGATAAGAGACCAGTGAGTTTATTCTGGAGTCCTCTGGTGTATTGGTTTTTCTCGATTCTCACTCAAAGATGCTAGGTCCTGAAGTTAGAATTTCCCTCAGGAATGCTCGAAAATTCCCTTTTTAAGATAAAATTTCCCTCATTTTTTCACTATATATATATATATATATATATATATATCATTGTTTTAAGAGAGCATTGCTGCGTATCTAGGATTATTATACTGTGCTCATATATCTACAACATACATTTGTGCTTTTGATCTTCTGTTATTACTTCAATGTTATCTTGTATAATGACATCCTCAAGCCAGGCCGCGGAAGACTTGTGGGGAAAAAATCAATTTGTCACTTCGTGTGTGGGATTTAGAAACAATGCTACCGTCTTCCGTTCATACTGCCCCAATGCTTAGTAACATAACATTTGTTGAAAAGCTAAATTTCCCTACATTTTATCTCATACTCGTAAAATCTCCCTTTTTCCCTCCTTAAAAAATCTTTGCTAAATCTCCGTAAGCCGCAGGAAATTTCCCTCAAACTAGCATCACTGTTCTCACTTCCCGCGTGTTTTGTCAGTTGTAGCGCAGTGAATTCTGGGTACAATGCGCGCGCACTCGGTAATATCATCATATATTTGCTTTCAGCAAATTTTTCGAAACAATTTTTTTACAGAGTTGAAAACTGTTTGCGACGGCAAACTTTCAACGCTATATTTTCAAAAAAGATGCAAGTTAATTGCAGTGGTGAATTTGTTTTTACAAATCAGCGAAAATTACAGATCATATTGAAAGCTTTTAATAAATATTAAGAAATTATGCCTTCACAAACTTTCAGATTGTTGGCTCCACTAAACGAAGCAAAAATTTGCCGCAAGTATTCGTGCTATCTGGGTAATATACATATACAGGTAGAGCTTTATTTTCTCACATTTTCAACAGTTAAGTGATTGAATAGTGTATTATAATTAAAAATACCTACCATAATTTCTTTCGTAAATAACTATATATAGCAAAATTCTTAAACACTTCACTTCGCAGGAATCACTTTGCGTGTAACAAGCAAAACAACAGGTTTGGCGCCTCAAAAATGAGAGGGAAGTAGAAGAAAGGAGACAAAAATGACACAGCATTGTGTTATCGCAGTCAGTGCTGACAATATAGTTTCGGTCGTCACTTATACCACTAGACCTACAACAGCTACAATATATTTAGTAGTGCGACAGGCGGAATGTGCATGAGCTACAAATGAATATGTTTCTTACTAGTGTCAATCATTGTTGCTCCCACTGTACATTCTACACATACCTTTTTCTCCCACTTGTTAACATTGACAAGCAGCTGTACCCGGCTTTGCGAGTACACAACCATAAACTGTTTGTGTACATAGTACACTTTTGGGTCTTTGAATGACTCTGACCGCGAATAACAAGGGTGATGATCGGACGGGAGCCAGAAACATCCGGGTGTCACAATAAGTGTAAGTTACAAATATAGTGCCTTCAGAACGCAGTTAGAATGCATATATATTTTCAGAGTTGTGTGAATTAATGATGATTTCAAGGGATGGCCTGGGGAGGGAATTCTATCGCTGTACAAAAGCTGCGGAATTTTCCTAGGAGCATATCCCCGACCATGTTCAGCGTATGTCATCAGTATTTTCTCAGTACTTTTTTTTACCCCCTCCCCATATGAGATGGAGGTGTAATCTATGTGTTCGTACTACTGCTGGCAAGGGGGTGTGTGGACAGTCGCGCAAGCGTAGTGCGCCTGTCACATGCTCGGTAAGCTCCATAGTTGGATCTCAAGGAACATTTCCAGTTACAGTAACTTCTTTGAATCAGACGATGATAAGAGTTTCTTAAATGAAAATTTCTCTAGCTATGTATTCAGTATCATTTTTATTGCTTGTACATGATAAGCGTTTAGCTCTAAGAATGGAATAGCGTAAAAGAGATATCTGTAAAGCGTACAAAGAGAAAAGAAATAAATCGGTGGAATCTAAATTCTACCAAAAAACCTACTGAGTTGAAAATATGGAAAAAAGATCAGCTCACATATGGAAGTGCTAAAGGTGTCCAAAAGATGCAAAGGAAAAGCTTTTTCAAACAAGCCAGAAGCGTGCATCTCTATTTACTAGCGTGCATCCCTATTCAAAACTCGGGACAGATATAAATACTAGGTCACGAAATTTATTCCAACCTGTAGATTGTAATACACTGCTAGCTTGTAGTTTGAGTGAAACTGCATCATCACAGTTAACTGAATTTGACTGACAACAAAGAAACAATTTGCAAGAAAATTTGCAATCTCCAACCATACTGTTTTGGTGTTAAACGTTCAGGAGCATGAGATTCGTTCTTTTATGGATAGCATGGCTGAAAGAGAAACGGTAAGCGAATATTTTGTAAGTAAAAAATGTTCAGAATCAACGTTTAAGGAAGAGGAAATAAACTGGTGCCCCTTACTTACGTATTATTGACTTCATGTTAGCTAAAGTTAGGTTACTTTGCTTAAGAATGATAAAATATGTTCACACATGATATGATAATTGTGATTTAGTGATACTTTGGACCTCGTACATAAGAAAAATATACAATTCTAACCGTTTTATGCGTGTGGTAAATACGGTTTCTTGATCCTTGCAAAAATTTACATCGTATTCAGCTTTTACAGCTATTACTAAACGCGGTAAGAGATAATTTTGGTTAGTGCACTGCTTAGCTCAATTATAGTTGGAACCTAAGTGAGTAATGTAAGAAGAGGTCATTCAAAATTTACGTTAGGACCTAATATGGGGGCTATTTTCCAAAATGGCGTCCTCAGATCGAAATTCCATTAACGTTGGTGAATTGTATCATATTTGGAGTCGTTCAAACATATTTTTGATTCGTAGAACACGAATCCAAAGTCGAATAAAGGATCAGACATTAACTTACACTAGATTATTCGGCACTATCTTCTTCTTTTCTACTATATAAAGCTACATGAACTAACTGACTAACTGACATAAGTAGAGATCAGGAACTTGGGCCGATTTTGACCTTTTACCCTTAGAGCCCCCGTAACCACTTTTTTGTTAAGTGCTAAGAACACAAACACAGTCACACACTCGCACTTGTCGAGGCCTGGAACTGTTGAAAACCGTAAGTTCCATGAGAACTGGATCTGTTGCCAGACTCCGTGGAAGGTTGTGATAGTATATGATTACTATATATTGAAGAATTGATGATGATCAAACTCCATCGAATTTAGCCTTAGTTGCTAAGAGGAACATAGCGTTTTATGGTTATTTTTTGACAGAAGTATTGAAGAGATTTCATCGAATCAAATATGACTATTTTTTCAAAGTCAAGTTTTTATTGCCGCAAGTACCGTGTCAGGTTATGTATATATCCAGACTCCATCGAATTTAGCCTTGCTTTTCTTTCATGCGAAAGTGATTAGTTATGTTCCATAGTGTAATGTGTGAAATTTCACCGAATCAAGTTACCTTGATTGCTACTACTCCATTTTTGTTTTGCCAAAGTCATGTTTTTGTCAGATGTATTGGGTCACGTTTTGCATGTGTGTGTATATATGTGTGTGTGATTGAATCTTCTAAGGAAATGTATGAGATAAATCTTGGATGTTAATTGATGAAGTGTGTTTGTATGTACTCGCTGACTACGTCTGTAAGAGGATTTCTTTGTCTGTGTATTAAAATAGGAAAGTATACGTGAAAAAAAATCATATTCTTCTAAGTTTTAGGTCCCATGATTAAACCTAAAGTATTGAAAAACTTACGTTACATCATAACTCATAATAATACGTGAACTGTAATCGACAGGACTCACCCAGAATACAAGATTACTTGAGTGTTTTGCTGAGCTTTGACGTCTCATATTTCATTGATAATTCACCTCGATCTTAGCTACCATGTGAAACATATTATATTGACGCTAAGGTGTGTCGCGAGATATCTCTGCGTGAGGTCTGAGACCAGACGAACACTAAACGAAAAGACGCATCACTTGTTCTGTGGTTATGTTTTAACTTTGATAATATCAAATGATAGATCTTCTTAAGCTGAAAACTTATCATGAGATGTAAATATTTATATGAACAGAAATTCTCATAACATTCATTAAGATAAGTTTGTCTGTTGCATGATACATTTGAATGATAAAACTGATTTTATTCCGACGTCTCCTTTTTAGACCAGCAATTTGTTTTATATTATTGACTTCCCTTCTCAGCTGTCACTGAGAATCAAGACTAAAGCCCACTTACACACATAATGTTTGTTTCTGTGACCTCACATAGCAAAGATGAATGCTCTAATATTGAACAACCGTGCCCCATTACTTATGTAATGTAAATAAAATAAAGGGCATGTCTGACTGTCTGTCTGTCTATTTGTGTGAGGAGAACTTAGGGTTGTTAGTATATGTAGGAATTAATTGCTTGTTCTTTGGTATTACGTAATTGAACTACTTTTATTTGTTTTCGTAACGTAAAGGAACTTTTTTTATCACTGTAGTTCTTAGTTTAATAGTATTGGTATTAATTATAAAATTTGCTGTTTGAAAATCTTATTTTCGTGAATGTAAGTGCTATATTTTTAATTATGTGAAATTCTCATTTGAGTCCTTGTTGCTAAGAGCTTAGCACATGTGCCATTGATGTTGAAAACTTGAGTTCGACTCTGGAAGGAGGCTCATGTGGTTTGGATTTCAAGTTAAGCTGTAGATCCACGTCTCATATAACTTCGGATTTAGTGTTAGTTATTTTGATTCCTCTGGAATGGAATGATTTTAATCTGATAGTTACTTGAACATCCTGCTTCGCTCCGTTTATGTGTTATCTTGGTTTTATTATTAAAGTACCTTTTGAAGTTGGGATTTCACTTTTCGTATAGCTTCGGGGATATTCTGACTTATTCTGATTATTCTACAATATAATGATTTTAATTTGATATTTACATGAACATCCTGCTTAGAGTCATATCATATGTTCATAATATCAAACGATAGCTCTTATTAAGCTGAAAGGTTCTCATGGAATGTAATTCTTTATATGAACAGAAATTCTGATAATAGGGTAAAGGCGCCGAATATGGAATTCATTTGTTTCTTCTTTATTTCTTAGAAATTCATACTCCAGAATAAAAATATTATACATGATAATACTTGTGGTACCTTTGCAAAACAAAATACGAGTAGAAAGTTTGTTCTACATTATTGATTTTTTACAATATTACAAAATTGAAAGAAACTCAATTTCCCATATTAGGCACACCCAGCTCCTAATATGGAACACTACCTGTTTCTAAAATGGAATACTAGAACAAAATATGCGCGTCGGCCTACAATGCGACATTAGATAATTCGAGCATAGGTAACGCATTTATTTGTTTATTTAAGGAATAAATTTATTCATTATCAAGGAAATTAGCAAAGGAAGAGTTCGAGCCTCCAACTCCGTGGATATTTCTGCAGACTCCTGACATGCAATAGTATTCAGCACCAAACTTATGAATCCCCACTTTATGCCATTCTAAAATACAGCCCCTTTAAAAGTATAATTTTCTATATTTTTTTCTGGTGGTATCATGTATTGGTTTACAACACTCTGTATTCATTTAGACAAAAAAGTTTATATTCACCTTTACATCAGTATCTCCTGTAAACATTCGTTTTTGTTTCATGTTCGTCCGATTCGTATGTCCTGAGCAATTGTGGTTTCCGTAAACGTTTGCAAATGCAAAAGTTGGCACTCCGCTGACAACAAAGATGGCCGCCATTTAGGAACACTTGCACATACGAAAACGTGAAAGATGTTGACCTTCTCATACACGCATTTCTTTACGCTAAAATTTTTATAATTTTCGGAGATGGTCGAGCAACCATTTTCACCATTTTTGGACCACTTCAGATAGTTTTACCCATGAGAGATCTCGGGATCAGCCAAGTGAGCCGAAAGTTAGCATTTTCTGTCATGTGTACCTTGGTCCAGGCCGAGACGAAGCTTTAAAGAAAATCGAATCAGGGGTCCCAGTTATGGGGTTGGCTGGGAGTTTACCTGGACATGAAAAAGTAGACGTAGAAAGTGATTGGTATTAGTGCAGAATTCGTAGTTTTCGCGGTGGCTGAGATCAAAATTTAAACCCCAATGGCATTCATTCCAATCGACTAAGGGCCTTTGGTCATCAGAGAGGCTAAGGGATACTAAGACAGGTAAAAAATAATCAAATGATCGACATTAGTGTTAAATTTATAGTTTTCGGTAAAGAAACGATGACAATGAAGAAAGTGGAAGGTAAAGGGAGAACCTATATAGAGAAAAAGAAGTCCTGCCCACACAGTGCTTGCCCACCACAAATAGACATTTGGTAAGAGCTGTTACCTCACGCACCAGAGTTCAATGCAGTGAACAACCGCGGCCCCATCCCCTCTCTAATATAAACAAATAAAGAGTTTGTTTTTCTGTCTGTCTCTGTGAGACCTGGGCACCAGATAAGTGAACCAAGACCGTACCATAGTATACGTATTTTTGATGTGGGAGATCGAAGTTTAATTCTCAGTGAGAGCTTATGGGGTTCGAAAATGAAATGAAATCTTTCACTTTAACGTACCACGTTTATACCTTTACCTTAAGGGAGACAAATGGTCAAGGCAAGTAAATTACGGTGGAATAATATGGGCAATGACAAAATATAAGGTGGGATCTTGGAACCAGACAAGGGAACCGAAAGTTACCAAATCTTTTTGTCATGGGTACCTTGGTTGAGGTCCCAGGCCTAGAAGAAGCATTGTTTCACAATTCGAACCAGGGAAACCTAGGGGTTGGGATTGGACGGGCATATGTAACATGTATCATGTAAAAATAGTGCAAAATGGCCGATATTAGTGCAAATCCATACTTTTCGCCATCCCTGAGATCAATGGAGAAGTTGTGATCGCATTCAACACATTTCGCTAAGGCCCATGGCTGGTCAATTGGTCTGGGATACGGAGACATGTAAAAATAATTCAAGATGACCGATATTAGTGTAAAATTCATAGTTTTTTGGGATTCTCTTAGCTCATTGGCGAAACTTCATTTCACGTTTACTTTCAAATATAGCACACATGAGTTAAGGAACAGTCCTTACAGATGAGTTCACGAGACATGTAAAATAATAATCCAAAATGACTGATATTACTGTGAAATCCATAGTTCTCGCGGTCGCTGAGATCAGTTGTTACACTCCCACAGACATTGACTTCCAAATACAGCCATATTTGATGTTTATCATTAGGCTACTGTTTTGAAAAATGTGTTAACGATTATTCTTCGAAGCTGAGAAACATGATGATAATATTGACAAAACTAAATGGCGAAATGAGAATCCGTCGAATATGGTATTTGCACAAATCGGTTTGGTGGATACTGGGGTTGAACCAGTTATCACACGCACGAAAGGTGAGCGCTCTACAATTGAGTCACTGCTTCCCCTTCAATGAGTGCTATATCTGTATTATTGAATATAGAGGTAATGCTGCATCAACACAGGGAATCGGGCGGAAACGAAAATTGCGAAAACGGAAGAATAAGTAGAAAACCCACGCACAAAGTGTTTGTCCACCCGAAAACTCACTTGAAGCAAACTGTCAACATAGACTTGTTTCTTTCACGTTTTTGTTGTACGAATTAAAAAACATTTTTAGTACACGTGTAATATTGGAAGGGCCTCGAGTACGAAAATAAGTAAGTTTCCGGATATAGTTTCCTTTCATCGACATCATAAAGTACACATAGCGTGTATAGAGAGAAAAGAGGAAGCAGAAGGGAGAAGTGAAAATCATCGCTCACGAATATACAATAGTTTAATATTACATTTTGTCTTACCTTTTACCTATGTGCATATAGTGTTTTCACTTTAGTAGAATAGTAACATAAAAGGTATATATACCCCTTTTTCCTTATCCTTGTTGTTATCATTATTCCTTTGTAAAATACTTATGTAAGAGATAAGTTGAAGATAAGTTGGTAAGAAGAGCACGGATGAAGTTTTAAAGAATATTGAAAAATATATTGGAGACGTAGAAGAGGAATGGCTTGGGAGACCTGGGATCGATTCCTGGCGGGAGCTTATGTGGTTCGGATTGCATGTTGATCAGTAGTTCTACGTTTCCTATAACCTCGGTGCTAAACGTGACGTTAAACTCAACAGTAAGAAGAGAGGACAACTGAGAAAGAAGTAGTAAATCTTACATTCTCACAGGTAATGGGACATGGTTAGCTCCTTCAGTGTGGGTGGCGAATTAACTCGTGTCTTCAAAACGCACCTGCTGTGCGGATGGCGTATATATACGCTTTCATTTTGATTTGGCTATTTTGTGTTGCGTAGGGCGAATATACTTGCCCATAGTATGAGTAATGTTATCCCGACAATATTTAGCGAGTTTGCGCTCAGCTGGTTTCAATTGTTGCTTAATTAAAAGAAGAAGAGGAAAAAGAAAGAAATTAAAATAGAATTTGGGCTTCGTCAAATATAGTTTTCATTCTTTGTTTTGTTAGAGAGCAGACAGTACAGTAATGACTTCAAAACGATATTTCAACGATGCTGACATCGAGGAAGAGTTATCAATTAGTGATTTTGATGTAAGTGATTTTCAAACAGATTTAGAATCAACATCCAAAGTTCTAAAAAAAAAAAAAAAACTACACTTTTTACAGCGATTCGCATCTGAAAATTAAGCACTGAAGGGGTTAGAATGAGGAAGAAAAATATACTGTAGAAGAGTCTTAGAAAATACAGACAGAATTTTCTTGACGGTGTATTTCAAAACCCTGGAAAGAAGGGAAAGAAGAAGAAGGAATACATCCATCTTTAATAGAAATACTAGCAGAAGCTAATACTGAACAAGAAGAAACAGATCTTAGTTTAAAAGAAATAGAGAAGTGATTGAATGATTTGCTATGTGAATTTAAAGCAGAACGGAACACAAGGTTACAAGTGGGGTTTGGAAATAATAATAACAGATGTAATCATGATAGATTTGATATAATAGAAGAACGTAGAAGACAGTATAGAAGATACAATATGGAGGGTACAATGTTAGGAATCCGTTTAGCTCCGCGCGTGCGGATGAAAATACTTTTAACACAATTGAAACCAGCTTACGGGCTCTAATAGATTATTTGTTACATAATGTATAAAAACACGTTTACGTAGGAATAACATTCACAAATGAAAGAAGGCATTCGCCTTTTTGATTATCGTTTAGAGAAGCTAGAAATCTCTTAGCAGAAGTGGTATGACTAAGTTATGAAAAAGTACTCCAAAGTAATGTGGTTTTTCTTATAAACGAATAAGGTGTAGTGAACTTCCATCATGTACGTATGACAAGAGGATAATGTTTTTTGGAACAACATGTTATGAAAACCAACGAAGATTTAAAAGCAAAACAGCGTATTATTACAATTAAGAACTAAGGTAAAAGATGTTTAGAAAATGCAATCATTGTTGCCATTGGTTTGGAAAAGCAAAAGGGGAAAAATTAAACCGTGTACAAAAGATATATAATGCAAAATAAATATGTAAAAAAAAAAGGGGAGAAGGAGACCTAAGTAAAGCTACTGATGTAGACCTCAGCCATGCTGGTGGAATTCCTGAAATTCGTAAGTCTCAATAGCATTTAAAAGATTATAAAATCATAGTCTATAAAAGATTTTCAGGAGGTGATGCTATGTTTGAAGCACTATCAAGAAAACATCTTTAAATTTGCTTTTCACAGATAACCATTACAAATTAATTGAAAGCTTGGCAGTATGTTTTACGTGCAGTTATTATTGTGAAAGTTGTCATAAGAAATAGAGCATGAACATTTGGAACATTGTGTAATTTTGTGTTTCCTATGTCATTAGAAACCACATGTGATTTTAGAGAAGACCGTATTACATGCAAAAATTGTAATCGAGAATTTTATGGTTAATCATGCTATGATTATTCATGCCAGCTCTTTATCAAAATGGAAAATCTTTATGTGCAATTGTTCATTGTTATGCAGTATTCGAAAATTTATTTGATGAATGAAAAAGGATCTCACGTATGTAGAGGAACGTATTGAACATTTGTTATACAATGGTGCCTGCTAATCACGATTGTTACATGAAAGTGAATGAAAGAAGATGAAAAAAGGCGAATTAAAAATTTATGATTGAAAAAAAGCTGTGATTGCTTGCAATGATATTAAATATACACAAGATACTAAAATAGAAGATGATGAAGCAAACATATATGAACATATACATAATGTCTTAGTTAGTCAGTATGCATCCTCCCTTTGCAATGAAGAGAACAACATGGAAAAACAATGTATGGTTAGTGGAAAATATGAATATATATGTAATGGAGAAAATGTAATAGAAGTCTTTCTAACACTTACGAAAACGACGCCCAAACATTAACACAATAAAATACGCTGCCCATAGTTTGAAAGGCTTGGATGCACACTCCAACATAAAGACTATGGTTGAGAGTATGAAATGGTCTCCAGAAAGGACCATGAATGGGGCGAAAATTTTATCTCGTAATGTAGGTAATGTAACTTTCATTGATTCACTAAGTTTTTTTAACTATGCTATTAAGTAAATTAAGTCGTGCCTTTGATCTTCAATCCTGCAAACGGTATTTCTCACACTTTATATTTGAAGCGAGAACGAAACGTATGAAGGTACACTCCCACATATAAGAAGAAACGTCTCGAACCACAGAAGCCAAAATGGCAAACGAGAAATAATTACCGAAAGAAAGATTATACTATCGTTAGCATACCGGAAACGTAGGTGCATAAGTTGAATGAGATAAAACGACGTAGAATTCCGAATTCGTATGATACTGTACCATATGGATACACTAATTCTGTCAAAAGGAGAATAATAATGTAATATGGACCCAACCATATATAAATAGATGGTTGAAGAGAGAATTATCACACTCCTTAACATGGATAAGACGTGCAAACATCCCTTTTCATGCATTGTTACTGGACCAAGTGGATATGGAAAACTGCATTTCTAATACTAATACTTTCTAATTTATCACGCATGGTTAATACATCGAATCGTAATATTTATTTGTACTATGGAGCATGGCAAATTCATCAGAGAAATTTCAATGATACTGCAATTTATTGAAGTATTACCTCGAACTAATGACTATTTTTCGGAAACTGGGCTTCATCTTATCATTATTTTTGACGATCATAATTATCTGTCAAGTGAACCGTAATAGAGTTGACTTTCTTACAAAGGGTGGTCATCATAGAAATCTTGGTGTATTATTTATTACAGAGAACGTATTTCACGAGGGAAAAAGGAATCAGATATATGAGTTTGAATTGTTCTTGTCTTCTATTATTTAAAATTCCAAGCGATAAATCACTAATTAAACATATGAGTTATCGTGTAACTCCCGAGAATCGGACCTTCAAGAAACTTTTAACGACGCAACAAAGTTACCATATGGGCATTTATTAATAGATTTAAAACAGGACACTCCAGATGAGATTCGTTTTCAAACAAATATATTTCCTGATGATGTTTATCAAAACGGTTATGTTTCAACGAGATAGAAGAAGGAGATGATGATGATCAAGTTGTGTTTATAATATTCATTTTAAACTGTGTTTCTTCATTCTTTTAATATGTTTCCAAGAGTAAAACACGGAGACCTACGTATGCAGGGTAAATGAAATCCTAAATGGCTTAAGGATATAGTGGAAAACGCAGACTCTTTAGTGAATCGTAATATTTGCGAATGTTGTTATAATGTACTAAAATTTGATATAA
Organism: Thermobia domestica; assembly: GCF_964235325.1. NCBI lineage: Eukaryota > Metazoa > Arthropoda > Insecta > Zygentoma > Lepismatidae > Thermobia > Thermobia domestica. Next base: position 237,109,770 of record NC_137457.1, on the reverse strand, counting down.
CTCTTACAAAGAGGCAGAAATTAAGATTAAAGCGATACAAGAGAACACTTCCATATCTTGTGAAGAAAGGAAACTAAATTGAAAAGAAAAAGTAGCATTTAGTTGTGCTACAGGGTGGATTCTTACCTGCATTATTAGCTCATATTATAAGTTTTGTGTTATCAAGTTTATTATTCCGTTACTGAAACAGAACAACGCAAAGGGAATGATCTTAGTTCCACCTGAAGTCCTTAGTCGTATAAATCACCTTCACTATCAGCCCTGCAGTAACGTGATTCTAGTTTGGATCAAGAAACGCTAAATATTTTACATGTATTCTCTCTTAGCGATGCAGAAAATATAATCAACATAATAATGTTCTTCAAAAATATTTACGTTTAATAAGAAAACAAAAATAACATTAACACTTTAGAATACGGCAAACAAATCAGACACCTGAAGAAGAAAAAGAAAGAATGTTATCTACACCAAAAATATATCATAAAGAAGCAGAATTACTACTACATAGAATGAAACCAGATGATAATACCACGTGAGATAATAAAGGAACAGTATACATCAAAGATGATAAACTAGAAGGATCCCACATGCTAAATATAATTTGTGATATGTCACGGCCAGAAAAGAAAACACACAAATCCCTCTAATAAGATACCACAAGAACTTATTGGAAATCCACATCGTTTGTCATGCATTTTAGAACGGAACAAAGCATCAATAGCAGCATTAACCTCAAGGGAAAAACATATGAAGTAATTTGTAGAAGACAAAGAAGAAGAAAAGGCAAAAAGTATTATCTGCTATAAGGAAAAGGAAACGAGGGAATAAACGGCAAGCATGGTGATAATGGAAACCATAAGCAAATAGTTAAACAAAATTTACTGCAATCTTTCACGTGCGGCTTCATTTACAACTGCTAAAAATTGTGGATAGCTACAAAGAAGAACGTTTTCATACGCTGTATGAGAAAGTGGTTACTGAAACAATTAGCATATAGTACATTACACAAATCAGTACGTCGTCGTTTGAAAACTGATTTAATGTAGTTAATAATATTGATGAATGGAAAGTGATATTATTCATCTTCAGTCTCGTCATAAATTTAATGAAGGATATCGTTATATGAGAGAATATGTGTTTCGTATTTTCCTGAAAAAAAAAAGTTACGTTGAGCACGGACCTCCCCAAACCTTTGACCATGAAATGTCGAAAGTTCTACTAAGAGTATATCACAACTGTCTAAAGGACATGAAGAATTCCAACAAAACTTTGTTTAGGGACAATGTGCAAAAAACAAACAAATACGTGTTTTCTACTTACTGTGAAAAAAAAAACAGTTTTAGGGGGCAGGATCAACGACTCAAAAGTTTGAAAGTAGACGGCTAAGAGGCATAAAAGAGTGGACCGAAATGATTGAAGCTGCACAGATATTGTAAACGTAAAATGATGGATAATTCTTGCTTTTCAGCCGTCTTTCAAAATTTTTGGTGGGTACTTTCAAAACTCTAAAACTGTTTTGCGCATAAATAAGAAAACGTATTCTTTTATTTTTGCGTATTCGCGCTACACAGTCTAATCATTGCAATTCTTTATAACATTTTAGCTCTTCTGACAGTGTTAGTAACACTTTCGATATTTCGTGATCAAAGGTATGGAGAGGTTCGTGCCCAATCCAACCGTTTTTCTCAGGTAAACACGATACACATATTCCTTCATTTTACGTCTATAATATCAGTACACAATTTCACTTCGGTTGACTTCTGCCTGCACTCCGGGTGACAACTTTTAAAATTTTGGTTGAGGATTTTGTCCCAAAACCCGTTTTCACCCAGAAAATCAAAAGTCGTTTTCGTTTCCTTTTTGCATATTATCCCTACAAACTTTTGGCTCCAATTTTTCATGCTCTTTAGGCACTTCCAACATACTGTTATTAACACTTTTGGTATTTCGTTATCAAAGGTTTGGAGAGGTCCGTGCCCTACCCAACCGGATTTGCCAGGGAAAAAAACACGTTTTCCCTCACTTTACATCTAAAATGTCTATGCACAATTCCATTTACTTCTTCTTGCCTTTCGGGCGTCAATTTTCAAAATTTTGGATGGGTGGCTTTTGCACCTAAAACCACTTTACCGCAGAATATAAAATGCCTGTATTCCTTTATTTGTGAGTATTCCCGGTACACAAAGTTTCGTTGCAATTATTCATGTCTATCAGCCACGTCTGACATATTGTTATTAGCACTTTTGGTATTTCGTGATCAAAGGGTTCCTGGGGTCCGTAACACACCCAATCGTTTTTTTTTTTTTTTTTTTTTTTGCTTTTTAAGGAAAATACGAAACACGTGTTTCTAATTTTACGTTTACAATATCTGTGCACAATTTAGTTAACTTCGGTGCACTTCTCCTTACCTTTCGGGCGTCAAATTTCAAAATTGTGAGTGAGGCGTTTGCCCTTTAAACCGTTTTTCCGCAGAAAGTAAAAATGAAGTATTCGTTTGTTTTATTTGAATTATATTCCAAATTTCACCAAAAAATGAGTGTTATACTTGGGAAGTGTTACATGCTAGTTTGACTCTGACACGTAGCAGGCCTGTAGGCTACTATTGTCGTTTCTTTATCTTGTTGATAATTGTTTTCAGAAGCGTAGGAGAAAAGTCCTGAGAAATATTTCTCAATTTTCATGAAATAGTAAAATTTATAATTTATGGGAATTGTATTATTATATTTCGAAAGAGCCTGTAATTTTCTCCGTGTAAAGAGAGATACACCTATAAATAAATAATAAGTATATGTAACAGATGTCATACATTTCCTTGCCGTTAGACGAAAGAGCACACATATTTTTCCAAAATGGAAAGATCCCGGATTTTAACCCAGTTAAAAATCCCAAAAAGTTTTTCTGGTTTCTTGCCGATCACTATGGTAACAACTCCATTAATACTTTTTCTTCTCAATGGCGAACGTAGTAATTCTCATTGAATTTGCACTTGTACGCGTTACATATTATGTATTAGTATTACGCTTAAGCTTCTGGTTTAAAGATTCTCTATAGTTTCTGAAATTATAGTAAGGGTGAGATTTAGTTTTAGGATATTACACCGGGAGTGGTTTCACACTTTGGTTAGTTTATATTGTTTACTAGATATATACTGTACTCTGATTGTGTTGAAATCCAATATGTGTGAATTCACAATTTTAACTTGTAATCTTAGTGTCAGCAACACATATCCTCCAGAATCGTAGATTGTATATTCTAAAATCTACAGAATGTAGATATATTAAAACAATAAACCCCTTAAGATTATACGCATAATTCCTTAATTGTAACATGCCTTTGTTCTCTAATTTCCTCTATTTTATTTTTACGGAGCATATTCCTGGTTTGGTTCTAATCAGTACAACTGCATTTAATAAGGGGAGGAAACAGGCATTCTAACAGAAACGCCTGTACAAATCTAATTAACATTTGATTTGGATCAGCACATTTAAAAATAATTAATCCATTACGAATAAAAATGTAATCGTTACCTCTACTGTGGTTATTGAAAACATGCCAAAATCGGACTTACTGTTTCCCAAGTGTTACGTCCTAGATATTCTTGGAAATCCACATTTTTAGAAATCTTAAACATCAGAATAAAATAATTTTACTTTATCTGTTCTGTTTCAATGAATAGGGTAAATATTTAATTAGGCCCTATAAAAATAAAGATAATTAAAGTATTATATTTAATTAGATTTTGAGTTGATTTTTAGTTTAGCGTCCCTTTCAGCAGCGAGGCTATATGAGACGTGGACCTACTGATTAACGTGGAATCCGAACCACATGAGCTCCCGCCGGGAATTAATTAGATTTTGTGAGACACATGAATAATTACTATAGTCCCATTAAAAATAGTTGTATAAAGTCTATAAATAAACTTTTAGATGTAGGATTCTTTATTGACCCAGAAAGAATGAGAAAGTTTTCGTGATCTCCACAGCGACTATATCCTAATCCACCTAAAAAACATTCGTATGTCACATAGACCTTCCGTCCGTGTTATTAGAGGGGAATATCATAATTTTGAAAGCCCCAAATTAGACAGGACTGAAATGTCCGTACCACTGCCTTTCCATCTCTGCCTCAGTCAATAAGTTTATATTTTTTTTATTATCCATATAGATTATCTATATTAAAGTTAATTTAAACTTACAAAATGATGCATTTGTATTTATCATGCATCTAAACAAATACCCTAATGAAAATATTTTTGACGTTTAATTTTATAAGAATAGATCAAAATGTGTTGATTCATAGTCATCCTTCAATATCCACTTCTAATAACTCAAGATCAATTACTTTAGAACACTAATGCTTTCATTTATGCAAAGGGCTTTATACTTATAAAACACTTAACTCATTTAATCAGCATTAAATGTGTTGTTTTCTATATTGTCACACTACACTTATTGCAACAAAAGTACTTTTAGTGTACTTACTATTTTCAATCACAAATTTTGCTGCACGGGAAAGAAGAGTTATGTTACGCTTTTTAATTTGAATTAAACTGCCATGACAGTTCCAGATTACCATACAATAGAATGCAATGAAACGAAACATCGCAAAAAACGCTTACGCTCCTCTCTTCAGATGAATTTATAAATTTCAACTACAAAAAAAAAAAAAAAACATTTTTCTGAGATTTGATGGTGATAGATTCGAATCGTTAAGATAATTTTGGTAATGTTGTTTAATGTTCTATTTGCCTTAGCAGCTAAACAACCGTTAACAAATTAGGGCTCATTTGTTTGAAATACGTAATTACAAGTATTTATAGAAACAAGCATTTTACAAAAATACAGACGACAACAATGTGATACTTATAATATACGATTAGATTGCCCATTGCTCCAATTTTACATGTTATTGTTGAAACTGTGTATAATTTTCTTCAGAACGTATGTAGGGTTTATTTACAATCTTCATAGACGCATAATATATCCAAGTGGGAAATTATATCCACATGTACCAGTTGTACAATATATCCCACACGTGTACAAAATATGTCGTATCAATCATTACACACCTGATAAGAGTAAAGAATTTGTGAATGAGAAATAAGGATGTGGTGGAAATATGAGGCACGATTTAGCAAAATTCGTTAATAGCAAACATTATTTATAGTAGCAATAGGGCAAAGAGAGAATTTAACATTTTCCTCCTTTTCGGAATTCTTTATCACTAATGTAAAATGTCATTCCCTTCTTTGAAGATAATATTCTCAATATTTTATGATAGAACTAAAACTACATAATGATAAAAATATGGGTTTTCCATCGCACACATACTCAAACGTTTAAATTCAGCAGAGAACGACTTTTTTCTTCCGATAAAATAACAGGAAATAGCTGAAATGCAAGGGATAAATCAGAAATTCAACTAAAAAAACTAAATTTTAAAGAATTATCTCTCTCTAAGTATGAAGAGAAACAGTGAATCGAAGACGTAATCTTTTAAAATTTAACATGAAGATACAAACAGACAAAATAATATCCATATCATTGACGATATGATATTTGAGAAAATGTTAATCCTTAATACATATGCCATACACGTGCATCATTACTTATTCTAAAATTTAAAGCGAGGGGTTCTTTTAAAGATAACATTCTGTACAAAATCTAACGCCTTGCATTTCTTTATTATGCGATACAAATACGGTGTCATCTAAACAAATGGCTTGAGGTTACGAAAATGTTGCTTTTACAGGAACTAATACAATACAAGAGGGGAAATGAAAATTCTCATAAAGATGAAAAATCGAGTGCCTTTCCCGTAAATTTTGAAGTTCTAAAGTAAATTAGTTTTCCTTTTTTGTCAATCATACAAAAACTTTCTTTCTTTTTGTTTCGCTGTGTATCTGAATGTGTGTTTGTCTACGTTAACTATTTTCATTCTTTTTCCTTTTTACACAATGGTGGGAAAAATACTTTTTGAATCCATGAAACTGAACCTGAGTCTATCGTTTTGCACTGTTTTTGACCCAGGAACATCTGATTTTGAACACCACGACTCAACTGAGTGTGCTAAAGATTACTTGCTTAACGTGGGATTACGAACACCACGTTAATACTGTTGTCAACTCCATGGCTTAGGTGGAAAGCAAGTTCTATTTATTATTTTATTCTTTGCGTAATTTAACGATAAAGTTTGCTTTCACTTAACCAAAATGTAGATTATTGTTTATTTTCCAAATATTACTCACTGCTTTATTCGTGTTTTATGATTAAAAGAAAATCTTGTTTATCATAGCTCACGTTTTCTCCATAATTCCCATAGTAGCTAGGTCCGTTTAAACTTAACATTAAAGGCTTTTTCTCTGCCCTATAAGCCATGGTTATGTGTATAGGAAACAACCCATTAATTCTGCCCTTAATACCGTACTAAGCGTAGTTACCAACTTGTATTTTTTGTTATTGGTTTATGAAGAATGATCAATCTGTACGTTAAGATATTATAATGTTCTCATACTCACAGAGAAGAATTACAACACTACGAGCATAGTCATCCTTTGCAATAGTACATCCTTCACCAGCTACAAATTTATGAAAACGTATTCATTGTTTGTCCTGTGTAAGATAAATTATAATTAATAGTTCAAGTGGACTTTTGATTTTTAAGATTTCAATATACGTAAATTTATAAGATATTTTAGGGAAATTATTATATTCGAATTGTAGTAAATTAAGATTCCAACTAGGCACGATAAAACTTATCTTAGTTTTACGCGTATAAAACGCAGGTAGATTTTCAGGAAAAATCCTTCTATTAGTCCATGGGAAAAGCTGAGACATATATATATATATATATATACGCTTATTCAGCTGATCTTATATGATTTCGAAGTGCTGATTTCGAATCCGCTGAGTGCCACTCTGTAAACCTTGGGAAAACTTCACAAAACGGGGTAAAGTGGGCGTGTAATTACCTCCGCATATTTTCATTTTTCTCATGTCCTATTGGCAATAGAATGTCAATTCATGTATATGTTATAAGTAGCAATACTAGTAACCAATTAACGGTATTTGATAATTTTCTTACCAATGTCAGTTTTGCCAAATATCAATAAAATTTACATAAGAATTTATATGCAGAATATTTAATTTTACAAAATCTTCACAAAGAAAATGTTAAAGATAAGATAAGTATCATATATATTCTAAATATACAGTCCTTAAACTCTCATATGAGCTATGAATGCAAGTCAGACAATCACTAGGAGGGAAGTGGGGGAGTACAAATTCTGACTTCTAAATTTGGTTAGTACAAAAATAACACATTAGGAACAATTCAAATATACAAACTATTTCCAGGTTGTCACTTAATCATTTGTCAATAGCCTTAAACATGTTCGTAGTGTAGAAATTCTACTTCTTCTCTCTTGAAGTCATAGCGGCTAACTATCACAGAATTATATTTTTTTTTTTTTTCGAATTTTGTGTCTAAGTTCTAGTGATAGAAGCGTAAAAGTAAACGAGATGTATGCAAAGTATATGCAATATTTATATTTACTCATCATGTCACTTCGAACATACTATAATCATGGAAAAACTTTTATTTGGGAAAGGTACAATGACAACAGCGATACGAAAAAGGTTTCGTTCGTAAAATGCAGTAATGTTTTCCTACTGTTTAATTTTAATTTTTCACGCAGTCCAACAAACACTTGAGTGAAACCAAACCAACTATGTGTTTCCAAAAGTATCTGCATACTTACATGCTGATTAGAGCATGAACATGTGTTTTTTTTTTGGGGGGGGGAAATACAGTACAAAACTTTATCAGAATGAATGCACATGGAAAGCAGTGGACTCCTCTTCATCACTGTCTTCTGTTTGTTCTGGTCCAGTCATAAACTCTCTTTGGCAGGTACAGAACAATATGCACTCTGATGACCTCTTAAGGCAACTACAACTACGGTCCATTGTGCAAAAGGAGCTAATTAGGTTTACTACTTCATCACTCAACATTGGTGTATTTGCGGGCTACATAGAACGTACATACCCTTCTCCAGCATACAGTAAACATTTCCATCCGAAATCTCTTGGATCTAGATCAGGAGGATTAGTTTGTTCAGCAGATTTCCATATGGTTGTTTGAAGGTGAGCTTATAATGTTTCTGCAGTTTACCAACAGTTGCAGGAAGTTTAGAAAGAGATGGCAGATTTGTCTGTTTCTTACTGGCCATTTTTGTGTTCCAGAATCAAGCTCGTAATTTTTTGGTAGCGATTTCTTTAAGGCTGTATAAATGAACAACAAATGTATCACACTGCTCTGCTACTACAGTTTCTTCAGCTTTGGGATTGCCAATTGCTTCAAGTATTCCTCGAAACTTCGACAGAATATCCAGCATTCGGCCATTACTATTCCCAGCAAGAGATGAAGTAGTAACGCAGCCAGTTAGAGAATGGACCGCCAGATTATTCACCATATAAGGACTGTGCACTCTTGCAACTTCATATATGTCAATTACTTCTCTGGATGCAGCACATTTTCCTATTAGAATTAGTGTAGTTAGTGTTTGAACATATACTGATATGTAAACAGCACTATTACATCTAGTGATGAATAAATTTCCGGGAAGATTCCGAAAATGGGAACTTTTCCGGGAATTTACAATCACAAAGAAAATTGCATTCTATTACTATATTATGATTTCAAAGTTTAATTCGTTTCTTTATCACAGTATATTATTACAGTTGTCTTCAGGGGATTCTTTAAAATGTATATTCTGAACGGTAGAACCTACTATGTTACTTTATTAAAATTTAGTTATATTTAGAGAGTATGCATAAATATATATTTACTTAAATTATGTTCTATGAAAGTAAATATGTGAAAAAAGTGGTATAGTAAGTCCACATATTTTTACACCACAAAAAGTTTTAATTTATAAGTAAGTGGATTATCTAAACTTCACTCTACTACTGATATTATAAACATATTAAATTTTTAAGTGTTATAAACAAATTACATTATGTAATTGACAGAAGATACATGTCTCACGAATTTATCAACATTTGCGCATACATGTTTAAGTTCAAAATATGTGCAAGATACTTATCTTTATAATTTTTCACGTAACATTGCCACACAGAACCTTCCTTCCTACCTATTTTTCGAAGCTTCATGCGTTAATTCACATGTAAGAGAAGTCCGAGTACCTCTTCAGAAATTAGCGTCAGAGACAGGAGACAGACCGACGTCTATTACTAACGATTGTTCGAGGTATATTATTTGTACTTCATCTCTACTTCTACATAGTTTCTACATTACTATACAAACTGGTTCCTCTTCATCATTTGTAAATTAGTAATTTGCTACTTTTTAGTGCAAATGGAAATTAAACGTAAAAAATCATATGATTAGTTATATAAAGTACAGTCAATGAATTTTATTTTTTAACTTCCAAATTATTCAAAGCCTAGAAGTAAATGATAATAAATGAAAATAAAGTAATTAGTCATACGGTTCTTATATTCTATGATTTAAAAGATAAAATAAAGAAATGGAAATAAATTCCTTCCGATAATTTATATTTCATGGAATATTCTCAATTTTTATTTTCCTTCCCACCGGGAATATTCCCACTGCCCATCACTAATTACATCCGTATCGTCATACTTCACCCGTATAGATTGCTGAGGAGCATGCATAGTCTCCCTAAGAACTATGTGCACCATATTTACGTCAGGTTCTTCGTGTGTTGTTGGTTCACCCCATACTCCTGCTTCCACTTCAATTGGGGATAATTGTGGTCCAGTAATGACTAATCTGAGATTCATCTATGCTAATGTATTTTGGCGATTCTATGACATGAGTTAACGAAATAAGCTGCTTTTTCGTATTCATCGACGTCAATACGAATGCTCTTTTTTGTAAAGAATGTGATCACATAAGTTTATATTATCTTGAATTTCCGTGTCGCTTCCTTAGTGTTGCTGCTTTGTTCCTGTTCTCATAGTATCTGTCGAATATTACATGGAGAATATGGGTTTGTTTGAGCTCACTTTCCACCATTGGTGTGAGTGTCTTTGCATATTCTTCTACAATACCTTTATGTGCTGGCCATGATAGTGTCAGAACATTGCACAGCTGTCACGAATGATAGTTTGATGGGTGCTTATTAGCGATCTTGCTGATTTCATTACCACAAGTTTGTACTGAATCACGGCTTTTGGGGTTCTCGCATTTCCCCTTCTCATTAAACAGAGCAATTGAAACTCGACCTAATTCATGGACAAGCACATCATCCACATTAATATAACGAGATGATACGAGCAGGCTCATCATACGAGCATAATACTGTGGCCAATTATCACTTCTCGTTTATCACTTGAGAATTACTTCACGTAACGTCTAGCATTCTTTTAGTTCTCTTGGAAATACTTTAAGTGAAAACTTCCAGGTTATTTACACACAAAGCCAGTCAGCTGCTGTGTTCTTACTTTAGCAGCGTCTTGTACGTTATGCGCATTCTCTTGCAAAGTTTCACCACGAACAATATTAACCAAGCACGTAAGTAGATGGGTTTTGCTATCAAGGGAGTCGATACATGTTGACACAAATTCATGAATCTTCTCGCGAACTTCACAGTCAGATTTGATACGTGTACCTATCTCCTGCTTGTGATGGAAAACTAAGTCCTCGTTTTCCAGTTTCTTCATATAGTCCACATCTTTCTGAATTTGACCAAACCCATTAAAGGAAAGAGCCCATACGGCTAACGTTTTCGGCTGCAGGGTGAATCCAATTACAACCATATCTCAAATATATACGCTTTCGATAAACTAATCAGTCCATATCCAATTCCAGACACCGTTTTTGAGTCTTACTACGTGTTCACCAGGCATGAAGTTTGCAAACACTTCTGGTGCTAGCTGTTGCATTGTCTTCAGATAGTAAGACCCATACCGAGTGTTATTTATGTGACGTACCGCAAAAAAGTAAGGTAACATTGACTCTACTAACCAAAGTTGTAACACCCAATCCACTTCTCTCCCTACACAAGTAAACATTAACATTATGTAAAGAGGCTTCACCAAACAATCAATCCAAAGATTTGAAATTTGATTGTTTTCTGACTTGATGTGCAGTATTTCTTCAAGGTTACTAATAGAAACATCATTTGGAAGTCCAGTGATCACATCTCGCAATAGCTCTTCAAAAACAAGCCTAATACCTCTCACGTTTTGCGGAAACTTTTGCGCTCAAAACATTTTTGACAAACCATCAAATGCACTCTGTACAACGTCTGCTATACCACTTCCACTCCAACCAACAAACGACTTAAGCATGTACACTGCGCATCAAAAAATTGCGACAGCTAACGCCGTGCAGTTTGGCCACCTAATATACACCTTCTTATCACATAATCGTGTCAGGTAAAGAGACTCCCTCTCTCTCCTCCTCTCTTGTCTCAAATACTAAAATTAGCTAACAACGTGAGCGCAGTGTTAGTAGTACTCAAATTCCAGTGTGTGGAGAGAGTAGGGTTCGTGTAATCTCACTGTGCCAGAACTATATTATCCACTGATGAGTAAACTAATATTCCAGGAGAAAAAAGAACAGGACGGTTAATGGTACTTCCAACTGTGTCGTGAAAAAGAAGACGTGGAATAATTGATTGCAGGTAGTATTGTGGAACAAGGGAATACGTGATTGTGGAACAAACGTAACGTTTTCCCATTCGGAAGGATCATGGAACACAAATTCCAACAACGTAGTATTTCCTCAATTTTCGTCATATTCGTAGAAGAAGTCTAATATGGAGCAGCACTGAAAATAAATGTAATTTACTTTTAAAAGCGAGACTCCAAAAATTGTCCAACTTTGTTCTCTCCTTCCTCCCTCATATAAGCAACAAGCACAAATAGAACTGATTACCACATAGTGGACTACTTCTTTGCTTCACATAGCAATTATTATGAGAGTACCTTCTAGGAGAAGAAATGCCATTCCCAAAATCCTTATGAAAAAAATACAAAACGTGGATATTTCTTACCGTCAGTGAACTCAACGATGCATTTGCCGACATATGGTCATATGAACTTTCTTGCTTTACCATAAGGAATCCACCCCTGAAATTTCGCTATATCTTTTTATACACCCTGTACAAAGAAATGAAGAAAGTAATCTTTTATACTTAACATGACAAATTTCTTTCGTTCTTTCCTTTTCGATAGAATCTATGAAATATCTTAAGAATTTTAAACCTAGAAGCAGTCAACACAAGTTTGACCTTCTATGTTATTTACGTTAGAAACTGACTAAACTAGCGATAAATCTAACTCCTTTTTCACATTTTTTTCATAACTCAACGTACGTAACGCCGCATTTTGTTCATTTTTTTTCTTTTGCATACATTTCGGGTAAGAAGTAACATCAGCATTTCATTAGCAAATGTAACAACTGATCCACTTGAAAAATACCAAATATACCCTACTTTGCTTGCTAGAACCTATTTTTGGTAGACGTTTTCTACGTCAAATCGGGGTTTAAAAAAACACGTTTAAAAAAGAACGTTTTTTGTGTTTAAAACATGTTTTTTTGTTTAAAACTTTTTTAACGTTTAAAACAAAGTACTTTGTTTTAAACAAAAAAAACACGTTCAAAATGTTTATTTTGTTTAAAACAATAATCTAAATAGGCATACATATTCCATTTTTACGCGCTCACAAGTATTGCTTACCATCTTTATTCAACCGTTAAATCAAATTTCGGGAACTTCCCTAATCTCGATCCGTCCAAATATTCAATTCCTGAGAAAGAAATCGGGAATTTCCCGATTTCTGTTCACTGAATATGTAGTTTCTTTGTGTTACGTTCTACTGATCGTCTGCATTCTTAATCTTTACACGCCTATTGACGCAACTGCTGTATCAGGGCTTTAAACCTTAATGGTTCAGTCCCTAATTAAGGCTGGAAGATGGTTTTGAAACCAATTTATTCTTGAAGGATGCAGCTATCCGCTGGTGTGCATTTTATCTATGTGGGGGTACCACGTGGCGGTCAGAGGAGGGTAAACATCGTGTTTTTTTCTTTTTAAACTTTTTTTGGGAGCCATTCCCCCTTTTGGGGGATAGATTCATAAAAATTGGTACGTGAAGCAATGAAATAGGGCACTACATGGTAATATCGCGTATTTGTACTTCTTGCTTATATGGGGGAGCAGGGAGGATGCGAAGTGAGCCAATTTTTGGAGTTTCAGTTTTTTGACGTAAATTACATTTATTTTTTTACAACAAACATCAATAGCTCAGCTCCTAATTAAGCTAGAAAGATGATTTGGTACCAAAGTATTCCTGAGGAATGAAGCCTTCCGCTAGTATGCATTTTATTAGAGATGGGCACGAGTCGAGCTAAAACTCGACTCGACTCGAAACTCGAACCAAATTCGAGTCGAGTTTCGAGTTGAATCAAAGGTAATTTTCTCGAGTCGAGTTTCGAGCCAAGTCACAGTATTGAGGTCGAGTTTCGAGTCGAGTCGTGTTTGATAAACGGCTCGCTCGTTTAGCTCATTTTAACTCGTTTTGAAATCATGGCCTGATTAGACTGGAGAGCGAAATTCATAAGAAATGTAAGCAGTAATATGGAACATTTTTAGTGTTGTTCAGAAGGTGGGACACTGCTCGCACCTCGTCTCGTCTCGATTAACAAGACGACTATGGATTTTTATAACGAGACAGCCTCAAATGTGAGCACCAATGTAAACACCGGTATATACTGTAGCCCTTACCGCCAAGGCTGAGACCTGCACGATCTAACTTTTGAGCCCAAGCAGAAACCCAACGCAGGCAGTGATGTTAACTGGCTCAGTTCGGTTCAAGTGAGGAGCAGCTCGAGCCGCCTCGGTTGGGTGAGCTGTTGGCTCCGTTCGATAGTGAATGAGCTGTGAGCCGAGCCGCTAGAGCAGTTGAGAACCCGAGCCGAGCAGGTTTGAACATGTTTGGCAGAAGCAGTCTAACTTTTAACGATTTTTGGTTCGAACCTGTATACTTGCTCCTCCGGAACTGAAACCCAGAACCTCGTGAACGATGTCCTTGCCTCCTTGACTTCACCTTTTCCAAGGTCAGAAGTCAACTAGTTTTTAGTATTCAGATACAAACCGCCTATCATTCTTGTTTATAAACGCTGGTGTTGTTATAATAATAATAATAATAATAATAATAATAAGTTGTAGTAATAGTAAGTATCATTGATAATAATTATATTGTCTATGTAGGATACTTGAAGAAAGTACTTGAAACTACACACAGCGTTTGGCTCGATTTGGCTCGACTCGACTCGAAACTCGAATGACTCGAGTCGAGTTGGAGGAAATTTTTCGATCCGAGTTCTCGAGTCAAGCGCAATGATGTCGGTTTCGAGTCGAGTCGAGTTTCAATGAAAACTCGCTCGTGCCTGTCCCTACATTTTATGTATGTAAGGGGTATTTATGTATGGCCGAGAGAGGGAGAATGAAGTTCGTTTTTTAAATTTTTCATCAATTTTTTCATCAGATTTTGGAGGCCATTCCTCCCCCTTTGTGGTGCATCCACAAAAATTAGTATGTGAAGCAATGAAGTAGTCCCCTACATAATAGTAACCTGTATATGTACTTGTGTTTATAGAGGAAGATGGGGTCAAATTTGGCTAATTTACATTTAGTTTCAGAACGGTTCCATATAAGGCAAGATATATTTTATTGAAGTGGTCTACAAGCATAATTCTTGTTCGTATACATGATATGTGCAGCAAAAATGATTTGCATATGGACGCGGTACTGTCGTGGGAGAGAATGTCTAATTCAATGGATGTTTTTCTGCGCATTTTTAATACTTTCTACATAAAACGAATTCATTACTCAATGGCAGCAATGGCTACTGTTTCTTATATTATTGTCACAAGTATGTGGCTTACACATTAGCATCATTACACATTAGCATCAGCGCAGGTGACAGCAAGAGTTGCCAGAGCCCGGCAAAGTCAATATTTTCATATTTTTTAATGATTTTAATGTCTGTTCGTTTCTACAAATACGACGGAAATTTCATAAGTGTTACCTCGTTGGAATCTGTGGTCTATAATCTTTCTAACTTGTATAAATCATGACTCTGTGATAATTAGGAGAGTCACCAGGGCCCCGAACGTGAGAGTCTACCATTTTGTTAAAATCCCTGGCGAGCGTCTAAAGGTTAATTGTGTTTTTATGCCGTAGACATTAATCATTGTTAGCTATCCATGTTGCAGATAGAGATGTATCTTGAAAACTGTCTAGTTAAAAGATGTCATTTGCTCCTTGTAGGCTAGTCACTGCTCTTTTCTATGAGTTGTATTGTATTTGTCAGAGTATTTCTTCTAGCTTATGATGTGAGAACTGCTCATTATTATGGAAATGATAGTGAACAAAAAATACTCAAGTTTTGAATCTGTGAATTTGGATCTTAGAATAGTGTATAGTGTGTTTAACGTCAGTTATTCTTGGAAATTAAGAAATGTTCAAATACTTCACTTGAATTTCTGTTGGTTTAGTTATACGCACATTGATGCACAGAATTTCGTTCAGTAATTGCTGCTATAATAAGAATATAACACTGCTTGTAATTTACTTCATGCACAAATCCTGCGGAGGATGGGTTGTTTCTTAGAAAATTAAATTAGCTTCTTCAATCTGGTATTTTAGTTGTTTTATACATGTCCAACCACCATCGAAAAAAAACACGTTTAAAACAATTTGTTTAAAACGTTTAAAACAAACTGAATAAAACAACAGCCCTCGTTTAAAACATGTTTTAAACACTTGTTTTAAACACTTTGTTTTAAACATATCAACCCTGTGTCAAATTGTTTTGTTAGGTTTTTGACTACTTCGGAAGATTACAAACAATGCTTGTTATTATACATTTATGTTTGTCCTGTTTGGCACGAAAAAACTTTATTATGAAAAAATGGTATGTAGAGATCTCTCTAGAATGTCTATTAGTTCTAGTGGTTGATTTCATTTTAACGTTCCGTTCAGCAGTGAGGCTATATGAGACATGGACCTACAGCTTAACGTAAGATCCGAAGCACATGAGCTCCTCCGGGAATTGAACTGCGCTTTTAGAACAGAGTAGCTAACCACAGTCTGTATTTTTGGGAGACCCCGGTTCGATTCCCGGCGGGAGCTCATGTGGCTCGGATTCCACTTTAATCAGTAGTTCCACGCCTCATATAGCCTCGCTGCTGAACGGGACGTTAAACTCAAAATCATCTCACCTCACAGTCAGTTCTTACCCCGTATGGATTGTAATAAACCCTGTTTTATCTGGTATAGGGAAACAGTTCTGAAACTGGTTAAGAATTTCATGACCTCGAAGTAGTCAGACCCTTGATCCGGAATGACCCGAACAAATCTGGAGACGACGAAAATGAAAATTTGTATGACACAGTTAAAGTAGTCCTAAACATTCCTTGTTGTCTAGTCGCTAGCATGTGCGCCTGTTATTCGTGTAGTTTCGGATTCGATTTCCTTCAGGAGATCGTTGAAACTTTAACTAGCATTTATTTTCATTGATGCTTTGCCTCCTTTAGCCTAAATGACTTAATCGTGGAACGTTAAATTTTTCATTAATATATTATTTTATTTTCAAATGTAATTCTAACAATACGATTCTGCCTTCTCTTCTCACTAAAATTATAATTGACTTTCCTCTTAATATGTGCGTCTGTGCATATCAAAATATTGGACGGAAAGATAACTGAAAGAAATAATGTGAATCAGAATTTCGTTTTAGAAGCAAAGTGACTTCACTTCACAGGTATAACAGAGACAACACACGCATTTCAAATAACGCTTCAGGCAATATTGATTTAGTTTCTTTGCTAATAGCGTTTAGTGATGCCTCACTGAATAAGTATTTGCTTACTACTGAGGGAAATTACATATGGGCAACCATGGCCGGCGATTAGGGGGGCAAGAGGGGGCAGTTGCCCCCCACTTTTTTGAAGAGACACCCTAATTTATATAATTTCATTTGGAAATGTAAACAGGGTGTCCACACAATTTGGAGAAAGGATCTCTGACTTTTCCTTGACTTTCCATGACGAAAGTTCCAGATTTCCCTGACCCCTGATTAACTTAAAAATATAGAAAAAAAGAAAGAAGCTCCAGCCTCCAAACTCCCCATAGTTAGCCTTGCTCTCTTCCGCTTCTGTTTCTTTCTTTTTTCAATTTTCTTTCCAAGGAGAATGTAAATTTACAAACATATGCATTAGGCCGATATTGATTAGGCCTATATATTGCACAAAATGCAAAGTTACAAACGAAAGTGTGCAGTATACAGAGTACTTAAGATATGAAAAAATATACATTATATGCTTACACATTATAATACCAATTACACAGCATTATAATATTGCCTACAGTAATAAACAGTTCGTACATGATTTTACTGATTATTAAAAAAATATACACAGACACACATACTTTTGCTGGTGCAGTTGTTAAATGCAACACATTTAGAAATTTGTTTCATCCTTTCTTGCATAGTTTTCTTCCCATTGATGTGAATATCCTTCTTGTTGTCTCCGCAGTTTAATTTTCTTTTCTTCTTCCTCCAGCTTCTTTAGTTGTTGCTGAATCTTCCGTTTCTCTCTCCTCTTCTCATCTCCAGCATTTATTTCTCTTTTCTTTTTCCAGATACACATGGTATTGTCTCATTGAACTTCTCACTGAATTTATAGATGATCCACCTATTCTCATCACAGGATCATATATGATCCGTTGACCCACCCGAGATTCTTCTTGTAAGTTGTCAACAATGAGAATTTTATTTATTGTCAAACCACTTTCAAAAAATTCGTTTCCGTGAAACAAGATAACTGACCATAAGGCAACGAAGTTCTTCCCATTTCCTAAGACTAAGTAAAAAACTCATGAAGTGCAATACCATCTCTATCGTTGGCTATGAATTCATTCTAGTGTTCTTTAAATTCTTCAGTCTGAGATTTTACTGTGAGCTGGAGATAATATTTCTTCGCGTTCTCAGCCACTTGTTCAGATATCCACTTGGCTCCATGCAATTCTTCTAGAACAGCGTCTACTCTTTTGAGCAAATATGCCAGGATGCAGTTAGATATGTGTTTTTCGCAGAAAATTAGTTTCAACAACTATATCAGAGAACACTACATTTTGCATCCAGTAACAGTAAATAAATCAATCCTATTTCATAAATTAAGTAATTTAACAATGTATCTAAATCAATTTTTCCCTGACTTTCCCTGACCAATCTGCCATTTCCCTGACTTCACCTGACACATTTTTACTTCCCTGACCTTTCCCTGACTTTCACTTATTTACAAGAATGTGGACACCCTGGTAAAGGTTTTGTATGTATTACTGTTCCATAGGAAAAAATGGTGCCATATGTTATTTGTCTTGCGTGAGTACGTATTGGTTATTTGTCTTCCCGTGAAGTTAAGAATGCTACGGGAATTGCGTTTTAATTGCAATTCAAAGCAATTAATATTGCAATGGCATATTTCCTTAAATGTCATAGCATATGCTTGCAGTACTTACTGTATTTCATTTTCTAAGAGTAAAAACATTCATTTAATGGCATGTGGAATTAAAAGTATAAGTTGTTCATTAATTCCCAGTTTTAATATAAATTCTGCAAAACAAGCATCATTATTCATTACTATGATTAATATTATCCTTTCTACTTATTTGTTTTGCAAATTTGTTATTAAATAATCTGATCACACAATTTTCCAGACAAAATTGTAAGATATTCATGAGCAAGGTATCAAATCTCTTCTTACACTTTCGTTGTTTAAGAGTATAAAGGGCTAGTACCTCCTGTATTACTCTTACGAATTTATTTAATAAAACAGAAATACGATATACGGCATATTAAGTGAAAAATGATAGTATCCTATTAGTTATGCAACCTTTCATCAACCATTCTTAGAAACAACCAGGAAATCTACCATTGATATACAATTGGTAATATCATGTTTTGCCCCCCCCCCCCCCCGCACTTTTAACGCCCAAGCGACGCCACTGTGGTCAACGTTCTTACACTCAAAACCAAACAAAAGATCCACACTTGTCATATTATTTTTTTTTTCAAAATTAGAAAATTAATATAACTACAATTATATTTATATTTGCGGCTATAACATCCATCTTTACAAAAATAAAATTAATAATACCCACAACACACGCCTTCACATTCATTCATTCTGTTGAGCATTTCGTTTGTGATTCAGTTACAAGGAGGAAGCAGATTTTGGGACCATCTTTTGAGATGTAGTAGTGCACATTCAAACGGTAAATATTACAAACTAGAAGGGCATAATAGCTAAAAATATCGGAGAAGAGCGTCTTAATGTTTCCGACTCGCCAAGTATATAGGGTATGAAAATTTACTTTCTTCCATTAGATAGAGTTGATCATCTATTTTTCTCTTTTAATCATTTCACTATACCTTCTCCCTAGTTAAGCAAACGTAAGCAAATGATTTACTCCGTCCCCCTTGTAAGCAAAATTATTTTTTTCCCCTCAAGATCTGTTATGGGTCATGATTTTTAAAGTCTGTTCCAGCTCACTCAAGGTATGTTTCCTTTCCTCCCAGACGTTTTATATATATATATATATATATATATATATATATATATATATATATATATATATATACAAGGGCGGATCTAAGGGGGGGGCTACGGGGCTATAGCCCCCCCCTTGACGCTCAGGTTTACACTGGATAAAATGGGCTTCAATTCAGCTTTACACTGGATAAAACGGCAAATTATGGTTTAGCCCCTCCCTTGATCATATCCTGGATCCGCCACTGTATATATATATATATATATATATATATATATATATATATATATATATATATATATATATATCAAGTGTTCTAAAAATGGCGTCCGCGGACCACAGAGGATTGTTCTACACGTCACAATAAAGCAATATATATATATATATATATATATATATATATGTGTGTGTGTGTGTGTGTGTGTGTATGTGTGTGTGTGCGTGTGTACCTTTCAAATCTTCGTCCGGAGACACAAATTGCAGTATGTGGCAATGTCGCGTATAGTTACCAATCTATCAAATAACAAAGAACAATAGATTAGGTCAACCGATCTATCAAATAATTATATCGATTACTTCCAGATGGCAGATAAAGTCGGTATTGATTGAAACTAACATCACTTATTAATGTAGCAATCGATTTAACTGCTTGTTGTATTCGTAGAGTAATGCTAACGACTATAAGTAAATCTGCGACGTTGCAACATTGTGAAAATTTGATTCAACATAGTAGCTGAAGGAGGCCCCGGAGGGCCAATCATCATATAACATTTTTGCTTTATTTTGTACCGTAGAATAGTGCTCTTTTGTCCGTGGGAGCCATTTTACAACACCCGATATATATATATATATATATATATATATATATATATATATATATATATATATATATATATATATATATATATATATATACCGGGTGCACCATTTATAATGTCCCACCTTTATAACAGAGGAACCAAGAGAGAGAGAGAAACGAAACTTTGTACAAAGCAACTACAGGAAGGGGGACATCTATCCATATATTGGGTAACATTACCAGGTGAACAGTGTTGCCAACCCAATATAAAGTTATGATTTTTTAAATGGAATGACCTCAATTTAATTTCATAATTCGAATCAGCTATGAAAACAATGACGAAAGAGGTGACACTCGCAGGTCAGTGTTGCATACTTTTTGATAAATAACGTTAAACATGTGTCAAATTTAAACGCCTTTAACACACACAAGGATTGAAGTAGAAACTATTTGTGCACATTAAATGAATTACTGAGAAGACCTCTTTAAAATAACTTCAACTTTAGAAGGATCAGTTAAAAAGTGTTGTCAGAACGGAAGAGAGAAAAGTTGAATTTGGAAATAATGCAATAACTTGGAAAAGGTCCCTAGTATAGTATGGTTTAAAATTCATAGAGCAAATCAGTATGTCATAAGGAGCATTGTCGCGTTTATTTGAGATCGATAAGTCAAGTACTTACCGAGATATTCGGTACTTTGTAAAAGCTGAGAATTTTGTGCTGTACAAGATGGTAACGCTGTTTCAAAATTCCCTTTTTCCCCACAGCGTTGAAGAAATCGTGAAGAAATGATTAAAACGAAATAAAACATTAATGAATGGACATAGAATGAAATGAAATCCATTTGAGTTCTTGAAGGGACTGATTAAATGTAATTTGGATATAAATTGTTCTTAAGTTGGTAATACGAATTCACGTTTCAACAAGATGGTAGAAATACGTTTACGAGAGTCACCTAATAGCTATTTCGTGCGGTGAATAAACTTATATTTGTGCAACTTTAGGGGAGTAATATCGAAACAATTTAATATTATCTGTAAATATTACCGACGTGTTACCATTTGTTTTCTAAACACGAATGAATAAAATAAGTAACAATTTGTTGCAATTGAAGAAATACAAAGGATGGTTTGCAAGCACAATTTCTTTGGCTGTGTTATAGCTGGTGGGTGTAACCAAGATAATTACTCACTTCCTTCGTTTGCACGTCTAAGGGTATCATT
The DNA here is from genome assembly GCF_964235325.1 of Thermobia domestica. Classification (NCBI taxonomy): domain Eukaryota; kingdom Metazoa; phylum Arthropoda; class Insecta; order Zygentoma; family Lepismatidae; genus Thermobia; species Thermobia domestica. The sequence goes on along the minus strand of NC_137457.1, from coordinate 237,088,134 downwards.
CGGAAGCAATGTTCAAGAAATTGTACATACAAAAAATGCAAGAAGTCATTATAACTACTATGTCGATGATCACTAACAAAATGTTAAATATTGCTTTGCGTTGACGCAATCCATATAGAAATTATTCCCCAAAGTCTCTCACATTACCCGTCAGATCAGGAAACAAATTTCTTTCTGTGGTATACTTTGTACATATGAACTCTCACTTAGGAACTTAAAATTTTAAAGTCATTAGCCCTAGATGAGTATTTTATTTATTTATTTATTATTTTGCTACCATATTATAAATCTCTGCAAAGGTTAGTTGTATGAGTTGTAGCCTACCCTGTATGCACCAATAAAATAGGCATTATTATGTATAAATTTCTACTTGTCAACTGCCGCCAACTTGTCAAACTGCACGTTATCTTCTGTATTTGTCAGCTCATTTATTGAACGTATAGTTACAATTCATCAAATAAGTTTGAAACGCGCTACTTTCTTTCATCTGAAGCTCAACATAATCCTTTAAGCACATATTTAGGAATATTTGTCGTGCAGCTTTACTTTTGCCGCACCACTAGAAATAATTGTTCAAAAAATTACGATTCTTTCACAAATTCCTTTTTATTGTTTACTAAATGATTTGCGCTAGCCGACATGGAAACATGTCAATTGGCATAGTTAAATTTCAAGGGGACCATCATAATCATTTATTGAAAAATTAAAATTATTCTAGGATTTGCGTGTAAATACAGCGTCCTGTTTTATGCATAAAACCTGCAATGCAAAGAAAAAAAGAAACAACCTGTGCTAGTAGGCCTCTAAAAAGCACGAATGCTATCTAACAGAGTCACGCCAGGGCGATGGTGGAGGGCGCGAGCTCAAGAGAGGGGGTGAGTCCGAGTGGAGCAGGTGCGTCAGCGAAGGTTGGTATGTGCAAAAATGAGGATAGTGAAAACGAGTGGATTTTGGCAATGATATAAATTACAATAATACTTGTCACGGTTTCATACTTGTAGCGTTCAACTTGTAATCATAAAATACAACTTTTGTACACTGTGCATAAATACAGCAGTAAGGATTTTACACTATACTCCGCGTCACCCGAATTGGCGTGTGGCATCAACCAATAAACTCACAGTGTGCTGTTATATCCACTTTCAGGGAGGAATCCAATCATTCATAATTAATTTTCTTCGTATTTGTATACAATTATGAACGATTAGGTTCCTCCCTGAAGGTATAGTAACAGCGCACCGCGAGCTTGTTGGCTGATGCCACACGCCAATTCGAGGGACTCGAACTATACTAACCTACACTTGTAAATATAAAATACACATGTATTACTTTGTATTTAACTCTATCGCTTGCAGAAAATTGTTCTTTATTTCTTTTCATGCGAAGTACGGAATTTTACCTGTAAAATATTCAAAATTTGGTGAGCCAAAAGTAAACCAGCAGCATATTTACTATAAATTCAAAGCCAAATAAATTGACCAAAATGGAAGTAGTAAGACTGGCGTAATGTAATATACACAGGCTCACGCACAACAATGCGTGATATGTTTAACTGTTGTAATATACTGCTGATAGGGTTCACTAAAAACTTAGGTGTTTTTTCCTTTCTTTTGTCCTTGAACATAAAATATGAGTTAGGATATGAAAGGTTGGCTTTGGTTAGCTTAGTTTAGTATACATTTGGTAAACCCCTATGATACTGCAGCAAACGTAAAAATACGTGAATTGTGCGTGCATTAGTATCACAAAAATCATAGGTTCAAGTTTTCTCTTACATACACAGCTGCTAGATCGTATTAATGAACGTCTTAGAATGTTTTATACGGATTCATTCTGCAGTATATTATGTTAACGAAATGTATAGGGTTTTTTTTTTTTTTTTTGCGATAGTCGGTATGCAATTATAATTATTTATAGCATTATTTGCGTTCGTTTGCGATCCGCAAATTTTGTGAACATTATTACGAAATTAGACTTATATACTGTTATTTAGCGTGGCATATAGACTGTTATTTCTTATGGTACCAATAGTTTCTAATGTTTGCATTTAGTGTTTAGATGTACGGTTACGTACAATATTATGTCCTAGCAGGTGTTCGGAATATTTTTTGCAATATATTGTACGACAGTCATTTCAAAAGTTCTGCACACTGAAAGATGCTATGCAAGTAAATAATTTATTGTACAAAATACCTTTACAGGCCTCCAATACATCTGCATACTTGTTTATGACAGGTTCCCAACATTTGGCAAATTCTGTATTCTGGATAGGGCACCTTCATTATTGATGTGTTTGATCACTCGGGTCACCTCACTGCACGCTTTGTCAATCGAATCTAAACGTTTTCCACAGAGTTAGATTGGAACAATTTAAGAAATCAAAGTCTGGCAGGCTCAAATCAGGACTATATTGGGAAGGGAAGTATTTCCCGTCCATACTTGTTAAGTGTCATCTTACTTGTAGAGCAGTATGCGGCCTTGCATTATCGTTCAGAATGAGGACAATAGCTGCAAGCATGTCAGGATTTCTTTCAATAATTTTCGGGCGCAAAACATTTTGCAGAAACAGCTTGTAGTACACGCCTGACATAGACGTCCCCTGTGTCCCCTCTATTGTAGCTATTCGTATCATACGCAAAGATCATCGTGAGTTAAACGTTTGATTGTTGCCGGCGGAAATTTTTCGGGCGTGAAGAGTCTGAACTGTTTTATTGTGACGTCTCAAACTTCAGTTCTGGTTCAAACTCTCGTATCCAGGTTTCATCAATTGCAACAGTCGTTTGGAAAAACTTATCTCCTTCTGTTTGATAACGTTGAAGTAATTTTTCTTTTCTGCGATTCTTTTGCAACATGCTTTCTGCTCTTTACTCAGATCATGCGGAACCCATCTCATCTTCAGCTTCAGCTTCTCAGTAATGATTCTGTAAAGTAAAGTGACAAACATTTTGCCTCATGTGCAATTTTCTCACATGTTTTCGTCAACCCTCCCTCAAAATGTCATTCACAATAATCTCAGGGGTATAGTATGTTGCAGCTGATAGTCTTTCACTTCTTGGGGTTTCCGCGTTGCTTACACGACCTTCACGGAAACGAGCTGAGCACCGTAATACAGTGCTATGATCCACTACACTATTTCGACAAACCTCCCGCAAAGTATTGTAAATTTCAGTTGGATTCTTTCCGCATACAGTTTCGATGTTGATATAGGAACGCTAATCATCATGTGTAACCAGGCCCGTAGCCAGACCAAAAATTTAGGGGGGGCCCGACCAAATCATATTATACTTCATCACCATATTATAGTTCATTTGCAAGCCTACCGTGAAACTTTTAGGAGGCCAGCCAAAGTTTAGGGGGTGCCCGGCCACGTCTAACCCCCCCCCCCCCCGTGGATACGGGCCTGTGTGTAACACAACTTCAGTCAGGTTCACCACTGAATTTCTTACAACACAGCTACACAAACAGAAACAGAAACCAGAAAAAACAGAAACAATCGTCAAGCCCAAACTCTGACCCACAACTAACCTAAATGTGACTCAAACGGTCGCGCGTAGCCTGTGTGCAAGACTTTTGAAATTACCCTCATACTTAAACCTGGACCCTCTCATTTTGTAACAGTTTGTGTCAACACAAAGAGAAAATAAGCATTTCGGTTTTACTTTCACGTAGTGACGTGTTTGATTTCTACGCACACAGTCCCACGTTTGCTTATCCTGAACTCCAATTATATGTTACATCATAATTACTACGTAGCACAGGATGGTGCTTCTTTCTCTCCCTTGTCTTCCTTTACGCGCGTACACACTGTCGCTGACATGGTTCCTCCACACTGAGAAAAAAATTGTAGGTGGCGTACTTAAAAAGATAGGTTACATGCGTAATTCCTGTAGTTTTTGGACTTAATGTACAACACACGTATAACTGAAAACGCGTGTTTTATTATACTTTCTGTATAAGTGTTCCATTTATACGTACTTTCTGTATGAAACAATATAGGCGGTCAGGATCTCACATACAAATGGACATATATATAACATATAGCTGACGAAGGTAACATAAGTATATGCATGTGATATACGGAAAACTGATAGATGTCAGAGATCCTGCAACGGCATGATGTAACATCTAACAGCAATGCCTATGTAGCATACGGATAACGTTTGCTCCGTACTGATTTCTATAGTAAGCAAGAGGATACCGTATATTTGTACAATATACCGCTGTCCGGAGAACTGATTTTTCTCTGTGCATACGGGCAAAAGCTTGTGTGAGTTTCCAACTTCGTTCTGTTCAAATAGATGAAATGATAGTTTCTAGTGACCACCATGCAGAGCTTTGTACGTATTTTTCCGAGAATAATCGCTTTTCAGACATATCATTTTGCAGTGTATCATAAATCTGTATTGAATTATTGTGAAGCATTGAAAAAGCAAAAGATTTTGATTGAATTATAATAGGAAAATTGTGGTTAAGACTTCTTAAAGTTAAACTGCGAGGGCACGGTTCCTCGGTGGTAGAACGCTTACCTCTGGTGAGTGGGGTCCCTGATACGATTTCCGATCCAGAAAGTTTGTGGTGGATAACATCGTGTCCATGAGGTTGTCGGGTACTCTCGCTTTCTCTCACATTTTCATCCCATTAATTCTTGTATCATCAGTCACTTGCCTTAATCATTGTCCATCTTAGCCTAAATGGCATAAACGTGGGACGTTATACCGAAAGTTACGCTACGCTAAGGAATACAATGTCGCATATAATTTGCAGAAGTATTATGGAATATTCTTTACACAGTATGTTTACACTATTTTGTTTACAAGCATACCCACCTTTGCTAACGCGCCTTGTCCCTATAGACACCTTGAGTTTTCACTACTTTCGCCCTAACCTGACTTCCTTGCTTTTTTTGGCCATCAAGCACAGATTTGATCCTTTTTTTTTACACTGTACTCGTTTTCTCGTCAGCTCAATACGGATCGAACCGTTCATGGACCCATTAGGTTCTCCGTTTCTTAACTGATCAGATACATTTCTTGTTTTTAATGCCCACCTAACGCAAATTGTTTGGTGTTTGTTCCACTATAGCTTTTATGGCATATTTCTACGTGCTGTACTTTAAAAAAAAATTATAAATTATTTGTAGTTAATTTCGTGGTGAATGAAATACAAAATAAAACTGTGTATGTTCCCCTGAAATTGGACATTACGTATAAACATTTAATGATATGAAAAATTTTGCTACCATTTAACAGCACTTAGCCTATGTATTTTCAATTAGAATTTGACAACTATTAATATCTACGTTTTATTGTCTTTTCTGACTTATATTCAGGAGAAAGAAATTAAATTAAAGAAATATATGTTATGATGATCAAGAAACAATTATTCGTAACATACATTACAAAATTCATGAAACAGAAAAAATATTCTGTTTTACTATTTTAATTAGTTTGCTTTTCTTCTTCATGTCACAGAATTCAACTTTTGTCACAGATTACTTCTATAATATTTCTCCAACGCAGAGGGAAAAAAGGGAATTTTGGAACAGCGTTACCATCCTGTACAGCACAAAATTCTCAGCTTTTACAAAGTACCGAATATCTCGGTAAGTACTTGACTTATCGATCTCAAATAAACGCGACAATGCTCCTTATGACATACTGATTTGCTCTATGAATTTTAAACCATACTGTACTAGGGACCTTTTCCAAGTTATTGCACTATTTCCAAATTCAACTTTTCTCTCTTCTGTTGTGGCAACACTTTTTAACTGATCCTTCTAAGCTTGAGGTCATTTTAAAGGGGTCTTTCCAGTATTTCATTTAATGTGCACAAATAGTTTCTACTTCAATCCTTGTGTGTGTTAAAGGCGTTTAAATTTGACACATGTTTAACGTTATTTCTCAAAAAGTATGCAACACTGATCTGCGAGTGTCATCTCTTTCGTCTTTGTTTTTATAGCTGATTCGAATTATGAAATTAAATTGAGGACATTTCAGTTAAAAAATCATAACTTTATATTGGGTTGGCAACACTGTTCACCTGGTAATGTTACCCAATATATGGATAGATGTCCCCCTTCCTGTAGTTGCTTTGTACAAAGTTTCGTTTCTCTCTCTCTCTTGGTTCCTCTGTTATAAAGGTGGGACATTATAAATGGTGCACCCGGTATATATATATATTTGTCTGTGTGTGTGTGTGTGTGTGTGGTATATGTAGAAAAACTAATTCACTGGGAATATTTTCTGGCAGCGTTTGTGATATTCCTTTGTAAGCAAACTATAATATTCTCTTCTTTTCTTCTTCAGTAAATTTCGGGACATTTAATCGTTCCTAGAAATATTTTCGGTACGCTGGGATCCAGATCTCGATTCCATGACCATCCCTGATTTTCCGGGACCAATGGCAACCCTACACATATACGATATGACGCGTATAGTTACCAAGTGATGGCGGAACAGAGTTAGGATAATCTACAAGTCATGCGCAGAGAGTCTCAGGTTCGATTCCCACTCGGGGCATTCTTTGCTTTAATCAATAAAGTAGCAATTTGTAACTGCAAGTGAAATAATAACTCATTTTATGTTTACAATACATAAAATAGAAATGTTTGAATCAGTTGTAAAACCTTTCATGTTCCATGTTAACTAGCACCAGAATGTAACCTACTAAGTAAATGTATTGTTATCATGAGATATATTATTACAACAGTCCTTGTGTAAAAAGTGTTCTTGATATTTCGTGTGTATATATCTGTGGACAGGGTGCAAATTACAAAGGGAAAGAGGGGAATCCCCTTTGGCAATACTGTATGCATGCAGTGATCAAAGGGAATTTCCCCTCATCCTCTTTGTTATTCGCACTCAGTCCACAGATATATAAATGAAGCGGCAAGAACAAAGAGTGTGGTAACATCATATGATATCTCGTGCTATCAATATGTTTACGGAAAAGGTACTCTTTTGTGCTAGTTAAATGGAACATTAGAAGGTTTTTACATTGATTTGGACATTTCTATTTTATGCATTATAATCATATGGTGAGTTAATATTTTACTTCAAGTAACAAAGTTGCTGCTTTATTAGTTAAAGCAAAAAAATTACCCGAGCGGCAATAAAACCGGAACTGTGCGTCTCAGCCGCAGATTCTCCTCACTCTGCCACGCCGTCACTTGGTAACTTTACGCATCGTATCATATATGCGGGGAGTTGGAAATTTTAAAAAGTTTTCCTCCTCTATTTTTGTTTATTGCTTTCTCTCAATTTGTAATATTAACACCTAAAATGTTCAGTCTTTTTTCTAGAAATATAGTCCCAAAGTTCATTTACCAAAGTTTGGTTTGTTATTGTTTGAAGAAAATTCTAGAAGTACGAAACGAAATGTTAGTATACAAAACTTTAACGCATTTCCTTCAATAAAAAAAAGAGAAAACAAAGAAAAGGCAGTAGTCCGAGTGGAGAACCGAACATGGATCTCTTGATTATTAGGTAAGGACGATATCAACCACAAAACATATCAAATGGGTTATTCTCACATTAAATTTTAATTTCTGATGTTATTTTTATACTTTCATAGTGTGAAAATTAACATATAATAGGTTTGCTGCTTTCGTTTCTTGTTAAACTATTTCTTGTGCGTTGGCTAAAGTGCTTTATTAAATGTAAATATTTTATTCTAAAAAGATTCACTGCTTCAAATGGTCAAATGCGGTCATTGAAACGAGAAAGCCAACTGATTTTCTCAAACCTTCCTTTGCTAACAGGGAAATAAAATAATTTTTCGCTTAAACATGCATTTTCTTCTGTGACAGATGTTTCCTGCTATTTCGTGGCTCCGTATAGAACTCCTACCCGCACAACCAGTGTTCGAATCTTCTTCAGTCTGTTCCTTTTCTCGCTTATTACGGAGAACAATAGCAAAAAGTAAAATAGTTTAAAATTCTGCACCAAATTTTAGGTGTGATGAGACATCCTACATTTTTTCGTCAAGTAAGGAGAATGAAGTACGATTTTCAAAGCACAAATACCGTTTTAGATGTTTCTATTGACAAAAGCTATGAATAGGTTTACAACTGACAGCTAAATTGAGTTCACTTCAATTATACCTCACAAACACCAATGAACGAGAAGGGATTCAGTTATTTTATGTGATCAGCGCATTTGCTTCCATCATTATTTCTAGAACTAACTATAACTAATAGGATTTTTCTTTAGAAATGAAATGCTCATCTTAGTTCTAAACAAAATAGAAAGCATAGTTAATTATAACACTATGCATTACATTTACTTACATAAAAAATGAATACGTTGATAATTGAAAATGTCGAAGATAATAAGACAAATATTATCAACAATTCTATACTAGAATTAAGCAAGCTGCAGCTTAAAGTAAAGTGCAATGAAATGTAGATTATTTGAAGTATTTCCATAAGTATTTCCCATTATATGCTGAAATACAAGTGTGTTGAATAGGTAGGGGCGCTTCTCCCTGAAATATAGAACTTGAATTTGATTCTCGATAAAATCGAAAATATGTTAATAACTTTAAACCTTGAAGAACGAAACACAAGCTTGAAATCCTTTGGTTATAATATTGCGTTATAAAATGACTCATCTAGCTGTAAGCCAGGGAGATACTCAGTTTCTGTTTTCAGGCATTTTATGTATAAATCAACATATCTAACTCTGAATTTTTGACCAAACGACATATTTTCTGTTACGTATATTTCAGGGAGAGAATGTAACGTCAACATTTCATTAGCAAATGTAGCAACTGATCAAATTGAATAATGCCAAAAATAGCCTATTTTGCTTTCTAGATCCTACGTTTTTGGTGGAAGTTGCTACCTCAAATCTTTTTTTAAGGTATATGAATCGTTCTGTAGGTTTTACATAATGCTTGTCATTATACAAGTATGTTTCCTCTGGAACGAAACAAGAAGTTTATTTTGAAGAAAATGATCCGCACAGCGTTTTCTAAAATGTCTGATATTAGTTGTTGTATTTGATTTTAGAGTACCATTGAGCAGCGGGGCTATGTGATACATGAAATTATAGCTTAACGTGGGATCCAAAACACATGAGCTCCCACCGAGAATCAAACGTCGTTTTCTGAAAAAAGTATCCGACCTCAGTCACTTTGTGGTTGGAAAATACCCTAATGTTACATTAGCATTGAGAAGTGGTGATGAAACTGGATACGAATTTCGTGACCTGGAAGGAGTCAGACTATGACTGGAACAGAAATATAGACGACTCTACGGCGTAATACACAGGGAGAATTTGTATGATACTGTTAAACGTATATGCTTTCTGCTGGTCTAGTGGCTAGCGCGTGCATATGTGGTTCTAATAGTATCGGGTTTGATTCCCGTTAAGGGTCCATGAAAATTTTACCTTAACTAGAATTTTTATTAATCAACCATCTCCTTTTGCTTAAAGGACTGAAACGTTGAGAAAAGTATATGGAAACAAATGTTAGGGACTATACATGTAAAAGGTCTGGTGACAGTGTTTTGTAAGCTATTGATAAAATAATCAAAAGACAGGAAACAATAATGTCATCAGAACTGAAACTGAACAATGTTTTAGCATTCACGTTCAATTTCCTACTAGCGTGACACATTATATTCAATGTCATATAAATCTTACACAGAAAATTCTTATTTACATATAAAATCCGTAATTAAAACGAATGTACACGTGTCCGACTGTGCTTAGAAATTTCGTTATTAAGTTTAGAAGACGGGTAATTTATATAAATTTTCCTCAATATTTAAGAATGATGACATCTAGGTTGTCGTGTCATCACATCAAAAGGAACAGAGAAATATAATACTATTCACATATTTCATTGGCGGTTCCTTCTTAATTGTTGACAAACTTCAGCCCCATGGATGATTCGGAACATTAAAAGGAAGTATGTCATATTGCATCAAAATGGAATGATTGTTGATTTTGACTTGAACGTTTCATTCAGCTGCGAGGCTATATGAGAGGGACCTACTGACTAACGTGAAATCCAAACCACATGAGCTCCCGCAAAATCAAATTATTGTTCATAAGGTATCAAAGAAAATTTTCTTAGTATTATATTACTTCATTAATGAAACTTCGAAGTTTTGTTACCTTACACCTTTCATTAACTTATCCTTCATCGGTTTCAACTACAACCATTGGTAATGAGTGGGAAACTCTAAAGAAAGTATCTGCTATGTTTTATCGAATTCCTGTTTACGGAGTTTCCACCAGAGAATGATTTTCTGTATATGAAAACTTGCATTTCGGAGAGAATGTTGTTCCATTTATTCCCATAATTTGATAGATTCTTGTAATATTAGAGTTATTTTAAAAGATTGGAGGAAGGCATATACAAAGTTTAATGAAAATTAAATAATTTTGTACGGGATTTATGGTGAAACAGACAGACAGATAGATGGACAGAGAAAAAAATGCGATTGAGTCTGATGGCAGACACTTGCTACTTTCATTTCAATTACTTGTATATTTAGTTTCAGACGTACGCTTAATTTTATAATTTGTCCTTGAGCTGCTCAAATTATGCGCCTATAATGATTATAAATAATCACAACTATATACGTTCTTTAGAAAAATGTACACAGTTTTAACCCAACAATAGTAATTGGGACAATGAACAATTAAATCATATATTGTAGATATTACATTGTTTTAGTCTATGTTATTGTAAAGTGATTGTTTCCATAGATACATAAAATTATATATCTCAAACAAAACAGCCGAAATTTGTTAGTAGTAATTTAGCTGCTAAGGGGAATAGAACATTGAGCAACATTTCCTAAGTTGTCATAATAATTCGAATGTGTCGCCATCAAACCACAGAAACGTATTAGGTATTACAAATTCATAAATGTACCAGAAGAGAAGAGAGTGCTCTTTTTAGCGAAGTTTCTTTTCCTTGTATTCTATTGTATGGAAATCTGGAACTCTTTCCAGTTTAGTTCAACGTTAGAAAATATGAAAGTACCTTAAAAGTACTATATTGGCAGTAAGTGTAGTGTGACATGAATATAGAAAAAACAACGCATTTAATACTGATTAAGTGAGTTAAATGCCTTATAAGTATAAATGAGAGCATTAGTATCCTAAAGTAATCAATCTCGACTTATTAAATGTGGATAAGGGATAAAAATGAGTCAACACATTTTGGTCTATTATTACAAAATAAACGTGCAATACATTGGTACAAAATATTTCTATTAGGGTATTTCTTTAGAAGGTTGATCAATATAATAAAAGTATAATGTAAATTTAAATTTCTTTAATACAAATAATCTATATGGATAATAAAAGACAAACTTATTGACTGAGGTAGAGAAAGAAAGGGAGTGGTACGGACATTTCAGTCCTGTCTAATTCGGGGCGTTTAAAATTATGATGTACACCTCAAATCACACGGACGGAATGGCCTATGTTACATACTAATGTTTCTAGGTCGATGGATATAGTCGCTGTGTAGACCACGAAACCTTTCTCAATCTTTCTGAGTCAATAAAGAATCTTACATCTAAAAGTTTAAATATTCATTCCATTAGTATAGAATTATTTTTCATGCCACTATAGTAATTAGTCATGTGTAGCACAAAATGTAATCAAAGAGAATACTATTATTATCTTTAATATATATTTATTTATAATTCCGAACTAAACATAACCTTATTTATTGAAACAGAGCAGCTAAATAATGTAAAATTACTTTTTGCTCATGTTTAAGATTTCTAGAAATGTGGCTTTCCTAGAATGTCATGGATATAACACTTAGGAAATAGTAACTCCGACTTAAGCTTCTTTTTTATAAGCACAAAGACGTAACGAACATATTTTTATTCGTAATGTATTAACTATTTTTACATATGGCCATCCAAATCAAATGTTCATTAGATTCGTACAGGGTATATCTGTTAAAATGTCTGCTATCGTTGACTAGGTGTTAAATTACAATTACTAATGTCAAATGTTCTTGTCTGAGTTTATTTTTAGTCTAACTACCATAAATAAACTTATCTAAATATTGAGGAAAAAAATTGTAGACAAATTTAAATGATTCCTAACTAATAAACCCCACAGGTACAATGCCGCGTTTACAAAAGCTATCGACTGACTTTTATCCTTATCCATCTGGTTCTAGTTTCTACTTTGTGTTCCTGTTTCTGCGCTTACTTTATATTCTTAATATTGTACTCCATTTGCGCTTAGACTCTTTTCTGGTAATTCACTGGGAATATTTTCTGGAAGCGTTTGTAATATTCCCTTGTAAGCAAACTATAATATTCTCTTTTTTCTTCTTCAGTAAAATCCGGGATATTTAATCGTTCCTAGAAATATTTTCGGTACGCTGGAAACCAGATCTCGATTCCGTGACCATCTCTGATTTTCCGGGACCAATGGCAACCCTACACATATACGATACGACGCGTATAGTTACCAAGTGACGGCGGATCGGAGTTAGGATAATCTACAACTCATGCGCAGGGAGTCTCAGGTTCGATTCCCACTCGGGGCATTTTTTGCTTTAATCAATAAAGTAGCAATTTGTAACTGCAAGTGAAATAATAACTCATTTTATGTTTGCAATACATAAAATAGAAATGTTCGAATCAGTTGGAAAACCTTTGATGTTCATGTTATCTAGCACCAGAATATAACCTACTATGTAAATGTATTGATATCATTAGATATATTATTACAACAGTCCTTGTGTAAAAAGTGTTCTTGTGTAAAAATGTTCGTGATGAGGTGTGTATATCTGTGGACAGGGTGCAAATTACAAAGGGAAAGAGGGAATCCCCTTTAGCAATACTGTATGTATGCAGTGATCAAAGGGAATTTCCCCTCATCCTCTTTGTTATTCGCACTCAGTCCACAGATATAAAAATGAAGCGACAAGAACATTTTTACACAAAGAGTGTGGTAACATCATATGATATCTCGTGCTATCAATATGTTTACGGAAAAGGTACTCTTTTGTGCTAGTTAAATGGAACATTAGAAGGTTTTTACATTGATTTGGACATTTCTATTTTATGCATTATAATCATATGGTGAGTTAATATTTTACTTCAAGTAACAAAGTTGCTGCTTTATTAGTTAAAGCAAAAAAATTACCCGAACGGGAATAAAACCGGAACTGTGCGTCTCAGCCGCAGATTTTCCTCACTCTGCCACGCCGTCTCTTGGTAACTTTACGCATCGTATCATATGTGCGGCGAGTTGGAAATTTTAAAAAGTTTTCCTCTATTTTTATTTATTGCTTTTTCCCAATTTGTAATATTAACACCTAAAATGTTCAGTCTTTCCTCTAGCAATATAGTCCCGAAGTTCATTTACCAAAGTTTGGTTTGTTATTGTTTGAAGAAAATTTTAGAAGTACGAAACGAAATGTTAGTATACAAAACTTTTACGCATTTCCTTCAATGAAACAAAAGAAAAAACAAAGAAAAGGCAGTAGTCCGAGTGGAGAACCGAACATGGATCTCTTGATTATTAGGTAAGGACGATATCCACCACAAAACATATCAAATGGGTTATTCTCTCATTAAATTTTAATTTCTGATGTTATTTTTTATACTTTCATAATGTGGATATTAACATATAATAGGTTTGCTGCTTTCGTTTCTTGTTACACTATTTGTTGTGCGTTGCCTAAAGTGCTTTATTAAATGTAAATATTTTATTCCAAAAAGTTTCACTGCTTTAAATGTTCAAATGCGGGCATTGAAACGAGGAAGCCAACTGATTTTCTCAAACCTTCCTTTGCTAACAGGGGAATAAAATAATTTTTCGCTTAAACATGCATTTTCTTCTGTGACAGATGTTTCCTGCTACTTCGTGGCTCCCTATAGAACTCCTACCTCCACAACCGGTGTTCGAATTTTCTTCAGTCTGTTTCTTTTTTCGCTTATTATGGAGAACAATAGAAAAAAGAAAAATAGTTTAAAATTCTCCACCAAATTTTAGGTGTCGTTAGAAATCCTACACTTTTTCGTCAAGTAAGGAGAATGAAATACGATTTTCCAAGCATAAATACGGTTTTAGATGTTTCTATTGTTAAAAGCTATGAATAGGTTTACAACTGACAGCTAAATTGAGTTCTCTTCAATTATACCTCACAAACACCAATGAACGAGAAGGGATTCAGTTATTTTATGTGATCAGCGCATTTGCTTCCATCATTATTTCTAGAACTAAATATAACTAATAGGATTTTTCTTTAGAAATGAAATGCTCATCTTAGTTCTAAACAAAATAGAAAGCATAGTTAATTATAACACTATGCATTATATTTACTTACATAAAAAATGAATATATTGATAATTGAAAATGCCGAAGATAATAAGACAAATAATATCAACAATTCTATACTAGAATTAAGCAAGCTGCAGCTTAAAGTAAAGTGCAATGAAATGTAGATTATTTGAAGTATTTCCATAAGTATTTCCCATTATATGCTGAAATACAAGTGTGTTGAATAGGTAGGGCCACTTCTCCCTGAAATATAGAACTTGAATTTGATTCTCGATAAAATCGAAAATATGTTAATAACTTTAAACCTTGAAGAACGAAACACAAGCTTGAAATCCTGTGGTTATAATATTGCGTTATAAAATGACTCATCTAGGTGTAAGCCAGGAAGATACTCAGTTTCTGTTTCCAGGCATTTTATATATAAATCAACATATCTAACTCAGAATTTTTGATCAAAAGACATATTTTCTGTTACGTATATTTCAGGGAGAGAATGTAACGTCAACATTTCATTAGCAAATGTAGCAACTGATCAAATTGAATAATGCCAAAAATAGCCTACTTTGCTTTCTAGATCCTACGATTTTGGTGGAAGTTGCTACGACAAATCTTTTTTTAAGATATATGAATCGTTCCGTAGGTTTTACATAATGCTTGTTATTATACAAGTATGTTTCCTCTGGAACGAAACAAGAAGTTTATTATGAAGAAAATGAACCGCACAGCTTTTTCTAGAATGTCTGATATTAGTTTTGGTATTTGGTTTTAGAGTACCATTGAGCAGCGGGGTATGCGATAAATGGACTTATAGCTTAACGTGGAATCCAAAACACATGAGCTCCCACCGAGAATCAAACGTCGTTTTCTGAAAAAAGTATCCGACCTCAGTCACTTTGTGGTTGGAAGATACCCTAATGTTACACTAGCATTGAGAAGTAGTGATGAAATTGGATAAGAATTTCGTGACCTGGAAGGAGTCAGACTATGACTGGAACAGAAATATAGACGACTCTACGGCGTAATACACAGGGAGAATTTGTATGATACTGTTAAACTTATATGCTTTCTCCTGGTCTAATGGCTAGCGCGTGCATTTCTGGTTCTTATAGTATCGGGTTTGATTCCCGTTAAGGGTCCATGAAAATTTTACTTTAACTAGAATTTTTATTATTCATCCATCTCTTTTTGCTTAAAGGACTGAAACGTTGAGAAAAGTATATGGAAACAAATGTTAGAGACTATGCATATAAATGGTCTGGTTACAGTGTTTTGTAAGCTATAGACAAAATAATCGAAAGAAAAGAAACAATAATGTTTTCAGAACTGAAACTGAACAATGTTTTAGCATTCACGCTTAATTTCCTACTAGCGTGACACATTATATTCAATGTCACATAACTCTTACACAGAAAATTCTTATTTACATATAAAATCCGTAATTATAACGAATGTACACGTGTCCGACTGTGCTTAGAAATTTCGTTATTAAGATTAGAAGAGGGGTAATTTATATAAATTTTCCTCAATATTTAAGAATGATGACATCGAGATTGTCCTGTCATCACATCAAAACGAACAGAGAAATACGATAATATTCACATATTTCATTGACGATTCCTTCTTAATTGTTAACAAACTTCAGCCCCATGGATTATTCGGAACATTAAAAGGAAGTATCTCATATTGCATCAAAATGGAATGATTGTTGATTTTGACTTGAACGTTCCTTTCAGCTGCGAGGCTATATGAGAGGGACCTACTGATTAACGTGGAATCCAAACCACATGAGCTCCCGGAAAATCAAATTATTGTTTCTAAGGTATCAAAGAAAATTTTCTTAGTATTAGATTACTTCATTAATGAAACTTCGAAATTTTGTTACCTTACATCTTTCATTAACTTATCCTTCATTGGTTTCAACTACAACCATTGGTAATGAGTGGGAAACTTTAAAGAAAGTATCTGCTATGTTTTATCGAATTCCTGTTTACGGAGTTTCCACCAGAGAATGATTTTCTGTATATGAAAAGTTGCAGTACGGAGAGTTTTGTTCCTTTTACTCCCATAATTTCATAGATTCTTGTAATATCAGAGTTATTTTAAAAGATTGGAGGAAGGCATATACGAAGTTTAATGAAATTTAAATATTTTTTTACGGGATTTATGGTGAAACAGACAGACAGATAGATGGACAGAGAAAAAAAATGCGATTGAGTCTGATGGCAGACACTTGCTACTTTCATTTCAATTACTTGTATATTTAGTTTCAGACGTACGCTTAATTTTATAATTTGTCATTGAGCTGCTCATATTATGCGCCTATAATGATTATAAATAAGCAGAACTTTATACGTTCTTTAGAAAAATATACACAGTTTTAACACAACATTAGTGTTTTTAACAACGAACAATTAAATCATATATTGTAGATATTACATTGTTTTAGAGTATATTATTGTAAAGTGATTGTTTCCATAGATACATAAAATTATATATCTCAAACAAAACAACCGAAATTTGTTAGTTGTAATCTAGCTGCTAAGAAGAATAGAACATTGAGCAACATTTCCTAAGTTGTCATAATAATTCGAATGTGTCACCATCAAACCACAGAAAAGTATTAGGTATTTCAAATTCATAAATGTACCAGAAGAGAGCAGAGTGATCTTTTTAGGGATTGTTTCTTTAAATTGCGTTCTATTGTATGAATATCTGGAACTCTTTCCAGTTTAGTTCAACGTTAGAAAATGTGATTTTACCCGCGCAGCAAAATTTGTGATTGAAAATATGAAAGTGCCTTAAAAGTACTATAGTGGCAGTAAGTGTACTGTGACATGAATATAGAAAAAACAACGCATTTAATAATGATTAAGTGAGTTAAATGCCTTATAAGTATTAAGCCTTTTGTATAAATGAGACCATTAGTATCCTAAAGTAATTAATCTCGACTTATTAAATGTGGATAAAGGATAAAAATGAGTCAACACATTTTGGTCTATTATTACAAAATAAACGTGCAGTACATTGGTGCAAAACATTTCTATTAGGGTATTCCTTTAGAATGTTGATCAATATAATAAAAGTATAATGTAAATTTAAATTTCTTTAATACAAATAATCTATATAGATAATAAAAGAAACTATTGACTGAGGTAGAGAAACAAAGGGAGTGGTACGGACATTTCAGTCCTGTCTAATTTGGGGCGTTTAAAATTATGATGTACACCTCGAATCACACGGACGGAATGGCCTATGTTACATACTAATGTTTCTAGGTCGATGGATATAGTCGCTGTGTAGACCACGAAACCTTTCTCAATCTTTCTGGGTCAATAAAGAAACATCTAAAAGTTTAAATATACATTCCATTAGTATATAATTATTTTTCATGCCACTATAGTAATTAGTCATGTGCAGCACAGAATGTAATCAATGAGAATACTATAATTATCTTTAATATATATTTATTTATAAGACCGAACTAAACATAACCTTATTTATTGAAACAGAGCAGCTAAATAATGTAAAATTACTTTTTTCCTCATGTTTGATTTAAGATTTCTAGAAATGTGGCTTTCCTAGAATGTCATGGATATAACACTTAGGAAACAGAAACTCCGACTTAAGCATCTTTTAATAGCCACAAAGACGTAACGAACATATTTTTATTCGTAATGTACTAACTATTTTTACATGTGGTTATCTAAATCAAATGTTCATTAGACTCGTACAGGGTATATCTGTTAAAATGTCTGCTATCGTTAACTAGGTGTTAAATTACAATTACTAATGTCAAATGTTCTTGTCTGAGTTTGTTTAGTCTAACTACCAGAAATAAACTTATTTAAATATTGAGGGGAAAAATTGTAGACAAATTTAAATGATTCCTAAATAATAAACCCCACAGGTTCAATGCCGCGTTTACAAAAGGTCTCGACTGACTTTTATCCTTATCCATCTGGTTTTAGTTTCTACTTTGTGTTCCTGTTTCTGCGCTTACTTTATATTCTTAATATTGTACTCCATTTGCGCTTAGACTCTTTTCTGGTAATTCACTGGGAATATTTTCTGGAAGCGTTTGTAATATTCCCTTGTAAGCAAACTATAATATTCTCTTTTTTCTTCTTCAGTAAAATCCGGGATATTTAATCGTTCCTAGAAATATTTTCGGTACACTGGGATCCAGATCTCGATCCCGTGACCATCCCTGATTTTCCGGGACCAATGGCAACCCTACACATATACGATACGACGCGTATAGTTACCAAGTGAAGGCGGATCAGAGTTAGGATAATCTACAACTCATGCGCAGAGAGTCTCAGGTTCGATTCCCACTCGGGGCATTTTTTGCTTTAATCAATAAAGTAGCAATTTGTAACAGCAAGTGAAATAATAACTCATTTTATGTTTACAATACATAAAATAGAAATGTTTGAATCAGTTGTAAAACCTTTCATGTTCCATGTTAACTAGCACCAGAATGTAACCTACTAAGTAAACGTATTGATATCATGAGATATATTATTACAACAGTCCTTGTGTAAAAAGTGTTCTTGATGTTTCGTGTGTATATCTGTGGACAGGGTGCAAATTACAAAGGGAAAGAGGGGAATCCCCTTTGGCAATACTGTATGCATGCAGTGATCAAAGGGAATTTCCCCTCATCCTCTTTGTTATTCGCACTCAGTCCACAGATATATAAATGAAGCGGCAAGAACAAAGAGTGTGGTAACATCATATGATATCTCGTGCTATCAATATGTTTACGGAAAAGGTACTCTTTTGTGCTAGTTAAATGGAACATTAGAAGGTTTTTACATTGATTTGGACATTTCTATTTTATGCATTATAATCATATGGTGAGTTAATATTTTACTTCAAGTAACAAAGTTGCTGCTTTATTAGTTAAAGCAAAAAAATTACCCGAACGGGAATAAAACCGGAACTGTGCGTCTCAGCCGCAGATTCTCCTCACTCTGCCACGCCGTCACTTGGTAACTTTACGCATCGTATCATATATGCGGGGAGTTGGAAATTTTAAAAAGTTTTCCTCCTCTATTTTTGTTTATTGCTTTCTCCCAATTTGTAATATTAACACCTAAAATGTTCAGTCTTTCCTCTCGAAATATAGTCCCGAAGTTCATTTACCAAAGCTTGGTTTGTTATTGTTTGAAGAAAATTCTAGAAGTACGAAACGATATCTTAGTATACAAAACTTTAACGCATTTTCTTCAATGAAACAAGAGAAAAAAGAGAGAAAAGGCAGTAGGCAGAGTGAAGAACCGAATGTGGATCTCTTGATTATTAGGTAAGGACGATATTAACCACAAACATATCAAATGGATTATTCTCTTATTAAATTTTGATTTCTGATGCTATTTTTATACTTACATTGTATGGAAATTAACATATAATAGGTTTGCTGCTTTCGTTTCTTGTTACACTATTTGTTGTGCGTTGCCTAAAGTGCTTTATTAAATGTAAATATTTTATTCTAAAAAGATTCACTGCTTTAAATGGTCAAATGCGGTCATTGAAACGAGGAAGCGAACTGATTTTCTCAAACCTTCCATTGCTAACTGGGGAATAAAATAATTTTTCGCGTAAACATGCATTTTCTTCTGTGACAGATGCTTCCTGCTACTTCGTGGCTCCGTATAGAACTCCTACCCGCCAACCAGTGTTCGAATCTTTTTCAGTCTGCATCTTGTCTCACTTATTACGGAGAACAATAGCAAAAAGAAAAATAGTTTAAAATTCTGCACCAAATTTTAGGTGTGATTAGACATCCTACATTTTCTCGTCAAGTACGGAGAATGAAGTACGATTTTCAAAGCACAAATACCGTTTTAGCTGTTTCTATTGACAAAAGCTATGAATAGGTTTACAACTGACAGCTAAATTGAGTTCTCTTCAATTATACCTCACAAACACCAATGAACGAGAAGGGATTCAGTTATTTTATGTGATCAGCGCATTTGCTTCCATCATTATTTCTACAACTAAATATAACTAATAGGATTTTTCATTAGAAATGAAATGCGCATCTTAGTTCTAAACAAAATAGAAAGCAAAGTTAATTATAACACTATGTAATTACATTTACTTACATAAAAAATGTATATATTGATAATTGAAAATGTCGAAGATAATATGACAAATATTATCAACAATTCTATACTAGAATTAAGCAAGCTGCAGCTTAAAGTAAACTGCAATGAAATTCAGATTATATGAAGTATTTCCAAGTATTTCCCATTATATGCTGAAATACAAGTGTGTTGAATAGGTAGGGGCACTTTTCCCTGAAATATAGAACTTGAATTTGATTCTCGATAAAATCGAAAATATGTTAATAACTTTAAACCTTGAAGAACGAAACACAAGCTTGAAATCCTGTGGTTATAATATTGCGTTATAAAATGACTCAACTAGCTGTAAGCCAGGGAGATCTCAGTTTCTGTTTCCAGGCATTTTATATATAAATCAACATGTCTAACTCTGAATTTTTGATCAAGAGACATATTTTCTGTTACGTATATTTCAGGGAGAGAACGTAACGTCAACATTTCATTAGCAAATGTAGCAACTGATCAAATAGAATAATGCCAAAAATAGCCTACTTTGCTTTCTAGATCCTATGTTTTTGGTGGAAGTTGCTACGTCAAATCTTTTTTTAAGGTATGTGAATCTCTTAATGCTTGTTATTATACAAGTATGTTTCATCTGAAATGAAACATGAAGTTTATTATGAAGAAAATGATCCACACAGCTTTTTCTAGAATATCTGATATTAGTTGTGGTATTTGATTTTAGGGTACCATTGAGCAGCGGGGCTATGTCATACATGGACTTACAGCTTAACGTGGAATCCGAAAGACATGAGTTCCCACCGAGAATCAAACGCCGTTTTTTGAAAAAAGTATCCGACCTCAGTCACTTCTTACCCTTTGTGGTTGGAAGATACCCTAATGTTACACTAACATTGAGAAGCAGTGATGAAACTGGATAAGAATTTCGTGACCTGGAAGAAGTCAGGACTATGACTGGAACAGAAATATAGACGACGCTACGGCGTAATACACAAGGAGAATTTGTATGATACTGTTAAACTTATATGCTTTCTGCTGGTCTAGTGGCTAGCGCGTGCATTTGTGGTTCTTATAGTATCGGGTTTGATTCCCGTTAAGGGTCCATGAAAATTTTACTTTAACTAGAATTTTTATTAATCATCCATCTCCTTTTGCTTAAAGAACTGGAACGTTGAGAAAAGTATATGGAAACAAATGTTAGAGACTATACATGTAATAGGTCTGGTGACAGTGTTTTGTACGCTATTGACAAAATAATCGAAAGACAAGAAACAATAATGTCATCAGAACTGAAACTGAACAATGTTTTATCATTCACGCTCAATTTGCTGCTAGCGTGACACATTATATTCAATGTCATATAAATCTTACACAGAAAATCCTTATTT
This sequence comes from Thermobia domestica, assembly GCF_964235325.1. Taxonomy (NCBI): domain Eukaryota; kingdom Metazoa; phylum Arthropoda; class Insecta; order Zygentoma; family Lepismatidae; genus Thermobia; species Thermobia domestica. The sequence continues at coordinate 237,066,375 of NC_137457.1, read as the reverse complement.
ACACATAAAATCCGTAATTAAAACGCATGTGCACGTTTCCGTCTGTGCTTAGAAATTTCGTTATTAAGTTTAGAAGAGGGGTAATTTATATAACTTTTCCTCAATATTTAAGAATGATGACATCGAGGTTGTCCTGTCATCACATCAAAACGGATAGAGAAATACGATACTATTCACATATTTCATTGGCGATTCCTTCTTAATTGTTGACAAACTTCAGCCCCATGGATTATTCGGAACATTAAAAGGAAGTATGCCATATTGCATCAAAATGGAATGATTGTTGATTTTGACTTGATCGTTCCTTTCAGCTGCGAGGCTATATGAGAGGGACCTACTGATTAATGTGGAATCCAAACCGCATAAGCTCCCGCAAAATCAAATTATTGTTTCTAAGGTATCACAGAAAATTTTCTTAGTATTAGATTACTTCATTAATGAAACTTCGAAGTTTTGTTACCTTACACCTTTCATTAACTTATCCTTCATCGGTTTCAAGTACAACCATTGGGAATGAGTGGAAAACTCTAAAGAAAGTATCTGCTATGTTATATCGAATTCCTGTTTACGGAGTTTCCACCAGAGAATGATTTTCTGTACATGAAAACTTGCAGTACGGAGAGAATTTTGTTCCTTTTACTCCCATAATTTCATAGATTCTTGTAATATAAGAGTTATTTTAAAAGATTGGAGGAAGGCATATACGAAGTTTAATGAAAATTAAATATTTTTTTAACGGGAGTTATGGTGAAACAGACAGACAGATAGATGGACAGAGAAAAAAATGCGATTGAGTCTGATGGCAGACACTTGCTACTTTCATTTCAATTACTTGTATATTTAGTTTCAGACGTACACTTAATTTTATAATTTGTCATTGAGCTGATCATATTATGCGCCTATAATGATTATAAATAATCACAACTATATACGTTCTTTAGAAAAATATACACAGTTTTAACACAACATTAGTGTTTTTAACAACGAAGAATTAAATCATATATTGTAGATATTACATTGTTTTAGTCTATATTATTGTAAAGTGATTGTTTCCATAGATACATAAAATTATATATCTCAAACCAAACAACTGAAATTGGTTAATTGTAATTTATCTGCTAAGAGAAATAGAACATTGAGCGACATTTTCTAAGTTGCCTTAATAATTCGAATGTGTCACCATCAAACCACAGAAAAGTATTAGGTATTACAAATTTATAAATGTACCAGAAGAGAGCAGAGTGATCTTTTTAGCGATTGTTTCTTTTCATTGCATTCTATTGTATGGAAATCTGGAACTCTTTCCAGTTTATTTCAACGTTAGAAAATGTGATTTACCCGAGCAGCAAAATTTGTGATTGTAAATATGAAGTACCTTAAAATTACTATAGTGGCAGTAAGTGTACTGTGACATGAATATAGAAACAAACGCATTTAATACTGATTAAGTGAGTTAAATGCCTTATAAGTATTAAGCCTTATGTATAAATGAGAGCATTAGTGTCCTAAAGTAATTGATCTCGACTTATTAAATGTGGATAAGGGATGAAAATGAGTCAACACATTTTGGTCTATTCTTACAAAATTAAACGTGCAGTACATTTGTGCAAAACATTTTTATTAGCATATTTGTTTAGAAGGTTGATCAATATAATAAAAGTACAATGTAAATTGAAATTATCTTTAATATGAATCTATATATATAAAAGAGAACGTACAAATCCTTTGTTCCCTCATCACGCTAATACGGCTGAACCAATTTCTTTTATTTTTGGGGGGTTATTAGGATTTGGACCCTAGATGGTTTTTATCATATCACTTTAATTTTTAATTACCAGTGTCTTGAGATAATTGACCATTCAAGTGTCCATAACGTACAAATCCTTTGTTAGATCATCATAGGTAAAAATAAACGTATTTATATGCAACCCGCATGACCGTGTCACTCGGCGGGTTAACATAAATGACAGGCGCTATAATGTTAACATTTACTGCAATCACTTGAAAGCGAAAAAGTAAAAATTATCTAAGTAACAAAGTTTATTGCGTTCCGGGGTGACCGCAGCGAAGCGGGGCGGGTTAACATAAATGACAGGCGATATAATGTTAACATTTAGTGCAATCTTCTATGGTTTTTATCATATCACTTGAAAGCGAAAAAGTAAAAATTATCTAAGTAACAACGTTTATTGCGTTCCGGGGTGACCGCAGCGAAGCGGGGTGAACGCTGCTAGTAATCTATATGGATAATAAAAGATAAACAACTTATTGACTGAGGTAGAGAAAGAAAGAGAGTGGTATGGTACATTTCAGTATTGTCTAATAGGGGACTTTTAAATTATGAAATACCCCTCAAATCACACGGAGGGAATGGCCTATGTAACATAGCGGGTACATAATGTACATAATGTTTTCTGGGTCGATTAGATATTGTCGCTGTATAGATCACGAAAACTTTCTCAATCTTTCTGGGTCAATAAAGAATCTTACATCTAAAAGTTTAAATATTCATTCCATCAGTATAGAATTATTTTTCATGCCATTATAGTAATTAGTCATGTGTAGCACAAAATGTAATCAAAGATAATACTATAATTATCTTTAATATTTATTTATTCATAAGACCGAACTTAACATAACCTTATTTATTGAAACAGAGTAGCTAAATAATGTAAAATTACTTTTTTCCACATGTTTGATTTAAGATTTCTAGAGATGAGGCTTTGATAGATTTCATGGATGTAACACTTGGGAAACAGTAACTCCGACTTAAGCATCTTTTTAATTGCCACAAAGACGTAACGAACATATTTTTATTCGTAATGGTTAACTATTTTTACATGTGGTCATCCAAATCAAATGTTCATTAGATTCGTACAGGGTATACTTGTTAAAATGTCTGCTATCGTTGACTAGGTGTTAAATTAACATTTACTAATTTCAAATGTTTTTATCTGAGTTTATGTTTGGCTTAACTACCAGAAATAAACTTATTGAAATATTGAGGAAAAAGAATTGTTGACAAATTTAAATGATTCCTAACTAGTAAACCTCACAGGTTCAATGCCGCGTTTACAGAAGCTCTCGACTGACTTTTACCCTTAGCCATCCGGTTCTAGTTTCTACTTTGTGTTCCTGTTTCTGCGCTTACTTTATATTCTTAATATTGTACTCCATTTGCGCTTAGTCTCTTTTCTGGTCATTGTCCGAATGGTCTTCCAGTTAAGACTTTTAGAACGCTCCAGCTTTTTTCCATCCTGGCTACATGAACTGTCCACCTGAACCTCTTAGACTTGATGACCTTACAATGTTTGGTAAACCAGATATATTTTGTTGTTCCTCATTATGATGATCCCGGCTTTCCCGATTCCCGTTCCTCTTGGGTCCGAATATTCGCCTCAGGATATTGTTCTCAAATATTGTCATGTACGTTCTTTCCTCAAAAGAAGGGAACATGTTTCGCATCATACGGAATAACAAATATGATTATTCTTTTATATGTTTTAAGTTACAAATTTCTCGACAGAATTCACGACTACAAAGAGATTTTTAAGTGAATATGTTTCAAAGTATACACTTTATTAAAATAATATTTTAACTCATCGATAATTTGCAGTATCATGATTACTACGAACTTTCATGTATTTAGTTTTCTCTGCATTTACTTCTAAATCCATGTCCCTGCAAGCGCCTAACAAGGCCTCAGCATTTCTTCATATTGTAATCCTTCATTACCAATTAAATTTACATTAGCAGCATGTTCCATAACCTGATGAATACAATTCAACTCTAGGCTCTGGTTGCTTTGAGTTTTTCTTACAGTGTGTTACAGTAAGAACTTGAATAATAATGGCGACAACCTATCTAATTGTTTTAGTCTATTCTCGACGTGAAATCTCTTAGACAAAAATTTTCCTACCCGGACTTTACTACGGGATTCATATAAACGTACCTTCATTTATCTATTTTGAATTTTCGTTATACCAAATTCTGTAATGTTGTAAAATGTTTCATTTCTCACCGACTCGTAAGCCTTTCTAAAAATCAATAAATAGTTGATGAATCCCGGTATTGTATGATCACTTCTTTTGAGTATTTGTCGAATGATAATTATTTGGAGAATAGTAGCTCTATTTCGTATAAATCCGCACTGATAATCTCCAATAATTTGATCTGCGAATGGGGTCATTCTTGCTAATAGGTTAAGAGGATTTTATATTATATTAACCGAAGAGAAATGTATCAATTATTATTACAGTCAGTTTTGTACCTTTACTGTGGATTGGAACAATGATACCACTCTTGAAGCAATTCTTGCTTGTTTCATATTAGAAGAATAAGCTTGTACATCTTGTTCCACAATTTTTCACCAACTGCTAAACTTACTAAGTCCTAATTTCGTCTACACCCTGAGATTTGTGTTCGAATTATTTATTGCAATTTCTACTTCTATTCAATTAGGTTTCGAAATATACGTTTCTGCGTGTGAATTTTTCTTTCTCGATGCACAATTATTTTTGACTGCATGTTAAACAAATCGTCAAAGAAATATATCCATCTGTTCAAGATGCTATCTGTATCAGTGAGAATTGTTCCGTCAATTTTAATATGTAAACAGATATTGATAGGTTTCCTTAAATTCCTCGATGTAGTAGGTCCCGTACTATATCGAGCCAAGTCAGCAAAAAATTTCTCGATTCTGATTGGTTGAGAGAGGTCACGTGCTTTAGGCCACGCCCTCCAAGTCACGTAGTATAACGTCATGAGTCACCCTGCGGGGAAATCCCTAACTTTGGATTTTTGAAATTCGATCCCTTTAAGGGTAAGATGAGTGCTTTGGTACCACGATCCTATATTTCACTGGTAGGCGAATGTCGGTGTGCCGTGAGTAACTTCACAAAGTATTGCCTATATTGGATACTAGTATGCAGTCGCGTATGAAGAGACAGAAAATTTTCTTTCTAAACGAATCCCGCTTTAGTATGTATCATCACAATGGCCGCATTGACATCTTTCGCCCGTGGCACTAAACTGGATGGCGCTTGCATTTTGTTTCGCCACGTTGGTCAGGCACAGTCTGCTAAAGTATGGGGAGTCATCATATGCTCGTTCTGACGTTGACGATATTATGCCACCTAAGCACTGACTGACATTCAACCAGTCAAGGGTACATTAACGATGTATTGGATTCTATTATGGTCCCTTTTCATCAGGTCTTGTCAGATACTTCATTACTGCAGGATAACGCCATACACTACTTAGCTGGACAGACCTCACTGTCTACACTTAGTCTACTTAATTGTCCGGTACGATTTACCAATCTGTCGCCGCTTAAACAAGTATGGTCGATGGTTGCATAACCTGCGAACCTTGCTAGCTCCAGTTGATAAGCTGTGGCATCGGGTCGAAGACACATGGCTTTCCATGTCCCAAGAGAACACCTTCTTGATGTCTCGTCGTGTTACAGAAGTTCTGACTGCCCATGATGGGCCCACACGCTACTCATGTCGCCAGTTCTCCTCCGCTACCACTGTGTTGTCATGCATCAAACTGAACGGTAAGTGTAATCATATTCTACTTGTACTATATTAGGTCTTGGCCTGCAAATTTCGCCGCAGATACCTTATCAGATCCTTGGAGTTGAATTTTAGTGGCGAGTATTTTATAGGAACCATCTTATGAGCGAACACGTTTTCGGCTGACACCACATATTTAATTATAGTGACAGTTAAAAGGAAACACCAGTTAATTAAAATGTACCGAGAAATTGTTTCTGGGAAATCACATCCCAACCTAAGTCACCTGTGGTAACAATTCTTTTGTATTTTGAAAGAGAATTCCGTTAACAAAGGGAACAAGTAAAATCACCTTTATGGTAAAAGTAATGGATGGTAACAGCTACATAAATGATTGCCCATTATTATTATTATTATTATTATTATTATTATTATTATTATTATTCGAGTATAGGATTTCACAGGGTTGTGTATCTTGCATTATTATTGGAATGTTGTAATATACAGCGAAACAAGTGATACAGCCTTACTGTAATGTTGTCACATACTGCTTATTCTGTATAAAAACAAAAATAGCTTAACATATGATTCATCTCCTTTGTGCTAATAATTGTCAAATTAGCGTTTCGAACACTTTTTAACACAGCTTTGGTGCAGCGTTCCAAATATTAGCACGAAGTCCATATTTATGGGCCACGTTATTCATAGAGCCATTTTTTTATTACAGTGGGATTACTCCAAGCTAAGTTTTGAAAAGTGTAGAATTGTTAATTTAATATTATTGGCACCAAGGAGATAATGCATATGTTGAGATATTTTTGTTTTCATACAGAGTAAAGCTGTATATGATAACATTACTGTAAGGTTGTATCATACGTTTTGCAGTATGTTGCAGTACTTCAATAATGGTGTAATTTAAGTACAATCTATACACTGCATACATCCAATCCGTATATTACAAAAAGGCAATACGTATAACTTCTATAGACAACCTAGAAGCTACATACATCCCATCTACACATTATTTATGGCCGACCTGTATGCGACATCCGTATAATCTATATACTGCATGTGGACAGTCTGTAAGCTACATATGAGCACTCTCTATGGTGCATACCAATATTCTGTATGCTGCATCTGGATAAGTAAAATTTTATAATACGTACGTACAATACTATATTGTATCTAATCGTACGTACGGGGAATAACTACAATATGGATACTGTCTCGAGATTTAAGGCAAGAAACATACATACGGACTATATACTTCATATGTCCAATCTATATACTGCATGCGTCAAATCCGTATATTACAAAAAGGCAATACGTATGCGATATACGTAAAATCCGTATACTTCATGCAGGCAAATTATAAGTTACATACATCCATTCCATACATTACATATAGTCAACCTGTACGCAACATGCGTATAATCTATATACTGCATGCGGACAGTCTGTAAGCTACATATGGGCACTCTGTTGGTTTATACTAATATTCTGTATGCTGTATTTGGACAAGCTGTGTGTGACATAAGAAAAATCTACGTACAATACGTATACTGTATCTAGTCGTACCTGCGGGGCATAAGTACAATATAGATGCTGTCTCGGGGTTAAACGCAAGAAACATGCGTACAGAACGTGTATTGCATACTTTTTGAAATTATGCTCCGTCCTGATAGCCAGTGTGCGTCACTATTATGAACCCATATGCTACATATGGTCCTGATGTCACACAGCTAGATATCCCCTCCTTATACTTGTAACTGCAGATGACGTCATTGTACTTATGCGAACAGTACGTATATCACATACTTTTTCAGCTATATGTTTGCTACAGGATGTTACATACGGTTGTACGTTAAGTCCAAAAACTACAGGAATTACGAATGTAGGGTACGTTTTTAAGTCGCCACCTACATTTTTTCTCAGTGTATCTATTGTTGATATATATACTCACGTTTAGTACGTTTTTATCCGCTACAAAAAGCTAATACTTTGGAAATAATTCACACTAAAAAATATTACGTTTATGTATTCCCTTATCCAACTTGAATTCTGACCGATCAAGGGCCCAAAGTTTACTTCTGTACCATGGAAGAAGTTTTGTCACTAACGTAAAATTAAGCATTGTCTAACATCTCGAAATAACCTTGGAGCAAATGGTATAATAGAAAGGAAACATCGAATCTTAACCGAATCATAAGACTATATTTTGCCAACGAACGAAGTAATTTGAGTAAAGAGTTCAAGTTGGTTCAAGATCTTTTAATTCTGTAAATACTATGATGCAACAAATTCCGCCCAAATCTTTCTTGGATATTCAGCCGTTGATAGATTTAAGGAATGTACAACTGACCGGACAAATTATATCCCTTGGATATACATGACAGGTTCATATCGTTACGAAACCCTGTTCTGCCTAAAGACATTAAAACGAGTGATAAAAATATTGAAATTAAGCCAGGAGATTTAATAATGAAAAAGACACACTATTTATCGTCTATGTTGAAAAGTGAATCTGCAAAACGTTTGGATTGCTATGTGTGACCTTATTTACTAACTAAAGTGTTGCGCAATTGTGCAGTGGTGTGTACTTTAGATAATCGCTTGATCGGCACTAATAATTTCCAAAATGTAAACCACTTCAGTGCTCGCTTTGCAGACGATCAATCTAATAAATAAATACACTACAGAGGTGGTCTAACTGAAATGCGACTAAAAAATTAAACTATAAAAATATATATCACAAATTTTTTCCTTGAAGGAAGGGAGAATTGTTAGCCCACAATTATTCTTGTTTGCTTGATAAGGAGAACTGATTTTCTCAGATCTTGTCTTAAAGCTTAACATGTAATTGCTCTGTTCCCAGAATTAATCTTTAAATTTTAATTTATTTTATAGTCGTAAATGAGAAAAGATGATAAGTTCAATTTAAAATTTAAATTAAACAGTAACTTTGTAGAAATAGAGAAATGAGTTATGCTAAATATAAACAAGCTATAATTTGAGTTAATTAATGCCGATTTCGCTAACTTTTAGTATAAGTAATAAAATAAAACGACCAGAATACAAGATCAACGTTAAAGTTGGTAAGATCTAAATTTAAGTATATTACGTAAATTTTTATATGTATTGAGTATATTTTACAAGGTCGCATGTATATATTAAAAATGAAAAAAACTAAATACTTTATTCTGGGGCTCAGGCTCTTATTCTTCTGAAAGGTTGCGTCTCAATAAGAGCAAATCATAATGTAAATTATAATTTATAAATAGAAGCATAATTAGTATATAATTCTTGTAACTTTTCCGTAATTATTTTACAAATGTCATATCTTCGAAATTACACCCATGGTCATAAACGATATGTTATATTGGTATGGATTTTAGAATCATAAAATGCTACACTTCAACGATCGAATAATTAAATAAATAATGTCTACAAGGATGTACCTGAACACAGCATTAAACATAGCTTATAACTACTGTAAATCCGACTTAATCTACTGATGTACCTCACCAAGTACGAAACTAGAGAAGTTAAAGTTCATAGTAAAACAGGAATAATGATTAACATATTGTAATGTTCTCATACTCACAGAGAAGAACCATAACACTACGAGCATAGTCATCCTTTGCAATAGTACATCCTTCACCAACTACAAATTTACGTAATCGTATTCATTGTTTGTCCTGCGTAAGATAAATTATAATTACCAATTCAAGTGGACTTTTGATTTTTAAGATTTCAATATACGTAAATTTATAAGACATTTTAGGGAAATTATTATATTCGAATTATAGTGAATTAAGATTCCAACTAGGCGCGATAAAACTGATCTTAGTTTTGCACGTATAAACTGCAGGTAGATTTTCAGGTAAAATCCTTCTATTACACGCAAAAAACAAATATAGTTAGAAAAGCCAGAAAATGGGTGACAGTTACAATACTGCATGGTTAAAAAAGTGACGACCATGCTTCTAGGCTACTGATACCATAAAATATTGTTGAAATGATATAGCTAGATTTACAATAAAATTGGGGTAAAGGAACCATATTATTGTTCAATGAACAACGGTTTTAGCTGGTATTTCCAACTATATAGACAAGATGTAGCTGGAAGTACAATACAGTATAGTTGCAAAAACCACATCTCAAAAGTAGACAATACACGTAACAATACTATATAGTTGAAAATGCAATGCTGTATTGCTGTGAGGACGATAAAATATTGTAAGACGAACAGTACTGCATTGCTAGAGATACGATATTATTGGAGCGACGATTGTAGCTTCCACCATACTGTATTGTTGCTACTACAATATATTGTTGTTGTCGTGACCATAGAGTGTGGTACACCTGACAATATCTTCGCTGTTTATATCGTGTCTGCAACCATACAGCATGGCAACTGTAACAATACTACATTGTTGGCAATACAATATCCGTGGTGTCCATATTGTATCGTGCACTATACTATATTGCTGCTGGAACGATGTTGGATTGTACTGCCAACTATGTTTGATGGTTGTTCGTACGATCTGTTGAGAGTCCATATTGTACCAGATACTATAATATATAGTTGGTCGAACCATGTCGTGAAAGCCAATATTGTACCCCCTACTAGACTGTATAGTTGTTCGTAAAATCTTTGTAGAGTCTATATTGTACAGTAAGGGACACCTCTGGATGGTACACTTTTGACGTAAATTTCCATATGGGTGTACCATCCTGAAGTGTCCCTTACTGTACCTGTGTCTTATTGTACCTATTACCATGCTATGTGGCTGTTCGTACGATGGCTTGAAAGTCTACATAGCATTGATAGTGCATACGACACGCTTTCGATAGCGCTTTTTCTAGCTTCCATAACGCAGTTTGGTCCTGAGAAACGGAGGCGTGTCTTACAAGATTACGTTACGTATTACCTTGCCCCTGTATAAGAACTATTTTGCTCTATTGTATCCTACCCTTGAATAGCAACTTTTTTCAATTTGTACCACACAAATTTTCAATTTCTTTCATGTATTTTGTTTTCACAATGATACACTGCTATTTGTATCTACAAGGGCAAAAGTATAAGTTTTAGCTAAAAATAAAAAAAAAAAATAAAAACTGCACTACGGATGCTTGAATTAGCGCCGTAATTATTACCAATATAATATAAACCTTTATTACATCGTACGAAAACATAGTATAGTAACAGGTACAATATAGCCTCTGAAAAAAAAAAACTCTGGAAACTTGAAAAATGCGTTGCTTATACCAGCAATGCAATATACACTTTCATTATATCGTATGAAGACACTATAGTAACAAATACAATACAGACTCAGGACATGCATTCCATTCAAAATAAATTTCAGGTGGGAAAGCAGTGAATGTTCTCCAATTCTATGCATGTAATACCTCGCACTAATTTCCTCTCTTTTATGTGTTCAACAGCGATCTCGGTCCCTAGACGGTATATTTCTTGATCACTTCTTTATTACAGAATCGAATAAGTGAAGTGTAAATGAATGGTTTACGACAAACGATAGGACCATGGTAAAAAAAATGTACAGGGCGTCTCATAAACAATATTAAAAACTCAGACCAGAGATTCCTCGCATGAAACCAAAGCCTATTTAAGAAAGAACTTCAGAAGTGGGAAGCGGCATAGCTATACACCTCCGAAAGTGTGGGGAAAAATGAATTTCACATCTGCCTACCAGATGACGACAGAAGCTACCATAAACTTGAACAAAGCGTTTTTAAAGCAAAAGACCATAATTAAACTTTATTTACAAACTTATTTTCCACACAGGAAAAGTTTTATTATCGAGTGACGGATCAACCGGGAATTCTACTTGATTGCCTTTACAAACTCTGTCCTCCGTAAACCTTGATTTACAATAATGAGGGAAGACTGTAGAGCAGTAAAGAAGATTATGAGGTGGAACCCCCACGTACCCCGAATAAGCAAGGTTAGACGTAATAGAAAGACTCATTTGAGTAACATGTTTTTATGAAAAAATATATACAGAATTTGTTTAGAACTTCCTTCAAAAGAAAAGTGACAATTACGTAACTTTACAAAGACATATTTTACTTTCACTTTACTACCGAAACGTTATAAATGAAACTTATTCTCACAATTAAGTGAATTAACTGAAATATTTATTAAACCCTACTAAATACTACACTTTTGTGTTTTCGTATCAAATACTATACTATTAGCACACAACATCGAAATCAAAAGAAGAGTATTTTTTCTAGATGCTAAATATAAAAACTAAATTTACATTTACCATATAAGTATTTAAAAGGAATGTTTCTCATTGAATATTTACTATACAAACATGAACATTAGCAATCAAACTTTCTGATTACACTCTACTAGAGACTGTTTTACACACTGTACTTTTACCAGACATTTATAGACTTTACTTAGTCAAGAACACATTGTACAGAAACAAAAGCAGAGCATTTTTCCAGATGCTCACAACGAATAATACATTTACATTTACCATACAAACATTTGCATTAAAAAAATAAATTTTTACTTAGTATTTAACATACAAACATGGACGTGTTAATTACATAATGTTTATTACAACCTACTGGGGACTTCCAGTTATTAAAGAATATAACAGACCTCATACACAATTTGATAGACTTTATTAAGAACACATCTGTTGTGTAAAATGTTTCACCAGCTAGTATTATGCAACAGTACAAAAGAATTTGACAATATCTTTAATGTGCTTAAATCACTACCGTCATGGTCGTCCACTAAATTGCACACCACTTGATAATAAACTACAGGATGGCCCAAAAGTAGGTATATAGACCAATATCGATCAACTTTGACATTTTAATTTATTAAGATAATACATTTATTTCCTTCGGTCTGTTCCGAGCTTTAGGTATAAGTGAAAAGAAATTAAGAACAAATAAGGAAGAAACTAAGTTAAACATGTATGGATAATAATAAGTAAATGATATAAAATGTCATGAGCCGATCAGTACGGGACTGTATACTTATTTTTGGGCCACTCTGTATACGTAATAAAACTTTCAAATACAAACTAAACATTTATTTGAGACTAGTCAATTTTATATGTAACTGTACCAGTATTATGTAGCTTTTAACTAGATTTCAAATAAGAAACAACAGACGACAAGGAAAAGGTTTAACATCGCAGCGGCATGCTTATAAAAGTATTTGCAGGCAATATCCTGAGCTACAGAAACTTCAATAGAAGCCCACCTTCTCCCCATGGTTTACTAATTACATCGCTCTGAGACAGCTTTTGTTGGCATTTTACTTACAAGAATGATCGTATACACTTTGACGCTACAAAAAAATCTTCCATAAGCCACCCAAATCTAACTCACAGCCCCAAAATTACTTGTGAGGGATGGACAGAAGATGTCTGGGCGAAACGTGCAGTGTAACACTAGTAGAAATTACTTAACTGTTTCCACAAGAATTTTATGATAGACGAGACCGTACTAGAAACTTGAATGGTATGACAGTAACGTTAAATCTTTAATTTATTACCAACTGTTCATTAAATTACTATATTGTAACTTGTATGCAATCAACCTTTGTATATAAAATCGTAATTGTAAGACATTACAATCTATCTACATACGTTGCAAAATAACACTTTGCAGAACATCATTGTGCTTTAATGAGTATTAGTTAGCGTTTAAACAGCAACATGGGAACGCGTATATAGGTAGGAAGGTTGAATAAAGAACTGAGAAAGTATAGAATGCAGAAAGCCTTCATTAGTGATTACAGTAGATAATGGAAAAACACAAGGATAAATTGTTACATTCTGAGAATTGTTAGCAGGGTTCTAATTTTTTCACGATGAAGAATTCTCTGACTTTTCCAGGTTCACAATTACAAATTCCAAGATTTATATATAATGTAAAAGAAACAATACCAACCAACTAGAGTTTCTTAATCTACACATGTAGACACGGCATCAAAAGAGCACCTCCAATCACATACGGACAATTTTAGTTTCTTTTTTATTAATAGGGATACCCATTTAATAATATTTATAAAAAGAGAACTAAAATCGTCCACGTCTAGTTTGTTGTCTAAGTTTGAAGAATGTGCCGAATAAAGGTGGTATTCTCTTTCCAAGCTGTGTGTACATGTGTATATTTTTTGTGTGATTGAAGATACGAAAGATTTGCAAACCAAATTACTTTCTTTTGTAATATATCACCTACCAAATAGCCAGGTGAGGCACAAATAAACGCACCAGACCTGTAAAATCCTCATATATATAAAGCCTCATATTTCCAGTTTTTGTAGTTTCAAGAATTCCCTGACTTTCTAAGGATTTCCAAGTCAGTGGAAACCATAGTGTGGCTGAAAACGAACACGTTAGTGTAACCATGTTTACATCTTTGCGCCCCCTTTACTGTAATATTAACTTGTGCCTTTCTGTATTTCATACTTCACTTCTTTATGCTTCATAAGCCCTACCTAATTTATCCGTGCCAATGTTGTTTTCTAAACAATAACTAATACCCTTTAAGGCCTAATATCAGTTAGTATTGTCACAGTATTAGTTGTCAAAATCTCTCATGTTGCTGAATAACAAAATACATTACAAACAAACAGAAACGTATAAGGCTCCATTACTCATCTCTTTAAAATAAGTAGGGGGTCCTGAAAGAAAATTATTAATGTCGATACAGTTCCACTGGTCGGTGAAACTTATTTCATAAGCACAATAATGTTCACTGTATCCCACTGTTTTTAAGCATTTACACAGAAGGAAAATGTTGGAATATTCATCCGACAAAATTTGATGTATACAGTAAAAAACTGGACCGTCTTCTTCAATTTCGAAGACAACCATCTGTACGTGAAACACATACCCTTTATATCTACACCAACTTACACTAAGGCATTCTTTATGCAAAGAAGGAGGCAGAGACGTTGAATAGTCGAGAAACTGATTACTTCTCATTAGAAACACCCTTGATCCACGTCCTAATTCGTGATCTGAATGTAATCCGTGGTTTTGACGAAATCGATAACAGAGATGTAACTGATGTTTTAGGCTCAGTGTTTTCAGAATATTTTTTCGGGAGCAGGAAACTCGGGCTACCATTTTAGATTGATGATGTTTCGATTCATAGCGCATACTCCAGGTGTTAACAAGTGGACCTATTTCACGAATTATACGTGCATAATGTATCATGTGATGATGTTTGGGCTTTAGTGTCTCTCCAAATAGCGATACGTAAAGTTCATGGTGCTCCTGAATTTGAACAGCAAGCAATTCTGAACAATTTACGTTAAGGACTCTTGCAGTAGCAATGATTACGATTTCTCTTAGCAATATGTATAAATGCCAAACAGAATTATCTGAAGGAACCAAATCTCCCATCATCAAACCAAAATATCGTACAAGATATAACATTTCTGAAGCAGATACATGCAATTTTTTATTTTGAAGGTGGTCTGAAGATATAGGTGGCGGCTTGTTAACATTACTTGGTGTACTTCGGAAGGTTCCGATTCTGCTGTTCAACATTTCTAAGGTGAAAATTCGTACTTCGTTTACAAAATAGTTTAAGATAAGGCTCATATCGTAATTACATACGCCTTCTAACAGATCGTGCATGATATCTACGCTATAGTTTTCTGTAACGTGAAAATTTGATAATACATGCCACACACACTCTTCAAAATACAAACAAACAAAATACGCACTATTGATTTCTACAGCAGTTCCTCTAACATAAATTCATTTACAGCTGTATATTTGTCCAACTGCAAAAACATTATTCAAGGCTGCTGCAGTTTATTTGCGTTATTAAACTACTTACAGCTGTGAACTTCTTGTCCCACTGGGTAAAAATTTCGTAGATATGTTGTTGGATGAATATCCAAGCTTGTTCACTTTCTTTCGGGTACTGCAAGTGTAATACATGGAAACACTTGAAGCAGATATCAATGGCCTTCAAAATTGTTTCCATCCTGTATAACTGAGTTTCGATGCACACGAAATATGCTTCTGGATTTTTTATATCCTTCGCTATAACTACAGGCAAAGGTTGAACACCACAGCCGAATCTTTTCATCTTCTCATGATGTGCTTCTAAATTTGCCTGGAGGTCAGATGCTTCCTGCAAAACACAAATATTTGATAAGATTATGTTCAAAAGCTGGAATAAATATCATGCATTTGAAATAAAACCTACTGTAGGGACAATCTTAATGTATGTATTTATGCGGACCCTCTGCTCAATGAATGAGGAAATACTGCAGACAATGGATGTATGAGCATTAGCCCAATGAAAGTGAGTCTTCGCCTTGGAAGTTTCGTTTAGCGAAAAGTATTGGTTCGAGGTGCTAGCTAAGTGATGGTGATTTATTGGCTTTCCATTCTTCATTATAGAAGTCCTGGGGGCATTTCTTATGTTTGCATGTGAGGTTACCGCTATTTTTATGCGCATCAATATGATTCGTGATTCTTGAGTTTTGGACGTTCCAACCAATAATAAAAGAATATACAAATTACCATGTGGACATGATAATGAAACCTTTCCAATGGGTTCGATTTCGGAATTACATTTATGTAATTATTCACTACTGCGGAGGAAAAAGTTAACTAGCTACTAGGAGTATTTGATCCTTTCGGTCTTTCTTTAGGTCTCATCTAAAATTCGCTTCCTACTACACCAAGAAAAGTCTGACAATTTGTCGCGTGAAAAAATCTTCCTCATATGCTCATATAGTTGAATTTATGTCTGGAAAAGGTAAATTGAAGTTCAACGTATCAAAATGAACTCTTATTTTTTCTTCACTTTTGGTATTGTACCGCAACACGGGAGTGCGTTTAAGGTGATATAGCACTTGACGCAGTTGTTTACTTTCTGAGACAATATAAACACGGTATTAAGATGAAAACTGTGCCTTCCTTTATCTAGGACGAACCAGGGGCGGATCCAAGGGGGGGGGGCAATTGCCCCCCCCAGAAGAGGAAACTTTCTTATTTTATATATATAAATAAAACCCATCCCAAAGTTTGGAGCCCTTAAAGTAACAGTATGGCAACCCACCGTCCCCGCCAGAAGTCGGTCCTGCATTCGCCCCTGGGATGAACTTAAAGGGAAATTGGAAAGAGTAAGAAAAAAAACGATGGTCCTTAAATTCATGCATTTTCTGTAAATTTTCAAAGCCATGAAAGATAATAAGGGTACATTTTACCTAGTAAAATTACAGTCCTTAAACATTACTTATAATTCGAAAATAAAAAGGCATATTGCGTGATTTAGTTGCATTATAGACGGGTTTTAGATTGAGTACAAATATCACAATTCAGTAAAGTAAATGGGTAAATAGTACCAATACAATGATTTTCGTTTAGAACCACATATTCGCTATAAGCAGCATTCAATGGAACTGTGCCACTAAACAAAAAGATAAAATCGCAATTCTAATTTAAGAATTAGAAAAAAAAACTGTTCGTTGATAAAAATTACACACACACAAAACACGATTTTCTTCCCCTGCTTTTGGGGCTTTATGTGTAAATTCATATAAAATTATGTTGCGCAATGAGTGATAAGAATACGGTACGAAGTGGGGCGCCAAGCTGTATAAAACTTATGGTGGCGGAGGACGTGACCAACTGATTCAGTGTAGGGGAGTTTCATTTTTCGCAGCCCCTTATCAAGGGCGAAATTTGGAGGTTGCAAGTGATGTAATGTAACAAACGCACAAGAGCCACCTAGTATCAATGCATGTGAAGTGTATTTGTAGCCGACTTGGAAGTGAGTACGGAACGCTTTCAATTTGGCCACAACGACACATTTTATACCAAATTGATATTTGGTAGCTATAATGCGTTTGGACATAAGTAACATCATTTTCTACCTGAAGGTCTCACTATGACTAAGAGATTGCGAAAAATTAGACTCCGTACACTGAACCAGTTTGAGACGCGTTATCCAGCTGTATAAGTTTTATACAAGAAAGCACCGTCCAACTTTATATCGAACTTGTGAGTTTTGACATTACACTGATTTTTCTGCTACGTTCGCTTTAGCTGCAATATGGAAATGATCTTAAAACTTGAGAATCAATTTTCCCCTTTCTGCAGCGTCGATAACGAAACTCACGTTCGGCTGTGCAAAAGTACATGTGAATAATTAAATAGTGCCAACAAATGTAATGTGTCCCCTCAAACTTTCGATGAAACGTAACCATAAAAATTAATTTCACATACATTTAAATTTTGCTGGTTGCTGCTAGGTTACATTGTAAACTATCTGAAACAAGAAATGCGAAGAGTTGAAAAAGAAAGTGACGTCAGACTCAATACTAAAGTGTCATATATATATTTCCTCTGTTCTGACAGAGAGAATGAGTGTTAGTAATTTCTTTCTCTCTAAACCTTCGCATTTCTTCTTTCAGAAAATTTGAAATATAACTTACAGCAATATATATATATATATATATATATATATATATATATATATATATATATATATAATTCGAATATATATAACTGAATATTTATGGGATTTCGAAAATTTATTATGAAACTTGAAGAAACAGTTACTCGATTTAGACCACCTTTTTGAATCATTTAACAATGTATCTCGGATAAACAATCTTTCGATTGATCTGACGCAAACATCCACTCTTCCTTTGCACTTTTTCATTTTATTTCTTCCTCAGGTTTTATTTGATCCATATACTTCTCTATTTCTACTATACGGTATTTAACTTAAAAAGCAACATACCTTAACATGAAAAAGGAATCCCTGCTGCGCTTCTAACTTTGTTGGCTTCCAGTATCCTCCGCTATCTTTCCTCTTTACCGACGAAGTAACAGGAGGAAAATGTCTACCTAAAAGTAGCAGCAGAATTACATTTCTGGCTCCTGTAAGTATAAAAAATGTAAATGTAATTAGTACAATTGCTTTAAACTGTAACGTCTTAAAAGAATATGCCTATATAACATGAATAATATCACATTACGAAACCTAATGGATACAATGTATTGAATACCAAATACCATATCCTAATTGCATTGGTTTCTAACTACGCATACGTTGGATTAGTTTTGATACAGATCCAATGAGTAGTTTCCATTTTTACTACGATTTTACACTATACGAATGTGACTAAAAAGTGAGGTTGACATTCGGTGTACTTTCAGTTTCTATAGGGTGAAAAGAGAAGTAGACTGACATTTAAATCCATTCAAGTACGATGTACAATTCAAGTACGATCATATTAATTGTTTAATTCACAGAAAATAGCCACAATTTAATCATTAATTTTTACAAAATTTATTGCTGGTATTAAAATGTGGTCGCGTCGAAATTTATAACATATTTGCTGTCATGAGGAAACTATAGACACACGAGTTTAGATATAAATAAAATGTTTACTCCTAGAAGTACATAAAGCTAAGCTAAGCTAAGCTAAAAAAAAATCTGGGTTAAATTAAGTAAAGAACAAGTTTTAAGGTTTCGTTAAATGTCTACCGTATGTTAAAACAAAGTGCTGGTTTTCGACAAGTTGGAACGGAGGGCTGACTTCAACAATTCATAACTTGAATTACTCTCATTTGTTCGAAACCAAACTATGATAGCTTTTAAAGAAGTTTATTGTTAATACGTATATCAAGTTTTAAATTGATCTGATGTTGTTCAGAAGAGTTCTTGTATATTTTGTAAGATAACGTTTCTTCAGAACTGAGAAAGCGTATCAATAGAGAGATTTAGCTCGTTTTGAAGTTCAGTGAAATGTCAAGCTAAACCTAAAACTGTTTAGTGTAGATTATGATTTTCATATAAATGTACATTTAATCATGTACATATGTTCGGCGAGCGTATTAAAGCAGGCGTGTGATATTGCCAAGTTGACTGACGAACGATCCCAGGATGGCACATATCATTTAAAAAAAAAAAAAAATTCGCAACACTTGCTCGCTTCACATAAAGTACTGGAAAACCATTCCTGTATTACCAAATGAAACTTATTTGCACTACTCACACACTCAAATACTTAATTATATTTAACATACTACGTGAGTCTTACAATTAGTGTTGTAAAAAAACGTTTTTTTACTGTGAAGTTTTTTTTTAATAAAAAGCCGTTCTTTTTCATTTTTTTTTCAAAAGTGTTTTTTTTCTGAGAACTATTATTTATTGATTTATGTTGCAGATACGTGAAATAATCAGCAGAACTTGAGTCGAAGCCCTCGTAACTTACATATCGTTCATTTCTTTGTACCTATACGAAAAAAATTGTCTGATTATCCCTTTCGGACCCAGGTCATTTTTGGCGTTTCCCTACATTTTCAGTTAGTGAGTTATTGCTCAAAAACCATTAATCCGATTGATTTGGTTAAGGCCTAGTTTGTTAGAAAAGGGATGTTGCTATTTTTCATGTAGGTTACGTTGCACTGTTGCCAATGGGAGGGAAATATTGAGGGAAATGTAGGGTGAAAATTTACAAAAACTTCCCTAACCGATTTTCAAGATTCTTTGTATTCAGCACCACTGTTGCTACATCGGTCCAAATCACCTAAAAATATTTTTGGTCTGTTGATAAGGTACAGTAAAACCTGAAGTCGCTGGCTTAGATGCAAGGAGAGAAAGAAAAAAAATCTGTCATCATACACATGAAATTTCGACAGTTTTTACGCCTCAGGAGCAAAAATCAAGATATATCGGAGCTACAGCTTCCCTAATAAATTATCTTATTGAAACTTTTATGGTGCATCCTCTAGGTCAAAGAAGAGGCTTTCAGATAGTGGTACGTTTCTTCCAATGTAGCCAGCAAGAGGGAAATAATAAAGACAAAAGGGAGATTTTCCAAAATTTTCCCTAAAATCGGAAAATAAAATTTTCTGTTAGCTGGCACCACTGCTACCAGACACACAAAAACTATCTTAAAATAAACTTTGGCATCCCTCTAATATATCCTACAAGTATCGTGACGGTATCTAATAAAGTAAGCATGCCATTTAAAAATATCTCATTCTACCTATAAAAGTATGAGTTATCTTCCCACTTAGAGAACAAGGTCTACTGTAAACCTCAACTATACTTCCCCCAATTATTCTATTGAAACTTCCTATACTGTTGTTGTATAGAGCAAAAACGATTCTTTGATACGCTGGTACGTTCGTCCCGATGTAGCCAACAGGAAGGAAACAATGGAGACAAAACGGATTTTGTTTTCAAAATTTTCCTCTAAAATCGGGAATTAAATTTTTCTATAGCTGGCAACACTGCTACCAGACAGACGCAAACTATCTTAAAATGAACATTGGTACACCACTAATATGGCCTACAAGTATCATGGCGATATTTAAGAAACAAAGCTTCTAATTACAAAAAAATAGATTACGGTCAACAGAAAAGTAGAGAAAATCTAAAAAAAAAAAAATCAAGGGTTAGAACCTAATACGAATTGTTAGTGCGCCCCCTAATTACTCCACTGGAACGGTCTGTACCCGCTTTTGTTCAGTAAGGACCAATGTTCGACTGCCGTAAGTTGACTTGCGCTCGGACATATAAGTACGGATTTATAAACAAAATTCTCGAAGTTTTTTCCAAATTTAGGGAAACTTTAATATCCATAGTTGGTAACGCTGCGCGTAGGCTATTTGAAAAAAAAAACGAAATTCAGAAAAAAACGAGAGGCAATGTTTTGTTTTGTAAAAAAAAAATGTTCATTTCTGAAAAAATACGAACGTTTTTTTTTTTTCTGTTAACAACACTCCCTACAATACTGATAATTGAGCTTTCCTGTTACAGTTCACAACAGTTAAACATGCGCTGAGTGAATGTGCTACTTACCTACATCTAACTCATTCTGTTCAAGAAGTCTTGCATAGATCGCTGCGTCTGGTGCACTTTGCTTGGTTTTCAAGAAAATGTGTTTCAACTTTTCACTCTCTGTGTTCCATTTTGCATATAAAGACACTTCCTTATCAGGAAACCTTTTGGTAAAATCACTTTCGATCTAAAACAAGAACAATAAGTAACATAAGATCACTTTTATTCGAAAATTGTAAGAAGTTATTTAGCTTTCAAAACCTATTTTGACCATATTTTAAACTTATGACTTAAACTTAAACGTATGATATATTTTGACCATCCGTGTTCTAAGACTTGTGGGAAACATCAGTGAAAGACAGAAAACCAGATATGTTTTAAATGGGAGTATTAAGCTTGATGTAATCGTAAAAGCGGTTTCTTCCGGTGCTGGCTGTTTAACCAGCTGTGAATAATCTTCATACAGATGTATCTAAGTAGTTTTATTTTGCAATTAAAAGTGGATGCATCCGGAGAGAAGTTTCTTGAGGGCTGACCCCACTTCAGCACACTCGGTATACATGATTTTGAAATACAAAAAATATGCAACTTTATACAGTTTAATCATAGATTTAATTACATATCTATCACTTACCAATGTATATCCCAACGGTTGTTTTAAAACTGGAAATTCCGAAAAATACTCTGCAACTGGTTTACTGCTGTTACGCAGATCAGCTACTCGTTTGGATGAAGTTTTCTTCCAATATTCACAGACCTTCTCCCAAGGTTCCATGGAATTTTTTAACCAAAGAATGCATTCCTCAAGGTCTTCCTCGTCATTCTCTAAAATTATCAGGATTTCGAATATTAGTAGTGTGAATTATGTACATGGATCAATAATATCCATTATACATACTATCTGCTCAGTGAAGAAAATAATATAAAATGTCATCACCAATTGGAGACCAAATTCCAACGGACAGCAGATTGCTCAACGTGTAAGTTAGAAATCAGGGGTTTTCGATTGAACAACACTGTCTTCTTCGGTCGTAACAATAAAAGGAGACTAAAAGGTAAAAACGGTAAAAGACGACTGATAGTTCAAAATCTAAATATCACATTAAGTAAAACTAAAGCACTGACGCACTGCTTGATTTACTAACGTGATTTTTTAGGATTTGAACGTCGGTCATCGTTTACCATCTATACTTTTTAAGTTTCCTTTTAACTTTAAACCGAAGAAGATTGTGTTGTACAATCGAAAGCTCTTGATTTGTAGTTTAAGCTTCGAGGAATCTGCTGTCCATTGGAATTCAACACTCAATATAGTCTAAAGACTTAATAATAATGAATAACCATATCAAGCAACTAATTGTACGTTTAAAGATTCTCTAATATTTATCGATCACTTCATACATTGCAAAAACTTGGAAAATAGAAGACTGGTTTTCGATCTACATAAGTGAATGCGCTCTTGTGAATGTTTTTTCGTTACGCAGACACCAACGAAGTCAGGTCCATAAAACACCGGTACTCTGTAATGCCCTACGTGCTTCTAACTATTCAGATATCTTGTTTCTACCACTTGCCATTTAACACGTAACTGTGCTTTAATATTGATCGAACTGAAGTGATACTCTAAATAAAGAACTTATTTAAACTAACACTTAAATTTTGATTTTCTTAGGTATCCACTTAAATGTAAATATTATAATTCGAAAATTTATCATAATACCCCGATAACTCACGAAAATGAGAACTGGCTCCTGAAACCCTATAACTGTCCACTGAGATCCCGCACCCTCGAAAGCTGGCTTAGCTCTTTCCGATTGCAATTCCCTCCAGGCCAGTATATTGTCTGCTGCTGGTTGTTTTGTAAAAGATAGCGTTTTGAAGAGCCAGCGATTAGTTATGATTGATTTCAAGGAAAGTGAAAACGTAAAGTAAGCTAAGTTTGTAAACATGACTAACTTATACACCGAAAGATGTTTTACGAAAAGCCAAGACTATCGGAAAAAGACATTCTTGAATTTCGAAAAGATTGTCGCGTAGGATGTCAGAAATCTGTATTGAAAGTAATGGAGAGGTCACCTCTGGAAACCAAACTGACAAGAGCAATTTGGAGAGTATTCTATTTACAGGTTTCTGTAATTCTTGAAGTTTTAAATTTCCAAGTTTTCAACTCTCCCCTGGAGTCTTGGTCATGAAGGTTAAAAGCAGGAAGAAAAAGAACAGAAACATCAAGGAACAGAAAGGAACGGACTTACAAAGAGGACAAGATATGTGGAAAACACATTGTCAAGTGCGTCAGCTATCTGCAGATGGTCTTGAAACAAACTGAAATATGGCAGTCAGTTTGTGCGCCTTTTCTATTTCTGTTGGAAGTTTGCTAACTCATGTTATTTTTATTATAATGCCAATACTGTGAAAATTTTGTGAAAACAGCCTCCCATTCGTCACTCAGTCATCCCTTGTCTAGATTTACTTTTGGTTTCGTTAAATGAATAAATAAAATTTCAAAAAAGTCTCTCTACTTCATTTCTGGCTCCAAATAAAATTTTTGAATCTTCTACCCTGCACTGCGTTTCTTTTAAATGTTTCGATAAACCTGACACCGGATTTTCGCTTTCGAATCTCTAATGTGTTCCTTCACTCTCTTGGCAACTGCATTTTATTTCGCAAATACCATATTTGTCATTGGCATCTGTGTAATAACTCTTAAATTGGGTGATGTGCTTTTCTAGCGTTTTAGGTGGTTTTAAACCTATACGTAAATCGTATTGTGTGTAGATACTATTTCCAGAGCTCCTACTGATCTGGAGAAATTTATTTCCCTGACTTCTCCCTGACCTTTGATAGGAAATTCCATGACTTTTTCATGACGTATGTCGGATGACGCTGACATATAAATAAAGAATAGATAACGGTGAATATTTATATATATGAGAACATTTATTCTATAGAGACAAATAGTAATCAACTGCTCATCGTGCATTCCACTTACCTCCCATAAAAATCTGAGCTACGTCTCATACTGTGACCATTAATGGTTGGCTAAACTGAAATTGGGGACAATTAATGTTAGAAAAAAATATATTTTATAAGACATCCCTGACTTTCCCTGATTTTCAGCCTTTTTCTCTGAGTTTCCTCACCTGCACCATTTTCACTGAGTTTTCCCTGACCATTAAGAACCCTGATTTAATGTAGTTGTCAGTCTAGGAAAAATAGGCAATCCTATCCATCTTTATCCTTCATGTCTGTTTCAGGTTTATCGGAACTTAAATTCCTTTTAACCCGATTATACCAATTATTTAATAAGGAATAACAGTTAGTTCACCATTGGATGAAGATGCCGGATTTATGCGCATACTCAACACGAGGGGTGATGTGAAATTGTTCCTGTGACACTAGAAACGATAAAATTAACTTATACATTCGTGAAAGGAGAGAACAATCCAATTTGTTTATGCACCACGTCATCTGTAGGTGCGAATTCAATAACACAGAAACAGTGAAAAAATGAATGACTGGACCAAGGATGTTCTCAATACATGAATACTGGATTATTCAAGCACAAGAGCTAGGCCGTAGTACAAGATTGTAGTCTGAGTGGAGATCACAGACTTCAGGAGTGAACGTGTGTGTGTGTGTGTGGCTGTTCTGAGTAGGGTAGTGGTTAATGTATCGGCACGGTATGCCAAAGGTCCCCGTTTAGTCATTCACTTTTCACGTGACGTGTAATATTGTTTATTCACTTAAACTTACCTTGTTTATTCACAGTCAATTCTGAAATCACCACTATTTTCTTACAGGCACCTCTTCAGTGGGAAAAGAAGGTGATTTGAACAGCAGTACTAACCATTTGAAACCTTTCCTCTCATAAACATCTGAGAACGTAGGTTTTAACTTCATATTAATAACACTAGCAATATCTCTGAGGTCAATCTGAAACTTTCAAATGATAACTTTTATAAGAAGTAATAAATTTGGATTCTAGAGAAAAAATGTTACTCGTAGAGAGTAGGGGCGGTGTAACAATCGAGAGAAAGCATGGGGTCTGGAAAAAAAAAACCCATAGAGCTAAAACGTGGTTTGGAGAAAAGTTCCTAACGGGGAAAAATGGGGTCTCGGGCGAATTCCAGAGCGGTGTTCATACGGAAAAATGAAATGAAATCTTTAAGTTTTACGTCCCACGTTTATGACGGTTAGGCTAAAGGAGACGGTGATGATGAGTAATGAATGAAATGGTGGAATGAAGAAAGTGGGAGGAAACGGGAGAACCCCGAGAAAACCCACGAGCACGGTGTTCATACTGAGTCTCCAGCGAACGAAGCTACTGTGTTTATTACAAAATTGTTTAGCACTCGCTCTAGCTCAATTCACATGCAGTATTCAATGACCTTTTAGTATACTATAAAACCCATGAATACTGACTGACTGACAACAGTGCATGCCAAACTATGCAGTTCAAACCGGTATAGCTACAAGACGAAACTTCGCATCAATAGTAATCATTAAGTGTTGAATAGATGTCTGCGGGCAGAATCCAAGAGACAAGGGTGATTTTGTTATAGGAACAGCACAAATCAACGTCTATCTTTGGAAGATAGTATCTTATATTTGCATCTAAACAGAAATACCCTGTTTCGAAGCGACATAAAATTACAAATCTTCACAAAATTAAAGATTCTAAACAGAATTTCCTGATTTTTCCGGTTTTCTTGGTTGACTGGTCACCGTGTAAATCGCGAGTTTCGATCATTCAGGGAAAGAAACTATCCGGAAAGCATGTAAATACGTTTATTAGGGTGGATCGAAGAAAGAAATGCAGTTTTAAAGCTCTCACCACTAAAACGATGAAATATATACAGTATGTTATAGCAGCTTTAAAATATAGGATCCAGACAGCTGTAAAACGTTGTTAAAGTAGCCAAAATTTCAACAACAATGGCCATATCCGCTGCTGTAACAATACTTCACATTAACGGTTGAAATACATACTTTGCGACGTCTTTCTCATAGATAATCAAATCCTTTCAATAATAGATATTTAGCTTTTCTGAGGCCTAAAGATACCTACTTTTGTCTCATTAATAAGGGTCATCGTTTGAGTACGGTAAAGTTACAAACTCTTCCATTTACCCTAAAATTTATCACAGAGATGATAATTTGCCATAACCATACCATTCATGTGCACAATGTAGGTTTGAAGTTGAACTGTAATCAAAGTTAAACTTACGTGGCTCCGGTGAGTTATTAACCGCTGAATCCAACACGTCTTCACAGTTTAAACTTTCGTACAAATACGTTTCAGCGCTTTCACCAGCAGCAGCGGTAATAACAGTAAAGTCACACACCTGAAACTGAAATTATATGCAGTACTTACTGAAAATAGATTCATTCGTTGTACAAAGGATACATGCCAGTTTCTGGTGATATTTCAGTTACATGTGTAATCTTTTAAAGAGATAATAGCTGTATATTTTAGAATTAAAAAGACTCGTTAATATGTTTGTTAGTTTTTGAATTAATTTCTTGGTACCAATAAATTTAGAACGTATTTTCATCTCGTGAAGCTTTTTTTTTTCTTTCGGAAAATCTACCATTTTCGACATGAAGCATCCTATAATGACTTGAATGTTATTACAAATTCAATCTTCAATACAAAGAAACGCATTGTATAATGTTTAAAGACATAGTTTCATTGAGGCTAAAAAACAAAACGAATCCACTACAAAACAAACAAACAAACAAACATACACACACACAAAAAAGTAGATCCTGTAGCACAGAAACTGATCTTAACATTTCGCAGAAATCAACGCCATGCGTCTATCTAAATATATATCATGTTAGCCATAGCTTCGTCGTCACAGCATTCTTTTGGACTAGAAAGTCGAGAATACAAAGAGGCCACTGAATAATCCACTCTTTCCTCACAGTAGAAATACTCGGTCAGTGTTATGTGTCACAAAGTGAATTAAGGCCCTCACCAAGACAATAACTACATAAATAAGTTTTGGAGAAGCGAAAAGAATGCATCTTGAAAGATAGCTATACGTTGGATAAATAGCATCTTGAACCATAGCTACACGTTGGATAAATATTTTCTTCAACTCCGTATCGTATTGTAGAGAATATTTTCTTCCAATTGATCGCTCTATCAAACAAGTAGAACTAGAAGCGTAATGTCGATAGGCGTATTTTACAAATGACAAAAAAAGATGATATTTTTCCAAAAAGTCTACCTGTAGCATGGTATTTTTTCTAAACGACGATGCGTGGCTGATGGACCAATATCTTCCAACAAGATAGAAATAGCCTATAGGCAATTCTGTCATACTGAGATATGGTCCTTTCAACATGTTAAGGAACACCGTCCCGAAGATGTTGCTCACAAAGAAAAAAAAAGTTTTAGGTAAGTAGATCAAAAACCAAACAACTAGTATGTTGCACTGTGGACTGATTTAAATCAGGGAGATATACAGGAAAAAAATATCACGGAAGTCATTTCACCTTGATATCTAATACTAAAATTCATGTATTTGCAATACTGTCCTTCCTATAAAGATCAGTATTTCAGATATAGTTCCGACAATAAGATAATGTGCAAAGCTTAGTGGGTTTAAATAACGTGCTTTTTTCCAGAATGGCGCAGCCTGAAAAAAGAAATTGTCGCAAAACCTGTCACGTATAATCATATGCAGTTTTAAAGTTATGAATATTTATCTGAAAGTAGATCCTATCATAATCACTTCTGAGATATGTGTCCGGAGTTCTACTTTTAACATTCACTTGAAGATGCTACTGAGATACAAGATCAAACGCTCATCCATATTGCAGTCATTCCATGTCAAATCAACACTAAGCTTGAACCTTTCAGATTCACTTAACTTTTAGTACACGGTGAGACAGAAGTCCATTTTTTTTTTTTTACTTTTAAACATATTTTTGAAAATTGCCCAACCCCACAAAAAATTCCGCAGTTTTATATACATAAGTTCTCATAAGTCCGTAACCCTCAGTCATATAAAACTAATTTCCGGCCCATTTTAAAGTTGTTGCAATGCCCTTCAGTTGATATGCAACACAAGAGAGTCTGTAAATAAAAACAAAATTACAGGAACAATTATGAACTGATTGGAGCTAAACTTAGTACAAAAATGAGTACATATTGTACCTTACTTGATTGTCATCAGTGTGATCCAACAGTTATGAATATTAACAAATGAATTAGATATTTTCGCTTTTAGGAAATGCGCTGTATTAAAATTAGTGTATTGATAAAGTATCTGTTATTACTAATTGGGGAAGCTCGAACAAATACCCTAAAAAACGTACTTAGTTAATTAACTGTATTTCTGCTGAATTTCGTACCTCATTAACAGAAGAACTACTACTTTCCGTTGTTTCTGACACTGGAGTGGAACAAGATATCGGCTGGTGTAATTTCATATCCTCCTTATACTTCTCGCAGCTCTTCATAAATCTAATTCGTGTACCCACCTTTGGGATTAACTCCTTTCTAAGATCCGGAGTGAGATGTTGGAACGTGTCGTCGTCAATTTCTTCATCTGTAAATACGAATTCAGTGATGATTTTTAAGGTATTAAAACTGGCCCTTGAATCAAAGTAATGATAAGAACAGACTTACGGTGGGCACAAAAAATGTTCATACATTTATCTCAAATTGTTCAACCGTTTCCTTCTGATGTGATCAGAAACAACAGGCAGCATTGCTATCAACATGAAGAAATCATAGGAAATGCCCTCTTCTTTCCCTTAAAATGAGAATTCTCAAAACCACTGGGACACGCGTCCACTTATATTTAATATGCAATTAATCTTTCAAGTTTCATCTTCGTAGCTTGAAAAGATCGTGAGATAGTCAACTTTTCGTACCAATTTTGACTTTCCAGCTCCCACTTAGAATA
This sequence comes from Thermobia domestica, assembly GCF_964235325.1. Lineage (NCBI taxonomy): Eukaryota > Metazoa > Arthropoda > Insecta > Zygentoma > Lepismatidae > Thermobia > Thermobia domestica. Next base: position 237,037,106 of record NC_137457.1, on the reverse strand, counting down.
CGCACTTTAATCAAAGTAACATCATAAATATCCTGGTCGAAATGTTAATTTCAAATGATCTAATCGTTTTCCGCCATGCAACTAAAATAAGATCCTACTATAAAACGCAGGGTTGGCAAAAACCATGGTTTTTATTAAAAAAAAACCAAAAAACCGGTTTTTTTGGTTTAAACCAGGTTTTTTTGGTTTAAACCAGGTTTATATGGTTTAAATGATTTGCTCTATATATTCATATCATATATGGACAAAAATAAGTTTGTTTCGCCTTGATGTTATTATGCAACAACCGGGTTATGCTGGAAGGGGTCACATAAGCTTAAAGCGGAATAAAAACCGCTTCTCGAGTTACATCCGAGAGAAATTGTCCTCCATTTGAACTCGGAACCAGGACTAATTGGCCACAAATGCGATACGTCTGCCGACTCACTCACGAAGGAATCCTGATAAAAAAAAATACGTTGTACTGATCTTTACATGCTTCTTAATATAACTGTCAAGAGTCATTTCAGAAGGACAAAAAGATAAACAGTTGCACAAGTGAAACCATTACACAGAATTAATTACATATGAACAATTTCAAAGTACGACGGAGTACAGAAGAACTAATCTAGTTCAAGTTAGTTAACAACGACTTTTATTCGTACAAATTAAAGAAATAATCAGTAAGAAAAGTGATTAAAGATACGAATTATTTGAGTCCACTTTGGCTCAGACTCATTTATACATAAATAGATACCAAAGATACTTCTCATTTCACTAAATGCCTCTCGTGGGGGCTGTATGACGCCCCCCCCCCACACACACAAAGTACGGCATTTTCGATGTATTTTATCAATAGTAAACATTGAAACGAAACAATATTTAGAATTTTTCTTCGATTACAATTACATAACAATAATAATAACTACAAAAAATCACAAAATAAACATTTATAAACCTTGTAAAAAAAAGTTGCTTTTGTAGTATAATCTTTTTGAGTAATGAATGGGGAATTTAGGTCTGAATATAATACGAATAATATACGGGAGTGAAACGTGGTAACCCACAAATGTGTGTTCATCAAGATTTTACAAACACTTACACTTTTACGAACATTTTTTTGTTTTTTGGTTTAAACCAGTTGGTTTTTTTTTGAAAAAACCAGCTGTTTAAACCTTGGTTTAAACCATGGTTTAAACCAGCCAACCCTGATAAAACGTACACTGATTCCCACGTTAGTTCAGCCACTAAGAAGCTATGGGTGCTAAATGAACACTAAAAGCCTTCCTGTTTCAACTGACATCCTAATCACTACTCGCTTTGCAAATGAGATAATTTATAGGGCCCCACCGGGAATCGATACCTGGACCCCTTGATTACAAGGTGAAAAACAGATCTAATCTAACCTATTGATAGTTTTAGGTAACGCTGTACAAACAAAGTGGCGGAACAAGTTTACTTTATTGGGTATCTCAAAAGTGCTTCAAAAATTACTTCAAATGTAATGACGGGCAAATATGTAAAGCGGAGGCAGATTTGCGGGCTGAAAGCCAAAAGGGGAGGAGTATTTTTATCGTTGGGTCCTCAGGGTAGCCGCTTTCACTTTCTTCAGCATCGCCATGTGACTAAAACGAAACTGTAGCACAAAAAATAATAATTTTGCCATTACTACTACACACGACTGTATTAAATATACGTAAATAGGATTACTGTTTTCGCAAACTATGTTGTCGATTGGCCTACTTAGAGTAGATTTGGTTACGTCCAGGTAGGCCCCAGATACCTAAACAAACACTTTCTGTTACCAGAAATAATTGTCAGAAAACACAAAGCAACCTATGCTAGGTGGCCGATAAAAAGCATGAATTTTACTTAACTCGGGCAGAGCAGGGCGAAAGTGGTAGGCAGGCGGGTTAGCGCGGGGCTGCATCCGTAGGGAGCAATCATATCAGCGATGGTGGGTATAAGCATGAACTCCTATTTATTATCTGTAAATTAACTTTTACATACTGTTGATTGTCAGGAAAAACGTACATATTCATTTTAATTTTTTCACCATCAAAATTTAATATCGTATTTTACCTGTAATGTTCCGTTTGGTAAAACAGTCTGTAGCAGTCCGTAAATAATTAATGTCCTAAATTAATCAATGTTTCAGATATTCAATGTTTAAAATAATAAAAGGAAATACTACACCAGGAACAACGAAATTTTCCAACTCCAGCAAGTTCTAGAACAAAACTCATAAAAACACAAGGCATTACTGCTGTATGCCAGACCACACGAAAATAAATAAATAAAAAAAAGATTATTACTCAATATCTCCCCCAAAATACTAGGTTGTGACCCTGGCTTACTTAGTAGTGCTTACTGTTCGAAATACAGTGTGGACGTATGACATACAAACCAACTTGTGCAAGGTGGACTCTAAAAGCACGAATGTCATCTAACCGCGTTGGGCAGAATTGCGGCAGGTGGGCGCCAGCGATAGCGATCGGGTGCGTACACAGGAGCAGGCGCTTCAGCGATGGTGAGTATACGTATAAATGAGGATAGAGGAAAACACACACTATACGTCATACAATGCATGACTTGTGTGCAGAATAGGCGAGGGGGGGGGACTAAATGCGATTCAAAAAAGTACAAAATTAAATGTTAGATATTGCTCTTTCCTGTGGTTTGAATTCGTTTCCACACATAAACTGTTCGACTGTTAAGTATACTATGCCCATCACACAACTTTAAGAATTTCCACTCCTTATTTCCGTATAACCTGATAAAACTCAAACACGATATGTTACACTTCTGATTTACACACCTTTTTCACACTGCCTTTCCCATAATCATAACAAGTGTACCTCTCCGCTAAATAGTCCCTTTCGCCTCAATAGACACTGCCCCTTACAACATCAAAAACAACTAACAAGAACAAGTATTTTGTTAACTTCAACTATTCCCCTCACCTTACTTTCAATCACCCTTCCACATAAAGCAAAATAAATTCTAGAATTCATCTGGTAAAATTTCTAAGATTGGTCAGCCGATACAGCAGTTAACTCAAAACTAACTATTATATCGGAATTCTTGTAGCAAAAACAAGTTAAATAATACATTAGTTTTTATGAGCTTGAGGTAAAAAGCTCTCCTAAACTCCAACAGTATAAATTACACACACACACGCACACACATACACACACATACATATATATATATATATATATATGACCATAACCGAACTACATACCCATAAAACTCACATAGATAAATACAATAAATACAATTCAGCTGCATCTCTCATACATATTACTTACTTCTCACTAAAGTACAAAATTGCAAACTGCATAACCAATCTTATCCACAAAATTGAAAACGTACTAGAAAACTGCAAGGGTTACTAATACCACAAACTTATTTTCTAACATCCCACCATCGAACCGATTTTTATTATTTATAATGTTTGTGTTGACCCTGGCTTAACTTGGATATCATACACCCCTGAGGGCGGGGGAGGGGTATAATCGAAGTAAAAATACCAAAATCGACCAATAGATAAAACATATAGTCCAAATGAACACAAATTTGTGTGGCCAGGCTCGTGCACGTTCACTAGAGAGTCTGAACTTACGCGATCATTATCCTTACCATCCCTTTAATTATTATCCGGTGCGTTCACAGGAGCAGGCGCGTCCGCGGTGGCGAGTATACGTATAAATGAGGATAGAGGAAAGCACACTTTATACGTCATATAATGTATGACGTATACGTCATATTAGTTTGGTGTTGTTAAATATAGTAGTATCAAATTGAAAATAACAAGACAGAGATGTAACGTCAACAGCTAAACGTATACGCGAGTTAGCAAGAGATCGCAATAATCGAGGAAAAGATGGCTCTGGCAGTCTTTTGAAATGGTTAATTATTTCAGAAATATAGGTTTTCTGAAGCTTAACTTTTGTTCAATTGTTTTCCGTATGAGGAAATTAAGTAGCAACCTCTGCGATCGAGTGCTGAAATATAAAAATTCCTGTAATATTCATCTTGTAAATGAGACTGCCAGAGCCACCCGGTGCTCGACACCACAATGCGCATGAGTTCTGACTCTCTAGTGAGTGTGCACGAGCCTGGCCACACAAATTTTTGTTATTTGGAGTAATATATGTTTTATTTTCTGGTCGTTTCTGATATTTTTATTTCATGATTATACTCCCCAACCCGAGGGGTGTAAGGTATCCAATTTTAACCAGTGTCAACTCAAGTATCATAAATAATGAATCGATTCCAGGATCGGGTGTTAGAAAATAAGATTGTGGTACTAGCAACCCTTGCACTATTGTGGATGGCCTTGATCGTTTCGAATTTTGTGCTTAAAATGGACAAGCTGCATAAGCATGTATGCCACCTAAATTAGAGACATTACTCAGAAAATAACACCAAATATAACATTAGCTATTAAAAATATTCATTTAATCTCAAACATTGCATTCAATTGCGCTCCTTTGGGGGGCGCGGTGGCTTAGTGGTAGAGTCCCGGGTTCGATCCCAGCCTCCGCCAAGTGAACTTTGTGGTGGACAAACACCGCGTGCGTGGGTTTTCTCGGGGTTCTCCCGTTTCCTCCCACTTTCTTTATTCCAGCATTTCATTCATTACTCATCATCACCGTCTCCTTTAGCCAAACCGGCATAATCGTGGGACGTAAAACTCAAAGATTTCATTTCATTTTCATTTTCTGTTCTAAACGTTGCGTAAGATTGACATGTATAGCAAGGAATGTGGAGCGGAATTGAAATGAAATCTGTAAGTTTTACGTCCCACGTTTATGCCGGTTAGGCTAAAGGAGACGGTGATGATGAGAGATGAGTAAAATCGTGAAATGAAGAAAGTGGGAGGAAACGGGAGAACCCCGAGAAAACCCACGCACGCGGTGTTTGTCCACCACAAAGTTCACTTGGCGGAGGCTGGGATCGAACCCGGGACCCCAAGCACCAGAGGTGAACGCTCTACCACTCAGCCACCGCGGCCCCAATACAACTAGAAGAGATTAGTTATATATATATATTATATATATATATACGAACCAAAGGAATAGATTCACTGAATCGAAAAAAATGAATGAATTGCTAAAAGAAAGTATGGGAATTGTTCAGTTTTGGGGACGGGGGCAACTTTTCAACCGAATTTTTGCGATATTCTATTCACATTCGGTTAGGTTAGGTTAATAACATTTCATTCCGAGGTAACGTTAGCAAGTGAAGGCGGGTTAGAGCCCCGCAGTACATATTGTTTTCTAACTTTGTTAGTGTTGGCCCCATCGCTAAACAATTACCGAAAATACATGCCCAGATGTATTTTAGGCTTACTAGTGCAAAATAATTTCAAGTGCTTTACGACGGATAAAATAAGGGAGGGCATACGAAGGATGACTCCCTTAGATACCCTTTCCCACTGATGTATATTCACCATCGTTCACGCGCCTCATCCTTGAGAACGTAGCTTCGGCCTGCCCTGACTCGGTTACATAGGGTAAACATTTAGGCTTTTTAGTGGCCGCGTAGCACAAGCTCGTTTGTTTTTTGGAACTGTAATTTTTAAGCAATACACGCGCAAGCCGTATTTATACACAAATCGTAAAAGATGTATAATTTTTCAACAGTTACTTCTGGTGACCCAATTGAATTTTATCTGTGCGAAGTAGCTTTTCATGTCGCCCAACGCAAATGTTTTAGGCTATAATAAGAAGGAAATTTGTGGGATATAGTATACGACAGTGCCTCATCATTTAGCGAGGACTCACGAAGTGCAGTCTTTTAAGGATTATTCATTGAGGATATAGGAACTTGAAAATGAGGTAACAAGGCGACTTTCATTTAATTACTGAGTAATATAAAATAAAATGTACGTCGGTTTGCGTTGTGTTATGGTATGCGAAGAATAATAATGTGCCCTTGTACGTAGTGTATGAGTATATGTGGGGGATTTGAAGCACATATCGCATGTCACGTGCACGTGGATGCTTCTTACTACTTCTAAATGTAATAAAATCATTTTTATACGTAGTGCAACAGTAGGAAGTATCCACGCGCATACATCATGAGGTACTGTTGTATACCATTACCAATTTGTGAAAGAATTATATTTTCCCAACAATTATTTCGGATGGTCTACCGAAAGTAAACGTACACGATCCTAAGTACGGGATATACAGTTTAAGGACAGTAATGCTCTTTTTTCCGTAAAAATTATACTTGCTAAGATGACCCGAGTAATTTGCTAAGTGAACAGTTGTTAAGATTGAATAACTTGACCATTTCTTTAATAACATCTACTTTAACATATATTAAAAACTCAAAACAAATAAAGCCCTACCTTTGAATATCTTGATGTATGTGCTGAGATTATTTCTTTCTAAGAATGCCTCCATACTCCTTTCGTCAAGGGTCGAAGCAACATCCCAATACAACAAAAACAAACTCTTCCGCGCCAGGTCAGCCTGGTTGCCTGGTTGGTTCAACTCACAGTATTTCCAGAGTAGCACACTCGCATTTCATGTTGTGTTCAAAGGACAAAATATGAACAATACACATTGTGCACGCAACTATAAAATGATTAACTATATTTTATAATTCTCACAACAAAACCGCTATGATTATTAGAACACAGCACCAGGTTGTTTCACAAATTTTCTCAGTTGGAGCAGCAATTTACTTTGACTATACCGTTTAACTATAATTTTATTGTACACGTAACCCATTTTGTTTTTTGAGTGTAGTCCCGGGGAGAAGCTGATAGCCAAAATTGTATATATATCAAAATTGTATATAAATTTCAGCTGATCTTATATGATTTCGAAGTGCTGATTTCGAATCCGGAGTTTGTCACTTTGCAAACCTTGGGAAAACTTCGCTACAGGGGGTAAAGTGGGTGTGTAATTGTCTCCGCATAGTTTCATTCCGCATATTTTATTGACAATAGAATGCCAACTCATGTATATGTTATAAATAGCCATACTAGTAACCAATTAACGGTATTTGATCATTTTCTTACCAATGTCAGTTTTGCCAACTATCAATAAAATTTACAAAAAGAATTTCTATGCAGAATATGCAGTCCTTAAACTCTCATATGAGTTATGAATACAAGCCCGACAATCACTAGGAGGGAGGTGGGGAAGTACAAATTCTGACTTCTAAATGTGTTTAGTACAAAAATAACGCATTAGGAACAATTCAAATATACAAACTACTTCCAGGTTGTCACTTAATCATTTGTCAATAGCCTTAAACATGTTCGTAGTGTAGATATTCTACTTCTTCTCTCAACAAGTCATAGCGGCCAACTATCACAGAATTATATTTTTTTCGAATTTTGTGTCTTATTTTTAGTGATAGAAACGTGAAAATAAAAAAGTTGTATGCAAAGTATATGCAATATTTATATTTACTCTTCATGTAACTTTAAACATGCTATATTAATAGAAAAACTTGTTATTTGGGAAAGGTACAATGACAACAGCGATACGAGAAAGGTTTCTTTCGTAAAATGCAGTAATATTTTTCCTACTGTTTAATTTTAATTTTTCACGCAGTCCAACAAACATTTGAGTGAAACGAAACAAACTATTCGTTTCCAACAGTATCTGCATACTTGCATACTGATGAGAGCATCAACATGTGTTGTTTGGAGAAAACGTAGTACTAAACTTTATCAGATTGAATGCACAGGGAAAGCAGTGGACTTCTCTTCATCACTGTCTTCTCTTTGTTCTGGTCCAGTCATACACTCACTTTGGCAGGCACAGAACGATGTGCACTTTGATGACCTCTTAAGGCAACTACAACTACGGTAGCATCCCGTTGTGCAAAAGCAGCTAATTAAGTTCACTACTTCATCAGGCAACATTGGTGTATTTGCGGGCAGCATAGGAAGTACATACTTTTATGCTGCATACAGTAAACATTTCCATCCTAAATCTCTTGGATCTAGATCAGGAGGATTAGTTTGTTCAGCAGATTTCCATACGGCTGTTTGAAGGTGAGCTTATAATGTTCCTGCAGTTCACCAACAGTTGCAGGAAGTTTGGAAGGAGATGGCATACTTGTGTTGTTTTCATCATTGTGTTCCAGAATCGAGCACGTAATTCTTAGGTAGCGATTTATCCAGGGCTTTATAACTGACCAACAAACGTATCACACTGCTCTGCTATTACACTTTCTTCAGCTTTGGGATTGCCAATTGCTTCAAGTATTCCTCGAAACTTCAATAGAATGTTCGGCATTTGGCCATTGCTATTCCCAGCAAGAGATAAAGTAGTAACGCAGCCAATTAGAGAATGGACAGCCAGAATATTCACCATATACGGACTGTGCACTCTTGCAACTTCATATATGTCAATTACCCATCTGGATGCAGCAAATTTTCCTATTAGAATTAGTGTAGTTAGCTTTTGAACATGTACATATATAAACAGCACTATTACATCTAGTGATGGGTAAATTCCCGGGAATATATTTTTCGGGAATATTTCCTGGGAAGATTCCCGGGAAGATTCCGAAAATGGGAACCTTTCAGGGAATTTATCTACAATCACAAAGAAAATTGCATTATACGAGGGCTATCCAGAAAGTAGATTACGTTTTGGAATAAAAAATCAACAAAGTATAGGAAACAAATTTTATTATATACAGATGAAAGCCACACACAAATACTACTTTTCGACATAGTCACCATTCAAATTAAGGCATTTATCGCAGCGATGTACGAGCTTGGAAATTCCTTCGTCGAAAAATTCGGCCGCCTGCGACTTCAACCACTTCGTTACCTCTTCTTGCAGCTGTTCGTCGTCATCAAAACGCTGCATAGCCAGCCACTTCTTCATTGCTGGGAATAGGTGGAAGTCGCTCGGTGCCAGGTCGGGACTGTACGGCGGATGAGGAAACAACTCCCACTGAAAAGATTCAAGAACTTCACGCGTGATAATTGCCGTGTGGGGCCGGGCGTTGTCGTGAATCAACAAGATCTCAGAGCTCAACATTCCTCTGCGCTTGTTTTGAATTGCTCTTCTGAGGTTTTGCAGAGTTTGGCAATACCTTTGAGCGTTTATTGTAGTGCCTCTTTCCAGGAAGTCCACCAAAATCACACCTTTTCTGTCCCAAAAAACAGTCGCCATCATCTTCCTTGCCGACATTGTTTGCATGCATTTCTTGGGTTTTTGGGGAGAACCTGTGTGCCCCCACTGCATTGATTGCAATTTCGTTTCACAGTTCACGTGTTTCACCCATGTTTCGTCACCAGTAACGATGCGATCGAGTAAAGAGTCACCATCCTTATTGTAGGCGTCCAAAAAGTGCAACGCTGCAGCCATTCGCTGACTTTTGTGGTCCTCTGTCAAGATTTTTGGAATCCATCTTGCAAAAACTTGTGGTAACCAAGCTTTTCGCTGATGATTTCGTGCAACAAACTTCGCGAAATTTGTGGAAAACTCAAAGAAAGTTCCGTTATTGTGAACTTTCGATTTTCACGGACTTTAACATCGACTTTTTCGACAAGTTCGGCAGTCACTTTGCTGGGTCTCCCACTTCGATCTTCGTCGTGAACATTGGTTCGGCCATTTTTAAATCTTATGACCCACTGTCGCACTCCACCTTCAGTGATAATGTTGTCCCCATACACTTCACACAGCTGCCGATAGATTTCTATCGGTTTACAGTTTTTTGCTGTCAGAAACCTTATTACTGCACGCACCTCGCAGCTCGCGGGATTTTCAATTAACGCAGACATTTCAAACCGTCACAGTATCTTAACGGAGCACAGCACGAACCTCTCACTAGCACGGCTAGATGCCGACTGAACTCCGCAACGCTCTGACCCCAAGATGGCCGCGATAGCCCCGCCCCTAGCGGACACAGACGAAAACGTAATCTACTTTCTGGATAGCCCTCGTATTACTATATTGTGATTTCAAAGTTTAATTCGTTTTTTTAAAACAATATATTATTACAGTTGTCTCCAGGGGATTCTTTAAATGTATATTCTGAACGGTAGAGCCTACTATGTTACTTTATTAAAATTTTGTTATATTTAGAGGGTACGCATAAATATATATTTACTTGAATTATGTTGTATGAAAGTAAATATGTGAAAAATAATTGTATAGTAAATCCACGTATTTTTACACCGCTAAAAAGTTTTAATTTGTAAGTAAGTGGATTTTCTAAACTTCACTCTACTACTGATATTATAAACATATTAAAGTTTTAAATGTTATAAACAGATTGAATTATGTAATTGCCAGAAGACACATATCTCACGAATTTATCAACATTTGCGCATACATATTTAGGTTCAAAATATTTGCAAGATACTGACTTATCTTTATAATTTTTCACGTAACATTGCCACACAGAACCTTCCTTCCTACCTATTTTTCGAAGCTTCATGCCTTAATTCACATGTAAGAGAAGTCCGAGTACCTCTTCAGAAATTCGAGTCAGAGACAGGAGACAGACCGACGTCTATTACTAACGGTGGTTCGAGGTATATTAATTGTACTTCATCACTACTTCTACATAGTTTCTACATTACTATACAAACTGGTTCCTTCCATCATTTGTAAATTCGTAATTTGCTACTATTTAGTGCAAATGGAAATTAAACGTAAAAAGTCATGTGATTAGTTATATAAAGTACAGTCAACGAATTTTATTTTTTAACCTGCAAATTATTTAAAGCCTAGAAGTAAATCATAAATGAAAATAAAGTAATTAGTCATACGGTTCTTTTATTCTATGATTTGGAAGATAAAATAAAGAAATGGAAATAAATTTCTTCCCGGGAATTTATATGCCAGGGAAAACGGGAATATTCCCATTTTTATTTTCCGTCCCACCGGGAATATTCCCACTGCCCATCACTAATTACATCCGTATCGTCATACTTCATCCGTATAGATTACTGAAGAGCATGCATAGCCTCCCTAAGAACTATGTGCACCATATTTACGTCAGGTTCTTCGTGTATTGTTGGTTCACCCCGTACTCCTGCTTCCACTTCAATGGGGGATGATTGTGGTCCAGTAATGACTAATCTGCGATTCATCTATGCTAATGTATTTTGGGGAAATGAGTTAATGAAATGAGTTAATGAAATAAGCTGCTTTTTTGTAGTCATCGACGTCAATATGAATGCCCTTTTTTGTAAAGAATTTGATCATATAAGTTTATATTGTCTTGAATTTCCGTGTCGCTTCCTTAGTGTTGCTGCTTTGTTGCTGTTCTCATAGTATCTGTCGAATACTACATGGAGCACATGGGTTTGTTTGAGCTCACTTTCCACCATTGGTGTGAGTGTCTTTGCATATTCTTCTACAGTACCTTTATGTGCTGGCCATGATACGTGCCAGAACATTGCACAGCCGTCAAGAATGATAGTTTGATGGGTGCTTATTAGCGATCTTGGTGATTTCATTACCACAAGTTTCTACTGAATCACGCCTTTTGGGGTTCTCGCATTTCGCCTTTCTCGTTAAACAGAGCAATTGAAATTCGACCTATATCATGGTCAAGCACATCATCCACATTAATATAACGACATGATATGAGCAGGCTCATTATACGAGCATAAATAATGCTGTGGCCAATTATCACTTCTCGTTTATCACTTGAGAATTACTTCACTGATTTCGTAACGTCTAGCATTGTTTTAGTTCTCTTGGAAATACTTCTGTTGAATATTTCCAGGTCATTAACACACAAAGCCACTGAGCTGCTGTGTTCTCACTTTAGCAGCGTCTTGCACGTTATGCACATTCTCACGCAAAGTTTCATCACTAACAATATTAAAAAAAAGCACGTAGGTAGAAGGGTTTTGCTATAAAGGGAGTCGATACATGTTGACAAAAATTCACGAATCTTCTCGCGAACTTCACAGTCAGATTTGATACGTGTACCTATCTCCTCCTTCTGATGGAAAACTAAGTCCTCATTTTCCAGTTTCTTCATACAGTCCACATCTATCTGAATTTAACCAAACCCATTTAAGGAAAGAGCCCATACGTCTAATGTTTTCGGCTGCAGGGTAAATCCAATTACAACCATATCTCATATATATACTTTCGATAAACTAATCAATCCATATCCAATTCCAGACACCGTTTCTTAGTCTTACTACGTGTTGACCAGGCATGAAGTTTGCAAACACTTCTGGTGCAAGCTGTTGCATTGTCTTCAGATAGTAAAACCCGTACCGAATGTTATTTATGTGACCTACTGCAAGAAAAGTAAGGTAACATTGACTCTACTGACCAAAGGTGTAACATCCAATCGCCTTCTCTCTCTACACGAGTAAACATTAACATTATGTAAAGAGGCTTCATCTAGCAATCAATCCAAAGATTTGAAATTTCACTGTTTTTTGACTTGATGTGCAGTATTTCTTTATGGTTACTAATAGAAGCATCATTTGGAAGTCCAGTGATCACATCTCGCAATAGCTCTTCAACAACAAGCATTATACTTCTCATATTTTGGGAAACTTGTGCCGTCAAAACGTTTTTGACAAACCATCAAATGCACTCTGTATGACTTTTGCTAGACCACTTCCACTCCAACCAACAAAGGACCTAAGCATGTACAGTCCGGATCAACAAATTGCGACAGCTAACGCCGTGCAGTTAGGCCACCTAATATACACCTTCTTATCCCATAATCGTGTCAGCTACAGAGACTCCCTCTCTTTCCCTCTTTCTTCTCTCCCATACTAAAATTAGCTAACAATGTGAGCGCAGTGTTAGTAGTATTCAAATTCCAGTATGTTGAGAGAGTAGGGTTCGTGTAATCTCACTGAGCCAAAACTATATTATCCACTGATGAGTAAACTAATAGTCCAAGAGAAAAAAGAATAGGACGGTTAATGGTACTTCCAACTGTGTCGTGAAAAAGAAGACATGGAATAATTGATTGCAGGTAGTATTGTGGAACAAAGGAATACGTGATTGTGAAACAAACGTAGCGTATTCCCATTCGGAAGGCTCATGAAACACAAATTCCAACAACGTAGCATTTCTGCAATTTTCGTCATATTCATAGAAGAAGTCTAATATGGAGCAGCACTGAAAATAAATGTAATTTACTTTTAAAAGCGAGACTCCAAAAATTGTCCAACTTTGTTCTCTCTTTCCTCCCTCATATAAGCAACAAGCACAAATAGAACTGATTACCACATAGTGGACTACTTTGTTGCTTCACATAGCAATTTTTATGAGAGTACCTTCAAGGGGAAGAAATGCCATTCCCAAAATATTTATGAAAAAAATACACGTAATTAGAATCCCCCGTCCACCGTGGTGCCTCCATCAAATAGATATAGACCGAATGCTTCATCCTTCTGAAACACGTTCATACCCAAAATTATTTCGTAGCTTAATTAGGGGTTGAGTTGTTGAGACTTAAATTGATTCACATTAAGGGGCGACCAAAACGTGGATATTTCTTACCTCCAGTGAACCCAACGATGCATTTGCCGACATATGGTCATATGAACTTTCTTGCTTCACCATAAACAATCTACCCCTGAAATTTTGCTATATATTTTTATACACCCTGTACAAAGAAATGAAGAAAGTAATCTTTTATACTTAACATGACAAATTTCCTTCCTTCTTTCCTTTTCGATAGAATCTCTGAAATATGTTAAGAACTTTAAACCTTGAAGAAGTCAAATCAAGTTTGACCTTCCATGTTATTGACGTTACAAACTGAATAAACTAGCGATAAGTCTAACTCCTTTTTCACATTTTTTTCATAGATCAACGTACCTAACGCCGCATTTTTGTTCATTTTTTCTTTTGCATATATTTCGGGGAGAAGAAGTAACATCAGCATTTCATTAGCGAATGTAACAACAGATCAACTTGAATAATACGAAATATGGCCTACTTGGCTTGCTAGAACCTATTTTTGGTAGAAGTTCCTACGTCAAATCAGGGTTTAAAAAGCACGTTTAAAAAAACACAAAGAACGTTTATATGTTTAAAACATGTTTTTTGTTTAAAACGTTTTTAACGTTTAAAACAAAGTATTTTGTTTTAAAAACACGTCCAAAATGTTTATTTTGTTCAAAACAATAATCTAAATTGGCATACATATTCCATTTTTACACGCTCACAGGTATTGCTTACCATCTTTATTCAACCGTTAAATCAAATTTCGGAAACTTCCCTAATCTGGATCCGTCCGATTATTCAATTCCTGAGAAAGAAATCCTGAATTTCCCGATTTCTGTTCACTGAATATGTAGTTTCTTTGTGTTACGTTCTACTGATTGTCTGTATTCTCAACCTTTACACGCCCATTGATGCAACTACTATATCAGGGCTTTAAACCTTAAAGGCTCAGTCACTAATTAAGGCTTAAAGATGGTTTTGGAACCAATTTTTTCCTGAAAGATACAGGTTCACGCTGGTGTGCATTTTATCTACGTGTGGGTACCAGGTGGCGGTGAGAGGAGGGTAAATATCGTGTTCTTTTGTTTCTTTTTAAACGTTTTTTGGGAGCCTTTCCCCCTTTTGGGGGATAGATTCATAAAAATTGGTACGTGAAGCAATGAAGTAGGTCATTACATGGTAATATCGTGTATTTGTACTTCTTGTTTATATGGGGAAGCTGGTAGGGTGCGAAGTTAGCCAATTTTTGCAGTTTCAAGTTTTGACGTAAATTACATTTATTTTTTACAACAAACATTAGTAGCTCAGCTCCTAATTAAGCTAGAAAGATTTGGTACCAAAGTATTCCTGATGAATGAAGACTTCCGCTTGTATGCATTTTATTAGGGATGGGCACGAGTCGAGCTAAAACTTGACTCAACTCGAAACTCGAACCAAATTTGAGTCGTTTCGAGCCGAGTCAAATGTAATTTTCTCGAGTCGAAGATTCGACCCAAGTCGCCGTTTTGAGGTCGAGTTTCGAGTCGAGCCGAGTTTGATAAACGGCTCGCTTTAACTCGCTTTAGCTCGTTTTAAATCGTTTAGAAATCATTGCCTGATTAGACTGGAAAGAGAAAGTAATAAGAAATGTAAGCAGTAATATGGAACATTTTTAGTGTTGTTCAGAAGATGGGACACTGCTCGCATCTCGTCTCGTCTCGATTAACAAGACGACTATGGATTTTTATAACGAGACAGCCTCAAATGTGAGCACCAATGTAAACACCGGTATATACTGTAGTCCTTACCATCAAGGCTGAGACCTGCACGATCTAACTTTTGAGCCGAAACAGAAACCCAACGCAGATAGTGATGTTAACTGCCTCAGTTCGGTTCAAGTGAGGAGCAACTCGAGCCGGCTAGGTTGGGTGAGCTCTTGGCTCCGTTCGATAGTAAATGAGCTGTGAGCCGTTGAGAACCCGAGCCGAGCAGGTTTGAACATGTTTGGCCGACTAGGTCTAAATTTTAACTATTTTTGTTTCGAGCCTGTATACTTGCTCCTCCGGAACTGAAACCCAGAACCTCGTGAACGATGTACTTGCCTCCTTGACTTCATCTTTTCCAAAGTCAGAAGTCAAATAGTTTTTCGTATTCAGATACAAACCGCCTATCATTCATGTTTATACACGCTCGTGTTGTTATAATAATAATAATAATAATAATAATAATAATAATAATAATAATAATAATAATAATAATAATAATAATAATAATAATAAGTTGTAGTAATAGTAAATATCATTGATAATAATTATATTGTCTATGTAGGATACTTGAAGAAAGTACTTCAAACTACACACAGCGTCTGGTTCAATTTGGCTCGACTCGCCTCTAAACTCGAAAGACTCGAGTCGAGTTTTAGGAAGTATTTCGAGCCGAGTTCTCGAGTCGAGCCCAGTTTTGTCGGTTTCGAGTCGCGTCGACTTTCAATGAAAACTCGCTCGTGCTTGTCTCTACATTTTATGTATGTAGGGGGTATTTATGTACGGCCGAGAGAGGGAGGACGAAGTTCGTTTTTTAAATTTTTCATCAATTTTTTCACCAGATTTTGGAGGCCATTCCTCCCCCCTTGTGCTACATCCACAAAAATTAGTATGTGAAGCAATGAAGTAGTCTCCTACATAATAGTAACCTGTATATGCACTTGTGTTTATAGAGGAAGATGGGGTCAAATTTGGCTAATTTACATTTAGTTTCAGAACGGTTCCATATAAAGCAAGATATATTTTAGTGAAGTGGTCTAGAAGCATTGTATATATTGTAAAGCTTTGTCACATATAGGATTTTTGAGAAGAGCATTTAATAAAAAGAGCGTCTGGAATCTGTCTACCACTACCAATTTTATTATAAAATTTCCACTATAAGAGCATTTCCACAAAACACTGTACAAATAAATCTCTCTAATATCAAGGTTAGTTATAGGTTATCTTTAGCCGTAAGGTCGCAGACAGGATCTCCAACAGAGCCCCGAAGCAGGCTAAGAGGAGTGGAATTTAGGTGCCCAAAGCTCCGAAGCAAGTGATGGGTAGGTTAGATGGCCAACAGAGCCCCGAAGCAGGCTAAGCGGCTGAGGCTAGGATTCCCAGTCAAAGCCCCGAAGCAGGCTAAGCCAGGAGAAAGGATAGGTGTAGTCCCGAAGAAGACTAGAGGCCCTGGGGTTAGGTTACTCCTAAAGTCCTGAAGCAGACTAGAGGAGGATCACCAAAACACTGGTACTAAATTGCCTTTGTCCATTCAATTTATAGGGTCCTTTGGGTGGTGGTGGCGCTGCTGCTCTGAGGTCGTCTTCTGCTCCGTGGGAGGGGCCAGAAGCCGTCGTCCGCATGTAACTGTAGATCCATGTGGTGGATGATCCTCTTGCCAAACCACGCGGTGGTGTTTGTAAACACTGATACGTAGAATTGTTTGTTTACAACATCACATAGGATATTACACCCCTTGGCTTGTTTAACAAATATTTCGAAGGGTTATTTTTCTCTATATGAGGGGTGGCAACACTGAGGCAACACATAAAATCATTCACTAAAAACATTAATAACACTGGCACCACTGAAAAAATCACTTTTCGGAGCAGAAATAAGATAGCGGAAGAAAGCACTAAATAATTAGTCCGTAATCACAGGCAGGATCGGAGCATTTTAACATGTCACTTCATTTCCCTCGAGGTAGGGCTGTTTTAAGCTATTACTTAATACACATATGTTAGTTCACTTATAGTGAGTGGCGTAGGAGCCTGTAATGTCGGTTGCTCGTTAGTCATATTATTGGTACTACATGTGTTCATTGGGAATGGAGGAGATATTTCTAAACGTGGCGTTTTGGATATTTTTGGTATCGAGAGAAAACTGATATATAATATATGTAAAATTATAAGAGTTATAAGTACTAAAAAACTTGCTAGAAACACAGAGATACAAAGATAAATTATATTGGAAAGTTCTGTTTCGAACGGCGTGATTTCTTGATCACCCTGTATAGGGTGTAAAAGTTTCTAAAATATTAGTACTCAAGATAGGTATTTCAATAAAATAATCCAATTTTAAATGTCAATGATGATGATAATGATTGTCCAGTATTCCTGGTCATCCTGTATGTTGTAAGTGTGGTTCTGACTTTTGTCACATCCTGTATAATATTCAAGTTGGATAATGTCGGTGACAATATGTATTCTTAATAGTATCTACACGCACGTTGCATCCAAACTTTCAAAATTAGAAATGATTTTCACCTGCAGTTTTCTCATATATATTAACTCTTTCACGAGGTCTCCATAAAACGTCGTGTCCAATCTCACGTTACGGCTTTCACACCGGCAACAATAACAATTAATTGTTCCTGTCAATCGCTCTAAAGAATTTAAGGTTTCTCTTAAAATAAGAAGCAGAACTAATCTTGAAAAAGTAGATGGCGCTTACTCTGTCACTGTTATTTATTAATTAGTGTTTCTTCCGATTATACGGTTTTTAGGTTACTTTCGAAAGATTTCGGCAATCCATCCTAGAAATTGCTGTTATGTTGTACATTCAGAAGGTAGCTTCTAACTGAAAATCCCGTTTGTTTCGAAACTTTTGTCTTTCTCTTGGTAACGACTTCATCTCTCCCCAGCAATATACTATAAACTAAGAATCCAAAACAGCACCATTAATTCATTGAGAACGCGTAAAACTGCAAAAACTGCAATTGATTTCTTGCATTTCATTTCGTTAGTTTTACTCTAAGGTTAGAAAAATCTATAACAAAAATGTAAGTTTCAAGAGAATTATAAAACCATCCTTACCCTTATATTATAAAATAGAGTTGTTGGTAGAAATATTTTCTATTTGAGTGTATAATGTTTTACTGAGATGTTAAACCTGTTTTTGAACAAAATGGATTTAAGTTCAAATTCGGATCTGAAGGTGAAGAAGAAAAATTGCAACTGGTGTGTCAATTTTGACTCTGATTAAATCGACATTCCTCTCTTGGAAAGACATGTAGAATTCTTCTACACACGTAAAATTAATTAGGAAAACAATGGGATGAAAGCAAATTTTACAGGCTTTCATCTCCAATATGTTGTATATGATGTCTTAAATATTATCATTCTCTTAGATTTTATGTGCACAACTTATTTAAACAATGGATAAAAGTTTTCGATATGTTTTTATTGTATTTCACATGCTTTAACAGACATACTAAATAGATGAAAATATTTTTTGATGATTTGCATAACACGGAGCCAAACACTAATGCGAGAGGAGCAAAGGAGATACACACCGCACAACCGTATATTCCAAAACCCAACCAAAATTCCGGCTGGGATAATTTTAGTTGGAGGCGAAAAATTGTGGAACAAGATACACAAACTCATTCTGCTTATCTGGAACAAGGAAGTAAATTTTGTTTTTAATTTTTTCTTCTTTGGATTTTCGTTTTTAAATGGTAAATATTTATGCTACTATGGTAAGCGAAATAGATTGTTCAGTATTTGGTTACACAATTCATATTCACTTCACTGAAGAACGGGCCCATCTTATTTTTGCACTAGTTCTGTGCTATAACTCTCAATCAGAAAAAAGGAAAAGATCTACCACTTCTTAAGACTGTATTTTTATTAATATCTTTATTTTAGTAATTACATTAGATGAGTACATACCTCAGGTCAGTCAGACTGCTTTCGACACGCTAGAACAGAAAGAAAGAGTCAGCAAGTCATATGACGGGACGAATCATGGTTATGGGGTTGTATTAACATTTTTGCTATATTTTGATCAACGATGATAGCTGCATCTATTTCTGAGACTTTCAGTGAGAACAGGGTTTCTCAAGAGGTGAAACTTTAATTGGACTGTTGAATCAATTTCAAGAAATGACCTGTCCATATATCTTACCTTTTCTACAATAATGAGAAAATAATTATGTGTAGTATTTACGAGGAAAATGAACATTTGGGGAAAATGCCCAATTCTGTTTTTAATCCTAAATTGGCAATATTGACTAAAATGGTGAGAGTTGTGTTGAAGGGAGAGGTATAGTAGATAGGGGACACTTGGCGCTGTTTTTTTTCGTACTGCGCATGCGCAAACCCTGGACGCTGATTGGCTGGCGCAGGTCACGTGACCCGCCACGCCCCTTGACGCTGATTGGCTGGCCACGCCCCCGGCCACGCCCCTTGACGCTGATTGGTCGGTGTAGGCCACGCCCCCGGCCACGCCCCCTTACGCTGATTGGTCGGTACCGGCCACGCCCCTTGACGCTGATTGGTCGATGCAAGCCACGCCCCCGGTCACGCTCTTTTACTGCCGCCATTTTAGGAGTATCTACTGGGCTGACTGGCTGGCGCGGGACCCCCGCCGATTGGCTGGCGCAGGACCCTCCCTCTTTACGCCGATTGGCTGGCGTCGGACCTCGCCCCTTAACGGCGATTGGTCACGCTCTTTTACGGCCGCCATTTTAGGAGTACCGCGCTGATTGGTCGGCGCCGGGCCCACCCACCACGCACACGCCACATTGCAGTAGAGAATACGAACACATAGCATAGCAGATAATACATAAGATTCGTTCCCTTTTACGAGCACTTTACGAACACATAGCAAGCAGATATCACATTCTTCATCCACCTATTTAACATACCACATATAGCATAGCAGGGGTGCACTCGTTCCCTTTTATGATCACTTTTTTTCAACATAGCAGAGAATAATGGAGAGTATTCGCCCTCCATTTTGAGACCAATTTTTTGACCTACTGCGCATATGCGCAAAACTGTTCCAATTCCGCCGTTAAAAAAATAACAACACACACACAGCAGACCGCAGACTGTTCCAGTTCAGGAGCAGATTACGGCTATGCGCAGAAACATAAAATAAGACATAACACCACCGTTCTCTTTTACGAGCCCTTTATAGCAACATAATAGAGCAGACCGCAGACTGTTCCAGTTCAGGAGCAGATTACGGCTATGCGCAGAAACATAAAATAAGACACAACACCCCCGTTTTCTCTTACGAGCACTTTATAGCAACATAATAGAGCAGACAATAAAAAAATAACACACACACACACACACACACACACACACACACACTTGATTGCTTATGCGCAGTAAAATTAAATTTCCAATTAATTACACACTGCACGCATGCGCAGAAAAATTACACTAGACTACAGACTGTCCCAGTTGCAGTGCTGGTCCCTGTTCAATAGAGCAGACTACGTGCAACAAGCAGGTCATAAAAGACTATGACCTATTTTTCATCCCCTAAATAACATAGTATACACCCACACTTGGTTGCGTATGCCAAATCCGATTTAGTACAAATAACACGCATGCGCAGAAACATTTACATTTCCGATTCGACCATGCTGGTAAAGAATACCACACCTATTTCTACTAGGGTCTTATAGTTTATGCGGCATACGCCCTTTCTATGACAATTTTAACCGATTTGGATGAAACTCAGTATATGAGGGTTTTCGAACATGCTGATTACGAATATCATACTTATTTTTACCTGGGTCTTATGGTTCATGTGGGATACGTCCTTTCTATGATAATTTTAACCGATTTGGATGAAACTCGGCATATGGGGGTTTTCGAACATGCTGAGTACGAATATCATACTTATTTTTACCTGGGTCTTATGGTTCATGTGGGATACGTCCTTTCTATGATAATTTTAACCGATTTGGATGAAACTCGGCATATGGGGGTTTTCGAACATGCTGAGTACGAATATCATACTTATTTTTTTACCGGACGTCGTTTGTATGACACTTAAAACCTAATAACTCAAAAACGGATCCACATATTGAGGTCGTGTTTCCACATTTAGTAACGGGTCACCAGCAACCACAAGTTCCAAAATAATGACCATCGATGTCAAAGGTCAACATACTTAAAACCTAATAACACGAAAACGGCGCCACATATTGAGATCGTGTTTCCAATCTAGTAATTGGTCATCGACTACTACAAGTTCCATAATAATGACCATCGAGGTCAAAGGTCAACATACTTAAAGCCTAATAACACGAAAACGGAGCCACATATTGAGATGCTGTTTCCACATTTACTAATTGGTCATCAACTACTACAAGTTCCAAAATAATGACCATCGAGGTCAAAGGTCAACATACTTAAAACCTAATCACTCGAAAACGACGCCACATATTGAGGTAGTGTTTCCACATTTAGTGATTGGTAATCAGGTACTACAAGTTCCAAAATAATGACCATCAATGTCAAAGGTCAACATACTAAAAAGCTAATCACTCGAAAACGGCGCCACATATTGAGATGCTGTTTCCACATTTACTAATTGGTCATCAGGTACTACATGCTCCAAAATAATGACCATCGAAGTCAAAGGTCAACATACTTAACACCTAATCACTCGAAAACGACGCCACATATTGAGATAGTGTTTCCAAATCTAGTAATCGGTCATCAGGTACTACATGCTCCAAAATAATGACCATCGAAGTCAAAGGTCAACATACTTAAAACCTAATATCTCGAAAACGGAGCCAAATATTGAGATGGTGTTTCCAAATCTAGTAATCGGCCATCAGGTACTACAAGTTCCAAAATAATGACCATCGAGGTCAAAGGTCAACATACTTAAAACCTAATAACACGAAAACGGGGCCACATATTGAGATGTTGTTTCCAAGTCTAGTAATCGGTCATCAGGTACTACAAGTTCCAAAACATTGACCATCGAGGTCAAAGGTCAACCTACTTAAAACCTAATAACTCGAAAACGGACCCATATATTGAGATGCTGTTTCCAAATCTAGTAATTGGTCATCAGGTACTACAAGATCCAAAACAATGACCATCGAGGTCAAAGGTCAACATACTTAAAACCTAATCACTCGAAAACGGAGCCACATATTGAGATGCTGTTTCCAAATCTAGTAATTGGTCATCAGGTACTACAAGATCCAAAACAATGACCATCGAGGTCAAAGGTCAACCTACTTAAAACCTAATCACTCGAAAACGGATCCATATATTGAGGTGCTGTTTCCACATTTAGTAATCGGCCACCAACTACTACAAGTTCCAAAACATTGACCATTGAGGTCAAAGGTCAACATACTTAAAACCTAATCACTCGACAACTGAGACACATATTGAGATGGTGTTTCCAAATCTAGTAACTGGTCATCAACTACTACAAGTTCCAAAATAATGATCATCGAGGTCAAAGGTCAACCTACTTAAAACCTAATAACTCGTAAACGGACCCACATATTGAGATGGTGTTTCCAAATCTACTAATAGGTCATCAGGTACTACAAGTTCCAAAATACCGACCATCGAGGTCAAAGGTCAACATACTTAAAACCTAATAACACGAAAACTGAGCCGCACATTGAGATGGTGTTGCCACATTTAGTAATTGGTCATCAACTACTACAAGTTCCAAAATAATGACCATCATGGTCAAAAGGTTAAAATACTTAAAACCTAATCACTCGAAAACGGAGGCACATATTGAGGTGCGGTTTCCAAATCTAGTAATAGGTCATCAACTAGTACACGTTAAAAACGTACTGACTTTCGAGGTCAAAGGTCAAATATTTAAACCTTAATAACTTGTAAACGGAGTCAGCAAGAGATTTCTGTGTCCTATTCTTTTTTTTGTTCCAAGCAGAAAAAGTGAAGAATGAATAAATTTTAGTGACTTATTTGCTATTGTACTAAGAGAAAAAAATCAAAACAACGCCATTTTTAACTAGCTCAGAATTTCTGTACATTTTGGTTATTCAAAATAATTTGGATGGACTAACGAAAAAGAAAGCAGAGATACGCCACTTTAGCTAGCTGAGAATTTAAAGAAACAAAGGGAACCTACTCAATTTTCTATCAACGAGAAATGCCATATTTCAATTACCTCAGAGTTTATGTCTTCTTGTACTAATTAAATAAACGAAGGAATAATGTACCAATGAGAAATGCCATTTTTTTCTAGACCATGTTCTAATATTTAAACAAACGAAGGGGTGAATTTGAGTGACCTATTCAATTTTGCACCAACGAGAAATAACGGCGTATTTTAACTCATTTTGTACTATTTAAATGAACAAACAATCGGATAAATTTAACCGGCTCAGAAGTGTACTATTTAAACAAACGAAGGTCTCTTGAGTGAGATTTCCAATTTTGTAGCAAGAAGGACTATTTTCTAACTAACTCAAATTTGGATGGAGTGATTAGTTTTGTTCGAACCAGAAAAATTTGATTGGATTATTTCCTTATGTACCAACTGGGAAAAGTGAAGGAATAAATTTGGGTAGAATATTTAGTTTTGTACCTAGCAAAATAAGAAAAAGAAGTGAAGAACGAATAACATGTACCAACAAACAAAATGGAGCACCAGCGACAAAAAAGAAATCGATGGAGGAATAAATTTGGGTGACCTAATCAGTTTGTAATAAGCAGAATCAGCATTCTATACTTTTTTTCTCCCATTCATTGGGGTTGTCCTATTTCCTTTTGTACCAACGAGAACCACTTTTAACAGACATAGAATTTGTACCAATCAGAAAAGAGGAGCTACACGATTAAACAAAGCAATCAATTTTTAACTAGCTCAGAATTTATGTGCCTTTTGTAACGAAGAAACAAATTTGAAGGAGGTTCATTTTAACTAATCCTGCTGCGAGTAGATCCATTAGTACATAGTAGAAAAATAAAACAATATGACATTATTGCGACTTTCATTTTCGAATACATACGAATTAGGCCACTATGGCAAAAAAATTCTCGAAAACTCTCTCCTTATGCTTTAGAAACCCGCTAGTAGGGCGTCGATTCAGTAATTCATATTGGAGTATACCTTTTATACAACAAACAAGTCTACGGTCTTCGGCATGCATTTTAGACCAAGGGCAGCAAGACACTATATTAAATAACACTTCTGCCGGATAGAAATTCGATTCTCTCGATCTTCTGCTTTACTTGGAAATTATCCACATCTTAGAGTTTATCAGGTTACATCTAGTAAAAGAAAACGAACAGATAATTTTGAGACAGTTCCATATGGGTAAATACAGCATTAGTAGAGATAAGAAGAGAGTGAAAAAAATGGAAAATTAAATTTTAAATCATTATTATTATTATTTTAGAGATCAAAAGGAAGAATAAATGAATTTGAGTGGCATATGTACGGAATTTAGTTTTGTACCGATCAAAAAAAGTTTGAATGGAATATTTTATTTTGTACCAGCTGGGAATTTAGTGTTGCACCATTGTATCAATTTAAGTATTTTTGTACTATTTAGTACCACCGAGAAGGTGTAGAATATTTAGTTTTGTTGGCTTCTTTATTTTGTATTAACGACTAAAACCTTTAACACATACTTGGTTGTGTGCATTACAATGGCCGAAGTTTTTCATTTTCCCTGTGGTACAACGTAATGGTCGCCCCGCTTATTCTAGGTCTACAGTTAGATATTTTCGATTGGATAATGGTATTAAGCCACGTTTTGTTGAGCACAATGCCCACTATAACGATGTGGTAGACAATTATTTGATGGATAGATATTTGTTTAATAGTCGATATAACAAATGGTATATGATAGAATTTGTTAAGCATTTATCGCAGGTAGATATTAAGATAGACTTTTTGTCGTTGGTTACTCTTTTCCAATCAGCTACCTTTTTTGCCATGAAAACTAAGGGTAATAGTTATACTGTGATAGCTTTCTTTCGCTATGGGGGAACGCAGGACACTTTGGATGAGTTATTAAAGTTTTGAAATCATGGGTGCGAGTTCAGGCCAAGTATCCAGATTGCAGATTTACTTGGCTGCTTTACACGATGGGGTAAAACTGGCCTTTTTTTTGCGGTATCTCCTGATACCTATCTGTTGGACCTCGCGGTATTTGGAAACTTGGTGAAAAAGAATAACAAATGGTTTTTCTCACAATAAAGCTATACATACAGAATTATCCATTATGGCAAAAAATACTACTTTCTCCTTATGCTTAGTTGGAGTAGACTTCGATACATTGTGTAAGAATTTCCAAATAATAGCGGTATTGCACTGTACTTATAATAGTCTGTAATAGTGCAGTTTATTGTAGTCTACCAGCAATAATGATCTTATCTAAGAGAGTTATTAGGTAAAGATAACAATTACACCGTCATTCTGCGAACACATTTATAAGACCATATTCTGCTACTCAAACAAACGAAGGAATAAGCTCAGAATTTCTATACCTTTTTTGCGCTATTCAAATAAACGAGGGAATAATCCTATTCACTTTTAGTTTTGTACCAACCACAAAAAAGGGAAGAAGGACCATTATAACAAGCTCGCTATTTTTATACCATTTTGTATTATTCTATTTCATTTTTGTAACAATCAGAAGAAAAGCTCAGAATGTTATACCTTTGTGATGCTACATTTTGTATTATTTTTGTGTCATCCAGAGAACAATTTAAATTGCCTCTCCCGTCACTATATGGGTATTGACGTGTGTTTAGCGAATTAGGTTTACAAAATACTAACGGCGACGCTAAAGTCCAAAGTTTCCCGGTCACTAACTAAATTGCGTCATAATTCAATTATAACTTAATCCATTGCAATTAGCGTAACGTCATACTTGGCCATTTTCGATCACAACAGAAGAATCATATCAAAGTAAGAAAGGTTTTCAATGTTCCATGTTCCACACCATCTATAAAGAGTGCTGCAGATAATTAAGCAACGTTACGAATGCGTTACCTAACATTTGTATTGCTAAGGTAGTGCCTATTGCTCAACGATTCAATTATTTTTTAAAATTTTCTTTCTTCGTCTAAGTCCAAAAAGACAAATATATATTTTTGCATTTATGTATTTTATTATAATGGAATATAAGTTTATGGAGTATAATTGGAAATAATAGAACATATATCACGATGTTGTATTGTTTTGAAACATATTATTAAACACGGAGAATGCATAGAACACCTGAGAAAACTATTTATTTGATTTGTTTTTGCTGAAGAGCAGAAAAAATGACTAGCAAGGAGATTTTTTATGTTTCACCTAGAGAAAAAGAAATTCAGCGTGAAAACGAGAAACCTATACTGTTAATCCAGCCGTCTGACCCCGATTTGCCAGATGAATTACGTGATAAAGTGAGAATCATATATCCAACACAAGAAATAGAAGAAGTGTATTATTTTAGACGCTATAATAGATATAATGATGAAATACTCCCGGAAAGTGATGATGACAGTGTTTCAAATATTACCTGTTTTGAACTGGAAGCTAATGAGTGCGACTGTACTAGTGAAACTATTAGTGATACATGTGTTATACAATTATTTAATGAGTATACACCAAATTCAGTATTATTATGTGAAGCATGTTCTAAACATAATGAGAATGAAAAAGATCACAACTGTTTCTGCAGTATGATTATGAATTATTACAAAAGGTGTGGACGATCTTAATTAAACGTGAAATGAGAGAGAAAATCTATAAACTCTATTTAAAGAAGCATTTTAAAGGTTGCAATATTAAGAACACTTATACTTTGGAGAAAAAATTTAATCTGGTATATGAATACATTACAGAGTGTGATTATTATATCAACAAAATAGTAGAAATGTTTTTAGAAAAAGATAAACAATTATTTAATTCTGTAAATGAACACTGAGCCCACTGTAGCATATACATTTGATTGTGAATGAATAGAAGAACTTGAACTGATAAATGGATCAATTTGTAGTATTGTAATATTACAAACATTGGACTCTGGCAGCTGATTTGTCAGGGAGAGGCAATTTAAATTGTTCTCTGGATGACACAAAAATAATACAAAATGTAGCATCACAAAGGTATAACATTCTGAGCTTTTCTTCTGATTGTTACAAAAATGAAATAGAATAATACAAAATGGTATAAAAATAGCGAGCTTGTTATAATGGTCCTTCTTCCCTTTTTTGTGGTTGGTACAAAACTAAAAGTGAATAGGATTATTCCCTCGTTTATTTGAATAGCGCAAAAAAAGGTATAGAAATTCTGAGCTTATTCCTTCGTTTGTTTGAGTAGCAGAATATGGTCTTATAAATGTGTTCGCAGAATGACGGTGTAATTGTTATCTTTACCTAATAACTCTCTTAGATAAGATCATTATTGCTGGTAGACTACAATAAACTGCACTATTACAGACTATTATAAGTACAGTGCAATACCGCTATTATTTGGAAATTCTTACACAATGTATCGAAGTCTACTCCAACTAAGCATAAGGAGAAAGTAGTATTTTTTGCCATAATGGATAATTCTGTATGTATAGCTTTATTGTGAGAAAAACCATTTGTTATTCTTTTTCACCAAGTTTCCAAATACCGCGAGGTCCAACAGATAGGTATCAGGAGATACCGCAAAAAAAAGGCCAGTTTTACCCCATCGTGTAAAGCAGCCAAGTAAATCTGCAATCTGGATACTTGGCCTGAACTCGCACCCATGATTTCAAAACTTTAATAACTCATCCAAAGTGTCCTGCGTTCCCCCATAGCGAAAGAAAGCTATCACAGTATAACTATTACCCTTAGTTTTCATGGCAAAAAAGGTAGCTGATTGGAAAAGAGTAACCAACGACAAAAAGTCTATCTTAATATCTACCTGCGATAAATGCTTAACAAATTCTATCATATACCATTTGTTATATCGACTATTAAACAAATATCTATCCATCAAATAATTGTCTACCACATCGTTATAGTGGGCATTGTGCTCAACAAAACGTGGCTTAATACCATTATCCAATCGAAAATATCTAACTGTAGACCTAGAATAAGCGGGGCGACCATTACGTTGTACCACAGGGAAAATGAAAAACTTCGGCCATTGTAATGCACACAACCAAGTATGTGTTAAAGGTTTTAGTCGTTAATACAAAATAAAGAAGCCAACAAAACTAAATATTCTACACCTTCTCGGTGGTACTAAATAGTACAAAAATACTTAAATTGATACAATGGTGCAACACTAAATTCCCAGCTGGTACAAAATAAAATATTCCATTCAAACTTTTTTTGATCGGTACAAAACTAAATTCCGTACATATGCCACTCAAATTCATTTATTCTTCCTTTTGATCTCTAAAATAATAATAATAATGATTTAAAATTTAATTTTCCATTTTTTTCACTCTCTTCTTATCTCTACTAATGCTGTATTTACCCATATGGAACTGTCTCAAAATTATCTGTTCGTTTTCTTTTACTAGATGTAACCTGATAAACTCTAAGATGTGGATAATTTCCAAGTAAAGCAGAAGATCGAGAGAATCGAATTTCTATCCGGCAGAAGTGTTATTTAATATAGTGTCTTGCTGCCCTTGGTCTAAAATGCATGCCGAAGACCGTAGACTTGTTTGTTGTATAAAAGGTATACTCCAATATGAATTACTGAATCGACGCCCTACTAGCGGGTTTCTAAAGCATAAGGAGAGAGTTTTCGAGAATTTTTTTGCCATAGTGGCCTAATTCGTATGTATTCGAAAATGAAAGTCGCAATAATGTCATATTGTTTTATTTTTCTACTATGTACTAATGGATCTACTCGCAGCAGGATTAGTTAAAATGAACCTCCTTCAAATTTGTTTCTTCGTTACAAAAGGCACATAAATTCTGAGCTAGTTAAAAATTGATTGCTTTGTTTAATCGTGTAGCTCCTCTTTTCTGATTGGTACAAATTCTATGTCTGTTAAAAGTGGTTCTCGTTGGTACAAAAGGAAATAGGACAACCCCAATGAACGGGAGAAAAAAAGTATAGAATGCTGATTCTGCTTATTACAAACTGATTAGGTCACCCAAATTTATTCCTCCATCGATTTCTTTTTTGTCACTGGTGCTCCATTTTGTTTGTTGGTACATGTTATTCGTTCTTCACTTCTTTTTCTTATTTTGCTAGGTACAAAACTAAATATTCTACCCAAATTTATTCCTTCACTTTTCCCAGTTGGTACATAAGGAAATAATCCAATCAAATTTTTCTGGTTCGAACAAAACTAATCACTCCATCCAAATTTGAGTTAGTTAGAAAATAGTCCTTCTTGCTACAAAATTGGAAATCTCACTCAAGAGACCTTCGTTTGTTTAAATAGTACACTTCTGAGCCGGTTAAATTTATCCGATTGTTTGTTCATTTAAATAGTACAAAATGAGTTAAAATACGCCGTTATTTCTCGTTGGTGCAAAATTGAATAGGTCACTCAAATTCACCCCTTCGTTTGTTTAAATATTAGAACATGGTCTAGAAAAAAATGGCATTTCTCATTGGTACATTATTCCTTCGTTTATTTAATTAGTACAAGAAGACATAAACTCTGAGGTAATTGAAATATGGCATTTCTCGTTGATAGAAAATTGAGTAGGTTCCCTTTGTTTTTTTAAATTCTCAGCTAGCTAAAGTGGCGTATCTCTGCTTTCTTTTTCGTTAGTCCATCCAAATTATTTTGAATAACCAAAATGTACAGAAATTCTGAGCTAGTTAAAAATGGCGTTGTTTTGATTTTTTTCTCTTAGTACAATAGCAAATAAGTCACTAAAATTTATTCATTCTTCACTTTTTCTGCTTGGAACAAAAAAAAGAATAGGACACAGAAATCTCTTGCTGACTCCGTTTACAAGTTATTAAGGTTTAAATATTTGACCTTTGACCTCGAAAGTCAGTACGTTTTTAACGTGTACTAGTTGATGACCTATTACTAGATTTAGAAACCGCACCTCAATATGTGCCTCCGTTTTCGAGTGATTAGGTTTTAAGTATTTTAACCTTTTGACCATGATGGTCATTATTTTGGAACTTGTAGTAGTTGATGACCAATTACTAAATGTGGCAACACCATCTCAATGTGCGGCTCAGTTTTCGTGTTATTAGGTTTTAAGTATGTTGACCTTTGACCTCGATGGTCGGTATTTTGGAACTTGTAGTACCTGATGACCTATTAGTAGATTTGGAAACACCATCTCAATATGTGGGTCCGTTTACGAGTTATTAGGTTTTAAGTAGGTTGACCTTTGACCTCGATGATCATTATTTTGGAACTTGTAGTAGTTGATGACCAGTTACTAGATTTGGAAACACCATCTCAATATGTGTCTCAGTTGTCGAGTGATTAGGTTTTAAGTATGTTGACCTTTGACCTCAATGGTCAATGTTTTGGAACTTGTAGTAGTAGGTGGCCGATTACTAAATGTGGAAACAGCACCTCAATATATGGATCCGTTTTCGAGTGATTAGGTTTTAAGTAGGTTGACCTTTGACCTCGATGGTCATTGTTTTGGATCTTGTAGTACCTGATGACCAATTACTAGATTTGGAAACAGCATCTCAATATGTGGCTCCGTTTTCGAGTGATTAGGTTTTAAGTATGTTGACCTTTGACCTCGATGGTCATTGTTTTGGATCTTGTAGTACCTGATGACCAATTACTAGATTTGGAAACAGCATCTCAATATATGGGTCCGTTTTCGAGTTATTAGGTTTTAAGTAGGTTGACCTTTGACCTCGATGGTCAATGTTTTGGAACTTGTAGTATCTGATGACCGATTACTAGACTTGGAAACAACATCTCAATATGTGGCCCCGTTTTCGTGTTATTAGGTTTTAAGTATCTTGACCTTTGACCTCGATGGTCATTATTTTGGAACTTGTAGTACCTGATGGCCGATTACTAGATTTGGAAACACCATCTCAATATTTGGCTCCGTTTTCGAGATATTAGGTTTTAAGTATGTTGACCTTTGACTTCGATGGTCATTATTTTGGAGCATGTAGTACCTGATGACCGATTACTAGATTTGGAAACACTATCTCAATATGTGGCGTCGTTTTCGAGTGATTAGGTGTTAAGTATGTTGACCTTTGACTTCGATGGTCATTATTTTGGAGCATGTAGTACCTGATGACCAATTAGTAAATGTGGAAACAGCATCTCAATATGTGGCGCCGTTTTCGAGTGATTAGCTTTTAAGTATGTTGACCTTTGACATTGATGGTCATTATTTTGGAACTTGTAGTACCTGATGACCAATCACTAAATGTGGAAACACGATCTCAATATGTGGCGTCGTTTTCGAGTGATTAGGTTTTAAGTATGTTGACCTTTGACCTCGATGGTCATTATTTTGGAACTTGTAGTAGTTGATGACCAATTAGTAAATGTGGAAACAGCATCTCAATATGTGGCTCCGTTTTCGTGTTATTAGGCTTTAAGTATGTTGACCTTTGACCTCGATGGTCATTATTATGGAACTTGTAGTAGTCGATGACCAATTACTAGATTTGGAAACACGATCTCAATATGTGGCGCCGTTTTCGTGTTATTAGGTTTTAAGTATGTTGACCTTTGACATCGATGGTCATTATTTTGGAACTTGTGGTTGCTGGTGACCCGTTACTAAATGTGGAAACACGACCTCAATATGTGGATCCGTTTTTGAGTTATTAGGTTTTAAGTGTCATACAAACGACGTCCGGTTAAAAAATAAGTATGATATTCGTACTCAGCATGTTCGAAAACCCCCATATGCCGAGTTTCATCCAAATCGGTTAAAATTATGATAGAAAGGACGTATCCCACATGAACCATAAGACCCAGGTAAAAATAAGTATGATATTCGTAATCAGCATGTTCGAAAACCCTCATATACTGAGTTTCATCCAAATCGGTTAAAATTGTCATAGAAAGGGCGTATGCCGCATAAACTATAAGACCCTGGTAGAAATAGGTGTGGTATTCATTACCAGCATGGTCGAATCGGAAATGTAAATGTTTCTGCGCATGCGTGTTATTTGTACTAAATCGGATTTGGCATACGCAACCAAGTGTGGGTGTATACTATGTTATTTAGGGGATGAAAAATAGGTCATAGTCTTTTATGAACTTCTTGTTGCACGTAGTCTGCTCTATTGAACAGGGACCAGCACTGCAACTGGGACAGTCTGTAGTCTAGTGTAATTTTTCTGCGCATGCGTGCAGTGTGTAATTAATTGGAAATTTAATTTTACTGCGCATAAGCAATCAAGTGTGTGTGTGTGTGTGTGTGTGTGTGTGTGTTATTTTTTATTCTCTGCTCTATTATGTTGCTATAAATTGCTCGTAAGAGAAAACGGGGGTGTTATGTCTTATTTTATGTTTCTGCGCATAGCCGTAATCTGCTCCTGAACTGGAACAGTCTGCGGTCTGCTCTATTATGTTGCTATAAAGGGCTCGTAAAAGAGAACGGTGGTGTTATGTCTTATTTTATGTTTCTGCGCATAGCCGTAATCTGCTCCTGAACTGGAACAGTCTGCGGTCTGCTGTGTGTGTGTGTTGTTATTTTTTTTAACGGCGGAATTGGAACAGTTTTGCGCATATGCGCAGTAGGTCAAAAAATTGGTCTCAAAATGGAGGGCGAATACTCCCCCATTATTCGCTGCTATGTTGAAAAAAAGTGATCATAAAAGGGAACGAGTGCACCCCTGCTATGCTATATGTGGTATGTTAAATAGGTGGATGAAGAATGTGATATCTGCTTGCTATGTGTTCGTAAAGTGCTCGTAAAAGGAAACGAATCTTATGTATTATCTGCTATGCTATGTGTTCGTATTCTCTACTGCAATGTGGCGTGTGCGCGGTGGGTGGGCCCGGCGCCGACCAATCAGCGCGGTACTCCTAAAATGGCGGCCGTAAAAGAGCGTGACCAATCGCCGTTAAGGGGCGAGGTCCGACGCCAGCCAATCGGCGTAAAGAGGGAGGGTCCTGCGCCAGCCAACCGGCGGGGGTCCCGCGCCAGCCAGTCAGCGCAGTAGATACTCCTAAAATGGCGGCCATAAAAGAGCGTGACCAATCGGCGTCAAGGGGGCGAGGTCCGGTGCTAGCCAATTGGCGTCAAGAGGGCGAGGTCCCGCGCCAGCCAATCGGCGGGAGTCCCGCGCCAGCCAGTCAGTGCGGTAGATAGGAGGTCGTAAAAGAGCGTGACCGATCAGCGTCAAGGGGTGTAACCGTGCCAGCCAATCAGCTTCAGGGGGCGTGGCCGGTACCGACCAATCAGCGTCAGGGGGCGTGGCCTACACCGACCAATCAGCGTGAAGGGGGCGTGGCCAGCCAATCAGCGTCAAGGGGCGTGGCGGGTCACGTGACCTGCGCCAGCCAATCAGCGTCCAGGGTTTGCGCATGCGCAGTAGGAAAAAACAGCGCCAAGTGTCCCCTATCTACCGGTATAAAGGAGATGTTGCAGGCAAACATGACAAATTTCAATGGTATAAGTAGGTTTTCAAATGTTATTTGTGTATTTCAGTGGTGTTTATTATAACATTAGGTTGTGGTACTAACAATTACTAGAAGAAGTCTGTGTAGTTTGGTAATGAAGAGGCATGAGTATCAAGTACAAAGACGGGGTGTGCAACACTGGCGCGGATGTGACAAGATGAGTGTGTCAGTATTGCTAACCACAATGTTCACTCTTGTTTAGGGTTAAAATGCACAGTTCCATATACGGGTAAAATTCGCATAGGCGTAAATTGCCCCAACAATGTGACGTGAACAAAATTACGAAGTACGAAAATATACATCGAACGAAGTCTGGGTACGTGGTAAGTTAATGTATAAGTTCAGTCACACATAAGAATAAGGCTTATTTTTTTTAAAAAAAAAAACACAATGGATAACTTTGAATTTGGAATGCAGAGAGAAACATCCATTGACATAATATGAAAACAAAGAAGCCTCAATAAAATGGAAATGAGAGAGTGCGGAACGGAAGTCAGTGTGGTATGTAAATTTTTGAGAGATGAAAAAAGGCTTAGATGCCGGGGAGAGGATAAAAGATGAGGTACATCACAGTAAATATATGGTATCTTATCTCACGCATGCAGATGAAACCCCGAGCAATTTTTCACTACTGTAACAACAACGGAGAGACGAAATTGGGAGGGACGTCGATCATTTTAAAGTATCATCACGGCATTTGATTAGAGTAAGAAGAATAGTGGAAAACCAGACAGTATGGTATACCGATGTATTCGGATCCATGACTTCTGAATGCTAAGCCAAGACACTATGAGTAGTGAAATTACTGTGAATGTATAAAATGTGAATGTGTCGTGAATCATAGTAATACTTAATTGGCTTATGTTTCTTCTTCTTCTTTGTGTCATTTAGGAGAAACAGAAATTACAAGAGACGTACGGAGAGAGGTGCGTATGGAGAGGAACAAATTAAAAAAAAAAATTGACCGTCATGCGGAGAAGTATGAAAAATTTTTACAGCTAGGATTGCATACCACGTAAAACTTTGCACCACAGATTAATGAACAATCAAGATCATAAACCAAAATTAGTGCGTCCGGTTTTGCCCTTGGTGCTGCGGAACAAAACTAGGTGCACCATTTATTAATATTGGAGAGTAAGGGATCTCCGCTGGCTATGGCAGATGCGAAACAAGTAGCCATCAATTTTGCGAAATGAATGGACTAAAAGACCCGTTTAATTCCTCAAAGAAGAAAAAATGAAATGAAATCTTTGAGTTTTACGTCCCACGGTTATGACGATTAGGCTAAAGGAGACGGTGATTATGAGAGATGAGTGAAATGGTGGAATGAAGAAAGTGGGAGGAAACGGGAGAACCCCGAGAAAACCCACGAGCACGGCCTCAAAGAAGAGTGATAGTTGTGACTGGTTTATACGCCATTGTTCGCAAAGCTCAACCACTCTCATATGCCCGATTCGATGTTTTACGTAAGGAAGAATGTAATATGTTCTACGGCCTTCTGTATAAAGAAATGGAGAATGAGGACGGAAGTCCACTACTAGCATCGTATGTGTTCAACCGGGATTCAGCTGATTTACAAACCGCAAAAAGTCTTGGCTGCGAAAGGAAAAATGACAATAAACGCAGTGATAACTGGAGAGAAGGAACGGTGATAGTGAAGGCATGTGTCAGTGCTAGTGGATCGTTTATACCACCATTTGTTATTACTAAAGGTGTCAGAATATGCGAAGAATTCCAGGATGTAATGCCCCCTACGTCAGTTGTAGTAATGTCTGAGTCAGGCTGTACGACAGATGCAACTTTTCTACTTTGGCGGAAACATTTTCGGGAGCACTAACCTTCTAGTCGGGTGCTGTTAGTTTTCCATTATCACAACATCGAAGCTATTGAATTTTGTATGGACTATCAGATTTCGTTACGTTTGCCGAATCACACAACTCGTTGGTTACAACCACTGGACAGAGCAATATTTAAGCTTCTCATGGCCGTGTGCACCAACGAAGTTCAACTGTTGAACAGGGGTCGTAACCAAGCTCGTTGAAAATGTCTGCTGCACCAACAACGTTCAATGTTAAGTCTCGGTCAAGTGATGTATACACTTGTTTTTAGCTAGAAGGGCCGGTTTGGGGGCTTAAACTTGGCTTATCTATTTCAGTCTGTTTACATTCTATAATGTCTGTGTTTATCAACTAATGAAATTACAATAAATTTCTCATGTTCGGAAAAAATTGACATTTGTTTCATTATTTTTTCCTAGATACAATATATGCCATATTAATAAAATGCAATAAATATTGTGAACTTTGATCTTGAACCACAAAAACGAAAAAAAACGATGTAGATTAGGAATATAGTTTTTTAATTTTAGGTAAAGTCCGTTAAGCCGCAAAAAGAAATGAGGATATGTACCTAGAAAATCTGCGAGGCTCTAGCTTCAGAATAGACAACCCACTATCAATACATATAGTACTGCCTTTTCTGTGACAAAATCAGCTCATGGTATTTTCGACGGTTCTAAGTCAACACAGCGCAAACAGTGACAGCGATGGGCGAAAAATGCGTGTGTAAATAGAGCGTGGACAAAAATAGCGCAAGGACAAAAACAGCGCAGAGAAAAAAAAACCCGCAAGGACAAAAACAGCTCATGCAAATACCGCTTGACCGAAAACAGCCAATGCACAAAAAACATAGATGAACATTTTGCACTAGGCTCGCTCGCGCTCGAGCTCAGTTCTTTCAACAGGGCTCCCGCTCACTCGGGCTTTCGATCACTTACCTCAATCGGGCTGGCGCTTCCGACCACTTTCCTCAACTGTTCTCACAATCATTCGCGCTCGCGATCACTTGGACTCCCACTCAGCTCTCTCGAGGGGGCTCGTAGTCACTCCTACTTTGGGGCCGGGGTGGCTCAGTGGTAGAGCGTTCACCTCTGGTGCTTTTGGTCCCGGGTTCGATCCCAGCCCTGCCGTCTTTGTACTTGACGCTCATGCCTCTTCATTACCAAACTACACAGATTACTTCTAGTAATTGTTAGTAACACAACCTAATGTTATAACACTACTGAACACTACGGAAATACACCAATAACATTTGTAAGCCTACATATGATACAATTAAAATTTGTCCTGTTTGCCTGCAACAACTCCTTTATATCTCTCCCTTCAACACAACACTCACCATGTTAGTCAATATTTCCAATTCAGGATTAAACACAGTAATGGGCATTTTCCCCAAATGTTCATTTTCCTCGTAAATACTGTGCATAATAATTTTTTCATTATTGTAGAAATGGTAAGATATATGGACAAGTCATTTCTTGAAATTGATTCAACAGGCCAATTAAAGTTTAACCTCTTGAGAAAACCTGTTCACACCGAAAGTTTCAGAAATAGATGCGGCTATCATCGTTGATCAAAATATAGCAAAAATGTTAAGACAACCCCATAACCATGTTTCGTCGCGTCATATGACTTGCTGACTCTTTCTTTCTGTTGCAGCGTGTCGAAAGCAGTCTGACCGGATTGAGGTAGTACTTATCTAATATAATTACTCAAATAAAGATATTAATAAAAATACAGTCTTAAGAAGTGGCAGATCTTTTCATTCTTTTTTTTTTTTTGATTGAGAGTTATAGCACAGAACTAGTGCAAAAATAAGATGGGCCCGTTCTTCAGTGAAGTGGCTGTGAATTGTGTAAATAAATACTGAACAATCTATTTCGCTTACCATATTAGCATAAATATTTACCATTTAAAAACGAAAATCCAAAGAAGAAAAAATTAAAAACAAATTTTAAAATAACTGAGTATAGAATGTATTGAGGAGACTTTGATCTAGAGCTTTGAGATAATTGTTTTACAAGAATAGAAATGATTTTTGTTATCGGCAGTAATTTGGAGTTATCTAGTATTAAGAACATGGAAATCCAAGAGTTTCCGGGAATATCCTTTTATCTTCAAACGGTTAGATAAATGAATAAAGAGTTGTACTACTAACCAGGGATAAAAGTGAGAGGGTACGCGGGGAACGTCGTGCAAACACTTAAAGTATATATTGCGTCCTAACTCTTCCTAAAAGATTACGAAAAGCAAAGATAAGCACGGGGAATGGCTTTACGTTATCCGTCAAACTACCTTTCCAGATCCGCTGTTACCCTGATGCTATCCAATACCCCGACTTCATGTTCATTATCCTCTTTTCTTAAAGTATTAACTGTACTGCTGATGGAACGCGGGGGATCAATGCCGCGTTCACAAAAGCTCTCTACTGACTTCTATCCTTAACCGACTGGATCCAGTTTCTACTTTGTATTCCTATCACTACGAGATCCATGTTAATATTGTCCTTCCACCAGCTCCTAGGTCTTCTAATACTCGTTTTGACCTCACAGTCAAGACTTTGAAAGAGTTTATACTTTTTCCATCCTAGATACATGACCTGCCCACCTAAGCCTCCTACACGTGATCGCTATAACAATGTTTAGTAAACTGTATAAATTATGTAGTTCATCGTTATTACCCATTCCCGTTCCTCTTGGATTTGAATATTCGTCTCAGGATCTTGATTTCAAATACTTTCAGTCTAATAGTATGTTCTTCTCTCAGAGTAAGTGACCATACAGAACAACACACATGATTATCGTTTTATATATTTGAAGGTTCAAATTAATCAACATAATTCGAAACGACCAGAGATTTTGAACTGAATAATAACGCAAATTGACTGTTTTTAGTCGACATTTAATTTCTTCATGAATATGATTTCCGTCTCTTAATATTGATTCTAGATATTTGAAAGTCTCCACTTTATCAAAAGTATTATTTAATATTTGAATGCATTCATAATTTGCCGTATTAAGTCTCAGACGCACTTCCATGTATTTAGTTTTCTTCTCCATTTACCTCTAAACCAATGTCTCTGCAAGCGTTTAATAAGATCTCTGCATTTCTTTCTATTGTTCTCCTATCATCCCCTATTAAATTTACATCATCAGCATAAGCCATAACCTGGTGAATACAGTTCAACTGTAAGTCCAGGGTGCTATCTTTGATTTTCTGTATAGCGTATTCCAGAAGAAAGTTCAATAATAATGGCGACAAAGTATATCCTTGTTTCATTCCATTTTCGACGTCAAAGTTCGTGGACAAATATTTTCCTACCCGGACTTTACTTTGGGATTCATTTAAACATATCTTGATCTAATTAGCTTTCTTGGTAATAAATGTTCTGCAAGAACGTTGTATAATGTTTCTCACCTAACCGAGTCGTAAGCCTTTCTAAAATCAATAAATAGTTGATGTACTGGGGTATTGTATTTCCACTTCTTTTCGAGTTTTTGGTGAATTGGTAATTTTTTTTTCGATATTTGGTCGATTTCGTCTAAATCCGCACTGATATTCTCCAATAACTTCATCTGCACAAGGGGTCAATCGTGCTAAGAGAATATGGAAATTATTTTATACGATGTTGACAGAAGAGAAATGCCTCGGTAATTATTACAGTCAGCTTGTCGCCTTTCTTGTGAATTGGAACAATGATT
Organism: Thermobia domestica; assembly: GCF_964235325.1. NCBI lineage: Eukaryota > Metazoa > Arthropoda > Insecta > Zygentoma > Lepismatidae > Thermobia > Thermobia domestica. The sequence goes on along the minus strand of NC_137457.1, from coordinate 236,997,860 downwards.
GATTCTTTCCACTATTGTGGAATTTCTTCCCTATTCCAGATAAGCAGAATGAGTTTGTGTATCTTTTTCCACATTTTTTCGCCTCCAACTAAAATTAACTGAGCCGGAATTTCGGTTGGGTTTTGGAATATAAGGTTGTGCGGTGTGTATCTCCTTTGCTCCTGGCTTCGTGTTATGCAAATCGTCAAAAAATATTTTCATCTATTTAGTATGTGTGTTAAAGCATGTGAAATATAATAAAAACAAACCGAAAACTCTTACCCATTGCTTAAATAAGTTGTGCACATAAAATCTAAGAGAAAGATAATATTTAAGACGTCATGTACAACACATTGGAGATGAAAAGCCAGTAATATTTGTTTTTATCCCATTGTTTTTCTACTTATTTTTACGTGTGTAGAAGAGTTCTATTTTTCTTTTCAGGAGAGGATTGTCGATTTAATCACAGTCCAAATTGACACCTCATTTGCAATTTTTCTTCTTCACCTTCAGATCCGAAACTGAACTTAAATCCATTTTGTTCCCAACAGGCTTAACTTCTCAAACATTCTACACTCAAAATAGAAAATATTTCTACCGACAACTCTATTTTTGAATATAAGGGTAAGAATTGTTTTATAATTCTCCTAAATCTTAAATGTTTGTTATAGATTTTGACTAATCTTACAGTAAAACTAACGAAATGAAATGCAAGAAATCAATTGCAGTTTTTGCAGATTTACGCGTTTTTCAATGAATTAATGGTGCTGTTTTGGATTGTTAATTTATTATACATTGCTGTGAAGAGATGAAGTCGTTACCAAGAGAAAAGACAAAAGTTTCGAACCAAACGGGATTTTCAGTTGGAAGCTATCTTCTGAATGTACAACATAACAGCAATTTCTAGGATGGATTCCCGAAATTTTTTGAAAATAACAGTTGGAGCGCTAAAAACCGTATAATCGGAAGAAACACTAATTAATAGATAACACTGACACAGTAAGCGCCATCTACTTTTTCAAGATTAGTTCTACTTCTTATTTTAAGAGACACCTTAAATTCTTTAGAGTGATTCACAGGAACAATTAGTTGTTATTGTTACCGGTGGGTAAGACGTAACGTGAGATTTGACACGACGTTTTATGGAGACCTAGTGAAAGTGTAATTATATAGAGAAAACTGGAGATGAAAATCATTTCTAATTTTGAAAGTTTGGATGCAGCGTGCGTGTAGATACAATTCAGAATATGGGAGTATACTATCGTAACTTCTTTAGTAGGTTGCATTGCTGACATACTTTAGTCTCTCAATACCAGTATTAATTTGGGGAATAAAATTATTAGCATTATAATGAAATTGCTGCTAATAACATCCATGAAAGTCTGTTCAACTGTTTTTTCTGTTAAGGCAAAGATGTTTGCTAAACGTTAAGGCTCGCGAACATATACACATACCATATCGGTAGCTGAAAAAATGCGTCAGCCATAAAGATTCAGACTGAAGTGTTCGTTCTAACTGAGCACAACATGAAATCAATGTTTCTCGTACCAATATATCTTTTAACATTACACATTCTCACAATAATGGTGAACGCTATAGTTCTAATTTAATTTTGCACTTGTCAATATTGTATCCTAGGCATTATTATAACACAGCCTTTAAATTTAATTTGATACTCTCTATAGTTTCTGATATTATAGTAAGGTATTATTCAAATACCGAAACTTTCCAAGATTGGAATTTATTAGGATTTTAGACCGAGATTAGTATACGTTTGTTTTCAATTCGGTTGGCTTATATTTCTTACCAGATGTATGTGCTTAAATCCTTAGTAAGTGTGAGTTCAATTTTCACTAAGAACGTTACTCTCAACAATACAATTCTTCAGAATTGTAGCTAGCAGCATCTAGAATCTATAGAATGTTAATTTAGGGCTAGAATAAATTAAAAAATCCTTAAGGTTATATATAAATCCTTAATTATGAAATGGACCTTGTTCTCTAATTTTCTGCTTCATTCTTACGGAGCATTTTCTTGGTTTCATTCTAATCAGTACATCTGCAAATTATAGAGGGAGGGAGGAGTCATTTAAGTATGTGTAAAGTGAGTTCATGTCACCACGGCATGGTGCATCCTCGGGTTCCGGATCGAGAAGAAGGCCTCCAGATACAATGGTTAGCTGCAAATACACTGTTATTGCAGTCGCGGGCAGACGTGAAGCAGTTGTTTCTCAGCTTGGGAGTTCACGTGTTCCGAACAACTGCATCCTTTAAAAAGCACTTATTCAGTAACATTCACAGAAACCTCCAACCAGGACAGATAACTTGGTACGACCTCGGCAAATGAAATGGCCATCAGATTTAGAACATGGAATATTTGAAGTCTTTATAGAGCAAGCACATGGAAGTTCGTATCAAATGAGTTTAAAAAACACAGGATGGACTTAATAGGAGATCAGGAAATTAAGTGGGAAGGAAATTGGAGAGTAAATTCCTAAATTTTACATTCGTATACGAGGAAGGAAATAATTAGGAGCACGGTTATTTGTTCACACATGAATATCAGCAATTAAGCGTGTTTAATTTGTTACTGATAGACTTTTATTACTCATAATGATCGGGGGTGTTATATAATTGTTCTAATTGTACATGCGTGAACATAAGGAACACAATTTGCGGATATTTTACCAACGGCCGCGATACCATGAACATTCACTAGAGAATTCTATTAGGACGCGATGATATTTACAAAACGATTATAGGGAAAACGGTCTCGATAAAAAAAGTAGTGACAATGGTGTTACACTCCTGAAGTTTGCAACATTCAAAAACGTTGTCGCGAACAGTACAAAATTGACACAACTTGGCGTTCATAAATACACTTGAATCTTACCAGACGGAAAAACAAATTTATTAACGTTTTAGTAGATAGAAGACAATCTAGCATAACTGCTGTTCTACTATTTCAAGGGGTCGATTGTGACACAGATTACTGCCTGGTAGTGGCGATACTAAGAGAGATTATCGTTGAATAATCTCTCTATGTAAGAAAACGGATTGATTTAATTTAAAGGAAATAGAAGGGAGCGAGGTAAGAGAGGAATACCAGATTCAAGTTTCGAACAGATTCTAGGCTTTAGAAGATTCGGAGTGCACTAGTGATGAGGATAACTTAATTGAAATTAGAGATATCGTCAAAATTTCGGCAAAAGAAAAATTGAGACACGGAAATACGTTTCGACTAGGACTGCATTAAATTAGAGAAAGAAAATAGGCAAAATTATGATGGGTACAAAATCCAATGAAATGTAAGGAACTTGAAGATAATGGTAAAAATAAAATTACTTACACACAAAAATGGATCGACAGTAGTAGGCTCCACAATATATCGAGCCGAATCAGGAAAAGTTTTCTCGATTCTGATTGCTTGAGAGAGGTCACATGACTTTAGGCCACGCCAACGCGGGAAATTCAAATTTTAGCCACGCCCTCCAGGTCACGTGATATGACGTCATGAGTCACCCAAACTTTGGATATTTAAAATTCGTTCCCTTTTAAGGGTAAGATAAGTGCTTTGGCATCACGATCCTGATTGGTTGATAGAGGTCACGTGATCTTAGACCCTGGGATTTATGAAATTCTTTCCCTTTTACGGGGTAAGATGAGTGCTTTGACACCACGATGCTGATTGGTTGATAGAGGTCACGTGATCTTAGATCCCGGGATTTTTGAAATTCGGGTATCCTCTTTGATGTGTACTTTGGTACTACGATACTGATCGGCTGGTAGGGGTCACATGATTTTAGACCCACAACGCGGTGAACAGGTTACATGGTATAACGTCATGAGTCATCTTTCTGGTGAAATCCCTTACTCTGAATTTTTAAAATTTGTTTCATTTTTATGGGTAAGATGAGTGCTTTGGTTCCTCGATTCTGATTGGAGGATAGAAGTCACATGATCATAGCCCCAGCCAATGCGAGAAATTCAATTTTTTTAGGTTACGTGATATGATGTCATGAGATCAGGCGATGAACCCTTGACCCTGATTTCAGAAACACATTCCCTTTTATTGTTACTGGACTGGTTATGTACAGAAGTGTACTTTAAATTTTATTGTTTTCTTTTATGGGTAAGATGGTTCTTAGCTTATGTTTCCGTGTGGAGATCCTGTCCTTGAATTAGTGTGTCTCTGAAAAGATACATTTATTCTCTAATGATGAAAGAGGGGCCCGTTTCTAACTAAAAATTTAAAACCAGATTTTGAAATGTAAACCGAGTTTTGGAAAACAAAAATAAAAACGCTAACAAATGTTTCTCTAGGAATCGAACTCAGGTCTTTCAAACCAAAGACGCGTATGCTAACCATTTTGCTATGAACGAATTTAGTTTTAATCGCGCTTGGTGGGTTTCGAACCATGGTCCCTGAAATACTTTAAGATGTGTAAAAGAAAATAAAGTTTTCTTTCTTGGATTAAAATAAAATGCTGAAAGACTTCTTTGTTTGTTGACATAGAAGCACATATGATTGAAATGCAACGTCAGCGGATGTTGTATCGTATTACTTTTGTTTTACAACAAACGTGTCAGCATGATTCATGAAAAGCAAACATTGATATTCTCTTATGGAATATGAGGAAAATTAAATGTCGTTACAGTTACGAAAGGTGCTCTAGGTAGAAGGCATTTGGGATGATGTCATGATCAGAATTGCAATACTAGATGTTGTTATAAGGATTTCATAACTATTGAGAAACGTGAATGACGTCGCGATCAATTGTTACACATCGTTTTGGTTCGTGATTCATGACGAAAGCAGCGTTTTGATTGGTTCGTTATGATGTCATTTTATGAATTTCTTATTTTCTGATTGGTTAATGATAACGTTGATTTCATAGCGAGCTAAATGACTATCTAAATTTCATTTTTTAAACCCTTCATCGCTCCCAGCCGTCAAGTGAAGAAAGTGTGATTTTTATAAGTGACGTTATTTCAAACTTTAGTGCAGCGACTTTTCGTTCATTGAATTTGAGGTAAGTTGAGTGAGATATTATTTTACACAAGATTCGAAAATCATTTTTATTTATTATTTGTGGGAATTATAAATTACACATCAGGATAACATTGTTATCACAAATACACTGCTTTACTTTTATCACGAAATATTTCGGCTATGGGAGCATTTGAATGATTATGAAGAATTAGTGGAATGGGAAAGTGGGAGTACCATGAATAAACTCACGAGATTGGATCATGGACCCCACACTTTAAAAGTATCGTGTTCTCTAAAACTAAGCACGAGAAATGATATGGGTTTTTTTATTTTAGTTTAGCGTCCCTTAAGTAGTGTGGGCTAGGAATACAGCTAAATGTTGAATTTGTTCTCCCGTCGGGAATTGAACCATGGCCAGAGATGTGTGCGCTAGCCATTTAGCTTAGTTTTGAAAAGAATGCATTAAAAAGTTTCGAAAACTACGCCTGAAAATAATATTGTTCGATTTCCTTTGAAACCATTGTTTTAGTTTAGCGTCCCTTCAGCTTAACGTGATATCCGAGCAACCGTCTGGATTGTACCTGTGCCAGAGGTGTGTATGCCAACCACTTAGCTTAGTTTTGAAAAGAATGTATGATAAATTTCGAAAACTACGCATGAGAATAATATTATTAAATTTCACAAAAGGTTTGACAGCGTCCCGACGTGAAAAGCAAACCCACCGAGGATTGAACCGGGCCTTCCACGTCAGAACCATGTACGCTAACCGCTTAGCCACAATGAAAAAAAGAGTGCATGAATATTTGGTTAAAAGTTTTACGCTACCCAGATTTCGTTTTGACAATTACGTATGCGTATCGGTAATGTTTGATGAATCTCTTCAATTTGCAAATGCATCATTTTATTGTCAACGAAAAAAATACGTTAACTTTGTCGTATCTCAGCACTGTTGAAACATTCATTCATTTCATGCATTCTTTTTATCACTACAGAATCGTAGGTCAGTTACATGCTGATGTAATGGTCTCGAGTTTGATTTCCAGTATAACAGTAATAAAACACTTATTTCAGTAGTATAATTATTTAATACATGAAGTTAGAAAAACTACGTGTGCTTTAATAATGGAACTCTGAGCGGTTTTATCTTTCGTAACGAAATCACTTGTCATTATAGACGATTTAACATTGAGGGCAGAATGATGAAAGTACTATTTAACGCACCACAAGTAGGAACCCATAGTATCCAATACGTGCATAATAGTTTGCAAGCGATGCTGGATCATTTATTAGGTAATGTCAACGATGAAGCGATGGTTGGTTTATCGGTAATATCGCCACGAGACACCAATAAACCATTTTGAGTGAGCTTCCGCTAAGCACGAAACCTGACACTGGAAACAATATGTGCTTCGTTCGAAAGGGTATTACAAAGCAACAATTCATTTCTCCTCCACGAATCATTCATCGTTTATTTTCATCGTGTGGATGTTTCATGTGTCTATGGTCGTGTGCGGCAAGGTGTACTTCAAAATGAAGAGTTATTACGAAGCAAAAAAGGAATTGTACGCCTAAAAAATCTAGATTTAAGGTGTCTGGCGTACGCCCTTGTCATTGGTATTGCCCTGAAGACATACAAGAATGCAGATGTGAAACGACAAAAGAAATATCAAGATCATTCGAAATGTGTTGTGGATCAAGAAGTGGATGCGTTATGCAGGAGTGAATTTGGACCATGGTGCCAGTGTAAATGAAAGCGACAATTCCATACTTATCTGAAAGAATATAAAATTACAGTGTACGCCAGTTTCTCAGGTCGTGACATCATGTACGAGTGGCCCAACGATGAAAATCGCACTCCCATAAATTTGATTTGTTTTGCCGGCCATTTTGATATCATCCATTCTTTCACTGATTGTTTTGCAATGAATTTCTACTGTGAAGCGTGCCATAAAAAGTATAGTAAATGTAATGAACATGTAAAAAAAAGTTCTGTAACGTGCTCCAAATGCTTACAGAGACAGGTATGCTACAAGAACCAAACGCTGATATTGTGCAACGACTGCAATCGTCAATTTTACGGCGAAGAATGTTTTAATAATCATTGTAATGTTGTATATCATCAAGGGGAACCTGTATGTAAAATGGTGAAGCAATGTACTAAATGTTACAGAGTATATTCTTTTGTACGAAGTGGACAACGCATTCATGACTGTAATGAGATCTTTTGTAATGTATGTTAGAAGACTGTTCCAGGATCGCATCAATGTTTCATGCTTCCTGATCGACAATGTTTGAAACCTAGTGTTCCTTTACTCTTGCACACAAAGAACGCCTTATTTAGTTTCCACGATATAGAATCCATGCAGGACAAGAACATTGGCGATAACATGTTTGTACACGTTCCTATTTATTGGTTGCACAACAAGTATGGTAAAGACAATATGAAAAAGACAATATCCAACATTCTTGCAGTACCAGGGGCGGATCCAGTGGGGGCGATCTGGGCGATCGCCCCCTCACAAGAAGAAGCTTTCTTATTTTATATATATATAAAAAAAACCCATCCTAAACTTTAGAGCCCTTAAAAGTAGCAGTATGACAAACCACCGCCCCCGGATCCGGATCCGCCCCTGTGCAGTACGTGTGATCAGCGCCAGCATATTTTCCAAGGAGAGGATCCTATTTATAATTTTCTCCAGTACTTGCGGTAACGTCGTCTCAACATAAATAGGATTTTCGGTCTCTTTCACAACTCGAAGAGTTACAATAGACATTTTATTCTAAAGACTATAGTAGAACATTGTCAATAGAGACCTGACGTCGTATTAAATGGGACCAAGATACTGAGTTTAACATTAAATAATCTGACATTCACTGACATTCAAATCGTCGAAAGCGTTCAATTTACCCGCAACCAAAGGATACTTCCCGCATTTCTTCAACACCAAAGGAAATAAATCGTATATTGGACCACTTCCAGAAACGATGTATTATGGTGCAAATGAAATGTCCGTTGAAAACAGGAACAAGTTCATGCAGTGGTACAATGACCATCGTAATGACACATTTGATTTCCAGAAGGAAAGTATCAACTATTGTATTCAAGATGTCAAAGTACTGCGACAAGCATGTGTTTCGTTTATGACGTCATTTGAAGCAGAAACCAAAGTAAATCCTTTCTTGAAGACGATAACAATTGCAAGTGCTTCCAATTTAGTATTCCGCCCGAATTTCCTCAAGCCCAATACGATTGGAATTCTACCGAAGCATGGTTATTGATAGAGAGGTACGCAATCGATCGCTGCAATGCAATGGCTGGCCTACATTGAAAAAACCGAAGGAAAACAAATCTTACATCGGCTCCACAAAAGAAGTGTTTGTTGCGGGATTCCATGTTGATGGCTACTACCACGATCCGTAGACGAGCGCGCACGTCTATGAGCTTGCGGGCTGTTTTTTATCACGGTTGTAAAGTGTGTATTACTTTAGGCCGTTTTCAGCCCATCTACGGCAATCCATAAGACACCCTGGAATTCCATTATGAACGAACGCAAGACTGCGTGAATTGGAGTACATTGTACATGAAATAAGGGAGTGCGAATTTAAACAGTTCTTTAAAAAATCCAACAATGGCAACGCATTTCAAGAAACATCCGTACATGAACCGTAGACACCTAAATCCAAGAGATAGTTTTTTTTGGAGGCAGGACCAATTATGTGAAATTGTACCATCAAGTCGAAGAAATGAAGGAGAAAAAATAAAATATGTCGATATTGTTTCGATTTATCCTTTCATAAATAAGTGCGCTAAATACCCTGTAGAACAGCGTTTCCCGAAGTTTTTCAACTTGCGGCACACTGCGGATGTTACTTGGATTCTCGGGGCACACTTATAGATATTATTATTTGTAAATATAAAACACAGTGATATTTTTCTGTGAATATTGATCTTCTCTTAGAGAAGAAAGCTCTATCACTGTTTTCTCTCCCGTGGTAAATCATTATGCTTATTTTTCATTCTAATGTAAAAGTAGAAAACAATTGCAATGAAAAATTGGACTCATGTTTTCAAAAATAAGCTTTCTTTTTAAATACTGTATCCAATCTTTTACTAAGAAGGAAGACCACTAAATAACGAACGAACAAACAAATATCTCTTACTTTTAAAGCACCAACGTAGGTAATTTGTCGAAATTATTGAATGATATTTTAAATTTTCAAGTTACGAAATAGTCTGCAACAACAAAGAAGGAATAATGGTCATAACAATAATAACAATTAGAAATGTACAAAACAGTAACCCGGTATGATATTTAAAATTGAAGATACACAGTAGAGGTTCATAGTAATGTGAAATGAGAATATACATTTTCCCCTAGGTTTTGCAATTTGATTTCTATAAAATTAATAATTTTGTTTCCATTCCTCGCGGCACACCAGTGGCCCATTCACGGTACACCAGTGTGCCACGGCACCACAGTTGGGAAACGGTGCTGTAGAACATCCTAGAATTTACCTATAGTGTGATGAAAATATACCACCAATAAATAAAATAATTCTGCAAGTAGTTTATCTAAACGTTGGGTTAATTCTTTATGGGGGAAGCTCTCACAACGTACAAACTTTAGCCAGACCACGATTATTGATCGGCCAGAAGAATTTTAGGAAAAACTCACTTCACCCGACATTGAACTCCATCAAATTGTACCCATCAATGATACCATGTTTTAAGCGCTCTGGGAGTACAATGAACATGTGCCTGTTCAAAATCGAAACACCAATGTCATGTTAGGAGCATTTACAACATGTCAGGCACGTCTGGAACTGTACAAGTACCTGGAAATGTTGCAGGAATGTGTTTTATATTTCTACACGGATTCTGTGATATTTACAGAAAGGCCGGGGGAGCCAACCATTGAACCTTCCACGTACTTGGGATGCTTATCGGATGAGATGGATTCTTATGGACAACGAGCCTACATCAAGACATTTGTTAGTGGAGGGCCGGAAAATTACAGTTTAGAAATATTTAATCCAGGCACCAACGTACGTTAAAAAACGGAAGCTGGAACAGGAAAAAAGATGAAGAAAACACTGTAAATACCCAATGAATCCACCATTGTAACATAGTCTTTCTTCTTTTCCTTTTTTCCTCCTTGACCATAAAGCAACAACATCAAGAAAAAATGCAGTACCCAGAAGATTTCATAAACCACCAACACCATCAGTGGAAGAAATGCAGTCATCTCGTACCCGAGGAGGAAGATTGAACTAAACAGAGAGTGTCACACATCCATCTTTTACGAGTAAGTTTTACTTCTCTCTTACCAATATTTACTCGTTTTTACTGTTTCAAGAAAAAAGAAATTCATAAGATAATCCATTATTTCTTCTTTTTCTTTACAGGATACGTCTACAAGATTAGAAGATGATAACACGTCCAAAATATTCATTATCTAGACTGTATTTATTGTGTTAATAAAATTGTATGAGAAAATCACATACCTTTCGTCAAAATACCAGTTGAAAAAATAAATTTTACTATTTCTTGAAACCCTGAACACTTGTTTTCACATAACGGTAACCTTGAAAATTTGGTTTGAGATTTAAGGGGGGAAATATATCTATGGTTTGGTTTAAAGCATTAGTTTGAAAATATTCCGTTCGAAATGTTGATTTGAAAATTTAGTTTTGAAATTTGATTCTTAATTTTTAGTTCAAATAATTTATTTTTTTTTTCGAGAAAATTTTGATTTGAAAATTTTTAGATGTGATTTACATCTTTAGTTCGAAACTTGTTTTTAAAATTGGTTTAGTTCCAATTTTTTTGAAATGTTTGTTTCAATTTTCTTGGGTTCGAAAAAATTATTGTTTTGAAATTATTTGTTTCAAATTTTTTATTTCGAAAAAAATTTGATTTGAAAATTTAGTTCGAAATTATTTTTCAATTTTTTTGGTTCGAAAATTTTTGGTTTGAACCTTTTTGTTTAAACTTTTTAGTTACAATTTTTAGTTCGAAAAATTTTTAGTTTAAAAATTCTTGCACTCTTCGAAACTGTTTCGAAAAGAATCGGAGCAGTTTAGGTAAGAAAAATCTGGCAACATTGTTTCCATTAATGAGGCTCTTACTGAGCAACAAAACGCTGAGTGTTTAAAAAAATCGCTTAAACGCACAACAATGTTTTGCAAAGGTTCTAACAATGAAACAATCGCATTAAGGCAAAGCACCACCTCTTTAGTTAATCTACAAGCAACAAGGATGGACCCCTCTTTCACAATTGTTAAAATAAATGTATCCTTTCAGATACATACTAATTCAAGGACAAGATTCTGTACTGAATCTTCATACGTAAATATATAAGGTTGGTAAATTCTTCATTAAGGTAAGAACCATCTTACCCATAAAAGAAAACTATAATATTTAAGGTGAACTTCAGTACATAACCAGTACAGTAACAATAAAAGTGAACGTAATTCTAAAATCACGGTCAAGGATGGATCGCCTGATCTCATGACGTCATATCACGAACCTAAAAAATTTGAATTACTCGCATGGGCTGGGGCTAAGATCATGTGACTGCTATCCTCCAATCAGAATCGAGGAACCAAAGCACTCATCTTACCCATAAAAATGAAACAAATTTCAAAAATTCAGAGTGAGGGATTTCCCCACAAAGATGACTCATGTCGTTATACCATGTAACCTGCTCACCGAGTGGCGGGTCTAAAATCATGTGACCTCTATCAGCCAATCAGTATCGTAGTGCCGAAGTACACATCAGAGAGGAAATCCGAATTTAAAAATCCCAGGATCTAAGATCACGTGACCTCTATCAACCAATCAGCATCGTGGTACCAAAGCACTCATCTAACCCCTAAAAGGAAACGAATATTAAAAAAAAATTCCAGAGCCTAAGATCACGTAACCTCTATCAACCAATCAGCATCGTGGTACCAAAGCATTCATCTTACCCCGTAAAAGGGAACGAATTTCATAAATACCAGGGTCTAAGATCACGTGACCTCTATCAACCAATCAGGATCGTGGTACCAAAGCACTCATCTTACCCTTAAAGTGAACGAATTTGAAATATCCAAAGTTAGGGATTTCCCCGCAGGGTGACTCATGACGTTATACCACGTGACCTGGAGGGCGTGGCTAAAATTTATATTTCCGGTGTTGGCGTGGCCTAAAGTCACGTGACCTCTCTCAACCAATCAGAATCGAGAAAATTTTTGCTGACTTGGCTCGATAGTACGGGGCCTACTACTTCGAGTTATTTAAGGAAAGCTACCAACATCTGTTTACATATTAAAGTTGACGGAACAATTCTCACTGATACAGATAGCATCTTGAACAGATGGATATATTTCTTTGACGATTTGTTTAACATGCAGTCAAAAATAATTGTGCATCGAGAAAGAAAAATTCACAACCAGAACAGTATATTTCGAAACCTAATTGAATAGTAGAAATTGTCATAAAAAATTCGAACACAAATCTCATGGTGTAGACGAAATTAGGACTTAGCAAGTTTAGCAGTAGGCGAAAAATTGTGGAACAAGATGTACAAACTTATTCTCCTAATATGAAACAAGGAAGAATTGCTTCAAGTGTGGTATCATTGTTCAAATCCACGGTAAAGGCTACAAAACTAACTGTAATAATAATTGATACATTTCTCTTCGGTTAATATAGTATAAAATCCTCTCAACCTATTAGCAAGAATGACCCCATTCGCAGATCAAATTATTGGAGATTATCAGTGCGGATTTATACGAAATAGAGCTACTATCTTCCAAATAATTATCATTCGACAAATACTCAAAAGAAGTGATCATACAATATCCGGATACATCAACTATTTATTGATTTTAGAAAGGCTTACGAGTCGGTGAGAAAAGAAATATTTTACAACATTACAGAATTTGGAATAACGAAAATTCGAAATAGATAAATGAAGGTACGTTTATATGAATCCCTTAGTAAAGTCCGGGTAGGAAAATTTTTGTATAAGAGATTTCACGTCGAGAATAGACTAAAAAAAACAATTAGATAGGCTGTCGCCATTATTATTCAAGTTCTTACTGTAACACGCTGTAAGAAAAACTCAAAACAACCAGAGCCTAGAGTTGAATGGTATTCCTCAGGTTATGGAACATGCTGCTGATGTAAATTTAACTGGCAATGAAGGAGTACAATATGAAGAAATGCTGAGGCCTTGTTAGACGCTTGCAGGGATATGGATTTAGAAGTAAATGCAGAGAAAACTACATACATGAAAGTTCGTAGTGATCATGATACTGGAAATTATGGATGAGTTTAAATATTGTACAATATGAATGTATATATTTGTTTTTTCACTAAAGTACAATAACAATGCTAAAAACAATATTCATACTAGTGGACTGTAAAGCTTGATTCGTACACCACATGAATGCAACCAAATATAAATTGACTGTATTTAATGATTACAACTTCAATTTGCACACAAAACATATACACGAGAATAAAATGTTCACAAGGTCTTTAGTTGTAAATGATTGTGATTGCGATGGCTTATTGTTTATGTTATGTTATATGATTTTCGACCATGATATATGGTCCACCAAAACTTCATGTTCTTGCTGCCTCCACACTCACACACTATTCACCAAACAATAGAAAAACGTTAAGCAACTTGAACACTGTTGCCAGCTAAAGGCACACACACTGTTAAATACACAAATAATCCCAAACATACTCCCCCCTGTTGGTCAGCTAAGGTCTGACCAAACAAAACAAAATGATACATATAAAAAACGAAACAAACACAAAACTTGAAACAATGTTACAACTGTACTTATATTACTCAAATCTCAATTCTAATCCTTGTTATATGGTAATGCAACTAGTTTCTTGATGGAACGTTTATATGTTCCAGTTGTAGTACGAACCGTCACTACACGAACTAAGAAATCCTTTCCTGGGAACACCTTTTCAATGATGCCCAATTTCCACTGCAATGCAGGAACGTTGTCTTCAATCAGCAAAACTACATCTCCGACCTTGAGATTGTGTTGCGGTGAAGTCGTCTTAGAGCGTTGTTGAAGACCATGTAAATAATCTCGGGACCATCTCTTCCAAATGTGTTGTTTTAGTTGTTGTATCTTCTGCCAACGAGATAAGCGGTTGTATGGTAGATCGGTGAGGTTAGGCTCTGGTAAAGCTGTAAGTGCTTCTCCAATTAAAAAATGTCCAGGGGTGAGAACACTGATGTCGTTAGGCTCACTTGATAGCACTGTAAGTGGTCGAGAGTTGAGACAGGCCTCAACCTGTGTGAGTAATGTTGCAAACTCTTCATATGTTAACACTGCACCTTGTGTAATACGAAGTAGATGGTATTTCATTGATTTTATACCGGCTTCCCATAGTCCTCCAAAATGCGGCGAATTTGGTGGCATGAAGTGCCACTGAATTCCTTCGGTCGATGTAAAATCATGAACTTGAGAACTAAAAGGATCTGATGAAAACAGCTGATACAATTCTTTCAATTCGTTGTTGGCTCCAACGAAATTTGTGCCATTGTCGCTGTATATATTGAGACATCTTCCTCGTCTGGCTATGAATCTGCGTAAAGCTGCTATGAATGACTGCGCACTAAGATCTGTTACCAATTCCAGATGTATTGCCTTGGTGGATAAACAAACAAATAATGCAACATATACCTTACCTACAGATCTATTTCTAACTGCTCCTGATTTTATGTAAAACGCTCCAGCGTAGTCCACGCCTACGTTTAGGAATGGTCTGGCTTGCTGCACACGGGCTGCTGGCAACTGTCCCATAAGTTGTTTTGAACCACTGGCCTTTAACTTGAAACACGTGAAGCAATGATGGATCACTTGTTTTACTACCTGTTTGCACCTGATGATCCAATATTTCTGGCGTAGTGATGATATTAATAATTGGGGTCCAGCATGAAGTAATCTTAAGTGTTCTGCTTTAGCTATAAGTTTTGTTAAGTGTTGGTTTGAAGGCAGAACTATTTGATGTTTGGCGTCAAACGGAAGTTGACTATTCTCCAATCTTCCTCCAACTCGGATCATGCCTTCACTATCTAAAAATGGATGTAAATTGTTCAATTTACTTCTTGACGGAACAATGTTCCCATTACGAAGATGCTGCAATTCGTTGTGAAACCCAATTTCTTGTGTCCATTTGATGCAAACATGGAGCGCTGTGTGGAGATCTTGTACTGAAAGACCTTCTGTTAGTTTGTTTTGCTTGTGTCTGATGTTATGAACAAAACGTCTACAATATGCTATTGTTCTAACTAACCTTGACAATTTTGAGAATCTTGTTATGGTTCCATTGCACCAATTGTCTAAAGTGACTGTCAATGTTATGGTTCCCTTACTCTCTGGAACTTGATCTGGTTGCAGTGAATCCTTACTTGTGACTGACCAATTAGATTCTAAACTAGAAAGCCATTGTGGACCGTGCCACCATAATGAATTGTCCTTTATGGAAACTGCATCTATTCCTCTTGAAATCAAGTCTCCAGGGTTGTCTGAAGAAGTTACATGTTTCCAACAGCTAACGTCAGTTAAGTCTTGAATTTGAGCTACTCTGTTGGCCACGAAAGGTTTCCATTTGTTGCACGGAGAAGCTAGCCATGCCAACACGATTTGGGAGTCGGTCCATAAATGGACGCTACTTATGTTCAATTTTAAAATTGGTAAAATCTTGTGAACTAACTTTGCCAAAACAACTGCTGCGCATAACTCCAGACGTGGGAGAGTGATTTTCTTGACTGGGGCCACACGTGATTTAGCACACAATAACTTAACTGATATTTCTCCTTGTTGATTGATCGATCGCATATAAATGCAAGCTCCATATGCTCTTTGAGAAGCATCTGAAAAACCATGGATCTGAATCTCCGCTATGTCTCCTTGAACAAGTACATATCTATCGAATTTAATCTGATTGATTAATGGAAGTTGCTTGTATAATTGAGTCCATTTCTTTGCTA
This sequence comes from Thermobia domestica, assembly GCF_964235325.1. Taxonomy (NCBI): domain Eukaryota; kingdom Metazoa; phylum Arthropoda; class Insecta; order Zygentoma; family Lepismatidae; genus Thermobia; species Thermobia domestica. The sequence continues at coordinate 236,981,871 of NC_137457.1, read as the reverse complement.
ATTCCATTGGTATACTGTCGTCCCATTGAACCTTTTGCCGCCACAATTCTTGCAAAAATATTTTGTATGAAATGACAACTGGTGAAATTACTCCTAATGGATCGAATATAGTGGCAATGATTGAAGCAATCTGGCGTTTAGTAATGCACTCTTGAACCTTCACTGGTGTCGTCTTGCTTTCAACGAGAAACATATCCTTGTCTGGATGCCATGACAATCCTAATGCCTTGACGCCTTGGCCCTCATGGAACTGGATTGGACGCTGCACTTCTCGAAGCTCTGGCGAGATGGATTCCAATAACCTTGGATCATTCGAACTCCATTTCCTAAGTATAAAACCTCCCTTTCCCAGTAACTCTATCAATTGCTTCTGGACCTCTAGAGCTTGCTGTATGTTGCTCATGCCACTACAAACATCGTCAATATAGAAATCTCGACGTAATATTTCTGCTGCTACAGGGTAATTATGCTCTTCTTCGTCTGCTAATTGCTGTAGGCATCTTGTGGCCACAAATGAAGCGCGTATCATACGTTAGTGTTTTCAACTCAAAAACTTGAATCGGTTCATTTCTAGATTTTCTCCACAACATACGTTGTAATGGCGTGTCTTCTGGATGAACATTGACCATGCGATACATCTTAGCGATATCTGCAGTGAATACTACCGAATGAGTTCTGAAGCGCAAAATGATAGAAAACAAATCTTGCTGTATTGTAGGACCAACTAAGAGAATGTCGTTGAGGCTTTTTCCGCTGTCAGATTTTGCTGAAGCATCAAACACTACACGGAGCTTTGTTGTAGAGCTTGTAGGCTTAAAAACTGCATGATGTGGCAAATAGTATGCAACGCTGACGTCTTCCGTTTTACTCTCATCTATCCTTACCATGTGACCAAGATCTTCATATTCTTGCATGAATTCCGTATATTTAGCTTCGAAGTCCGGGTGTTGATCGAATCTTCTTTCCAATTGCTTTAATCTAACCAATGCCTGCTGATAAGAATCGCCTAAAACTGTACGGTCTTCAAGCAAAGGCAATCGTACAATGAAACGCCCTGTATGATCTCTTGTTGTATTCTGAACGAAATGTCGCTCACATGCAAGCTCTTCGCTTGATCTAGGTGTAACAGTAATTTCTTCTAGTTCCCAGAATTTTTGAAGTTGTTGCTGTAGATCTATGTTTGTCTTCACAAAACATGTTATTAATGGAATATGGGGGTCACGTTCTTGAGGAATGCGTCCTGCCACGATCCATCCCAATTCTGTCTCCTGAAGCACTGGAAAATCACCTGGCCGTGTTTTGTGTCCTGACTTCATAATTATGTAGAATACTTCCGCACCTAAAAGAATATCTATGTCCCCAGGCGCATTAAAAGTAGGATCTGCTAGAACAGTGTCCTTGGGAATGTTCCAATCGTCATAATTAATTCTTTCTTCCGGTAGTTTACTTGTAATGTGAGGAAGAACTGAACAACTTATATTTAATGAAAATGTGTTAACACATGAATGGATACAAATATCTACAGAGTACTTTGTATTAGAAATTGCTTGATTTATACCTTGAATTGGAGTATACTGTCTATACCGTTTGATGTTCAATTGTTGCACCAAATTCTCTGTTATGAAATTGGTCTGACTAGCACTGTCTAGAAGCGCGCGACAAGGAATCAAATTTCCCTTGTTATCCCTTACTTTTACTATTGCAGTAGATAACAACACTCTTGCGTTGGGCCTAGCCTTTAATGCACAATATGACACTTGCCCTAAATTTTCACTGGAATCTGAGTTGTTACTAAGCTCTTGCACCGCAGCACTGCTTACACTTGGAAACCGCACTGATTTGTCCTTTGTTACGTCTACATGCAATAATGTATTGTGCTTTTTGGAACACTTTTTACAACCTCTCGATTTACAATTCTTCAAAAAATGATTACTTTTCAAACAATTCATGCATAATTTATTTTTACGAATGCACTCTAATTTTTGGCTGTGTCCCGCATTCACAAAAGACGAACAAGAATATAAGGGATGCTGGCTATTACAAAATTCGCATGCATTTGAAAATGTTGATAAATAAGTCTTTGATGACTGAATACTTTTTGTTTGCTTGTTTTGTACGCTACTACCCTGCTTCATACCATCAATACTAGTTCTCATGTTCTCAAGCACCTGACAACGTTTCTCTAAAAACGAAAAGAATTCTGATAAAGCAGGAAAATTAGAATTCGTATTTTGAAGCTCCCATGACTTTCTAGTACTAGCGTCTAATTTTGATACAAAGTGTTGGGTCAAAATTACGTCTGTGAGGTTTACGTTTGGCTCAAGTGCTTGTAGCGCATTTATATTGCTAGTAGCTGTATTTATAAAAGCGCGAAGTTCACTTACATTTTCTTTATACACTGGCTTGATTTGTAGTATTTCGTGAATGTAAGAAGAAGCAATTAGCTTTTTATTTGAATACCTGTCAACGAGTAATTGCCATGCTACTGAATAATTTGTTTCGGTAATAGGTAAATTTTCAATTAGGTTTAACGCTTCGCCCTTAAGAGAAGTTCGGAGGTACTGAAACTTCTGTACTGTGGAAATGTCTTTATTCTCGTGAATAAGAGATATAAAAGTGTCCTTATATGATAACCAATGTTTACAGTTCCCGTCAAATGCAGGCAACTGTATGACCGGCAATTTAACTTGTGCGCTACTAATAGTGCTATTATTAACAGCTGATTCTTTATTTCCATGCTTTAAAACAAGTGCTTACATTTGAGCCTCTAAAGAAAAATACACATTTTCAATTTCTGCACGAGCGTTAACTGCTTCCGCTTCGGGTTCGATTTGATCAATTTCAATAGTATCTTGCACTTCCTGCAACTTTGACCAGACGTTATTTAGATGTTTTAAGCGTGCACGTATTTCTTCTATATTGCCTTCATTTGGATCAAAGGCCTGAACAAAAGTGTTTATTCTGGTTAACTGGCCTCTGTATGCAGATCTTTGCCTTAAAAGACGCTGGTGTGATTCACTCATGATTAAATGCTACGCAGAAATATGAAGAATAAAAAACTACTGACCTGAAGATGATGTTTTTTCTTTTTTTTTTTTTTACCTATGAAATATAATCCAGAAGCCTGGTCCTGGTACAACAGCTGTCCGCCTACACAAAACGTGATTATTGTCCAACGTACGTGATAACACCACATATAGGTCGACACAAACACATTTCTCTTCACGACAGCACAGAACAATTCTCAGAAATCTTTGCACTCATGTGGCCCGGATAGGACCAATGTACAATATGAATGTATATATTTGTTTTTTCACTAAAGTACAATAACAATGCTAAAAACAATATTCATACTAGTGGACTGTAAAGCTTGATTCGTACACCACATGAATGCAACCAAATATAAATTGACTGTATTTAATGATTACAACTTCAATTTGCACACAAAACATATACACGAGAATAAAATGTTCACAAGGTCTTTAGTTGTAAATGATTGTGATTGCGATGGCTTATTGTTTATGTTATGTTATATGATTTTCGACCATGATATATGGTCCACCAAAACTTCATGTTCTTGCTGCCTCCACACTCACACACTATTCACCAAACAATAGAAAAACGTTAAGCAACTTGAACACTGTTGCCAGCTAAAGGCACACACACTGTTAAATACACAAATAATCCCAAACAAATATTATTTTCATAAAACGAATACTTTCAAACATATTATTCACTTAAATATCTCTTTGTGGTCGTGAATTCCGTCGAGAAGTTTGAAACTTAAAACATATAAAAAGATAATATTTGTTATTCCGTATGATGCGAAACATGTTCGCTTCCTTTGAGAAAAGAACGTACATGACAATATTTGAGAACAATATAATAAGACGGATATTCGGACCCAAGAGGAACAAAATGTATCTGGTTTACCAAACATCATCAAGTCTAGGCGGTTCAGGTGGGCAGTTCATGTAGCCAGCATGGAGGAAAGCTGGAACGCTCTAAAAGTCTTAACTAGAAGACTAATCGGAAAATGACCAGAAAAGAGACTAAGCGCAAATGGAGTACAATATTAAGCATATAAAGTAAGCACAGAAACAGGAACACAAAGTAGAAACTAGAACCAGATGGCTAAGGGTAAAAGTCAGTCGAGAGCTTCTGTAAACGCGGCATTGAACCTGTGGGGTTTATTCGTTAGGAATCATTTAAATTTGTCTACAATTTTTTTTCCTCAATATTTCAATAAGTTAATTTCTGGTAGTTAGGCTAAACATAAACTCAGACAAGAACATTTGACATTAGTAATTTTAATTCAACACCTAGTCAACGATAGCAGACATTTTAACAGATATACCCTGTACGAATCTAATGGACATTTGATTTGGATGACCACATGTAAAAATAGTTAATACATTACGAATAAAAATATGTTCGTTACGTCTTTGTGGCTATTAAAAAGATGCTTAAGTCGGAGATACTGTTTCCTAAGTGTTATATCCATGTCATTCTAGGAAAGCCACATTTCTAGAAATATTAAATCAAACATGAGAAAAAAAGTAATTTTACATTATATACCTGCTCCGTTTCAATAAATAAGGTTATGTTTAGTTCGTTCTTGTAAATAAATAAATATTAAAGATAATTATAGTATTATCTTTGATTACATTTTGCGCTACACCTGACTAATTACTATAGTGGCATGAAAAATAATTCTATACTAATGGAATGAATATTTAAACTTTTAGATGTAAGATTCTTTATTGACCCAGAAAGATTGAGAAAGGTTTCGTGGTCTACACAGCGACTATATCCATCGACCTAGAAACATTAGTATGTAACATAGGCCATTCCGTCCGTGTGATTTGAGGGGTACATCATAAATTTAAACGCCCCAAATTAGACAGGACTGAAATGTCCGTACCACTCCCTTTCTTTCTCTACCTCAGTCAATAAGTTTATCTTTTATTATCCATATAGATTATTCGTATTAAAGAAATTTAAATTTACATTGTACTTTTATTATATTGATCAACCGTTTAAAGAAATACCCTAATAGAAATGTTTTGCACCAATGTACTGCACGTTTAATTTTGTAAGAATAGACCAAAATGTTTTGACTCATTTTTATCCCTTATCCACATTTAATAAGTCGAGATTAATTACTTTAGGTTACTAATGCTCTCATTTATAAAAAGGGCTTAATACTTATAAGGCATTTAACTCACTCAATCAGTATTAAATGTGTTTGTTTCTATATTCATATCACAGTACACTTACTGCCACTATACATTTAAGGTGCTTTCATATTTTCAATCACAAATTTTGCTGCGCGGCTAAAATCACATTTTCTAACGTTGAACTAAACTGGAAAGAGTTCCAGATTTCCATACAATAGAATGGAACGAAAAGAAACATCGCTAAAAGATCACTCTGTTCTCTTCTGGTAAATTTATGAATTTCCAATACCTAATACTTTTCTGTGGTTTGATGGTGACACATTCGAATTATTAAGACAACTTAGGAAATGTCGCTCAATGTTCTATTTCTCTAGGTAGCTAAATTACAACTAACATATTTCGGCTGTTTTGTTTGAGATATATAATTTTATGTATCTATGGAAACAATCACTTTACAATAATATAGAATAAAACAATGTAATATCTACAATATATGATTTAATTGTTCATTGTTCCAATTACTAATGTTGTGGTAAAACTGTGTATATTTTTCTAAAGAACTATATAGTTGTGATTATTTATAATCATTATAGGAGCATAATATGAGTAGCTCAATGACAAATTATAAAATTAAGCCATCAGACTCAATCGGATTTTTTTCTCTGTCCATCTATCTGTCTGTTTCACCATAACTCCCATAAAAAATTATTTAATTTTCATTAAGCTTCGTATATGCCTTCCTCCAATCTTTTAAAATGATTCTGGTATTACAAGAATCTATCAAATTTTGGGAGTGAAAGGGAACAAATTTTTCTCCGTACTGCAAGTTTTCATATACAGAAAATCATTCTCTGGTGGAAACTACGTAAACAGGAATTCGATAAAACACAGCAGATACTTTCTTTAGAGTTTTCCACTCATTCCCAATGGTTGTACTTGAAAAAAATGAAAAATAAGTTAATGAAAGATGTAAGGTAACAAAATATCGAAGTTTCATTATTGAAGTAATCTAATACTAACAAAATTTTCTTTGATACCTTAGAAACAATAATTTGATTTTCCGGGAGCTCATGTGGTTTGGATTCCACGTTAATCAGTAGTTCCCTCTCATATAGCCTCGCAGCTGAAAGTAACGTTCAAGTCAAAATCAACAATCATTCCATTTTGATTTAATATGACACTTCCTTTTAATGTTCCCAATCATCCATGGGATTATAGGTCCAAAAAAGGCCCATTTAAATAACATGGAGAATTTTTCATCCCCTTTTTAGACCCCCTAAAAATTAAAAATATTCATTTTTGGCAATTTTCCTGTGAGTTAATTCCGGAAAGCTACAACCATGAAAAATTCAATACTGTTGTCCTACAAGAAGTGCTCAATAATTTATGTCAGCTCATGTACTTTTATATATAGTTAAGATTTTCTTAATATTGTGGCAATATTTGTAACGTGAGAAGACCATATTAGATTCTTATCAATAAATATTTCTAAGTGTTTCACTTTAGTTTCACTAATAAGAGGACTACAGTTACATTTTTTAGCATTTTGACAATAATGCAATTTTAGTGACATGTTTTCCGGCCGTCCTGTTAAAGTCGGCGAAAACCAGCAATACTAACTGATGATTCTCTAGCCATTACTTCACTTTCTTCATTTCTGCTTCAGTTTTCTTGAATACATCTGTCCATGTTTTATCAGTAAATATAAGAGAGGAGTCATCGGCAAATGATTGTATATGCCCATCAATTTTAAATTACACAAATCATTTATATGAATTAAAAATAATATTGGACCTAATACAGTTCGTTGTGTTACTCCTTGTTTTACCCATGAATAATTGGTTTGAAAATTACCTATTTGGACGGCCTGTTTTCTGCCTTTCAAATAACTGCTTAACCAAGATAGAGATATATTCCTTATTCGTTATCTTTCTAGTTTAGTTAAGAGAGTTTTTTTGTGATATTGTGTCGAATACTTTAGATATGTGTAACAAAACTGCAATTACTTTTTCAGCTTTATCAACATTTTTACAAACAATCTCTGTTAAATTGCACACCGCATCTGATGTACTTTTACCTTTTTGAAATCCATATTGATCTAAAGAAAAGAATTTATTTTGTTCAAGAAAATTAACTAATCTTCCCTTTATGCATTTTCTAACATTTTAGCACCGTTACTGAGAATTGGTATAAGTCTATGGTTATTAGGATCAGCCTTGATCCTATTTTATATATAGGATTTATTATAGCAGTTTTAAATTAATCAGGAAATACACCTAATTCTAAACTTAGGTTAAAGATATACTGCAAAGGTTTTAATATATTTTATTTCGTATATTTCAATATACTTGCTGATAATCCATCTATTCAAGATGTTTTTGGTGATAATTCATTTATGAAGCGTTCAATTTACTGTTCAGTGATTGGAATTAAAAAAAATAGGGTTTACTACTTTAGTTTCAGAAGTAAAATTAAAGTTTATTTTATCATCAATCTCTTTGTTAACTATTTCTATGCCAACACTGGAAAAATGCTCATTAAAACTTTCAACTATTGACATTGGATCACGTTCGAACGTCACTAAACTATTTTTAATGTTTAGTTCATTTATATCTACATATTTTTTTAATGTTTTCTATAATATCTGTTACTACCTTCCTAATTTACTATAATTGTTATTATATAATATAATTTGTTTTCTATAGTAGTCATTTTTAACTTCTTTTATTAGTTGTGTAAGTTTATTTCTATAACTTCTGGAATATTCCTTAAATTCTAAATCATTTTTGTTTTTAATACTTGACTTAATCTATCTCTTTTTTCTTATAGAGTTGACTAATTCTTTTGTTGTCCATGCTTTTATTTTGATATATTTACTATTTACTTTTTTTATTTTTATTGTTAATACGTGAATTTCTTATACAATTTTTCATCATTTGGATGAAATTCCAAGTGGCACTATTAACACAACTACTCGTGAGCCCACTCGTTCTCAGCTGGGCTAGGACTCAATAAATGAGCGCAAGAGAAGTAAGTGCGAGTGCGAGCCCAGTTTGGGGAAGTGAGTGCAAGACCAAGTGAGTGTCAGTCCAAGTGAACTAGAGCTCACTTAGTATTACTGAGAGCAAGCCCGAGTGAGCGCGAGCCCACTCGAGAAAACTGCGTGCGAGTCCGTATAAGATTGAGTCCAGTTAGGGCAGTGATCGCGAGCTCAAGCACCTTTGAGGGAAGTGTGTGCAAGCTCGAATGAGTGCGAGCCCAATTCAGGTAAGTGATCGCGAGCACCAGTGAGCGCGAGCCCAGTTGAAAGAAGTGTGCTCGAGCGCACGCGAGCCTAGTGCAAAATGTTCATCTATGATTTTTGTCTACCCTGTATTTGCATGTTCTATTTCTGTCCTTGCGCAGTTTTCGTCCATGTGCCGTTTTTGTTCTTGCGCGGTTTTTGTCCATGCGCTGTTTCTGTCCTTATATCTAACTAGGAAGCGTGCCTGTGAATTATGCAACTTGAAACACAGTAAAGACGTTTGGGATGTCAAACTTAAGCTGACTCCTACTTAATTGTCTTGACTTCTGCCGTAATTGTTCGTGACTCATCTTCCCTAAGGATGTCTATAAAAATTATAAACAGTCTGTGGAAGTTGATTGTAAGACAGAGTGAGACTTGTATAGATCATATTTTTATAAAGCATCAAAGTCCACTGAATGTCACATCAGCTGTGCTGCAAACAGGTATAACTGGCTACTTTCTTACTAGTATAAGTGTTCTCATTACAATGCAAAAGAGGGTATAAATATCATATGAAACAACAATTATAGATTATACATTATCAAATGAAGAATTGAAAAAATGTAACTGGAATCAGGTAATACAGAGTAGTTGTGTTAATAGTGCCACTTTGAATTTCATCCAAATGATGAAAAATTGTATAAGAAATTCACGTATTAACAATAAAAATAAAAAAAGTAAATAGTAAATATATCAAAATAAAAGCATGGACAACAAAAGAATTAGTCAACTCTATAAGAAAAAAGAGATAGATTAAGTCAAGTATTAAAAACAAAAATGATTTAGAATTTAAGGAATATTCCAGAAGTTATAGAAATAAACTTACACAACTAATAAAAGAAGTTAAAAATGACTACTATAGAAAACAAATTATATTATATAATAACAATTATAGTAATTTAGGAAGGTAGTAACAGATATTATAGAAAACATTACAGAAAATACGTAGATATAAATGAACTAAACACTAAAAATAGTTTAGTGACGTTCGAACGTGATACAATGTCATAAGTTGAAAGTTTTGATGAGCATTTTTCCAGTGTTGGCATAGAAATAGTTAACAAAGAGATTGATGATAAAATAAACTTTAATTTTACTTCTGAAACTAAAGTAGTAAACTCTATTTTTTTCATTCCAATCACTGAACAGTAAATTGAGCGCTTCATAAATGAATTATCACCAAAAACATCTCGAATAGATGGATTATCAGCAAGTATATTAAAATATACGAAATAAAATATATTAAAACCTTTGCAGTGTATCTTTAACCTAAGTTTAGAATTAGGTGTATTTCCTGATTAATTTAAAACTGCTATAATAAAACCTATATATAAAATAGGCTCAAGGCTGATCCTAATAACCATAGACTTATATCAATTCTCAGTAATGGTGCTAAAATGTTGGAAAATGTATAAAGAGAAGATTAGTTAATTTTCTTGAACAAAATAAATTCTTTTCTTTAGATCAATATGGATTTCAAAAAGGTAAAAGTACATCAGATGCGGTGTGCAATTTAACAGAGATTGTTTGTAAAAATGTTGATAAAGCTGAAAAAGTAATTGCAGTTTTGTTACACATATCTAAAGTATTCGACACAATATCACAAAAAAACTCTCTTAACTAAACTAGAAAGATAACGAATAAGGAATATATCTCTATCTTGGTTCAGCAGTTATTTGAAAGGCAGAAAACAGGCCGTCCAAATAGGTAATTTTCAAACCAATTATTCATGGGTAAAACAAGGAGTAACACAACGAACTGTATTAGGTCCAATATTATTTTTAATTCATATAAATGATTTGTGTAATTTAAAATTGATGGGCATATACAATCATTTGCTGATGACACCTCTCTTATATTTACTGATAAAACATGGACAGATGTATTCAAGAAAACTGAAGCAGAAATGAAGAAAGTGAAGCAATAGCTAGAGAATCATCAGTTAGTATTACCTAGGTAAATGCTGAAAAAACAGGTATATGACTGGATTTCGCCGACTTTAACAGGACGGCCGGAAAACATGTCACTAAAATTGCACTATTGTCAAAATGCTGAAAAATGTAACTGTAGTCCTCTTATTAGTGAAACTAAAGTGAAACACCTAGGAATATTTATTGACAAGAATCTAATATGGTCTTCTCACGTTACACATATTGCCACAATATTGAAAAAAATCTTAACTATATATAAAAGTACATGAGCTGACATAAATTATTGAGCACTTCTTGTAGGACAACAGAGATTGAATTTGGCATGGTTGTAGCTTTCCGGAATTAACTCACAGGAAAATTGCCAAAAATGAATATTTTTAATTTTTAGGGGGTCTAAAATGGGGATGAAAAATTCCCCATGTTATTTAAATGGGCCTTTTTTGGAGCTATAATCTCATGTTATAGGTGCTTACAATTGGAATAAAAACTTGAAATTTGGTATGCATGTATGTTTTCGTTATCATAGCCTAAGTAAAAAGGTAAAAATAAAAAAAATCAACTTTAAGGTGGATTTTTGGAGAACTGTAAAATCTTTCCCATGTTATTGATATGGTACACCTTTTACATCCCCAAATTATTGAGCACTTCCTGTAGGACTACAATGATTATATTTTTCATGATTGTAGCTTTCCGGGACTAATCCACAGGAAAATTGCAAAAAGTGAATATTTTTAACTTCTACGGAGTCTACAAACGAGGTGAGGAATTTCTCCATGTTATTTAGATGGGTCTCTTTTTGGACATAAAATCAATGTTTGGAAACTTAGAATTAGAATAAAATCTTGAAATTCGGTATGCTTGTACGTTTTCGTTGGCGTTACCTACGTAAATCATCAGAAATAAAAATTTCCAAACGTAGAGTGGTTTTCTGGGAAACTGCAAAATCTTTCCCATGTTATTTACATGGGACGTCTTCAAATGCCAAATAGTTTTCGCACTTATCGCAGGATTAGAATAATGAAATTTTGCACGATTGTAGCTTTCCAGGACTAACCCACAGCAAAAATAGTCAGAAGTGAATATTTTGAATTTTTAAGGGGCTAAAGGGAGATGAAGATATTCCGATGCTATTTAAATGGGCGTTTTCTTAAGAAACAAAATCTTGTCTTTTAGATAGTTGAAAAAGGAAAAGAAAGGATAGAATTATGGGTTGAAGAGGTTCGAGACCGTAGGCGAGGAAAGACATTGTGTGGGCTGGATGGACAGATTTAGGAAATATGAACAACAAGTTCATGAAATCTATGGTTGATGCAAAGGCCGATATATAAGAAATGCCGTAGAACTAGTAGACTCGGGGGTCTGAGAGCGAAGCCCCCAGCTAGATAAAGGCTAGTTATTATATACATTTGTTGTATTACGAAACATTGTAAGCATAAAAAAATTACGTACTGTATATTATGCTCTTGTACATAGTATACTTACAATATGGAATATTAGTTTGGGGTGCTGCTTACCATACCCATTTAAAACCTTTGATTGTTCAGCAAAATAATATTGTAAGAATGTGTTTAAACAATAATTTTAGGAATGATCAAAACATGGACGAACAAAAGATTGCGATCTTGGCCAAGAATTTTACGAATTATCAAAAAATATGTATCAAAGGATTGAGATCTTGGCAAAGAGTTAAGGGCCACAAAAGTCTGGAACAGCTCCTAAATCGTGTTTTCGTATTTTTTTGCACAATACGCACTTCATGGTTAGTTAGCTGATAGTTCGGGTTTAGGTACACTATATGTAGTTCTCCACATATGAAACATACAAGGAAATGTTTGATCCAATAAAATGTATAGACTTTTTTGAATCAGGGGCCACAACATTTTTGAATGGATCCTAAACCAAGTTTCCATATTTTTTACGGAATAAGCACATCATGCTAAGTAAATTCTTAGTTTTGATTTGGCTACACAACATGTAGTTCTTCATATATAAGGAGTACAAGAAAATGTTTGATTCAATAAAATATATTGATTTTTTGTATCAGGGGCCACAAAATTTTTGAACGGCACCGAAATCAAGTTTTCATGTTTTTTGCGGAATAAGCATATCATATTGAGTAAATTGTTAGTTTTGGTTTGGCTACACTATATATAGTTCTCAAAATATGAGGCGTAGAAGAAAATATTTGGTTTAACGAAATATATTTATTTTTGTATCAGGAGCCACAAAATTTTTGAGCATGCCCAAAATCAGGTTTTTAGATTTTTTTAAGGAATAAACACATCAAAATGAGTAAATTGTCAATTTTGGTTTGGCTACACTATATGTAGTTCTCGACATATAAAGCGTACAGAAAAATGTTTCACTCAATGAAATATATTGATTTTTTATCAGGCACCACAAAGGTTTTCAACGGCCCCTAAATCAAGTTTTAATATTTCTTGAGGAATAAGCTCATCATATTTAGTAAATTGTTAGTTTAGGTTTTTCTTCACTATAATTAGGTCTCAAAATATGGGGCGGACAGGAAAATGTTGGATTTAATGAAATTAATTCAATTTTTTACATCAGGTGCCAAAAACTTTCGAACAACACCTAAATGTAGTTTTCATGTTTCTTTACGGAATAAGCACATCATATTGAGTAAATTGTTAGTTTTGATTTGGCTACACTTTATGTAGTTTTCAATATATGAGGTGTACAAGAAAATGTTTGATTCAATGAAATATATTGAATTTTTTGGATCAGGGCCACAAAATTTTTGAATGGCACCTAAATCAAGTTTTCATACCTTTTGCGGAATAGGCACATCATACTCAGTAAATAGTTAGTTTTGATTTGGCTTCACTACATGTAGTTCTCCACATATAAGGCATACAATTAAACGTTTGATTCAATGAAATGTAACGAATTTATGTTATCAGGGGCCACAATATTTTTAATGGCCCCTAAATCAAGTTTTCGTATTTTTTAAGTAATAAGATCATCATACTGAGCTAACTGATAGTTTCGGTTTGGCTACACTATATGTAGATCTCCACATATAAGGCGTACAAGAAAATGTTTGATTCACTGAAACATGTTGAATTTTCTTTGTCGGGCGCCACAAAGTTTTTGAACGACCCCTAAATCATGTTTTCATGTTTTTTTACGGAATACGCATATCATACTGAGTAAAGTGTTAGTTTTAGTTTGGCTACACTATATGCAGTTCTCAAAATATGACACATAAAAAAATGTATGATTCAAGGATATATTTTTAATTTATGGTATCAGAGGCCACAAAGTTTTTCAACGGCTACGGTATCAAGTTTTCATATTTTTTGAGGGTTACGCTCATCATATTGAGTAAATTGTTAGTTTTAGTTTGGCTTCACTATATGTTGTTCTCAAAATGTGGGCGTTCAAGAAAATGTTTAATTCAATGAAATATAATGTTTTTTTTTTTTTTTAAATCAGGTATCACAAAATTTTCGAATGTGTTCTAAATCAAGTTTTCATATTTTTGCGGAATAAGCACATCATACTGAATAAATTGTTGGTTCTCGTTTGGCTACACTATATGCAGTTCTTAAAATATGGGTCGTAAAAGAAAATGTTTGATTTAACGATGTATATTTTTAATTTATGGTATCAGGGTCTACAAAATTTTTGAACGGCCCCTAAATCTAGTCTTCGTATTTTTCTCAATAATCACATCATACCGAGTTTTGGTTTGACTACGCTATATATACTTCTGGAAATCTAAGGCCTAAAGAAAATTTTTCCCTGAAATATATGTGAACATTTGATCTAAAAAGGGACTTGACAGTAGACTAGATATTCTCTATGACCAATTTTCAGTATTAACACTTTCATAATTATGTTTGCAGAATAGTAAAAATGGGACGTAATAAAGCATATATACATAACCAGAAATGTAACCAACAAAAATTTTGAAATTAAAGCAACAACTAAATCTATAACTCAATATCAAACATATTACAGAACTCTGAAGATCTATAACGAACTCTCACTTCAAATCAAAGAGCAAAGTAATTTCAAAGCATGTGAAAGTTTAATTTTACAGTGGTTAAAAGAAACAAAAAGTGTTTAAAAACTATTGTTAGCTAAAAGTAGGAATTATAACCTCATATGTTACGGTAAGAAAATAAATAAAGAACCATGAGAATCAGGGTCCCACACAAGCATTTTCTTATGTGAGCCATTTTCTATCTTTTCTTTATTCTTTGCATAAGAAAGGCAAAAAAATTTCAATATAGAAATAAGTGCATTGAATTAATCTTCCCGACACAGGAAGTTAAACATGATTTCTGAAAGTCCAAAGTCCTGCCATCTATAAATCCCGGGTTAAATAATTAAACTGTTAATAAAGGGAATCTAGGAAGTCCGATTTTCCTTGGGGAAGTAATTGCACTTAAAAGAGGAAATTTCACTTGCTAATTTCATTTGCAGTTAATTTTTCATTATACTTTTATTTTATTCCATTAATTTTTGTATATTGTTATATTTTACAATTTAGTACGTTTAAGTATTTTTATGTATATTCTTTAATATATTTGATACATCCAATACATGCATTTTCTTTGTTATTTAAATAAAATAAATACATAAATAAAAGTGGTTCTCAACCTAATTCCTATCTTGACTCGCTCGTGTGAGTGCAAGCCCGAGTGACAACGAGCCCAGTTTAAGAGAGGTGAGTGCAAGCCCAAGTGACCGCGAGCGCGAGTGATTGCGAAAACAGTCAAAGAAAGCGGTCAGAAGCCCGAGCCCAATTGAGGTAAGTGAGCGCGAACCCAGTTGAGAGAAGCGGGCTCGAGCGCGAGCGAGCCTAGTGAAAAAGATTCATCAATTTATTTGTGCATAGGCTGTTTTCGCTTAGACAGTTTCTGCCTGCGTTGATCTGTCCTTGCCCGGTTTTAGTCCATGCGCTGTATTTGTCCCTATATCTCTTTAACTGCGTGCGTGAAGAGTAGCTGTCAATTATGCAACCCGAAACACAGTAAAAATATTTGGGTTGTCAAACTTAAGCGACTTCTACTGTAATTATTTCTGACTCATCTTTCCTAAGATATCTATAAAAATTGTAGTCTCTGGCAGTGGTTCTCAAACTAATTCATATCTTGACCCGTTCTTGTGAGTGCAAGCCCAAGTGACCGCGAGCGCGAGTGATTGCGAGAACACTTGAGGGAAGCGGTCGGAACCCAGAGCCCAATTGAGGTAAGTGATCACCAGCCCGAGTGAGGGGAGCGCAGTTGAAAGAAGTGAGCTCGACCGCGAGCGAGCCTAGTACTAAATGTTCATGTATGGTTTTTATTCATGGGCTGTTTTGCTCATGCGGTATTTGCATGCGCTGTTTTTGTCCTTGCGCGGATATAGTTCTGCGTTATTTTGTCCACGCGGTGTTTGCGTGCGCTATTTTTGTCCTTGCGCGGTTTTTGTTCATGTGTTGTGATGTACACGCGGTATATAATGCGCTATTTTACCTCTTGCGCGGTTTTTCTTCATGCGCCGCTTTAGTCCATGTGGTATTTGCATGCGCTGCTTTTGTCCTTGCGCTGTTTTTGTTCATGCGCTTTTTTAGTACACGCGGTATTAGTATGCGCTGTTTTTGTCCTTGCTCGGTTTTTCTCCATTCTCTGTATTTGTCCACGTGATATCTGCATGCGCGGATTTTGTCCATGCGCTGTTTTTGTCCTTGCGCTGTTTTGACCGGATACCTTTTCGACAATATTTTCTAAACAATTTTCTATTTCTATTATTCTACTTAAGAGGGCATAAAAGTTGTGTCTAGAAAAGCAGTATTTTTCTGTCAAAATTCCAAGCAAGAAAGTAAAACTTATTATCCAGTTCTTCGTGGAGCGTTATCAACCAATTGCATACAATTGTATAACACACATACATACTTAGCCAGTACACATATTAAAAGCCACACGTTTCAGAACCCCTCACTATACTTTGGAAGCTGCTCAATACAAGCAATTTTTGCATCTCCTACGGATTATGGGAAAGTGAAGCTGGAGGGCTATAGTCGAGGTGCGTCCGTAGGGAACAGGTAAATTTGCGATGGTGGGTATACGTGTAAACAAATGAGGGTTCACTCGAGCCGCGCTTGTTGTTCCTACGCTGTTTTGTCATCCACACTTTATTTATGTGGTACTGAGAACTCTTGAAATCATTCCGCAATAATAATTTTCCACTTCATGCTCTGCTAAAAGCAACCTCTCACCTAATCTGAAAATGTAAGAAAGTGTGAACATTTGGTAGAACCGTCTGCTTGAGTAGTGAACAAATTACTACAAAAAATACTTACCAATCTGCAGTAGGTGATCACTACAAGCTCGTTGTGCACTATAATTGCATAATTAGGAACCTGCATTTTAAAATTGTTTCTACAATCACAGATTACTTGCATTTGAAACGAATGTGCTTTGAGAAATAGTACAACAAAACAGGAGGTTGATACTTTCCACGCTTACCTTTTCCTATGCGCACACCACCATCGGTAATTTGCCTGCTTTCGCGGAAAAAATCACGAGCGATCCCTCAAACTGTGCCCTGCTTGGATTCGGAATAGATTCAAACTTAGGTTGTGTTGGCCACTTAGCCCAGGTTTGTGGGTGTTTTTTGCACTTATTGTATTTATAATATATAAGTTTGAAAGCATATTATAAATGTATACTAAGCTGGTGGACAGGTAAAAAATTAAGAGTGCACAACATGTTAGATCATAAGTAGAAAGAGTAAATGTTAGCGCTCCTCAACTTCATTTGTGCTAACTGGGAAATGTAGCCAAACGCCAATAGGGAAAATGATGTAAAAGACATTAAAATAACATTTTCACGATGAAATATGTATAATTGTTGAATGAATTTTCCCGATCAGTGGATTCCAGAAGTTTTTTCTTCTAGTGGTGTCGAATTTCAGTATACTGGGAATGAAAGTAATGAAAATACTGGAAATTCACATTGAGTATGATAGGATATATGGTCTCGAGGGTTTTCTCGTTATTCTCGGTTAGAAGTTCCTCCGGCCAATTTCTGAAATCACCAGTGGTCCACATACATAGATCCACATTATATTTTTTTCTTTGTTATAACTTGAGTGTAATCTTTATGGTGCAGTTTTACTATACTTATCCACAGATTATAAAGATACTAAAAGGTTGTGGAAGTCTTTAATTTGCCCATTTTATGTCGAGAACAGCTTGCAGTTTTACTATACGTATACATAGTATAAATAGTAGTAGCAGTAGTAATAGTAGTAGGTACGGGTTACAAGCTCCGCAGGGATTAGCTGAGTTCTGTTCTCGATATAAAATGAGCAAATTAAAGACTTGTCCAAATTTTTCTATACATTTTGCAATCTGTGTATCCGTATAGTAAAACTGCACTGATAATAGAACCCAACAAACCCCTTTGGGATTTCTAACCGTTTCTTACTATTATTAGTAGTACTACTTATACTATGGGGCCGTATAGTAAAACTACACGCTACAATCTCTTCTAAAATTTACTACCATTATTGCAATACGAAGTACCGCTCGCTTTTATTTCAGGTAGAATTTATTACTCCACTTTTTGATGTATTCAGTATTTTTATTAGCGGAAAAATATCATGGAATCTTCTTTTATGAATCGGTATATATTTTTAAATTGGTTGTCATCAAAACATGTTATTTATTATCACGTAATCAGCTCTGCGAATTAAACTCATTCACGTACTCAAATATGTGGTTACCCTGGAGGATATGCATTTTATAGAACAGGAACTGATACGGGCTCGTAAATGGTGCGTTGAAGCACTCCCATTAAATCTCCTTGAATTTACGGGAAGGTTTCGGGCTTGTTTCACCCTGCGGCAGAATTCTGCAATGCTAATTATCAAGTATCCCGTGCATAACCTAGGTAGCCTGCAAAATAACTATCCATATGGACCTTAGACTACTTACAACTCTATGCACACAATCTCGAAAGTAGAAAAGACTGGCAATCGGTATGCTTTCTTTGTTACTTGGTTAAACGAAGATTAGAGAAAAAAGGCCACAACCAATCAGCGTCAATTTTATAAATTAACGGAAGTTTAATTAAACGAGGTGTATTGAGCTTCCACTTTCAATTGTGCAACCAAAGTCCATCAACCACGTTTAACATGAAAGTTTAATGTTGAACGCGTTTGATTGAACGCACATTTAAACTTCGTTGGTGTACACGGCTACCAAAGTGTACTGGAACGACAAAAGTGCTGCTTTCATTCGCCAGAACAGAGTACGAAAAATCACTAAACATGTGTTTGGGAATCTATTTGCTGGAACTTGGGGAAAGGCTGCTAATGTTGGCGCTGCAGTAAATGGATTCCGAGCCTGTGGAATATTTCCAATGAATCCAGACGCTTTGCCAGCTAACGCACTTGATACAGTAACTGAAGCTTGAGATGTATCTAATGGTGGTGAGTGCTTCATAATAATTATTGGTAGGATAAAACGTTATTGCCTATACTATGTTTACATTTTTGATTTGCATCTAAATCACTACTAGTGTGATCGCCTTTGGTGCGCGTGATTACGGGTTAAACTCCCGGTAGGAGCTTAAATCATCGAATTCTATCCTAAGTAGTGGCTGGGATGCCACTTTGAGCAGTAGTCCCCGTCTCAGTTAGCCACGGTGCTGACAATGGACACAAATTGTAATCAAGAAACAAACTTCCAATACGTTACGGTGTGGAACTCTTGGTTATCTATCCAATATGTATGAAACAATATTTTACACTTCCACCTTTTCCATATCTACTTACATACGTTTCACCAATATCGACATTTAGTAATATCTTGATGTTAGAAATAGAGTTTATATTTCATTTATTGTAATTTGGTAGGAAAAGTTTTTGTTGTGTTAATTTCTGTGTTATTCTTAATATTTACATACAAAACAAAGTTTTACATGTAAGTTATTGTTTTTGTAGGTATGGAGGTTTCTTCGGTTAGCGTGAAAAATGTTATTCACTGTTTTCTATTAACAACGGAAATAATTAACATTACCAGTCCAACAGAACATTATGCTGCCGGCTCTTCATGTGCTTAGTCGGTGGTTTAGGTATTAACTCTTTTGTATTCTCTTATTCTACAGGCTTAGCACAAGTTGAATATGAACCAAGACTCGATCAACATCTAACATTAGAAAGTTTGTTCTGCTGTACTCTTCTGCTTAATCTGAACATCAGACTTTTGCTGACATACTTTCATTTCCATCCAGACACGGTGCACGTCGACCTTCTCCACGCAATGCAGAAGCGCTGACATCTTCAGGTCATCTTACTTTACTCGTCATGAAAAAGGTGAAGAAACCTGAACGAATTCAAGTCAAGATAAGTTCAAAGTTTTGAGTGCACACGACACATTAAATTAATCGCTCTGCAGACGGTTCATGTGCAGCCCAATAGCGCCACGAAAGATCCAATTAACCATTGCGGTGTTTGCCGCATTACTTTGCTCCAGATTCTGTTTGTGCAGGTGACTGGGTTTGGTGTGCGCAATGTCTCGAATGGTGCCATGAAAATGTATTACACGATCTCCGGACAACAGTATGTTGTTTACTTGTCACACGTATTAACAGTGATGTACTGTACAACAATCTTCTAATTGTGCACTACGAATAATTTGTCTACTCTTGTTGTGAACACATGATTCAACAATGCCGGTAAATCATTTCCACGATAGACATTTCTATATCCCTGTCACAGAACACAATATGTGTGCTCACGTTAGACTTAAGTATGTTTAATAAAAAGAAAAAAGCCAAGAATTTCTAGATAACAATATGAGTAACATTATCAAAGCTTTTTGTTTTTATTCTTTAATGGTATACAATTTCCCCAAATTTTATTTTCTCGTTGTCTTTTTACTTTCTTTTGTTTAGTATACACATTCCTTCTCTTATGTACTTATTATGCAATCGCAAAGATATTTCTCTTCTTCCAATTTCCTCATGTACTTCCTTATTCGTACTCTGAGCCGTAGCTGTGTTTTTATTATCCCAAAATGTGCATCTTTCCCCAATGTTCTGATAAAATCCACAATTTATGTGGTCGTTTATGAATCACTATTACCCCACGCTACATGTGCATATATTATAATAAAGAATCAAAGTTTATTCTCCGTAATCTTTACCTGACTTGTCCTTTTCTCCTTGCCGAAGTACTAATAAATACCATAATAAGTGCGTTTTCTCCCGAATTAATCTATTTTATGTTCTTTAGTTTCACGTACTACGTTTACACTCTGGGAGTAAACAATACATTAATGAGACGAATGATAATAATGTAGTGAAAAGCAATGCAGGAAATGGAAGAACTCCAAGAAGATCTATGCACACAGTATTTATCCATCCGCAAGTAAGTTGACTTGCAAAATATTGCACGATTGTCCCCATTCTCCTTTTAGGAGCTGAAATTGTGATAAGACTGGGAGTTTTATCAGGTTTAGTCTAACAAGAGAATTCTGAAATACTCCTTTTTGGGATAACATTTTATCTTTTTTAAAAGTACTCATTTCAATGAAAGCAACGAGACAAATTTCTGACTCGAGGATAGTGGTGTTTATGTTTAGATAATTTGAAGTGCTTCAGCCCTGATCACGTTAAAATCTTAACTTCGTGTTTAAAATGTAAATATAAATTAAATTTATTTCAATGTACATAAATTTTGTTCAAACTGCTCTATCTCGTTGACTACTTAATGAACTTGTATGACAAATCCCTTCAATGTAGGATGAGAAATTATTAGATATTAATCATCATTAGAGGAAACAGTAAATTATCCACCATAGAGAACTAAAGCTACAATTTGAGCTAGTACAGGATATACAATCTATCCTTCCGTATCATTAATATTGCAATACAAGAGCGCAAAAGAGAACTTTTATTATTCGGTTGTACGTATACGGAAAATAATGGTTGTGAAAATTATTGAGCTTTGATTTACTGTTTTCCATATTCTAAATCGCACGTATTTGTTAGAATTCAATAATGCAAAGATCAAGAACTTAGACAGTTTGTGCATGAACATAGAAATAAATCAGAATTCAACAACTTGACGATTGAAATGATAAAATTAATCTAAGTTATTAGTTCATTTGAAGATGCATTTATTTATTCTCATTTATTTACTACATGTTATTTCGAATAAATAACTTTCAGTTGCTGTCATCATTTTACTGTACGGAACCTTATTTCTCTGCTTTGGTTCTGTATTCTATCATACATCAACCCACGGTGATTATATTACACAATACATAATGTGTATTTTATTCATTTATCTGAAAGATTTCAGATGTAATAAAATATATTATACCCTGAAACATTAACAATTGAACATACTCTTCATAAAGGAGAATGTTAAAAAAATGCTAGGAGACGTTCTGTTCATTTTCAATAAAGAGTTAATAATAAATTTCACCTCCACCAGATTAACAGCTGTGAGATACTCAATTTTTTCTCAAATATTCGTATCCCAACTATCCCTTAGAATATTATTATAATGAACGCAATATGATAACATCCAAGTTTCAATTAAGGCCTAACTATATACCTAAAGTCATTTTATTGGACTGCAATTTGGCCGTGATGATTAGGCAGACATAGTTACATTCATTTTTTATATAATAATTTATATATTACAGTGATTCGAAAAGGTATTGTTTCCAGTAGTTAGCTCCTCTAAAACTCACAGGCTATGTGTCTCGAACGCCAGGTAGTAGTATACGTTCTATTGCTATTATTATAATTACAAATATCAATAAGTTTTTTTTCACTTAGAGATACTCATTTCAGGTAAGTAAACAAAACCAAATGAAAAAGAGAAATGTAGGCCTTGAAAGTAAAACGTAGGCAAATTGACCAGTGTTCAGACGCATATTTTTAAATCACGCTCGACTCTACTCATAGGAGCAAAAATACGCGGTTCTTGTAAGTTCGAGTTATCCGTTTCTCCCCACGTAGCACAAATATAGCAAAAATGAAGTGTCTGTTACTGACGTTTTCGTGAAAGTATTATCCCAATGGTCTAGTAATTATGATTGCTTTTGGTGTGGGTTCAAACCCGGGCCAAGGAAAGTTTTTTTTTACTTTTATATTTTATTTTTAAAATTTTCAAAACACCCTTTTCTATTAAAATAGAAGGAAAAAGTGTTCAAAAAGAATTACGTTATGTGTGCAGTTTTGCTATAAGAATCCACAGTATAAGTAGTAGTAGTAGTAGCAAGAGGAGGAGCGGGTTAGAAGCCCCACGGGGCTCGTTTTGTTCCACCTTGACTGCCATTATATAAATTTAATCTCAACTGCTTCTGTCTCTAAATGGGCCCGCTCGAGCGGCGAGAGCTTCTCTGGGGGGCAGTTTTCCTCTACCCAACAATAAGTTGCTGCTCTGCCGATGATGTAGCCTTAACTTCAAGAACGTTTCGTGATATTTTCGTCATTGAGCAACGTCTATATAACTTGTTTTTGAATAAAGCAAGGAAATCTCGAGTAAGTCATTAAAACACTCACACTAATTGCTTATATTTTCTTATTTATATTTTTATATTTATTTTCTTTATATTTATTTGTTTTTGTTATAATTGAATATCTTATTTATATTTTTCTATGAAACAATTTTAACTAGGTATTAGTTTGGGTGAAAGGTTAAGTGGCGCGGTAGATGAGTGGTTAGCGGTTCGGTATACCTGGTTTCGACTCCAGCGAGGCTGAAACTTTTTCAAGTGTTCCAATTTCAATTTCCATGTTACACAGTGTGACAAGCAAGATCTCTTCACTAGAAAGAAAAAGATGTTGGAATAAAGAGAATTGGAGAAGGTCTCCCAATGGAGACAGTGATTTTACAAACTTATTTCCAACAGTTGTTCTAGATTTGATATTTTCGTCTACTTTCAAGCATTTTCTGATTCATGTGTGATCAGTGTTTTTATTTCTTTGGTTTACAGTATGTAATGAAATAATACATTACATACACAGCAATATTGAAATTAACATATGATGTTCATTGGAAAACACGCTCTGAACCAGAGAGATTGACCTGAGAATGGAGAAACGTTTCGTGCGTCATCTACTCACAATGTTACTTGAATAAATTCTTGACTCAGTGCTACCAACTGCTGTCAGTGGCGAGAAAAGTTACTTGTAAATTGGGTTGCATCCGTCTAGGCGTTCTCACAACTGCAGATGACCTGGTCCCCAAGTAATCGAATTAGAACGCTTAGGGGGAGATACTTTTGTGAGTGGCTGTACTAGCATCTATTACCCGCTTCGCTGGGTTAAATTAAGAAAATAATAATATGTTCCATTAGTCAGTCACTTTTTACTATTACTAAAGTGCTCTCTGATATCGGTCAGTTTTGATGATTTTTATATTTCTTTTCACTCCTCCTTCCCCAAACTTGGGGGTTGAATTTTGATTTAAACGGTATCAGAAGTGTCACTGTTCATCTGAGCGACCTCAAAAACTACGCATGCGTCACCAACATTAGTCATTTTCGATGGTATTTTATAGCTTCCCCTTCTCTAATGTTGTGTTTCTCGTCAACGAAAGTGTTTATCTCTGCGTCCCCGAAAACCATGGATTCGATACTGATATTGTTGGTTTTGTGGTTCAAATGTTATTAAATTTTGTTTATTTTTATATGTTTCTCTTCTCCCTACGTGCTACTGTCAAAGTAAAACTATAAACAACTTTCCGGTCTCAGACCTCACCTATGTTGAAAATTTGATTGTAATTGATCGAATGGTTCAAGAATTATTAATTCACGAACGCACACACACACACACACACACACAATATATATATATCACCATATGTGTTAATCAATTGTACCGACAAACATTAAGAGGTGGTTCCTTACTCCAAAAAACGAGAAAAAGTTCATATGAACCTGTGGTGAAAAGTGAATAGTGGATAGTTGTACAAAATCGCGAAAAAGCCAAATTTCAAGATACCCTATTTCTAATTTTAGAGACTATGGATGATGCTCCATATCAGCGTAAAGGAAGCCAGGAATACGCAATCCAAATGTACATATTTCATCAATTGTCTATAGGTGTAAAGGTTATTCCCTACAGGATATAATTCTCAAATATGTTTTCAATAGAATTTTCAGATATACTCTGATTTCAAGAAGGGTTCAGAGGAGGCCGGAGGGTAAACCTTGAGAACAATGGATATACAATACTTCGGAGGGAAGACGGATGTGCTAGGAACCGGCAGCTCCATGTTTCTTTGTGTTCACAATAACGTGTGAGGATATGCATTTCGTCACGGTGTATTTCACTTTTTCTCAGGGCCGTGCCGTGGAAAATCAACTCCCGGGGCGAGAGTATACCACGGCCACCGCATACATATATACCAAGCAATTTTCCTCTCTTTTTTCCTTTTTTCTCCCGAATTTTTTCGCCCACTTACTTTGCCGCCCGGGGCCGTCGCCCCGCTCGCCCAACCCCCCGGCACGGTCCTGCTTTTTTCTTCACTTATAAGCGTGAAAGAGAACATCGCATCATGCGTTTTACCGAGTACAAGAGACCGTGCTGCTGACGATCCTTAACACTTTCTACATCGCGCTAAAGGATTCAGTATTAATTGCTATCAATGCTTATTGTTTGCCTACTTTGGATCACTCATGAAGCCAGAGCATATCTCAAAATTCGATTGATGCCATGTCTAGTATTTCATCCTGCAAAGAATAATCCGTACACCCATTGAACATTAATGAAATACGCATTTTTGGATTGCGTATGCGCGACTTTTTTTATGCTGATAAGGACCACCATCCACAGTCTCTCGAATTCGAAATTGGGCCTGTTGAAATTTGGCATTTTCGCAATTTTTGACAGCCCTAGCTCTGAAACAATGCACTTTTCGCCATAGGTCCATCTTATTTTGATGTCAGGAATCACCTCTTAACGTTTGTCGGTACAGTTCATCAATACCCTATATATATATATATATATATATATATATATATATATATATATATATATATATATATATATATATATATATATATATATATATATTAGGGTGTCCTTTATTTATGATAATTTCGAGTTGCGATACGCACTCCTGCTAAATGTATTCTATTTAACCGTAAACACGCATTAATGAAACAGTAGCTCTCTACGAGAACGTAAACCCGTGCCGACTTCACTACAAAATCATGAAATGATGTTTCCACATTATCATATAATTTAGAGTGTCCAAGCTTGATAACGGAGAAACTAAAAGAGACCGAGAAACGAAACTTTGCACGAAGCAACTAGAGAAAGGACACAACTTCCCGTGTATTGTCGAACTTCACGGAATGAACAGTGTTGCGAACTCAAGAGAAAATTGTGTTTTTGTAAATCGAATGACTTAAATTGGATATCATCATTGAAAGCAGCAATATAAATAAAGACAAAAGAAATGGTAAACGCACATGAGAATTGCAAACTTTTTAAGAAACAACGTGAAACATATGTTAAACGCAAAAGCCATGGCCCACACAGGGAATGAAATGCTAACCTTTGGCACACCTTAAATTAAATATTGACAAGAACTGTTTACACAGAATCCAAGTCTGGAAAGGTCCGTTGAACAGTGTTGCCATCAAGAGAAGAGAAACGTTGCGTTTGGAAAAGGTACAAAAACTCGGAAAAGATCACTAGTGCAGTACGGTTTAAAACCTATAATGCAAGGCGGTAACCATGAGAAGCATGAGGATCAATTTTTCTCTTCTGTTGGTGTTAACACTGTTAAACAGAATCTTTTAGACTTGGAGTCAGCATAAACAGTTCTTGTCAAAACTTAATTTTTCTACAAAACGTTAGTACCTCACACTCTGTATACGCCATGGCGTTTACATTTAACACATGTTTCACGTTATTTCTCGGAAAGTTTGCAGCACTGATGTGCGTTTACCATCTCTTGTGTCTTAATTTTTATTGTTGCTTCCAATATTGATATCCAATTGAGGTAACTTGTTTTACAAACACAAAACTCTCTTCTGGGTTGGAACACTGTTTATCCAGTGATGTTTGTCAATACCCGATCAGATGTCTTCCTTTCTGTAGTTACTTCTGCAAAGTTTCGTTTCTCGGTCTCTTTTAGTTTCTCCGATGTGCCGATGTGTAAACGTCATTTCATGACTTAGTCGTCAAGTCGGCATGTGTTCTCGTAAGGAGCTGTTAGTTCACTAATGCGTGTTTACGGTCAATAGAATACATTTAGCGGATGAGCGTACCGCAACACGTAATTACTCTAAATAAGGACACCTTAATACTATGCGTACAAATATTTAAGGGTACATAACTGATGTCACACCAAAATAAAAAGTCTTCTTCAACTTTGATCAAAAGTCCATAGTTTCGGAGATAAAGGGTGCCGAAAGTGTGGGAAAATGGATTTTAGATATCTATATCTTCATTATCCTAAAAGATAGACAAAGGGGATATGGTCAAGTCAAAGACATCGAATGCGCTCTATCCAAAAATGCTTATGCCCAATCTTCAAACCCGTGCGGAACGGATTCCCCAAAAGAAGCGGGGAATCCTCGTCAATTCTTTTGAGAAAGAGAAGTTTACATTAGTGCGATTCGAAGACTATAAAAACAGCAAACAGTAATTCGTTGTCGGCAATAGCACACTGTACTGCTGCTACTCACCTCGAATGGCCCGCCTCTCTCGTTTATGGTAACTATAGCATATGTTTCTACCTTTTACTGACGTTGCAGTTATGCAACCCCACATAGGTAATTGCAAATTTCCGCGCCATACTGAATTCGTTGAAGATATCAAATTGCCGACAACGAATAACTGTTTGCTGTTTGTATAGTAGGGTGGAACGTTTTGCACTTTTGTTAAAAATTCGATGACGGCTAGTGCGGTAAAGGTGCCATTAGTGGCATCGACCTTACTGAATTCTTTTTACTTTTTGGAAAACCCTTACCCTGCGCGAACGGACTTACAGTTTTTTAAGTGTTTGGTTAGGCAACACAAACAACACCAATTTCAGAAAAGCTACTTCTGGTCGTTTTCAGAGTTACCTTATGGCTATAATACAATTATTTTACTAAAAGAAACTTATAGCAATGCCCATAAATAATTTTAAAATGTTCATGAGTCAAAGTACAGTCATATTAGCTCAGTTGTTTGAATTAATGTCCAGATTTTGTTTGGAATACCACGTTAACGATGATTATAGGACTAGCTCTTGATATAACACGATTTGTTTTTGGCAACTCTTCACTTCTTATGTTCACCGTCATCAAATGCCATGTAGCGGCAGGCTAAATACTTTTCGGTTGCTTACTTGGACCACGCTCTTCGAGCGTCGTCGCAACGTCGGGCTCCGTCCAGAAGATTCGCGCACCGCCCGCTCGCCTCGTTGGCACCAGAACCTACACATACGTTTCTAGAATATTCTCGCTCGAATTTCGGCCGTGGTATAAATATTGCGTACTTCGGCCAACCAATCCAACAGGAGAGTTTATTGCAGCTTAAGCTTTAACTGTTTTAGTTCGCTAAGGTTTCTGTTAGGATAGAGATTTTTTGCATTGTACCTAAAGTTACAGTCTTCTTAGTGCGATACGTTTCAGAGACATTTTGTTTATTTTGGTTTCCAAGTTCGGAAGCAATGGAAAGCAAGATGAAGAAAAAGCCTCATAGCAGACCAACGCGAGAAACTGTGAAACGAGGCTTATTTCGCACTCCAAGTGAAACGAGTAAAGTACAATTACCCACGTACGCTGACGTTATGCGACATTGCCATTGGTTTCAAAATGGTTTAAGTGGTGACAAAAGTGTAACTAAATTACCAGTGACTGGCATTTGTAAACTAGTTGTAGATAGAGTTGTACATGTTTGGAGTAAACCAAGCATTCCGGTGGTTTCAGAAAAAAGGGTTTTTTACATGCTGAAAACATTTTATAATAAGTGTCGCATCAAGGAAAGACATTTCAGTCGACAAGGACAAGAAGAAACACTTCGTGTAGGATTTGCGGCACACGTGGAAAAGTCTCTTTTTGATATTGCATCTTGCAAATGTAAAACCGCCGAAGATTGCAACTCTGAGACGACACGCAAGATTCCAAAACGAGAATTCAAGTTTCTTTAGGACCAGAGAACATCACGGAAAATAAACATTGGTAACATTGATGTTCGAACAAGCAAATCTCTGTCAAAGATGTTTTCCCGTAAAGTGAGCAGATGTAAAGGGTAGACAACCAAGAAAGACGCAGGAAGTGTTGAAGCAAGTCTATCTACTAGTGTTTTTAGGCATACGAACAGGTCAAAGATACTGGTGTCGTCAGGAAATCCAGCGAAGCTGTTGAATCGGGAAGCAAATCCGGATCTGACTTCGAGGCGCGACCCAGAAGAAAACATGCCCTAAAGAGCATATGTCTTCAAAATAGCAGAGGCAACGTTTAGAAGAGGAGCTTCAGACAGACAGGTTGCTTTGATCGCTTCTGTCGTACTTCAGGACGCGAGAATCATAACGCCACAAGACAAAAATTATGTTGTTGACAGATCTAAGGTACGAAGAGAGAAAGATAAACTGCGTGAGAAGACCCAGAAAGAATAGGCTCACCTAGGCCGGGCGATTACAAGTATCTACTTCAACGGAGAAAATTATGCAACTCTTGTGCAAGAAAAAATTAACGCAAAGTACGAAGACAGAAAAACATATCACAGTTCTATCTAGCTCGGTTCAGAATACTTGGGTCATGCCACACCTAAGTCAGGCACTGACAAGGATATTGCCGACTCTATATTACAGTTTTTAAAGAAGAACCAGTACGACGTGTCAAGTCTTGAGGCAGTCGGAAGCGATGGTAAAGCCACAAACACAGGATGGGATAACGGCGTGATAAGTCAGATACATAGATAACTAAGAAACGAACTGCAGCATCCCATTTGCATTCTTCATACCAACGACTTGCCATTTCGACACCTGGTTACCGAATTGGATGGCAGGACGACAGGACCCAGCACTTTTTCCGGCCCCATCGGAAGGAAATTAAAGGATTGTGAAAGTTCACCGATCGTCTCCTTTACACCCATTCCCCTTGAAGGGGTGTCTGAAATGGTTTAAGCAGTGACCAGAATTATCTCTTTGAAATTTGTTACGCTGTTGTTACAGGAATGTGTACTACCGATCTAGCAAACAGAAAACCAGGACTATTATCACATTCACCATGGCTTACATTGCCCTGTAGGATATTTCGCCACTACAGAAGTATTGATAAACCTAGTTCAAGTTTGCCAGTACATTGTTAAGGTATAAGCTCCAGTCTGGTTTTCAGTACGGTGAAATCCTTCGTGCAAAATGGGAGTTATGCCTCTGTTTAGCATAGTTTAGCTATCATGTTTTCTGCCAGAAAATCTATAACACATAGTTTATTCTGTACTACAAACAAACGGATACTAGGTTCATCATGTAAACCTGCTGATAGCGATGACAACAGATGAAAATCCGCATATTTGAACGTTAGACTGGAAAGGGATAAAAAAGCGCCGCAGCCAGAAGACTCCGAGATCAAGCCGCCCAAATGACTACATTGTTCCGAAATTAAACTTTACAACTGAAAATTATTACGACATGATTAATTAGCCTAAATGTTTAACAGAGCCACCAATCACACGAAACATAACGGGTCAGCTGCTTGAAGAAAGCATCCGAACTTCAGCTCCTCTAAAACAAAATATTCCCTTGCCATAGTCAAGCTGTGGAACGCACAGTGAAGCTGGTGTCCGAGGCAGCGTGGAAAAACTGCGGCCAAAACGCAAGAAATATCTACGTTAGAGCAAACTGAAGTCTAGAACAAGACTGCCCCGCTTCGAGACCACGAAGAACTATGTGACCTAAAGACAAATGCCAACGTATGCCTAGTGAATGTGTGGGTGGGCGGAACTCTATGTGGAACCACATTCCCGTGGTGAGTTCAGGGTTATTTTGCGTACATATCAAAATAAGCGAAGAGTTGCACAAAGAAAATCGTGTTATATGAAGGGCTATGCCTATAATCATCGTTAACGTGGCATTCCAAAAAAAAAATCTGGACATTAATTCCAACAACTGAGCTAATATGGCTGTACTTTGGCTCATGAACATTTTAAAATTATTTACTGGCATTGCTATAAGTTTCTTTTAATAAAATAATTGTATTATAGCCATCAGGTAACTCTAAAAACGACCACAAGTAGCTTTACTGTTATTGGTGTTGTACGTGTTGCCGAACCAAACACTTAAAGAACTCTAAGTCTGTTGGGGCAGGGTAAGGGGTTGTCCAAAAAAATAAAAAAAATCAGTAAGGTCATTTCCACTAATGGCACCTTATGCGCACTAGCCGTCATCGAATTTCTGTAAAAAGTGCAAAACGCTCCATAGTATTGTATACTCTTCGAAGCACGCTAATCTAGACTATTCACTTCTTTTGGGTACACAATGTGGCGATCACGGTACACAATGTGGCGATCCGATGGCAGGGTGGGTTTGGGTACAAAACCAGCCAGAACCTCGCGGACCAAAACCTCGCGGCTGAAACCTCGCCTGGCCAAAACCTCGCCGCTCAAAACTTCGCGGGACAATATCTCGCCTGGCCAAAACCTCGCCGCCCAAAACGTCGCGGGCCAAAATCTCGCGGGGCCAAAACCTCGCCTGGCCAATACCTCGCCACCCAAAACCTTGCGGGCCAAAATCTCGCCGGGCCAAAACCTTGCCTTGCCAAAACCTCGTCTTCCAAAACCTCCCGCCCCAAAATATCGCCATACCCAAAATATCGACTGACCAAAGCCTCGTTGTAATGATCTCGCGACACAGAATCTCGCCTGGTCTAAATTAAGCGAGACGTAGTGTCCCCTGGGAAGAAATGTGGTCAAGATAAAATCTTTTCACGACGATTTCTTCAATTTAGAATGTTCTATATATTACTATATGTATATATTTTGTAATAACATAATGACAAGAAAAATTCTAATGCATGCTTGTCATGTATATAAAAATTAAATGACTGTTTGTTACATTATAATTCATCGTTTATTTCTGACTGATTTTAATCAAAGCTGTGAGAACTGTGCCAACCTTCAAATAATATATACTTAAAATTGTAACAAAAATCTAATGATATTTATGAAAGTATGAAATAATATATGAGTTTTTACGACGTCCCTTGATTATGTCCTGTAGGTTAAAGGAGCCGTAGATGACCAGAATGAAGGAAATGATCGAATAAAAAAAGCGGGAGGAAACGCGAATAACCCGAGAAAGCCCACGCACACGATGTTATGTATCTTATTATTCTTATTCTTATTCTTATTCTTATTATTATTATTATTATTATTATTATTATTATTATTATTATTATTATTATTATTATTATTATTATTTGTAATGTGGAAGAAACTCATTGGGTAAATTTTAAAGAAAAGTTTAAAAAGCGAAATTTTGGTTCCCGAGATTTTTTGATGGCGAGGTTTTGACAGGCGAGATTTTGGCCCGGCAAGATTTTGTACAGTGAGGTTTTGGAAACGCGAGGTTTTGGACGGCGAGGTTTTGCCCACGTGAGGTTTTGGCCGGCGAGATTTTGGGCGGGGATGTTTCGGCCGCAAGATTTTGCCGTATCCCGGCAGGGTGTGGGTATGGCGAATGTCCGGTGAACGTCATCTGTCAGAGAGTGTAGTGACAACAGTAAAATTCGGAGGTGGTGGTGTTACGGTGTGGTCGTGTTTTTCTTGGAGGTCGTTTGCACCCCTTGTTGTTTCGCGTGGTAGTCTCACAGCGCAGGCCTACATTGATGTTTTAAGAACCTTCTTGCTTTCCACTGTTGAAGAGCAATTCGGGGAAGCCGATTTCATCTTTCAACACGATCGAGCACCTATTCATACTGCACAGCCTGTGGCGAAGTGGTTACACGAAAATAACTTCCCTGTAGTGGATTCATCTGCACAGAGTTCTGACTTGAATCTAGTGATGAGCGCAAGAGTCTTGGTCTTGCAGTTTTTGCAAGAGTCTTGCATGCAAGACCAAGACCAAGACTAAGACCAAGACCAGGAATAGCGGTGCAAGACCAAGACCAAGACCAAGGGGTGCAAGAACAAGACCAAGACCAAGACCATACTTGCAAGACCAAGACCAAGACGAAGACACTTGCGCAAGAGTCTTGCACAAGTACTGGTACTACTTGAATTTTTTTATACAATGTAAAAAAGGAGAAAATTCATTACATGTTTTACTTGAATTTTTTGACTTCAGTAAAAATGCTGCTGGAGTGAATGTGTTCCCAGTAGTGTTACGCAATCCGTGTGAGTCGATCTTAACCTGTAGCATATAGCTACAGTATATCGTTTCCTGAATTGGTTATCCACATGTGTCATCTTGCGCCATGTAAGCTATTTTGGTGGACAAACATCGTGTGCGTAGGTTTTCTTAGTTTTTTTTCGTTTCCTCCTAGTTTCTTCATTCCACCATTTCAGTCGTTTTTCATCATCATCGTCTCCCTTAGCGTTGGTGCATTACTGTGGGACGTTAAACTAGATACTTCATTTCATTTCAAAGCATATTAGTGGTGTTCTTCTTCCAAAACTGAAGAGAACTGTAGTATTGAACATCGGTAATTCCGTACACCATAGGTGTCGACTACATGGGTATGGCCTTGGTTATGAGACTCAAGCATCCGTCGTAAATTTTAATGTGTGCTCATAAAATTAATATCGAAATAACATTTTCATGACATTGACAAAAACTTAGTGCATGTGACCGCAAGTTTGATTTCATGGGCGGATGCTTATACGTTGAATAATTGTTGATTCATATAACTTTTAGCTTCCTTAGGTATACGGCACATCGGGGTTTGAGAGATATAACATTACACTACAACAGTAAATCTATATTATAAAATTGAAAGTGACTATGTTTGTGACTCCTAATCTCTTGAATCACCAGCTCGAGATCGATCAAATTTTCAGTATAGATCAGGTTTGGGCCTGGAATGTTATTTTTCAGTTCACTTTGAAGGAGCAATGTATGGAAGGGGGAGCGAGAGGTATACAAAAATCAAAATAAATAAAAATAAAAGTGACTAAGTTTGTGACTTAATAATTCTTGAACCACCAGACCGACCTTAATTAAATTTTTAACATGTATGAGGTGCGGAACTGGAAAGTTTTTTATAGTTTCATTTTGATGATAGAACCTAGGGGGGAGGATGGGAGGGGGAGTTATATATATAAAAAAAATAAATCTTAATAACTCTTGAAACACCCGACCGATCTCGTTGAAATTTTCAACATAGATGAAGCTCAGGCCTTTCACGATTTTTATCATTTTATTTTGACGGTGCAACATAGGGGATGGGGAGGAGGGAGATATATGTAAAAATTAAAAGTATAAGTGACTGTCTTTGTGACTTCATCACTCTTGAGCCAGCCAATCGATCATAATAAAACTTTCAACATAGATGAGGTTCGGACTTGGGGTGTTTTGTATCATATCACTTTTATAGTAGACCTAAGGGCAGGAGGAGGGGAGAGGAAGTGTACAAAAATAAATAAAACTTAATAACTCTTGAACCACCCAACCGAACTCGATCACATTTTCAACATAGATGAAGTTCAGACCTGAGATGGTTTCTGTCATATCACTTTGACGATGGAGGTTAGGGGCCGGGGAGAGGAGAGATATTTAAAAATGATCGAAAATGACCGATATTAGAGTGGAGTCTATAGTTTTGGGAGTCGCTGAGATAAACAATGACTCTTCCGATGATGTTTAAATCCAAATTTAGCCCCGTAGCTTGGCGGTGAGAGAAGAGATATTTAAAAATGATCGAAAATTAATATTAGTGTCGAATTCATAGTTTTTGGGGTCACGAAAGTGAACAGTGATACTTCCGATCCCGTTTAAATGCAAATACAGCACCGCAACTTGGGAAGGGGGAAGAAGGATATATATAAAAATTATTGAAAATGACCATTATTATCAATGTCAAATTCGTGGTTTTCGAGGTCATTGAGATGAACAGTGACACGTCCGATGCCGTGCCTTGCAACATGGGGGAGGAGGAGATATATAAATTTATTGAAAACGACCGATATTAGTGCCGAATCCATAGTTTTCGGTGTCTCTAAGATGAACAGTGACGTTTCTGATGCCGATTAAACCCAAATTCAACCCCGCAACTTGGGGAGAAGAAGGGGAGAGAAATATAAAAATAATCGAAAATGACCGATATCAGAAAGCGCTTAGTAATAATGAAAAGTGACTGATTAACAAAACATATTATTATTATTATTATTATTATTATTATTATTATTATTATTATTATTATTATTTTTAAATTTAACCCAACGAAGTGGGTAATTGATGCTAGTAATCCATATTCACAAGTGAGACTGATTTTATACAGTTATTTTAAATAACTTGTAGTTTGATGTCGTTATTTTGTATTTATAATATAGGTCAAAAGTATTTATACAAATTGAGTTTATAGAAAAGACATAGACAGACAGACAGACAGATGAGTCGTTTTTAGTTTATTAAGTTTTGATTATAATAATTATTTTATTTTTTCTCTTTTTTGTCGATATGCTAAACATATCATCATAATAATCATCAAAGCTATTCTGCCATTATTGGCGGTTGCTTGTTGCAACTGAGAAACCTCGATGTACGGTGGTCCTCAGCTAGTCTCTTCGTCTTAATGTAGCAAGTTTCTTAATATTTTCCTTCAACTACAATTTCCTTTGCTCCCTTTCTCTCTTTCCTTTCATCATACCCTCTAGCACGTCCTCCACAGCCAATATCCCAACCAGTTCCTCTTTCTCCTCTTGTCAATATCTAAAATTCTTCTTTTTTCTCCTACTGCTAATATTTCTAACACCTTCTCATTCGTTTTCCGTTCAACAAGCTAATTCTCTCCATTTTTCTCCATGCCCAGGTTTCGAAAGTCTGTAATTTTTCCATCGCTTTTGCGTAATGTCCATGTTTCTGCCTCATGGAATCAGTAAAACCAAATCTCATTATTTAATTATAAGTTTGTTTAACACAAAGATTAGCTAATGTGGTTGAAAAGAAAAATCTGACGCCTTTAGAGTGTAAAAATAATTTTGCATTTCATGGTATTTCAATTATCTGTACCGTTTTGGTTTTCTTTCACTCCTCTCAGGGGTAGACTCCCCAGTTTCGGAACCTGTGGAGTGTTGGAACTATTAAAAATTATAAAATGATTACGAAACGTCGTGATTTATCTTATAAGTAGCGAAGCGTGAGCACCCAATAAAAAAATAAAGGTCATCACTTAATGTTATGTTGTACACTATTATCATACTTACACGAAGATAAACTATGTTACATTTAGAAACATATATTGTATTTCCGTTATTATTGGAGCATTGTAGAATTTATTATCCCTTATATCCAGAGTAAAATTTACCTATGAAAAGCATAAGATTTCTTAAAAGCAAAACTGGCAAGACTCTTGCAAGCAAGACCAAGACTGGGTGTGCAAGACCAAGACCAAGACCAAGACCGACGGTTCCAGTGCAAGACCAAGACCAAGACTGGGTGTGCAAGACCAAGACCAAGACCAAGACCACCCCGGTCTTGGTCTTGGTCTTGCATTTGCTCATCACTACTTGAATCCTATAGATCATTTTTCGGATGTTTTGGAACGCCGACTTCGTGCCAGGCCTCACCGATTTACATCGATACCTCTCCTCAGTTCAGCACTCCGTGAAGAATGGGCTGCCATTCTCCAAGTAAAATTTCCAGGACCTGATTGAAAATATGCCTGCAAGTATGGAAGCTTTCATCAAGTCTCAGGGTGGGTTAACACTATATTGAATTCCAGCAGTACAGATGGAGGGCGCCACGAACTGGCAAGTTATTTTCAGCCAGGTGTGCCAATTCTTGGAAAATTGTACCAATCTAAATTTTGGCAAAATATTTTGGACCCCCTCGTCCTTGTTGAGATGCCCATATCCTCTCTGAAATCCGGTTTGATCCAGATTTTACCATTTTCTGTTCGTTTTGTACTCTCCGCCCCCAAAAATCTTTGCTGTAATTGGAACTATTTCCGGAACTATTGTATTAAGGCGCGAGAATCTCTATTCGAAGATGCGGCGTAAATCAAGGACAACACTGTAACTTCATCTCTTCTAAATTTGGGAAATGTTCGCGCATAAACGGAATGAATCGAGGTAACGCTAGTTTTAAACAATAGTTAAATAATCTGGAAGCAGTAGAGAGCCATTAACTGTAATTTTCATCAGTGAAAACAGGCAGAAATAGTAAAATATATTAATCAATTCATACGACCCCATGTTTGCAGCATATAAACAGTGATGGACAGGATTCATCATAGTGTGTGAACCATTTCAGAATAGTTTTGGAAAGTTTTTTTGTCAGTGATTTCAACATTTAAGTCTCCTTTTCTCCCCTCCCAAAAAATCAATTTAGGGTCCAATACACCTTTCCAAGTGTAGCTTCAGTTTTCATGTGTAGTAAGTGTGATTTGCTTTGATAATCACTAACATGGCCGTAGGTTTTCTTGTAGTTAGAGTAATGTCTAATATGTCAGTGTAAACAAAAACTAAGGGGTTCTCATCTACTTCTAAATTGAACATCGTCTCAGTAAACATGGGTTGTGAAAATCCTTAGGGATTCCTTTCCTTACAGGAGAAGGGTCCCCTTTCCATTGATAGCTGCACAGTTCCTTCTTTTGACAGTCACTTAAAGAACCATGAGTTAACTGGTAGCAGGGTCTCTTGTGGCCCTGATTTCTTTTAGAAAATTCCTTTTCCAACCAAAAGAGCTGATTATTAATATGGTAAAATCTGGATATTGTTTGTTTTGTATAATCTAACTGCGTAGTAGTGTTGATAAACATGTATAATAACATGTATGTGTCTTTGTGTTTTAGTTTATGTGTAATGTAGTGGTATGTATGTGTGTGTAATGTAGTATTATGACAGTGGAAGTAGTGTATGAATGAGAGTGTGACATGTATAAGTAGGGACAGTGTATCATTTATTATATGATTTTTCAGACTTTGTTCGTTGTAAAACGTATTAAAATCCGGTTGAAATCTATAAAAATATTATATAGTAATTCAGAGTACAAGGGCACATTCGATCGTGCATAGGCTATTTAGATGCTACTAATGCCATCTCCGTCGCTCTCGCGAATTAGTGGTTTGTTGAACTATAACGATTTGGTCAACTCGAAAATTACCCCTTTCTTCTAGATAAATTATGCATAAATATTATTTCTGGACTATCTACACGAACAGTTAGGTAAATTGTTTCCAAAATGAGCTTAAAATTACAACGCTCTGTATGGACCAGTAATTAAAATATTAATAAAGAATAAACTTTGCGTTCGTCATTAAGCAGAAGCTAGGATATATGATGTTATTCCGTTCCGTTCTTAGATTAGGATACAATATTTTTCTTCTTTCTTTGATTCGTGCTATAGATTAAATCTTATTGTTGCCATCAGAATAGAAACGTACTTAGGTAATATTATCGTTGGTAATATTGTAGCTCTTTGAACCTATATGCATTTCTAAACTGTGAAGTGGTATAAAGTTTGGCTTTGATTGAAAAAGCTCTGGATTCGTGAGTTGGTTTTGTGTATTTGTAAGTGCGCGATTAATTTTGTAGTGACATATATGTCGTAATTATATGATATGGCTGCTTTGAACAGTCTTTAGTATATTTAAAATATAGGGTGTCCGGAATTGAATATATGTTATAGAGTGCGATGAAGATCAATAAAAAATGAAATCTCTGAGTTTTACGTCCCACGTATATGACGGTTAGGCTAAAGGACACGGTGATGATGAGTGATGATTGAAATGGTGGAATGAAGAAAGTGGGAGGAAACGGGAGAACCCCGAGAAAACCCACGCACAAGGTGTTTGTCCACCACAAAGTTCACTTGGTGGATACTGGGATCGAACCCGGGACCCCAAGCACCAGAGGGGAACGCTCTGTCACTGAGCCACCGCGGCCCCGTGAAGACCAATAATATATATATATATATATTCAAAGTTGGCGT
Source organism: Thermobia domestica (assembly GCF_964235325.1). Taxonomy (NCBI): domain Eukaryota; kingdom Metazoa; phylum Arthropoda; class Insecta; order Zygentoma; family Lepismatidae; genus Thermobia; species Thermobia domestica. The sequence goes on along the minus strand of NC_137457.1, from coordinate 236,943,397 downwards.
GGGTCAATTAAAACTTGATCCACGACCCACTGACCCACCACCCACCATGACCCACTGTGACCCACGATCCACCATGACCCACCACCCACCGTGACCCACTCTGACCCACCACCCACCATGAACCACTCTCATCCACTTTGACCTACTCTGACTCACCAAAATCCATTGTCATCAACTCTGAACACGATCCACGGCCTCTTCTGAACTGACTAAAGAGTTTACACTTGTAATAAAACAAGACTGTGAAATTGTCACTAATCGAAGTCTGAATTTCTAGTCAATCGCTCAAGCACCACTCTGTTACTAGGGATGGGCACGAGTCGAGCTAAAACTCAACTCGACTCGAATTCGAGTCGAGTTTCGAGTCGAGCCAAAGGTAATTTTCTCGATTCGAGTTCCGAGTCGAGTCGCTGTTTTGAGGTCAAGTTTCGAGTCGAGTCGAGTTCGATAAATGGCTCGCTCGTTCATCTCGTTTTAGCTTGTTTCGAAATCATTGCCTGATTGAATGATTAGACTGGAAAGCGAAAGCTATGAGAAATGTAAGCACTAATGTGGAATACTTTTAGTGTTGCTCACGAGAGGGGACATTGCTCGCTTCTCGTCTCGTCTCGATAACGAGACGACAATATATTTTTATAACGAGACACCTTCAAATATGGTGAGCATCTATATAAGTATATACTGTAGTTCTTACCATCAAGGCTCAGACCTGCACAATCGAAGTTTTGAGCCCAAGCAGATGCCCACCCGGGAAGTGATGTTAACCGGCTCGACTCGGTTCAACTGAGTGAACAGCTCGATCCAGCTCGGTTGGGATAAGACATCTTCTCGGCTCAATTTAGCCGACAGCTCGAGCCGGCTCGGTGGAGATAAGCCACCGACTCGGTTTGACTCTGCTCAGGTGAGCCTTCGGCTCGAGAGAGCTCGGTTGAAACGAGTCCATCGGCTCGGCTTGGCTCGGCTCAACAGAGCCGATGGCTCCAGTGGGGTCGGTTAGGGTAAGCCATCAACTCGATTTGGCTCCGCTCAGGTGAGCCACCGGCTCAAGCCGACTCGATTGGGATGAGCCATCGGCTCAAGTTGGCTTGGTGGGGATGAGCTGTAGTCTCGGCTCACTTCTCGGTAGAGATGCGCACGAGACGAGTCGAGATTTAAGACTGTTTCGACTTGTCTCGAGAAAACGCTGTTCGAGGTTATATATATATATATAACCTTTACATACCGTCTTATAAGCATTTTTTAAATAATTTACATATTACGTAGCAAATTGCGATACAAGTTTCAATTTCTATCGCAGTTTGTAAATTTTGTAGATCATTTTATGCACTATAATGAGTAATTATATATTCATATAGCAAGTCCAATAAATACGATAGTACTTGACAATTCCATTCATTATGAAGTAAATTGTGAATTACTCTCGTATTTATTGGATTTCTTCTATAAATATTATTATTATTATTATTATTATTATTATTATTATTATTATTATTATTATTATTATTATTATTATTATTGTTGTTATTATTAATTTCTCGACTACAAAGAAAAACATTATATTTTATTATGTTATTTGTCAAGTGTAGCGAAATAAGAGTTTTACCACAGCGACAAATTGAACAATTAGGCTCAGAAAAACAACGAATTGGCTGGTCTTTCTTCAAATATACACACACAAAGAGAGAGCCCATTTGGTCAGGATGTTTTTTGAGTTAGCTTTGTGGCGTCTCGCAAGGAGAAATCTTACAAGTATAGTATGCTGGGTTTTACAACAGATGTAAATGGGCATCAGCACTTCAAATGAAAAGCGAAAAGAAAAGAGCTGGTTGCCATACTTGAGACTTGCGAAGATGCCAAACATGGGATTGAATTATGCCAGATTTTCAAATTATATTCCTGAACTACTTATCTTCATTATTTTAATGAAGTGTTTTAACTGTATTCATGTACAAAGGTAATATGACGCTGTGTCGCAAAGATAATCCAATAAATTGATATATATATATATATATATATATATATATATATATATATATATATATATATATATATATATATATATATATATATGCGTGTATGTGTGTATTAATTAACAATTGATTTTTTTAAATATCCTGTTTAGTATTCACAGAGAATATTTTTTCAAAATTTAAATTTGATGGCTGAATCAGTAGACTTTTAATATATTCACATTGTATCCATTGACTTCCGAAATAGTCTACCTCCAGACGCACTTAATTTTTTAACCATCCCCAGATTAATCGAACAGTTTGATACATTTGAATGTGACTTAAATTTCTATTCATAACTATTCTTATAAAACAGGGAGATTATGAAGAGATGGATGTACTGTACAAAATAGAATAAAAGTATATCATTCGGATTTCTATAATTCCACAGTCCAACCCAGGGCTTTCTGATTTTAAACAAGATAATGTGCCTAGCTGAGACTTTACATTGTGAAGATTATATTAGTGAAAATTATGCAAATACTATTTTACAATTTAATAGATATTACTAAATATTGAGCTGTGGCTATGTGGTTAGCGTACGCTTCTTCGGCGCGGGAGTCGGGAGTCCGCGGTTTGATTGACAACAGGAGCTCATGTGGTTCAAATCTCAGGTTAAGCTGTAGGTTCACGTCTTATACAGCTTTGCTCCTGAAACGGACACTAAACTATAATCTAATTTAATATTACTAAATATTTTAATGGCTTACCAAGACGACTTTAATTTGACAGCCATCAAATCCGTTTTATATTGTCACTTAATCCAGTGGATATTAATATAACAATTATAAGACACGAGTGTATAAAAATATTCAGACACAAGTGTATATACATAGACACACATGCATACCAAATATCAACACTTCAAGGCTATTTTACAAGTGGTAGACTGCGCTGCATCAAGCAGTGTTACCTTCAAACAAAACTTTTTCATTTTCCCATTAACATCTCATATAGTCTCGCTGCTGAACAGAACGTTAAACTCAAAGTTAACTCATTTTCCCATTTGCTGAGCTCACCTGATGTTGAGTTTAACATCCTTCAGCAGCGAGGCTACATTAGACATGGACCTACTGGTTAACCTGAAATCCGAACCACATTAGCTCCCGTCAGGAATCGAACCCGGATCTTCTACACAAAAGGCGCTTACGCTAACCGCTTAACCACAAAGGAGCTCAATCATCTTCCCATTTGTCTGCATTATTTGATTCACCCACAGATTTGTCATATATATTTGCACTTGTCATTGGTTTTACCATTTTTGTGGAGGGTTCGAACTAGTCACAACCTGTAAGCTGAACACATTCAGAAACTAAAAGAATTACGTTCATTGTGTCTGATAAAGAATATCGTGCTTGACACAAGCGTTTCATTTTTCTCTGAACATCTTTCTTCAGCAAAAGAGTCGGTTCTCTGTATTGGAAAGAGGGAAGAGCAAATTTATATTTTATGCATGGATAACATTTTAAGAAGTTTACACAAAACATGCCGCTTCCGACATAGCCCTGAAGCGTTTCTTTTAACGGTGTATTACTGGCTGTCCCTTGACGCTCATCCCCCTATCCTCTCAAGTTCTAAATTAAAAAGGGACAGAAACATTTCAGATAACCACACACTCAGATTTCAGTTAACACTAACAAAACTATGAGTAATTGGTAAACAGTCTTTTGTAGAATCACGCTCTGCTTATTTTTGAACATTTCTGTGAATTTAACAATACAACAGCGGAAATACTGCCAAGTTTTATTGCTCCAACCATCGCTTCAACTAAAAAGGATAATTCCCGACGGTCGTTGAACTACCTAAATTTTCGTTTTTTTTTCTGTTCTCAGAAGGAAGATTCAAGATGCTAGATGTATAGTACAAGTCCTATAGTACAAGTCGCGAACTGAAGAAAAAAACATTAGGAATTAGTATTAAATGTTAATTATGCCATTTAAGTGAAGGTACTATTATAGTATTGGTAGTTGAATTTTGAATTAATCCCCAATCGTTAACCTATTTCAATCCCAAACAATGTTTCCTAAGCATTACGGAAAAAGTATAACAACGTTTATCAACATTGCATTTTTTCCACAAAAGTTACTGATATTTGGTAGGGCATATTAAAAAAAAACTAGCTTGCGGCACGAAATACATATAACATCCGTAAATTTCGCCTAAAGTTATAAAATCTAAAAAAAATATCTGGGAACAAACAGACATGCACATAAAAGAATTTTCGTCTTAAATTCGAATGGTGATTTCCTCGTTGGAATAGTTTACGATTTACAAACACTATGTTACGAAGAGAAGAAAGCAGGAATGCCTTGTTACCCGTTCAAAACGGGATTTTCCCTAATCATTATCTGCATAACACTCGTTTTCATACTGTACTGTACTTACCTCCATAATTGAAATAACAGAATAGAAACGGGATTTTACTTTTCTCACTTCAAATTAGGCCTAATTTATTTCGGAATTTGATTTTAATAATCACTTGATTATTTTAAAAAAATCAAGTGATTTAAATCCTGATTTAAATCAGAATGATTTATTAGAATTAATCCATTACTCCAGATTAAATCAGAATTAATTTAATGCTCCAGATATAGCACTTGACTAACTTCTTACTAAGTCCAATAAATTATTATAAACTACCAACTGCTCACTTAGACAATTTATGAAGTTCACTTTAACGCAACAGTTTTATACAAATTAGATATCTGGATAGATACTTAAGTATTGTTAGCATATTTAAAGTACTATCAAATATCATGACATATAAATTAGTTTTAATTAACTGAAATGAGAAGAAAATCAAACCCCCTAGCGAAAGATTAACTATTAATTTTAAAAATGCCTGTACCTTTTCAAAGTAATAAATGCTGGTACCGTACGGTGTTGGTTTCAAGGCAAACAGTTGTTTCTGTGTGATTAGTTACTTCGAAATAATTTTAAAAAATAAACAAAGATTTTCGAGACATTCGAGTTGAATAAAGATTTTTTACGAGCACTTTCTCGACTCGAATTCGAGACATGTCTCGACTCGTGCGCATCCCTACTTCTCGGTTCGGCTCCATAGTGAATGAGCTGTGAGCAGAGCCGCTCGAGCCGTTGACAACCCTAAACCCGGGCCGAGTAGTTTTGAACATGTTTGGCCGGCACCCTAAACTTTTAACAAATTTGGGCTCGAGCTCGAATACTTGCTCCTCCAGAATTCAAATTCCAACCTCATGAACAACGTTCTTGCCTTCTACACTTCACGACTACCTAGTCGCAGTCAACTAGTTCTTAGTATTCAGATACATACCGCCTATCTTTCATGTTTATACACGGTGTTCTAATAATAATAATAATAATAATAATAATAATAATAATAATAATAATAATAATGTAATTTGTACTAGAATTAGTAACATTGATAATAATTATATTGTCTATGTGGAATAATTCAAGAGAGTGCTTGAAACTACGTACAGGATTTAGCTCGATTTGACTCATTTTGGCTCGACTCGACTCGAAACTCGAGCAAAATTCGAGTCGAGTTTCGAGTCGAGTTGAAGGAAATTTTTCGAGCCGAGTTCTCGAGTCGAGCTAAAAGATGTCTGTTTCGAGTCGAGTCGAGTTTCAAAGAAAACTCGCTCGAATTCGCTCGTGCCCATCCCTATCTGTTACAATAACGGTATATCTGATTTTTACGATATAAAATGGTAAAGTGTTTGTCAGTGAGGAAATTGAAACAGTTTGAGGTGGGGGGAAATTAGTGTGTGCCTAAAATATACTTGTACTAAGAGAGTATTCTTGCAAGTGTTAATTTCTGAACACATTCCACAAGAAACTTCTATTCGCAGGAAAATACCCCTGTACAATATGGAAAAGGTTATGGTTTCTCAGTTCGGGAACCCTATGTGAGAGCATTTGCATAAAGTATGCTCATAATTGTAATTTGTGTAATCACTAAAACACCACGTTAAATTTAAGTTACAAATGTGCATAATTGGAATTATTATGAATATTTATTCAAAGTAGTTTAGCTAGAGCAAATAAGAGACTTACTAAAAATGATACAAAGTTGAATAACACAAATAAGCCATTAGTGATACAAGTATACATTTTCCAATATACAAGTATATAATTTTCCACCTTAAAACAAATCTGAAATTGGGTTTATTTCCTGTTGATAACTTTTTCGTGGTAAATCATCCGCAGCGGAATAATGTTCATCCTTCAGCCAAGAAATAACTAGCTCGTCTACTTTGAGCTTGTCTAGCGGTGGGGCATTAACATTGATGAACAACAAGTTAGACAATGTTTGAGCACTTAGTCTATTTCTAATATCAGTCATCTGTAAATTCATAAGGGGAAATCCCCGTTCGCACTCTGTCGTGGAAATTGATAATGCTTCTACCCGATTTCTGCAACTCCTCATCGACAATCTGCTTATTAGACTTAAGTCTGATAACGATTTTTCTTGGTCAGGTTTGAAATACTCAGCAAGAAGTATCATCTCTCTATCACCATACAATATCTTTTCCATATCGACCATGCCAGTTGGCAATGTCGACCCATGTAGAACAAAAACTTCATCTACCACGCCTTTGATAGGGAATCTTGTGAATAAATTATCAATTAAAGCCTGATAAACTGATGATTTCTTATTTGTTTATAAATTTCTTTTTTGTAATTACACATGAAGGTTTGATACCATTACCAAGTTCCCTCCCCCGTCTAGGAAGCGAAAGGGAACAAGGTTCCTGGAAAGTGTTCAGAGGTGAATGGGAATTTCCCTCCTTCTTCAACTTCAATTATCACACTGCTGTTTGCCATGTGCCAAATTACGATGAATTTCAATTAAATTATCATAGTATAATTATTTCCTTGTTGAAATATCAATACTGTTCAGTGGAAAAAAGGATGAAATTTCAAAGTTCCAAATCAAAGTAAGTAGACCAACGTAAAGGGAAAAAAGTGTAAAATTTTCCATACAATTATGCGTATAATACAAACTTCAAATTTCCGTGTAATTAAGCTTACAGTACAAATTTTATACCTATTTTTCTAACAACCTTATGGGTTGATTGCCCTGTGCTGTAAGTGCTCCATATAATAAACATAAGCTTCAGCAATTATTATAGCAGAAAGCAATGGATATACGAAGCCAAGCACTGTATTTTTTGTTTCTGATTTTTTTCTTAAATAACATCGATCGTTTTCGATCATTTTTACAAACCAGCTCACTACCAATTTTCCATATATAGAAAGTGCCCTCCCCCCACATAAAGGAGAATTAAAAAAATGCTAGGACACATTCTGTTTATTTTCAATAAAAAGTTAATACACTGAATTTCAATTCCGTAAGTCAAACGGTTTGCGAGATACTCATTTTTTCTTCTCAAAAATTCGAATACTCACTACTCCTTAGGATGTTATACATTATAATGAAAGCAATATAACATCCCAATTTGGATTAAGGCCTAACTAGACCTATATACCAAACGTAATTTTATTTGACTTTGCAATTTGATCGTGATGATCAGGCACACATAGTTACATTCAATTTTTTATATAATAATTTATATATTACAGTGATTCAAAAATGTATTTTTTCCAGTAGTTAGCTCTAAAAACTCACAGGTCTCGAAAGCCATGTTGTAGTAAGTCCTATTGCTATTATTACTATTAAAAATATCAATATCCAAAAGTGCCTGAAGTTCTTTTTTCACTTGGTTAGATATACTCACCTCAGGTAAGTAGACAGAAACAAGTGGAAAAGGAATGGAAATGAAGGTCTTGAAAGTAAAACGGAGAGAAATTTACCAGTCCTCAGAAGATACTGTCTACAATGCAGTGAACAGAGAGGGTCGGTAAATCATACTGAGTCGGTGGGTCGCAGTGGGTGGTGGGTCGCAGTGGGTCACGGTGGGTGGTGGGTCACAGTGGGTCACATGCTTTTGACCCACGACCTACTGACCCACTGAGAAAACTTGACCCACTGACCCACTCCATCTCTGATATATATACATATATATATATATATATATATATATATATATATATATATATATATATATATATACAGATAGATACATAGATAGATAAAAATATATACATATACATATAGATATAGATATATTATTACATAGATTATGGGTCATTTTGAGGCCCTCATGTCGGGCTTGACTCTTGAGTGTAGACGTCTTATGCTCTTGCGTCACGCGGGAAGGGGAGAAAAGGGAGAGTGAGTCGAAACACTGCCAATTAAACCACTCTTGGGACGCTACATCATGTTATTAACATCGCTAACTCCTAGTGGCCTAATTGCGGGTAAATGTCGATTGTTGATATAGCGATACGTCGAAGAACTGCCACTAGGGTGCCACTGGCATACTGTTATAGCCTGAAGAAACTCACAAGTAAACCTTACGTTTGGGTGAATCGAGTTGCTGACTGAGACACATATGAAAAAGTAGTACTAAATGTGGTCAGTATTTCAGTGAAGTTGTAGGTGCGAAGCTCCAGGGGTTTAGGAGATACAGCTACCAGATCATCACATAGAAGTACAGAATAATCTTCATACAGTTGGAGGTAAAAGCTCTGTAAGACCTCGTGTAACGACAAAAGGCGAATAACAAATATATGGGTACATATTAGGACTAGGGGGAAGTCATATTGTAAGGGTACACCTGACGGTGGGCACCTTGAAATCCGCCATTTGGAATTAAGTTTATGTTTTTAAAATAGGAAGAGGGTCATGTGATACATGATTTAAGGCGCAAATGTAATCAGAAGAACAATAGTGACGTTAATTTTGATTTACGCGCAATTGGTAAAAAGTTACAGGGAAATTAAATATTGTTGCAGCATATGTACGTATTAGTCAAACAACTAACATTGTCAAGTACAGCATCAAACAACTAACATTGTAACTCCACCATTGTATTTCTGATTAACTTCTAGCCCGAAGTTATCTATTGCATTACTCTATTCCCATTTAATTTTGTGCTGGTTAATGATAAAGCAAAAATGGTTATACCGTTGGATTTATGGTAAAATTTGCTATTAATAAGGTGCCACTGTTATGCGTTTTGTTTAAAACTTTTGTCTGATTCAAAATGGCGGATTTGAACATGGCCACCATCAAGACAACTCTTACCATAGACCTAATACTTATCCACCTGCTTTTTATTTAATTATTATCACTAACACAAAATTTACAAGGTGGGGTAAAGGAGTAATACATATGCTGCAATAATATTTAATTTCTCTGTAACTTTTTACCAATTGCGCGTAAATCAAAATTAACGTCACTATTGTTCTTCTGATTAAATTTGCGCCTTAAATTATGTATCACATGACCCTCTTCCTATTTTAAAAACATAAACTTAATTCAAAATGGCGGATTTCAAGATGGCCACTGTCAGATATACCCTTACTATATGACTTTCCCCAGGTCCTAATATGTGGCCATATATTTGTTATTCACCTTTTGTCGTTACACGAGGTCTTACAGGGCTTTTACCTCCAACTGTATGAAGACTATTTTGTACTTCTATGTGATGTTCTGGTAGCTGTATCTCCTAAACCTCTGGAGCTTCGCACCTACAACTTCACTGAAATACTGACCACATTTAGTACTACTTTCTCATATGTGTCTCAGTCAGCAACTCGATTCACCCAAACGTAAGGTTTACTTGTCAGTGTCTTCACTAGCTAGTTGTCCCTCCTGGAGAATTGTCTGGGCCTTGTAATCCGGAGTAGACTGCAGTAAACTCATCGCATGTTCATAGAACTCAAGAACTATCGCCAGTTATGTCATTATTATATATATTAATTTTTCCTGATGAATTTTCTCTACATCATAAAGTGGAAACTCTTGAGATGAGTTAGTACAATTGTATGAATTTAGATTACAACTGTGAACGATCATTAGAAAGTGAATATGAAAGAACTATGAAATAAAATAAATCGATGCACGTCATTTTATTTTATTAAATGGTTAAATTACATGGCTAACCCATTTTATTTAATCCCAAACGGTTATCGTCGAATATACACAGTTAAAGAAGCACTCTGATTAGCCAAATTAAAAAGACCTAAATGGTTTATTCCTCTACAAGCGAGGGTTTCTTCATCGCTTCATACGTTCATGATACTTGGTGCTAGTACCATCGTCTCTAGCTCGCTAACTGTTTGTGTTGTTACAAACGACAAGTTACGAAATTAGTTTGTGTACTGTGGTATTATCTTAGTGCGATATTGCAGTTACTTTTCGTGTCATTTAGATCTACATATCTTGTTTCTTCTGACTGCTTTTTGTGGTCGTTGTGCGACGAAAATTCAACGTGAGTTTCTTGCGTGAGAATACCTTACGTTGTTACGTATCATTTTTGGTCAAGTAAGCCACAAGCCTACTTCAATTTTTGTACGTGAATAGATAGGAAACACATTTAAATGTATCATTGATCACATTCACAGTATAGAAATGGATTTTATATGGAAATAACTCGATATTAAGTTAGCCAACAAGGTGCGGTGTGAACGAATTATCTCTTCACCTAATGGTGAAGTCAAATACACCTACAGTGACAAGAAACATTTACTTCTTATTGATCTCGATGACAATAGTTCTACAGTCATTAAAGTGTCTTAGTACCCTATGGAATTTAGTAGTCAAGAGTTTACACGAGTTTTTCTCATTATGGTGAAGTACAGCCAATCCTTGGCGAACAGTAGTTTGCACATCATGTATATGTCAATCGTACTGGAAGTAAATTAATTAAAATGAAGGCTAAATCAACCTATTCCTTCATTTATTATAGTATGTGGTTTGCGCCTATTTTGTAGTTATTGAGGTCAAATCCAAACATGTGCGTTTTGTAATACAAAAAGAATATTTTCTTTAAGAATACCCGCGCAAAAAAGTTCCAAAATTCAAAGTTCATCCGCAAGTTCGAAATTCTCAAAACCCCCATCGTACTATACACGATAATAGGGTTGGCCGAAAAAAAAAACTTTTTTTTTTTGGAATTTCGATTGGCCAGGTTGCCGAAAAGTTGCCTCGTATAGTGGTAGTCTACACACAAAATTGGGATTTTATGGTCAACCCCTTCCTTTGAATCTTCGGACTTGAATATTTTTATAGCTCCAGCTATGCAACCCGCACGACCCTACGAAGAAAATTGTGCTGCACAGCTATAACCTTTCGATCCTTTTCACACTGAAGCACTCTGAGGCTGAGTATAAAACGCAAGATAAAAGTGAGATGAAATATTGTTTCAATGTGGTTAAAAACTATAATCAATTAGACGAAATATTGCATTTTTATGTTCCAATTCATGTTCTTCATACACAGCGTGAAAAATATGTTGTCAACCTTCCATTGCAGATTTTTTCACGTATATCTTGAACAGTTTCTTTTAGACCTGTTTATATTATACAGAAAATTTTAAACACGTAATCTAATATGAAGAAATTTTGAAATCGGCTGTCCTATAATAGAAAATGTATTACCTACAGCGTAGTATACGACTATAATAATAATACGTAAAGCATTGTTTTATAATAAGTAGGAAACATTATAATTTTTTACACAGTCCAGCGACCTGTGTATTTCGGCGCTGGCCTGACCTAAAAAAATAGTTTTAAAAGACTTGAGTAATGATCATCAATACCTTTTGGACATTTGTCAAGCCGTTTCAGAATGTTTGTGTCCGCCAGACCTTCTGAAGGAAAAGCCTGGACCCATTTTCACGTCTTGATGGTTGATGACAGCTTCTCGTATTCTTCGATGTTTGCACCGAAGATCCCGAAGAAGCATTTCGTTGGCTTGCACAGTATGTCATCAAAGTATTTACACAAGTTTGGTTTGAAATAAAGTGAAATTCTTCTCTCTCTCACCAACGGGACGCAACACTTGTGGCTACTCGCTCAATCTGCATCCTTTCTTCCAGAGGAATTAAGAAGAATCTTGTATATTGTGATTTGCTGTAGCGTTTATTTTACCCATCCTGAAAACTCGTTGTTGGCAATGATCACCGACAGGAACTAGAACCTCCAAGGTTTAGGAGAGAGAAGATTAAAAAAAAAAAAAGTATCAACAAAGAAAGATATCAAGTATGCATGAATTTGTTCCGAAAGTAAAGTAACGTAAGTAAATATCATGAGATGATCGACTGTTTCTCAACGGATATCACCAAACCACCATTAAAAAGAGAATTTTCTTCGAGCCAAATAGAAGAAAATATTATAGCGGTGGCTACAGCTTCTAAGGAAATTAGATGCTTTTTGTGCCATACGCAAGCGGTGGAGAGGATGAAAGAACTAGTTACAGAAGCGTCATTATTAGTGTGTGGAGCGGATCGAAGAGAAGTCTTTATTATGGCAAAGTTAGAGTACGAAGAAAAATGCAAAAATTGAATTCCCAGCAGGACTATCAAATGTAAATGAGCAAAAAACGGAAGCAAGTGGACGGACAGGAGGAACTCAATTTGCAGCCACCTTCTCGTGGTGGGTTCTTGGGAGTTTCGGAGTGTATGTGCCAAGACGAGATAAGAGATACAAGGGAAGATTTATCAACAACTTTTCATGACCTATATTCACAATGTCTTTTGAAAACATCAATACAATTTCGTCGTCTTATTGATTATAATTTTTAACCACATAAGAACAATATCGCATCTCACTTTTATCTTGCGTTTTATTTTCGGCCTCAGAGCGCTTCAGACTGAAAACGAACTATAGGTTATAGCGGTGCAGCACAATTTTCTTCGTATTGTCATGCGGGTTGCATAGCTACACCTATAAAATATTCAAGTCCGATGAAGCAAAGGAAGGGGATGACCAAAAGAATCTAAATTTTGTGTGTAGACTACCACTAACACGAGGCAACATTTCCGCAACCCGACCAATCGAAATTCCAAAAAAAGTTTTTTTTCCGGCCCACCTAACCTATAACCTTCCACATGAAAAGGAACCTCTGCATACTGATAACTACACGGAGTTGCCACTGCTTACTTCTGATCAACCTTGTATATGGACCCGGAAGTTTTTGCCCCTCTGGAAATCACTCTAGTACCCCCGTCTTCTCCTCATTACAAGGCCTAGGAAACTCTCCACTAATTACAACTCTCTCAGGTAGGTGACCAACAGTCTGCCAGGATATAACAGTTGATCCTAGTGCACCCGTGGACCACGATAATCAGTCTGTTGTGCACGTGGTAGCAGACTCAAACATGACACGTAACAGAAATGTGCAATCACTCACTAGTGACTCTGTCAACGAATCTGTTCTCAGTGCCCCTGCATACGAAAACCGAAAACTCTCCAAATTAGAGGCAACTGTAAATCGAGATTCGAAAACTACTAAAGAAGGTCGTACATCAGATGTTACACAACTTTCAGTTCCGGGAACCCGGGTCATCTTGAAAACTTTGGAAGCTGGTATCCCCGTTGGGAATGACTTATAATTATCTTCCTCGTAATATTGTGGTCTTATTTTCAGCCCTTTATGCAATTTCGCATATCTCTAACTCTCCTTTTGATTATCTTTATTTATACTTTCAGTTTTGCCACCACTAACGAAAATGGATTTACTTGTCCTGTTAAACAAAAAGCGTTAGAACATACTATTTACAAAGCAGATATTCATGTATTCTTCAAATCACACATGCTATTCTCGTTCGAAGGAGAGTAGGCTAGATACAAATGTCATCTATCGTAGTGATTTAGGGTTTAAGGCAGTTAATAATCATCCTAATGAACGTAAAAAGGGCGACTTCAGGCGAAAAATAGAAATAATCGTTCTTGCAATATACGTAGTACTTTTATCTTGTACTTATAGCTTTCTGCCATTTCAAAGTATGCAAAGTTTGTATTGATGGTTTGTAACATTTGAAGGCATGTAATGTGCCGAAAAGCTCATATATGCATACTTATAATCTATCACATTGTTCGTCGGACTTTTTTACAATTGAAAAAGGTACATTTTGTAAAAATAATGTAAAAAAGTACAATAAATGAGAAAACAGGTTGATAATGTTGTATTCTGTAGTACGAAGTTCATATTTCAAGAAAATAAATACTTCATTGCTCTAACGTTTTTACACTTTCTTTAAATAAAAATCGAAAAGTATAGCAAAACCCTTTGACTTCGGGACAAAACATCGCAGGAATGGGCTCCGACTAGAATGTATTAATCAACGCATCCTTGTACTGCTTTCATAACTGTCCAATTCACATGTAATTGAACTGTTAATAAAGACTTAAAAATAGAAGGACACCAGCCTAATAATCAGAAGATTGGTGCTTCTCTCCCACCCCAGGATATGTTTAATTTTTTCTAGTGCTTTTAGACTCATCTTGATGTAAACAAATCACGCATATAGTCAATTTAACATATTTTGAGGGAGTAATTTTGTGTTTCATGGGCGTTTCGTCGCGTCTCTGCTACTGGTGAGCCGCTGGTGGTATAAGTTTCAAAACGGAAGTCAGGCCACCGTAAATCGTCGCTGTAGGGCCACCAATTTTTGGAGAGATGTCCCTAGTTGCCCTTCGGTGGTAAATCGACGTTTAAGCCATGGGGTAATGTGCTAGCGAGCGGTGTTGGTTGAACCGTAGCCCTGGATTTTTGCTTGAATTACATAGCTGGGGTAATACTGAGCATATAAAGCTAACTTGCGTTATTCATTGTAACAAATGCAAGAACAAAATGAACAGTGTAAAAATGAAAAAAATAAAAATAAAGAAAATAAGCTGTATATTTTAATTATTCTCTCTCAGCGTGATCATGCAAACGAATAGAATGCTAGGACATGCTTTATACATTAGCGCTTGTGAGGTTTTCTCTTTTGGTTAGCTTTCCACACGTCAAGATAACTTAGACGAAAATTTGAAGGACAAACGTGGGACGATGCACATTATATAAGTTGACCTTTGACCTTGACAGGTGAACTTCTGCTATAGATCTCGAGCACACGGATGTGTAAAGCAACCACGCTTCCTCTGTAGAAACCCATATTCGACTTAGAAATTGTAGTATGTGTGCTTGCTGTAAGTTAAAACCTTGGTAGTTGGTGGTATGACTCGGTTGAAGAAAGCTTACAGTTAACATCAGTCATCACTTACAGTAATCTGAATTTATTCTTTCTTTCTGTTTCTACTTTTAATAACTTCGCGTTTAATAGAAGAGTTTTTAAAAGTAATTTACACAGTTTTGCTACGCGACTCGAGACTTGTGTTCTAGCACGACACAACGTACAAATATCCTAAGTTAGCTAAGTTGGGTTTGATCTTTATGCATAACTAGAACCAACTACTTGTAATGCTGACAATGTAGGCAATTTCTAGTTTCCTTTTATAACCATCTGTTTTACTGTTTATTTTTAATAAATCTACTTTTTATAACATGTCTCTTTACTTCAAAAATATAAAACCCCAGGCTCCGTATATTTAAATAGAAGGTTTATAAGAAAAGGATTTTAAAACTCCTGGTATTGATTTCCGTTGAATTCTCTCTTCTGAGACTAATCTCCCCCCCTGGAGAATATTACCTCCATCAATTCCATAATAGCGGGCCAATGATGGCGCCCGGCGATCTAGGCTTAATTGCAAGTTTCCTTTGTGATGACTTGTTGGATAGAAGGAAGAGGATGATAAGGTGTCGCTAGAAAGATAAGTCTCTGTATAGGAAAGGGTTTCATCATCGAAAACCGTTTTCTAAGCGGGATAGTATGAAGATCCTTCTGGGCTTTATACTGTGTACTAGATATCACACGTCTTAGTTGAACACACACAACACACTCACTCAACACAGCAACTTACATAAACACACACATACAAACATTATAAGCGAACAATATATATATATATATATATATATATATATATATATATATATATATATATATATATATATATATATATATATATATATATATATATATCGAGAAAGAGAGAGAGGGGAGAGAAACTATAGATAGATAGATATTTCAACAGATTATTTAGTGATATGCCGCTTCTGTGAACGAATCATAGATGCTCACACTCTATACCGAGCACCTTTTATTTAAAAGCAGAATATCATGTATCTGTTTATTTTGAGATTAAAATAATCAAAAGATCACAGTATCACGTATTGGAATAATTTATCTACATATACATCACAATATTTACCACATTTCATTCTTCTTTTGGGACCTACTAATTCTGTCTTCACCTCTTTTATTTAGAATTGCTTTAAGATTATTCACACTTCCTGAAACATATTTTTTTAGTCAAAAATTGCACCGACGCATATTTGACCACACTTAGCGAGGCAGCACTTTTCGTTAGATGCGCAGTCTCGATCCGTACCACAGCGTTTTCTACCATCACAGGGTTTCATCAGCATATCGTTTCTAGGTGGACAATTACCCATGTGTACTGCAACATAAAATTTAGAATATATATTAATATTTTGTCACAGACATACGCAATAGGAAAAGATCGTAATAGAGTAACTTCGTTACAGAAAATAAACATCAGATTAGTGGATATTGTACGAAGTGTCCGCTTCCAAAGATTTCATGTACACTTTACAACACCTAATAGAAATCTAGTTATTATCTGCAGTCTTAATTTCTATACCTGAATATAAGCAAAAATAAGATTTGTAATATGTGAAATAAGTACGTAAAACATTAAATGAGATAATTTAGATTAAATTATGTATCAATAATAGTAAAGAATTAAAAGACAGCCCAAAGAGATGGACAAGGAAAGATTTGAAATAGAATGTCTCATATGCTTCCAACCTTTTATTATTGCCAGTTTTTGAGGTACATTTTGGACTTTCACTCAAACAGCTGTTACTTCCTTACTATTTATCATAGGACCATGCTTCATATCTCATTTTTATTAAGAATAGAGCATACTTTAGAACGGTACCATTCGCTTTTCCATATTATAGCCAGAAATGTGAAAATCAGGGGAAAAACGGGAAAATTTTTCGAAACAAATTCGAAATTTTTGCGCCCCTCTCGTCCGGGCCTGGGTTGACGTAGTAATCTAATTTAAAAAAAAAATACACATGTTATGTGCAAAATACGTATGCAAAATTTCAATCTCGCATCTTCAAAACTAAGGTCGGGAGAAATTTTTCAAAGTCTGAAGGTGACTTCAAAAATGTGCTGAGTCTTTATTGTTTGACCTAGAGTCATGGTTCAAACGCCATTGTCTTCAGTATAACGATCCCTTTCCAACGGTACAACCAGCGCTTTTCCTTGCATGTTCGTATCATACAGTACATTGAAAAAATCTGGAAAAACCGGAATTATTTCTGAAAATTTCACCCCTCGAAACACTTGTGCCCTTTAATCACGGCCCTGTGTCCACGTAGGGATCTCAAAAACTTAGAAGAATACTCAAAGATACACACGATCCGTATGCAAAATTTCAATCTGATATCTTGAAAAGTAAAGGCGTGAAAAATTTTGAAATTTGTCTTAACAAAAAAGCTCCGCCAAATTGACCTTCCGGTCCCGAAACGCATCTGTAGTGTTCTTAGGTCCATCCTCTACATGACCAATGAAAAAGCTCAGCTTAAATATCTGTTACAGAACCAAAATAAGCGGTCAAAGACGATGCTACGCCACGGTAACAAAAGTTACCGAAACCTTATTGTGCTCCAGCCTAGAAGAAACAATGCCAGCCAATACACTTGGTTTGATGATGTAAGCAGAACATGGGACTCCATAACCGTTCTTTATCACTTTCTAGGCTTAGGTTCCTACCTTTTAACCGCTTAAAGGTTGAATTTATTTTAGAGAAACGTCCCAAAAAGGTCATATTATTTTATTTCATATTTTAAATCTATCATAAATGCGTGCTAACACGATCTATTTTAATTGTCATTCAGAACCAAATTTCGAAAGTTATAACCCCTCAAAATACTACTTCTGGTTTATCTAGAGTTTTTTCGGGCACAATTGAAAATAAAATAATTGTAAGATTAAATGAATTTGCGTGCTGAAAAAATATGTTTTATTTAAACTAAAGCTTTATCTGCTAAGTCCTGAACAGAATCATGGCAAAATTTCTATCGTCTTATAAGTTGAGGCTATTTAAAACGTGAAAACATTCAATAGGGATTATCCCGAAATATTTCGGGCACTGCAGGAGTAATACACTGCCACCTGGTGTAAAAGTCAATAAACCAAAACAAAAGACGGTCAATTTGCTTGTTAAGATTTGCTGCCTGCACATTTTCTTCTCACAACGAAACATTTCGCTTAAATACAGATTCGAACGGAAAAATATAGTTTCAACGTAATAACTCGGGATAATCAAGATTTACATATTACCCTTGAACGTAATAGTTCGGATAAAACCGTTAAGCGGTTAAGCTACGTATTGCCATAGTTGTCTTACAACGCTGGACTAACACAGTTTTATTTTATATTAATTAGAAACTATTTCTTTAAATTTCTAAGTTAAGGTAAACTTTTAGCCTTCTTTTAACCTTAACCATTTAATACATTCGTGAGAGAATATCAAATACAAGTTAAAATATACAAAATACACAGAAAGAACATTATAAGAAGATAAAAAATATAAGAAAATGCTAAGGGAAGTAACTTGAGTGCTACTGATTACTGATAATATGAGATATGACATGTTTTCATACTCTTCTAGTAGTGAATGAGTTGCTGCCTTAATTGTATGAATGATTGGATACTATAGCCGTATAGTGCCTACTGTAAAAGTTTCCGAGTAAAACTTTATTTTATGCAGTGGAAGTTTCAAAAACTTACGATAACATGTATCTAAGGCGCAAGAAGTTGCTAAGAATTGAAATTGATGGTAAATGTTCTGTATTCATACTGACCTACCTTCAGAATTTTGCATAATGCATAATTAATCTATGGTAAGACTGAAATTTTACCAGATCATTTAACTCTAATTGAGGGGATCAGCGCAACAGTGGTCTAACCGACATCTAAAAAAATGGAAAAAATCAAATTAAACACATGTGGGTTTTTGTACAATATACAGATGGTGATCAGAAAAATGGAAACACCTGAACGAAATTGCAACTTACCAGATTAATATGGTGTCGGACCACCTTTCGCCTTCAGAACAGCTTTGATGCGACGTGGGGTGGAGGCATAGAGGTCGTGAATGGTAGCAAGTGGAATTTTACACCATTCCTCGTGCAGGGCATCGGCCAGTTCTGTGAGAGAGGATGGAGGTGGAAAGCGTCGCCGCAGTCGTGTTTCCAAGACGGACCACAGATGTTCAATTATGTTGAGATCTGGGGATTGGGCGGGCCAGGGGAGGTGTTGAACTTCATCCCGATGTTCCTCAAACCACGCTGCAACAACGCCAGCTGTGTGAATGGGTGCATTATCATCCTGGAAGATGGCGTCATTGTCCGGGAACAACATCCGGACCATAGGATGCAAGTGGTCTCCTAAGATTGCGACATAATCGTTGGCAGTGATTCGTCCGCTAAGTGTGACCACAGGGCCCAATGAAAACCATGATATGGCGGCCCACAGCATCATCGAGCCGCTGCCATGTTTCACAGTTGGGTGGAGACACTACAGATCATAAGCTTCTTTGGGCGTTCTCCACACATAAACACGGCCCGTGGTTGGGAATAGGGTGAAGGATGACTCATCCGACCATATCACACGTTTCCAGTCCTCAACGGTCCAAGTTGCATAGTCGCGGCGCCATTTGCGGCGTGCGAAAGCGTTATGGTCCCTGATGAGCGGTTTGGCCCGTGCAACACGACCCCGTAAGTTCATGTCATGTAATTCACGGCGGACTGTGATTGTCGAAACAGGGTGGGAGAGGTGCTGATTGAGTTCCTCTGTCACTTGCTCCGCAGTGGCGCGATGGTTCTGCGTGACAATGCGCTTTAATACCCGGCGTGACCTGTCACTCATGATTTTCTTCCGCCCACTGTTCCGCTTCCACGATGTGGTTTTCCCGTGTGTTGTGTAGGCCGTCATCACCTTCGACACTGTCCCACGCGACACACCTAACACAGTAGCCACTGCCGTCACACTCACTCCACATAACCGCGCACCAACAATTTGCCCTCTTTGAAAATCTGAGAGGTCTCCCATTTTACACTACCTCCGTCTGCTGCAGCCACTGGACACTGCTGTTCCACTGCGCCTGACGTAGTATGGAGACCGATCTAACACACCACCACCAGCGGTCCGGCGCTGCAGGCGCCACGACACCACTGCCAACCCATACATCTGACGTGTTGCCAACTACAGGTGTTTCCATTTTTCTGATCACCATCTGTATGTATGTACAATGTATGATACATTCAACCACTTGTGTTTGCATTTGGTATATTGTAAAAAAAAACACATGTGTTTAACTTGATTTTTTTATTTTTTTTTAAAGAATGTGAGTTAGATCACTATTGGACTAACCACCTCAATTGCAATCTGTAAGGAGTCATGTGATAATCAGTGTAATGGCTTCGAGTTAAATGTAAGTAAACACAATTTTGTATTCTATGTTATTAAATCACAAGTTGTTGTGACCGACCAGCAATCACAACCGAGTTTCTAAGACAAAGATACAGGATAGTCTATATTACATGTGAGAAGAAGTTGTAAACCTTAAAAGAAAATCCTTGTCTTTTAACACTCGAACACCCAATCTTGCACTTCCATGCGAACAATTTGTCCTCTATAACTTTTATGTTCTTATCTCCATATAAATTAGGAAGAGAGATCGTACTGTGTTTCTGTTACGCCTACTTTCTCTCTCTCTCTCTCTCTCTCTCTCTCTCTCACACACACACACACACAAACCCCATACTAGCTAGTTAGTGTCGTAACCAGTAGGCTAAATGAATTGGGGAGCTGAGGGTAGGATATAATATTGTATTTGTGTAACTTTCGTTAAATGTTATGGAAATTTTCCCTCTTATTACCAAATATAGTTCTTAACTACACTACTATCAGTAACTGAAAGAAATTTGATAATGAATAATAATTATAAAAATAAATAGTGCATTATTATTATTATTATTATTATTATTATTATTATTATTATTATTATTATTATTATTATTATTGTTATTATTATTATTATTATTATTGGCATATTTTAACTCTTGCAAGATATTATCAAAATGATCAATTGCATAAGTTTCTTGTACTTTTCAAACAATATATATGTATATATCATGGTGGCCTGCTTCAAACACAAAACAGCATGTTCTTTGTCAATAGAATTTGTCAATCTTTTCCTTACAAATTATCTGCACAGTCAAAACAGTAAAACTATCTGATGTGCACACAAACATTACAACCAGCTTTCCATATACGTTGCTACATTGTGTGTTTTGTTCCTTTTATGTTTTTATTTTTTAAATATATTTGGCAGAATTTGCGCTTTGGCGATTGCTGTTCTATAATAGCTGGTGGGATGTATATATGCTGTTTCTCATTCTCGATTAACCTCTGCCAATTGTTATTATTATTAATATTATTATGATTAGTAGTAGTAATAGTAATAGTAGTCGCAGTAGTAGTAATAGTAATAGTAATAGTAGTAGTAGTAGTAGTTGTTGTTGTTGTTGTAGCAGCAGCAGCAGTAGTAGTAGTAGTAGTAGTAACACGATTAGTAATAGTAATATTATTAAGTAATATGACGAGTAAAAATAATAATAATGAGAAGAAGAAAACAACAAGAAGGCCACTTCCGGTTGGATTTCGAGAGGTCACGTCTGGCCGGAAGTGGTCAAATCAAGATCAAAATATATTCGTTGTCGCCTACATTCTATCAGGGTTCCAAATATGCAATCCATTTTCCGATCTCACTTCTGATTCTGGAAATTAACAGATGTGGTACATGCTGATCATTCCCAGTTGGAGGTGACCACTCGGATTTTGGGTCAAGCTATATTTATTCTTACTATTTGTCTCGGTTCAGACGTGCAGAAAAGTCTGTTGCCCGCGCAAGCCGGAAACACTTTGGTTCTTATCATTCATGCCACACGTGCAGACTTTCCCGCACGACTCTGCTGCGGACCCGCAGCGGGCAAAAATTGAGTTGCGGGGACTGCTGGCTCGCAGCGAGTCCGCACAGGTGTTGCGGGCCGGAAAACCATTGCTGGCAATGAGACAAGCCACACGTGCAGATTTTCCCGCGCCCGCAGAAATGGAAAGCGAAGAACTGAATGAAGAACTATTCATTAACGAAATACAAAAATATCACGAGATATGGAATTTAAAGTGCGAAATGTATAGAGATAGAAATAAAAAAACGGGATGCATGGAATAAGGTGTGTGAAACCTTACGTGAGAAATTTAATGAAAAACAGAAGAATAAAAGAACAGCATTGGTATGTATTATTATTACTTTTCAATGTAAAAATCTAATATTCATGTAGTGTTTACATTTGATTTTCGTTTAGCGTCCCTTTCCAGCAGAGAGGCTATGAATACTTTTTTTGTGATAACAATAGACAACAAATACGCTTGGAGAAAAAGCCTTTATTGTTAATGCTGTTTCTTTGATGAGATTTCTTGTCACTCACTCCGGAATGAACCGACTGTTTATAACGTACGTTGCATTATACTTTAGGTCGAGGCAAGGGCGCCCATCAGGGAGGGCAAGGTGGGGCGTTCGCCCCCCTAATAGGAAATTGTACTTGGGAATATCGAAAACCCAATAGAATTTTTACATTAGTTGCAGCAAAAAATGAAACTATATTTGAAAAGTCGCTTATATTCCCCCCCCCCTTGAAAACCACAACATGGGCGCTCTTGGGTCGAGGTCACGTATTATATAGCTTCTGTGCTCAAAAAGGGACGCTGAAGTCCAAAACAACCATCAACATAATAGCAGAACAGAAAAGAAAGAAAAAACACCGTTTTTCGGCTGACAATTTTTTTGTTTATTTTTTAATGTGCTAAATTAAAAAAAAAAATAGAGTTAACACGAAAATTGTTGAACATCAGGGTACTCATGTGGTTAAAAAATAAAAAAGCATGCTCGAGATGTAACAGAAATATTTTTGTTTCTCGTGCAATTGATAATATTGTGCACGTTGTTGCTATTCTAGAGATAACAACTGAATGTTTTCTTACATAAAGAACAACTTAAACAAAGTTATCTTGCCATGGAACTCTACCTATGTCGCTTACAAAATAATCAGTCCATCTGTTTCTGCTTCCGTTTGCTGCGTTGCCTCCTTTTGGTGTGCTACACGTATTGGGGATTTCCTCAAAACCTTTTATCGTTAAATGTCATAATTATAAAAATGTTTCCTTTTTTCACCTTAGAAATGGATTATTCGGAAACACTAAATCCATTATTTTTATTTAAGAGTTTACATTAAGAATTTCACATCTCCAATCTAAGCGAATCCTATACTTTCTCAATATATAACGGGAAATGTCACTACTATAGGAATGAAATGAAATCCTTACGTCGCACGATTATACCGGGTAGGCTAAAGGAAATAATGATGATGATGATAAATGAATGAAATGGTGGAATGAATAAAGTGGGAGGAAACGGGAGAACCCCGAGAAAACTCACGCTCACGATGCTTCTCGCACCACAAAGCCCACTTGACGCAAGCTGGGACGAACCAGAGGTGAACACACTATCACTGAGCCACCGGATCTCACTACTATAGAAATCCCCCATCTCCCATTCAAGAGAAAATTTTCAAAGACGTTGAAACTTGTCCTCCAATATTTTTTATTTGAGTTTACATGCCGAATTTTACATCTCTAACTGAAGCGAATCCTCACATTCGGTAATTTGTGAATAAATAAAGGGAAATTTTACTATTATTGAAACGCCCCCTCTTGAGCGGGATATTCGGGAAGTCTCAAATAAAGGTCTCATTTTTAATTTAAAGCCACCAACTATGTCAAAAAATCGAAATTAGTCACGCAATTGTTAAACTACGCCAGTGGCCGCTAATAACGTCTGAAATTGTCTATGAATAGGTCTCCGAATGTTTAACTTTCTGTGCTCTTACAAACGATAATTAGTTAACATAATTAACTTACCTTAATGTAACAGCCAGAGCTCCTCCGTGGCTAAGCGGTTAGCGTACCCGCCTTTGGCGTGGGAGGCGCGGGTTCGATTCTCGTCGGGAGCTCATGTGGTTGGGATTCCACGTTAATCAGTAGGTCCACGTCTCATATAGCCTCGCTGCTGAACGGGAAGTTAAACTCAAAATCAAGTCATTAATGCAACAGGCAAACATTTCAATTGCTGGTATCGCAAGTCTCATGAAAGTATATTCTGCTTTAATTTTATCACTTATTTTCGATAAGAGTTCAAGAGTCTGTTGCGGGCCCGCAACAGACTTTTCTGCACGTCTGAACCGAGCCTTTATGGCCTGAGAACCGACAATATGTGAATCCGGCTGCCCTGCGACCCCTTCCGGTCCGAGGTTTCCAACCGGAAGTGAGATCAACCTGGATATATTCTTGCTGATAATAGCCTGCCAACTCCGAATATATGGTTTGGACAGCTCTTCGACCTCTTTGCCGCTCAGAAATCACTTCCGTTTACATCCGACGAAGTTGAAGGTAGCCGGGCTTGCTTGCTTTTGGCTGGAAATCCCAATCTCACACATTAGTTTATTATTATTATTATTATTATTATTATTATTATTATTATTATTAGTAGTAGTAGTAGTAGTAGTAGTAGCATGATTTCGTCTTCTTGTCGATCTGGCGTTCGTGTGGGTTAAGGCCACAAGCCAGCGATTCCAAGGTCCCGGTTGGGATATTGTTTTTTGTGGATTTTCTAAACTCTATATAACAGTGTTAGAAAACAATCAAGACGGGCCGAAGACCTTCGTTGCTTAACGGACTCAACAATACCTTTGTTGTCTTCTTCTTCTCATTATTATTATTATTATTATTATTATTATTATTATTATTATTATTATTATTATTATTATTATTATTATTATTATTATTATTATTATTATAGAAAGTCATTTTTGCATTGTGTTTTTAGTGTCTCCCTTTTCTCCACCGGGTAAACGTGTTCGTTTGGACCTTACGATCGCACATCGTGTTCCAAATGACATCGATTCGCATCACAATCAGCACAGACTGTTATCATCTTGAGTTTGCAATATTTGTGAGAAAACAAATTGCAGTTTATCAGATTCATATCCTATCTAAGGCATGTATGACCACAGTACATAACTTCCAGGGGCTATGGGGGGAAATCATTATACTTCCTGTTTGACGATGTTGCGAATCGTCGGAGTAAACATGTTTCCATCCTTCAACATGTCCTTCCCCGTGTGCAAGTTTCAATGCGATACTCGTCAAAGAGTTGGATAGCATCCCTTGTTAGTGATTTTTTCTTTGTACATAGTATGTAAAGTACATGTACGTATTCTTTGTACACATTCATATATACATGATTGTTCATAAGTGATTACATAATATGAAAATGCTTTTGATATGTGTTACCAAAATATTTCAAACAAATAAAACTTAATTTTTTTTAAAGATAAGTGTTTGAAGTTAAGAGAAAATTTTATTCTTGTTTAGCCCATGTAATAAAATAAATTATACATATCTTACCCCATCCAACTGCGAGTTGACATATCGTCTCTGGAACACATAATCCGTTTTCCTCTTCACGAAAGAATCCATCTATACAATGGCAATTGTATTCACAACTTTCTGGACACTTCCTATGCTTAATTAAATAATCATGGCATGTTACATCACATGGTGCATCACATTTCTTCGTATATGTTTCGTATAATTTGCATTCTGTAACAGAAAATAATGTATTATAAACTATCATCAAAAGAATAAACTGAAATATTTAATTTCAGAATCTTATCAAGTGGCCATTATGCCATTATGGCAAGTAAGTGATTATGGAGGCTGTATAATGTAGTCACAAAGTCACATACCTTCCCAATAGATATGGAGAAAAGTAGTTAATAAAGAAATATATTGGCATTTATTTCTGTATACGTATGAGAAACGAAAGAAGAAAATTTTAGGTATTTCAATATGGTATTTCCAACCCTGTATAGTATCTATGAGAGATTTGGCAACATAATGTAGGTCACGGTGATTGATGTTACTTTTGTTCATGTTCTAGCTTAGCTCTTTCTAGCAATCGCATGCCTCATTGTCCAGCGATTAAGAATCAACATTGTAGTAAAATGTGCATTTTGTGACTGAGAAGTCATTCTTAGCACAAATGTTCTTCGTCGTGCGGAAAGGACCCAAGCTAAAACGTTTGGCTGGTGATCTACCCAGACATAGTTTCCCGCCTACAGAAGTGAATTACTACTTGCAGCATTTGAGTTCGGTTCTACATTCCAACGTGCCTGCTACGATACAAAACATGTAAATATGCTATGAGTTAATCTTTAACTGAACGTTTTAAACAATATCAGCAGTGTTCGGTTCAAAAGGAAGTTTGTGTGGCTGGTTTTCCACCTTCAATCGTCGTTTTTCAAATTTTGGTCCTAAAAGTGCTTGATCCACCAATGTTTGGTGAAATTATAAGTTATCACTAATCAATTAAACTCTAAATAATGATTACTAGCGTTAGCTTTAAAGAGTTGTTTAATTGTAGCATAAGAGCACCTTTAAAAAGAGCACAAAATTATGTAAATGCTAACATTGTTGCTTTACAACAACATTTCATACTTAACTGACATGAACAACACTGTATGGTTAAAAAAAACTTTATTTGTAGCGCAAATTAATTCTTTAAAAATACAGAAGCCACGGCAATTTTTTTAAAAAAAATATTCAAAGCATATCATTCGTAATGTCCTCCACA
Source organism: Thermobia domestica (assembly GCF_964235325.1). Taxonomy (NCBI): domain Eukaryota; kingdom Metazoa; phylum Arthropoda; class Insecta; order Zygentoma; family Lepismatidae; genus Thermobia; species Thermobia domestica. The sequence continues at coordinate 236,916,593 of NC_137457.1, read as the reverse complement.
GTACAAAAGTAGGCACAAGTCAACGAAGACTTTCAGTTTTTGCATCAATTTTCGCAACATTCTTCTTACTTAACCAATTCCAAACAGTTATTTGCGGCAATGGGGATCGTGGTTCACTATGAGCTTATATCGCTTTAGTTTTCTTTCAACTTCACGAAGTTGCTGGGGAGCATTCTGCAATAGTTTCGAACAGTGAGACAAAATCGTGCAGAGATGAGATGCACTGCGAACATGTTGAATCAGCGTGTCTTGTGTAGATGAGATGGAGTAATGGTTCTAATTTTCTTTGTAAATAATACTTCATTACTGCATTCACATCATTTTTACCGCTTGAATTATCACATAATAGCACAACGATCTTTCCTAATGAAGGAACCATCTGGTTTATATACGTGTTGACCAGTGCTTTAAAAGTTTCATTCACGTTTGGTTTCAAATTCTCCATGCTAGTTTCTTGCCTCTCCCTTAAGACGATGAGATGCTATCACATCGTTTAAATGGATGGAAAATCTAAAGTGCTTCCGCTCTTGATCCTCTCAATGACTATTATTTCTCTCGCGTTTATGTACGAAATAATCAGTCGCTGGTGAGAGATTGACACTGTGGATTGTATGGAATCGGTATGCTAAGAGCTATTGGCAAGCCCGTTGACGACCGGATCCGATTTTATAAACTGCACTCGTCTCGAAACATTCTTTACAGTATCAAATCCGTCAATAAATGATATTGTGTACTCACTGAATGTTTTGTTCAAATCTAAAGGCAATGGACATCTTTTTCAATGTCACTTTATCGAAGGCCCTGCTTGTCAAAACAACAACATCAGTTTCCGCAGTACGAATGATAAGAGATAGAATCAGCCTGATGAAGGACCATACGCCTGTCCATTTCCTTCTGTTTCAGGGGCTTATATATTTCTTGTTTATTCTGTTAGCCGTAGTCAGTGTTGACTGCCCTTTGGTGGTATAAACATTTTTGTTTATATGTCTGATCATTTATATGGCAAAATCAAAATAACTTAATTCTCACAAGTGTTAATTTCCTAACTCATGTTGTAGCCAGATCAAGTTCAAGCAAAAGAGAATTTCTGGATCAACACTATGAAATAATTATGTATATATGTCGTTTATTAAGTACTTACCAGAGCTTCAAACTACAGAGGACATAAATTAGGCTTGTGTTAAAATTACCTGCTTTCGCAAGTTATTTAAGGTAATAGTATACATGAGAACGTCGTGATCTGCGTTTCTTCTGTGTTCTATTACCACTTCTACATGAAATACCATAAATTTTCTACGTAGTGCAATAGTAAGAAGTATCCATGTGCACAAGACATGCAATATGCGTTAATTCCCCCCCCCCCTTGCGCACACATAGTCATAGATAAAGTACAAGGGCACTACACATGCAGATATGAAGTACAGGTACGTTCTGTTTTATTTTCGTATCAGTCCATAAGTAAATCAAAGTCGCTTTGTTACCCCCTTGGTAAGTTCGTAGATACTCAATGAATAATCCCTGAAAGTATAAGCGTCCAGCTCCTTCGGGAACTGAAGCGGCTTTACGTATACTATATCCTTATTTAATTTAAAGGAAATGTAACCTGAAGTCTTTGATCTCGAAAGACCATTCAGGTGCTTAATTTTCATTATGTTATGAAGCGTCGAAGTTCATATTGTTTCTTTGTTGTCAACTCTCCAGCCAGGCTTAGGTACACGGATGATTAAGGCAAATGATTGTGATTAAAGAATTGGTAGAATAAGAATGTGGGAAGAAACGGAAGTACCCCAAGAAAACCCACATATACGATGTTGTCTGCCGTAAACTTATTTGGTCTGATATCGAACCCCATGCACCAAAAGTAAATGCTGTATCACTTAGCCGTCGTGCTCCCAAAACGTATTTTGGAGTGAAGAATTATCACAACTATATTCTTCTCATGGATTAGCGGGCTGATGTGCAGGCCCGTATCCACGGGGTATCTAGGGAGGCCAGGCCCTACTAAATTTTTATTAATTCTCCAAAAGTTTCCCGGTAGACTCACAAATGAACTATAATATGATTGGATCGGGCCTCCTAACTTCTACTGCACCCCTTACATTTTTTGGCTGGCCACGAGCCTGGTGGTATTGTGTATTTGTCATAAAAATATGAAATTTTGACCATAGATGCATCGCATTTTTGTGATTTTGTGTAGCATACTATATTAAGAGAGAGTAGAAATTCAAGAAACACTATTTCTAATTTGCACTACTGTTCCATTTAATTCTGTATTCTTTAAATACCTGAAAAAGCAGTTCTCGGTTCATCATAATGTGACACACATATCAAGAATGTATATGACATACACAATAAATACTTCAGAATAAGATGTTTAGCACAGTTGAGAATTTCTGTCTTTTGTGCTGTGATATATTTAATGAAGCAGGATTAGGGTATTTTATATCAAAATAAACAAACGAAAGTACACATATTATCTAACATGCTACCATGAAAAATCTAAAAGCAAGCTTTTTTCTTACCTCTATAGCACAAGAAGTAATAGAATCCATGCAGATTGTTCAAGATGTATACTTGTTTTAGGAAACAATTAAAATAATCGTAAGTTTTATTTCGTTTCCCAGAAATCGTCTACAGTTCTAATCGTCAAGACATTCTCCGTAATTTCTCAACGAGACTTCCACATCAAAAGTGCTCGTATTGTTTTATGAATACCAATAAATAATATGAATAAAGTTGGATTTTCTATAGAGAAACGTTGATTCTCTTTGTGGTGTGAAAATCCTTTTCAGACAACAAAATGTGTTCCAACATGTTGCTGTTGAAGCACCAATTTTACAGTTCCTGCATTTAATTTATACACGTTGAGAAAAGTATGTTTATACGGACACAACATACCTAAGATAATTAAAATATTACTATCGCTTTCGTTGTTGCATAAAATATTTACTTTAACAACTTCAACTTCTAATTCGAAAGCTTGTTTATTGCAGCCTAGGAGATTCAATAATAGAAATACATCGAGTCTGTTCAAAAATGTTTCTCAATGTGGCAACAAATAATTGAGGGATTTGATATACTTTTCATTATGTCCTACAAATATGTCTTTTGTTTCTAACATTATGAGGTAGAATGTCTCATTAAAATTTACTTTATTTAGAAACTTCGTCGTGAGTCATATTTAGAGATTCTGCAATAACAAAATCTTTTAAAGCTGGAAGAATTTTCCGAATTCACTTCAATTGTGGGAACTCAAGATCTGATATTTTAGTGAAAATCTTGTCATTGGCTGTAGTAATCATGTTGTCTTTTCTACTCCAAAACTGAGAGACAAGACCTCACAACTTGATCTGCTTTTTAGTGATAAATTTCTTGCAACCCAATCTTATCTGGCACAATAAGATTTGTAACATTAGATTGGTAATGAAACAAAATATACTGCGCAACACTTTTTAGAAGTCCTGTAGCTTCAATAGCTAACTCAATATTTACATGACCTAATTTCCCTTGAGAAATATACTCCAGCACAGATTTAAATAATTAACATTCTCTTGATTTGGTTTCATTGTTTCCAAGTACTCAGTCCATCTTTGATTCATCGACCTCTTACACTTTCTGTAACACTTGATTTTTTATTTTTTTTTTTCAAAAATCTGAACGGCAGCTTGAATGAATACAACTAACTGGTCTGTAAAGTTCTTCTTCTAAAAACTTTTGAACAGATCACATACATCCTGCCATCAATACTACTAGCATAACCCTGAAATTATTTCCTACTTTCGAAATTCTGCTTTTAGTGCAGTCAAAATAAGGTTTGAGGTAGGAAGATGGGATTTTCTGGAATTTGTTTGTGATCTCTTCCTCATTAACCTCCAGAAAATCAAAAAAAATCCAGTGGCGGGTTTTTCGACATTTTGAAAAAATAGTCTGCCATCTTGGATTTATCACATTCAGTTAGTTTATGCCACATAACTTCTGAACTTATTAGCTTAGAAGGATAATTCTTTCTTTATTATACTTCTAATATTATAGGCAATGTAACATGTTATTATCGCTTTTCTCCGAGTATCCATTTTTGTTTAATTTTACGATAAAGTGAAAAATTGGGATCTGTATTATTGGACATATTCTATTCATTGCCTCATACAACTTAACAGAGTAGAAATATTAAAAATGTGCTCAAATAAAGGTTGTTGGAAATGTCATATGCTTTAAAACGATGTATACAGTATATTGTCACTATATACAATGTCACAGATGCGCAATGGAGTTTTAAACGCCATCGGACTGCGCACAATTTCTGTAGAAACATACGATGAATGAATCATTTAACATGAAGAAAAAGATATGTAGTGATTTGAGATGGCTTTTCATTGCAATTTCCGGTAAGTATCAACATGCTTGGAAATCCCTCTAGTTTAATAAATAGTTCGTAAACAATGGCATCGGCAGGGGGTGTGTAAGATTCCTGAAAGAAGACTTTCGCACTAGCTTTCTGTATGTAGGTCTATGTGACATTTCTGGTTTCGAAAGGGGCGGACCCCGCGGACCTTCTCCTTGGGTACGTGCCTGCTCGTTACCAGACGTTGAATGCACCTTAAAGTTTTATCTATTAGTGCTTGGAATTATAAATTTAGGAGAAAATAAAAAGTGGTGATTTAAGCCAGAAATTAATTAAGAGAAATAAAGGAAAACATACTTAGCAGAATTATTTGAGATGAATTTTGTATCCGATTTACAGCAAATACCATCATATTCTCTTTCATGATTTTTACTATTTCAATATAAGTACTAGCTTTTATAATTGTGCTTATATTCTTCAACCGCATCTATTCAACCGCTTAACTTGTACGTACTAAGTATTGTACGTAGTTATAAAAAGGAAGACAATATACACTGATCTCCAGTTGAATTATAGATACCTACCTAATAGCATGTAACACCACCTTTCGCTTGATAACGGTAGCTACCCGTTACGTAACGGCAGGACTCCACGAAGCAACTGAAGTGTTGTTGTGGAATCTCAATCCATATCTGCTGCAAAGTCTCCCACAGAGATTGCAGGTAAGTTGGAAGAGGGTCGACAGCCGAAGGAGTGGTTCCATGGCGTCCCAAATATGTTAGATCGGATTGAGGTCCAATGACCACGTTGCCAGGAAAATGTTGCCAAATCAGAGGAGTGCTCATCAAGCCAGTTTGCTGCCATCCTGAAGCGGTGTGCCGGAGCATTGTCCTGCAGCAAGATTAGGTCACTGCCTGGATGTAGAAGCTGAACAAATTGCATGATATGGAGGTCCACAATATCGCGGTAGCGTTTACCTGTTAGGGACTTGTTTCACGTGTTAGGGGACCCATTTCAGTCCATTTAAACATGCTCCAGATGAGAACACTACCATCACCGGTCTGCAAAGTTCCCTGCTGTCACGATAGATCCATTTTCTCTTGTGGTTGGCGACGCACCCTTACCTGTTCATCGGTATGTACCAATGTGAAAATGTTCAGGCAACCCTTTTCCACATTTCCACAGTCCAGAGGCAGTGTTCATTTGACCATGCTAGACGTTGTTTCTTGTGTTGTGCTGTTAGAATGGATACTCGCGTGGGTTTCTATACCCCATGGCGAGCCTTTGGTTGCGAATTGTGTGACTGCTAACATGGCATTATTGTATTGCATTGAACCTCTCCGCGATTTGACGCACTGGGCCCGTCTAACGGCTGTTGCGATGTCTATCCCTGTCGACGACACGCCCCTGACCGCGGCAATGTGGCTGTGGTTTTACCCAGGTACTCACAATACACCCTTGACACTGTTGCCTTTAAATATCCGAGTGCCGCAGCCACTTCCGAAATCGAGCTATCCAGTTGTCTGGCTCCTAGGATTTGGCCACGGTCAAATGCACTCAGGTTCTTCGTCTTGTTCATCACAAACTGCACTGACACGGATACCGAGAGAGGAAGTACATGACAGCAGTACCTTTGTGATGCATTTTATTCATATGCACTGGTGGAGCCTCTGGAGAGCGGTTTCTGCAACTGTCCTGCTGTCTCTAATTCAACTTCTGATCAGTGTATATACTACCGTGAAAAGCCTTGCGATGATAAATGAACTTAAACGAAAGTTCTCAAAATACCAGTGTACTTTGAGACTTGCTTTTCTCGATGGCGTTTTGCAGTTGAATGTCCATAGTTTTCGTTAACTTCTTTCTCAAATAAGTTAGTTTTGGTGACAGCTTTATAATCACTTCCTCCACCTGCATCTTCAATTTAAGTAGTGCTATTACCACATCCGTGTCCACTATCCTGCCCAAATGATGTACAATATAGCTCTCTTCCTTTGCACCTAAAGTTGTTTCCGCAGTTCGCCTGGCAGTTGCATGCTATAAACTTCAACAAATCTTCTGGAACAGGTTGTTCAAATGTTGTTATAGAAAGAAGGCAAATCACCACAAATTCTTCAGCCCTATACAGTTGGAGTCATCTTTTGATTTTTACTCTGTTGAACTTGATATGACACATGGAAACTATGCTGATTTACAGAAGCTATTGTTGGAGACAGTACTGCTTAGTTAAAAGTGTCACTAATGCGTTATTTGCATACAATCCTTTTATACATCTACAATCCAGATTTTCTTTCTCTGCACATCTATATAATGCTAAGAACAGTTTTTCTCCAGCAGTCGAAACATCATCAGTACATGATGTTGGGTTGTTGAAAACATACATTTCTCGACGCAGTTCTTCATTTTTTCCCAGTATCTTGTTCGCAACTTTATTCTCTTTATTGTATGGAACAGATGTTGTATCACAAACAGTGAAGGCATGCGGAAATAAAATGCAGTTCACCATATATCTCAATGATCTCTGAGGTTTCGAAACTGTTTTATATCTTATGTGTTGGCTTCGAGCCATGAATAAACATGCAAGTCTCAGCTGTTGCGAGTGCTACAATCAGAATCAAAATATATGAATCTTCTCCCATTATTACTGACGAGCCAGATTTTACAAGATTTCTTGCGATTAACACAACTAATGTGTCTGCATCTCCAGGTAATAGATGTATAGCACAACCAGATTTCTCGAGATATTTCGTCATAAGTGATACCAATTCGGATTTGTTCTTTGTGTTAGAAAGAAATTCCTGTTGACTTAAACAAACAACGTGGATGTTATACTCAACGATTACGCGTATTCATGGTTTCTATGTTCATGTCCAGTGTTTTATATCCTTTACGCTAGGTCCACCATCATAACCATAGCCATAATCCATACTATACATTATTTACCATAATGTTTTGTGATAAACCTCACATATTGCTCATATAATTGGCCGCACAAATTATGGAAAACCAACAACTAGAGTTCTGGGACTGGTTTACTATAATATCAATTCACATAACATATTCTAATAGGTTTAATCTGTTTTTAAAAAATCGTAATCGATTTTTGTCGATTGATCGATTTGATCGATTTTTGTCGTAATTGCACTTCACTAGGGCTATTTATTCAAAACGGCACAAAGCCCGCAACTGGAATTTTTGCAAGATAATAACATGAGTAAAACATATTTCAATAGATTTCATTTTCTTTTTAAAACGTTCATGTCAAACACTAATTTGAATGCACACATAGACCTACATACAGAAAGATAGTACAAAAGTCTACTTTCAGGGTTCTTGTGAATCCCCTACCGACGCCACTGTTTACGAACTATTTATTAAACTACAAGGATTTCCAAGCATGTTGATACTTACCGGAAATTGCAATGACAAGCCGTCTCAAATCACTAAATATCTTTTTTCTTCATGTTAAATGATTCATTCCTTGTATGTTTGTACAGAAATTCTACGCAATACGATGGCGTTTAAAGCTTCATTGCAAATCTGTGACATTGTATATATGGGTGGATTGAAAAAAAAAACTATTTTTTCGAAATCGATAACGGTGCACACGGGAAAAGTTGTCCATACATAACAGTAGTTCACTGAATTTTTTTCACATTTTGCGGACAATGTGTTTCAGTGCTGCTATCGGTCTAAAGTAGGGATGGCCAAAATTTTCCGGAATCCGGATTCCGGAAATTTTGTTTTCCGGAATCGGAAAATTTACTTTCCGGAATTCGGAAAAATTCCGGAATTCGGAAAAATTCCGGAATTCAGAAAAATTCCGGAATTCGGAAAAATTCCGGAATTCAGAAAAATTCCGGAATACGGAAAAATTCCGGAATTCAGAAAAATTCCGGAATTCGGGAAAATTCCGGAATTCGGAAAAATTCCGGATTTCGGAAAAATTCCGGAATTCGGAAAAAATCCGGAATTCAGAAAAAAATCCGGAATTCGAAAAAAATCCGGAATTCGGAAAAATTCCGGAATTCAGAAAAATTCCGGAATTCGGAAAAATTCCGAAATTCAGAAAAATCCGGAATTCGGAAAAATTCCGGAATTCGGAAAAAATCCGGATTTCAGAAAAATTCCGGATTTCAGAAAAAATCCGGAATTCGGAAAAATTCCGGAATTCAGATAAATTCCGACATTCGGAAAAAAATCCAGAATTTAGAAAAACCGGAATTTTTCCGATTTTACTCTCCGGATTCCGGAAAGTAAAAATTCTGGAATTGGCCATCCCTAGCTAGTAGCTGTTAAAAGAGAAACACAATAATGAATATATATACTGTATTAGTTTCTTGTAGTTGGATATGTCTTTATCACTTACGTAGACAATTGCTACTGCAGTTATTTACTGCTTTATGAGAAGGTCTTATTTTCACACACAAAAAAGTCGCCGGTATGTCTCAAACATTATCGCGTTCCCACCTGCAGCTGCTCCAAAGCACTGCAAACTACTTTTTAATCAGGCGAAAGGCAGTGAAGGAAAAGAAATCTCAACAAATAATCTAATAACATTCGCTTATTGTCAACATACCTATAGTGAGCGCAGAAAGTGCTCGTACACCATGCATACTTTATATTGAAAACAGCTAGCATGAGAACGGGAGGTGGAAAATATATATATAACCAGAATTAAGACTACACATTCATACATTTTATTTCTATATACAAGAGAAAGGCCAAACAAAGACAATCACTGTTTTGCTCAGAAGAAAAGAGAGAATTCCTTTTTTGTAAACGCAAAAAGTCACCGTACACTTATGATTGAATTAATGCTTATAAAGTATATTACGTTATTTAATATTTTGTGGGATTACCCTGTGCGTTAATGATTGTCTGTAGTCTTCGTGGCATTGATTTCACCTGTAGTAGTTCGTAGTTCTGTAGCTTCGGGACTATAGAAGTCAGTGGAGAGCTTTTGTGAACGCGGCATTGAACCTCCGGGTTCCATAGGCCATAGAGTTAGTTAGTTAGCTAGTAGCTTCGGGACTGATTATGTCCCATTCTTCTTGAATAGCTTTTCTCAGGCCTTCTTTAGTAGAGAAGCTGTGCCTTCTGATTCTTGTCACCAGAACAGACCATAGATGTTCTATGGGGTTCATGTCTGGGGATTGGGGAGGTGTGCGAAGCTGTTTCAAGGTATTATAGAGTAGCCACAATCGAGTATTTTCCACTGTATGTTTGGAGTTGTTGCCTTGCTGAACAATAAATTGTTTTCTGCGCACTAGTATGGAGATTTTCCTTTAATATGTTAATATACACTTTGTGGATCATCACTCCATCGATAAAGTGGAGACGACCCACTCCTGAGGCACTCATACAACCCCAGACGAGCACGGACCCTCCTCCGTGTCTTACTTTAGGGACGAGATTTTGAGGATTCATCTTTGTATTCACCTTGCGTCATACCATACGCCTCCCATTGGATTCGATAAGATTAAATTTACTTTCGTCCGAAAATATGACCCTATTCCAGAAAGAAGCCTGATCCCTTATCTTTATACTCTTTTTCAAACTTTAGACCGCGTGTTTCCAGATCCGTTGCCAATTGCACAGCACTACTTTTCGGAACCTTTTTTCTTTCCCTAATAATGTAACGTTTATCTTGTTCACTCAACACTCTTGGTCTTCCAGTTTTTTTTTTTTTCCCGCACAGTGATAGAAACATTATACATCGCAATTATTGTTTGTACTGTTGAACGAGGTCTGTCTGCAAGGTTTGCTATCTTTCTCAAAGATTTACCCTTCTTATGCAATTTAATAATTACTTTTCTTGTCTCCTCATTTGTTTCTGTTCGGTTGCTTCCCATTTTTACAGCCCACCGTGCAGTTTTTTCACTCCTATTCACAACTAAACTCATTCTGTTATTCGTCATGCTATAAACAGAGGTGTATAATCAGGTGAATACTAGTGAACCCCAGTTGTGGTATCTTTGTTTCGTATTCGTACGTCAGGTGTACGATCTCTTTTTGCGTCTACTCTATACACTTTCTACGGAATTTATTTACTTTCTGACCATTAAACTTGTCTTCGTGGTTCTTTATTGATACATTCATAAAGCTTAGTTTTCATTATTCATATTGTGTGTGTTATTACACTTCTTAAATTTTCTGTTTCTTTTTCGCAGGCATTCTCGTTTCAATAGCGTAGGTGTACGAACACTTTCTGCGCTCACTGTATGTACAGTAAATACAAATTTATAATTTTTGACTTTACGAAGTATACAATGTAATTGTTCAATAATTAACATAAGCAGGCATTCATTAATTTATATTAATATAATAATTAATAAAACTAATAAGCGGGTGATTGATGACTCAGTGGTAGAGTTTTCATCTATGGTATTCTAACCCAGGACATGTGGGTTTTCGATGGCTAATTTTGTGTTCGAAAATTTTTCCGGTAGTAGGCCTACTCTTGGTTCCCTTTCTTATATTTGTTCCATCATCACTCATTAACGAATTTAGTTTATCAAAACTCTATAGCCATATATTCATTCTGTCCGTCAGTGAAACAAACAGTCTCAAGTACTATCTGATGGATTACCATCAATTTTGGACACGATGTACAGAGTCAATAGTTAAGAATCGAGTTCCCTGATGAATGTAATATTCAAACCGGAAGCGGTACAAATCAACCATTTCCGGTTTTAACGTTAATCATTATATAGTAAATATGGTAATAGATAGCGAGAAACGGTTTCCAGTAATCGACATATATAACATTCATGTAGATAGAATGTTACCCAATTTGTGCATCTGCTGAAAATAATGAGCTTAGGTATTTAGAGAGCATTTTCCGCTTTAGAAAATGTGTGCTTGGTAAAGAATGTAGAGAATTAGCTGAGTCAGGCACGTAGCTAGAATATGGTAATAGGAAGGGGGGTCTGTCACGAAATACTGTGGTTATTTACCAGGGGCTCAATCATTCTAAACTATTTTATTGGCAACATATATTGGTTCGTTTAGCCAAGATTTATAATGGAGGGATGATATGAAATACTGTGGTTACACACCAGAGGCTCGATCAATCTAAATATTTTACTGACAACATACCCATATTGATTGGTTAGGACAATAAAATGAGGATATATTAGTAAGTATTTTAATAAGAAGCTATGAAGATATCTTGAGTAAAAAATTATAAAAAAGTATTGAAAAAGATATAGTCTTCCGAGGTCATTCGAACGGTGTCGAGAATTTTGCGTCTGGGAAATTTGCGCCCTACCTCAAGAACAAGGAAAATTGCGCCTGCAATGTACCTCCACCGGGAAGTTTGAGCCCTGCGAAATAAAAGAACCTATTCGAGCTTACGCATTTGCTCGGAAGGGCTGACATTACAGCATAAACAATCCTTCCCCCACAACCATGCCATTTGTGATTTATTTTCATTGTGGCTATATAAGGGGAGAATAAACTTCAATATAAGCCAAAAGAACACAACGGATCAACGCAATCACTGCTTCTTCCAGAGATGATTTTGGGGGAACACTGGCCCTCCCAGAGCTCTCAAAGTGCCCCCTCGGAGGAGACCAAAATAATACGTCTATAATATAATAATAAATAGAATAGTACCAGCAGTGACCCCCTCCGGAATACTAAGTGTGCCCCCCGGAACATTTTTTCTGAAAGAACGACTGAACGCAATTGTGTGTTTGAAGTGTAATTCCAGCAAGTAAACACACTGTACATAGTTTTCTTGATAATATTACTGAACTGATTTTACATTCACTTTACATTTTCTTTTCTATATTTTGTGTCCTAAAAAGCCAAACAACTCGCAAGGATTGTGAACAGAGATATCTGGGTAGAGCCAAGCAGCCTTTTGTAGATTAAATTATACTCTTTGATTATATTAATAAATAATTATATATCAGTCATTTATACTTTTATTGTAAATTTTGTAGTATAATGAAAAATTGTATTTGTATGGATTGCCCTTTAGTGAACTAAAATTGTATATATATATATATAAATATATATATATTTTTTTTTCATTTGTTCGGAATATTATAACGGATGGAGTAACTCACTGAGACGATGAGAGGCAAGCCTAGTTCAAGTGTGAGTGGAAGTTACTTTACACAATACAAAAATAAGTTGAATTGTAGGGCGCTAACATCCCAGTGCAAATATATAGCCGGCGCATTTTCCCCTCTTTTTGCGGTAGGGCGCAAACATCCCAGTGCAAATATATTGCGAGCGCATTTTTTCCTATTTTTGTGGTAGGGCGCAAATTTCCTGGGCGCAAAATTCTCGCATTCAAGGGAAATATAATGTCCGTGAAGTTGACAAGCCACTTATATCAGACTCCAATTTCGACTTTAAACGTCGCTAGTGCTATGTTAGTGTTCGATAGTGACGCAAATCGTTAGCACTCCACAGATAACGTGTGCTTTTTTAAATAATGGATATGTCTTCTAACTGCATGCCAACACGCCCACTTCTAAGAATCATCTCAAAAATGAGGTTAACCGTTAGAGCAAGTAAGTGCTCATTAGTACCATTAACATTAACGTTAATGCCTCCATTGTACGGCCCTTTGAGTAATAATTACACCACGTATAGTCTCAATGGGTCCCTATACTCTCGCGAACATTCTGACGTGCCCAAGTTAGTTACTTTTTTTTGGCACTATTGTTTATCTGTTATTGTTTATTGTTTATTGCTAGTCTGCAGAGTAGTCCTTACATTAATATGCTATTGTCCTTGATAATCATTGCGTATTTACAAGCAGTTTGTTATTACTGTTAGAAGATATCAAAAAACAACAGATAAAATCTACTACTTAACGGTTCATATTTTTCTTTTACACTACACAAACGATTAATAATAATAATAATAATAATAATAATAATAATAATAATAATAATAATAATAATAATAATAATAATAATAAGACTATTCCAGCATAAAAGTTATCAATTGCATCACACTGGCAACAAGCGACGCATATTTTAACTTCATAAAAATTCGTTTCTCACGATTTTCTGGAAAACTACGTATGATATCTTCATTCTGTCAAGTTGTTTATCTCAGTGTGATATGTCTTACATCTGGACAATATCACAGTAAAACAAAAATTAAATATTAGGAGTGCATCGTACTTTTGGACTACATCTCATTAACCATGGGAAGATTGAGTAGTGTATACTTTAGGATGTAAGTTTCAGCTTAACTTGCATCATACATTCTTAGGATTACAAAAAGGAAATTTGTTCGTTTGCATTTGAACAAAATTCTTAGGATTACAAAAAGAAAAAATAATTTTTTCTGAATTCCGGATTTTTTCCGAAATCCGGAATTTTTCTGAATTCCGGAATTTTTCCGAATTCCGGAATTTTTCCGAATTCCGGAATTTTTCTGAAATCCGGAATTTTTCTGAATTCCGGAATTTTTCCGAAATCCGGAATTTTTCTGAATTCCGGAATTTTTCCGAATTCCGGAATTTTTCCGAATTCCGGAATTTTTCCGAAATCCGGAATTTTTCTGAATTCCGGAATTTTTCTGAATTCCGGAATTTTTCCGAATTCCGGAATTTTCCCGAAATTCGGAATTTTTCCGAATTCCGGAATTTTTCCGAAATCCGGAATTTTTCTGAATTCCGGAATTTTTCCGAATTCCGGAACTTTTCCGAAGTCCGGAATTTTTCCGAATTCCGGAATTTTCCGATTTTACTTTCCGGAAAGTAAAAATTCCGGAATTGGCCATCCCTAGTCTAAAGGTTTGGAAAAGCCAACATAGGCAACACGCATTACAGAGTATGTAAACAGTCTGTTTTATCTTCCAATACGGTTGGGAAGAGCATATTTCACTATGTAATCGTTCTTCAACTTTATGTGCTATACTGACATCAACAATATGTGCAGTTCTTTTCCTATTTTAACCATAAAATTGCTTATAATAACCCAGAGCTCAAACGGGGAGGTGACTGCACGTCCTGCTCCGCCATGCAGCACGAGGTGCTAACGATGAGGCATAAAAAGGAAATTATTGCCATTATCATAAGGCCAAATATATTCGAAAATATAATATGGCGGAATCATCAAAGAAATCAATCGAGGTGCTTACGTTAACGCATATACAAACTAATATGGTCATTATGAGAAGGAAAAGTTTAGTCAGAAATCCTAATATGGCAGTATGATCAAAGAAAACAATCGATGTGCGAACGATAACGCATAAAACAATATATCTGAGGTGCTAAGGATAACTCAAAAAAGGAAATTATTGCCATTATAAGAAGGCCAAATATATTAGTAAATCTAATATGGCAAAAATGAGGATCGATTTTTTTTTATGATGCCGCCATTAAATATTTTCGAATATATTTGAACTTCTGATAACTTAACAGCACTGAGTTTATAACTATGTGAAAAAGTTAAATTAGTGTTAAATTAGTGTCGATACCGCATAGAAAGAAAATCAGAGCTATGTGCAGTATCATAAAAATGAGGATTGATTGTTTTCTATGATGATACCGCCATATTACATTTTCACATATATTTGGCCTTCGTATATATTTGGCGTGAATCATTCCCGTTAGCTGACGGTGACATGCCTTCACATAAGCGAAGAGTCGCGAAGTCCTTCTTTAGTTTGGCTTCTCAAATTCATTGAGAAAAGTCTACACAACATTGTGGTTTGCGATTCGACGGCATTCTTCTTGCAGTGACGGGGCGCGACACGTGTGGAAGATCGGCCAGCTTTCGTCAGCAATTTTACCGGATAATCTGAAGAAAAAAGTCTTTCGGTACTCCAAACAAATGGATTTTTCTCATATCCTGAAAATATGTTGCTAGCGATGATCACCGACTCTTCTCAAGTTGTTCGGACTCTTGGATGGAGAGGAGTAAAAATGGCCTGCGCTATGACGCCCAAGAAATCCATTCGAGAGTTTGTCGTGCCTGACATTAGCTTTGAAACTGATTATGATATGATAAGCTAGTCCTCCGTGAAAGTAACTGAACCGCTCTTGACTAAAGCACTTACATCGTAAGAAGTAGGAGAAAACATCAAAAGTGTAGTAGTCTAGCTAAATCATTAACGGAATCTCCATGTCATACCCAGGCAATAGAAAGAATGTACAAGAAGCTACTGTAGCAACCTGACAAGAAATATGGATTTTCAGAAACAGACAGCTTCATTCGAGCAAGACTGCTGTCCAGGAAAAATATTCCCACTTTTGAGTCGAAACAATACTTCATCATCTAAACTTTAGGCCATAACAACATCTTTATTGTCTACTGGGTAGATGGGTCAGCGAAGCACGACGTGCAGTCACCTCCTCGTTTAAGCTCTGGGTTATTTTAAGCAATTTTATGGTTAAAATAAGAAAATTACTGCACATATTGGTGATGTCAGTATAGCACATAATGTTGAAGAACGATTACATAGAGAAATATGTTCTTCCGTACCGTATTGGAAGATAAAACAGACTGTTTACCTACTGTGTAATGCGCGCGGCCTATGTTGACTTTTCCAAAACTTTAGGCTGATCGTGGCATCGGAAGACATCGTCCGAAAATGTGAAAAAAGGTCAATGAACTACTGTTATGGGTGGGCAACTTTTCCCGTGTGCGCCGTTATCGATTTCGAAAAAAAAAGGTTTTTTCGATCCACCCTATTGTATATAGTGCCAATATGTACATTGTTTTAAAGCTTATGAAATTTACAACTTTTATTCAAGAACTTTTTTCATATTTCTACTCTGTTAAGTTGTATGAGGCAATGAAAAGATAATGTCCCCTAAAACAGATCCCAATTTTTCACTTTATCCTAAAATTATGCAAAAATGGTTACTCGGAGAAAAATGATAATAACTTACAAAACACAGTTCTGACCAGAGCAGAATGAAATATATTAAAAACTATACATACAATGTGTTAGTTTCAAGGACCTAACACATTGTAAGTATAGTGTTTAATATATTTCATTCTACTCTGGTCAGAACTGTGTTTTATTTGTTGCTCTACTTATCCAGAGCCATGGAGTTTGTTCATTATGATAATAACGTGTTGCATTGCTTAGGATATTATAAGTATAATAAAGAAAGAATTATCCTTCTACGTTAATTAGTTTAGAAGTTATGTGGCATAAACTAAGTGAATGTGAGAAAACCAAGATGGCAGACTGTTTATTCAAAATGTCGGAAAACCTGCAACTGGATATTTTGGGAGCATTTTCTGGAGGTTAATGAGGAAGAGATCACGAACAAATTGCATAAGGTTCCATCTTTTTATTCTAAATGTCTAGGTTTGGCCCGTTTTTGATGTAATTTGACTGGACAATCTAGGAAGAACTTTAAATAAGTTTGCTAGTATACTTTCAGATGATAAATCCGATAATTGAAAACAACCCAATAGGTGTTCATGCACGTTACTTTCTCTCGCAAATGAAATAACCACTACAAATTTTCCATACCAGAGAAGTTTCGTGTTTCGAATGCTTTTAAGCAAAAAAAAAAAAAAAAAAAAAAAAAAAAAAAAAACTGTGATTTACTTTAATCGTATTCTGCTATTATTTTGTGCAGTACCATCGCTATCAACACATCTATTATTTCGTTCTAAACTTCAGGTTACATATATTAATTTGAGGAATATAGCAAAGATAATGTTTCCTTTAGAGCAAAAAGTGTTTCTAAGTGTTTCTCAAGAAGAAGAGAAAGGAAACGAATACAAAGTTAGGGTAAAATGTACTGGTGAATATTGGTTTGTTTGTTGATTATTTCAAGTTTTTGTGTTGATTTCTCTAATTTAGTTGTTGTAACAACGAATAGATATTGATTTCGGTTGCTAAGAGGTAGTATGGTATCCAGTGTTTCTTTCAGAAACAGTGCTGCGGGGGGGGGGGCGTGCTGGTTCCGTTCTATTTAGTATATATTATACACGAAATAATTTGGTCTCCTCCGGTGGGCACTCTGAGAACTCCTGGGTGGCAGTGCCCCCGTAAAAACATGCCTGGAAGAAACACTGATGGTATCTACGTACTTTATTATTGACATAATGAAGATATAACAGACTAGAACACCGAACTATAAGGATGTATGTAAGTTTTCAATTTTGCATAAGGAAAATAGCTACAATATAGTGAATACTAAGACTACTATAGTTAATGCGTTTTCATTTATTCAGTGAATAGTGTATACTAGCGTGACAATTGTTTGCTACAAAATAGAAACTGACGAACTCTGGCAGTATATAACTGATTTAAGGTTATATACGTGTGGTGGTTCCGCAAAGGAAAAGCTTTTGAGAATAGTTGGAAGTAGAAGTATAACTGTCTCATCTACGTTATAAATCTTTTGTAGCCAAAAGAGATTATATTTTGTTACGTTATAACAAAAAAGTGTATAAAAATACCAAATTTAATGTTCAAGAAAATTGACATAGTATTAGTGTGGGGGTTGATGATAAAACTATGATAGCATCTGAGTCCATAACGAATGTGATCCATCTTATTCGGCAACTTGGATAGCAAATGGACTTAATGACTCAGCAGCTAAATGACAATTGTAAACAAGACGATGTTAAAAACGGACTAATGACAATAGATAAATGCTAAATGGGAAGAAACGAATGCACAGATACATTCCAAATGGGAAGAAACGAATGCACAGATAAATGCCAAATGGGAAGAAACGAATGCACAGATAAATGCCAAATGGGAAAAAAGAATGTACAGATAAATGCCAAATATGAAGAAACGAATATTAAAATGGAATAAATTATTCATAATTTTTCGGCTGTCAGGAGTTCTGTGAAAACAGTAGAAATTCAAGTCAATGATCACTCGTACCAGATCCCAAAACCCCAAGAAGTGCAAATCCTCAAGGAGAAGTTTGTGACAACGGATGGCAATCAGCACCATCCCACTGTGAATGCAGTTGTACCACTATCATTAGAAATAATGAATATAATGAACTTCACATGTAATTATAGATTTGGGATAATTTCAGAAGTAGAAAAATACAAGGTTCCATACTAAGAAATAATGAATCAAACATTATGCAAAACTCTAAACAAGAATGTGCTGTTCAATGTAACCTAATTGAATCATTGAGCAACGGCATATTATACTAAATGTCGCTGGATAAAACCGAGTCAGCAACCTATTGTAATGGCTATGAAAACGATTATATATATTCCAGTAATAATACTTTAAATTCGTTTTGTGACTTTTCTGAAAATACAACTATTCTGCAGTTCGTGGTATGTTTTCTTATAATCCTGAATCGATTGCAAAAAACGAACTGTCGCTATATAATACTATTATTAAGGTACTTGAGTTCAAATTGAAGAAATACAACGATATATTATAGTATAAAAGTAATTTAACTTAATTTTATTTAAAACATCTCTTGTGTTTGTTAAATTTTACTATCTTGCAAAAGTTTAAAAAGAAATTGTGTCATGGAGTCTATTCACATTAATTATGATTCCTAGTTTTTCTTATGAAACAAGATACTGCAAGCTAGTATATTACATCAAAAGAACTTACGTAACAAGACGGTTAAATAACTGTCACTAAATCAGCATCTTAACTTCAAAATTGTATCAGCGAATGTTTGTAATATTGTAAAATCATTTTACTCATATTTTCCAGTATTTTCTTAGGTTGGCATAATTTAAAGTTCCTGGAATTTTGAGACCTGAAAATTTTCAAGGCTTTTGGTCAGCAGAATGTTCTTTCTCAACTGAGGATCCACGTGCCTGCTGAAGTCGTTGCCGTCTGAAAGACTTCTTTGAAAATCGGCAATCTCACATTTTTCGGTCATATAAAATGTTTTCTTCAAAATTTGCTGTGTGTAGAGGAGAGTTGAAGAGAGAAACGTGAGACGCGGACAGAGACGTAATTCGTGTCACTGAAGTAAGATCTCGGAGTAACTTCAGAGTATGGATAAAGAAACAAGTATATACTTTAATCAAATAAACAAGTTTCAGAATCGGTACTTTCGCAACAATTTTTATAGAGGTAGTTGGTGAGTACTTAAAATTAAATGCCCGTATCCTAACTCACTCCATAAAGGTTCTTGCCTGAGTACCACAGAATTCTGAAATATGTATTTTTGGATAACTCACATGTTCCTAAGTGAAGTCTTGACCATACTACAATAGATCCCATAGTTTCCAAGCTATGAGCCTTTTAAGTTCATTTTTTCATATTTTCGGCAGCCTGTAACTTCGAAATGAAGCATTTGTACACCCAGGTAGGTCTATACTTTTTGTCTTATCTTGTTGTGAGGTATCACCTTCAACCGTCCGTGTTGTTTTGAAACACCCTGTATCTTACCTTTTCCTATGGCGGTAAATGTTGAAACGAATAATGGTTAACTTGATCCACTTCTGGTTTGGAAAGATGGTTGATGGGAAAGACGGACCTTATTCTTGGTAAGCTGAATCAATTGCTGAAGACGATTCTCAATATTTTTTTTATCGTTTTTGGTCTATTGAAATTAGTACTAAAATCGTAAGTAATATTCAAGGCCTTGAGAAGCTAAACTGTTTGAAAAAAAGACGTTCATGCTTATCTGTTACAGTTTCATTTGACAATGAACGTTGAAACAAGAAATAAATAACTTGAACCTATTTCGGTTTGAAGAGAAAGTTATCGGAGGAGATATAACGCATCCTTGGGCGGTTGGTACTGCTTTTCCTCTGATATCCGTCGAAGACGGACTTACGGACAAAGCCAGTCTATAAGACTTCCGACACTTATGCATAGCATAGTTTGGAAGTGCCAGATAGTGACAAATAAGCAAGTTTTATGAGACTTCCAAATTATGCTTCACGTACGTGTCGCCTTTGTACCTCTGTCTGCCGACAGATATCAAAATAAAAACAATGAGATTCGTCTTTCGCAAACCGATTCAGCATCTCAAAGGTAAGACTCCATCTCCCCTGATTATTCTCTATTCAAACCAGAAGTGATCCAAATCAGTCATTACCAGTTTGTTTATCGCCATAGAACGAAAACAGTAGTAGATAGTGAAAGACCATCATTTGCAAATGACTCAGCATCCATAGACAACTCATCATGAGTATCCATAACATTCTATTAAAATCGGAAGTGGTTCAATTTTACTATTACTTCCGATTTCAACGTTTGCTCCTATAGAACGTAAACGGCAAGAGGTGACGAGAAGAGGCTTTCGCAATGGGTTCAGTATTTTCCTGCAATGTGCAGTGTGTCACTTTTAACATTTTTACAACTGCCAGAAATATAAAAATATAAAGTTTTAGTTGTACACTTTTGTAGTCAAAAGAATTGTGTTTTGCAGTAAATTAGTCATTTTGGGGGGAAAGTTTTGTTTCTGTTTTTCATATACTGTTGAATTGAAATGATTGACTTTTCTTTCTGCTAAAATCCCGGTAAGACTGTGAGAAAGTTCTGTTCAGGGGTGAATCAAGTGAATTTATAATGGATTTCTCTATGTAAAGGAATGAAGCTTGACTTTAGTCTGAATACGTCTGTGTCTATGATAAACAAGTTTTCTAAAATGCAAGCAAAGTACACTCATGTCCAAAATGATTGTCGTATATCTATACCTGTCTTCCTGTAAGAATATAATTTGATAATGATTTTGCATGGTACTTTTAATACTGATACTATGTGCATAATCGGGTAAAGTTCATAGAAGAATTATAAATACTAAAATTAGAATGAGTAAAACAAAATGTTTCTAAATGGACAGGAAAGTTTTATTTTCGTGTTGTTGTTCTTATTTACTCTTCTTTTGACATGAAATTTGCCACATACATGTCTTTGCTGATTATTCACATACCAACATTACAAGAAATACCGGGCGAACTCGTTATCAAATTATATTTCTACAGCAACATATTTATAGACATACGACAATAATTTTATAAACATAAGTGTACATTCGGAATCATATAGTTGGAGATAAGACGTTGTGTGTGTTCTTAAGACAAGTAGTGGTAGAAGTTTGTTTTCAATACTGTGGTAGTTTTTAACAATAACAATAAAGTGTTTTGTGGAAGAGGTTTCTTTTAAATTGTTATATACTTTTTTTTAAAGGGTGCTTCCGTGCTTTTAAAAGAAATTATCGAATATCTTTCTAAGCATGGCACTGCACAATATAAAAAAATGAATTGGGAAATGCAGTGGGCCTTCCGCTTAAATATCATTCTCAAATTTTGCTGGACCACATATTACTTACAAACTGCTTTACAATTTCTATAATTACTTCAGAACATGTTTAACAAAATGTCCAAGCACGTTCTGGAAATATCCCATCATATAACATCCCATTGATGACCTAAAAGGATCTTCCACGCGTATCTCATAAAGTCCCACTGATGTAAACGGGATCTCCACGGGATGTCGTGAGGACGCCCTCTTTTTTGGTGGAGCATCCTGAGGACATATTCCTTACTCCTTTCCTTTTCTTTTCTTTCTTCTATTTTTCGTTCTTTCTTTACTTGATATTAGTGGAAGACCCGGGTTCAATTCTCGGCGGGAGCTCATGTGGTTCGGATTCCATATTAATCAGTAGGTCCCGTCTCATATAGCCTCGCTTCTGAAAGGGACGTTAAACTCCGAATCAACTCAACTCCGCTCTTTTCTGGATATTAGGGATATTTTCAGTCTGGCACAGACCTGGTGTTGAGCAATTTTAAATTAGACCGTGGTGTTAATTTGAAGTAAAATAAAACAACGCGATAATATTAAGATATGCGAAATTGTGAACAACGACGTAATATTTTTTTCAGAATACAGTCTATACTATTAGCAACATCCCACAGCTAGTTAACACAGGTCTTTTTTTTAATTTTACACCCTATCACCCGATCATTTTGATGGGTTTTAGTGTACTACAAATCAGATTAAATCTTATTTCAATAAACCGAAGAATTAAAAATATCAAATTTTAGAATCCATGATAATCGAATAAAGGGTGTGAAAATTTACTTGGCACACCCTATAACTGGTCATAGGATTCCAAGCCAAGTGTGTCTATGATGAACAACAAGTTTTACTAGTATTTTTTATATTTCGTTTGTTCCTACCTACAATGCCACTCCACTAATTATTTCATAAACTCTTACCTTTATTTATCATCCGCTTTATTTCGCCGAAAAGACTTACAGGTAAACGTTGAAATTAATATTAGTAACGTTATTTTATTTCATTTTCATTTCGAATAATATAGTAATCATCAAGTTACATTTCTGAAACTACTTAAGTTATTGGCATACAAATAGTTTATGTCAAGTGTTGTGGCCATTTAGATAACAGTTTAACGTAATTTTCGTCAGAAATTTTTCAAAATATTATATTTAGGCATTCAAGCACCATCATCTTGCAATGGGAGTGTGTTGTTACATCAAGCAACTGTTAAAAATACAAGAATCAAAATATAACTTAGTAAGTAATTATATTTATTATTAATATAAACCCAAACCTTGAAGCAAGTAACCATATTCGTTTCGTGTCAAATAATATTGACATCGTTTCTTTTATTTCTTATGTAATTGTATTTATATTCCATTTTCATCTTATATTCTACATATCAAAGGAAACATTCTAAATTATGTTTTGTTTATGCTAAAGTTGAAGGGCATAATTTTAAATAATCTTTTTCGTTCTAAAATGTAATTTGTGTATTAACGTTGACTTATTCGTGTATGATTACCTGATCCATAGCTCGGATCATATACCGGGTTTATTTTGTCTATTTATTCGTGAATCCACTCGGTCTCGAGGTAAGGAATAAGTGACATACCGTTCTGGCTTACGTTCTCTTTCCGAATCATCCGTTGATTTAAAAACTGCTTTTTACCCTTGTCAGAGGTTGGTCATAGATATATACTTGTTGCCAATCAAGATTGATCTGTGAATTACGAAAACAACATACGTTTTCAGCTTCATACTTACGTTTCTTCTGAAGACCAGAAACCACCAATGCCTGAAAAAATAAATAACAATTAAATTAGTCTAAAGAAAAGAAAAGCAAAAAAAATTGTGATATATATATATAAAGGATCGCCTGATTCCAGGAAGATAAAAGGATCTTTGTCCAAAGGTGTGTATGTTTGTGTTTGTGTGTACACAGATTGGTCACTAAAATAGTAGAAAGTTAAACACAACGTCAGATGAGTGGATTGGCAATGGTCAGGAGATGACAGTAGCACCGTACTACTCCTTATTAACGCAAAATTCTAATACGTGACAAACAATAAAATGGAAATTGAACTGAGCATATGTTGATAAGGAAACTTTCCTGGATTTCCAAAGAGGAAAAATTGTTGGTGCTCGGTTGTATGACGTGAGCGTGATGAGAGTGGCAAGTGTGTTTAGAAGTCACGATAGAATCTCGAAAGTAATGGAACTTTACAAAACTCAAGTCAAAGACAAGTCAGTAAAAAGGAACAGTAATTGAAATATAATTTGAGGTTATAGTTTCCACCAACCACTAACCCTTTTGTTATTTTGGGATATTTAAGGTAATTTTAGACTGTTAATCAAGTAGCTCCTGCAAAATTACTATTTATCCTAGGATTTTGGTCCATACCTCATTCTCTTCAGAATAAGGGTATCTTCCGTACTGCACCATTCGCATGTCTGTCATATACCGGGAAAGGGGAATTCGAGAAAAATAGATTCTTTCTGAATAAAATCCCTTTTTCAAAAGTTTAGACTGCGTTCTTTACCGGCCCTGCGTTAACGTACAGATCTCCGAATCACTTGAAAAACACTAAACCGTTCGCGTAATAAGTGTGCAAAATATCAATCTGATATCTTCAAAGTTAAAGAAAGAGAAATATTTCCGCTAGGCATGAAACATTAAATAATCTAGGAAACTAAGGAGGTAAAAATTAACCCTTATAAAAAGAACATCAGATGAAACAGAAACTTCTACTTATTTAATGATGATAGTGTATGCAGTTTCTGCCATGGAATCCCGCCATTAGACAAACATTCAGAAGTTTGCCATTCGCTGCTCATGTACATAGTCCTTTTGACCTTTTTTTGATACACGTGTATTCTATTTTATGGCCATGTCAGTGAAATACATATATGCGTTTTTTACTCACATAATCCTTTCTGACAACATTTACGAGTGATTAAAATAAGTCTTTTGCGTTCTACTCTTGTAACCCAAAGACATGACCTCATAAGTCACACCAACTTGACGAACTCCTTCTTCACAGAAATGTGTCATGTTTCGCAATGCATGTACGACTGAACAATAAACAATTCCAGCAGTAATAGTGTTAATCAGAGTTTTAATACACACTCAGAACCGTCGTGCTATTGCGTGGCAATGCATCTTTTTCACAGCCTGTGTTCACAATCATAGTCCGCGACGACTTACATAGGATAAATATATGGGGTTGCTTTGACATGCGAAACTTCTGATAAGATGGCATAAGGCTATAGCACAAATCTAATTTTGCCGTAAATATAAAATATACATCGCTCTTTACTAGAAACGTCTAATATTGTTGGATTGTCCACCCTATTTTAAGCCACAGGGTGTGTTCATATGTATCGGATGCCCAAAGAAACCTATGATACGAAGTATTTCCCACCCAATTTTTGAACATGGTGGCGGCTTTGTGATCCTGGACAAAAAATCCTGGATTTCAGTGGATCCTCTGCTGAGCTTACTAGCTGCGTCACTGGGGGATAATGTTAATCCAACGGACAGATATTGTTGCCTGGCAAAGACACCATACTTGTGGATGATGTTGATCCCACTCATACAGCTGGAGTTGTTGCTGCGAGGTCTGAACACCTCCTTTGAGCTGCCCAATGTTGAACCTGAATATAATTGGACTCTGTGGTCCGTTTTGGAGATACGAATTCGCTTCAGATTTCCCCCTCCCACCCTCTTTCTCAAAACTAAGTCCCGTACTGAACATGGAACGGTGTAATATTTTATTGAAGAAAGAAATTCTGACACATCAACTCTGTTCACGCAAATAGAAATGTTTTTGTGTGTATGTATGTGTGAGTGTGTGTGTGTATGCTTAAAGAAAAGAATAGAAATACATGTTGACTAGTCATTTGTTAACACTGTTGTCCCAAGACCATTACAAGCAACTATTAAAGCTGAGTTGCAAATGATGCGAAGTAAACTACATACATCTTCTTTCCGTCTTTCATTCTTTCCCCCGCAAGAATGATCAATATAGAAATGACAGTATATTTCGATTAGTGGAAATCATCCGTTCTGGACAACAATTTAGAAGGTGATAGAACTTTACAAGCTTAGTACACGTATGAAATATTTTGATGTATAGGATTTCAAAACCAAACTCCACCAAACTCGGTATGACATTGTAGGTTAATGAGCATAGTATGAAATATTATGGAATGCAGGTAATTAGTTTCCGAGTTATTGTCTATCGAATTCACTGAATTTTCTGTTTCACTATTTATTGTTTCTTCACTGTTTCACTGAATTCACTGTTTCGTCACTGAATGTTCACCAAGAAATTAAACTGAAATGCAATTGATGGAACTCATCTCATCTTGACCAAAGCTCCGATTGTAATAGAACTAAAAAAAACTTAGTACACACTTTAAATATACTGGTGTGGAGACTTCTGGTTCTTATGTTAGAACTTGCTATTTCTGACAATGTATGATGAAGCCAATGTGTTCAGTTGATTTAGGGAAACTTACACAGTTATCACTTTCAAATAAACGTTTCTTTGTTCAGTAATTTATAATTCTAGTTTAAGTTATTTAAGATATTAAAGCTGATATTAACCAGCTAGTTGAATAGTTACGATTTCAGCGGCATGTTGAACGGGTAAGGAGAAAAGTACCTTCGGTTCAGTTCTCGGAGTAATAAACTAAAAGAGCTGTTGAGGATTGAGTAAGTGCAGAGTGAACAAGAAATCAGAAAACATATGATCAAGGGTAACTATAACGTGTCGACGTTGATGTGGACAACAAAAAGACGTAAGTGCATTCTAACGAAGATGCAGGGTTGATCTATAGATATGTTCCTAAACGCAGAGGGTGTTACTCATTTATATGTGAAAGAAATAGACAGAAGACAGCCGTATGCAACAATTATCACACAGGTAATCGCATAATACCATGAGATAACTGACATCTTGTCTATATAACTCTGAAACACAGTTTAGCATTGTTCAAAGTGTTACGATTTCATAAGCTCACGGTAACGGGAGAGGACTTCTCTGCGTTGGTAGTTGGACGTTATATTATGAACACAGTATTGGTGACACAAACTAAATTGCTTTAGTTTCCATTGACCTAGAATATAAAAATCATAAATGACAATGGGCTCTGAACATATTTGCCGGAACGATGAGTTGGAGATGGTCGTGTTTTGAGACGAATTCAGTTTCAGTCTATCCTTCAGTTGTGGTCACACAGACGCTATCGTGGTAGAACAATCTGATAAGCT
This sequence comes from Thermobia domestica, assembly GCF_964235325.1. NCBI lineage: Eukaryota > Metazoa > Arthropoda > Insecta > Zygentoma > Lepismatidae > Thermobia > Thermobia domestica. Next base: position 236,889,798 of record NC_137457.1, on the reverse strand, counting down.
GTATTGTTGAGCGTCATTATGGAGAAAAGGCGAGAGTGATCGCCATCATGAACAACACGCGATACCGATTGATACTTATAAAGGACAATTTAAGGAGTAGTAGGTTTTTCAGGGAAGTTCTAGAATCCGATACGGTAACACTTCTTCCATAAACTAAAGATGGCATATACAAGGGGGGAGCATTTTCCTGTATGGTGGCATGACATTTCGCCCATCGAACACGCGTGAGACATAGCTGGTGGGCACCTTGTTGTAAAAAAAATATTGATGTCTTGTACACTCGCATACAACAAGCACCGCAATAAAACGAATTTATGTGGGCTACAGTGCAGAATTTATTTTGAAGATGCAAGAGTTGAAAAGTGTAACACGATAGACACTCGAGTATCATACACATGAGAGCTAACCGCTTCAGTTGACTTTTAGGTCTATATCACCCTGCTTATTTCTACATTGTTTTGTCTTCTTACTGGAGGGCTGAACCTCCTAGTAACTGTGAATAATTAACACTATCAAAACGAAACACGTGAACCTCTTAACCCTCTAATTGACAAGCATTTATAGCATTACCATTATAATATTTAGTATGTTTTTATGGTTGAGCCATGTATTCCTGATCATAATTTCGTAATTTTTAAAGTATTTTTGTACTTTGGTTACAAAATACAACACGTTTATTTCAAAGCAACATTACCATAAAATAGGCCTTATATGTAGCTACTGAACAGAATTGCCCTATTATGGTCAAATATCATAAGAAAACTCTCAGTAATTACCAACAGTTTCGTTGAAATATTTTCCTGCAGAGCAAGAAACTACAAATAAATTAACAAAGAAAGAACTTTCGCTGAACGTAGGAGAGATAATGCTTCTACGATACTAATTCGACTTTTCCCTGTTGACGAAGATTAGAAGTATCTAAAGAAGCGAGCCGCAAATATATACTCTCATGCCCAAAATTATTGTCGTGTCTTTAAATATGTTGTTGTAGGAATATAATTTGATAACGAATTCTCCCGGCATTTCTTATAATGTTAGTATGTGTATAATCGGCAAAGACATATATGTGGAACATTTCATGTAAAAACAACAGAAAATAAGAACAATTAAACGAAAATAAAACTATCTTGTTCATTTAGCAACATTTTGTTTTATTCATTCCAATTTTCGTATTTATAACTATTTTGTTATGAAATTTACTACAAATATACATTTCCCGATTATACACATAGTGTTAGTATTAAAAGTACCCTGCAAACTCATTATTAAATTATATTCTTACAAGAAGACAGTTATATATATGCGACAATCATTTTGGACAAAAGTGTACATGAATATTGTATGAAGACAATAACGAAAATTAAATGATCACTGAAGTTATAATTCCTGCGGATATCGCAATAGAATGCAATGTTGCTTGAGAGCAACAGTGCCAAATAAAGGGTTAAATCATTCGATTCCAACCTACTTATTATACACAAACTTTTGCTGAAGTTTCTCCATTATTTCTGACACTATTTTACTAATCTGTATTTAATGGACAGACTGGGCAAAACTGGCTATCTACAAGATACCGTATATTACACAATGATAGATGTTTTAATAGTTTCAACATTTCAATGGCATTTTGCTTTCTAAATATTACTTACATTAAATTAATGCGGAAGAGGTCAAAATAGTTTCACACAAATATAAACATAGATAACGTACAAATGTCAGAAACAGAATATGAATAAGAGGGTAATGTAAGTCATAAGTAATATGAGCATAAGTAATATGAGCATAAAAATACGGGTTTGTGGCTTTTTTGTCAGGAATATGGGGCATAATCCTTGATGCAAATTTAGATTTAGACAAAATTTAATTGTTGATAAAGTTAGTAATAGTTGTTATTTTCATATAATTTCTAAGGTCACAATATGTATTCATTTATTTTTTCATAAACACATTATAGGTATGTCCAGTTGTACTGCACATACAGATGTACATAACTATCAAACATACATAATCCTTTAGAAATTGTTGTTTGACAATTGATTTGAACCTGCATACTTACTCAATACATTTACTACATGAAATTTAAATAATTTCAGTATATGACGCTTGTGTTCTCCAGAAAACAGATTCATCTAATATATTTGTTTATCCTCCTATACAATAGAATGCTTCATTGTCTGTTTTCTAGTTTTACCTGTTGGAACACGCTAGAAGAATTTAAAAACAATTTCTGGAGTGTATAAAATTTATCTAATAACAACAAACCAAATACTCATTGTTTTTTCTAGTGTTTGAAAATTAAAATTGCTTATTAAGTTTACGTAAGAGATATACTATGTGAAAAAACAGTCTTCTTATTTGAAAGAATTTTTAAGAATTAAAATGTATACTACTTACTGCTCCAGATTATTTAAAGACATTTGGTTTCCGAATTTCACAATAGTATTCTGATTTTCACCTCACATGTGAGAAACAAATATTGCAATTTAAACCTCACATACGAGAAATGGAAGAAAGGAAGAAGAAAAACTAGAATAAAAGAAGGAAGGAATACTTTCAAATGTTTCACTGGAAACCAAATCGAAAAATTATCATTAGAGAGAGACAGGCGTAATAATATTAAGTTTAATTTCGGAGAAATATGAATATAAAGTAGAAACTGGATTTAGTTAGATACGGGCAGAACTTAATGAGGATCTTTTATGCATGTAGCATTGAATCTTCGGGTTCCATAAATCATAGAGTTAGGTCATATTGGAAATATGGCTTTATGAAAGTAGATCGTTTGTAGAAACCTTATCCTATCCTATAAATGATGTTGCATGAGTATCTTGAGTGAATATTAGCCTCATGTCATAAATAATTCCTAGGCCCTTGCAAAAATAATTGATTTAGACAAAGCATTTTCATTATTTCATGGACAACGTTATATTATTTTCTTTCTTCGTGAATGATACGAGTTTACATTTTAATACATTTAGCATTATTTTAGTCTTATTACACAAGATTTTTCACCCTTAGTAGATTATGTTGAAGTTTCACAAATCATGTATTAAACTTACTTTAAAATAGCAATTGAAGTTGTTGCGAAAGAGAAGTTAAGAATTGCCAATATAGAAAGAACATTGTTAATAATAACAAGAAACAATACATAATTTACATAAAATTCTTCATGGACTCCCAATTTGACTTACAAGGACTTATTTCTTCAATTCATCTACGTTTTGAGATGTTTATCAATGTTTTACATTAGTGCGGATTTTATAAACTTCCCTATACAATGTCTTCGTGCGATATATGTGTGATTTCTTGGATTACATTTTCCATTTTAAAATTGAAATAATGAATAAAATTTCAATTCTCTGAAATATATGACTCATAACAATATAAAATCATAAGAAATGTGTAAAAATGCATACGTATTTATTCTTTTGCCTATTTTTTTTACTTTTTTCTGCATCATATCATTTTCTTAATGTTAAAAGAATATCGTCAATTACACTATCACTTACCTCAATTACAAACAAAAGGAGAAGTAAACGCATTTTCTTTCTTGCGTGCGTTTGGAAAAAAATTAAAGAAATGTAGAATGATTTACGTGTATAAATACAACAGTGTGGCTTTTATTTCGAAAAGTCTTTTATTGTACCACAAGCAAAATAGTAAACTCTCTGGAAAAATATTCTATCTGATAATGTTGTATAATATAGCACAGACAGAAAAGCAATAAAAATTTCATATCATTTTAGTTTGTTTTGGGATGAAGCAGATCAAAATCGTAATTTCATTGCGTTATAATGGTAAAGACACTGCCTTGGGGAAAAATACATAAAAGCTAAAATGCATTATTTAATGTTTCTAGTCAATCATGGTGTTCAGGCGCACAATTAAAAGCAGTAAATTAAAGTCGAAAAATATTAAACTAAAAAAAGTTAATTTCTCACTTTGTAATACTAATTGGTAATGATCTTACTCAGCATATTCCGTATTTATGTGGTGTAGAATGTTTATGCTTTGTCATCACTCTTGTGCGGAAAGGATACACATTGAGAAGGAAAAGTATGCAATCTGAAATTGTCTATTCAACTATTATACACATTCATTTTCCTATATATTTTGTTTATTATGGTCTGTTTACGTAAATATATCCCAACATGAACCACAGTTAAACGTTGTAAAAACAATACATATAACAATGATAATTAGAAGCTGTCTTTCTGATTTGGGTTAATCTATAAAACACTCCAAATTTAAAATTTTACAACTGATATTTTACTGTTTATATTTTGTGTTATATTCAGTGTTGAGGAGAAACAAGTTGCATAGTGTATGTTGCAAAACAAGATATATACGCTTTACTGAATTTCCCAACATCACACGTAATGCAAATGTTAAAAACTGTAGTGCTATAACAAATCATTACTCGAGTCGGATCAACTAGAACTTCAACAAAATACGAGGAGAAATAGATATCAACAATAAGTTGCATCGTGGATCGGATTTTAAATGCATGTAATTACTCTGCAAAGTACACAAAAACTATCTACTTGAATTTAGTTACTGTCTGTTTCAAAAATGCTGCCCACCAAGTGGTTCCTCATACACGTTTATAGAGAAGCAAGTAATTTTATTACGTACACGCCCTTCTTTTCCATTTGATCTTTCCAGCTGACTTTCTACAACTTTCGGTTTAATCTATTACAAGAACAAACTGTACTCTTCCATACGTTTCGCATCAACTCAGATCAACAATATGATCTTAATTGATTACACACAAGTGAAAATAATAAAATCATAACTATTGATTACGCTTTCATGGTATGTACTTTTATTCCTTGCATTATTAAAGACATTTTATTCATTTACCGGTAACAAAACCTGAAATATATTTTTTTCGAAAATGAAAACTAAATTAGGTAAGTAAGAAAATCCCACTAATATTATTGATAATGTTATAAAAATCACAGCAGTTTTGTAACCTTCAAAAACAAATTAAGCATTCAAAGACATAGTAATATAGTAACAGATATACGTATATTTTTTCAAGGAGTATTTATTAAAATCTTAAATTGTTCTCCTGTTCTGAGTAACTATATCTTAGTATCTTGTTATAATTGAACAATATGAATAGTGTTTTATAGAGATGTAGGTTAATACATATCATAAAATGTCATTCCTTTAAGAGAAATTTCAAACTCTGGGACTTTCAACTATAGTGACCAATAAGCAATTAACTTATTTCTGTCTTGTTTGGATTAGTGTTCAATGTAAGTGAACGACAAGATTAGATCTTGAGGACTGTTTCTGGTCCGCGAACCATAGTTTGAGAAACCCTATCCTAGGTGTATTCAGTTTTAGTGAATTAACATCTTTGACAATAAATAAATCGATGCATTTATGGAGGATCTACAAAAGGTAGGAAAGATGCTAATGACACCTGTCAATTAGTATTATTATCTTAAATGTTCATCGTTTTGCACATAAATTGTTTCCAGCAGTAACAGCTGAAACGTTCAAGCATAAAACGCATTTGTTTTAACTAGTGTCACACTAAATAAGGAAAACTTTGTATGAATGTTAAAAAAATACCAGCAAAAAATGTTACAGTGTAGTTCATCCATTACGTTTATACATCTATTCAAACAGGGTCGTTATGTTTCTACTGGCTTTCAGTTTCGACTTATTTAGAAAGTTTTTTTGCCATTATTCCAAACGCTGTTTGTTTTCGTTCGTTCTAGTTCTACTTTTACAGTAACATAATAGATTTAACTTTTATCAAATATTTGTTGGTTTAACTGCTGTTTTCTTTATTGAATTTTGTACAAAACTAAACAGATGAAAAACTCTGTGCATGAGGCAATGATTTCGTTTTTTCTCTTACGATATATGCAGTCGTGACGGCAAAGTTCACTATTTACCTAGCCTACACTATTATCAAATCTTGCAGAGTGGAAATACATTAAGTTCTGTTATTGCAATTAAATAGCAATGATTTCTTTAATTATCCATTATGATCGCAGTATTGAAGTCATCATTTTCATTGTCAGCAATCATTGAACTCTACAACTTTTCCATTCCTTAATATTTTACATATTATATTACTGGCTTTCTACCTGGATTAGTGACCACGGTATCGTGTCATGGAGGTATCTAAGGCATTGTATACTTTTGACAACCCTAGTATGTGCAATGAAGTAAAGGAGTGAATACGTAGCAGTGGTTAATACACAATTACAGTAATGTTATCAACATACACTTGGTTACTATAAATGATTGAAGCGATTTCGTAAATTCACTGTAGCTCTAGTAATATAGATATTGTAACAAAGAGAGAGAGAGAAACGTAACGTAGAGAAACTCAAAAAGCAGCACTCTTTTTTGCAGTGAACAGTAGAGCAAGATGGCGACAGGCGCCGAGAAAGCATTTCATGTCATGGCCTCCACGCATTTCTGACCTAACTCCATGCGATTTTTGTGGGGGGGGGGTTATGTGAAAGATTCAGTGTTTACACTTCCTCTATAACAAAACACATCAGAACTGCAAACCCGCATCAACAATGCTTTTGAATTCATTGATAGGGACATGCTGCACCCAGTGTGGGAAGAATTTGATTTTCTTGTCTGTCGAATCACTAAGGCGGCACATATCGAACATTTGTAATTGTCAACAAAACATTTTTGAGTTTTTCTATGTGTTTAAAAATATCGCAATATATGTAGTAATACAGTTATCATAGAACTGTGAAATCGCTACAATAATTTATAATAACCCTGTTGTTATGATACTATACGTCGGAGGTCCTTGGTTCGATTCCATCGACGAATTTTGGATTCACGACATTTACTTCCCTAAAAAAATTTGAACCACTCTGGTCCAAAGAAACACAAACAGATGCAAGCCCAAAACTTGGCTAGCAGTGAAGAACATGGGGAAATTGCTTGAGGAAACGACGAATAAAAGACAATATCGGGAGGTGGCACCCTGTGCAAAAAAGCTCCACTCCTTCGCGGTCCACTCATTGCTCCCATGCACAATCAACACAAAAACTAAAAACAAGGTTACGTAAGGGTATACTAAGCATCAATAAAGAAAACTAAATCTGAAGCACCAAACTAAAAATTAACTCCAAAACGAACTTCTCAAAGTCACTAAGTCGAGTACTCAAAAACAGCGCATCAGAATATCATAAAACGGTGCTATACCTCAGGAAAAAAATTGCCACAATATTACTCAAAATTTCCACAAATGATGTCAGAGATAACCAAAAATTACAATCAGGAATATGTTCTCTCTTTCTTTTTCAAAATACTGCTACTAATAATAATAACACCACTAACAATAGAAATTACTAAAATAAAATGTCCAAATTTTAGATTTATATGTTCCTGACTAAAGGAGGTCATATAATACTTCATACAAGTTAAAATAGTAAAAGGAAAACAAGGGGATATTTAAAATTAGCAAAAGAATAATTTTAATTCATTTCAGTCACAAATCTCAATGGTAATAAAAAACTACATTCTAAAAAGTGTATATTCGCAACAGTATACAGCGCGAAGATAGCTGACACATCAAACTCAAAGTCGCAAGAGAAATCTGATAGCAATACTAGCTGAAAATTCCAGAACAAAGTACGGTACTCACCTATCTTAATGTTTACAAGAGTAAAGAACTTCATTCACACAGCGGAACCTTCTTAACTAAATACAAATGATAAAAGAAGAACTAATAGGAGAGAGAATAAAATTTTCCTTTTTTTCTCTTTAAAAAACAAACACGTCCAAAATTGCACTGAATATTAGAATCCTAAATAAAATAACGCAAAAGCTCTACCGATAACCGAAAAGCTCTATCGAAGATAAATAAATACCACTAACTTTACCAAACTAAGAATATAATAATAATGGAAATATAAACAAGGGAGATCAAAAATAGTCACATAAATTTCTTAAAATATTACCGAAACTACTCAAGAATAAAATATTATCAATGCTAATAATTAAAAAAACTGAGTTTCCGCATAACTAATAATAAGTAAAACCAAATAATCAAAATAATCCTATATACAAAACATGCAATCGAACTGACAACACCATAATCGAAATCTTCAATATATGGCGGTTGGGAGGGGGTTTAACTAGAGTAAAATTTAATAGAATTTTAGAGGTGGGAGGTAAAATTCTAAACCAACTTAGATAAACATACTTCAGCAAGAAAAAAATCAGAAGTGTATAAACATCCAAAACTACTTCCAGAAGGGTTTGTGGGCGGGGGGAAATTGCCACTACTCATAAAGGCGGGAGGAAAAACAATTCGCAGCAGCGAGAGAACCACAGAGTTACAAAAACCCAAGGCGCAATCCACCACGTCCCGACACCTCTTAACTGTCGTGATAGAAACAAGAGGTATCTAAAAGGTGCGGGATATAAATACGAAATACATAGCAATAAAGCACATGCTAAATGGTGGCGACTCCACCACTAGTCTTAGGCGACTAGAACCATGAGCAAAATTAGACAGGGTAATGAATATGAATTTAGTGTTAAAATAATTTGAAAATAACCAATGCATTTTTATTGAAAATTGGTAGCAATAAGGACGTTAAGGAATAGATGGGAGAGCAAAGGAATAGCAGCTAATTTAGAACAGTCTCACCCTAATTCGAAGTAGTTCCAATCTCCTCCGTCTTACTCATAGGTGATGTTTAGGCGCTGTCCTCGAAGTTCCAGTGACTTGCAAGTTGGGTTGTCTTAATGACGTCCATGTTGAAAACTTGTCCGAAAAACAACCATGGCCTTGAATGCCGGTTCCAAAGACAGGGAAACTCCGATGTGTCTCGCGTCGTGGTTGAGATCCAAAAGACCGTCGATGCAATCGAACCAGGGACCTCAGACGTATAGTATCGTAACACTGTATTCATAACATTTCAGTTGGTGAAACCTTCTTCGGAATGTAATGCAATTTACTGACACTGAGTGAGACTTTACCAAAAATATATTTTGTTAAAGTATTTAATTAAACAAAAAATCATTATCTAAAACAAAGTGTTCATTTCTGTATTTTCTCGTGCGTACCAGGGTTGGTTCACAAAGCCTTGAAGTAAATATATTTAATGTGACCTCGTAAGCTACATGCAATGTACGTTTTTGTACTAGGTAGCATCTGATAAGAAAATTAGTGATGCCGAATACTTAAGTTTCTAGGTACATTGCAATTAGATACATATTTCCAAACTGCTAACAAACACTCATAATGATACAAACAAGCAGTCTTCTAAGCACTTTCGACGAGTTCAGTTTTTCATCTCTTTTAGAGACAAATAATGCAAATTAATAAAATCAAATACGTATACACTGTATCAATAGACCTGTTTCAATACGTTCGAAAACAAAAGTTCCACATTTCATTTAAAAGGGGGAATCCCTTTGCGATTCAGAACTCCAGAGTTTTGATTTTGTCTTGAACATGGATCAACTGCTTACAGTACAATGGTATTCTGAACTGCTGATAAAAGTTCCCAATGCCACCAAACACACTCACCAGTCCATCTTCTTCTAGTGCAATGCTGGTTTCGGCTATTTGGAACCGGTTCGTGAGATGAGAACCAGTGATAACGGAGAAGTAGAGCTTCATACAGGGCCCACTTCTCATCATATGTCAACACTGTGTACAGAAATGGCTTCTTCCTCAGACGAGACAGCAAAGAAACAGAGGTGTCTTCTGGCGTTGCCTTCTGGTCCGGAGTCAAATCATGTGGGACCCATCAACCCAACTATAATGCTTTCCAAGTTGAAGTAGGTGTTGTCGGATGGTTTCTCCACTTACACCGAAATGTAGTCCCAGTTTCTCACATTGGCCACTCTTCGCCTGAATTCCTGCCTGGAGATCTTGATTTTGCATACGTGTTAGTCTTCCAGAAAGTGGTACGTCTTGGAGTGTTTTGTCACTGTCCTTAAACTTGTTAAAAAAACACTGCACTATCCGCGTAATCACGACATCATCACCAAAGGCCTGGCATGTCTTCCGCTTCGTTGCAGCGGCATTTGACCCCAGTTTGAAGTCGTACAGTGTATACGCCCTTCTGACACTCTGTGGAGGTCCCATGTTCACTTTGTCCTTACTTAAGTTCACGGTATATCTCAAGTGCCACAAGCAGGTAGTGTACGGATATATCCCTAGAGGTCTGCACGGGCTTGGGCCTACAAAGCATTGATGACTTCTGGCATGGGCCGGACTTGGGTCGTAAATTTTTTAATATACAACCATATTTCTCGGGCAGTTTCAGGCATAAAATTGTGAGTATACCATACGACTATATTTATCGGAGCATTCTTTCTAGACAACTTTCAAAGCACATCTAAATTTGTAACTTGAGACGTCCACACTAAAAATCTTATTATCATTGTGCAACTGAGAGTAAATTAACTATGTAGTGGAAGGAAAAAACAAAAGTAACATAAATAAAATTATTAGCTTAACACACCCATTAATGACGTTTTGTTTTAAACACTTGGAGTATTTTTTCAAGTCGGGTATTTCATGAGAATATATATCAATGAAATGAAGTGAAATACTTTGTTTAACGTCTCAGGATTATGCACCGAAGATAAGGGAGACTGAATTTATATAAATGATCATTTGCTTTATTGAATTCATATAGTTAGTAAGCTTTCAAACTGCAGAATTAAGCCTCTCATTGTTATAAACAATAATACAATTTTGCGTTAATATGTTTCTGCAATTCGGGCTTACTTCGGTCCCATTCGTTTATCACACGAGCTCGGGTCTAAAGGATAATATATATATTTGGGACTCTTGTCGGGCCTCACATTATAAATTCCCGTGCTCAAACATCTGGTCTGTGCAGACCTCTAATTCACATCAACAACTGACCTTCGCCTTATCTCATCTCCCATCAAATTCATGGTGTGAGGACCAATTGAACACACGACTCTATAAAAAGCGATGGAAGTGACCTCTGTTACCTTTATCAATGTTGCTAAAACATCCATTTAACAATACAACACTTTGTAAAAAAAATGCCATGTAGACTTTTAACCAGCCCATTTAAAGCAATGTTTCTAACGGTCTGATATGAAATCCGATTTGGCCAACGTGCTGTTTGCTCTCAGTAAGATAAGAACCTTGTTAATAACTATATACAGATTTGTCGACTTGAGAGCAGCCCTCAAGGTCAAACGCCAATTCAACAGTGGTGCACAATAATAGAGAAATCACTCAGATGGGAATGTTACAATACATATTTGGAAGCTTTAACTTGAAATCTTGCAACAGAGCTACGAGCTCACTGGTTAATGCCAAACATACAAGCGACAACCACATAACAAACTGATCATCTAGAGGTTCGAACAGACTGCTTCCCATGTAATTAACTTCAGCACAAAACGCTGATGAGAACACTGCCACAGCCCGTTCTTAGCCAGTTTGGGAAGGGAACAGAGTGACCCTCTATCAGGGAGTGGTGCCCCTACACAATGAATATGGTGCCAATGTTTTCTTGATAGTAACCAAAATCTGCAATGCAAATGCCTTGTGACAAGTACTAAGTACGCTGTAGCAGTTATCTCCTTAAGTTATATCACTGAAGAGCAATAACTAAATTATAAATTATATTGCTTGCAGGTAACAGATTAATTATTTAGATAGCTTGTGACACACAGATCTTAGGACTAAGCAGTCAACACTAACGAAAACGTACTCTGCGACTTGAAGAAGTTAACAGCGGTTGAAGGCACAATCTTTGACAGGCATTCCTGTCAATTCCTTGGAAAATACATAGACCTTACACACATTTCTTCTAATGTTGTGGTTTCCCATTTCCGTCAGATGCTGTCTATCGTTTTGACGACCAGCAGAAATGAAGGTAGGAAAGGCTTTTTGGCGAAGATGCTCTTCAGTTGCGTGTTTGGTCGGGCACTAATCGAGTAATGACATACCAAACCATGCCATAAACGTCGCCAACACCTAGTGGCCCACTTGTCAGTAAATGTCGATCGTCGATATAGCGACGAGTCGAAAGTGTGCAACTAAAGGCAGAGTTTCGTTGAATTGAAACAGGCATCTAGAGTCGAGGTTTTGAGTTACTACCACGTAGCAGCGAGGACTTCATTTTGGTCCACACTCCTTCGATTCGTCGCGTAGAATCGCAAAGAGACAAACACGAACTATTGCTAATCATGTGCATGCAGTTATTATATATTACTTTTTCCTGACAAATTGATCCTAAAATGAATCCTGAAGTCAAAAGTAACCCTTGCCTCTACACCATGAAGTGAAAAATCTTTAGATTAGTGCCTAAAATTGTATGAATTTAGATGGCAACTGTCGCCGATCATTAGAAACTAAATATGGGAGAATTATGAAACTAATAGACGTGTCATTTGTCAAACTGTTATCGTCGAATTTACACGGATAATGGAGCACTCTCTTTAGCGAAATTGAAATGATCTCAGCGATTTATGCCTCTAGAAGCGAAGTTTTCTCATCACTTCCGTGGCGAAGTCTGTAGAGTACACGATTAGTAATTATAAGGTTAGTGGTTCGCGCCAAGCCCGGGGTAATTTTTTACTTTTAAAAGTGTTTATTTAGACTGACCTTAATGTAAACAAATCACGCATATAGGCGATTTAGCGTATTTTGTGGAAGTACTTTTGTGGTTCCTTGTCGTTCCATTGCGTTGCTGCTTCGGTGGGCCACTGGTAGTATAATTTTCAAAACAAAAATGAGGCCATCGCGGATCGTCGCTGTGTGGCCGCCAATTTTTAGCGAAATGTCGCTAGTTGCTCTTCGCTCCATCGACGTTTACAGCATAGAGATCATGCCCACCACATCGTTTGACGTTGAACTGATGCAGGAGTTTAGTCATGGATTCCTGGCCAGACAACAAACAATGTATGGAGTACATTCATAGCTAGGTGTGGGAGAGATGCTAAGCCGTGAATTAGCCTACGACGCTTGAAGCCTTTGAGACCTGTTCAAGGACAGAAGAAACTGAATGTGTACAGTATGATGCTTCAACGGCAAGGCTTCCCTGAATAATTAATACTTATGTGTGTACATTGTTTAAGTCTTACTAACAATCTCAGACCTCCTAACCCTGACGTTTAGAGAGAATCAATCCAGAAGCTGTTCTAACTTGCTTCCGATGCTTGAAAAACAATTTCTATTATTGTCAAGCGTTTGAGGGACCTAGTTTAGACCAATCTGATAACGAGCAATAGAGGAGCTATGTTTCTGCCTTTCGTTGTTCGGCATTCAGTAGAAATAAGGTTTAGTACATGTTAGAATATATAAGTGGAATGATTTTCTCAGACTTGGGAATTTGAGATCTCTGTACTTGGTCATGTTATTAATCATGCTTCCTTTATCGTTTTACATCCAATACTAACAAATAATGGTCCTTGCAGTTATTCTTATAGACTAAGTACATGTGGAACCTTTGAACTATATTTAAATCTAGACTCAGGATCGGATGCTGAGAGATGTGAGGAACAGTGTCCAGTTACACCATCAATTTTTACTGACGACACTGCTGAAAGAGACAATCAAGTAACTACAATGAAGGCTATAAATTCAATCTCTCGCCAACCGCGTTCATATCTATGAATTTTACTTACGTCCAATCTGACAGATATTCTGAACTTCAATCCCTGCAAAATCATATTCACTTCAGTGTACATAGAAAAATATGATAACAAAAGAAACGTCCTGCTGCTAGAGTAAGAGGAATGATTGTATTAACCCTAGTCTCTAATTATAATAACATGTAAAAATAAGGTCATACTACATCGTGTGTCATGACTTCCTATTGGATCTTAGAAGAATAAAACTTCATAAATAATATAATTCATATACGTTTTGTCACTTTCTTAACTAAGTTTAATATCCACTCATGAGAAGTGTACATAACAAGATGTCTATCTCTACACACATTTATTTATTACGTTTTCATAGCAACAACTCTTTTTTTCTAATTTTCGATTACAAAAGAATAATCTCTTGATATGTCTATGTATCTTTCTTTTCTTTTCACATAATAGTGTTCCACTAATTCGCCTCTGATCGCCTTTTTAAAGCTGGCACAGATTGCCAAAACGACATACAATAACATAAAAGCGTTATCGTTGTAGAATGTCGTCCGAACGGGACTTCTGTAATAGTTTCACTATGAAGGAAAGAACCCTGGGTTAAAGTTCATGAAACACCTACCTTCTGAATAGCCCTCGTATATACTCAATATTATACAAATATTTTACTCTTCAACTATATAATATATTATAACATTACATTTTTTATATTTATTAATATGTCGATTTACAATTATCATCAATGAGCCTATTCAAAATTTAAATCTAACTAATAGTTTCCTTCATGTTCAAACAACATTAATCACAAATAAAGATCTTTAAAATATTAAATATTAGTAGGATCAGAAAGCATTAGAAAATATAAACATAGGAAAAATTAAGAGATTCGATATTCATTATTCATATTCTTTCCATAAGTTGCATGTGTTTTATATATCTGTCAGTACCTTGAAACATTAAAATTATGATCTTTTACTTTTAAATATTTATAATATTCGCATGAGATTCGAATAGAATAAAAACACGAAAACAAGAGTAGCGTCTTACCATAAAGCTTTTAAATAATTTCTTAGCATGAAACACAAATTAACATTTCCTCAATTATAGCTATAAAAGGAAATTGCAACAAAACTATAAGGATCAAATTCAATAATATTTTCAGTTGACTGCCATAAATTAACTTCGTCAATTTTCCGTAAATGATTTGCTTTGTACATATTTAACAAGATATTTCATAATTACATATGCTTTCAACGAACATTTTAATAATAAATCAACTGAAGAACATATTAACCATAGACGTAAGCAAAGGTCAATTTAATACAAATCCATCGGACGCTTTTTTGATAGTTCAAGTTATACGTTCGAAGGGCTCATTTAAGCAACATTGTATAGCACAATCTTGTGTACATTCTTGTCTTTCATGGGATGTTACCATATTTTGATTCCTGTTTACAGAATTCCTGCCATCTACAAATTGATTTTGTGAAAATCGGCGATAATTGTTATTCCTACTGAAATTTCTGTTGCTGTTTCTAAAATTCCTAACACCATTTCTATGATTGGGTTGTGTTTGATTACTGGTACGATTATAAGTATTTATTCTATTATTAAAACTAGGCGCATTGGAATTATTTTCAGGTTGTACATTTACATTACGAACAGAAGCATATTGTGGCTGATTACGTCCAGAATTACCCTGACCTCTATCTTGTATTCTATTATTCTGTATTGGTGACTGACTTTCATAACTTTGAATAAGCATAATTAAATGGTTAAAGTTGATGCATTGTGCCGACATTAACAGTTGTTGTAATCGGAATGGCAATAAGATTCAAATGGAAGCTATAATACGAGATTCCGGATGATTTGGATTTAGTGATCTCAACTCATTATAGGTAGATACTACAAATTCCGTAATACTCCTACGCAATTTTGGATTAAAATGCTTTGTTCTCAAGATGGCATCTCTATTCGCTGTCATGAAATCATTTTCGTAATTAGATAATAGAGCATTCTTAAAATCAGAATATTTATGAAGACTACCCCTGATAGCCCTAAACCATGTTAAACAGGGTGGTAACAATATACGCGGCAATAATTTTAAATACTGCGACTCATCTACACCTATAAGCTCGCACTCATCCTCAAATTTTTCAAGAAACTCCCTAGCGGGTACATCTTCCGGTACGCCACTGAATTTGGTAAGTGATTTAACTTCACTTAATCGTATGGGTTTACCTGTTGTAGTCTTCATATATCTGTTGGAGCTTCGCCGGCATGACTGCCTCACTATTCTTTCTCTATCGATACTTTCCTCTCCACAACTTGAAGGTTCATTAGCTTCCAGCATCGTACTAGGATGGCGACTAGGTTCACGAGTATTAAATGCATCACCCACCATGTTCCTATATCCACCGTCTTGGGTTTCACTCTCGGAAAGCACAATTTTCTTTTATAAGATTAACTTCCTCCTGTAATAGCTTGATGTGGGTATCATGGGCATTTAATGTTGCCTCTATGAGATCTACAGAGTTTTGAAATTCCGTGACTCTCTGTGATACTCTCTCCATCGTTTCGTCATATTGCTCAAATTTGACTACAATATGCTGGTTCATCTGTGAAAGTTGACGGTGAATAGCTTCCCACTTGTTTTCGTTGCATTGTTCTAACTGTTCTAGCTTTTCTTCAAAATCCTTCGTTTGTTGGCTTATTTTCCGGTCTAGTTTTGCTTCAAGATTCCTAATTTGTTGTGCTATTTCTTCATTTTTTCGAGCTTCTTTTTCGTCAAGATTCTTAATTTATTGTGCTATTTCTTCACTTTTTTGAGCTTCCCTTTCGTCAAGATTACTAATTTGTTGTGCTAATTTCACTTCTTCTAGCTTCCCTTTCGTCAAGATTCCTAATTTGTTGTGCTATATCTTTTAAGATGTCAGTAAGATTTTCATTGGGATTAATCTCTGATGAGTATTCCGCTCTCCAGTTGTATTTATATCCGTGACACTCATGATACTATTTCGGCGTATCACTTTTCCGCTTCTTAGAGTGGTCACACTAAGGTCACTTATAATGTTGGCCGTTTTTACTGTACTTCAAAACGACAAATTTATTTTCTGGGTTTAAGGCTCCAATTTTAGAAGAATAAAACTTCATAAATAAGACAACTCATATACGTTTTGTCACTTTCTTAACTGAGTTTAATATCCACTCATGAGAAGCGTACATAACAAGATGTTTATCTCTACACACACTTATTTATTATGTTTTCATAGCAACAACTCTTTTTTTCTAATTTTCGATTACAAAAGAATAATCTCTTGATATCTCTATGTATCTTTCTTTTCTTTTCACATAATACTGTTCCACTAATTCGCCTCTGATCGCCTTTTTAAAGCTGGCATAGATAGCCAATACGACATACAACAACATAACAACGTTATCGTTGTAATCTGTAGAACGATAAAGTAAACTTCTGCGCCCTCACTTCCCACAGAGAAAAGAGAAGTGACCCTAATTGTAAGGCCGGTGGTTATGATAAGAATAAGAACAATATATTCACTTTCTAGTTATACTTAATTTTGAATGTTCAAACCACTTATTTTGTGCACCGTTCTTGCGAGCATAATACTCCACTTATGAATCAAGAATTAACTTGCATGTTCTTTCCGCTTCGATACTTATTATACTAAGATATAACGGACGTTCCTGCATTATCGAACTATACACGTGGCTGCTAATTAATTTTAACTTTGAGAAGGACCGTTCTGCTGAAGCCACTGTCGCAGGAATAATTGATAATAATTTCAACGCTACGGAGATATCAGGAAAACTGGAAATAATTATATGATTTTTAATAAGGATATACTCCCCAAAGTCCGTCTCTGTTACCACTTTGATATGTTTGATATCATTTCAAAGTACGCCATAGGTCATGAGTAACTGATGAGGAAATTGTGAAAAATATAATTCGGGTTGCTCACTAAGTCTTTCTATCATTAAATGGAGTTTCTTGCCACTACTATCCACAAGAACTCTAGGTTACAAACGATCAATTTTTTCAGCGATGTTCATCATGCCTTCTAATCTGGTCCGAAATTGACTTAATGCAATTTCCAAATAACCACAGAACACATTAACTTTGAAATAGTATTTAGAATTACTTAGTCTTTCACCCTCAAATAATTCGTAGAAAACTTCTTTCTTCATTTCTTCAGAGTCTTTATTTATTTTGTTCGAAGAATTTCTTAAGTGGAATAAATGTCTCACCAAGTAATTTTGTTCCACTCTGTGCATCACATAGTGACTTCATTTCTTTTAGATGCAATATTGGTAGTTTCTAGTACTTTATGTTGTATTACTAGTTAAACTAGATACTGGCAGGGATTCTTTTGCTTTCTTAAGAAAATTACTTTGTCACGTCCATCTTATTTGCCAGATAATTCTGTTATGTAGATTAAAATCTTCTGAATATGTCCATAACGAAAACGGACAGCTAATAACACCTCATAAGCTGAATCATATATGCACCAGACTTACTCTTTTAAGAGTTTTGTCTTTCTTGTCAGCTTCTACAAGTTAACATCTTCTAATTCTGGTAATAAAAGCACAGGTTTTCAAGGATCTTATTAAAGGATGTTTCACGAGGAATTATAGCTGTATCTCTCAGGACTAAATTCAAATTATGAGTCTCTTGATGCGTTCTTGCACTTCCGATTACACGCCGCTCATTACTTTCGCCACGTCCTGGTCTTGTACCTGCAGTGTCTTATTGAATTTTCCTCATTTTAAATGAATTGTAAAATGATTGTCAGCAATCTTTGTGCACTTCCGTCTAACACCTTCAAAATCCCAAGAAGCGTTCATATACGAGGAGTCCTACGGTAGTGTCGCTTACATCCTTCTTTATTAAGACATCCTAAAATAAAATTTAATTGGCATTTAAATGGATTGGTTTTGAAGCTCTACAGCTATTTTCGTCCTTGCCTTTTCCTTCGACTGGTGGTTCATAGTGGTAGCAGAGCATTGTTATTTTTCACCATGACACTCCCACCTCTCCACCTTACAATACTGCAACGCCCTCTCCTGTCCGTATCTGCGTAACTCAGCGTCACTATCAGGAACGAGTCGGATACGCTTCAAATTGGGCGCCATTTCTCAAGCGCTATATTTGGTTACTGTTGCCTTAAGCTTATATGAATTGGCCGTTAAAGATAATAGTTTGCTAAACATTATTTTCACAGAAAATTCTCTATTTCTTTTTTTAAAAAAGTCAATATTATTTTTTATATCACAAAAATGACTTCAGTGACAATCAAGCAGACCTTGAAGAGAAGGCAGAGGAAAACTCTTCTGAGGAAGAGACCAAACCCAGAGACAAAACATCTAAACCGAAGCTAGATTTGATTGAAACTGCTATTATTGCTCAGAGATACAATGTAAGCGAAAGTGCTGCGGCACATATAACATCAACTGTGTTTCAGGCAGCTTTAAAGCCTGGAATTATAACTGCATAACAATCTAGCAACATAACTCCGCTTTAATTGTGGACAGGAGCAAAATAAGGCGTGCGAAAATCAAAATTGCTCGGAATTTAAAAGAAAGTTCTAAATGATGATCCCATTAAAAGCCTATACTTTGATGGTCAAAGGGAAGGCACTAAAACACACGCAGGCATCGTTAGAGAAGAGCACTTATCACTTGTGGCTGAACCTAACTCTGAATACGTTGGTGACGTGACACCATTCTCTGGCTCTGGCCATGACGAGAACACGGCTATTTTCGAGTACATCATGAACCAAATCGTAGGTGGCTTCGATGAAGTTAAGGTTCTTGGTTGTGATGGAACAAACACTAACACGGTTGGAAGGGAGGTATTCGTGTAAAATTAAAGGAACTAACAGGCCATTTGTCTCTTGCATTTTAATGAAATGCCTTTCCGAGCTCTCTTCACGCACATTGGCGCTAATTCAAGCCTCTATTCTTACACAGGTCAAATAGGTTCGAAACTATCTGACTGTGAAAAGCTTCCAGTGGTGTCATTCAAACCAATAAAATGTGACCTACCTCATCATAGTCAGAAGAGCTCAGAAAACTCAGTAAAGACCTGAGATACTTATCTCAAGTCTTCCATTGCTAATGGTCCTCTTCACGTCTTTGAGACCATTCATAATTCTAGATACTTATTAAATGAATACCAGGCTGTAATCCGTTCATCCATTCAGACGAATGTATTTCTCGCACTCCCAGAGAATGTTCTTTTCGCTATGATAACTGATGGTCTACTTGCTGTCCGACGAGATGATTTACATAAGATTCTTAGTGCTCGAAAACACGAAGCAGAGAATCTTCATAACACTATTAGATATAACGTCATTCACAGGCTGAATTTTGAGGTGAAAGATTACACTGAAATGATCTTTTGAGAAAGCACTAATGTTTCAATAACTGTACCACCAGTTCTAAGGACGGTATCAAACAAATAGCTCATGGACAAACTTTCACTTTCTGACAACACTGTGCCAGAATAGTCCTCCACCGTCGGTGGCAGTAGAACGGATAGTGAAATTCGTCACTGAAGCAGCCTCTCGAGTATGTGGCAGTGATGCTAGGGACGGGATGATCAGGTCAACCTTACTTTCTAGGCAAGCTGTGTCTAAATTTCAATCAAAGTCCCAATTTGTGACAATTTTTGCTGACAGTGACGAATTGGATTAGTTCATCCGTCCCTATGTATGGTTAGTTGGTTGGATAGGGGGAGCCCTAAGTGCAGCCATCTCCACGGGGTAGACTCTGGGACGCTTGGACAGGCTATATGACAAGTTGAGCGAGGACCTGCACAACCGTTTAAATGTACTGAATTTGCCCCCTTTTCTGGCCCCAGAAGAGGCATTTCTATCCCCCCGAAGGGCACATAACTGGCATTTTTATACTTGAATGTCAGTTTTCTAAGCAACTAATATGTATTTAATCAAAAAAGATTTACTTTAACATAACTAAAATTCATGAAGAACTTTGGTACTTTTTGTAATTTTCAGTGAAATTTTGAAACATTGAAGCAATAGTTCTCACAGAAGATATTATCCGATTTGAAAAAAAATCTATACCTGTAATGTCCATGTGAGTGGTCCACTTTTTCCAGGTATTACATTTCGTTCCAAAACAAGTGGTAAAACGCTGCAACCTAGTATACACTCTTTAATTTCATCCAAGGTTGAACCAATTAAACAAGTTGCGTTTCTGCCAGTTATTCCTTCCCCAGTTATTGATTACGCTACTGTGTGTACTGTCCTTATAAACGTTGAATCTGTCAGACAACCCAATCTTCCGGTCTTGTGCAACGGAGTCTTCTGTTCAGTTGTAGACATAATTCTCAGTAACCCAGGGAAAATTCATGGCATATTGCCAATCCTTGGAATGTTTCATTGCATAAAAGTGGCTCTACAGTGTGGTAGAGGTACCTCCTTGGTAGCGGTTTCGGTGATGTTGCTCTGGTTGAAACAGAGATCCTCGGAATGAATTCAGTTAAGAGTGTACTGAATGGAAAATATTATGTTCGGTCGGTTCAAGGAATGCTAATTGTTTCTGAAGTACTCCAGAAAATGCTTTGGAATGCTTTCTGAGGTAGTAACGAAAAGGAAGAATGCAAGAATTTGTTTAAAAGAGTAAATCAGTTTCGACTGGCTTTGCAAAATAAAGAAGAAGAAATGTGTAAATTCCTCCACATTCAACTGTTAGTTTCAAGTCAAGAACAAAGAGACTGCTATTTAAGATTTGTGAACGAATGTAATGAGAAATCAGAACTTTGCAGTTACCTCAACAATTTCCTCAACATTGTAGGACACATCAAAACCATTACAATGTCTGATCCCGAAGGAGACTGGAATTTACATGTTGAGTCATTAATCCCTATATTTCAGCAATTAGATTGCCTGAATTATTTACGTTATGGATCTTGGTACTTGAAATTAATGAAGATCCTTGAAATAGATTGTCTTTACCTGCATAAAAAGTTCTTTGATTGTCAGTTTGTAGTTTCTGAAAAGCCGGTACCATTCCACGCAGTGGCTCCAGATATGTAACAGGAACAAACAATTCAACGAGCTCAAAAAATTGAAGAGAGGAATCATTGGACAAACGCGTAAAACTCAGTACGTCGCTGAATGGCAACTGGTTTATCACGAAGTTCTCGCCATTGGATCAACCTTACAAGTGCATAGATAATGAGTCACACAGAAACAGTTCATCATGAATTAACAGGAAAGCAAAGCCAATCGTTTGACTGTAATATCACACGTTGGCTTCAGTTAATAATAGCAGAAGATAATCCATTCAAATTTGACGGCTCTATTATTTTACAGTGCAATGTGACAAAGCAAATTGTTCCTGAGGATATGAGGGCGAAAATTCTAGGTGCATTAAGAGATGGAAGACGTAATTATGAGAACTTTAGGAAAGGGTGCTTCATTTCCAAGGAAACGAAATTGACGAATAGAATTGAAAAAGTATGTGCCCCCACCTTCGAAATTCTTATCACAAACAGCAGAATTGTGATGCTTGCCATTATCATCTCAAATTAATCGATATTGCAAAAGAAAGAAGTTTGACAATGGCAGAAATACTCTCTCGTGATTTCGTAAATTCAAATTAAGTTCTTTAAACGTGATACACCTTCGAAACCAACAAAGCATGAGCTAGTATGACATTTGGAGAAAAAATCGACAAGAGTGACTCATTTTATGGAGAATTTCCGGAATGGACTACTGTAGTTATTGGTTCCATATCACAGATGAGAATGATGAAATAATCAGCATTTACAACCCTTGGAGAAGCAGTAAACGCCGTTATTGAACAAACGACTTAAGTGTGCTCACAAAAGAAATAAACTTTATTTTTGAGAGGTATTGTGACTATTCTCTCAAAGATAGTGAGTGAGTAATTCGATCATCCACTACCAGATCTATTTATCTCGCTTGCCTGCTATCTCAGCCTCACATCCAATCCAAATTGAAAGGTTCTGGATTGCCGTTCGAAATAAAATAAAACTGCAAGCATTGGTAAAAAAGTGATACATGAAAAACTTTCAACAGACTTAATTCTTGTCACAAGGGGAATGACATTAAACGACATTCTTCATGCTACCGTACGCTTAAGACGTAATAACTAATATTGAAATGCTAATATCAAAGATTGAAGAAGCCAACCAAAGAATTGTGCCTCGCACATACTGGGCAGTTGAACGCGGCGCGAAGCGAGTAATTGTGATGTCCAATTATACTGATGTGTTTGTTTTGTCACTAATCCGTAAGATCAGTGGTCGAAGTGACACGGTATGCAGTGATATGCCATACCGCCTCTGGTTTTTCAGTAATGAGGACATACCGTGTCTGTTTTTTCAGTGATCAAGACAATATTTAAACAGATTGTATGTTGAGTCAAAATCGTAATAAAACATACCGCCTCTGCTTTTTTCCACTTCGAACAGTGCTTAAGATATTTTGTAATCTTAAGAGCCGGCGGGAGTCAAGTGACCTTGACAAATCGAAGATATCGCAGTGCAAAGTGTTTCCTTATTTTGGCAACAGATGGGGTTGTCGCTGAAATGCCGCCAAAGCAAATGCACCCGTCCTTTTCCTTCGTTTTCCCCTGCATGTGGTCAAAGTTGGACAGCGTAGGAGGGGGATGGTTACGGCTGTAAATGGGACAGAAGAGTGAAATTCTTTTCTTTTGGCTAAAAGAGAAACAGAACTGAAGAAACAAATAAATAAGAGGGACCAACATGATATCAGCCGTCAGCTCCCTGTCAGAGAGCCACTCAAATATCTACAACGGTCACAAACATACCATAGAGAACTAAAGCACTTGTCGCCTGTCTCTTTCTCAAAGGATTCTACCTATGGTAAATAACAGAATAGTGCGGGAAGAATCTGATATAAAATGAAGAACCATGCCAATATTAAAACACACACACACACACACACACACACGGGAGAGTCGATATTCTAATTTATTTAGAGCCTTCGTGGTTTAAAAAAAAACTTGGAATTGAAAGGCAGAAAACCCAGACAAAGATTTGAAATGTATTGACAATGTGAATCATTTTTTTAGTGGAATCCATTTCCTTATTTTCTTTTCAAAATATGACCACCAGATTTACCCTCTCTCTCGCCTTCACATTCGAATGGTCCTGGGTTCGATACCAGTTGCTGACCATTCTGAGTTTTTCCTATTATAACAGGAAAAAGCCGCAATGTTACATTCAGCCTTGGGGGCCGGCTTAGAAGGACAGGAGGGAGCACATGCCCTGCTTGATGTTGGTTTTTATTGGGGGAAATAGACCACTTCATTAACAATAGAATTAAAAGATGTGTCACTCATGTCCAAAATTATTGTCGCATGTCTATAAATATGTTATTGTAGGAATATAATTTGATAACGAATTCACCCGGTATTTCTTATAATGTTAGTATGCGTACAATCGGCAAAGACATGTATGTGGCAAATTTCATGTCAAAAGAGCAGTAAATAAGAACAATAAAACGAAAACAAAACTTTCGTGTCCATTTAGCAACATTTTATTTTACTCATTCTAATCTTCGTATTTATAATTACTGTATTTTCCTATGAAATTTACCACATATATTTCCCGATTGTACACATAGTATCAGTATTAAAAGTCTCCTGCAAAATCATTATTACATGATATTTTTACAAGAAGACAGTTATAGAAATGCGACAATCATTTTGGACATGAGTGTACAAGGATGTAACAGGTGTTTGTTTCAAACATTAAATAAGTGTTCGTATAAATTGAACTTATTTCCTGACGTCATAGAACTAAGAACTGTTGCAGAGCGATGTAAGTCCGGTGACAATACAATATTCCATTCTTACTTTCATACTTTGCAATATATCTATTTATTTAAAAAACAAATTTTAATGTGTTTTTATTTTCAACTTCCTTATCCTAAAATAAATACTAGCCTTTAACCAGCCCTGGTATCCCTGGTTGCATATCACTTTAGGATTTGGAAATGGTGTCCAACGAATTTAAAAAAATGATAAGACACCTTTTAAAGACATTCTTTTGTTAATAAATTCCCACTAAAAAGTTAAAAATAATTTTGTTTATGCAAGACTAAACAAAAAGAATGGAGTGCGTCATTTTAAGAATTTATAAAGTAACTGTAAGCCTATATGAGAGCGCATCCCTTTTTTTTAGTCACGCATAAACATTTTTTTTAAACTTTTAAGTGCAACTTGATTAATGAAAGAATATCTTTAAAATGTCTATTATTATCTTTTTTTATTATTGTTAATGTTTGCGTCCTTGGCATAGGGTGTTTATTTTGGTAAGGTACCGTATGGTACGTATCTATACTACTAGGGTATATTAAAATTTAGTTTCCTATGCGTTACTACATACATTAAAAAACATTTTTTTTAAAAGAATTACTACCGAATATTACTACCGCTCCGCTAATAAGAGGGAGACAGATTGAGGATACCAAACACCCCTACCGTTGATTGAGAAATATTTAGGTGTCGACACTGATGAGCAAAATCTACATATGAATTTGAATGTTTTATGGGGTTTAGACAATTGATTCAGACCGGGAAACATGGAGGACAGAATGTTGGAAGCAAGTAGTCCAGTCCCTAGTTTGAATGCCTGGAATGAGTAAGGACTCTTCCCCCTTTGGTAAAACCTGCCGAAATTGGAAGCACTGCTTCGAAAAAAGAGGGAGCAAACATGCATAAATAGTCAGAGTCGGATTTAGGTTTAGTGGGGCCCCAAGCTGTTGAAGGTAATGGGGTCCTTTATGTGTCCAGATGAACATACGCACCCTACATACAGCAATGAAGAAACTAGAGATAATTTAGGAAGCAGACTGGTAGAAGGAGCCCTATTAATTACACGAACGTAGGCTACACAGCAGGAAGCACTGTTGCTACGTATATATAAATTTTACTTTATTTTTTAAAATTTTCTTATATTTTAGAAATCAAATTTTTCTTTAGATTTTGGGGCCCCCAAGAGAGCGGGGCCCTAAGCTATAGCTCGTTTCGCTTACACGTAACTCCGGCACTGTAAATAGTATACATATACAGGCGCGGATCCAAGGGTGGCTATAGAGGCTATAGCCCCCCCCCCCCTTGACGCTCAGGTATACACTGGATAAAATGGGCTTCAATCCTGTTTACTCTGGATAAAGAGGCAAACTATGGTTTACCTCCTCCCTTGATCATATCCTGGATCCGCCACTATATATATAATGTACATATATATATATATATATATATATATATATATATATATATATATATGTATGTATATAAATGTGTGTCTAGTATGTTGTACGATGGAAGCTGATGAAAGAGCTTTATACCATATTATTCTTGATTTTTGACAGGTAAACAAAGAATATTTCGGGAATTAATCTATCGTAAAGATTATAATAATGTATCTTATTTTTTCTCTTGCATGTATATTCTTAGCCTGCAGGAAGTTTTCATTTCTTTCTTGGAATAGATAAACGAAGACTTTGGTTCGGCTTCTCCTTCACAAATTTTTGTCGAAAGGTTGACTTTATCGCTACAAACACAAATTACTTCTTCTCACAGAAACCATCTACAAACACACTGTACTGCTGAAACAGAAACCATCAACCAAAGAGGTCATAAATTTTGCCATTCCTCGTGTTTGAAGTTCCCGTTCTTCACAATGATTTCCTTCCTCCCGCCCCTGTTAAGAAGTTCAAAGTAGATTTTCAAAAGGACTGGCTCCCGCTGAGAAGGAAAGGGGGATGAGGAATGACTATAGTGCCATCTAGCAGTTATACGGCCAAGTACGTGAACACGAAAAAATCTGATTTCTGATTTCTGTAGATTCAATTATGAAGGATATAATTTCTCATCGATTGTGAAATGGATGTCTTTGGAAACAGCGAAAAAATAGTACAGTAGCGCACAAATACAAAGATTGTACTCCATTCTCAAAAAAGTCCGGAGTTTTTAGCTCTTTTCCTTACTGTAAAAAAACAGAAGACTTTTCAGTCTGATTTTGATCATTTTCTTATGGGAATTTGGATTATAATTATCTGTATTTATAAGAAGAAAATATCACGCACAGCGTTCAAATTGCACCTTTAAAATGAGATGCATCATATTTAGTGCGCTACTGAGACATTTTTGCGAAAGAACGAAATGAAACCGTGATTTGCCTAAAAAATGGTTGAGATCCCATGTTAAATTGAACACCAATATTCCGGCCGCTGTGGCGCACTCCTTCTCCCTCTTAAGTAGTAAAGGCCTGAAGCAATTGAGGGTAATATTTGGGGTGGGAGAAAAGCGTCGTTTCATTCCTACTTATCACTTATATGACACACTTAGAAATTAAATGAGTAGCGTCGTCCTCAGAGCTCACATTCTCGCTGGCAACGTCATTGTAACTAAAGTGGGTAGAAAAAGTGCAGCTCTTAATACGCAACCAACAAGTTATCTTCTTCATTTTGCTGGAACAAGTAGTTTCTAAGCTGAAGACATAGGGATGCAGAAACATATTTAACGAAAGTGTGGGCGAGATCGACTTTGGTAGAATTTTATGATGCTTTAGGCTATGAAGTTTATCGACTGAGCCTTAAACCCATCAGAATTGCCACTAACTTCATCTGCTACTCGAGGCCACATTAGACGCGCGAACTTGGTCATCAGAGAATCTCTGTTGTTATTAAAAAGTAACACATTACTAAGAGTTCTGTGGATTTGGATGGGAGAAAGTAGACGGTTTCCTGATACCAGAAAAGTGTTTCCGGCCTTCTCGAGATCCTGTATTGCGAGTGTGTTATTGCAAAACAAACAATTGTAAACAATATATATGTAATAAATGTCAAGTGTTGTCCACAATTTACTGTCTTTATCAGAAGCGCTGTGAAAATTCTGTTTTAAGTCACATGTATTTTCTTTTAGACTTGTAAATTTGGACCCAACTATGGACTCGTTAATCTGTATTTGTAAAAATAAAATAGTTGTAGTGGTTTAAATAATAAGGTTGCTCAAATGTGAGCTAAAACTGCGGGAAAAACTTAAATTGTAAAAGGGTAACACAGTGCTTTTTATGGAACTACTTGCTTTTATGTGTTGGAATTGATATTTTACATTTTGAGACAAAAATTAGCATACATTGAACATGACAAAATAATATTGGAAATTGGAAATATTGTGGTTGCTCAAATGTTGTGTACAATGTTGTTTACATGTAGGAAATATTGTAAGAATAGTCAGTTGTTTAGTCACCTTTCCTAATGGTTAAACTTGTTTATAATAATGATATTTCGGACCATTAACAAATTTTAATTCATAATGGTACTAATAGCACAATATTTGATATACTGCTTTTACATATATTGTAAACGTTAAGCAATTTTGTATATCAATTTTATTTTCGAAATAAAGCCTTTTCAAAAAGCCAAATTTTTAATTTCTTATCATTTTGTTCCCATCTATTCGAAAGAATAGATGATGAAAAGGTTCATTCGAAAAGCCTCGTCCCGTACGTCTCAATTGCGTTATTCTTATTTTGGAAGCCTTCAAAGTTTGGTTATTTTTAATGTTTGTAATACTGTAGCGTCGTTAGTTTACAACATTGAATAATAAGTGTGGTATTGTTTGTTTTCCCTTTAAATGTTGATTTGAAATTTGTAATAATGTGACGTAGTGACCTTTGAAAAAATACAAGTTTGTGTTGGAGTGGCAACACTGTTAATCTGGTAGTATTAAAGAGTAGACGAAAATATCTCTCTCTCTGTGGTGAACAAATATAATTGGAAACTTCTCTTGATTCGGTTTGTAGTTTTCAAGATATTCCTGTGGATGAATTAAATTGGTTCACCCTATATAAATACAATATAGATTTATATATATATATTGTATTTGTGTCTGTTATATAAAATTCTTAAATACATAGCAATTCTCCTTAACCACGAAAAATTATGATACGATACCAAGACGACCTTCCTTGGTGACTTAGTTCCTTAGTTTTGCATCCTGGTTGCTTATTTAGTGAGCATATTGGAGAATGGCGTCTGTGAAGATAAGCGACTATAATTGAGATGTATACCCTTCAAATATAAACAACGATAGGTCCAAAAACACGATGCAACAATAAAACTCCGTGCACCCACGAATTTGTACGGGCATGTACTGTGGATCCAGGACTACTAGGCTTATTTCATGTTTCAGGACTTAAAGCTTCATTCTATTGTCATTAAAAGTATTCACGAAGTCTAATTTTCATTTTGGTTTAACCTATTTAATTTTGTATAGCCTACTGTGTAAGAAGTCACTGAAGCATAAAGGGTTATTTTACGATGTGGTCCATACATGTTTAATAAAAAAGGATTATGTGACTTCAATGTCTAATTTTCTCATTCTAAAATTATCAGAATGAGTGAAAAACTTCACAAAATATGAAAGGGTGTAAGTACAACTTTCACTATGCTTATTTTGAAGTGGCAATTTACAGAAAAGTAGCGGGAATAAAAACACGTAAAAAGATAGGGCAGTACAACACATCTTAGAAATATCTCTTGTAATCCCAGTTTAATAAGAAGGCACAGCATGAAAGAAAAGTGAGCAGCGTGGGGTAAGAAGAGACAACAACTAAAGTTTAATTTTTTTCCAGTCTTCCTGTACATTGGGAAGAAATAAAATAATTTTCTATTGTGTTGCTCAGTAACGAAATATACACAAAGAATCAAAAATGTAACCTGAAAATTGTTAACATTTTAAATTAGTCTTGTCTCTTATAACTCCGCGTGTCTCTTATTACCCCCACTTCCCCAATAGAGTTCTCTTATTAATAATAACACAGGCCGACGTTTTTAAATTTTTGAAAAGTTACAGAAACAACACTCACTGATTCTGACATTGTTGGTCCCTGAATATGAATATGATATGCATTTTACTAGATTAGCTCGCTTTTTTGTGTAACACATAGTTGCCAGATTTCCATAATAGGGAAAATGAGCTATCATAAAGATACCGGCCAATGAGCTGTTTGCGTGTAGAAAGGGAATCAACTTCATTTCGACAGTTAGTCAAAATGACATTAAGTTTTAAAAATTCTTAAAATTAATTTATTGAATCAAACTAGTTAAAAAACTGCATATTCTGTTTGGTATTAGCCCTAAAAAAATATATATATTCTGCATTTGCATACAAAGAGTAATTTTTAAAGTCTAATGTTTAGAGCTGCAAATAACACCATCTGCTTTCCTTTTTTCTTTTATGAAATGTTGGGTCTCCCTCTTCACCGACCCGCAATAGTCCCCTATTATTGCAGGGTCCCAACGTCCTTGATGTCGACTTTCCATCGTCCTTATATCTTAATGAAACCGTTCTCCCATTTCGTCGCTTACATCTGCAAGATTTTTCTGGAAAGAAGTTGAGGTGGGAGTGCTGAAAGTGGATTTTCAAAATCATGCAACATCCCAGAACTTCATATGCGACTAGAAGTTGCTGCACCAGAGCCTCGTAATTTTGAGCTTTAGTTTTACCCCCCAAAAAAACTTTTACAACTTGAACAAAAAACACAAGGCATTTAACTGTTTGTCGTTTAAACTCTGTTCAAACAATTCATCATGGATAAGTTTGCGAATGTCAGGCCCTATGAAGACTCCTTCTTTTAAATTACCATCACTTAGTTTTGGAAAACACTGTCCAAGATATGTAAATCCTTTATCTTTTTTGTTCATAGCTTTTACGAAATTCTTCAAGAGGCCCAACTCAATATGAAGAGGTGGAAGCAGCACCTTGGGTGGATCGATCATAGGTTCATACTTGATACTGTTCGTACTGGGCCTAAATGTCTCTCTGAAGGAGGCACTCTGCTATGAAAAATGCTTTCCTGTTGCTCTTGAGTCCCAAAAACACAAGAAAACAAGAGAACTTTGTAAATCCACTTTGCAGACCAAGTAATATTGCAATAACTTTCAAATCTCCCAAAGGACCCTGTGTAGGTTGGCGTCAAAAATAAAAGTTCTATTTGCCTCGCTTTTTTTGCTGTATGCCTATAAATATAAAGGCAACTCCTCAGGAAAAAAATATTTCGACGATACTGATAACGATTTCAAGAAAGTAGGGGCAAAATACCGCAAATGTTTATAATGGAGTATATGGGAAACTACATGTTATATTCGGATTTTTGTAGGTACCGTCCACAACTCTGAGATAACTGGTTTGCACATATGATGTGCATCTGGGTATGGGACAAATAATAGGTAGAAACGAAAGTGGTGTTATGTTTCCTTTGGCTGATACAGGGTATTGAAATTGGGCACCATCTGGTAGTTTAATAGACTGTATGGAAGAGTATTTGGTGGCTGGGAATTGTATTACGTACCATCAGCGCCTCCGAAATGCAGATGAAGATGATGTGGTGTTCCTCCCAAAGACAGAGCTGTGACCCGAAGGTCCCTGGGCAAGGTGAACCCACTATGGTTTGCCACTGCCTGCCATGAGATGATGACGTCCGAAAGATGGAATCTACAGTTGAACAAGGGATTCGGACTTCCTCTGACCCACCGGGAATCAAACCTGGGATCCCATGAGTACAAGGCGAAGGCTTATCCATTCATCCACTGCAGACGAAATCTGACAAATAAGACCATTGTCATATTATGGTGTACAGCAGGGTAAGGGGCAAATAATAGTTGAAAACATCAGTGGCATTATGTTCTGTTTGACCGATCCGGACATTTGAGGTGTATATGCAAACATTCGCTTCATACTCGCTATCTGTCTGTTGCGAGGCTGCCTCTATAGAGGGAAGTACAGTAGAAGCGTCATTGTGGAGGTGTTGATTTCTGTAGTAGCTTACTCGTCTTTAGTGACTGGATATAGCTGGTGATCGATTCTTGTGTTGTGCCTACTTCATTGTGCCTGCAAGAAGTTGCAATTCCTGCATGCTTTTGTCCAGTGACTTTTGTTATTCTATTTCTCGCGACTTTTATGCAAACTTTGTTAATGTGTACTATTTGGTGTTATTTTCTGGTAGGTTTCGCCAGTGTGGAAACATGTAATGCCAAAGCCATATTATTCATTTCAAAAATATTTGGTGACGTGTGTGACAAATGGCTTTCGGTGGAAGCACGGATAAACATTGGCAATGTTCCGTATGCGAACTATGGTTTAGAGGGCAAAGAAAGCGCACGGTGTGTGGAAGTGAGTTCTTACAAGCGGTTAGTTACATGCGTGGGAGTAAACGTAAGTCATTCGAGTGCTGCGGTACTCAACAGTATTGAACAATGGACAGTTGACTGTGCTGTGCAGCTTTTGTGACACCTTACATAACAGCAGTGTTAACAAGCGTTGACACTGCAACCCTTGATGATCGTTACACCCAGCGGGTGCATTGTCGACATTGTTGGTCTATTTGTTGGTGTAAATAATGATGCTAGTATTACAAACTCTATGTTCGCCGACACAGCAAATAGTTTAAACCAGCTCTTACAACTAGAGGACTGCGTTTTGGTTGATAGAGGATTCCGAGGTTCTATGACGGTGTTGGACGAGGCGGGGATCATTGCAAAAATGCCATGTCTTTTAGAAAAGGGAAAGAAGCAGCATGACTGCCTGGCTACAAACCAATATCGTATTGCCACAAAGGGCAGGTGGTGTGTTGAAGCGAAAAATTGCCGTCTCAAAATGAAGTACAAGATGTGTAGGGATAGGGTTCCAATTGCGGCTCTTCCCTACTTAAGCGAGTATTTACTAATTGCAGGTGCCTTAGAGAATCAGTTTGCGCTTCCATTGACCAACGAAACACCAGAAAAGTCTGACGAAAATATGGAAATCTTATCATGTTCTCGTTTAACAAACGAACTACAGACATCCGGTGGTATTGACAAACGCTCAGCAAAGATTTGGGAACGTGTGACGGATCGTCAATTACTGATTTCCCTTGATTGACAGAAGAAGACTTATTATCACGCTTGAAATTTATCAAATCCAAAGTGCTCATGCATATGCAGCAGAGCACATGAATTTGATGGTAGTTACTCACTGTTGCATTT
This sequence comes from Thermobia domestica, assembly GCF_964235325.1. NCBI lineage: Eukaryota > Metazoa > Arthropoda > Insecta > Zygentoma > Lepismatidae > Thermobia > Thermobia domestica. Next base: position 236,857,123 of record NC_137457.1, on the reverse strand, counting down.
GCATATCACTCCACACATCCTCAGGTTTAAATTCAATTGCGACATGTACAGAGTTTGCAGTACACACTTTTTATTGAATATATTCTAGAAATATCAGGAGTCAACGCTATTCTAGGATCGTACTGCAAATGCCCCAGTGGAGCTCGTGTTCTCGGATGTTGCTAGCATGTGGCTTCCGTTCTTTGGTATCTTGGTGTTGCTCGTTATGAAACTTCATTTTCCAGTTTCGCACCTAACTGGAATTTTTCTCAACACTAAGGACATACACGATAATGAAGATCAAGACATGTCTTAACTTTGGTTATAAGGAGATCACTTTCAACAATTTGTGAACTTTATTTTTCCCATGCCTTATTTTTGTGTCTGTGTATGTATTTGTCGGTGTGTGTGCGTGTGTGAAACAGACCCAAACACTTTCTTTTCCCCTTATTTCGTAATATTAAATATCATAATATGACAATGGTCTTATTTGTAAGAATGTGTCCCCGGTGGATGAATGGATAAGCTCTTCGCCTTGTAATCAATTCCCGGTGGAGACAGAGAAAGTGCAGATCCCTTGTTCAACTATAGGTTCCATCCTTCGTATGCCATCATCTCATGGCAGGCAATGGCAAACCATAGTGGGTTCACCTTCGCCACGGACCCTCGGGTCACAGCCCTGTCTTCAGGAGGAACACCACTTCATCTTCATCTGCATTTAGGAGGCACTGATGGTACGTAATACAATTCCCAGTCACCAAATACACTCCCATACAGTATATTAAACTACCAGATGATGCCCAATTCAACACCCTGTATCAGCCAAAGGAAACATAATACCACTTTCGTTTCTACCTATTACATGTCCCGTACTCTGGTACACATCATATATGCAAATCATTGATCACAGAGTTGTGGACGGTACCTACAAAAATCCGAATATAACATGTAGTTCCCTTATACTCTATTATAAACATTTGCGGTATTATGGCCCTACTATCTTGAAATCGTTATCAGTATCGACGAAATATTTTTTATCTGAGGAGCTGCCTTTATATCTATAGGAATACAGCAAAAAAGCGAGGAAAATAGAACTTTTATTTTTGACAAGAAGTTACTCAGGGACCTTTGCCAACCATGTTCTTTGTAGTTAATACGATTTGAAATGAGTGCAAGATTCTCCTAAGTCTCTTTCGAGACTGGTAGCGACTGGTAATGTTTTGGCTCCATTAATTTACCAATACAAAATTTAATTTATTTTAATATTTTAAATTTTGGCAAATCTCCAATTAGGATCTCTTGTTTTTTATTGACGTTAGTCTAGTTTTCAATACACTCCTCAAAATGTTTCTCATTTTCTGGGGTTTCGGATATTTTTTTTTATTTTTTGAAATTCCAAATTAGACACCACACTGACACTTCCGGCTGGACCGGCCGTAATCTGAGTGAATTGGCACCGGAAACAATTAATAGTCAATCATTGCACAGGTCTTATTTCTTGTGAGATGGCTGACTAGACGACACGGACTCGCACTTGGGCATTCAGAGACCCCTTTGGGCCACACATTTGAGTAGGCCACAATTTTACGTATATATAAGTATATATTGCTGTGGATTATTGTATGTTAAAATTTGTTCACTTATCTTTGTATTTTTAGTGTCTTAACGTATTCCTTTGGCGCCGCTTTTTCTCTTTCTCTTCCTTATCTATTCCTCTATACTCTGTTCTTCAAGATTTTTTTTATTTTAACCTTACTTCCTATTTTGAACTTTACAAATACTGATCATTCAGTATACATCTCTTGAACCTAATTTACCAACCAAGACGTAGTGAGATATGATGCGTGGAGGTTTTCATCGACGTGGAGTATCAAAGAACTAGTTTTTCCATCGTATTTGAAACCTATGCCGAATTGAGTGATGGTTCGGTACATTACGACGTTTTATTCTCGTTCAATTATTATTATCTGTGTAGAGTCTCCTTTGAACTATTGGCTATTTATGTTTTCTTTTCCGTTTGAGTCTCATAAATGTAGTAGTAGTTTGCGCCCAAAAGTAGGATGAACATTTCAGATTCGTAGATTTATATATATGTATATATATATATATATTATGTTTACGTCCCTGCCTCGTATACTAAGATCTCTTTCAAATAGCATAATTCAGAACATGAATTGTTATAATAATTCGCAGATAATCAGTTGATTATATAAAATGTCGGATTTCTTTTCATTATGTAAATATATGTGAAAAAATATTAATATATGTGAAACGTATATATGATATTAAAGCGAAATGTAGAACATTGAGTTGAGAAAATGTATATATGTAAAGGGCTCAGTACCTACTTCGAATGATCATTGGTTGCCATGGTTCAAAACGTAGGACGAGAGTAAAATATAGACTGTAGAATACCGCCTCATAGTAGATATTTTTTCTGCATATTCTGGAATTTTGTGAAATAATATATACTACTATAAACTTCTTTTGACATAATCTAAATTGCATGTAATATGGAACGAAGGCAGGTCGTAATCGTAGCCCAAACTCATTAACAAATCTTCCCTCAAGTGATAAACCTAAGAATCTTTTGTGAAAGTGTACCTTAAATCCTCCCTTCGTATAAAGATCCTAGAATTTGACCAGTGTTCCTCCGTCTCAGTGACCGTGATCCTAATACCAACGAAAATTTCCGTTGAACCTGAATGCTTCTCATATATTGATACGTGTTATAAATAAATTACTACAAGGTGTGTTCAGTTAATAAGAGAGTGAATCAGAGCTGGTCAAAAAACTAATTAGCAATTGAAATAATCAAAGGAGAAAGATATCCTACGTAATTATAGAGGCAAAACTTCGTTTTTCGGGGGGGGGGAGAACCCAAAAGTGGGAAAAAAACTTAATTTGTTAGTGCGTCTACAGACGAAATTTGTGTCAAGTACATGTAGTGACCTAATCCCATGAATTATATACCTCTAAAGTCGGAAACACACTTAATTGTTTGCATACTTCCACAAAACATACAAACACTAAATTTTGCATACTTGTTCGTCATGGGATGTGAATAATGGGAAAATTCCGATATCACGAAAAAGGCTACATTTTCCATGTAAATGAAGTGTCGAAATTTTTCGTCGTTTCGAAATGCTGGTTTTTAGAGTAGTTCCGCACACCATAGAAACGTCATATTTGGCAGACAGTGAAGCTAGGAACATAGTTTATGATGGAAAAAAGAGCATTAAAATTCGTTTTCATTTCGCGGCGCAAATCGAAAAAATGGGAAATTTGTAATGGCTGTATCTAGAACGTTGAAATTTCGAGGTGATGTTTATGCTGATGCTCAGTTTGCGAATCCGCCCTTAAACTTGAAAAAAATAGTCATGTTCGGTGTAAGAAAGTGCTAGGAATGTTATAAGGGAGCGTCTAATTCTACACAACTTGTAGTAATGGTGGAATCACGAAATTGCGTTCAAGTGTGTAGATTACAGCGCATGTGAGGGGAAAAATCCGACATGTTGGAAAAGTCGTCATCTCCGATTCAAAATGGCGGCTCAAAAATTTGTAACCATGAAAATTGTAAGTTGTGCTCTTGGTAGGTAAGCCAGGTTTCGCTATGTTATTAAGGACGTAGTTCAGTTTAAGTGAAGAAACAAATCATTGGAGAAGTCGCCATCTTGAATGCAAAATTGCCATATTTTTGATTTGCCTTCATTTGGACTCTTATGTGGTATATTGAGGAGAATAAAACAAACAGAATTCAACGTAGTAAGTTAGCTCCGCGGAAAATTGTCTGCTTTCTGAGTAGCAGGTCTGGGTTCCATTCCCCGCCGAACCTTGTTTTATCTTGCGTTTTTTTTCTTATCACGTTGATTCGTTTTATCAAAATAGTTTCTGTTGGCATTGCGTGAACAAAATATTTTCGTTATTACAGACATAGACGAAAAGGATATATTTATACGCTAACTGTTGAGATCGTCTCGAAACTAGGCAGTATGTTCGTGTGAAGCTTCGAGACGATACTCAACTATTCAAAATGAAACGTATGTAGCTTTAGAGATGGGGCAACACCAGCGTTTCTTTCAGAAACAATGTTCCTGAGGATCACAGTTAGTATTCCCAGGGGCACTGCTCATAGTATTCTATTTATTATTCTATTATACACGTATCATTTCCACGATATAGTATCCAGACGAGACAAAAATACATTTTGACTCGCGAGAATAGTGTGCGCTTCCAACCGGAAATAATTGCAAACAGTTTCCCTTTTTATACTGGTCGTTTAGATAGATGCGTATACCAAGTTTGAAGTCTATACCACAACTGAAAAATTATAAGATTATAACTTTTAAGGAAATACACACACACACACACACACACACACACATATATATATATATATATATATATATATGCACCTTTTGACAATTTTCTCGTTGGCAGCGTATATAGTTATATGGGATACGTGGAAAAGTGCCCCTTTCGGTTCAGTAGTTTGTTTACAGGACCGGTTGGAGTGAAATGCATTTTATAATAGACTCAACCTTATAGGCAAACAATATATGCTATAAAAATAAACTTTCAAAGAAAGAAAAAGTGAGAAAAAGATTGTTAAGAATGGAACCCAGGTCTCCTGCCCAGTAGGCTCACGTCAATCCCCTACACTACCGATTTCCTTAGATTTTCGTCTTCCTTCTTACTGCTCACATATTACTGGTACGTTGCGGCCGGCATCTGTGGGGAATTACACCTCTAAAATCGGAATAGTAATCGGGTTATATATGCGTTTTTCAGTATCATTAAGGAAATGATGTCTTCTTATTTAATTGTAATAAGAAATGAGAAAGACACCATTCTAATACACTGTTATACTACAATGCAAAAAGTGGTTTGTTTAAAATGCTATAAACAAATTTTCAAAAGCCTCCAATAATATTCATATTCTAAATTACTTAGTTAATAATCGTCTTCATTGAAAATATAAGAGTAAAGATACACGAAGACTCTATGTAATTGCCCAGTGTATATATACATTTCAAGAAGTCTTGCTGCCCAGTAAGTACATTTTTTTACCAAAGGACACCATTATAATATGATGTACTACGTTACACTGCAAAAACTAGTGTTGAATCAAATGTTATGAACTAATGTTTAAAAAGCCTTAACAAAATTCATATTTATAAATTACCTACAAATTGTAGTCTTTATTGAAAATACAGGACGAGAGATACAGGTTGACTGCAAGAAATTGTCCAGTAAATATGAAATATTTGAAAAAGTGTTGCTGCAGGTAATATGTACAACTATGCCCAAGGTTTCCATTATAATCCACTGTACTACATTACAGTACAAAAGTAGTGTTCACTCAAATGCTATGATAAACATTTAAACAATTTCCAACAATATTCATATTTGTAAATTACCTAGTAAATTGTAGTCTTCATTGTAAATACAAGAATAAATATGCAGGAAGCCTGAAATATTTTCGCACTCTTATATCACAGATGTGAATTACTTTTAGTGCAGGTAATATGTACAATTAACAACAAGGACACTATTATAATACATTGTACGTACTAAATTACACTGCGAAACATAATATTTAAAAGGGTGGAAAATTTCACATTTGTAAACAGTGAGTGTTTTCGGAAAATGAAAGGTTTAATTGGTAGGCTATTGCAGGACAGTGTCCGCTGTTTATGTTTCAGAAAATAAATTCTGTTATTGTCTCTAACATGTATAGATGTGCGCAAAGTATATATAATTAGCCATGTACATGATTGCCAGAATAGAAGTAGTAATAGAGTTCTTTCTTATAAATTGTGTGTTTGCTGTCCAAAGTTAAATGGAAGAAATAATACTGGTTCAATTGAAGTATGTGTTGGTAACAGGTGTGTGCTGTAAAGGGAAGTGAATTCCTCAAGGAATAGTTTTCTAGAACTCTACACCTTATGGCAAAGCCATGGCCGGATGTCTGGGGGCGTAGCCCCCAGCGAGCTTTAGCGAGTATATATGTATAGGGCGAAATAAAATAGAGCGAAATAAATGGTCACTATAAATTAGTGCTAATAGTTGTGTGATATTAACGTTCATCTCAAGTTACGAGATAGGAATCGTAAACTACATAAAATTTTTCACATATGAGATAAAGACTCACTATAATCCATAACTAAAGTTTTTTCTTTTCTTCCTTCGTTGTCCTCTTCTCTTTAATTATTTACTATATTTTATGATACAAATAAATTTCCTGATTTGTATCTCACGTTTCAAAATTAAACGAAAATATCTAATATATTTACGTATTTTTCTTCTTGTCTTCTACGTTAATAAGTATATGTATACATATACGTGTATATCATATATTATTTAACTTAATATATGGATTGATATATATATTTCTATGTATGTTGATAGAATTTTTTAACAAATTTATGTTATTTTTGTTCTTTACCAATAGATGTAATAAATGTTTACCAAATTGTTGATATATGCTTTCTCTTACATTATTTTCATCCACGTAGATACGCTGTCCAGTATGTATGTGTATGAGCATGAATGAACGACGAATTTATGGTTAGAAAGTAGTATTAATATTAATTTGCTGTGATAGTGTTAGTAATATTCGTGTAATAATATATATTTTCTATTAATGTATAGCATAGGTCATGAAAGATAAAGTCAAAACTAATCTAAATCGGCTCTGGGAGAAAGCAAAGAAAATAGACCGAGCCTGAATAAGCGACGATTTTTTTGAATCTCAAAACTCATGTTTATAAAGAGGGGGCCGCGGTGGCTCAGTGGTAGAGCGTTGACCTTTGGTGCTTGAGGTACAACGCGCACCACGTTTTGAAAGATTTACAGACAAAATTGAATACTTTGCATGAAAAGACATGTTTATAAGGAGCAAATTTCTGGAGGCGACAGAATTAAATACGAAGTAATACAGCTGTATTATAGGTTTTCAAGTAGGGTTAGTAGTATAAAATGATTACAAGTGCTTCACAAAGGATAAAATAAGTGAGTACATATGAAAGATGACTGTTAAATGCTATTTTCCACCGGCAGTGTATTTCTGCATAGTGTACAGAAGTTGTATTTTATTTTTAGAAATGGAGCTTTACTAGTATGAAACCATGACAAGTGCTATATGAACTAGAATCATTGCTGAAACCCACTTCTTTTCATTATCCTCGCTTATGAGTATATCCACCATCGATGACGCGCCTAAGCGCGGGCACATTAGCTTTGCCTTGCTTGGTCAGATAGCATTCGTGCTTTTTAGTGCTGACCTAGCAAAGACTGGCTTGTGTATTTCTCATTGTAGTTTTTATGCCATACATTCGGAAGCCGTATTCATACGTAAATGGTAAAAGAATTATAATTTTTCAGCAATTACTTCTGGTGGCCCCTTGAGTTTTATCTATGCTAAGTGAGATATTTTCATGTCACCCACCGCAAATCTTTTAGGGAACAATAAGAAGGAAATTAGTGACAGAATTATGTTTTTTCTACAATTCTTTCGAATGGTGCGCCAAAACGAAACCTGCACGGATTGATATTAAGAAAGGAAAATAAAATTAAACTTCATAAAGTAGACGACAGCTCATAAAACTGCACGCCGTGCTAATAAGTAATGTTTAAGTAAAAATTATAGTTTCCTGTTATTCTTGAAACTGTAAATAAATAAATACAATTTGAAAACTTGGTGTTAGTTTCCTAGACTTAAGGTTACAAATCACACGTTATTCTTCCACAAAAAGTACGCGACAATAAATGTTTTCAGTTTTCTTAATTCATCAGCTCATAATTCACGGGAATTAGATTTTAGAAACAAGTTAAAGTTAAGTTATCTAAATAACAACTACATCCATTTATTTTTCTAAAATTTAAAATGTTTCAACTACACCAACAATCATGGGACCACTTCAAATTTTGGAATGTCAAATATTCGGTTATTACATAAAGTATATTTAAATTACATTTCGAAAATATTATTTTATCTTTGCTGTTTGAGAATAAAATAATGTTTTTGTTTACCAACTTTGTTTACCAAAACAGTAATGAGTAAAAAAGGCTGACGATAGTTCTATGGATTGTATAGAATATAGTATAACAGCATCTTATTTTATAGTGGGCTTGATGGCCGAGTGTGCTAAGTCATATTTGTTTAACACTTGTTTTCTAATTTAAGATATCATTTTTACCTTATTCAAATCCCACTGTATGCTACATTTTAGTTTTTCTCTTACGATCTAATAAATTAATCGTAATATGATAATTAATGTATTCATTTTCAATATCTATAGTATGTAATTATGCCCTGTTTTAGAAGGAATATTAAAATTTTATGTATAGGCTTATATTTTGCGATTTCACTGAGACTGCGGTGAGACATTACAAAAACATCTAGCAATGAAGCAGAATTTATTATTTGAATCTAGCAAGTCATTTGATCTGTCATTCTCTTTTTTAAAACTGGTCTTTATTTGGGATTCATTACAAAATAAAATAACACTGATTTAGCTAGAATACATATTTTGTAGAAACTATTTGACACATTTGGCTTAACTTGGTAAATATTTGCTTTTCTATTAGCAAGTGAGTTGTTTTATTTTCTACCGGTGCTAGCATCAACGTCTGTAGACTTAACTGCCATCTGGAAAGAATCGATGTAGCTATTTGATGATAGGTTAACCGTATGCTTCTTTATCTGCAATGCGATGTTGCCACATAGTACAAATCGCGTCTTCAGACGACCATCCGGAAGGTATATAATTATATATATATATATATATATATATATATATATATATATATATTGCTTTATTGTGACCTGCAGAATAGTGCTCTGTGGTCCGTGGGCGCCATTTTTAGAACACCCGATATATATATATTGCAACATATTATTTAGTGATATGCCCTCTGTTAACGAATTCTGGATGTTCATACTCCATACCGAATATCGTGTATCTTTTTATGTTGAAATAAAAATAATCTATTGACAACAATACTATTTATTAGAATAATTTATGTACATATACATCACAATATTTACTTCATTTTGGTCTTTTTTGGGACCTTCTATCTTCACCTCGTTCATATATAATCACTTTGAGATTAGTCACACTTCCTGAAACATATTTTTTCAGTCGAAAACTGCACCGACGCATATTTTACCATGCCTGGCGAGGCAGCACTTTTTGTTAGATGTGCAGTCTCGATCCGTACTACAGCGTTTTTGACCATCACAGGGTTTCTGCAGCATTTCTCCTCTAGGTGGACATTGACCCATGTGTACTACAACATAAAATTTATAATATATTTTAATATTTTGTTACTGACATATGCAATAGGAAAAGATCGCAATGAATTAACTTTTTTTATAGAAAATAAACATCATATTAGTGGACATTGTACGAGGTGCTCTCTCCCAAATCTTTTCTCGTCTTTTTTACAAAACTTAAAGAAAATCTAGTTATTTTTCATAGTCTCAACTTCTATACCTGAAAGTAAGCAAAATAAATTTTGTAACATGTAAAACAAATACCTAAATACATTAAATGAGAAGGTTTAGATAAAATGGCGTACCAATAATAGTAAACAATGAAAAGATACAATCCAAAAATGTGGACAAGTGAAGTTTTAAAATTGAAATACTCATACGTTTCTAATAAAGCAGTAACTTATGTATTAAACCGTGAAACTATCTTTGACTCCAGCCTTGAAAAAACAGTGCTACCTAGAGTTCCTGGTTGGGCGATGTAAGCAGAACATAAATTCCCCAACCACTGTGTATAACTTTCTAGGCTATAGTTTGCTACCTTTTAAGCTACATATTGCCGCAGTTGTCTTATACCGCTGTACTAACGCCAGTTTTTTTTTTAATTTAATAACTCTTATTTTAAATTTCAAAGTTAAGATAGATTTTTAGCCTTGTCTTACCCTTAACGATTTAATACATTCGTGAGAGAATAGCAAATACAATTTAAAATATTCAGATACACAGAAAGAACATGGCTATGGGGAGCTGAGGGCAAGATATAATATTGTATTTGTGTAACTTTCGGTAAATGCTTTGGAAATTTTCCTCTTATCCCTAAACATAATTCCTAAATACACAACTAACAGTAATTAAAACAAAATAAATATAGTAATGAATACATCGGAATTTGTAATTTCATAAAGAATTTCTCAACAAAACTTGTTGATAGCATCTACCAGGAAAAGTTCATTTTCATTCAATATTTTTGTTAGTGAAAGAGAAGTGAAATAATTATCGGTTGTTGAATTTCTTCCATTTTTTTCATTCACCCCACCAACTGTAACACGCTTTGATTTTGTGGGTCTGAATTATCTTTCTCAAGATGAAGAAAACCATTTATTGTGTACTTAGTGTCGCACATCTACAGCGAGGCAATATTTTGTTCGTAGTTGTCACAGTTTGAGGTTATGAAGTGGGTAAATGAAGAGCGAGTCTTTCTCGGGAGTAGTTATTCGTCAATGGATATGTTTGGCCCTGGTTTGAAAGAAGTTGATAGTTTTCCTGGCTTGACAGTTTTCAATGAATTCACTTTAGATCTAAAAACAATATTGCAAATCTATCATTCTCACAACGCTTACAATGACATTTCTACATAAAACCTGCGAAGTCTCGCTGAAACTATTTCGGAGCTTTGTTTCATTACGACTAGGTAATCCCCAACTTTCAGAACCAATTATATGAATATCGGTATTCCTATAGTGAGGCACCCCATATAAAAACACAACTGCAATAAATTCTTTGCGTTCACTTATTTTGATAGATCATTTTGCATTTTCCAACACATTATGACCCTCAGTTTCTGTAAACCTTTCATATGCCAGATTGCTTTTATCAATCAATAGTTCTGAGCATTTACTACATTCTCAGATGCGTGTCATGCCGATTTCCATATTTATATTTGTATATAAGTAAGTATATTTGAGGTATTTTTACGTTTGAGTATTTAATTTGAATATGCAAATAAATTCTAGTTATCGAATATTTTATATTTCAATTAGGAAATTATATAAATAAGAACATTTTGTAATAGTGCTTAATAATCGTCAAATATCCTATTTTTATCAAGAAGTCGTAGATAGAAATTTAAGAAATGAGGCACCTAGAATCAAACCCTGCCAAATCCATTTATCATAGAAATCGACTTATGCATCCTACCCTATAGTTTCATACATGCTGAATTCAAAGAAGACATTGGTTTGTAGTTAAATCCGCCACATTCTACTGTAAAATAATGTTGAAAATGTGACTTGGTTTCAAAATCAGCCAGATCCGAAGTGAGCTAGGCCATGCTTGGTTTCAAACTCCGCTACATCTGCCGTAGCGATTTTGAGTTAATAGAGAAAGACTTGAAACAGTAAGACACGATTCTAAAACCAGAGAAATATGAGAGCATACTTGATAATCATGATACACTTCATAAGGTGGGGGTGACAGTAGCACTTAAATATTGGAAAATGGAGGCAGAAAATATACAAAAGAAGCCAGGCAACTGACATTTCAAATTCAACACATCCGAACAAATTATTTTGAAGCAAAATCAAAAGAAATTGTGTGTTCCTACATAGTCGAGGAGGAAGAAGATTATAATCTTGACATCGTTTAGCAAACTAACGTTAAAAGCCACCTTTCCTCAGGTTTAACAACATTATGTTTTCAAATCTGAGGTAGTTTTAATGAAAATTAAATTCCATGTATTCTAATTTTGACAACACAATAAAGTAGTTTTCAAGTTTACATTTTATTATTGATCTCCTATGTCATAAATTATTGGTTTACCCTCTTTTTATTGTTAAATCGTTCCTAGTTTTAAACCCACTTTGAAGCAAAGGCATAAACTTAGTTCTGATTTTCAACACTTGTTAAATCCTGTCAGTATCAATGTCAGCCAAATTCTTCACTCAGTATCAAAACCCGCCATATTCGAATTTCCTACAATTATTTTCCTTATATTTTAAATTGTTATTATTGGATAGTGTTCTTATTTTGTCGCAATGACACAATACAATTAACAACATGTTCGGTAAAAGAATTATGTTTGTACTTACAAGGATTTGTTTCTGACAGTTTTTGTAACTTTTCCACAAACGTATGTAATAGTATTTGGCGGGGTTTGATTCTCAAATATCTTCCTCCCCCCAAAGAAAAAGAATAACGAAATTCAGTGGTCAATGACCGAGACAGTATAAGAAATTGCCAACTCAGTATTTCTAGTAGAAACTAAGAATGCAATATAATGTTAAGAAACTGGATATAGAAACCAGAAATCTCCAGAAGAAAGACGGCAGTAAGACTGAAGTTGGCCTTGAAAGTACAGCAAAATAATCAGTGTAAAATTCTTTTTCCAATCAGGATTTTCACACATTTAGAAGCTTTTGCGTTTCTTACACTGGCTGGCGTAGCGAACCTCGAAAAAGTATACTAGCTTTCCAGACTGAAGTATGAAATCTATAATTTCAAAACAATAATTAATTGAAAACAATATCAACAACTAGACTTAACAGTGGAAGTGCTCATGTTCTTCGAAAGTAGTCAAAAGTATATTTCGTCTTTTTCCGTTTAGTTCTTTGTTATCGCTTTTAAAACCTTGTCTTTTAGTTATTTTTATTTTCAAGAAATCCCAAAGACATTTCTGGCATTGTTCGGCAGTGCTCTGCAAGTACGCCTGCAGGAGCAAAAGAGTATCCACTGAATGCCAAGAAAATTCACTGCAAAGTTTTTAAAGCATGAAGGCTCCATATATACGTGAAATATATAAAACAAATTTTATCTATCTGTATATAAAGTATGTGTAATTTGTAAAAATGGAATGAGTAAGCAGATATTTCAAAACAAAACTGCATGGACATTGTGTACGTTACTTATTCACGTTTTAAGCGCTAGAAGGAAGTTTGCTTGAATCAAATACCATCCTCATCTCGCATTACAAGGAGAAAAAGACTGAACATCAAATGTTAATATCACTATATAAAGACATAATCAGAAACTAACCGGAGTTTATAATGTGTCAAATTAAACGTAAAATTTGCAGTGTATTATACAACCATTAGAATGAAGTGATAATGAATTGTAAATAACATATTAACAAGCTAAGTAAATGGACATAAAAAGTTATGCCAGAAATAACTGTCCTAAAAAGAAATCTTTATCCTGAAAATAAAAAGGAAGAGCCTTAAACTCTTTCAAAGTGATTATGTACAACACTTAACAAAAGGAAGAGAAAGAAAGTTTCTGGAAACAATCGGTGAATCGATTTATGATTAGTCTGCGTCAGTTTGTGCTTTGCCTGAGTTAAGTCTCAGTTGGACTTAAAACAATCGTTAGCTGGCATTGTTAATTCTCAGGTTCAATCGTTGTGAAGTGATACATTTTCCACTTCTGTATACAAGTTGCATAATATAATATCGAGTTACTAAAGTTATTACTCAGAACATCGAACAATTCTATGAATATTTTCTAATCAATTTGTCCGCATATCTCCAATTTAATATTGGCACTCAGAAAATAGTTTAATTATTGCACTCTGAAGAGAGTTTAAAGTAAATAATCTCAGACTATTAATCAGCTACACTTTTATTGTGTTCCAAAGTGATTCACTTCTTAAGAATTTCAAAGTGGAATTACAAACGTGTAAAATTTAACAATCTTTTAAGTACTTCTAAACTTATAGATGTTAGCATTGTACTTACACCAAGACGGCTATTTGTGTAATCCCGTAAACAGTGCATAGATTCATTTATTGTACTTTCGAAACATGCTAATAGAAAGTAATAAAAAAACGTAAATAATAGTAAAGTAAAATTATACAAGAATACAGTATTTCACAAATTATCCTAATATTATTTACGGAATGTGAAAAATAAGCAGTGAAGTGTAATTATTTTCAAGAAATAATAGAAGTGTAAAAGTCAAACTAAGACAAAAGGACTATACTAAGGTATTATTACTACCCCTTCAGAATGGAAGGTACATGAAGAAAGTCCTAATTCAGCTTGTGCAGTCTGTTGGATAAAGACCCCGTCCAACGTTACGGCAGCGAAATATTTTAAGTCTAGTAACGGGCAAGTTCACGGTTAAAGTGATAGAGATAAGAAAACAATACCCTGATATAAAGATGTCATCTTCAATTATATGTTATGCTAACTTTTAATTGAAACATTCGACAAATAAATGAATACAAATTCAGTTTTTACCTTATGGTGATGTCAATATCCAGTTTAGATATAAACTGATAGTCAAATGGTATAATGTGATGTGATAAATATATCAGTGTTAGTGAAATAGTAGTTGTATCAGCATGGAATACATAGAGTTATCATCCTCACGTAGAAGTCTTCTTTTGGTGATGTTGAGTAAACTTTTCCTAATGTCTGTTTTCTTTCAGATTTGCTCCGAACTCTGCAAATTGATGCAAGAATTCGTGAGATTTATTAATAAATAGCGGTAATTACACAATCCCTTTCATATTATTGTGAAGATTACTATGTGCGTAAGTCCTTGTATCAAAGAAAGTCCGAGAGGGGTAATCAGACTACAAATATCTACCTCACACATATAAGAATGTATGAAGTAATTATAGTAAATCTTTTCCTCTACCAACATAAGCAGATAACTATTTATTTTATATAAAGGGACCAAGAAAGTTCTGTCGCTTTTTCACCCACCACCTTCGGGCATCGATCTACGTTTACCTGGTAGGTCAAAAATAGTCCCCATTAGCATCGACGAACTTCTGTATCCGTTTTGGAAGGCCATGGATTCCATCGCAGTAGAATTTGGTGGGAGGCGAAGAAGGTATCAACTCCATTTTACATCTCTACTAGAACTTTGAAATGGTTTGCTCTAAGATGATTTTCCAGGGAATTGAAAAAAAAAATAACCAAAGGCTGCAGAGTCTGAGGACTACGGAGAATGCAATAGTGTGTCCCATCCAAGGCGTAGAATGGTGTCCTGGGTCATCCTACCCACCTGATGTTTAGTGTTTCCTGCAACAAGAGGACCCCTTTGTCATTCAGAAATGCTGGCAGCAGAGTTTTGAGGTTTCCATGCACAAGGCTCAACTGCTGACACCACACAGCTGCATTGAAGCTCTGACCAGCTGGTAGCAGTTACCGATACACAATGACACGAGCAGTCTACCAAATATACATAGGGACCTTCTTCTGGTCCAGTGCTGATTTCAGCTGTTTGGAACCGATTCATGACATGCTAACTAATGATGACGGCGCATGAAGCAACGTACCATCCCACTTCTCATCACATGTCAACACCCTGTCTTCAAATGGCTCCTTCCTCAGACGAGACACAAAAGAAACACAGGTGTATGTTCGCGTTGCCTTCTGGCCCGAAGTCAGAGCATGTGGGACCCATCGACGCAACTTGTAGTGCTTCCCAAATTGATGCAGGTTTCTTCTCTCAACTGAATTCTAGTCCCAGTTTCTCACATGTCTGAGCACTGTTCGCCTCAATTTCTGCCTGAAGATCTTTATTTTGTACATGTGTAGATCTTTCGGCCTGTTGTGCGTCTTCGAGTGTTCTGTCACTGTCCTTGAACTTGATAAACCACCGCTGCATTGTTCGCGTATTCACAACACTCTCACCAAAGGCCTGGCATATCTTCCATCTTCCGAACATAAATTACGCTATGAGCAACATTATTGTAGCAGATCCATTTATCAGCAAAAATGATTTTCCCATGTAGAAAATTTTTGTGTTTCTTCCTTGCACTAAGAGAATTGCACACCTCCACACGGCGATTCTTATTAGCAGGTGTGAATTCTTGTAGAATCCAGAAGTATTTTTTTAACTTACCAAACTGCCGAACAATAGTGGTGTAGTGTATGCTGTAATGACACAGAAGGGGGAAGAAGTAAAGAATTTTTTTTGATTTCCTATCAACTTACGTAGAATAAATAATACAATATTTAAGCCTAATGTATATGAAAATCATACATTTTAGTTACCTGTGTATTGTAAGATATGAATAAGACAACTTCCCTGTCTATTGTAAAGCTTTTCAATTTAGACAGCCAGTCGTGAACTTAAACTTTAACTTTAGGTATGTTTCAATTACATTACGTTTGCAAATTCAAACTCAACAATCAACACACTGTGCACTACACCCACTAAGCTATTACTCATTCAATATGCTCAACTGAGTTTATATAACAATGAATTTAGGGAAACAGGTAAAGCACGGGTGGCAGATTGGACTTGTCAGAACCAATGTTTCCTACGAACTGCGACTTCACAGAAATTCTCACCACCAATCTAATCTGATGGGGAAAAAATAACTCTACACGGGGAGAGAAAATTCGCTTAGTCTTGAAGTTCACGCAAGATCATTGCGTTCACGCAAATTAGAAATTTAATTTAAGAATATGAGAAATACATACTATGAAGAAATGACTTTACTAAATACAAATTTAGTATAATCACCTTACTAAGTATAATGACTTTACTAAAGATGATTTTTTAAAAAACTATTTAACATATGAAAATTAAAAACACTCTATATCTATTCTACGTACCATGAGACGAAGATTTTGTTCCCACTGCCCTATGAGACATGATCTAACATGAATTTTTGCATTTTGCCTCTCGTTAGTAGGTCTAATAATAATAATAATAATATTAATAATAATAATAATAATAATAATAATAATAATAATAATAATAATAATAATAATAATAATTATTATTATTATTATTATTATTATTATTATTATTATTATTATTATTATTATTATTATTATTATTATATCAGCAGTTCCGCTACCGCAAGGGCTCAGATGCAAATTTCCAAATTTATCAATTTTACCTAAATTATCATCTTGGGCCATCAATTTTATTAATAACCAAGTTGATTTTACCATTAACCCCCAATATTCTCACGGACGTATCCTGCGCCCTAAAATGCGCATGTGGGAACCCTTGCTAATAAGAATTTTAACGGCAATACCAATAATAATAAGAAACACCGTTTTATATCTCTAAATGATAGATATAGTTGCAAAACTGGAGTAAAGGTTAGTCAATTAAACAGTAAATCAAAAAATCATTATTGTGGACATATTGTTCACTGTTGAGCGTTTAAAGTCAATTACTGTTTCTTTTTCAGTTTGTTCTACGGAATATTATAATAACATTCTGGAAACTAATTATGTAGATTAGATTTATGTTCATCAGTTAAAGAAAGTATGACTAGTAGGCTTAAGAAGTTGGTGATTATGAGAAAGAATCAAGTAGTAGAATAAAGAAAATGGAACTAAAGGGGAGAATCTCGAGAAGACTCACGAACACGGAGTTTGTCCACCATAAAGCCCACTTGGGTGCGTTTGGGTTTAACGAGAGACCCTACGCACGATATATGAACTAAGGTCGCCCCCATGTCATGAGAAATTTGAATTGCCTTTGGGTATTATGATGGGAGATAATTCAACCAGATAGCTATCCAGATAGCACCCAGATAGCACGTTAAGCTTAATTAAGGATTATCTTCCCATAATTTTAACTAGCCAAGTTCAGTTGTTCCAACAAGGTAGGAAGAATATTGGTTTTGTCTTGTTTATACGTTCAAAATATTCAGTTGTAGCAACTAGCGATAAAAATGGATTTTTATTTGTCTTACAATTAAAATAAGTTTCCATGAAAATCCTATGGCAACACTTCGGATACCAACAAGTTTCCGTGAATTTACCGTGGTACAAGATTACAGATTTTTGATGAGTAGCTTGAAACAACCTTGTATCCTGGTCATGAAAACTATACATCACGCTTTTCACAAGCACTTTCTGCTGTCGGGGTAATTCATTGACGGTCATGACAATGTTTTCAAGGATGATTTGGAAAGTACAAGCACCCTACCTCTAACTAACTAACTAACTCTATGGCCTATGGAACCCGGAGGTTCAGTGCCGCGTTCACAAAAGCTCTCCACTGACTTCTATCCTTAGCTAATTGCATCCAGTTTCTACTTTGTATTCCTATCTCTGCGAGATCCATCTTAATATTGTCCTCCCATCTGCGCTTAGGTCTTCCTAATGGTCGTTTTCCTATGGGTCTACCAGCCAAGACTTTGAAATCGTTTCTCCTTTCTTCCATTCTAGCTACATGACCTGCCCACCTAAGCCTCCTACACTTGACGACCCTAACAATGTTGAGTAAACCGTATAAACTATGTAGTTCCTCGTTTTGAAGCTTCCGCCATTCCCCATTCTCGTTCCTCTTGGGTCCGAATATTCTTCTCAGGATCCTGTTCTCAAATACTTTCAGTCTATGTTCTTCCCTCAGAGTAAGCGACCATGTTTCACAACCATACAGAACAACAGGCATGATATATTTTAAGCTTCAAATTCCTCGACAGAATTCGCGACGACAAGAGATTTTGAACCGAATAGTAACACGAATTCCCTGCTTTTAGTCGACATTTAATTTCTTCATGAATATGATTTTCGTCTGTTAATATTGATCCTAAATATTTGAAAGTATCCACTTTATCAAAAGCATTATTTAATATTTTAACGCCTCCACAAATTGCCGTATTACGGTCCCGACGCACTTCCATGTATTTAGTTTTCTCTGCATTTACTTCTAAACCCATGTCCCTGCAAGCGTTTAATAAGATTTCTGCATTTATTTCTATTGTTCTCCTATCATCCCCTATTAAATTTACATAATCAGCATATGCCATAACCTGGTGAATGCCGTTCAACTCTAGGCCCTGGTTGCTATCTTTGATTTTCCTTATGGCGTATTCCAGCACAAAGTTAAATAATAATGGCGACAACGCATCTCCTTGTTTCAGGCCATTTTCGACGTGGAAGCTCGTGGACAAAAATTTTCCTACCCGGACTTTACTTTGGGATTCACTTAAACATATCTTAATTAATCTAATTAGCTTTCTCGGTATTCCAAGTTCTGTAAGAACGTTGTATAATGTTTCTCTCCTAACCGAGTCGTAAGCCTTTCTAAAATCAATAAATAGTTGATGTACCGGGGTATTGTATTCCCACTTCTTCTCGAGTATTTGGCGAATGGTAAATATTTGCTCGATAGTTGATCGATTTCGTCTAAATCCGCACTGATAATCTCCAATAATTTCATCTGCGTATGGGGTCAATTTTGCTAACAGAATATTTGAAAGGATTTTGTAGGATGTTGACAGAAGAGAAATGCCTCGATAATTATTACAGTCAGTTTTGTCGCCTTTCTTGTGAATTGGAACAATGAGTGATTCTTTCCACTCTTGTGGCAATTCATCCTTGTTCCAGATAAGGAGAATGAGTTTGTGTATCTTGTTCCATAATTTTTCGCCTCCAGCTAAAATTAACTCAGCCGGAATTTCATCTACACCCGGAGATTTGTGTTTCGTCAATTTCTTTATAGCGGCTTCCACTTCTATTTTATTGGGTTCTGGAATATACGGTTCTGCGGTGTGTATCTCCTTTTCTCCACGCACATTAGTTTTTGGCTGCGTGTTCAGCAAATCGTCAAAGAAATCTTTCCATTAATTTAAGAGGCTATCCGTATCGGTGAGAACTGTTCCGTCAGATTTCTTTAATATATAAGCACGAGGTTGATAGCCTTTCTTATATTCGCTGATCCCCTTATACATGTCCCGAATATTTTTATTTTTACTATCATCTTCAAGTTCCTTAATTTTAGCTTTCAAAAAATCCCGTTTCTTTGTTCTAAAAGTCTTGGAAGTTTCCCGCCTGATATCTGCGAAATTTTGTGTGGTTGTTTCATTCGGATTTTGTAGCCACCTTAATTTTGCCTGTTTTCTCTTCTCTGCTAGTTTAATGCATTCTTGGTCGAACCATGGTTTGTTCCTACGTATTTCCGCGTGTCCCAATTTTTCTATTGCTGAACTTTTAATGCTATCTCTAATTTCAATCCAAGTATCCTCAACACAAGTGCACTCCGAGTCTTCTAAAACCGCGAATCTATTCGAAACTTCAATCTGGTATTCCTCTCTTACCTGACTCTCTTCTAATTTCTTTCAATTAAATCTCTCCGTTTTCGGACATTGAATATTACCTTTATTCAACGATAATCTCTCCCGTTATATCGCTGCTACCAGGTAGTGATCAGTGTCACAATCAGCTCCTCTAAACGACCGGACGTCAATTATGCTAGATTGTCTTCTTCTATCTACTAAAACGTGATCAATTTGATTATGTGTTTTTCTGTCTTGTGATGTCCAAGTGTATTTATGAACGTCGCAATGTGGGAATTTTGTACTCTTCACGATTAGGTTTTTGGATGTTGCAAAGTTCACGAGTCTAACACCGTTGTCATTACTTTCCTTATGCAAACTTTCGTTCCCTATAATTGGTTTGAAAATATCCTCTCGCCCTACCTTCGCATTGAAATCCCCTAATAGAATCTTCGTATGGTATCGCGGGAGTTGGTCAAATATCCGTTCCACTTCTTCGTAAAAACTATCTTTTATATCGTCACCCTTATCTTCAGTTAGAGCATGTACATATAAAACAATAATATCACACCACCGTCCCTTAAGAGTAATAAAAGAAAGTCTGTCAGTAACAAATTCAACCCGTTTAATTGCTGGTAATATTCGTTTGTGAATGAAAAACCCTGTTCCTAACTGGTGATTTTTATTTCCTTCCCCGTAAAAGAACGTAAAATTTCCGGAATTCTCAGATCCATTTCCTTCCCACCTAACTTCCTGAACTCCTACTAAGTCCATCCTGTATTTCTCTAACTCACTCGTTACAGATTTTAACGCGCCTGCCCTATAAAAACTTCTAATATTCCATGTTCCAAATCTCATGTCCATTTTCTTTTGCTGAGGTCGTGCCAAGTTATCAGTCCTTGTCCGAGGCTTTTGTGAATTTTTTTGAACAAGTACCTTTTTTTTTTACAGGATGAGGGTGTTAGCCTTACCCAAACCCCCAATCTGGAGGACCACTCCTAGTCGTCTGTCCGCGACTGCTTATTCAGTATATTCGCAGGTAACCTCTATATCTAGAGGCCTTCTCCTCGATCCGCAACCTGAGGACGCGCCATGCCGTGGTGACAGGAACCCACGTTCGAACCCGCGTTACGAACAAGCACCCTAAACGATCTAATAATACT
Source organism: Thermobia domestica (assembly GCF_964235325.1). NCBI lineage: Eukaryota > Metazoa > Arthropoda > Insecta > Zygentoma > Lepismatidae > Thermobia > Thermobia domestica. The sequence continues at coordinate 236,836,005 of NC_137457.1, read as the reverse complement.
ATTTAAATTTAATTTGTGAATGGGATTTTCTCTTATTTATAAAGCATATTTTATGCAAAATAGGTAAAGTGAAGAAAGAACAGATAATTAATTTAAAACTTACCAATCATAAATTTTGATGTATCAAAAAGAAGAGAAGGTTGCTTACCGGCGACAATTCTAGAACATTAAATAAATAAGACTAGAAAACTCCCCTGAGAAACAAATATGTTAAACATGCGATAGAGATTCATCAGTAAGAGTGAACAGGAGGGTAAGTTGCAGTGCTTGATCAAAAATAAGAATCACATTTATTGTTACGCACATCAAGGAAATATTATTCTCCATTTCGTGACATAATCTCCCTCGTACTACAGAATATTTTTTTATTATTAACAAGATGTAGGTTTATATTTTTCCAAATATTCGAAAACAACGGATTATTTTTTAAAATATGGTAAATATTGTTCAATATATAAAGTGATATTTTCAATTTCGTACAGTTAATGCTGTCTGTGAGGAAAAAAATAAATATTTTAGCAAGAGAGAATAGACCGAAATAAGCGACTAAAACATTGTATTGAAGCACAGTGATTTGTGTAAACATTGCAATATCCTTAGTTTATTATTATTGGATAGTTTTCGTCACAATGTCATGCCGCATGCTTATATCCTCTTTTATTCAATTCAAAATGAGTATATCGATGTTTTAAAACTAAAGGTACCAGTCAACCAGATTGTTAGAGCTGTATATAGTTTTCGGAAATTATACAAAATTATTTTTTCTTGATATGACTTGTTGATGGAAAGACAAAACAGTGAACATGAAAATATTATAGTAAGAACAATAGGTTGACAACTCAAGAAGTTTCATCAATATAATTAGTATATGAGTGATTAGAGTATTAAAAGTTCGTATGATTACAGTGTTTATGACAGGCTTCAGTTTTCTGCTTTTTTATGTCCTTCAAAGCTCAAAGCTATTTTCTGTTCACAAGTTTCGTGGCACCTTTGAAAGTGTAAACAGGAATATAGTTTCTAAAATTGCCAGCTGATTAAGATTATTGTGCAGGCGTAAAATTTGTCAATGCCCCGTTTTTCATGATAATGATAGGTTGTGAACGTTTTCAGGGCATGTAATAGTGTTAATAATACCCGTTTAATGAGGATTAAAGTCTTAATGATAAATGTTTAAATAGGACTAAGGAAGTTGAACTATCTTCTATGCTCATTTTTCCTCAATTTCATAAGAAACGGAAGCTAAATGCTCTGGCGATGTTGTCATTGAAGTAAAGGACATACTTCATTGAGTACGTGCAGAGCAATTTGTTACGCTTAAAAATACAAGACTACTTATAATATGCAAGGGGTGAAAAAGATAACCTTTGCTTAACTCTCCTATCCCATTATACTAAAGTATAAATATTTTGTCTGTGCCCAACCTCATTTACACTCCAGGAGCTGTCACTATTTGGATTTAAAATCACAATTTGGTACTGTAAAGAAAATTGAAAGGGACAAATTTTCCATTCTTCTAAGTTCTATTATTAAATGATTACGATGTAATTATTGGGGACATATTAGCTCAAATATCATATACAGCCAATAATTTTAATACAACATACTTAGTCAGTTCTATTATACAAAATGGTACCAAAATGTTTCGAAACTAGTCTGTAACAAGCGAACAGGTGGCATCAAGCACATTCACAGGGAACACCGATCTCCATAAGTCATTGTACCTAGAGACATCGTCCTGTGTACACTCATGTCCAAAATGATTGTCTTATATATATAACTGTCTAGTTGTAAGAATATAATTTGATAATGATATTGCAGGGCATTTTTAATACTGATACTATATGTATAATCGGGAAATGTATATTTGTGGTAAATATCATTGAAAAATAATTATAAATACAAAAATTAGAATGAGTGAAACAAAATGTTGCTAAATGGACATGAATGTTTTATTTTCGTTATATTGTTCTTATTTATTGCTCTTTTGACATGAAATTTGCCATATACATGTCTTTGCCGATTATACACATACTATCATAACAAATACCGGTCAGATTCGTTATCAAATTATACTCCTATAGAAACCTATTTATAGACATGCAACAATAATTTTGGACATGAGTGTACATAAGGAGCTGTGCAGGTGGTGCTATTCTGAACATGTGCGTTACCACATTTGCGATTTCATCATGGACAGCAAGTTAAGACAAAGATTAAACTTGAAAATCTGTGTGACACTAGGCAAATCCAAGACAGAGACGCTTGACATAAATCGGGAAGTTTACGGCAATGCTGCGATGATTCGTTCGCGATGATTTGGGTGGCACGCGCGCTTCAAGACTGGAAGAACATCGATGATTGAAGACGATAAATCAGGATAAGCACTACATCGAAAATGTTGAAACCATTTTGCAATTTGTGCATGACGATTGTTGGAGAACAATCGAGAAGATTGTTGCCATTTTCGGTGTTTAATATGGAAGAGTGTGGATAATTCTTATGTGTGATTTGAACATACGCTGCCAATTTCATCCCCAAGGTGGTGTCCCAGAAGAAGAAGGAACGTCGCTTCGAAGTCTACAAAGAACTCCGTCAGCGTGCCGTGGATGACTCGTTCTTCATTTTGAGCATCATTACCGGTGACGAAACTTGGATGAACGAGTACGATCCTAAGACGAAGCATCAGTCTGCGCAGTGGAAGAGTACATCATCTCAACAGCTCAACTAAGTGCATGCTCATCGGCCTTTTCAACATGACAAATATTTTGCATCACATATCCGTCCCTAGGGTCCAGACTGTCAATAGCAGGTTTGAAGGCGGTTGACGGAGGACATTCGAACATTCGGTGAAATAAATAGGATATGTGGCGTACGAAAACCTAAACTGCATCACGACGACAAAGCACACTATCACCATTCTCTTCTAACACATGAGTTTCCCAATAGAAACAATATATTTGCACTTCCGCACCACCCTACTCACCAGGTTTGTTACTACGGTCTCCGCCATCTTCCCAAAGCTGAAGATGCAACTCTAAAGTCTCCGTTTGGACGCCAGTGTGGAGATCAAGAGCGAATAGCAGAATGTCCTCACGTACCTCGAAGAAAAGACTTCCAGTACACATTCCAGCAGTGACAGAAACGCTGGGAGGTTTCTATTCCAGTACACGGTTATTATTTTGAAGGTAGTAGTGTGAAAATGAAGAGAAATTAGGTACTTTCTCGTAAACGTAACTAGCCTAGAAACTTTTGATACCATCTCGTATTACGAAGAAAATGTAATTTAGCAATATGTTTAATGTTGATAACTATCTGTCCGTCTTTCTTTATCATGGCATTGAGTTATTTCTTTTAGTAAAAGCTATCATTTGTTTTACTTTAAAATAAGCGAAGATTTTATGTGTTTGATAATGTAGTCACTTACTTAAAATCTATTTAAGTGTATCTTGCCAAAGTAATGTTCACGTTTAAAATGCAGGAGGCAATAAATATGGACCGGGTATGGACTTTTTTATATTAAATATGATTGTTGGAATTAATCGCTCAATATCGTAAATCCATTTTCGTTTTCACGTACTTGCATTTTCTCAACCATCTGTGTCCAAACTCAATATGAAGGCACGACGGGTCAGCAATAAAACGCTCACCGCCACTGAGCAAGTCTCTGGTTCAAGCCCAGTCCATGAACATTTGTGTAGGGCAACATTGTGTTCGTAGGTTTCTCGAAATTCTTTCGTTTTCTTACATATTTTCATATCACCTGTTCATTCATAGCATTCAGTGTGATTAGTCATCATTCTCTTTTAACTTACAGGCATATAACCGTAGAAAGTACTACGCAATTTTATTAAAACAATGAAAGAATATTTTTTTTTTACCTTACACCCATGGGACACTGAGCCCAAATAGTGTTTCCCTAAATATTTTATATAGTTTATATTCAAAAGCCACTGGATTTTTTCACTATGGAAACAGAAATAAACATGAAATTATATTGAAGTTTTCAAGACATATTACTTTCATTAAGAAATGTTACATCGGGAATCAAAGAAGTGTTCGATGTACTGAACAGTATATATCAAGCATAACATTCTACAATAATGGGACAGAACTGATATTTCTGCTACTTTAAGCTCGTTGGATTTGTCTGGATCTTCTGGTCAGACCAAGTCTGAGGAATGAGACACAGACTAATATAATATGCACACAAGTCATGGTGCGGTGACCGATGTCCCGTTCAGTTACTGACTATCATTCAAAATAATAGAATCTTCTTTCGTTACATGCATACGTATTTTGACGGCCTCTATATTTGTATTCAAAGTTGTTCTCAGCATGTTGTACTATAATTGCAAAAATTAAAATTAAAATTAGTGAATTTTTCTTTGTACATAGTATGTACAAGTGTGAAGATATGTGTATTTGGTCACATAACGAAAAATTTTATTTCGGACTTTGGGACATTTTATTTTAAAATTCATTACAGTGAGAAGCATGATCGTTCATTTAATGTTGAATAACTTTTCGACTTTTTCTCAGTTCATTTGCTCTTCCTACTAGGAAGTTTTCTTGCTGTCTGTCATTTCTTTCTTATACGTGTAATTCCTTAATCAATAAAAATGACAGATTGTTGCCCTGTCAGCATTCCTATCAACACCCCACTTTTCATCGAAGAGGTAGTCCGGATCGTATGAGAGACCAGTCAACATGTAGGAGCATAAACCACGATTTCGAATTTACGAGAAGTTTACCTTGCTCTAACTTAGAGAGCACTTTGCCTTAGCAAACGTTGTAGCCTTCAGTTGCGATGAATAATCCGTTAGAGAGCTATTTCGACTTTGATTAGATTTACTGTATTCGCATCGTTGGATTTCCTGCCTGGGTTTCGCAAACCCTTAACTCTCAACTACTTGAACGACCAAGTGACCAGAGAGAAGGATGGACGGACATCAACCCATTGAGAGAATCATCGAGAAGGCAACACCAAGATTTACAAGTAAGTGCAAATAGATTAACCAGTTCTAAAATTTACTCCCTTCTCACCCTTTTCAACCCCTTCGATATCACAATATGTTTCTTTTGTATATGTTTGATTTTATTTATTGTCAACCCATTTCAGATCCTGTACTTTACGCTCTACCAAATTCAATGCCTACAAAATCCTGGCCGCAATTTGTCAGTTCTAACATCCCCCATCACACTATCTATTAGCGCGTTATCTGAGCGTTCAGACTGACAAGGGGCGACTGCACACAAGTACATGTATATATTCTTTGTACATGTACATATATACACATGGTTCTTTATATATAATAACATAATATGCAAACTCTTTTGTTGTGTGTTAGCAAACATTACAAACAAATCACACTCCACTTTGCTTAAAATAATTGTTTGAAGTTAATACAAAATTTTCTTCTTGTTTAGCCCATGTGCTAAAATAAATTGAACATATCTTACCCCATCCGACTACGCCTTTACATATCGTCTCTGGAACGCACAATCCGTTTTCCTTTTCACGAAAATATCCCTTTACACAATAGCAATCGTATTCACAATTTTCTGGACACTTCCTATGCTCAATTAAATGATCATGACATGTTACATCACATGGTTCATCACATTTCTTCGTATATGTTTCATATGGTTTGCATTCTGTAACAGATAATAATGAATTATACACTAACATGAAAAATATAAACTGAAATTTTTAGTTTCTGAAATATTTAGTAACAATCTTGACAATTGATTATTATGGTAAAGGAGACTGATATTATAACAAGTAAATGATTACAAAGAGGATGGCTCTAAAATGTAGTAAAAAAAGGCAGTACTTTCTCAATAAATATGAGAAAAATAATTAATAGAGAAAATATGGACATTTATTTCTATACGCATGAGGAACAACCGAAGAAAAAGTTTGTAACCAATATATCTTTATGAGAGATTTGGAAACTTAGTGTAAGTCACGATGATTGACGTTAATTTCAGTTAACAACTTCTGGCTTGGCTCCTTCTAGATATTGCCTGCCTCATAGTTTGAGGACAGGATTCAAATTTTTTGTTAACTGTGCATTTTGTGACTAAGAAGTCATTATTCGCACAAATGTTCTTCATATTATACCTAATAATTTGCAGAAAGGAGCCAAGCTAAAATTTTGAGTGGTGATCTAGAAAGGCATGGTTTCCAACCTACATGAGTGGATTATTATTTGCAGCCTTTGAGTTCAGTAGTACGCTCCAACGTCCCTCCTACGACAAAAACGTGTAAATATGCCATGAGTTAATCTTTAACTGAAACTAAAACCAATATCAGCGCTGTTCGGTTTAAAAGGGAACTTGTAGGGTGGATTGAATACTTTCAATTGTACATCTTCAAGTTTTGATGCTTAATGTGTTTGATTCATCACCTGTTTTATCAAATTATAAGTAAATTATCACAAATCACTTAAACTCTAAATAATGGTTATTAGTGTTAAAGAGTTGGTTAATTGTAGCATAAGAGCATCTTTAAAAAGACACAAAAATTAGTAAATGCTAACATTGTTACTGTACAAGAGCTATCTATATTCAAGTAACATTAAAAATACGGTATGCCAAAAAAAACACTTTATTTATATCACAAACTTATTTTAAAATACAGAAGCCAAGGCAATTTTAAAAAAGTATTCAAAGCAGATCATTCGTAACGTATTTTACAGTACAAAAGTAGACACAAGTCAACGAAGGACTTTTAGTATTTGCATCAATTTTCGAAGCATTCTTCTTATTTAACCAATTCGAAACATTTATTTGTTGCAATGGATACAGTGGTTCACTATGAGGTCACATTGCCTTTAGTTTTCTTCCAAGCTCACGAAGTTACTTGGGGAGCATTCTGCAATAGTTTTGAACACTGTCACCAAATCATGCACAGATGAAATGCAGTGCAAACATGCTGAATCAGCGTGTCTTGTGTAGGTGGGATTGAGTAAATGGTTCTACTTTTCTTCGTAAATAAATACTTCATTGCTGCATTCATAGTATTTTTACAGCATGACTTATTATAAAATAGCACAACTTGCTTTCCTACTGAAGGGATCACCTGATTTATCTTCCAGTTGGCCAGTTCATTACAAGCTTTAATCACTTCTTGTAATGCGTTCCAAATTCCACATGCCATTTTCTTGCCTCTCCTACAAGATGATGAGATGCAACCACATCGTTTAAATGTGGGGAACATCTAAAGTGCTTCTTCTCTTTATAGTCTCGGTGACTGTATTATTTGTCTGGCGTTGATGTACGAAATAATCATTCACTGATATAATAACTTGCGTGGTTTCCCTTTTAAATATAACTATTGTTTTTACTTGGAAGGACTAACGATTGTACGTGGAGATCATATATTTATAGCAGTTGTTGTATTCCATATACGGTCTTTATCATACAATAGATGAGAGATTGTTCATGTGGATTGTATAAAATCGATATACCTAGAGCTGTTGGCGAGCCCAATAACGACTGCATCGAATGTTATACATTGCACTCTTCTCGGAAGATCCTTTATAGTATCAAATTCGTCATGAAATGGCACTGTAAAATTACCAAATGTTTTGTCCAACACCAAAGGAAACTAATATATCTTTTACTGTCACTTCCTAGAAAGCCCTGCTTTTCAAAATCACAATCTGAGTCAACACCATGGATGAGCCTTTTTCTGTATCTAGAAGAGATAGCGTCTGCCACATAAAACATCTTCCTATGTCCGCTTCCTTGCGATTCCAGGACCTAATGAATCCATGTTCGTTCTGTTAGCCGTAGCCAGTGCTGAAAGCCATATTTCTTTGTTAGTTTCTTTGATCTCCATCAACTTTGGAACAATTAAACGAGAAACCATTTGGTTAGTGCTGTTGGTCCTAGGAACTGAGCGAAATACTTGGGAATTGAAGTGCTACGTGACACGCGATATTTCCAAATAGTGCCTGTTTATTATCTTGTAATTTCTTTCATGGAGCCGCATGGTATTCAACTGAAACCACATGGAGCCGCGGTGGCTCAGTTGTAGAGCGTTCACCTCTGGTGCTTGGGGTATAGGGTTCAAACCCTGCTCCCGCCACGTGAACTTTGTGGTGGATAAACACCGTATGCGTGGGTTTTCTCGGGGTTCTCCCACTTTCTCCATTCGACCATTTCATTCATTTCTCATAATCAACGTCTCCTTTAGCCTAACTGGCATAAGCGTGGGACGCAAAACTTAAAGATTTCATTTTTTTTATTTCAACTGAAACCATATCGATTCGTTTGGCTGTATCAAATTGTTTAGTGAAGTATTACCGTGGATATATTCTTCAAACGTTTTGCTTCTTCTCGAGAAATCATGAATAATACCTGCTTCACCTCCACGTCTACTACATACCTTTGTTGCTCGGAAAAGTCATCGATGTCTTGCAGTGATGGCTCTTGACCAAATCCAAGGCCGCTCAAAGGAGAAGGGGGAATTATTGAATTGACTGGAAGTCCTGAAACATTCGAAAAGTTTCATTTAGCATCCCTGGAAATATGGCGATACACTGAAGACACTGAATTTACTTTTATATGCGCACACATCATAATGCATATCATGAAATAGCCAATGATTATTGATTAAAATGGTAATTCTTTTCTGGAAACAACATAAAGGTTTATGTGGTCGACAATATACTAACAGTACAATCTCATAGAGCTGATATCGCAAAAATTGTAGAATGAGAACGGCATTTGAAAATCACGAGATTTGTTGAAGACAGATTGGAGAATAAAGATAGGAAAGGCAGTGGCCTGTTAGAAGGAAATAGATTCGCCATATTAAAGAATCAACAGAAGAGATGATCAGGTGTTGGTGAAAAGTGTACTAGGTTTACAAATGACTGTGTATTGTTTAGTTGTCTGTGCATAGCATGTCAGTAAACATAAGGTAATTTAGAGTAACTATTTAAACATTAAAATGAACTGCACCCTCCGTTCCTCTCAGTAGGAGATTCGATGCATCTGAGTCACAAGTCTAGTTTCCTCGATAACTTAAAGTTTTCTGAGACGAAGAAATTTTACAAAGAGCTTGCAGTAGACATGAAGATATTTCATGGAGTAGCTATTATTCATATGATTTCTAGACGAGCACCCAAAACGTTTGAAGAATGGCAATATTATTGAATACTTCCAAAGAACAGCTTACAATAATGAAAGCTGAATCAAAGTGGTTTGGGATAAATATTTTCTAAGGCAAAATAATGACAAGTAATGAAAATACACTATTTGGAAATAGAACAACTTATATAACACTGCAATTGTCAAAGACTTTCCTCAGATTCTGTCTTATAAGTGACGACGCTAGAGGGAATAAGGGGCCGGGTACCCCTAAAAAAATTGTCCGCCCTCCAGACCAGGTCCGCAGCTAGCAATATTTCGTTGGGAGCACACCTTCTTGAGAGGGCACGAAAATTTATTTCATGATACATTATTGCAATTACGGCAGCAATAATATCAGCATACCTTTTAAATTCTGGCTCTTGCTTAGCAATTTACGAATCCAATTTAAATTTGCATCGAAATTTACATTTTTTGTATCGCATTTTTGGAAGCAAAGGCAATTATTATCTTCATATTTTGCTGTTTTACGCGAGCATTTTTTTATATGTAGTAGAAGCACATATTGTAATTCTACTGATTGTCCAAGCTGATAGCTGGTTTAGAATGTGTTACTTTGAATTTTTTTTTCTGGGTCAGTAATATTATTATGAAACCGGAAGTTGGCATTACGTAACGAACGAAATGAAGCTTAATTTTTATTGCAAAACCACAATAAAATATTTCGCAAAAGTGTTAATTTCTTAACACATATTGTAGTCAAATGATGTCTGGAGTAAGTTTTCTTTCATTTTTTAAAGTTGTAAATCGTACACTGCTTTTCCTTCTACATTTCAATGAAAAACAAGACGATTAAAGGAAGAATATTTCGGGACGATCACTATGAAATAATTGTGTACATATATCATTTATAAAGTGCTTACCAGAGCTTCAAACTATAGGGGACAAAAAATGAGCATAGTTAAAATTACCTGTTTTGCTAGTTATTAATTTTAAAGAAAAATGTAACCTGAGTTCTTCCATCTCGAAAGACCATTTAGGTGCTTTATTTTCATTACGTTTTGATGTGACAAAGCTCATATTGTTCCTTTGTAGTCAACTTTCCAGCCCGGCTAAAAAGATGGATGATTAAGACAAGTGAAAGGTGATTACATAATTAGTAGAATGAGAATGTGGAAGGAAAGAGGAGTACCCAAGAAAACCCTGGACATCGAACCCTATACACCCGACGTAAGTGGTCTACCACTGAGCTGGCCAAAATACCGTCGTGCTCCCAAAATATTTTGGGGGGGAAGAACTATCGCAACTAAACTTCTCTCATGGATTGTCGGGCTGGTATGCTGTCTTTGTAATAAAAATATGAAATTATTACCATAAATGAATCGCAATTTTGTGTAACATACTACTTTAAGAGAGAGTACAAAATCAAGAAACACTATTTCTAATTTGTACTCCTGTTTCATTTAATCCTGTATTATATGAATACCTCGAATATCAGTTCTCGGTTGATCATTATGTGACACTATCACACTAATCACTCGCATCAAGGATCTATAAAACATTCTCCATAAACACTTCAGAACAAGATGCATATGTGCTTGGCACGGTTGAGAACTTTTAACTTTTGTGTTGTGATTACTTAATGAAGCAGGATTAGGTTATTTCAAATAAAACAAAAAGAATGTGCACATATTATCTAACACGCTACCATCAAAAATCTAAAAACAAGCGTTTTTCCTACCCTCTACAGTACAAAAAGTAATAGAAATAATAAAGATTGTAAGTTCAATATGGATACTTGCTTTAGTAAACACAAAATAAACGTAAATTTGATTTCATTTCCCAGAAACATTCAACAGTTTTATTCTTCAAGACTGTTTTCATAATGTGTCAACGAGAGCTCCACTTTAAAAGTGCTCGAGTATTTTTTTTTTTTAATACCAATAGAACAAATTTGGATGTTCTATTGAGAAGCGTTGATTCTCTTTGTGATGTAAGAACCGTTGTAAGACAAGAAAATGTGTACCTATATGTTGCTGTTGAAGCAAAAGTTTTTACAGTTTATGCATATAATTTATACACATGGAGAGAAGCACTCTAACATGATACAACATATATGAGGTAATTTAAATATTACTGTCGCTGTCGTTGCTCGATAAAATATTTTCTCTAACAATTTCAACTTTTAATTCGAAAGCTTGTTTATTGCAATAATGAAATACTTCGGAAGAGTTCAAAAATGCTTCTGATTGTGGCAACATATAATTGAGGATTTCAAATATTTTTCATTATACCCTACAAATATCTCTTTAGTTTATAACATTGTATGGTGGTATACCTCATTAAAATTTGCTTTTGTTAGAATGCTTCGTCTTGAGTCATATTTAGAGATGCTGCAACAACATAATCTTTTAAAGACGGAAGAATTTTCCGAATTCGCTTAAATGGAGTGAACTCAGAATCTGATAATTTCGTGCAAATCTTCTGTAATACGTCTTTGGCTGCAGTAAGCATGTTGCCATATCCATAATGTCTTTTGTACTCCAAAACTGAGAGACAAGATCTGACAACTTGATATGTTTTCCGAGATAACTTTTTTTTTGTCTTATAGCCATTGTTAGCTGCCTCAAATGTTAATAGGATTTTCTAACATTGGAGATAAAATGAAACAGAATTCAAATATACAACGCAATTTTTAAAATATGTTTAAACTTCAGTAGATAACGTAGTGTTTACATGACCTAGTTCCCTTGAGAAAATACCCCAGCACGAACTTATATTATCAAAATTCTTTTGATTAGTTTTCATTGTTTTCAAATGTCCTGCGCATCGTTGACTCATCGACCTATTAAACTTTCTACCCCAATTATTTCTTTTTTGAAAAGAAAATCTGCACGCAAGTTCATTATTATAGCAATAAACCTAATTGACTAGTCTTTAATGTTATTGTTCTAATAACTTTTGAGCACATCCCCTATATCCTTCTATCCTATCATCACTACGACTGCTATAACAGTGAAAGTATCTCCTCTTGTCGAAAGAACTTCAAAAAAGTTTTCTAGTATATTTTTAGATGATAAATCTGTAACGCTAATTCTGTCGTGAGATATGTTACATATGCCTTGATTCTAAATGTTTATGCAATATTATCTAGAATAATTCAACGCAATAATGCATTTCAAATATATATTATTATACTTGAACGTATAACTTGTTCGACACCTTAAAATATTGTACATTTAGCTTACACAAGATGGTTCTTCGTTACATCTATATCTTTCTAGTTACTATAGCAACGACATCAAAACAAGTAAACAAATCGTCATAGCAACGATAACAGAGAAAACCCTCAATTTAATCAAGGATCTTATAAAATAGAAGATCTGCCCATATATATCTTCATCCTAATAAATAATGAAGCCACAAACAACAGAGCATCGTCACGTCTGATTGGCTACTCTCCGCCATCGTCTGATTGGCTACTTTAGTTTCCGCCATGTTTGTTGGCTCAAAACATTGCGATCCTATTGGGTGGAGTGGGTAGAGGGGTGTGGCGAAACTGTAACGTATGGCTTCAAGATTTTGTTTCAAGGGCAGATCCTCTATTTTATAAGATCCTTGAATTTAATACAAAATATTTAATTTATTTCTCTATATGATTTCTTCTTCTTCGTCTTCTTGATAACTTGTGCCCTTTTAAATAGCTCATTTTGCCCGCAAATAAAAGTGATACTTAAAAGTACATAAGATATACATTATCGTTGTAAATCCGATAATTGAAAACACCCCACTATATGCACGTTTTTATGAAATAGCGAACACTTTTCCTGTTTTATCAGTTTTGTCTGATAAGCCGTTAACAAGCTATCATAATGTGCAGGATTGCACAAAAAATATTAAGCAATGTTGTAAGATGGAAAATATTTTATCTTATATTATGTTTGGCGGATTTCCGAGTGTTACTGAAAAATGAGCTGCTTCTAGAATTAAGGATGGATTTAAGTATCGTCGATTTCGGGAGAATACAAAACGATCACAGTGGCGATAAGTAAAGTAAGACCATAGACCAATTATAAAAAGACTTTTATTATAATTTTTTCAATTATAGTATATATAGTAGAATTTTAATAATATATAGCAATGTAAATTGGTTAAGGATATATCACATCTATTAGACACTCTTGGCAATATTATTTTCCAGGTGTACATTGAAATCATATTGTGCCGTCATTATCACCGATTGCGAGGAAACTTATTTTGGAAGAAAGAGGACACAATGATTACTTGAGTTATTTTCAAAGGTTCAAAGGCACGAGCTACGAGAAATCGTAAGAAAAGACTAGGTTATACCAGAACGAAAGATCGAATAAAATTTTTAGTACTGAGCTACCTAATTTATACAAGGATTAGAAGAGGGAAAGAATATGAAGAGATGTAGAGAAGGTATGTACAGTATTCGAAAAGAAAAACACTAGTTCGTTCGAAAAATATTACAGAGGCTGCTGAGCAAATGAATCAAAGAGAAGATGAGTTCAGTCATGATGGAGAAAAGTTTCTATTTCTAAATGAAGAAGTTAAGATTATCGTCCTAATTTGTGCGAGTAACATTAAGTACAAACAATGATAAGATTTACTATACATATTCGTAGTGTATGTAATGATATTTACTATAGGTTAAAATTTCAATATTGTTGGCTGTCTTTTCTATTAACTTGACTATGATGAACAACTGAATAATAGGAAATGTTAGTTGTAGTATTAGTGGTAATAAATTAAATGCAGTTGAAGTAACGTTTCTTCTCCTTTTACTTTTCAGATTTATGTGTGAGACAATTGATTTTGAGGCTTACTCCGATGATACCTTAACAGTTATGCTCGTCGTCATTTTCATCAGCTGTATACTATTCACGCATACATAAATGGATTTATTTGTCTCTATATTCTGCCAGGAAAGGATAAACAAACTTACAAAGCAATGTGGGAAATGATAAGAAGTTTAGAATAAATTTGAAGTCAATCCATTTAGACTGTAAAACCGGACCTCACGAAGCTATCAAAGAGATATTCTCAGAATGCAATATCATTGGATGTCGATTCCATTTGGGACAATCTTTGTGGAGAAAGATTGTCCCAAACAACAAACACTTATATCGAGCATACTTGAATCCGCAATCTTAGTTAGGTAGATACCGTACATGCTTTTGCTTCATAAACTTTTGCTTGTTAGAAAATTAATAAAAGCAGTGAAATTGATGAACTTTCAGTAAACGAAGTTGATTCCTTTGAGGTATTATTGCTTTTAGTACCAGAAAATAAAATCACATTATCGTACTCGAAAATTATTTTAAAGCTACCACTGTGGTAACGTTGAACAAAAATCTGTGTTCAGTAAGACCTACAAAGATTTGTGCGCAATTTGGGATCTAGAGTGTGCGCAATACAGTTGCTCCCCGTTTTTACTTCTCTCGCAAATGCCACAACTACTACAAATTTTGAACACCAGAAGAGTCTCGTGTTTCGAATGTCTTTAAACAAAAGAACTGTGATTAACTTTAACCATATTCTGATCTTATTTTGTCAAGTACCATAGCTGTCAACACATTTATTTTTTCGTTCTGAACTTCAGGTAACGTATATTGTTTTGAGAAATACATATAAAAATGGACTTCAGCTTCGAATTTTATTCACTGGGGACTTGGAAATTCCAGTAGAACTTAATTTATAAGGATTTAATTCTTGCAGATTTTTGAGTGCACATCCTCAATCCCCATGTATGATAGCTCATTCATTGAGAGAAACTTTACTACCTCAGCGATGCACCTGCAACCTGTTTCTTGTTATCCTAGAATTATATTAACATCTTGCCACCTACACTGTCTTAATTTAGGTTAATCCCAAATTTGAATTTCTTCTATGTGGCTATTAGAAGAAGCTTATTTACCAAATTATTTCCCGTCCTGTAATGATGACTTCCAGTTACAAAATCTTGTCACAGTAAAAGCCTGATTCCGTAGTTGTACAGTCCTGAATCCGTTTCTTGTGTAATGCAATTCCGGCAGTAGCTTTTGCGCTTGAGAACCTGCTGTGAATATTATCCGCCAGGCATTTTACTAGGACTGTTCATGATAGTAACTTGTGAATCATTAGTTAGAGCATTTCGTTCTCTTGGTCCATGGTAGAGTAACGTTTTTGATTCAAAGTATGGGGTTCTTAAGTTTTATAATATCAGTACACTTGAAGGCAAAGTTTAAATTCCTGACCCCATCCCAGATTCCCTATTAAAACTATTTAGCAGGAGTTCTTAACATAATGTTAATCGCATTGTCTTTCTGCAGAAATAAATGTGAAGTATTGATTTAGAAATGAAAGAAAAAATGACACGTCTAGTCTTTAGCATAAATCCAAATATAATCTTTTTTAAAACACCTTACTCTGTTCATTGGGGTGATCGTTCTCACCTAAATAATGTGTTTTTCATGTTCAAGATTACCTAGTGAGATTCGAAAGGACGGCTGAAAAAAATCATAGAATTTATTCTAAAAGCTTTTTCTCATTCAAACTACGCCTAGTGAATAATGTTGAGATTTGGTCTAAAAGTCCCTCTTATTTAGGTTTTGGTCCTGTGTACTTCCAGTTACGTCTACCTGGTACTTATGTACCTCGTTGCTGTATTTGAGTCATGTGTAATTATCATTAATAAAGTGTAATTTTATTAAATTTCTGTTTATTTCAAAACAAATAAAAAATATTATTTAATAAGCAGTTAACAAGGAGGCAAGGCAACTATTATTGTGGTAAGTTACATTTCATATGAAAAACAGGCGAAGGAAAAATTGTTAGTTTCTGTATCATTTTAGTAGCCTGCTGCCTTAAATTATTGAGTACATTATTGTATGTTTATAAATATTTGAGTACATGGTAGACTGGCCCGCAACGAAATTGGATAAATGCGTCCCCCAGCAATTTCTTAAATAACGAAAATGAAATGAATACTTGCAACTGAAAATTTTACATATTCTTTTTTTTTTTCTGGAATACTTTTCTGAATCTGTGTTGAAAGTTCATGAAGTGCAAGTTTGGCTAATTTAAAGGAGCAGTTCGACTTAGAAATGCATTTTTTACAATTTATTTCCATTTGTAGAGTTGAAAATTCTAAAAGGATTGGTGTTTGTTTGATCGCGAGTAACAGAGGAAAAAGATTTCTTGATGACGTCATAGGTGGTCAAGGAGCGAGAGCAGGCTTACATACTACACAGTACCAAGCATTTCGTTTGCGAGAGGTGCGGTGGCACGTTCTATATGCGGTTTCCTTTTTCAGAACTGATTGCAAACACTTACAAATATCATCTACATGTAGAAAATGATATCTGATGGTGGACTGTACAAACGTTTTTGTATTATTATAAAGCGTATCCTATAAAGCATAAGTACAGCGTTTCAAAAACAAATCGAAACCAATATCATGTAAATAGATGGCGGACGAGATTGCTGCAACAAATAAGTACCTTTTCTTTAATCATTCTTCCGATTTCCAAACATAAGTATGTTCATTTTCACGTTTTGTTGCAATTTTTAACGCTGACCCTATAATTTTGTGCTTCAAGGTATGTACAGGAGCACAACATATAAGGCAAAAATGAAATAACATCTGAAAAGTTTGCCAGAATACGAAAAACACTTCACAGGTTAAATTTCTTTTATTCGCATAGCTGTCAGCGGAACAACTCTCATCATCAGTATCATCATGATTGTCACATGACACAGAGAAATTAAATGATGAATCAATGTCTTGAAGAACAGTCATCGTCACTGATTCCTTCTACAAGCCGGTATATTTCACTCTCTAATTCACATTGTATAGCTCATTTCTAAAGCAGTATCTTCAGAATCATGAGTGACATCGTCTCTATTACCCTCTAATGCCTCGTCTTGACTACAATCGTCAATTCCGTTTTGTACGATATTTGTACGTTGGTAACTGGACATAGATCGGTGCTTGTTCAATGGCTCGGATTTTAAATCTTTCAATAATATACTTGGAACAGCATTCTTTCTCAGTTTGCGTGTAAATAATTCTCCTGGCATTAGCCAGAAGTGGATCTAGACGGTAAAAACTCAGGGGGGGGGAAGTCAGAACCCAGACTATGATAGGTATATCATGTTTACTAAAAACTTTCGAAAATATCTAAATAATAGCTTAAATCAATGTTGTAACTGAAAAACTGGGGGCCTAGGCCCCCGGCCCCAACCCCGGCCCCAGCCTAGATACGCGACTGGCATTAACTTTTCTTTCAGTAAACTTTAGTTCTCGAAGGCAGGCTCTTCAAGATGTTTGGAACACGAGTGATTTTATTTGCTACATTTTTTTGATTGATTTTCTTAAGCCATAATTTATATCGATTTGATGGCTTCTCACGACTTGGAAACGTAAAAAAAGATACTTTATGTCCTCAGCTTTAATTGCACAAGAATTACAACCGAAAACACACCAGGTGTTAGGCATTTCTACTTCACTTCTCTGACATAGCACGTGCTGTACTAACATATGTTTTCTACTTCACACTATTGTTTTTTCAGGAAAAATAATTCCGGGGGGACACTTAGTATTCGGAGAGGCACATTATTTTTACACAGTACTATTTTATTTATTATATTATAGACATATTATTTTGGTTTCCTCCGGGAGAATCTCTCAGAGCTCCGGGAGACAGTGCCACCATAAAAACAGGTCTGCAAGAAACACTGTTTCGCACAACAAACGTAATTCTGCTTTCTCTCTACTCTTTTTTATACTAATGCTGTAGGAAAAACAACTAACAAAAACGTCCCTGAAGAATTCAGCACAGAGCAAGATTGCTAACAAATCCAAAACACAATCTATTAAATCCAATGCACTATTAAAGGTTTATCAGCTGCTCACAAGGGAGTGGTTGCTGACTCACATTGAGTTTCTCGCGTATCTCACCAGTGATGTCAGCATTTACGATTGATCAAAAACAAATGCGTGTAGAAGCTGAACGAGACGGCCTATCAAGATAGCTATAAAAAATACCGGTCTCTTATTTTTGTTACTCTTTCTATTGCACCAAATTTGTTATTAACTCGAACTGCTACTTTAATGTTACAGGTGTATTGCCGAGACGCGTCGCAATTGTTTTTTTTTTTTTTTTTTTTTTTTTTGTAATCAAACAGTTATCAAACTAAGATACCACTTTTATTTCAAATATCTTTATTTCAAAATTATGTCTGTTCAGTCCCACCAGAGATTCTAAAAAATTACTTTAAAAGAGAAATGTATAGATAATCAAAATATAAGGGATTTTGTATCTATGACATCTGTAATCTCACGTGAAAATTGATATAAAATTTATACTTTTCACCGAGTAATATTCCGTAAGGAAGTCATTTTCAATTGAATTCCTATGTAAATGTTGTGTGTTAAGTCTTGATATATAAATCAAAGGATCCAACATCTGTTTCTCAATCAAAGCATGCGAACGCAATGTGTTTCACTTCTTTTACCATACATGATTACACATCAGCACTGATGTGCCTGTCTCCATGGACGCATCTCCGTACGAACGCACATCATTACCAGCTTTCTGTTATTCTTACTCGTTTCCGATGGCCATCTAGTATATGTTGGTTCGTGTTTTTTCTGCGATGTCATTTTTAAAACGTTTACAGTCTTTATTTATACTCATAAGATCAAACCCTCCTAAAGAGAATTAGCATCAAAGAATACAACTCTTCTTATACGAAGATATCATTAGATACGTAGTAGCAATTCATTTTCCAATGAAAGAAGTACATAACACATGCATTTATGTGTGAACCCCTAAACTTGGGCCATACTATTGCGTATAATGTCATTGTTAAAAACATGTGATTATAGATATAGGCTCTACTAGAAAGGAGTGAACGAACAAGCCTACCTAGAACACTGTGATTCCACTCCAATACCGCTGTATATATATATATATATGTTCTTTCAATTTTCAGAAAAGGTCATAAGTCCCTTAAAAATTATTCTAATCACAGTGATATGGTCATTTACACTAGATGTCTATACCAATGTAACTAGTGATTTACATCCTTAGAAAATGACGCCATGTACACTTATGTCCAAAATTATTGTCGCATGTCTATAAATATGTTGTTGCAAGAATATAATTTGGTAACGAATTCTCTCGGCATTTCTTATAATGTTAGTATGTATATAATTGGGAAAGACATGTATGTGACAACGCTTCATGTCAAAAGAGAAGCAAATAAGAACAATAAAACGAAAATAAAACTTTATTTTCTATTTAGAAACATTTTGTTTTACTCATTCAAATTTTCGTATTTATAATTCTTTTCCTATGAAAGTTACCACAAATACTTTTTCCGATTATGCACTAGTATCAATATTAAAAGTACTCTGCAAAATCATTATCAAATTATGTTCTTACAAGGAGACAATTTTAGATATGTGACAATCATTTTGGACGTGAGTGCACGTTTGGTCCTCCATCTATAACGGAGGCAGGGCCGCTCAAATGTGTATCATATTTTTATCAGACTTGATATTTGGACTACACTCGCTGCGGCGAGTTGAGCTAGTGCTGCTCGATTTCGCATTCAGACCGAAGTCAAATAGAGTGTGATTAGCCTTTTCTAACCAGGAAGTGGCACTATTACAGTGAACCACAACCTACACCGAGTTCTTCCTAAAGGTTGGGTAAGCTACGTTCGCTTTGCGTTTGTTAATTATTATCCAGATCTCTTCAAGCATATTATACATTATTCGTGTCCTTAATATTTGTGTAAGTTCGTTCCGTATGGTTTCGCTATACAATTTAGGATCCTACGTTAAATCTGTACTCGTCAAGTTGAATTTTTGTTTGTAGTTTTGATCTTATTATAATAGGGAGAAAATGTTTAAAAATGGTAAAGATTTGACAATCATAAAACTGATATGAATTTTAAATTCCTCAATTAATTTAGAAAATGCTTACTTATGATATGAAATTTTGATTCTTATCATCCAGAAATACAATGGTTGACAAACGTTCCACTTGTAGAGTGAAGACATGCAAGTGGATAAAGTCAGGATGTATAATGTTATAGCGTTATTTCGTTCAGTTTCTGTCCATCGATATTCATACAAGGGCACTAGTTGTATAATTGTAGCTTAGTCGGCGTTGCTTCGGAGACAACAATGAAGACAGATATAGCTACTGATTCACAAAATGGTACATATGACTACATTTCCCACGACCTTCATTAGTGTCGATAGATAATTTCATGTATCGGTTATTGAACATTTTAATATGCACAATCTCACTATTTTTTTCTTTTGTTTACAGGTTCGTTGTAGCATTCACAAAATAAACTGACCGATTTTCAAATTTATTGATACTATGTTCAGTTTACAACATTTTGTCAGTTATTTGTGATTATTACGCTACGATCTACACATTCTTCTCAAAATTTCAATTTCCTAAAATATTTCCTGAAACTCCGCAAGATTTTATTAGCGACTGGCATTTACATGGGATAGGTTTATTTCTTACAACCTTCAACTTACTCAGACTTTTTCTCGCTTTTACGTACATGTTCTCCATTTTCCTACTATTTTCACTGTGAATTGAATTTTACCTTTGAACCTGACTTACATATGCTTCATGTTTCATATTTTCCTTAGAAAGTGTATACTGTTCCACTTTTGCATTAATGCCTTTCCTACAAAACCATAAAGCAATACTATCAATTAAATTTAAAACTACGTATGAAGGTTTCTTGTTAGACATTTTTAGCATGTGCAGTATTCAGCTTCTACAGATTTAGTATTTGCTTTTTTTTTCGTGCTTTGGTGCCGTTTTCATTTTTTCCAACGATTAATTTGTGTAAATTGACTCGAGTGGTGTCACGACATTAAAATGATCTTCCGAATTGGTTTTGAAATCTAACAGCGTGTACATTTTTATATCATTTCTTGTAGTAGGCATATACTTTACTTAACCAAAATGAAACTAAACTACGATTATCCTATACATTTCATATTTATAAGTATCCTATATGATTATGGTGTTTCTCAGAAAAATCATATTAACCGACTAATTATCTTCGAAAAAACAATAACAGTACGATGGGATAGCGAAGGCACATAACTGTTTATATCATCAAGCACAAAGCCGAGTACATGCTCTAACCAAATCGTCAAATTCTATCTATCTATCTAACTATCTATCTACCTATATATATATATATATATATATATATATATATATATATATATATATATATATATATATATACAGGGAAGAGACAAAAAATCTAAAAGCACTTCATACAGGACACGTAAGTTTCGCACTCCACTGTACAACACGTTTTGCGGTTGCCGATCGTTTTTTGTTTTCAATGTATCATGTGGACTTTTCCGTCAGCAGTAACCCGTTCACCTGTGAGTGTCGTGATGTGAAAGTGGTGCGGTAAAATGGGCGACCTGACAGACTTCAAAAGAGGCATGATCGTTGGTGCCCGTCTGGTTGGAGCTTCTGTGGCATCAGTGGCGAACATTGTGGGGGTATCGAAAGACACTGTCTCCAATGTCACGAGGCATACACAGTTCAAGGACAAACGACGTCTGCAAAGCACAACAGTGGTCGAAAGACAATCCTGTCAGATTTGAACCTGAGGGCATTAAAATGGATTGTAGCAGCTAAAACCAAGACCACTGCAAAGAACATCTGAACTCAATTCCGGCCTACAGAACCCGGTTTCATCGAAAACAATGCGATGAAACTTCATAAAATAAAAATTCATGGTAGAGCCGCTATCGCCAAACCCCTGGTCACAGCAGTAAATGCGAAGAACTGTAGCCAGTGGTGCAAATCCAATGGTATCCAGTGGTCCAATGTTAAATGTTCCGGTGTGACCAGGCGTGGCTAAAATTGAGCCGAAAGTTTTATAATAATTAACTCTTTGGTGTACCTTGATCCCAGAATTGCATACTTCATGAACAATGTTCTCTACCTTTAATCATCCAGCAGCCAACACCATATCATAGATATTATCAATAGTTTCTGGTGCGATGGCGATTGGTAGACGTTAACAACGTTCATCATCTTCAGCAATGTCCCGTCCTAGCTTGAACACCATCGCACATCTACTAACAGTAACAAATAATCTTAACCGATTCTCCTAATACTGTATCCAATTCTGTCATATTTAGTACCTTTTCTACCAGAAACTTGATGACTACACAATTGGCACAACGATTACACACCCTATGTCCCAAATTGTCACGTTACTATCACGTCTCCTCCTTTTGGTGCCTCTACAAATCAGACTATGGGATGTTTGGCAGAAAGCTTTTTCCCTGCACGTGCGTTATGGACTCATATTGATCATGCGTTTATTCCAATTTAAATACGTCTCTATCAATTTTTAGACCTTTTTGAATTGTCCAAAACATTTATTCTGGTGGAATGGGTTATGTATTTAGGTACTGTATATGAAACACGTACCTCTTAAATAGCACATTGTATCAGTTTTATGTAGTTTCTTCTCATAGTGCAACAAATATTCCTAAAAATGACTTTCATACTTGTAAATCTATTAAAATTATTACCTTTTGAACTTGCTCTACCTCTTAAAGCATGAGTGTCGTTACATTTTTGTCCATCTAATAGATGTAGAAATCTTAATAGTTACTAAATTGATCTTGTGAAGTTGCTTAAAATATGGGAAACAATATGAGAAAATAGAAGAAATTATAGATAGGGAGAAGAAGGTTGCATGCGTAATTATAATGGGAGATTGTAATGCAGTTGTGGGAGGTAACAGGAAGGTATTATCGTAGGCAAATATGGTTTAGGCGAAAGAAATGAAATTGGAGAGGGACTAGTGAATTTCTGCACATAGAATTCACAAATATTTGCAAACACATGGTTCAATCAGCACAAGGGAAGAAGATATACAGAGAAATCACGAATAGAGGGCGGAAGATATAAGATAGGCTATGCTATGATTCAGGACAGGTCCCGAGTAGCTTAAAGAAAGCGAAGACCATTCCCGGGGCTGATATTTTCTCTGATCATAATCTTGTATTGGCCGAAGTACATATTCAAATGAAAAATGTAGACAGAAGAAGAAAATGCAACAAACTGTTGAATACTGAAAAGGAGAAAAGCGAGGAAATAAGAAATCTTTTCGTTGAAAACTTCCAAAAAAAAATAATCAAACGAGAGAAGGATATGCGAAGGGTGTAAAGCACGGGAACGCATTAAACTTTGCTTATAGCAGGCTGCAGAACAAGTAGTAGGTTACCGCGAACACAAAACGGCTAAGAAACCATGGGTTACAAAGCACATGTTTCACAATATGAGGGAAAGGAAGACGCGGAAACAGGTTGAAACATAAGAGGGCAGAATGATGTACAGAAAGTTAAATAATGAATTGCGGAGAGAAACAGACACAGCGAAGGAAGAGTTTTACTGAGGAAAATGCGAGAACATAGAATAATTAGAAAAGAGTTGGGACATATGAGGAAATGTGCAAGAGAGGAAAATTTATGGAATTTCGGAGGAAACAAGGGGGATTTCGATGGCAGTAAAAATATGTTCAAGACTTACATGAGAGTAGGGATAGACCGTGTAGCCTAAATGTTGAAGTAGAAAATCAAGTAGGCGTGGATGATAAAGGATTTAGTATTCTTCGGGATGAGTTTGAAAAGACTGTATCCGAGATTAGGAATGGAAAGGCAACCGGGATAGATAACACAACAATCGAATTCAATAGAAATTGGGAAACGAGGGAAAGAAAGATTTGTTCCGGCTATTCAATGAAATACATGAAACAGGAGAGTGACCAAAAGACTTCCTGAAGACGATCATGATACTGATGGCTAAGAAATCGAACCCAAAGAGATGTGAAGATTATTGAACTATTAGTCTCATATCTCATGCAGCTAAACGTTTGCTCCGAGTACCGAACAGAAGGTTATCCGGAAGAACAAATGAAGAAGTTGAGGAGCAGCAGTCCGGGTTCAGAAGAGGTAAGGGCACAAATGATACTATTGGATTATTAAGGGCGATCGGAGAAAGATTTATAGAAAAATGGAAAGATGTGTATGTTGTATTTATTGATCTAGAAAACGCTTTTGACCGCGTAAATTGGAAATTGTTGTTGGGAGTTCTAAAGAAGACAGGGCTGGAATGGAAAGATCGAAGACTTATAAGAAACTTATACATAAACCATCAAGTAAGTATTAGGATAGGGGAAGAACTGACGGAAGAGAGTGCAATTGGAAGGCGAGTTCGACAAGGATGCTGCCTCTCGCCAACTCTATTTAATGTCTATCTAGAAGAGATGGTGAGAAAGAATTTACATGCTGATGACGGCATTTCGGTAGGAGGTAGAATGATTAAATGCATAAGATTTGCAGACGATATGGCGCTTGTTGCACAATCTAAAAAGAACATGATTTAAATGTTGGAAAAAATGAGGATTGGATCTGAAGAATATGGGATAAAAATAAATATTACAAAGACAAAAGCCATGGTGATTGGAACGAAGAGGTCTGTGTCAAATATAAACGTGGAAAAGGAGAAAAAAGGACAAGTGAACAGTTTTCGTTATCTGGGTAGTATTCTTGGTAATGACATGAAGTGTGAACGTGAAATAAAAACAAGGATCAGAATGGCGAAACAAGTCTTTAGGAGGAAGCAAAGTCTTCTTGTGGGACCTCGAATAAAAAGATGATAAAAAGACTCATAAAGTGTTTCGTGTGGAGTGTTGTACAGTATGGGGCGGAAACGGGGGCATTACATAAAAGTGATGAAAAACGACTGGAAGCCTTCGAAATGTGAGTGTGGATAAGAATGGGAAGAATTAGTTGGGTCGAGCGGGAAATGAATGAGAGGGTGTTAGAAATGGTGGGTGAGAAAAGAACACTTTTAGATATTGTTAAGAAGAGGAAGAGAAACTGGTTGGGTCATTGCATATGAAGAAACTGTATCATGGGGTACTTCCTAGAGGGTTGATGGCGGGAAAGATAGGGAGGGGCGGAGGAGACTACAATTAATGGATAATACAAAAACAGAAAGATCATACGTGAAGACGAAGTGGTTAGCGGACGATCATGGAGCATGGAAACTTCTCAGCTGCTGCAAGTAGCCGGCCAATGAGAGCAGAATGTATATGGAATGAAATGCTTAAAAATAATATATATTTTATTTATTTGCAACATAGGATAAACACCATCCTTCTAAATACCTTAGTTGTATATGGTTGGTTAGAACTATACGCTACAGTAAGATTATGAGCTGTGAAAGTTCGCTAACGAAAGAAACGAGGTCAGATTTTTTTTTAAATTAGCAGAGAGCTGCCTAGAAAATATGCGCAGATATAAAGTTCGTATATATAAGATAAAACAATTATACTTGTGCCTTAAATTTTAGTTAAAATGCATACCAATAACCTACAGCGAATGTAACGTTCAAAGAAACAACGATTTAACCCTCGCACTGCCAACAGGAGGGGTGTACTTGTGCCAAACACAGTTTTTTCTGTAATTACTCTTCTAATCGTTCCTTCAAAATTGTAAAAAAAAATGTTGCTCAACATGATTAGCTAAATCTTATACCTTATAGTGGTGCAAACTGAACGTTAGTGTGTCTCATAAATTCGCTATTTTAAGTGAGTGGGCACAAAATACTCCCTGTTGGTAGAAGATGTGATTGACATTTAGAAGTGACACTCCAAGACGGTAAAAATAATAAATAGCTGTTAGTATTATCTCAGGTACTTTTCACTTCAGTCTCTCTATATTTTTGTTAGAGTTCCTAATTTGTTTCTTTTCCGAGATGTACATTTAATCTCAACATGTAGGTACAAAATGACCCCCGCTTGGTATTTTACAAAAATACCTAGGTAATGCGTGGGTTAATCATTATATCTAAATCTACTAATATAATGCAACTAGCAGAATACCCGTTCTTCGCACGGGTAGAATACGTTTCATTTTGGACGTAATTAAAGACCTAAATTTGGTTTTAAACAACATCATAAGTGTCATTGTTCATCTCAGCGACCTCGAATACTTTGGATTCGGCACTAATATTGGTTATTTTCGATCATTTTTGTAATCCATCACCTCCTTTCCTAAGTTTCCGGGCTGAAGTTTCGACGGCATCGGAAGTGTCTCTATTCATCCCAATGACCCCGAATACTATGGATTCCACATTAATATCAATCTTTTCCGATCATTTTTATATCTCCCTTTCACCTAAGTTGCACTCTCAAAGTAAAATGATGAGGTTCAGTCTCGAACCTCATCTATGTTAAAAATTTGATCAAGATCAGTCAGGTGGTTCAAGAGTTAAGTCACAAACATAGTGACTTTAATTTCTATAAGTACATCGATGAGCCGAAAATTTAGTCTATTTCTTTTGTGCTTTTCTTAAATAATTCATTTTATAGTATAGAAATGGTCAAGTCTGCTCGATTATTCACATAATCAAATTTTTTTAAAAAAATATGTTTAGATTATGTCTAACTGTCCATTTAAATATTAGTGATATAAAGCTGGAACAACAGAGCTGAAAGGACATGGATTGCTGCTGTAACTGGAATTTAAATGGAAACCGAATTAAACCCTAAATTACCTGTAGACACAATCGTTAACACATATACACAGACGCAGGTACACGACTAGGAAGAGAAACAATAGTGGAAATACAGGTAAAGTAAACCTACTTGTTTGTAAATTTAGTCTTATTTTAGAGGTAATTTTGCAAAGTTTAATGTAACGTATTCTCATATTGAATTTTAACCTATCGAAATAAGTTCTTGCATAAGAACCTGGAGATTACATTTTGTTTTACTCAGGAATAACGACACATCAAATTATACACAGAATGATCTGTTTCCATCCGTACAAAATGAAGTTATTGATTACCTGAAGTACTTCATCCAGCCCCGATTGATCATACTTGATGTGATGCCCATCAGCACGGATCATGCACTACATCGTACTTTCCACAGAACTATTAAGAGTAAGACAAGGTATCACGGAAGTGTAACCCAGGCTACGTTCCCATGGCAGCAATGTGAGGTCCATTTATGGCAAAACCGAATACAGATTACATAAAAGCAATAGACCTCACATAGGGTCTCAGTACACCTCTATTTCACACTCATAAACGTGAAAAGCGAGAGAGGAAAGAGTGCTCTGAATCCTCTTAGTTCATTAATCAGATTGCTCGGATTCAGCTTAACGTATTAAACGTGTCCGAATTCACCATTCCCTAAACGTCTGGATTTGCCAGTTTTGAGCACTGTAAGCCTGTGCACGCGTTGAACACGGACTCGCAAAATTATAGAATTATTCCAATATGCATCGAGTAAATTAGGGACTTTGCTTCGATATATGTCGTACTTAACAATTTCCTGATAACCACTTCTATGTAAAACGTT
Source organism: Thermobia domestica (assembly GCF_964235325.1). NCBI lineage: Eukaryota > Metazoa > Arthropoda > Insecta > Zygentoma > Lepismatidae > Thermobia > Thermobia domestica. Next base: position 236,808,438 of record NC_137457.1, on the reverse strand, counting down.
AACATATTCCACTAATAAGTTACATCAGGTCAACAAACGTGCCTGAACTTTCCTGTTTCTTCTTCTTTCCCCCGCCGTCGAAACTACGTAAAACACTCTTTGCACTTCCTACTCAGCACTGAACTGTAGGAAGATACAGTGCTTCAAATAGGGATCACAACAAGTCTCCACATTACACATGCCAAGAACAGTATTATCGTAAGCTTAGGATGTCCGGATTCAGCGACTGTCCGCAATCACCCAAACTTACAACATATATTACTATTATTTAACCCAAACTTACTATTATTTGACGTTTGTACATACGCACCCTATAAGAGAAACATAGATTTATTCTTTTTCTTCTACAAAATACAAAGAAACTAACAATTTGTTTCACTATAATATAAATATGAATGTTTTTAAAAAGGCTTGCAATGGTCCTTTTTAGAGACAACAACTTTGGAGGAGTCTCGCGTATATGTATCGCTGCAGTCGTGTGATACACTTTGTGAAAATGAATTAAGAAATGTAGTTGCAATGTAAGGAACACAGCATAAGGTAAACAGAACAATATATGGGTAAAAATAATACATTAAAGTAATCCATGCATTATAAAGAAACTGGGCATGTAACAGTCCCAGAAACAGTTTATGCGTTATTTAGGGCTGGTATAACATGCTTATGAAGATCATCTTGTGCATCCTCGCTGTTAGGTTCTTGGTTTACGGTTTAGGCTTGACAGAACACTTCATCATTCCAATGAATAAATAGGATGTGGGTCCAGAAAAGGGAACAAACTCCGTTCGTTTCGTTCTTTGCTCCGTACGTCTAATCTGTAGTAGGCTTGATAGCAGGGCATCTTGTTGTTCGTTTGAACTACTTCCGTAAAATTGAGCAAATGACTTTTCTTGTTCCCTAGCTTTTAAATTCTGGCAACATTTACCTTTACAGCACTTGTCCACTAATGCAAATTGCTTTTCTCTAATATCTTTGCTACTAATGGTTGTATAGCTCTCATTTAAGTTCGTGTTCTTTTTCCTTGCATTAGGATCGCTTTCTGACTGTCTTTTCTGTTTCCTCGGATCATAATCGAACTCGTGCTAGCGTCTTGTGACATGTTCAAAGTTGTTTAAACAACTTTCCTACCAACATAACTGCAGCAGATATTCGCTTTCATCTCACGACGACCTCTATGCCTTCACTGTAGCAACATTAAAACTTAAGATATCGGAATGCAATATTGCAGATGTGTAGAATTAATACCAAAGAATTTAAAAATGCAATCCTCTTAGAAAGGGCCTATGCCGGTATGGAATTCGTTTCTTTTATTTCTTATGTAATAGTATTTATAGTCCTTTTTTGATCTTATATTCTACATATTAAAGAAAACGTTCTAAGTTATGTTTTGCATATGATAAAGTTCAAGGCTGTAATGTTAATTAATTGTAAATCATCTTTGTCGCTCCAAAATTTATTTTAAGTATTAAATTTAACGTATTCATTTATGATTACCAGAGACATCGCTACGATCATGCACAGAATTTTATTTTGTCTACTTATTTGTAAATCTAATTTGTCTCGAGGTGATGAATAAATGACATCGTTCTGCTTTACTTTCTCTTTTTTGACCATCAGTTGGTTTAAATCTTGCTTTTTAGACTTGTCAGAGATTGTCATAAACATAAACACATTGAAAGCCAAGATTTGGCTTTGAATGCCGAAGATAAAATACTCATGTTTCCAGCTTCATACTTACCTTTCTTCTGAAGACTAGAAATCACCAATGCCTGAAAAATTAAATAATTAAATTACTCAAAAGTAAAACAAGGAAATTTGTGAAGGGTCGCATCCAGGAAGATATAATAATCTTTGTCCATATTTTTCCAAATATCTATATATTGTATAAATACTATTATGATTGAGGTGATATGTATAAGAATGCATATATATATATATATATATATATATATATATATATATATATATATATATATATATATAGAGAGAGAGAGAGAGAGAGAGAGAGAGAGATAAATAGATACATAGATAGATAGATACAGGCGCGGATCCAAGGGGGAGCTATATATATATGTATATATATATATATATATATATATATATATATATATATATATATATATATATATATATATATATATATATATATACAGGGTGGTAGGTAATTCCAGCGAAAAGCTTTGGGAGCTGATTCCTTATATGAATTGAAAGAAAAAAGTTCTCATAAACATAGGTCGAAAAACGTCTCCTTTCAGATTTATGAACCAGCGAAAATTAGAAAAATCATGTTTCGAAACGCCCTGCCTTAGAAACTATAGGACCTATCCCAAGCGGTTTAATGAATTACACAGGAATTAGTATGCAATCTATCTAAATATCCATGTTTTAACATCCTCAGCTATCGGCGAAACGAACGCGCTATTAGTACTTACAGGAGTATCCCTATACCTCAACTTCCTTTTTACAGTTTGTTTCGCCGATAACGGACCACGGTAGAGCATGGATATTTAGATAGAGCGCATACTAGTTCCTTTGTAATTTCCGTAACCGCTTGGGATCGGTCCTGTACTTTGTAAGGCAGAGCGTTTCGAAAAGTAAACTTTCGAATTTTCGGCAGTTCTTAACTCTGAAAGAAGACGTTTTTAGTCCCACGTTTATTAGAACTTTTTTTCTTGCATTTCATCACTTCCCAAAGTTTGTCGGTGGAGTTACGTACCACACACACACACACAAATATATATATATATGTGTGTGTGTGTGAGAGAGAGAGAGAGAGAGAGAGAGTATGTGCAGGGATTGGTTACTAAAATAGTAGAAAGCTAAAAACAATGTCTGATATGACTGGATTTACAATGGTCAGGAGATAACAGTAGATGTTGATAAGGAAACTTCCTCGCTTTTCAAACAAGGAAAATTGTCGGTGTGCGGTTGTATGATGTTGAGCCTAATGAAAGTTCCATGGGAGACAGTCTCCAAACTAATGGAACTTTAAAAAACTCGTCAAAGACAAATCTGCCTAAAGGAACCGTGATCGAAATAAAAGTTTAAGTTATAGTCCCCATCAACTACTAATCCTTTGATATTTTGGGATTTTTAAGATAAATTTTAGGGTTAATCAACCAGCTTCTTCATCAATACTATTTATTCTAGGATTTTGGTTCTTACCTCATTCTTTTCAGAATAAGGCTATCTTCCAAATTTACATTTCGTATGTCTGTGTCATATACCTAAAAAGGGGATTTCTAGGAAAATATAACAAGTTTTTATAAAAGAAACCTTTTTCTACTCTGTCTGATATTCACATGACCCGAACCAACTTGACAAGCTCTTTTTTCAAACACATGTGTCATGTTCCAGAAGTAATAGATGCCAAACGAGAGTTTTAAAACATACTCCGAACGTCGTGCGAGTACCTGACAAATCATCTTTTTCACAACCGGTGTCCAGATAATCCGTCGCGAGTTACATAGGATAAGTATAAGCGGTTGCTTTGCACATGTTAAGCTGCTCATAAGAGGGAATAAGGCTAGAGCACAACTCTAATTTTGCCGCAAAGATAAATAATATACATCTCTTTTGACTGGAAACGTGTGATATTGTTGGATTGTTCTCCCTATTTTAAGCCACAGAGTGTGTTCGTGTATAGGATGTCCGAAGAAACTTACGATACGCAGTATTTACCCCTCAACTGTTAAAGATGTCAGCGGCTCTGTGATCCTGTGCAACAACATCCTGGATCTCAGTGAGTCCTGTGCTGACGCTTAGTAGTCGCATCACTGGCCCGTGATTATACCTACCTATTAGGGGATAATGTTAATCCTACGGACAGATAATGTTACCGGGTAAAGACAATATCCGTGGAAAATATTGAGCCCTTTCATACAGCTGGATTTTTTGCTGCAAGGTTTCAACAGCTCCTTTCAACCACTTGATACTGAAGGTAAATATAATTGGGTTCTGTGATCCGTTTTGGAGATACGAATTCGCTTTAGATTTACCCTCCATCCTCTGTCAAGAAATTGAGTCATGTACTAAACATGAATCGGTGTAATATTACATTGCCGAAATAAATTTCGACACATCAACTCTGTTCACGGAACCGAAAACTGTTTTCTTGTGTGTGTGTGTGTGTGTGTGTCTGTGTATGTGTGTATGTTGAAAGAAAAAATAGAAACACATGTTGACTAGTCATTTGTTAACATTATTGGCCCAAGACCGTTACAAGCAACTGTTAAAGTTAGGGATGGGCCAAACCGGTTTTCATAAAAAACGGGAAACCTGTTTCTACAAAAACCGAAAACCGAAAAACCGACATTTCGGTTTTCTCCAAAAATTGATTCAGTTTTCTTCAAAACCGGTTCGGTTTTCACCGAAACTCGTTTTGGTGAAAACCTTCGGAAAACCCATAAAACTATTTTGGCCACTGGTGGCACAAATGGTTGCGCCACCAGTTGTGCAACTGGTGGCGCCACCAATCTCTTGCATATCGCCCACCAGTGGCGCAACCAAATGACGAATGTTTTCATGAGGAAATGTCTTCAGTGAGTTTAAGAATGCTTCTCCTTCCCTTCTTGATAACAATGAGAATGCGAAGAAAGAAAAATTTTTTAAAATTGCAAATAAAATCATCAGTGTTCCATTTATTGTCTACTCCTTTAAAATTCCGGCTTTTTAAAAGATAAATTATAGACTTTTATCCAAGCGGCTACAGCATCTTCCCTATTTATCATAGGATCACGATTTATACCTCATTTTTCAACCTTTTTAAACTGTAATATTCATATTTCCATATCATGTCCCTGAGGTATAAAATTGTGAGAGAAATCGGGATTTTTCTCTGGAAAAAAAATCAAGTTTTGAGCCCCTCTGAAAATCAACTTAAAAATACTAATGTGTGTATAAAATTTCGAGCTTCTATCTTGAGTAGTAAGAAGGAGGAAAATATTTACCGATGATCCTCACAATGCCCCAGATTACAGCAAAAGACCCTGATCTCAGGTAAAAAATTTCGTGAGACATCCTTATTTATCCTAGGGCCATGTTTTGTACCTCATTCTGTTTATAATAATACAGTCTTTCAAACAATACCATTCATATGTTTCAATCATGTACCTGAGGCGGGGAAAGCGCGAGAAAGTGGAATTTTTTGGTTAAAATGACACTTTTCTTTACCTTTTTGCTGCTCTTGACCCTCCTGTGTTAACGCAGAGATAAAAAAAAGTCCAATAAATTCTACTCGGTTAACTGAATATTTATGCAAAATTTCAATCTACTAGGTACAAAAGTAAGCCCGCCATAAAATAGGTCTAAAAAATCAGGATTTCAGGTGAAAATTTCCTCTGACATCCTATTTTGCCCTAGGATCATCCTTCGCCCATCATTGCCTTCAGCATCTTTGAAGCGGTACCATACGCATGTCTCCACAATGTATCTCAAGCGTAAAAATCGCGAAAAACTGATTTTGTGATAAAAAGTCCCTTTCCTTTACATTTTGCCCCCCTGGACCTCTCCTCCGTCTTAACGCAGATTTCTGAAAAATCTGATTAATTCTACTCGGTAGACTGAATGTTTGTACAAAATTTCAATCTTCTAGGTGCAAATGTAAGCCCGCGAAAAAATAATAAAAATAGGACTAACGAAAAGTACTTTTTTTAAATATGCATCATCACCTCTTATGTCTCGATGCAAAAAGGCGTGAAACCATACGTAACGTGTTCTATAATGCCTCTAGATTCGAAAATGCAAAGGAAAAACGAAGTAAATAGCGTTATTGATTCCTTTTTAATTGAATAATAAAGACACTGCTTCCGTACCTAAAAATAGATACTAGAAATTCAAAGCGATATCAGTTTGCCCAATTCCTGCATTTTGTATTCTCCTCTGGTTTTCTTCATTGCATTTCCGCCACTACCTTCATTACCACTTGCCATTTTCTCGCGCATCAAAGAGGAACACTATATAAAGTGACAATATCTTACAGTCTGTTGAGTCACAGACCGAGCGCCGATGATGAAACATATCTTGAACATGTTACTGGTTTCACTACTGGTATCACAATCAGTGGCCTCGTGTAATACGCTACGTTAGAAAGAATTGATTTTTAGGTCTATATATCACCCTGATAGTTATACGTTGCTTTTTCTTCTCGGGGATTCTTGCTGGAGAACTGGACCTTCTTCTAGAAATTGTAAATAACTAACACTGTCAAAATGAAACAAGTATATATCTTAGATCATTCGATTTCAACATACTTATTATACACAAACTTTTGCTGAAGTTTCTGCATTACTTTTGACACTATTGTACTCATGGCTGCATTTAATGGCGTAGGCAAAACTGACTATCTACAAGACAAAGTATATTGAACAATGAGAGATGTTTTAATAGTTTTAACATGTTAATGGCATTTTGTTTCCTAAATATTACTTACATTTCATTAATGCTGAAGAGATCAAAATAGTTTCTTACAAATATAAACATTTATAATGTACAAATGTCATAAACAGACTATGAATAAAAGGGTAATGTAAGTATTCAGCAATAAGTAACATGAGCATCAAAGTACGAGCTCGTGGCATTTTTGTTAGGAATAAGGGATAGAATCGTTGTAGCAAATTCAAATTTAGGCAAGATTTAATTATTGATAAACTTAGTAATAATTGTTATTTCCATATAACTTCTAAGGTCACAACATTTATTTATTTCATAAACATAATTTAAGAATGGCCAGTTGTTGTTTCGTGTACATAACTATCAAATATATATGATCCTTTACAGAAATTATTGTTTGACAATTGATTTGAATGTGTTTTCATACCTACTGAATACATCTACTACATGAAATTTTAATAATTATGGTATACTAGCAGCGTTCACCCCGCTTCGCTGCGGTCACCCCGGAACGCAATAAACTTTGTTACTTAGATAATTTTTACTTTTTCGCTTTCAAGTGATATGATAAAAACCATAGAAGATTGCACTAATGTTAACATTATATCGCCTGTCATTTATGTTAACCCGCCCCGCTTCGCTGCGGACACCCCAACCCGCCCCGCTTCGCTGCGGTCATCCCGGAACGCAATAAACTTTGTTACTTAGATAATTTTTACTTTTTCGCTTTCAAGTGATTTATAGCGCCTGTCAGTTATGTTAACCCGCCGAGTCACAGGGTCATGCGGGTTGCATATAAATACGTTTATTTTTATACCTATGATGAACTAATAACAAAGGATTTGTACGTATGGACACCTGAATGGTCAATTATCTCAAGACACTGGTAATTGAAAATTAAAGTGATATGATAAAAACCATCTAGGGTCCACATCCTAACAACCCCCCAAAAATGAAAGAAATCGGTTCAGCCGTATTAGCGTGATGAGCGAACAAAGGATTTTTTGTACGTATTGACACCTGATTGGTCAATTATCTCAAGACACTGGTAATTGAAAATTAAAGTGATATGATAAAAACCATCTAGGGTCCAAATCCTAACAACCCCCCAAAAATGAAAGAAATCGGTTCAGCCGTATTAGCGTGATGAGCGGACAAAGGATTTTGTGCGTTCTCTTTTATATATATAGATGAAGCATTCGTTCTTCACAAAAGAGACTCATGTAATATATTTGTTTTTCCTCACACATAGTGCAAGGTTTCATTATCTGCTTTCTAGTTTTGCTGTTCTAACACGCTAGAATAATTTTGAAACTATCTCTAAAGTGTTTAATAATTCTGCTAACAAATCAAATACTCATTGTTTTTCTAATGTTTGAAAATTAAGATTGCTTATTTAGGTTACATAAGAGATATATGATGGACAAAGACAGTTTTCTTACATGCAAGAACTTTTAAGAATTAAAATGTATATTACTTATTGCTCCAGATTATTTAGTGACATTTGGTTTTCAAATAGTAGGCCTACAATAGTAGTCTTATTAGGACCTTACACTTGAGAAAAAATATTCTAATTTGAACCTCACGAACAAGAAATGGGAAAAGGGAAGAAGGAAAACCAGAATAAAACAAAGAAGGAACGCTTTCAAAAGTTTCATTAGGGAAACCGAATCGAAAAAGCGCCATTACTAAGAGCTTCGCGTAAATGCAGGACAGTATTAAATTGGATATCGGAGAAATAAAAAGTAGAAACTGGATTCAGTTGGATAAGGACAGAACTCAATGGTGATCTTTTATGAATATAGTACTGAATCTTTGGGTTCCATAAACCATAGAGTTAGTTAGATCATATGGAAAATGTCACTTTATGATAGTTGATCGTGTGAAGGAACCTTCTCCTATCCTATAAATAATATTGCGACGGCATTACTGCTGTATCGCCGGATAAATTTGAAAATCGAAAAAAGTACCAAAATGTTCTGTATTCCGTCATATTTCGTTGGATTGCATTATGTTACGTTAGATTGCGTTATTAGGTGTGTAGTTTTATTATACCGATCCGTAATATAAGTAGTAGTAGTAGGAATGGGTTAGAAGCCTCGCAGGGGCTCGTTGGGTTCTGTTCTCGATATGAAATGGGCAAATTGAAGACTTGCTCAAATTTTCCTGTGCATTTTAGAGTCTATGAATCCGTATAATAAAACAAGTGTACCTCTCCGCGAAATAGTCCATCCGCCTCCACATACAGTGCCGCTTATACATCAAAAACAATCAGCAAATACAACCACTTTTTTAACTTTTACTATTCCCCTTACCTGACTTTCACTCATTATTTCTCACAAACTTAAATATATTTTACAATTGACCCGGTAAATTTCCTAAAACTGGTCCGGCGATAGAGCAGTTAACCCATTGCGACAGTTGTATTGAGTAAAAATTAGTCTCCTGTCATAAATAATTCCTAGGTCCTTGAAAATAATTGATTTAGACAAAGCAGTTTCATTATTTCATAGATAACGATATAGGATTTTCTTTCTTTGTGAATGATACGAATTTATATTTGAACATATTAAGTTTTATTTTGGTCTTACCGCACAAGATTTTTCACTCTGTGTAGGTTCTGTTGAAGTTGCACACTATCGTAATTATATTAAACTTACTTTACCATTTAACTTCAAGTTGTTGCGAAAAAGAACTTAATAATTTTCAATATAGAAAGAAAGATTGTTACTAACAAGAAACAACACAGAATATACGTAAGATCCTTCATGGACTCCCAATTTCAATTACTCCATACAAGGATTTATTTCTTTAATTCATCTACCGTTTGATATGTTTATCAATGTTTTATATTGGTATGGATTTTATAAACTTCAGTTTGCTATTTTTTCTTACGATATATGTGATTTCTTTGATTGTATTTTCCATTTTAAAATTGTAATAATGATTAAACATTTCAATTCTGTGAAATATATGACTCATACTAATATAAACCATAAGAAATGTGTAAAAATATATATACGTACTTATTCTTTTACCTACTTTTGTTTTTTCTGCATCATATCATCTTCTTAATGTTAAAAGAATGTCGTCATTTACACAAGCACTTACCTCAATTACAAACAAAAGGAGAAGAAAATGCATTTTCTTTCTTACGCGTGTTTGGAAAATAAAATTAAAGAAATATAGCATGACTTACTGTATAAATATAACAGTGTGGTTTTTATTCCGAAAAGGCTTTTATTCTACCACAAGCAAAATAGTAAACTCTCTCCGAAAATATTCTATCTGAGAATGTTGTATAATATAGCAAAGAGGGAAAAGCAATAAAAATTTCATATCTTTTCAGTTTGTTTTTGTATGCAGCAGATCAAAGTCGTAAATTCATTGTGTTGTAATAATAAAAACACTGCCTTAGAAAAAAAATCCATAAAATGCATTATTTAATATTTCCAATGAAGCATGGTGATCAAGCTCACAATTAAAGCAGTTAATTAAATTGAAAAGTATTAAACAAAAAAAGTTGATTTCTTATTTGTTGTAATACCAATTGGTAATAATCTACTCAGCATATTTCGTATTTATGTGGTGTAGAATGTTTGTTCTTTGTCATCATTCTTATACGGAAAGTAACACATTCTGAAGGAAAACGTCCAAGCTGAAATTCTGTATTCAACTATTATGTACATCCATTTCACTATATATTTTGTTTATTATGGTCTGTTTACGTAAACATCTCTAAACATGAACCACAGTTGAACGTTGTAAGAACGATACAAATCGCAGTGATAAATAAAAGCTGTCTTTCTTATTTGAGTTAACTCTATCAACCACTTGAAAATTAAAATTTTACAACTGATATTTTACAGTTTATATTATGTGTTCTATTGAGTGTTGTGGAGAAAGATATTGTATAGTATATGTTGAAAACACTTTGCTGAATTTTCTAACATCACACATATCACTAATGTTAAAGACTGTGGCGCTGTAACAAATCATCACTCGAGTTGGATCAACTAGAACTAGCAAACAACGCGAAGAGAAATAGCTATCAATAATAAGTTCAAGAATCCTGCCTCACGGAAATTGGATTTCGGTGGAATTGCATATGCTGTAGATATTGTGTTCTTAACAAAACTTCTCAATGGACACGGCCGCAAATCACTGACCGTTTGGCCACTACAGGGGCATTTTTTTAAAAAAAACAGCAGAAGATAACGGTATTCTGTATTTCGGTAAAAATGACTGAAGCCGTGATATGTTGTAGATATTGTTTTCCTGAGAAAAAGGCTCAATTGACAAAACTACCCACTTCACGACCACATTTTTGAAAGCAGCAGGTTAGAGTTGTCTGGAATTCGTTAAAAATGTCTGAAACCGTCATATGTTGTAGATGTTGTGGTCCTGAGAAAAGGTCTCAATTCGCACAACTACCTATCAATGACCGTTTGGCCACTACAGGGACATGCTTTTTAAAAGAGCAGATGGTAACGGTCTCTGGATTTCGGTGTAAATGCTTGATGCTGTGATGTGTTGTAGACATGATGATCCTGAAAAAAATCCCAATGTTCACAACCACCATCACTGACAGGTTGGCCACATAAGTAACGCGCTTTCTGACAATAGCAGAAGATATGTATTCTTGATTTCGGTGGAAATACTTGAAACCGTGATACGTTGTAGATACTATTTTCCTGAGAAAAAGTTTCAATGGGCAAAACCAGAAATCACTGGCCGTTTGGCCAATACACGGCCACTTTTCCGAAAACAGCACAATATAACGATATTCTGGATTTCGGCAAAAATGACTGAAACCCTGATACGTTGTACATATCTGATTCCGTGAAAAAGTCTGAATTTACACAACCACCCATCATTGATCATTTGGAAATTGCTTGAAGCCGTGAAATGTTGTAAATATTGTGTTCCTGAGAAAAAGTCTCAATAGGCACTACCACTTATCGTCGACCATTGGCAACTACAGGGCCCTATTTTTTTTTTTTTTTAAAAAAAAAAGGAGAAGATAAGAATATTCTAGAATTTTGGTGTAGTTGGATGAAGTCGTGAAAAGACCTATCCAACAACCCGGAAAAGGGATGGGAGAGTAGCGGCTAATATCATTTAGCATAGACAACATCCCGATGTTAATCTTGCGGGACAAAGAAAAACCCTCTAATGCCTAGACAGTTTTTCTCAGGATAACGACATCTACAACATAGAGTTTCATTCATTTACACTGAAATAAAAAATATAGTTATACTCGGATGTTTTAAAAAATTTGGACCTGTAGTGGACAAACTGTCAGTAATTGATGGTTGTGTTCATTAAGACTTTTTCTCACGACGAGATCTACAACATATCAAACTTTTACTCATTCTTATCGAAATAAACAATATCGTTTACTTGGCTCTTTTCAAGAATGTCGCCCTGTAGTCATTAAAGAATTAGTGATTTGTGGTTGTGTCCATTGAGGCTTTTTCTCAAGATTACAATATATATAACGTATCACGGTTTCTGTTCGTTTGACCGACATCAAGAATATCATTATCTTCGGCTGAGCTGCTTTCAAAAATGTGGCCCAGTAGTGGTCAAACGGTCAGTGATTGATGGTTTTGCCCATTGAGATGTTTTCTTAGGACCACATATCTTCAACATATCGCGGTTTCAACGAATCCCATCGAAATCCAGAATACCGTTAGCTACTGTTTTCAAAAAAGTGGCTCTGTAGTAGACAAACGGTCAATGATAGGTATTTTGTCGATTGTGAATTTTTCTCAGGATCACAATATGTACAACATATCACGGTTTCAAGCAATTACTCCGAAACCCAGAATACCGTTACCTTTTGCTGTTTTAAAAACGTGTCCCTGTGTTGACCAAATGGTCAGTGATGGATGATTATTTAAATTGAGATTTTTACTCAGGACCACAATGTCTAAAACATATCACGGTTTCAGTCATTTTTACGGAAATGCATAATACCCTTGTCTTCTGCCGTTTTCAAAAATGTGGCTCTGTAGTGTCCAAATGATCAGTGATGTGTGGTTATGCCCATCGAGACATTTTCTCAGGAACACAACATCTACAACGTATATGACGATTTCAAGCAATTCCACCGCAATTCGATTTCCGTAAGGATGGTGCGGGGTCCTTTGTCATTTCTAAGAGGCCATTGCCCAATGAAACTCTTTTCACACAAAAACTACAAAACACGTATTTCCTACTTTTTCGATTCTTTAATGTGGCCCTTTTTAAGCAAGGGTGCCCTTTTTCGAAAAGGGACTCTTGGCCCTCCTTAACCTACTTTCCAAAAGAAACGAAAAATACGTATATATTTATTTTTGGTGTGTTATATTTTTGCCAAATTTGAAGGAAATCGAATGACGAGAAACCATTGTGAAGCTTTCTCCTTTACACTTTCACTTTTTGCACTTGACGGGTTTTTCCTCCAAAGTCTTCAATTGTACTCTGCCATATGTTTCGCTTAACAATCTGATCTTAATAGATTATAGACAAGTGAAAATAAAGAATCATAGCAATTGTTAATATTTACTCTTTTATGGTATGTACATTTATTCCTTGAATTACTAAATGCACTTTGTTCTCATTTACCAGTAAGAAACTGAATATATATATATCCCACTAATCTTATTGGTAGTGTTATAGCAATCACTTTTGCCATCCAAGTCCGCCCTGCAAAATTTCCCGGGGCCCAATTTTAATTTTAAATGGAAGCAAGGAATGAGTGCTACCTGTTCGATAGACCTTGAAAAACTAAAAAAAAAAACGTTGTGGCAAAAGATCTTCCATATCAGGCACTCTATTCAAAATGGCCGACAAGACATATTGCCTCTATCAGATACAGTAAAACGTTCAGTACCACTAAAATGAAAACGGTTGAACATAAATGAACCGAACAAAAACTCAAATAGAAAATGTCATGTGGCACATCGATTGATATTGTCGCGGAGGCTCCCATGGTCACCCTTCATGGGAGCCCGGGGCGCAACCTCAAAATTGTAAATGGAAACATGGGGTGAGTGATACCTCGTTCAACATATATTTAAAAACTAAATAGTGCTGTTGCAAAAGATTGTTCATATGGATCATCGTTTTCAAAATAACCACCAAGACATGGTACCTGCATCAGATAAAACGGAAAACACCAGAACAAATATTCGAATAGGAAATCACAAAGGGTACTTATCATTCTATAGGTCGAGAATGTTGCAACAGTCGAAAAGATGTTTAGAGTGAAAGTGCCATAATGGAAAGTAAGAAATCTAACTCCTAGAAATTTATCCTAACCTCACTCCGTAAGTGAGTGAAGCAAAAAGGGTCGGTGAAATTGCAAATGAGAGCCCTAGTTTTTGAAAATTGTATCTACGAAACAAAGTTTTTTGAAATGTGTTTTTATAAGAGATAAATGTCTCTGTAATGGGATAAAGTATGTAAAATTCTTGTTAAATGATACCTTCCATTTTGATTCCGGGCAATGGTTTGATGCAAAAACGAATCAACTGAAATGCGAAACCATTTTGTCGAACAATGCAATTTTAGAACAATGTTTACAAACGTTGGTTTTGTTCAACAGTCGTCTGCATGATATTGGTTCGCTTCTTTTCCTTCTATGTCTTCTTGCATGGTAGAGAATATGAGTTTCACTGAGATGTCCACAGTTACATTCCGAATAACTTTCAACGGCAATTTCAGTTGTGATCCTTAGTAACGAAACGTTCCATACTGATGCAGATATGTCCCACAAATTTTGCACGCATTGTGTTAAATTATCACGGGCGGGCAAAATGTTGTTAAACTTGAATTTCACCTTATTTTTATTCAACTTATTTCACTTTATTTTTATTCATTATAGTACCAGTCATTTGTACACACAAGTGTTTCAGACAAACCATATCTATTGCAAATAAAAGTGAGGTTCTCATTTGAATTTACCATTCATTCCCACTTCACCCACTTACGGACAGATCGGAAAGATAATTTTCTATCATTTCCCCTTTTGCATCATGTTAATTATACTTAAATAATATTTTTCTCCGTTGCATTATACTCGAGCCGTGGAATGATAAATACTCTCTGTGCTTTCCTATACGAGTTTTATTCTGTTTATTTATCTCCAACTTTTTTCATATTAGGTGTCTAGTGGTACTGGACGTTTTATCTGATACAGGCACCATGTCTTGGTGGCCATTTGGAAACGGTGACCCATATGAAAAATCTTTTGATACAATACTGTTTAGTGTTTAAAAATGTATCCAACAACGTATCACTTGACCCATATTTCGGTTCAAAATTTCTAAGTTTGGCCTCCTTTGATAGGCACCCGTGGGAGCACTGCGAGAACATTACTCGACGCGTCCAATGCCTTTCCCGTTTCACTTTCTGACTGTTCATTTATCTCCAATTGTTTTAATATTAGTGGTACTGGACGTTTTATCAGATACATACACCATGTCTTGGCGGCCACCTTGAATACGTTGACCAATATGAAAAATCTTTTGCCACAACGCTTTTTACTTTTTAAAGATCTATGAAAGTAGGTATTACTCTCCCCATGTTTCCATTTAAAATTTTAAAGTTCGGCCCTGGTACCCCATGAAGGGCGGCCCCGGGAGGCGCCGCGATAACACCATTCATGGGCATTTCCTATTTGAGTTTATGTTCTCTTCATTTATGTTCAACCGTTTTCGAAATATCTCCGTGGAAAGATTAAAATGGGCCATCCTGTATATATATTAAAAATGCTGAAATTTTGTACCAAGTTGGGAAATTCTAGATACTCTGCAATATCACTAGATATACAATGTTGCTAAAAGCAAAATAAAGTGGTATTTTCTCAAATTGCGCTACGTAAAGTATTACATACTTCTAATTTAGTTATTTAACAAAACCACAATACCCTATACATTATTTAGTGTAACAAAGGACAACACAGTATCATTAACATCAACAATTTGGAAATCTCTAATAACTCAAATGGCATGGACGGGACGGTGCAATGCGCATCAACTGTACTGTATCTTAGCGTCAAATACTGTGATCATGGTATTTCGAATGAATGAGGGAACAAAATTTAAATGTTTCTAAAGATTTTAATTCGAAAACACGCTGACATATCACGTCTCATAATGCAGATGCTTCCAAAAGACTTAAATGCATATAACGCCATTTACAACAATTGTTATTTCAAATCGTTTCAGAGATACCAAACACATTGGTAGTAATTGTTATACTGCTTAAAATGACGTATTTGTATTAAATTTTTATAATGGTTATTGCTTTTCTTTGCTTCTATAACATTACAGCAGTTATTGGTGGTTTTAATTACAAGTGGCAGTTACATTATTTTAAGCATCGTTGCCCACTTAAATAAATTGCTACATATTATTCTAAATGTGCAAATAACGTAGATGAACTGCAAGATATTTTAAAATTACTCGTAGTTTGTTTTATGGTGCAAGAATGCTTTCAAGAGAAGACGTTTTTCATAGTCTTTGGGCTACTTATAATGTTAATGTTTAAGTCTTCGTTCCAGCAATAGATGTAAATGCAAATTGTATAACTGAAATTAAATGTAACTGATACATTTTCAGTAACACTAGTTGTTCTGCCTAAGCCTTAGGCCTGGTGTACACTTTAGATTAAGACCGTGCTTAATTAAAAGTTCTAATTACACACTAATTACATTTCACTTGCTTTAGTTTGACCACCGATCACCTCAAACTCGATCCATACCATATAGCTATATGCAATTATTCAGTGACTTACAGTTAGTAATACACAGTGTTCACTTTTGTTTTGTTTTGTTTTAGTTTAACGTCCCACAGTTATGCTAGGGCGGGTAAAGGAGACGTGGAGCTAATGATTATAGTGGAATCCGAACCACTTCTGTCGTTCAACTTCACCCCTACCGGAAATCGAACTCGAAACCACGCGAACCGAAATCAAGAGTGCTAGCTGCTAGATCAAATAGGGGTTCTCACATTATGTTGATTTAGATCATTCAGTCAGTGTTGCCAGATCCCAAGATTAAAAAGTAGCGTGTCTGTACTCCGCAAGTAACGAATTCGAACTATTTGTAGCCCAAATATACAGAAATGAATACTGATGATGCTAATTAAATAATTTAATATGAGCTGGAAAATGTGCTGGACGTATTGCAAGAAGAAATTATGATCGACGGACGAAAACTATTCTAGACAGGACACCACAAGACAAAAACATCCTAGGAAACTTCCGCATACAAGAAGGTGTGACAAAATCAAGAGCCACTGAGAAGTAACCTGAAAAAGAATTGCCCAAGTTAGATAGTTGTGAAGACTTGGAAAGACCTTCATCCAGCAATGGATGGATAATGGTTGATTATGATGATGGTGATGATTTTATTATATATAAACCTCGGAGGTAAACTAAACCAAGTCATAATTTCGTAATTTTACAGAAGCGAAAAACTGGTTCCTCAACTAAGACTCTATATATATATATATATATATATATATATATATATATATATATCTATATATATATATATATATATATATATATATATATATATATATATATATATATATATATATAACTTTTACTAGGTAAAGTAGGGTAAAAATGAATCCAAAATTTAATGACAGCCATAGAGCAAAAAAAGGATTTTTGATTATTCAATCCATCACGTTGCTGCAAAACTACGAAAATTAATACAAAAGAAAACTAGAAAATTAAGAATCACTTGTTTTGGCGAGTGAGAAAAAAATAGATACAGATAACTCGAATTACCTATATACTTATATAATATTATGTCCATGTTTTGCAAGTAATTTTTTATCAATATAAAATTTCAACGTAATGAACGCAAGATTAGTTTTCTCGAATAAAGATTATATGCACCGTTGAGAGCTCAGGATTAAGACTAATCTATGTTACGGCACTGGATATGTGCTTACGTAATGCATTACGAACTTATGAACTTGTATAATTAACAGAATGCCTTAAAATGGGACGCGAATTATGCGAAACATCGGACTTTGAATCAAACTTGTTTCGTGATCCAACTCAAAACCTCACATAGCAAAGATGAGTGTAGTAGCTTCCACCACAAAGTTCAGGACGTTCGTGTTATAAAGTGTCAATTAAACACGGAGATGTGAAATGGTAATAAAGCATTTCATCAGTTTCAAACAAAATTGTAGTAATAATTTACCCTATTTGTTAAGATAATGAGCGTTATATTCTGTTTTTAAAATGACATTCAATCAGAATGTATTGAACAATAAATGAGATATTGTAAAGTTTCAATTTCGGTACGATTAAATACATTCGTGCTGCTATGTGTTGTTTTATCCGTTAGGAGGAATTGAATAAATCAGATTCAAACGAAGGAAATAAACTATTGTATAGTATTGGAGTTAATTTAATAGAGTTAAAATGTATAGGCAGTTCTGAGGCTATATGAGGCAAAGTCTATTGCTGAAAGTGAAATGTGGGTTCTATTAGGGCTTTAGGGTGATATACGCACTGATCATTCAACCTGGAATACGCGCATGGAAAGCATTAGAACTAGAAACTTAGCTATGAAGAGGTACACCATGCCATAATTCTAAGTCAAAATGAAAGGAAAAATTAAGCGGAAACGACAGACTGTACGAGAATAATACTTTCATTATTTTAATTTCACAGTATTTATTTCGAGCCTTTCGTGCTTTTAAGATGTATCATCAATTTTGGCACATCAACAGCAGACAGGAAATTAATCGGGACATGTTTTTGTTTATGCGGAAAAACATTGTAAGGGTTAAGTTGCCTCGTGAAATACCTTAAAATACGCTATACGGTTTGTGCTTGTTGTTGATCTGTCAAATTTGAAGAAATCTGACGGAGACACTTGCAAAACACGAGAGGCTTAATGTTCATATCCAATATCTACAGACAATTTCATTCGCTTCGGTCCACGCCTTTCTACACTCAACGCCTCGGTCCACTCAACAGTTTTTTTTTTTCTTTTCAAAAAAATACGAAACACGTATTCCCTCATCTTACCTCTACAACATTTGAGAACAATTTCATTCACTTCGGTCTAGAGATGCAAGGGCTCGGAAAAAAACCGGCTTTTTTGGAAAAAAAACTCGGTTTTTTCTGCTTTGCTTTTTTGCTTGGGAAATTTTGGGCTTTTTTCAAAATTCTGCTTTAAATCGATAAAGCAGACTTTGTTTCGCTTCTCTATAACACAGAAAATCATTTAATTAGTGGTTGATGCCGATAATAATATAAAACCTCTAAAGTAAACCATGAATTTCGAAAAGATATTTTAAACAATTTTACTTCAACATTTTTACATTATGAATTCCAAAGGATTAACCAATGTATATAATAAACACATTTTAACCTCCTATATACAAAAGTAAGCAGAGTTGGCAAGAACGATGGTTGTTTCTGAAAATGCCAAAAACCCGTTTTGGGGGGGGCAGTTTAAACCAGGCTTTTTTGGGGTTTAAACCAGGTTTTTTGATTTAGATATTTTGCTTTATGTATTTGTATTACATATTCACAGAAATAAGTTTTTTTCGCCTTGGTGTTATTATTCAACAACGGGGTTATGCTGGAAGAGGTCCCATAAGCTTAAAGAAGTCCGGTCAGTAAATTTCTTAAATTGAGAAACTCCCGCCCTAGCCATCGGGAAAATCCCGTCATTCTTTGAAATGTAAAACAATAACGGGAAAATCCTGTAAAATTTAATTTGCATGTAAAATTTAAAGGTCAACGTATTATAATCAGTACGCTAAAACTGAGTGACACACAATCATAGTCAACGTCTTGCGAATAAAATCAGAGAAATGAACACACTGCTGAACAAGACTGCACTTATTTAATATAAAAACACATTTACACCTGACGTTTCGATCTTCTATCCAAGATCCTCATCAGACGTGAGTGTACGTCTGATGAGGATCTTGGATAGAAGATCGAAACGTTACGTGTAAATGTGTTTCTATATTAAATAAGTGCAGTATTGTTCAGCAGTGTGTTTATTTTTCTAAAACTGAGGTATTAAATTACAAATTTAGTATGTAGGTATCATTGAAAGTCCAATCCAAGCTAATGTTGGAAGCTAAGTAGGCAATCGACAAATTTTACCAATTTTAATCAATATATTTAAGCAACCTTCGCTTCTTTATAAAACAACAGGCATGCAGAAATATATAATTTGGTTTCGTTTCGTATGAGGCTTAACATCCTTACGTAATACCGAGGTTATCAAGGAGAAGACTTTCGCTTAAAGTGATATCCGAAAGAGTACTTGGTTTACACATGAAAGAAGGGTTGTGGTTCGACCGAGAATTGAACATGGGACACCTTGATTAAAAGGTGAAAAGGAAATAAGACTAATGCAGATGGTTTGACATGTGAAACGTCACTATGAAGTTCACACGATTCGCATTTTTGTTCTTTTAATTTTTTTAGTTTAAACCAGTTATTTTTAAAAAAAAAACAGCTGGTGTAAACGAGCCAACCCTAAGAGTAAAAACTTCTTTCAAAAAATACACAAATAACTAGCAAAATTGTATGTAGTATTTTTACTTCAAAATATTCCATACCCTCTTTTTGAAACAAAATAAAATTAAAATAAAACATAAGAGAAATACTTAGATTTGTATGATACAATTAAAGGCTGCACATGGTTCTGTATATTCTTGAAATTCTACAGTCAAGTTTTTTATAACCACCGTCAAGGGCGCCCATCAGGGGGGTTAAGGGGGCGCTTGCTCCCCCTAGAGGAAAATGTACTTCAGAATATTGAAAATCCAATAGGATTTTTACATTAGTTACAGCAAAATTTGAAACTATTTTTGAAACGTCGCTTATACTTCCCCTCCTTGGAAACCACAACATGGGCGCCCTTGACCACCATCACGGTTTACCCAGTCCTCAAGTTTTCTGAATTTTTAACAAGAGAGATTCAACATATCATTACGGAACAAAAAAAAAAAGACTACGGAATATATTTAAGTTAAGCTAAATACAACTGCACAACAAACGTGACTGAGTGGTTGGCTTTTGCGCTTCTATCGGGAAGTCCGGGATTCAACCCAGCATTCGACCATTCTGACAAAGCCTTCCTTCATTCCATCTGAGAATGTAGAAATAGTGCGTGTACTGGTCGACTAGGAGTGTAGGAGTTGGCCGACTTCCTTTCTTATTGTTTTTAAATCGTTATTATTACTAATTACCAGCAGTGACGGTTTTGCGAAGGTTAGAGGATCGGTCTTTCGGACTGAAGCCTGTTCTCCAAAGTTGTGGAATGTCTAAAACGAACGAAATATCTATTAGTTATGCCTTTACTCATAAACTTTAAGCTCCCGTCAAATAAAAATTACGAATATTTAGAAAAACTAAACATTAGTAGTAAGAAAACCCCTCCCAAAACACTTTTTTAAATTCGCCACTGATTCTCAGTATAAAATGATCTTCAAGGTTGTATCCGGAAGATTATTGCTAAACATATAAACGAAACGAAATATTAGTTATGCCTGTACTCATAAACTTCAAGCACCTCCCAAATAAAATTAGGACTTTTTAGAAAACGAAACAATAAGAGAAACCCCTCCCAAAGTACTTTTCTAAATCCGCTATTGATTATTTGTATAAATTAGTATTCAAGGTTGTATCTGGAAAATTATTGCTAAATCATTGCACAACTACAGTATAACAGAAGTGTGGAAATACGGTTTGACGGACATATTGAAAAACGTATGCTTTGACGGATATATAGAAAAACGTAAGTTTAACTTTCGTGCTAGAAGCTGGAGTACTAAGCTCTTAGAAATGAAACACGGATGACAAACTAAAATGATCTAGAGAAGGAAAAAAAAATGTCGATAACTCAAAAGTTAAAATAAAGTTAAATAACCTGTAAAATTGCCCTCAAATACTACATTCTTCATGTTAGCTTTCATTCGTAAAATATGTGCTCCATCCATCTTGATGGTGAATTACAGAGCTAAATATGGCATTCAGGTCGTGGAAATCTTATCTAACTATAGAATATACTATAAGAAAGCTATTTGGGTAGAAAAATCATGAAAATGAAAAAAGCCAAAATTTCCAAAATTCTCGGTTTTTTTCCAAAAAAGCCGGCTTTTTATGTGAAAAAACCATCGATTCAAAAAAGCCGGCTTTTTTGCATCTCTACTTCGGTCCATTCCTTCTTGCCTTTCGGGCGCCAAATTTCAAAATTCTGGGAGCTTTTGCCCCCTAAAACAGTTTTTCGCAGGAAATAGAAAAGCCGTATTTGTTTATTTTTTTCTTATTGTCCTAACACAAAGTTTTGTTCAAATTCTTCATGTAAATTTAGGCACTTCTGACATACTGTTATTAGCACTTTTGATATTTCATGATCAAAGGTTTGGAGGAGTCAATTCTCCACCTAACCGTTTTTTTCAGGAAAATACGAAGCCCGAATTCCCTTATTTTTCGTCTACAATATCTATGCACAATTTCATTCACTTCGGTTCACTTTCTCTTGCCTTTCAGGTGTCAACTTTTAAAATTTTTTGTTGGGGCTTTTGCCCCCTAGAACCGTTTTCCCGCAGAAAAAAACGAAAAACGTATTTGTTTATTTTCTGAGTATTGTTCATACACAAAGTGTCATTGCAATTCTTCATGTCCTTTACACACATCTGACATATTGTTACTAGCACTTTCGATATTTCATGATCAGAGGTTTGGAGGGGTCTGCGCCCTACCTAACCGTTTTTTCCAAGAAAATACAAAACACGTATTCCCTAATTTTACGTCTTCAATATTTGTGCACAATTTCGTTCACTTTGGGTCACTTATTTTTGCCTTTCGGGCGTCAACTTTCAAAATTTTGGATGGGGCTTTTGCCCCTAAAACCGTTTTTTTCGCAGAAAAAAACATGTGTGGAAAGCAGCAAAGAAACTCTATGCGCTGGAACTATTCTTAACATAGGGCGCCCTTAAAATAATCGGCTCTAGGTCCTAGAAGTATCCTGTATCCTGTATCCTGATCCTAGAAGTATACTGTATATAGCAACTATATTACTTACCTATTAACTTTTCCAATGGATATGCTAAACACTCGTCTTCAACACTACTTTCACTATCGTCTATATCAGTTAATATTTGTCTGAATCTGAGTCTTGTAAATTTATTATCATGGTCTAAAAAATTGTAAACACAAAAAATAATTCTTCGAGCCTGACTTCGTAGCATTTTTTGTTTTTAAAGAAAACTCCGCATTTGTATTCGGTTTGCTTAAAAACATTGTCAACTATAATTATGGAGAACAAACGAACAACACGAAAGAAAGCAACACAGACACTGATGAATTCTGTTTATGCTAGAAGTTACGTTCCTACACAACTAGCTCATTTGTTTTCTTATCAGTTTTCATAACAAGTAACACTCTTGGGCTTTGTGTACGTGTCACAAAAGCAATCCGTCAGATTCCTAAGCAACTCGATGTACTCTAGTTTGTTTTTGGTTATGATAATTTATGTCACCATTGAGACGTCTGGTGCTTTTGAATCCCTTGTAGAGAAGAAAAGAGCGAATAAAAGTCGCACATAATAAGGTAGTAAAACGTGAAAGAAAAAATAAACAGAAAACATACTGCACTTCTTCTGTCGAATAAAGAAGAATCTATCTTGAAGTAAATTTGGAAACAATATTACGAACTTCCCATACTTTGTTCTTACGATGTTAGGTATATATATATATATGAATCAGATTTGCAAAGGCTGTAACCACGGGGGAAAAGGGGGTCCTGTGTTTCTTTCCAAACTATTTCCAACTCCAAAATAAGGTTCGTCTGGTATATATTTAATAAACTTATTTTATAGTTAATGTAAATGAAAGACGTTTATAATAAAATACGAAAATTTAGAAAAAATCAAACATCATCAGTACGGTTTGTGTACCTAATTAAAACAACTAAAATTAATCATATGCTTTATATTCTCATTTCCCTAACTGAGCGTACACCGTATGAACTTACTACTATATTATTGCATAATAATACCTGAGTTGATATTGTTTCCAGTTCTTTTCCTTTATTATTTTAAACCACATAAACCACATAAATAGACTGCTATAAACAACATTTGTTTTCTTATGGATAACTTATTGATTCATCTCCTACAATCCGGTTTTAAACTTCACTACTGTCAAGATAGCGTCTTTCGATAAGGTAGCATAGTGAAAAAATAATATGTGTAGAGTATGTATAATGAGTTAAAATGCTTTCATATTCTGAAAGAGATCATTTGTTCTCTTTTAAATGTGTGAAAAGCTTTACTCCCTCTGAAAGTAATGTTCCCCTAGAACAACCTGCAGGTTACACCCATGATTATCCTGTAATAAAAGTTGAGTTCTATTTCCAAATTGAAGAAAAATCAACTGGAAATTAGACGCGGGACTCATCGCTCGTTTTACTAATTGTTTTATATGGAAACCTTTAAAAGCGCGAATCATAACAAACAGTTGACATAAATGATGTAGTTTTCACGTATATGCTCGTAATTGTTTTCTCTACTTCGTAAAGTAAGCAGTTGATGTGCTAATACAATATTTCTAATAAGCACCTCTGGTATTGTCTGAATTCGCAGTAGCACGAGATGTCAGCGTGCAAAACTGCTTGTCGTGAATTGTCAACACCGCTCAAAGCGAATTGGACGCCGCGTGAAGATAACTCAAGGCCATACCGCTTGTCATTTGAAACACACAATTTGTGGATTTCATATGCGCTATAGTAGACACAAATAACTGAAGTAACCTTTCCGATATATGGCACTATTCTAAGGATTCATTTAACAGTGCTTGTATCTCCCTATACGCATCACCTTTTGGCTTACTTAAAACTGAAACTAAAATCTCTTCATTCGGTGCAATTCCACGAGATATCAAAAATTCTCCTCTAATAAGAACTGACAGAAAAGCAAACTATCACTACCGTCCACATACGGAATATCATGTAGTTGATTTTGAACAGATTTATAAACAGTTGCTGAAAGACACGTACTTATCAAACTTAAAGCGTATCCCAAAGATAGGTTTCGTTTAGGCTGTGTACATATGGGTCCACATTGTAACGTTGTACACACCATCTTACTCCTACGTTGATCATAATTTAGTCCACTACCAATATTTTTACAAAAATAAAATATTTTAACATATGTGGTTTGATCACTATCAGTCGAATAAAAAGGAAGATCTTGTGCTATATTTTGCCGATCCTAAAACCTAGAGGGGTTTCTATGTCCACCTATATTTTCGGTTAAATTTACATAACCTAACGGTTTCATTGTTACATGTCCACTATTTCAATGATGATCGCCTTTATTTCTGCAACCATATTCATGGATTTTGCTCTCTACACGCGAATTTACATTTTCTTCAATTGTAAGATTGCCTAAAATGTGGCCGCTCCACGATACATCAGTACCAAATGAGGTACACTCTGTAAAGAAAAAATAGCGACACTTGCTCTAATATGGTTTTCTCAACATACTTTAATCAATATGAATTTTTACATGAATTCCTGATAATATTACAAGGCATATTCCTAATGAGCAGTTCATTCTTAATACTTGCGCCAGAGTTTCAGGCTTTTGACATGAATTTAGTGAATTTATATGCATATATAAGTAGCTATGTGTGTTTTGAGCAAAATCGTTTGTAGGAAGAGTAATTCATAAAACTGAAAAAGATCAACAACAATAGCAGAAAACAAGAAATGGAATTTCTTTAGGGTAAGACATATTGTGTGCAAACATCGAGAAGTACGATACACCAAACTAGTATTTTGTATGTGCACCATGGGCTTCCCGTACTGGTAACAAAGCTATTGCAAAATGCAACCTCGATATCACGGAATAACACCCGGATTATCTGTTCCTTGAATTCCATTCTATTTGAGATATTTGTCTATTGAAATTTCTACTCATATTGATCCACAAATTTTCAACTGGATTCATGTCGGGTGGGTTTGTAGGCCACACGAGTCTCTAAATAGTCATATTCTTGAACAACGTATTAACAATTTTGGCTCGGTGACATGAAGCATTATCGTCCTGGGAAAGGAAGTAGTCCATATCTTCTTCAGAAAAGTCATCTTTAGCTGTTGTAAGAACTTTACGTGTCAGAATTTGAAGATATTTTCGTGCATCAAACGATCCTTCACATATATCCGTCGCTCTGACGTCTTTAACGGTGAACCATGCCCATATCATCACTCAGTAACTGAATATTTGAATCTCTTAAACAAAATCATTGTCAAGTTCCTTGCTTGTTCGTATCCACAACTTCACACCACTATCGTTTCCCACTATTCTAAACTTCTTATCAATGAAGAAAACGACATGCTTTCAGTTGTCATAAGTCCAAGTTGCATATCGACTCACAAAACTACATGTTGAAGTCCTCTGTGTTTTGTCAGTTTCGACTTTCTACGCGGTTTTTTCTTTGTAATATCCTCTTCATACAGTCATGACAATACAGTTGTACAAGTAACTGCAGTTCCAAGATCATGTCAAACTACAAAAGCGATTTTTGGGGAAATCACTCATTAAATCTGCGGTGCTATTGATTTCATTTAGCAATCTGCTCTGGGTGATGCTTTCTTTTTTCTTTCACACTGTTGACGAAGGGACGATTTGTTATGCTGTTTGCACTTGTGAATTACTCTTCCTGCCGTAGAATGATGGATTTTCAGAATTCCATCTATTCCTTTAGAGATTTGCCACTACTCACATTTCTTACCCATCTTATTTGTTTACAGTCCACATGTAGCAACAATATCACACACAAACAACACTGCACAACAAAAATTTTGCCACTTGACACACTGTCCAAACAATGAGAAAGCAAAGAACAATCATAAAATGCTATTTACCTCAGCCTACACATCACAAATGCAATGCAGAATTCTTACTACAATAATTTACGAGACGCACTCAGTGCCATCTATCGAAAATACTACTGATACACAAACAATTGACAAGCGATGTCCTACACCACAGGTGTCACAGATAACGCAAATGAACTATCCCACTCTTCATTTCCTTCTATTCCTCTTCTAACGGGCTGCAACTATGGTTTTCTGTGTAAGTTAGTTTGAAAATTGAGGTGTCGCTATTTTTTCTTTACAGAGTGTATAAGTTTCACTACTATATCATTTAAATTGCCAGTCTCATCCAGAAGGGATTACAATTTAGAAGGTTGAAGCTAGCAAAAGTGTTTCTACTTTATATAAGTTTGAAAAAGAAGCAAAAATATTCGCCTACTTGTTTCTTCATACAAGGGCGTTACACTATACTCTAGTTTCATGCAGCCTACTCGGCCTATAGAGAACCGAGTTGGATTCGATAGGTGATACAATTATTTCTATGCAGCGTAATTCACTTGCGTGCATAGGACCTTGCTTCAGTTAAATTTGACTCCATGAATACATGTGACTAACTTTTATTCTTTCTTTCTTTCTTCTAAACTGCCAATTCAACAATAACTATATACGTAAGTAAATTTCTAATATAAAGACACAAATAACAATAATATAGAAAACGTTAATATAACAACTTTCTATTCAGGAGCAAAATTTTAAGTCGTGTAACTTAACAAGAAATCTCAAGTTTGCAGTAATTGCACGTATTGATTGTTTTGGTAGTAAGCCGGAATAAGTACATAATTTAAAGCTAACAAACATGCAAAAGAATAACTATTTTACAATAAATTTATGACTTTTTACGATTAAATTTTACTCTTTCAATCTGAACCAAAACGTGTTAAAGTGAGTTATTACATGAATGTCCCGAAACCTTAATGTCCAGTGTTGAATTCAGACATTTTCACCCGGGGGGATTGTCAACTCCTCGGGGGGGAGGGTTGTTTCTGTATTTTTGAAAGAAAGTAGCATTTAACAATTCCATTCGCATAAACATCTTACCTAATATTGAGACTAATTGCTGATAAATATTCAATGTAAGATTATAATTTAAAAAAAAAAACAATCGTTTGATTTCATCTAAAATATTAAATAAAGACTGGCAAAAATATTTTACACTAAACTTTAACTGCTATTTACAGTAGCTATATTTGCTATTATTGTCATGTGATGTAATGTGTGTTCGCTGTAAAGTGAATTAGAAATTAATAATAAATACGTTCTAGTGTAATACACTTAAGTGTATTAATTAATTAATTATCATAGCAAACGATACATGGCGCAGTCGGTTATCTTTTAACAGTGAGACTGTCATCTAGCAAAACAAAAAAAAAATGCAGTCAGCTAAAGTCCCGAATGAACTTTGCCTTACCGATAATTTGTGTGAGAATTGGCGAAAATTCAAACAAAATTTTGATATTTATATGACTGCAAGCGGTCAAGATTTAAAGCCCAGTGCCACCAAAGTTGCCATATTACTGAATGTAGTTGGTGAAGAAGCTGTAGAAATTTACAACACTTTTGAGATAAGTGATGAAGACAAAAAGAAGTACGAGGTAGTTGTTCAAACTTTTGAAACTTACTTCAATCCACAGAAAAACGTGGTCGTAGAACGTTATGTTTTTAACTCCCGTGTGCAAGATGAAGGAGAATCATTTGACTCATTCGTTACCGATTTAAAGAAACTGGTTAAGACGTGTGAATTTGGTGACCAAACAGACAGTGTAATAAGAGATCGTATTGTGTTAGGAATACGTGATAAGGTATTACAGGAAAGAATGTTACGTGCAGGAGAACTGTCACTAGATAAGGCTATTGAAATGGGACGTGCAGCGGAATTGAGCAGACAACAAGCAGATACTATACAGAACAAACAAGTTAGTGAAGTGCGAAGAAAAAGTGCAAGTGGGAAAAAGTTGTCAGCTCCGCCAGGTAAAGCATGGACAACAGGAGAGGACAAAAATAAGTGTAAAGAACAAAGTGCAAGGAACCAGCGTTTTCACAATAATGAGTACAAGTGTAAGAAATGCAACGCAGTACATAAGAAAGCGCAGTGCCCAGCGTTCGGTAAACAGTGCAGAAAGTGTCAACAGTTTAATCATTTTGCAGTGGGGTGCAAGGCTAAACAAGTCCAGTGCATACAGGAAGAAGTAGCGGAAACGACGGACACAAGTGATGTACTGTATTTATCAGAAGTGTCAATATCGCACATTAATGCTGTAATGTCAGCAAGGCAAGAATGGGAAGAAACCATTCAGGTGGAAGATAAAAAGATCACATTTAAGTTGGACACTGGTGCAGAAGTCAACGTGCTTCCAATAAGCGAATTTAAACGTGTAAATCAACAATTTAAGGTTAGGCCTACCAAAATGTTGTTAGAAGTCTATGGTGGTCGTAAAATTAAACCCGTAGGTATTGTAAACTTACATTGTGTGTCAAAAAACGCGGATGAATACATAGATTTTGTAATAGTTGAAGGTGTAAGTAACGCAGCTAAGCCGTTATTAGGCCTAAGTGCATGCACAAAGTTACATTTAATACAAAGAGTACCTGTTGATATTGTAACAACAATGGCCAAGAGTAGTTTTATATCTCAAAATAAGGATGTATTTGAAGGTATTGGTAAGTACAAGGGGAAACTACACGTAGAAGTTGACAAAAACGCAAAACCTGTTGCAAAGCCACCAAGAAGGGTGCCGCTAAGTATACAGCCTAAACTTAAGCAAGCAATTGAAAAACTAGAAAAAGATGGAATTATTTGTAAGGAAGAAATTCCAACCGGTTGGGTAAGCAATCTAGTTATAGTTGAAAAACCTAATGGGTCACTGAGATTGTGTTTGGATCCTAAAGATTTAAATAAAGCTCTTAAACGAAATTATGCAATAATCCCTACTGTGGAAGAGGTTAGTGCAAGGTTAAATAAAAAATTTGTGTACAGTGTTTTAGATTGGAAAGATGGCTTCTATCACATTGAGCTTGATGAAGAGTCAAGTAGATTGTGTACGTTTAGCTCACCGTATGGGTGTTGGAGGTTTTTAAGGCTACCTTTTGGTCTAAGCATAGCTCCAGAAGTGTTTCAGAAATTAAATGAAAAGTGTTTTGGAGATATTCCTGGTGTAGTCGTCTATTTTGATGATCTTTTAATAGGGGCAGAATCTGAAAAAGAACACGATCAAATCATGAATGTAGTGCTAGAGAGAGCAAGAAACTTGAACATTAAGTTCAATCCTGAAAAACTACAATACGAGGGCTATCCACAAAGTAGATTACGTTTTCGTCTGTGTCCGCTAGGGGCGGGGCTAGCGCGGCCATCTTGGGGTCAGAGCGTTGCGCAGCTCAGTCGGCATCTAGCCGTGCTAGTGAGAGGTTCGTGCTGTGCTCCGTTAAGATACTGTGACGGTTTGAAATGTCTGCGTTAATTGAAAATCCCGCGAGCTGCGAGGTGCGTGCAGTAATAAGGTTTCTGACAGCAAAAAAATATAAACCGATAGAAATCTATCGGCAGCTGTGTGAAGTGTATGGGGACAACATTATCACTGAAGGTGGAGTGCGACAGTGGGTCATAAGATTTAAAAATGGCCGAACCAATGTTCACGAAGAAGATCGAAGTGGGAGACCCAGCAAAGTGACTGCCGAACTTGTCGAAAAAGTCGATGTTAAAGTCCGTGAAAATCGAAAGTTCACAATAACGGAACTTTCTTTGAGTTTTCCACAAATTTCGCGAAGTTTGTTGCACGAAATCATCAGCGAAAAGCTTGGTTACCACAAGTTTTGTGCAAGATGGATTCCAAAAATCTTGACAGAGCACCACAAAAATCAAGGAATGGCTGCAGCGTTGCACTTTTTGGACGCCTACAATAAGGATGGTGACTCTTTACTCGATCGCATCGTTACTGGTGACGAAACATGGGTGAAACACGTGAACTGTGAAACGAAATTGCAATCAATGCAGTGGGGGCACACAGGTTCTCCCCAAAAACCCAAGAAATGCATGCAAACAATGTCGGCAAGGAAGATGATGGCGACTGTTTTTTGGGACAGAAAAGGTGTGATTTTGGTGGACTTCCTGGAAAGAGGCACTACAATAAACGCTCAAAGGTATTGCCAAACTCTGCAAAACCTCAGAAGAGCAATTCAAAACAAGCGCAGAGGAATGTTGAGCTCTAAGATCTTGTTGATTCACGACAACGCCCGGCCCCACACGGCAAATGTCACGCGTGAAGTTCTTGAATCTTTTCAGTGGGAGTTGTTTCCTCATCCGCCGTACAGTCCCGACCTGCCACCGAGCGACTTCCACCTATTCCCAGCAATGAAGAAGTGGCTGGCTATGCAGCGTTTTGATGACGACGAACAGCTGCAAGAAGGGGTAACGAAGTGGTTGAAGTCGCAGGCGGCCGAATTTTTCGACGAAGGAATTTCCAAGCTCGTACATCGCTACGATAAATGCCTTAATTTGAATGGTGACTATGTCGAAAAGTAGTATTTGTGTGTGGCTTTCATCTGTATATAATAAAATTTGTTTCCTATACTTTGTTGATTTTTTATTCCAAAACGTAATCTACTTTCTGGATAGCCCTCGTATAAGGTACACGAAGTTAAATACCTAGGGCATGTGTACAGTAGAGAGGGAATTAGACCTAATAGGGACATGGTAAAAGCTGTACTTGAGTTAAAAGAACCCAAAAATAAAAAGGAATTACAAAGAGTAATTGGCATGGTAAATTACGTAAATAGGTTCATTCCAAATTACTCTACAATCACTGCACCGTTAAGGGAATTGTTAAAATCAAATAGTGAATGGCAGTGGTTACCGAAACATAGGGAGGCTTTTGAAACGTTAAAACAAAAACTTTCTAGTGCTCCTGTGTTAGCTAATTTTGATGTAAATAAGAAAATTACATTACAATGTGATTCTTCAAGTGAAGGGCTGGGTTGCTGTCTCAAACAAGATGGGCATCCTGTAGCTTACAGTTCTCGTAGCCTTACAGAAACTGAGAAATCATATGCACAGGTCGAAAAGGAGTTACTTAGTATTGTATAGGCTGTGAAAAAATTTCATTTGTACATCTATGGTAGGGAAGTAGAGGTAGAAACCGATCACAAGCCTCTAGTTTCGATAATGAATAAATATGTAGCAGATGTGCCTTCTAGTAGATTACAAAGAATGAAGCTCAAATTACTGAATTATAATCTTAAACTTGTTTATGTGCAAGGCAAAAATATGCACATTGCAGATCTGTTGTCAAGGTCATATCTTAATGAGGTTGAGGAAGACGATAAGTCACTTACTGAAGTAATCCATAGTCTAACTTCTCACTTACAAGTTAGTGATGCACGTAAAGAGCAGTTCACTGAAGCAACTAAATTAGACCCTGTGTTAAGTAGAATTTTGGATCTGTATTACAAGGGTTGGCCAGATGATAAGAAGGAATTAGATGACAGTGTAAAATTTTATCATAAATTGAGACAGGATATTACTGTAGAAAATGGCCTAGTGTTTTTAGGTAAAAATGTAATTGTACCGGTTAGTTTAAGGAAACTAGTGTTAAACCAGTTGCATGAAAGTCATTTTGGAGTGCAAAAAACTAAAGCAAGAGCAAGACAGATAGTGTATTGGCCAGGGTTAGCAACGGATATAGAAAATATGGTCCTTAAATGTACGACGTGTGAGAAGTACAGAATGTCAAATACCAAAGAACCGTTAATTTCCCATGACATACCAAATTTACCATTCGAAAAAATAGGTGTTGATATCTTAGAATTTGGGGGTAAGTCACTTCTAGTCATAATGGATTATTACTCGAAATGGCTTGAACTTTTACCACTGAAGTCAAAAACTTCTGTAGAAGTAAATGACAAACTTAAAAATGTATTTACAACACATGGTATACCTAAAATTGTGGTGGCTGACAATGTACCATTTAGCTCAAGGGAATGCAGGGATTTTGCTAGAGAGTGGGATTTCACTATTATAACTAGTAGTCCAAGGTATCCAAGGTCGAACGGATTGGCAGAGAAAGCGGTAGGAATTTCAAAAAGAATTTTAAAGAAAAGCCAAGAAGAAGGGAGAGACTACAGGTTAGGGTTACTTGAATATCGGAATTCTCCTGTATTAGGATCAGATATGTCACCGTCTCAAATGTTAATGAGTAGGAGGGTAAGAACCAAATTGCCAGTACATGTAGAGCTGCTAAAACCAAAAGTTCAAGAAAATGTACACAAAATGTTACTAAAGAAGCAGCAGAAAAATAAAATGCTTTATGACAAAACAGCTAAAATAAGGCCTGAATTTAAACCAGGGGAAAATTGTTTGTTGCAAAAGGATACGATATGGGTACCAGGTCAAGTAATTAATGTTGAAAACACTCCAAGATCATATTTAGTAAAAGATAGAAACAATCAGGTGTATCGCAGGAATAAAATACATTTAAGAAAGTCTCTAAACAAATTTGAATTTCAAAACTTGTGTGAGTATGATGATGTAACTAATAATAAGGTAAAGGGTGTGCAAGAAAATCAAGAACCCATAGAACAAGACAATGTAACGAGAAATCAAAATGTGACAGAAACTACTTGTGGTGTCAATCTAAGGGGAGTAGTTGGTGATAGGCCACGTAGGTCCGAAAGAAAAGTAAAGAAACCTTACTGGTTCAAAGATTATGTGTAAAAGGGGGAGATGTAATGGATGCAGTAGTTGTCAAGTGGTTCTGGCCACATTGACAGTGTGAATCACGATATAGTCTGTGACAGTACAGCAGATGTCATGTGATGTAATGTGTGTTCGCTGTAAAGTGAATTAGAAATTAATAATAAATACGTTCTAGTGTAATACACTTAAGTGTATTAATTAATTAATTATCATAACAAACGATACAATTATTTCCTATATTGAGTAGTTACTGTTTGTTACTAATGTAGAAGTTTTTAAAAAGATTTAAATTAACTCAAATATCTTTGTTCTAAAACAAACATACATAGGAAAATCTTAACAAAAAGTTATCATTCTTTCTCACACTTCTGATTCGAAATCAAGCATATTAGCCTTGTTTCTTCACTACATACACATCAGTAGTTTAGTTTACGAAATCTTCAGTAGGATTAGTGCCGTGTCGTGGAAAATCACCGCTTGGCGCGAGAGTATACGACGGCACCCCCGTATACATGAGTGAGGTCGACAGACCAGCCGCGAAAGGTGAGAAAATTTTAAAAAGTAAACCCTGATTTTCCTTTCATTTTATATATGTGCACATGCGTTTCATTCCTCCGTATTTCTTTCTTTCTTTTCTTTTCTTTTTCCCTCCCGAATTTTGCACCCCTTCTCCGAGGCACGGCACTGAGTAGGATCTTCATCACCTTCAATAGCAATCTTTCACTTATATATTACTATCATATTGATAAATTCTATATAAGTCTCTAATCCAGGAGGGATAACTGTTCCTCTCTGATCCCTCTAAATGATGGCCTCTGAATCTCACCCTTTAACTGAATTATTTTTAATTAAAGAAAGGTGTGTTTACTTTAACAATCCTAAAACACATTTACGTCTGTTACTTCCCATGCGAGAAATGGGATTTAGGAGCCCTATTTCAAATAATGCAAGAACTGTACATTTTCAAGAACTGAAGTCTGTTGACATCACAGATCATATGGAATGATCGAAAGATCTTCCCTATCTTTCCTTTCCTATCTCAACTTGTGCTAGTGCTGCCTACTAATATATAATATAGGGCGAGAGTATAGTACCTACTAAAATACAAAACTTTCTTCAACAGTTAATTTCATGTTCTGCCAAACTCGGTCATAGCGTTAAGAAATACAAGTTTTATTCACTATTTGGTATCCTATCTTAGATGTTACATGTTTAATATTTATGTAGAATGGGTCTGCGTCATTTATATGTATATTGAGAGATCGGATTTCGTCTGCACGTGCACGGAAAGAAAAGCAAATAATTGGGTTAAGTAATTTCTACATTTTGTGACTGATTTTTTTTTAGTTTCTCCGGGGGGGAATGAATTTTCTTCGGGGGGAGTTTCCTCCCGGGCTATCCCCTGAATTCAACCCTGTTCATGTCAGAACAAGTTATTGAAGAACAAAAAAGAATTTCACTAATAACAGGGGAAAAAGAAGAGGTTCAAAATTTAGTAAGCTTTGTCCTAAATACTTAGCCTCCCATTATAATGAATATTCTTATCCTTGTTTTCAAACCACTTTTTTGCTCAATTCAACTTATAATTAACAGATCCTAAAGGGAAGCAAAAATACCCGTCTTCCCAGGTCTTACCGGTACCTATCGTATCCAACTGCCTTGCAAAGTCCCGCTACACGAGGTCTACAACTCAGCCAGCAGATGGCAGGCCAATCAGTGAGGAGTTAGTCAAGTCCAAGACACCACTCACCCGAGCGTTAGAAATGCGAACCAAATAATCGAAGCGAGCAGTTATTGTCACAAATATGCTACAATTTTTTTCTGAATACTTTACACTTTTTTCTTAGAGATCAACTTAAATCCACGTTATTTCAAGAAGTCGTTTTCACACCTTTCTTCCGGGAAAACTGTCACTGAGGGAACAATGGCTCCTAATGGAAATGTTCGATATATATTATTGTGTACCACAATGTAAAGAAACATAATATTTAATTGGATTTTAAAATTTGTATAAAACAGGCAATGTATGAAGTGAAGGCAGTTTGAATATTCTTTAGGATTCATAATCCAATGGAAAATTTAGAGTGCCTTGACTTCTACAATGCAAATACCCGGCGCCTCCACCATGCTAAAACCTTAAAAATAGGTTTAAGGTTTTAGCAATATTCAGTAAAGTTCCCCTATCAACACAGAAACATGTGAGTTGCATATAAAACTGTGTATGAATATACTAAACTTACGAAAGACGTATTCCTGCGGAAAAGCATGTGAAAGGGACCTAAGCTCCTGAAGAAAACGTGTGACATATTGGGAAATTTTTGCGAAGAGGGAGTAGGGTGAGTGTGCCTAAAATCAGCCGTCTCCAGCAGTCAGACATTTTTCAGTAACAAGCAATTAAATAAGCATGCGGTAGCTTGTTATCAAACAAATAGTTAATTAAAACTTAAATCAGAGCTCTAGTAGTCAACCTCATGTGTTCTGGCCTGGTGTGACGTCTCGTGGCAGCAAAGAAAAATTAGCATTTGAGTTCCGCTGATACAAGTGAGCAAAGGGCACATTTTATTAATAGGCTAAAACAATAAGGAAGAATCATTACTTCAGAGTTAAGGTAAACTATATTATTTCTTTCCTCGATACATTAATGTATGTAGTTTGTTAAGAATTTCATAGTTGTTGATGCAAAACAAGATATTGCATAGTCACAAGGGGCGCTGCCTGAAGGTTGCATTTTTGATACCGTTTCCGGTACTCAGCCATTAGGGGGTGACTACTGAAAATATGCACGATAGCGTTATCGCATTAGAATTTTCCATTTTCGGAAACGAAAGCATGCTCGAGACAAAGAAGTATTCATAAAAGACCCTTGACCTCATTTTCCAGTGGTCATCCCCCCAGTACTCCCAACGGACGACTACTGGATACATGTAAACCAGCAGTCAGCCACCTACTATCCATTCAAATTAATTGCACATATCTACAACTGAGGCATTTTAACTAATACGTATAAGACTTTTCTAACAAGTTATTGAAATATTAGTTGTTGTGAGGTCACTAATTGCATCATACAAGAATAATCCAATTATAATATCAGCCATTTCGATTGTTGTACTTTTCTGGACCTGAAGTGTTAGAAAATATGGTTGCAGAGACATACGAAATATCCGCTTCTGGTTTATTTGTACCTAGTGAACAACATGAAGACAGAACAAGGAACGAGACCAATGAGAGCGAAGAAAATGAGAACATTAACTCAGTTGAAGTAGACCTACCATTATTAGACATTGCAACACATGACGCAGATGTTCCATCCCACTTGGAAGAGCAGGAGATTTCTAATAATCCAAGAAGCTACTTATCTTTAACGAACGTATCCCCTCCAAATTTTGAAAAGAAAAAAAATACATCTCTTTTAGTCTGGACTAATCAAAAACAAGATATCTTCTGCTTCAACTAGAAAAGAACTACTAAGTGCGATTTCCTCAAGACCATGGAGAAACTACGAGGATTTAAAAAAGGCTGAAGAAGAAAAGAGCCGAAGAACAGGAAACATGTCGTAAGATGAATAGAAACCAAAAGAGACTGGAAATGAAGAATAAATTCTGGCCATTCTAAAGGATAAAATCAAAGACAAAGAGGAATCATCAAACCGATCTAAAGACAATGTTAAGTGTACAGCTTGCATCCAAGACTTAATTAGTGACGTTGAAGATGATAAGAACATTGGTTGCGACTCCTCTGAACGTTGGTATAATCTAAAATGTACAACTGTGAACAAATTATATGTTCTAACTTCCGAGAAAGATTTTAGAGAATTATAATATCATGAAACAGCTTATTAGTTTCAACACTTTTCTTAAACTCTTGAGACTGTGCAATTACTAATACTTTGTTCCGCTCTCTTGTCTGTTTAAGAACACAAACCTATGTTCATTTGAAGAAGTTTGTATAGCCTAGTCTAGAAAGTTACTTAAGAGGTATACTTTAAATGCTATTATTTAAAGTGTAATACTTTATACTTTTACTTACGTTAGATATACACAAAGATTTTAGTGTGTCCTGTGTAACAGCTGAGTTTTTTAGGTTATGTAGCCTGTTTTCTTGAATTCTTGAGACTGTGCAATTACTAATACTTTGTTAAGCTCTCTTGTCTTTTTAAGAACACAAACCTCTGTTCATTTGAACAAGTTTGTATAGCCTAGTCTAGAAAGTTACTTATGAAGTATACTTTAAATGCTATTATTTAAAGTGTAATATTTTGTACTTTTACTTACGTTAGATATACACAAAGATTTTACTGTGTCCTGTGTAACAGCTGAGTTTCTTAGGTTATGTAGCCTATGTCGTATATTTATGTTTAAATCCGTGATATTAAATGCGGCTGAGTTCTGGGCTGAATACTGGCTGACCTCTGGATAAGTAGTGGCCGATTACTGGATTTTTACAGGTGAGTTTGGAAAGTTGTTAAAAATCGAGTTAAAGTATACTTTCGAGCATGAGCATGTTACATATTCATGTTTTATGATTTATTCGTTGTGCTTACGCGATGGGAAAGTGATGTGATGAGAAAATCTACATGTAATAATTTTTCGAAAGGAAATCCATTCTTAGTGGGCCGACTACTGGCACATTTACCCTACGCATGGAAGAACGCTCCTATGGTCCTGATCACCTCCAACCTTACAATGTCTTTTGATAATATATGCGGGTGACTATATGCACGTTATAAATGTATTCCTGAATCACAAGCTAAAGTGTACCCAGAATGGCAATGCATTTTTTAAGAAATCGCTAGTGGGTATCGAAGCCCGAAAGGGCCCTTGACACACATAGCAAAATGCAAAAGCACATGGTTTTTTGAAGTGCATTTTTATATAATTTACACTTTTGAC
This sequence comes from Thermobia domestica, assembly GCF_964235325.1. Lineage (NCBI taxonomy): Eukaryota > Metazoa > Arthropoda > Insecta > Zygentoma > Lepismatidae > Thermobia > Thermobia domestica. Next base: position 236,770,539 of record NC_137457.1, on the reverse strand, counting down.
GTAATAACATACAAACAGGGGCGTTATTTATGGGGAAGGAGGGGGAATTGCCTAGTAGATTCGTATACAATTACCGCCCGCATGAATATTCATGATGGGCGATATTTTTTATATTGTAAGAGTTCTTAGTGACATGTTGGAGTTATATTTACAGGCGGTCGACAATTTAAATAATTGATGCTTCCTTCCTTCGCATAGTAATGATCTACTTAGGATATGTAAATGACACAGAAGAAATATGAATATATATGCAGCTATGAATTACGAAGCGCACTGACGTTTTATATGGAAAGAAATTGTGACGTATAATGAATGTTTTCCGCATTTTGTGTCTTGTGAAATGCTAATTTGACAAGCAGGATATAAATGCCCTTAGGAATGAAATATGAAGATCACACAGGTATAACAAGGTAATATATTTGTGGAGATCCGGTTGAACTGAAATTGGATACCACGTGATGGACTAAGCGTATTGCATGCCTGGTGATTTTTAGTGAAAAGGAGTTATAGATTGGTTTTAAAACATAGATTCACCGAAACCTTTGAATCTTAGTACAAGAGCTGAAAGTGATTTTACAGAGTCATCATCTTTTCCGGGAACAGAGTTTTCAACATTGCCCGAAGTGACCCCGCAATTTCCGCCATTGGAAACAGATGTTACTCCGTCAATATTGGATGTATTAACATCTTTACCTAGAACAGAGTTTTCATGGTTAGCCTGCAACCTCCTCCACTGGAAACGGAAGTTACCCTGGCCAACTTGGATTTATTGACATCTTTATCGAGTACATCCCAACTGGTGGTGAGCCCGCAACCTCCGCCACTGCAAACAGATTTTTTCCCGTCACTTGATTTATTATGGGCCGATCATGAAATAGAAGAATATTCCCCTACACCTTCACGAACAGTGAGTAATTCCCCGGTGCAGAATTGGGAATAGGAAGAATCTATGAATTTACCATGTGAGCCTACTGTAAAACGAACATCATTGGATTGCATAAAATAAGTATAATATATTGGAAACCAGACATTATATGTATTTGTTTTAATTGCAGGTTCGGAGACGGGAGACAATGAACACATGATTGCTTGGTGTTGGATATAGAATCTCTTAAACGGAAAGCTATAGATGCCATAACAAAATATAAGGTTCGTGAAGAATTATTCTCGATTTCAGAAAAAAAGCATGAACAACGTTTTGCGATGACATGGAACTTCATTGAACGTTTCCGAGATCTTACGTGGGACTTTGAATATAGGCCGACGCCAGTGAAAATTTTACTAGAGAAAGATTATGGGAAATGCTGGACATATGGTGAACTGTGTATTTTTTTTTCAATTTTAATTGTTTGATTTCCTTTAATTATTACTATTAATCCTGTATTGTAATAGTGAGAATTGTGGACAAAACATTAGTGAAAGTTCTGTGTTAGAAACTAATGCTGTATACTTACGCTCAAATGTAATAAGTGGATTGCAGCATAATCCTGGAACGTTTCTTGAAAAGCACTTGTTGAATGGTAAGACATTAGTAGAACTCTTTGAAATATTTCAAGGTACAATTACAAGGTACCGTTTGTAATGAAATCGGTTCATTTCATAAGCAAGTAGAATAAAAATCGGCATGTGGAAATCGAAATTCACAGCAATTGAATTATTGCTGGAAAAATTAGCGATCCACAATCCTTACTAAGGGCATAGCAAGTTTAATGTTTAGATTGTAACCTTAAAACTATTGTAAGAAAGAGATATTTTATGGAGAAATAAAAATATCAAATTTTTTAAAAAAGTTTATATTTATTTATTTCTAAAAATCTGTAAACATCTACTTTTTTCCTTTTCATTATGTTTTCTATATTTTTAGACAAGCTTACCATTATCTTTTATTTTTTTATGATTAAACATTGCAATACATCTTTCAAATGAAACACCACGTATCATATAATACAGAGAATATAATACAAAATAATCACCACACATGATACAAAAATTATCTTGAATTTGCACAGTATTTACAAAATAGAGTTTACAATTCATTTCTAGTAAATGTTGAATTAGTTTAGGCATACTCTGCGCCAGAGAATCAAAATAGTACCCATGTTTATTGTAATCGATATAGATCGCTACCCAATGGCTACCAGGTAAATCGGACTAGTCCAAATAATAATCAGCCCTACTGGGTGTTGAACAAGTATAGGTAAACGATCAATGGGATAAATTACAACCACATTTGCACCACTAATATAGTCCTTTAATAACACTTGTAATAATTGATGATTACACATATTTATTAGTATGTTTCGTCGTTACTTTCATCCTCTTTTTTATTTTTGATGGAACACGCGTTGCACTATTTGGATTTACGTATAAAAGATAATCATAGACTTTTGAGTATTCGGCATTTAATAAAGCTTCATGCACACAACACTTAAATTGTCCAAATCTGTGTTTTAAATAAGCACAAGAGTAGACATGAAATCCCAAGGAAGAAGCTTTAAGGCATTGTAAATCTTCTAAATTCACAACAGTCCGTTCCAATATTTGTTGCAGATAGTCCTGACGTGTCTTACCTAAGTATACAAGGTACAGGAAGTAGCACAATATTGTTTCAATATAGCAGGTAGCAACGATTAACCTACATCGCCATCGTACCAATCAATTCCGTAATCATGTTGTACAAAGATGTTTGTTCGAAAGTATGAGCGGCACACATAATTCATGTAATGGATATGGTGGTTTAAGTTCCAGCTTTGTACAAAGCGGATCTCAGGATTTACAATTGCAAGTTGCTTAATAATGTTATCATCATTATCATTAAATGCGGAGTAGTGAACAATAACCCACATGGCACTCAAATGACGCAATTTTACATTGTATAATCAGTATATACATTCTTGTCTTTATCGATTTGATAGAGAGAATCAAATTGGGCGTTCACAATACATGTAATGAAACTTTCTAGAGATTGAAAAAAAGAAAATTTGAAATTGACAGGGAAATCACGTATAACATCCCACGTCTAATGTTCCTGTTGGAGATAGAACGAACGGGTACAAAGTGTACCCATGTCGAAATTCGTCATGACAAATAGTATGTGAATGATCTTGATAACATATACCAGTACCGAAAACAGAGTGGAATATGTTTGAGCATATAATCCATTCACAAAATCAGGAATGAGGGGTATCGGTGAGAATGATTTTCAACCAACTTGTAATTGTAACTTGTTAATGTTAAAAATTTGAAATTCAAAAGGGTTCACATGTGGTTGGCCGTTAAATGCAGCTTTTGATACAAAACCTATAACGACAACTTTTGGTGCTTTACCCAAATATAAATTGTCAAAATTATATGAACTTAGTTCTGCGGAAATTGTAGGACCGAATTGTACAATAGCAGGAGCCTTACGTTTTCGTGGACGTCTCTTGCCACTACCGGTTAACAACTGTGTAAGTTTATTTGCTGATTTCGTTTTTAAGTTTTCTGTAGCTTCTTCCAAGCAAGAACGAACGGATTCTTTGAACGGAAGGTCTTACAATACATAACCTGCATCTTGTATTCCCGTTTGCAACGCCTGCCGACCTACAGCTTTGGCATCTTGCTTTTAATAAAGATAATGCAAAACGAAATAAGCCTTCAAAGAAACTACCAAATTCATGCCCCGTTGATAAACTGGACCCGAAAAGAAGGGGAGCCCACGTCCCCGCTGATAATACGTATGCTGTTTTTTTTTTTTTCATTTTCCAAGAGAACGTTTAAAATGAAGTGTCACTGCCAATATCCCGAACGAAATGGTAAATTTCGTCCTGCGTGGTCCTTTAGTACTATTTCAACACTTTCAAAACGAAATATAGAAAGTAGTATATAGTGAATATCTTGATATCGTAACGTTTGAATTTTCCCATAATTCATATTGCCAACAGTTGCAATATGTAGTAAGGGAGCTTGCGTATCTCCCACCAACTGATATTCAATAAGGTCAGTACAGACAAAAATTTTAAACCGATATCCAATATCTAAGTATGGTTGTTTAACTCTATTGTTTTTGAATAACGAGAGCATTTTTTCATGAAAACTTAGTTGTATAGCCAAAGTAGGTTTAAATGTTATTAATTCAACGTTTGGTTCATAAGTAATATGTATAACATTGGAAGCGTTAAATCGTATAAATTCTGAACTTTTATTTAATTCTTCCAGTATGTGCTCAATGTTTCTATAATATCAAGAAGTAATTTTGCTTTTCATAATTTCATGACCTTCTAATTTGTACTAAACAATATTTTCATCTTCGGTGAGGTCATGACAAGTTAAAGAAATATGTATTTCACTTAGCCCGACACACCAATCCGTATCTGTTAAACGTACATTACTTTTCAAATTATTAATGAAGTGGGTAGAACTATTTTTAGGATAAACATCTGTACTTGCATTTGAAACCAGTGTAATGTAGTAGCTGTCTTCAATGCTTTCAGAAATCATTTTCGTTTAAAGTGAAGTGTCAAGTTCGAAGTTCCAAAACGAAACGGTAAGTTTAATCCGTGTTCAACTTTTAAGTTTACTTCTTTCGTATCAAAATATTTCTTTTCGACGTTCACGTACTGCTGGTATTGAATATAATATTTTGAAACGTCCATACCGCTCGTAAAATATACTAATTTTACAAAATCCAATTTCTTCTTGTTGTTTAACAATATCCACAGATACGTTAACTTTTGTTGGAATATTATAATCAAGATTACAAGGATATTTTGCCTGAGATGTCAGGAATTGTTCCTGATTTTAATTTTTTTATATTCACCACTGAATTATAAATTTTGAATTTTCATTTATATAACCGGGTATATGTTTTAAACCTTTTGTTATGTCTCGAATACACCGATCACGTAACCGGAAAGAATGTTGAATATGCACTTGATTCTTAAAATGATTATATTTTATTATACGTACCTTCTGAGGAATTAGATTTAAGATGGCTTTAATGGATGCATAATATCTCTCCGTTACTTTAACAGGATATCGAATATATTCACCATTAATAAAAATGTCGATTGTAATTTGTTCATCCGACCAACATTATAAAAACTCCATAGTAAATTAATTTGTGTTAAGCCCACAACCCACCCTCCGTCCGATAAATCTGTAGCTCGTGCAAGCTTTACTCGAAATGAGAATCTTGTATTATCAAAAAGAATACTACTTGCATTGGAGGGTTACATCACGTAAAATCCGTGTTTCAATGACGAATTCATTATGCAGACTGAATACCAGATACCCGAAGCCACGAATTCATACTTTCTGGGTAGCTTAATCATTTCGCGAAACCCGCTCCTTCTTACGTTGAAGATTTTTTCAATTAAATAGATCTTGTTTGAGTTTAAATTTTTTTGGTAATTCTTTAACATAAAATATTTCTTTAATTTCATCACCATTCCAGTCTTTTAATTTATAAGTAACAGGATCTGATTTAATACACTTATCAACGAGTAATATTTCTAGGTATCAATTTGGCAAATAACCTTTTTCAACTTTATGTTTATATTTAGTAATGGGAACATAATCTCCTGCTTAAAATTTACACGTAAATTTCTTTTTATTTACAGTCTTTCCGTACAGCATTTTCAGCACTTGATTGATATTTGAATCATTTTCTTCTGCTGGTGACATTTTAATGTTTGAATGATTAGTATGAATATAAATGTGTGCAATTTCACCGACTCTAACATATCAATGTACCGATACGTATTTTTTGCAGTAAAACAACGAATTATATTTCTTTTAATGGTACTAATCATTCTTTCTACTAACGCACGTATCATTACCAAATATACACTATAATGATTAATTCCAAAATCTTTAAACAGTTTCTTCACATGACCGTTATAAGATACTGACCCTAAACTACTTTGAACGTGAACCAGTGATGGCAGTTGGTTTGAAATTGAAGTTGCAATTGCGGGAGATGCTGCAGTCGAAGAAGAATGCCGTTTTCGAATTTTACTGGCAGTCACTTTCGTGGTTACAAAAACAGGTGAAGGCGGTCCTGGTGCACGTGAACTAATAAATTCCCGAGGAACATTACTATCATCCAATAACATCCTAAACTACTGTAATCCTAATGGTTGTGTTGAATATTTCCATGTACAAACAACATCATTCACTAAGTCGATAATATTAGTACCAGGAATGATATTTCCATCGATAGCCAGTGTACCGGTTTCATCCCACAAGATTTTTTCTGAATTAATGAGTTGTTTAAGTTATAAATCAGTTTTCCTTAGAAGCGTTTTCGATACTGGTTATAATATATCGCGTACAAGAATTAAAATAAAGCTATCTTTACGACTACTTGCATTTTCTGAGTTAACAATTGGTAAGGGAATGTGATTTTCCGGTGTGAGATCCGATTTATAATGTAAATATGCATGTAATACTTTCTGATCCAATTTTCATTTTTGTTCTCTAGTCAAATCTGTACATTGTAAGATTTCACTCATATTTTTATCTAGTCTTGATTGATGTGCTTCATGTGTCTTTAAATTAGATTGTATTCTACGAAGTGCATTTTCGGAAACTAATAGCATTTTCCGTAATACCAACATGTTATCTTCCAAAAATTCTTCAGGATAAAGCACCAACGAGTGGCCCGAGAATTAATGGAAGTAATGCACTTTTTCTTCTTAAGATAAAGTTTTGACGACAGAGCACGTAAGATCTTCTTATGTCTAAGGAGCCTTTCCTCCTGAATTAATGATATTTCCTTTCATAGTATTTTTCGCTACTTGCGTTATCGTACGAATCAAATCACCCTGTGCGTTTTAAAGAATAACTTTCCGATCGGATGGCTTGCATTTTGCAAGCGTGCAGAGCGTATTATACTGATGTTTTAACTTCAACATCTTGATGCCAACTAAACATAAAATGATGTGTCCCCGTTTTTAACACTACTGTACACATGCATTATTTCTCCCTTAAATATATTTGTTCTCAGTCGTGGGGCATCATATGTTTGTTGTGTAAGGTCAAACAGTAAATACGTGTGCAGTTTCCGTGTAATTCCTTTGAAGACATGAACGATTTGTTTGCTTTCACTAGGCATAATTTGTCTCGCTAAATATTCAACTTGTTAGTTATCACGTGGAATTTTAAATACCACAATAACGTGCATTTAAACTAATATCTCGAGAATGCCGGTTTTTTGGAAATAATTTTTCAATATTACGGTTTAATAAATATTACGTTTAATTTCTTATGGTGAGCGTACTTTGTAAATAATTTGGCAACATCATCATTTGTTTCTGACATTAAATCATCTTATATGAGGAAAGAATATTCACTTATATGAAAAGTATTTATTTCGAAGATTCCTTTCAGAAAACATTTTTTACATCAACGTGCAAGTTTGGTATAATTGCGCCATAACAGCAGACAATTTCTTTAAAGGAAACAACAAACATATAATTTCTTTCTTTGATTATCGATTAACAAATTGAGTTTTACCGTGATGGACCTGCAGGAATGTTGAAAACGTAACATCGTTACAAATGACACAATGAGATAGAAACTCTGCTTTTTTTCCAAAAAACGAGTATGTGGACAATCAACTTTGATATATATAGGCATTCGGAACAGTAACACTTTTTGGTACGTCTGTCACTAGCATTGCGAAAAGCGTAGGCGTAATTCTTTGCACTAAATGATATTACTTTACGTATTTCCAAACCCTCTGGAACTTCATTTGTTAACCCACCCAAATATGGACTTAATTTTATTGGAAGTTGTTCATCTTTTCTTTGTATAAACATGATACTGTCCGTATCGCAATAGATTACATTATGCTGTCCAACGCTTGTTTGTAGGTCATATGACCACAGTTGTGCCCATGATGCTATGAATCCTGCAAGCACAACATTTGAAAATGCCAATGGGATGTTTTGTTTCTCGCAGTCTTTATATTTAATAATTAGATGATTTTCACCAACTGGTGTTACAGTTTGAATTTCATTTTTGGGATCTGTAGAAATTTTCAAAAAATCCTAAGCTGTATCAAAAATTGTGCACTGAGACATTTCTGATTTTTCCCCGTTTCCCGTACAGCTAATTCAAAAACAGCTTCTTTCTACTGCGCAGTCCTGGATTATATTCCATGGTTTCATAATTTAGTTGTATCACCTCATGCCTGAAATATTCTTCAATGTACTTTTCCTGCTCTTCTTTTATACTGCATTCGTCAGGAAAGCCTGAAGCTTCTTGTTTCATTTGTAAAAACCATTTCACGTATAAGCCAAATAATCCTTCACAAACACCTTTTTCGGGGAGTAGTAAATCAAATTCCCATATATCGTGACTTTCAACTAGCTCATACCCATTGATTTTTCTTTGTGTAATTCGGTGGTACAGAACGTACCGGTGATGATACGTTCAAAATCTATTTACGTCCATTCGTCATCATTTTGTTCGTCCATGCACGATTTACATAATCCAAAGATCAATCTGCCTACCGTCACGTAAGGGGGATTGGAAAATATAAATTGGAGGGGGGAAAACCCTGCACTTTACAAACCCATTAATGTTTCACACATCGGGGAATTTGGGTCCATTCTGTATTTTAGATACATTCACAAGCATGCCTCGTTTACACATTGTTGAGGGGTATATCAAAGTAACATCTAAGTAACAGAAGTATTCGTCCTCTGCGCAGTCCACATATAACTTAAAATTTTCTGTTCTACCTGCTTGATATGAAATTTTCGGAATGAGAGGATCACGAATATGTTTCCATCGCTGTTTGAGAATATCCTGTATATGTTTATCACGCTTTACCATTGCATCCCATTCATATTCCCTGATTTCTATTAAATTATATTCCTAGTTTTTTTAGATTATTGTGGCGGTGCAATGTTTGTTCGTATCTCTTCTCAAAAGTGTATGCACCATTTTCTTTGCATAAAATGCTATTTCTATTATCTTTATAGCAAAATTTACAATTATGCCAGTAACGTCCGATAAATTGGTATAAGTTTTGTTTTTGCATCAAAACCATCAACTTTATGTCTCCGAATTCGTTTCTCCAACGCATTATTCCAACTAACAATAAATGTACTTTTAGGTGTTCCATATACCTTAACCATTTTAATGCTTTAATATTCGTTGTTGAGTTAGTTGGAACCGCTTGGAGGAAAAACCGCAATTGTGCTTTCGATGAAATGACGACACCGGTATATCAACATTGCTAGACTGGCGATCTTTGTGTTGGAAATAAAACATTGAATCCCATTCGTTATCCCTCCAATCATGGAGAGAAATTTAATCACTACCTACGTCAAAATACGCACATCGTTCCGGCAGTACTCCAACAATTCTTTCTGAAAATCAAAAACATCGCCATTTCGTATTCGCCCTTCATGCCACAGCATAAGTTCTACCCGGTCTGCCGTACTACGCGAATCAGGATCATAGTAATGCAATGCCGGCCTTACTCCGACATAATTTTTATGTTCTTCTGTATTTAAGAGGTATGGAAAATCATCCTTTCTCAATTCAAGATTCAGTCCTAATATTTTCGGTAATTTGGATAATTTTACACCAAGATAAAGACAAAACTCCGAAAATAAAATCGATTAATGACACTGATTTGAAATATTTTTTCCTCGTTCATAAGAACATGAGCAGTTATTTTTTGTTTCTCAATAAGTGTCTGAAGAGAAAATAAAACATAATGTTTCGAATTATTGTGAGCAAGTGCCACAATGATCTGATACTCTGGCTTTCCTATAAGTACATATTCAATAAACGCCTACATGTTTGTAATAGAAAACGTAGGGTTCCTTGTGATTTTAATTCCTCACTTAAAACAAACACTATCTACTCCAGTATTTATGACCTGGAAACAAACATTCAAACAACAACACAAATTTACAGCATGCTCCCATTCACCTTTCTCATTTGGTGCTAAAAGCATTCTTTCCACATCAAACGTCATGTACTAAAACCGTTCAGTGCGTTTAGCTTACACTTTTGAAAGCATCGATGGCCAACAGTTACGTGCAATTCACAAAGACTACAATAGTAATCGACGGATGCTTTACGATACAAGCAAAAAAAGTTTTATCGTACGGTTCTCCACGTGAGAGACCCCTGATTCGACCCCCGGCGCTGATTCTGCTAACTACCTGTCCAATGGCAGTTTGTTCTTGCACTTTTATAAATGAAAACTCCGCAGCTCAAGCAAAAGATTTTGCGCGCTCTTCTCCAGGTGGACACCCCATCAGGAAATCGCGGTCAGAGTCCGCAAAACAGTTGGAAAGGCCTCTTTCCGACCATCTGCCGACTCCTTATACCGGCCTCATTTCGCTGGCGGCGTCTGCGCCTTTACAGTTGTTTGCCGATTGCTTAGAAAGACAACTTTGCGACGGCGGTGCCGGTGCATTTAATGCTCATTTCCGGCTGTTTGCCGACTGCTCGGCAAGGCAAATATTCGTCGCGGTCGAAAATTGCGCTGAAAGACGCCGGCCTCCGGCACCGGCAATCCGACCGTTGCATCTGGTCGGCATGGACAAATTGCCCTACTGTAGGCAGCAAAATCCTGATGGGGCATCCTCTGGTTCAAATCTCGGCAGTGTTGTGGCTCTCTGTCCATTATAACTTTGTTCTTAACATATAATTTATATATTACTGTGATAAGTATTACACAATTCATAGCTACATATAAGTAACAAGTTCGCACTGCAAGCAAAAACTTTAGAGTACGGTTTTCCACGTGGCAGAATCCTGGTTCGAGTCCCGGTGCAATGAACAATCTTGATTCAATGTAGCCTCCATATTATATTATACTATATATGAGTAAATATATAATTACATATAAATACACCGAATAAAATGGTTTTCAATGAAGGAAAATCCGCAATCAATTTCCCGTCAAAGATAAACAACCCCGTCCCCCTTATACTCCCGACAATTACAGTGTGTGTTACGTGTATTTCATTAACAATGTCCCTTCCAATTTAAAAATGAACAAGTTAAACAATGAACAAGCTGAAAAATGATCAAAATGAACAAGAAAACTACAAAGTTAGTACTTACCAATCTTCCAGTCTCTACTACTAATAAACTATTCTCTTCTTCGTAAACTTAACACTTGTTCTTCATACGTTCTTTTTCGTAAGTATACAGATCATGCAAATGTATCGGTATTTATATAACTATAATAATCTTGAGAGCAAGCTCGAAACTTCCAGAATCTTCTTTCCCCCATTCCAACGACCAAAATTCCAGAATATTCTTTCCCCCTTCCAATGGCCGCAGTCATGCTGAGAAAGCGATGCGAGATGTCATGCATATAAATTCAACAAAAATATATTAATTTGCTATACGTGTGTGATCTGCATATTTCATTTCTAAAGGCATAATCGCTTCGCAATTCATACCTGCATATATTAACACATTTCTTCTTTGTTAGTTACATATACTAAGTGGATCATTAATATGCGGAGAAAGAAAGCATCAATTATTTAAATTGTCGACCGGCCGTGAATGTAACTACAACATATCATTAACAACTACTACAATATCAAAAATATCGCCTCTCATGAATATTCATGCGGGCGATAATTGTATAATCTACTTTGCCTCCCCAAGAGTTTGAAGAATATATATACTTTAATAGACTGGCCACTAATATAATAGTAGAAAACGTAAAGTCTTACGTCGGTGGAGCTCTTGCCGCCTCAAGCGAAGTCTGAAATGACGCCCCTCTATACAAAATAACGTATTTGCCAGACTTCTGCTAACAGTTTCATTTCCGATTTAACACATCGTCACGAATGCAGAAGCGGACATTTTCCTTTTTACATTTTGGCTCAAATCCGGCTCTAGGACGGTACTCAAAGAAAAAACCGTACTGAGCTATGATAATTGGATATTCTTCTTAATTATTTTCTTCATTTTTATATCCATATTTTTTAGTTGGACATAATCAAGAGAAGAACAAAGAAACGCAACTGGTTCAGATGGAAATAATACAAAACGCATAAGACAAGACTCAAACTACTCAACAAGGAAATAACAATACGTGAATTTAAATAAACATTTCCCTAACAAAATCATTTTGTGTGTATACGTATTAATTCAATACTAAATATTAATACCATACATTTTTAAAAGTAACAATGTAATCGAAAATGAATCTTGCTGGTTTAAATCTTATCAATAATATAAAGCATAGCATGTAAGCCTTTTTGCTAGTGGTTTCACTTCTGCTATAATTTTTTAATCTGTTTGAGATTATTTGATTTCTCTCCTGTTTGAAACCGTATTATTCCACTTGCAACTGGTTAATTTCTAGTATTATTTTCACACACTAAATTTTAATCTTTCTATATCATTTGTTTTATTATCTTTATTAAAGCATTTTAGGCTATTGTTAATGGTTATATTCTTGGTATTATTTTCACACTTTCATGTTGAACCTGTTGCACCCCGTTTGGTTTCTCACGTGCTTTAATGCGTGATATCCCATTTGTTATTACTTACACCACCACTATTTTTTTCACACTCTATATCTGCATGGTTTGGTGTATTACATGTTTAGAGTATAATTGAGTAAGTTTGTTATCCAGTTTCCGTAGGTTTGACGAAGCCGTTAATATCACTAATAGTCTTAACACCTACATTACTGTCACAGCAATTGACACATGATCTACCTGGGTACTATCACCTAATAAAGGACACTGACTGATAACACATCGCAACAGAGGCTTATGTGATATAAATGTGTTGATTTGGTATATAACAGATTATTCAACTCTGAAAACTATCACAAACTCTCTCCTTTTAAGGATACCACTATCAACCCTTCTCTCTCGTCTGCTCTTTTGCTTCAAGAATTCCGCTACAACCGGCCTTGGGCTATAGTTTTCAGTACTAGCTCAATTTAGTTATAAGTCCATCACTAGTTGTGTTCCCACTCATCGACAAACGATGAATACTTCACAGTTGCTTATAGTGTGAAACAGCTCGTTAAACTGACATGCTGTGAGGCGATATTGTGAGGAAGACAGCAAGACGTTTCTTCAGCATTCCACAGGAGACTGGTACTAGTTTTCTCATTCTCACACAATATTTCATTCCTGCACCACCCCTATCCAATACTAATGGTACTTCTTCAATTCCTCACCAGCTGTCGCATAAATTTGAGGCAAAAGTTTGTACTTTTCCAAATATTTTCTTCTACTAATGGACGAGCAACATTTATCATCGACTATGTTGAAGTTACCGATCTTGATACCGATGGCTAAGAAATCGAACCCAAAGAGATGTGAGGATTATAGAACTATTAGTCTCATATCTCATGCAGTTAAATTCTGTTCCGAATACTGAACAGAAGGTTATATAGAGATCAAATGAAGAAGCTAAGGAGGAGCAGTTCGGGTTTAGAAGAGAAAAGAGCACAAGAGATGCAATTGGATTATTAAGTGCGATCGGTGAAACATTTATAGGAAAAAGGAAAGAGGTGTATGTTGTGTTTATTGATCCAGAAAAGGATTTTGAGCGCGTGAATTGGGAATTGTTGGTGGGAATTCTAACGAAGATAGGGTTGGAATGGAAAGAACAAAGGCTCATAAGAAACTTATATATGAACCAACAAGTATGTATTAGGATAAGGGAAGAACTAACGGAAGAGAAAGCAATTGGAAGAGGAGTTCGACAAGGATGCTGCCTCTCGACAACAGTATTTAATGTCTATCAAGACGAGATATTGAAAAAGAACCTATATGATGATGACGGCATTTTGGTGAGAGGTAGAATGATTAGATGCATGATTCACAGACGATATGGCGCTTGTACAGAATCTTAAAAAATAAATAAAATACTAAAAGAAATGAGGAAAGTCTTTGAAGAATGTAGGATGAAAATAAATGTTAGAAAGACAAAAGCCATGGTAATTGGAGTGAATGGGTCTGTGTCAAATATAAAAGAGGGAGGGAGAAAATACGACAAGTAAATAGTTTTCTATATCTGGGTAGTATTTTTAGAAATAACATGAAGTGCTAACGTGAAATAAAAGCAAGAATAGGAATAGCAAAAGAAATCTTTAGCAGGAAGAAAAGTCTGTTTTGTGGGACCTTGAATAAAAAGTTGAGAAAAAGACTCATAAAATGTATTGTGTGGAGTGTTGTGCTATATGGGCGGAAATGTTGACGTTACGTAAAAGTGATGAAAATCGACTTGGAGCCTTCGATATGTGAGCGTGGAGAAGAAAGAAAGAATTAGTTGGATGAGAGGAAAACGAATGGGAGTGTGTTAGAAATGGTGTGAGAGAAATAACACTCTTAGATATTATTAAGAAGAGGAAGAGAAACTGCTTGGGACATTGCCTAAGAAGACATTGTATCATGAGGGGTGTCCTAGGTGGTATGGTAGCGGGAAAGAGAGGAAGGGGCGAAGGAGACTACAATTAATATATTATATAAAAACAGAATGATTGTACGTGAAGACGAACAGGTTAGTGGAGGAAAATGGAGCATGGAAGGTTCTAAGGGACCTGCCACTAAGGGCAGAATACCTATTGTGATGGTATTGAAGATGCGGAGACGGTAATCTGAAAGGAGCTGAGAATTAAGTCATCTTGTATTTTCAGTCGAACACCATGGAAGTTTAAGCAAGTCTGCACAGTTTCTGTTCAAACAGCTTCACAGTTTTTTTTCCGACGAGTCAACGGCATATTATGAATTGTACGGCACTGCCGCCTCTGTTTATCATCATTGACGTTGTTGCTAACTACGCATTTCTCCTTTCAACCGGAAAAAGAATTCTCCGACATCACGTACAGTTTCCTTAATGCTGTGTCCCCTGCTGTAAGAACATCTGGCAGTAGAAAATCAGACCTTTGAAGAATCCTCTGCATCTGCTGGAAGATACTGGTGATGTCATATATAAGAATTGTTAGCATAAACTGCATGGAATTTCCAGCCCACGCGTCTAACATTTCTTTGGCAGCAGCTCGATCCTTCTTCTCCCCTTTCCTGTTAATGCCTCCCAAACCATCTTGTATCCAGGATGTTGCGGACAAAGGAAGATGTGCGCCCTTGTCGACAACAGATAAAAATATTTTTTAACACAAAGATCTTTACGTGAGACGTATTTATTGTCGCCCAAACAAATTTATTGTCTCTCTGCTGGCAGTCACAGCTGCTATCCGTTTGTAAAGCAATAGCAAATCGCGCTCTTCACTTTATCAGTCGCACTCAGTCGGCGTATTAACTTTCTTTGTATTAGAGTAGAATGAAAGTGCTAGCATCTCGAGGTACTCAAATGAGTACGTAACGAAGGAATATCTAAAATTTCAAAAATGAAGCTCTCCAATTTTATATCTATCCACAGAATACAAGCTAATACTTATAGTCACAAAACCAAAGTAATTTAAGTAATTTTAAATTTACAGTAATACAAGTAATCTATTGTTCAGGTACTTTTGCAGTAATTCAAAGATTTATGAAACGCTCTAGGTAACCAAACTGCTGGGCTTGGGTATCCATTAGGATAAAAAGTTAGCTTAAAAATTCCCTGCCGAAGAGGCTTAGAATACCAACATATACTTGTATTTCTGAGGACGTGTTTATCTGCGAATGACGTGCCAAAGTATATGTCCCACTCATGGTGAAACTACACGTAAAACAAACAACCCCTCAAACGTCATACGAATATCTTCCGTCTGACATACATGAAGCTGTTAAACTGTCATTTAGTGTACAAATAATGGAAAAGATATGTCTCTGAAGAACCGTTCCAAAGGTTTAGTGACAGTAATTCAAAGTAATTGCCGAGTGGTTGCGGAGCCTGGGACTAATGGGTCATTTACTACTGGATTCAATGGCTGAAAACATTTCTCAACGAATGCTTGAATCCGAGCGTAGCTTTTATCATAAGTAACTTGGGAAAACTAAAACTGAGAAATAGCTTCAAAGGACGTGTTAGCATTAGGCCTAACCTTACTGAGGAACTTCAACAAGAAGTCCAGTATTGGAGGGAAATTATGAAAAGTGTGGTTGCAGCTGTTAAATATTTAACTATTAAAAGGCAAAAGCTTTTTTCTTCTATTATTGAACTCCTGCGTATTGCGGAACTAAAACTAATCATTTACTATATTTTTAAACGTAAATTTGTAATAACATACATCTTTCAGTGCAGCAGATACTGCGAGAATGCAATAAAATTTAATTTTAAAAGAGTTGAAACAAAGAAAGGTCTAGAACAACTTTATTTTATATTGTATTAAAATTTTGTATGTCGTTTGCGATGAAGGGCGGCAAACATCATCGGACCAAAGGGGCACCAAAACATTAAATTCGGCCCTGGATATGATAGGAGATAGAAACAGGTTGAGGATATCGATCCGAAAACCTGGTCCCAGATAACTGGGATAAATACGTTGAAGACGACGTACTAATACTAGTATACCCTATGTTCGATAGACGGCAGTATATACATTTTTGGTGTTAATGCAACTTCTTCTTACATAGTATTTAGAAATATTCATTACAAAGTTACTTGTACGATCAGTGTAGCCTACGGGGCACGTAAAACGCACACAATATTGGTCATTATCTTTCAAATGCAAGAAGAAAATTAAAACATCCGTAGGCATTTTAAACAAATAGTTAAGATATAGAAGAAATCAGACGGATTAGTTTGTTGAAGATTCTTGCCAGCTTCTACTTTTTAGAGAAGCAATTAAGGGTGAATTATGCCCTTGTTTGTATATTTCAATCAATGTACCTAGGTAATTACCAATTGCTCTAAGAGTGGTTATTCGTATCGTTTGGAATTTTTGAATTCCACGGTTGCAAGAATTCGCATGTACGGAGATTTTTGATTCCTCTGAATCCAATCCTATTTACTTCCAATAAATTGAATAATATTTCTCGTTCCTATAAAGCTCTTCAGTGCGATTCCTCTATTCAACCACAATAATCAAATAAATTTTAACAAGTACTAAGTAATTGTAATATCGTTTCCGTTGAGAGAGAAAGGAAGTAAACGAAGAGGGACTCGCTGTTTCGGAGGACGCACACAAACTTCCATTTCTTCCTGATTTTATTAGGTAGCTTGATAGTAGCTTCCTGTTAGAAAGACAGGCTCTTTTTTTTAGAGATGGAAAGTTAAAGGAAATAAGAGTAAAAAGAGTATTTTTTGATGGTCCATATTACACTGTTCAACAAATTTTGATCGAAAGTATGTAAATTCTTTCAAATTGCGATTTTTAAATTCATTTAAGCATAATATGAAAGGAAATGATAATAGAAGAATTTTCTTAGCTCAGGTTGTAAAAAAACATGCCCTTGTACAACAGTAGCTGTATATATACAAATGTATTAATATTTATAGAACATTTAAGCAAAATCCTTGTAGAAACCTACATTTCACTTTTTTTTTAATCTATTTCACTGTGATGTGATAAGCTGGGGAGTTAAGAAGTACCTAACCTATAGCCTTCTATACCCTTGTACTTCCTTTTTCAAAATTGCGCAAATACCAGTTTCACAGCGATACAGAAAACAAAAGTAACCGTGGTCAAGTTAAACATTAACAATTCCGTAATAAAAATCAGTATTAACATCAAAACATGAAAAATATGTACAAATACCTTTTTGTGCAAGAGCTACAGTGCAATGTAGACAAACGTTTCAAGTGATCCCTTGTACAGGATTATGTTTATTTTATTTTGAGCGTCCTCTCTTGGCTTGCCTTTTGTAGGTTACATCTGGACCATCCCTTGCAATAGTCCAACAGTAGTCGGCCAATATGTTAGAACTCCACTTTCCCTCAAATCTCTTCTCCATGTCTTCAATATCTTGATGGAAACGCTCACCATGTTCGTCACTTACTGCTCCACAATCTTCGGGAAAGAAGTCTAGATGTGAATGAAGAAAGTGGAGTTTCAGAGACATATTGCAAACAAGATTTTCGTAGCACAATAACAACTTTGCTACCAGTTGTTTGTAATTTGTTGCTCGGTGTCTTCCCAAGAACTGTGAACAAACACTCTTCAAGCTTTCCCACGCAGCTTATTCCTCAACTTGGAGAATTTCGTCGAACTTGTGATCTTTGAGTAGTTGCCTAATCTGTGGCCCTATGAAAACACCCTCTGTAACTTTGGCATCACTTAATCGAGGGAATTGTCCTCTTAGGTACTTATTGGCCTCATCCTCTTGGTTCATGCACTTAACAAAACTTTTCATAAGACTTAATTTAATATGTAGAGGAAGAAGCAAAATTCGGTTACGATCTACCAGTGGTTCATGCTGCACATTTTTCAATCCCGGCTGAAGAGTTTCTCTGGTACTCCAATCACGTTTGCGTTAATGAGATCCACGATCTCTACTGTCCCATTTACATATAAAGCAACAATACTTTGTATACCCTAACTGCATACCTAGCAACAGTGCTATTACTTTAAGGTCACCACAAATGAGCCACTGAAAATCGTAATATTTAATGGCTTGAAGTAAACGTTTCAAGTTTTCATTAGATTCCTTCATATGAACTGCGTAACCTACACGAATTGAAGAAAGTTCATTTCCAATATGTAAAGGCACTGCCTTTAAACTCACCTTGGACGAATCTATAAAGAGCCTCCACTCCGTAGGTTCGTAATTAATTTTAAGTGCCCTCATGAGACCATTTACATCTATACATGCCACAAGTGTGTCTTCCATAGTAAAAAATGAAGTGAACATCTTCTCCCTATTCCGATATACTGAAATATTTACTTTTTCCTGCAATAAATTCCATTGCTTTAAGCGTGACGCTAAAATTTCGGCTTTGATTTTCGAGAGGTCCAAGTCTCTGATTACATCACTTAGTTCCTCTTGAGAAAGTCTATGTGGCTCACATGGAGGTTCTTCTACAACAAACGTAGGGTCCTTCGAAGTACTTGATTCAGGAGCTTCAACTTCTTGATCATCATCAGAAAAAAGATCGTATTCTTTAGGTGGATCAGGAACAGGTAGTCCTTCTCCATGTGGAACAGGGCGCATTGCAGAAGGAATGTTATGATAGATCAAGGCCCGCTTCTTCTTCGTGGAAATTCCCTTCTTGACGGAAGGAACCATACAAAAATAACAATCTCTGATGTGGTCGCTTGGCTCCCTCCAAATCATGGGCACTGCAAAATGCATTGAGCGCCCCTTCCCATTAATACAATTTCTTAGATTCCTGGCAGAAGTGTTACACACAATGTGGGGTGCCCCAGATTTATCTTGGTCTCCAATTTTACAACCAAAGTAATATTGATAGGCTTTTCTTATTAGTGGTGTTATAGTCTGCTTTTGTGAGGAAAATGTCACTTCACCACACACGTAGCAGAAGCTATCCGCGCTGTTTACACAATTTCGAGGCTTTTTTGTTTATTGAAATCCTCAAAATGTCACTTGAAACAGTTCCGACAACTATTTAAATATATACATTCGAAATACCAGTATTTTTGCGTACTTGTAGTTCTATTTTTATGTCCTGCACTACACAAACCTCACACCCAAAACGCTGATAACTGCACTAAACCTGTCTTTTCTAACAATAGCAGAACACTACTGAGATAAGAAACACAATGAAACAAAGCGTTCATATAGTTTCTCCAGTGTTGCCGGATCAGTGTAACATTTTACCCCAAAGGAAGCGAATATACTTATTTTTAAAGCGTTATTATTAGACATGCCTGTGAAACGAAAAGTAGAGCTAATATTCGAAAATAACTTTCAAATTCCTGATCAGCACCACAAAGTCAATAAGAATTTGCTGATTTTGTTCAATTTATATTTTCGTTGTTGAAGAGTGAATCATTCATCTCAGCATCATCATCTCTCTCTCAATATCGGCGCATAATCATGGGCCAGCAAAACTAAAAGAAAATATAATGTTATTAATTAATTTTCGTAGTGTTTCGGGAAGTGTTGAAAACGAAAAAGAACTGATAAGCAACCCTATAAAATGCAACATAAGGCAACAAACAATTAAAGACAGGTGCTCCGTTTGTTCTCAGCAACTCAAAACATATAACTATATAATCATGTTACAGTACAATTTTACCGTAAACAGTAACAATATAGTTTCATATGCTTGTACAAACATAAAAGCGTAGATCTTATAGTATGATCTGATATTGAGAAACCTATAGGTTATTTTCGGGAGGAAGTATCGTGGTCCGCATATCCTCAATCTGCGCTAGCAGGTGAACACTTCTGCTGGTGACTATGTTTAGGATTTATCATTACACTACCGGTATTTAGGCTTGTTTCTCGGACTACAAAATTTCCATTTATAGCAAGTAAATAGGGTTCAGAGGACAGTTATGGCGTTGATTTGACATGCAGAGCAGAAACATATCATATGCATGTTAAAGAACTGAGTGAATAATCGTATTGGTGAAGTAGGCCTACCTGCGTTAAACGTATAGTAAACTTATATAGTAGATTTTCTCCGTAAAATTAAACAAAAATAGTTTCGCTTAGGTTAGGAAAACTTACAAACTATTGCAGATGTATTTCTAAGTTGCATGATCAATTTAATGATAACAGCTACGGTTGTGGATGAGCGAAGATCCTTTGTTTATGTGCTTGCCGGATGTTAGGAACAGAAAATGTAGTAGTTGAAATTAAGTATAAAATTTATAGTGGATTTATAATAGTGATAAAAGCGGGTTGCTAAATTTAAATTAGAAATTTAGAAAGTGAAATAATATAAAATTTAATAATAAAGTGCGTTTGTACATATAAACATTTAAGTATGTTAGAATTATAATTGTTGTCCAAGAGGGCGCTATGATATCCGGTGCAGTGAAAATATGTAAGAGGTAAAGTTATTGTGTATATGTAGAGCAGTACCCGTTACTCAGAAATTATGGCAACATAAGGCAAATTGGACCACGAACCTTGAGTAAATGTAATTTAAGACAATCTTATAATATTTTGGAAATAGGGGTACTAGCCAATTACAGTGAGTGATACATAAAAATTTGAACATAAATTTCCATGGGAATTCGTAACTTAAAAAGCCATTTTGTTATGAATTTGTGACTTTAAGTAAAATTAACTTTGTGAGTGAAAACTTTTCGTAATGATTGGAATTTTGCAAAAGAAAGCTAAATTGTTGACCATGGAGAACTAAATTCTTTTAATTTGCACAAATGCCCGGGTAGGCCTATGGGGGAAAATTAACTTCATCGCTGACAGGTCTTGGAATATTTATAAGCGTCCTTTGAACATCGTCATCCATGTTATCAATCTCAGATATTTAATACACTGTTGAATATTAGCAATAAAAATTAGAAAGCAACTTATTATATTAGCTATACGCTATAATGGAGTAGGGCTCTGAATGCCGCTGATTCTAGCAATAATTAACAGCTAACAGAGATAGTAATTGTCTCATATGCTACTTCGATTAGATAATAATTTTACATTTCGTTCACGGTTAATACCTCACAGAAATATAATAATGTGAATGTGTTAAATACTTAAAGGCTTTGGATAATGTTTAGGTGAAGTTAGAGTAGGTTAGTTAGGTTGTGTTTTTGTTTATTAGTTAGTAATATATTATTGATTTGAATGTGTTAAAATGTAATGAATGCAAGTGATAAGGTGTAAGGATCATGTTAAGTTCAATATTGAAATGTGGTTATATACTTGAATATCCGAATTACATGGAAACTGAGCGTTTTAAGGATATTGAAATGTGATGATCTGCTTAACCCTGCAATACGCGCGCGGGCTAGTATTGTAGCCCAGCGTTTTTCTTTTCCTTGCCGCAAAGTAGTTTGAGATGTTAGCACAAAGGGTGGCTATGTACCTTTCTATCAACTATCATTCTGCTTGTTTAGCGTGTGATTGAACCGAAAATCGAAAGGACCTCATTGTTATTCTGCTTGCAAGTTTCATGGGCTACATCTGTAGCCCGCGCGACTATTGCTGTCATGAATGTTCCAAAGTTTTTTTCATCATAGTTTGAGTGTTGATCAGATGGTCAATGAGTTTGCAGAATGACAGTTCTGATCAGGAATGTTTTCTAGATTGCGATAGTGATAGTGAAGAACATTTTGGGACCGAAGAAGTGCATTTTTTGGACACAGAAATAGTTATTGAAAATTCAAAATATGAGACTGGGAATTGCGGCAGAGATACGGCTATGATCACTGACACCTATTGATGATAGTGATAGCAAATACAGTTGTAAAGTAAATTATTATGCATGATAAGACAGTTTCAAATGGGAAAAGACTCTCCTACTCGTAATATTCGCACTCGTGCTCATAATGTTGTGCTTCGTTTTCCAGGAACTGAAGGTGTGGCTAGGTCTGTGTTGTCACAATTTGAAAATCTAAAACTGCTTTTAGATGCAAAAATTTTGAGAGTTATAGTTGATTGTACCCATATTTACATTGACAGTGCTAAAACGAGATTTGTGCGTGATCCTGACCCAACATTTACATACTAGACTGAAATACTTGCCTTTATTGGCATTTTGATGCTTTTGATGAGTGGTCAATGCTTGAAGGAAAGTTTGCATGGGCCACTCATCACTCTCTGCAGAACATGAATAAGAAAACAGAAAAAGACAAACATATTTGTGTGAATAGCTTAGCTGTGAAATTATGCAAAATTGTAATCAAACTTTGATAGCGAGAAATCATTAAAAAAAAAAATATTTCGCTGAAACAGTATATGTATTGTGGATAATAAATTTATTTGTAAGCTTTGTTTGTAAAATTTTTATAAAACTATAAACAGTTTTGAAAGAATTCTGACATACTATATATTTATGGTAAAAGGAAAGTTTTATAATGCGCGAGATTGGAACATTTATTGCTAAATACCAATAACTTTCTCAGTCTTATTTGTGTATTACTTCTGGAAAATGAATGGCGTTGGTCTTCATGGCATATTCATAGCTTTCAAAACAAAGATATTTCTCAAATTGTGTATAAAAACCTGAAAACAGTTTATAAATACTATTCTCTACAAGAAAGATAGAAATATTAACAACGTTAGCCATATAATAAAATAAAAACAAATGGGCTACAGTGGTAGCCCGTGCGACTATCCATGTCACAAAAATGCGCGCGCGTATTGCAGGGTTAAATATGTGAATCATCTGTCGACTGAGCGCTATTTATTGAAGGCAATAAATTTAAATTTTGAATACTGTATAATAATAATAATACGTTTGAATAATGTGAACAGCTTGACAAACAAATGTTTTTATATAATGAAGGAATCTGTGAATTGATATGACTCTGAACTCTTACGCTGAAACTCAATGTTGATATAATCTATATGGTCAAAATATACTGAATATCTCAATGGAAGGATATCTAGACTGACCAAAACGATAAATACTATAATTCCACAGCTAACTACTTCAATGATCAGAAATATATTTAACAGTTACAGTTTATTGTATTGTAAGATCTTATATACATTGAAACATACCAATGGATTATTAATATAAATTCAGGAATAATAATAAAATTGTATGTCTAAATTATGATCTTCCTCTTGAATTTTACGCAACTGTTATAAATAATTATTTTCTTCTCTTCTGCCATTGTTGATGTTTGAGTTTAGTTGTCTGTTAACTAAAGGAATAAATGTTTTACTGAACTTTCAAATTCACTTGATATATATATATATATATATATATATATATATATATATATATATATATATATATATATATATATATATTAATAATATCTAAGTTAAATGGTAGTTCATGGGATGACTTGACACAGGTCCAAAGATCTATTGACTGCTCATCGGAATGCCATTACCACAAGTTCTTGGACGTACAGGTAAATAATTTAATGTTCTTTAAAATGGATAACCGTTGCGCTTAACATTAATAATGCTAAATTATAGCATATTTATGTAGAATGTCAGAAAATTTGGAGGATTAACGAGTCTAATTATTTGATTTCTGGAAAGACTAGTGAAATGCCATAGCCAGTATTTAGTTTTATTGATTATGTGAAAATATCAAAATAAAATTGAAATGAAATAATGAACTACAACAAAAGCTACAATCACTGTCTTCCACTTGCTGTACCGTTGAAGATCAATGAAGATATCTTTATTGGGATGAACTAATTATTTTCCGGGTTATATTGAGCGGTGCCTTAATGGTAGAGTGACACTAATTTGGGAGGTGTCTCTGGTTCGAGCACATAGCCTGTTACTTTGTATTAGACAACATAATGTCTTAATGTTTTTCTTGGGATTCTCCCGTTTCTTCGCACATTTTATACCTTTAATTATTTGCTTTTGTTAAAGTTTTTACACGGGACATTAAGCTGAAGGTTTTGTTTGTTTTAGATGTCAGCAATCTTCGTTTGCGAGCCGTATAAGAAACACAATTTTAGAGGAAATATTAACTCACGTTATGGTGAGGTGTTTCCTTTCCCTTCTTGCTATTTTCTTCATTGGTCTGAGTTTGTTATTTCAGCTGGGTAGAAAAGTTTAGGACACATCTCTCCACTCCTGTATTACTTCTATGTGACGCTCATAAAGTGCAAAAAAAATTAATTTATTAAGTTGTAAATGATTTTGTTTAACAATCAGCCAAAAATTATTGTTTTCGAGATAGGATAGTGTACATAGCAGAATCTTATTTTCCAGAGTCTAACTATCGACGAGATATTTACAATTGGACAGACTTTTGAAAAGAAATAGGAATACAATGCCCCGGTACATCAATTATATATTGATCTCGAAAGGTCTACGACTCGGGTAAGAGAGAAACATTCTACAGAATTGAGAATACCGAGTTCCATTAATTAAGACACGTTTAAATGTGTCTCGAAGTAAAGTCCGGATAAGAAAATATTTATCAACGAGCATTCAAGAGGAATGGCCTGAAAAATAGATGTCTTGTCAGCATTATTATTCAACTTTGTTCTCAAGTACTTGTAAAGAAAATCAAGGACAGTAACCAGGGCTTAGAGCTGAATGGTATTCACCAGGTTATGGTGTTGGTGATGATGTAACTATAGTAGTCGATGGTAGGAAAGCAATAGAAAGAAATCCAGAGATAATATTAATCAGTTGCAGGGACAAGTAAACGCAGACTAAATTAAATCCATGAAAGTTCATCGGAATCGTAATAACTGTAAATTATAGATGCGTTAACATATCAAATAATACTTTCGACGAAGTGGATACTAAAAGCAGTGAATTCGGGTTATTATTCAGTTGAAGATCAAGGAATATGTAGCTTAAAATATATAGAACAATATTGATGCTTATTGTGCTCTATGGTTGCGAAACATATTCACTTGATCCGAGGAAAACACGCAGACACTAAAAGCCTTTCATACTACCATCATGAGACCAATTTTGGGACCCAAGAAGAAGGGAAAGGGATAAAGGTAGAAACTTCATAACGACGAACTGAACATTTTATCCCGTTTGGTAAACTTTAATAGGGTCATGAAGTCTAGGAAGTTCAGGTAGGTAAGTTAGATAGATAGAATGAAAGTAAGTAGGAACACATTCAAAGTTTTAACCGGAATTTCAATCGGAATATGACTATTAGGAAGATGTAGGCGGAGATGAGAGAACAATATTGAGATGGATCTCGCAGAAATAGAAATACCAAAGAGAAAGTGTATCCTAAGTAGAAACTAAGGACAGAATTCAGTGGAAATCTTTTGTGAACGCGGCAGGAATCTTTTGAATTTCCTGGGTCCATTGGCCGAAGAGGTAGTTAGTTAGTTGGATAGTAATTGATATATTGTTTTATTTGTCATAAAATGTTTTTAATTTTCATGAAATAAGCTTTCAATTCAATTCGTAGCTGAAATTTATAATAATGGCAATATTATACAAGGATATCTCATACATGTTTACAACACTTACAGAAATTCACAGGTTACGCTGCTGATAAATATTTATCCAAAATAAAGTGCACTGATAAATTGTTATATGTTAAAGATAAGGCGTTATTTCAGGCATTTAAGAACGAGTTAGAAATACTTTGTCTTACAAGTGTTGTTACTTCTTTTAAATCTTTCTGTGGACGGAATGAATCTGGTTATATAAGTTGTTTGCCAGATGTCAGACGCGTGAGGTACATACCTAAATAAAATTGACTGAACATATGTTTACAGTTATGAGTTATCAAAGCTATTTTCAGTCAATGTTGCATTTAAACTGTTCCTAATATAGCTGTTTAATTTCAGTTTTTCCAACCGAGTAAGAAGAAAACTATTTTTTTAAAAAAACTTTAACCTCTACAGGCATTCCATAGCAAAAACGATTGGCAATTATCGACATCCTTAGCCATGAAGAGATAATTTGATTGAATACTAATCATTACAAATGAAACTTTTTTGATACAATTTTGATATCTTGTAGCATTAAGTATCACAATTTTCGCATTTATGTGGTATTTACTTTTTTAAAATGTAGCACAAGTTTTCTTTAAAATAAGGTACTTATAAACAGTATATTTTTCGCAGTAAGATGTATCTAATACAAAAGTGAGGACATACCTTGATTAGGTGCACATTCTAGATAGTGTATTCAGTGAAATATAGAAATTATGCAAAAATTTAAACACTTCCTCGAACCTCATCCTTAGTTAAAGGATAACATGCAGCAAAGACATCACCAATTCTTGTTTTAAGTTTTTTCTCCTGTCAGTAACAATCATATTATACTTGGAAAAGAATCTCTCGGCATCAACACTTGGCATTGAGACTACTAACCATATTGAGCGTAATGAGCTGACAGAAAAAGACCTGTGGTTAACTTTTAAACTGTTTAGCAGTGATAGAATGCCAACTTCCTTATTCTCACTGTTGAGAACTTCAACAACCTTACTATTTAATTTAAGGCAAGCAACCAACAAATCATGAATATTTTCACCACAAAACACAGTCAATTATTTAAACAACAGTTCAATGTTGTTGCTGTCTACATCTTTTTGAAGTGAAACAGTTTCTGGATCAAATAACTCAGAGAGCCTTTCGTAAACTCTCCACACAAAATTGTCGTCACTTGCTTGAATGTAATTTTGCAGCTTCACCAATAGTTTTGACAGGCAGGTTTTCAACTTTACTTCAACTTCAGCCTGGCGACAAGACTAGCTTTTAAAATTAAATCTGCAGTAGCAGACCCAAATCTTTCTGCTTGAGCTAACTCTAAAACCTGAACTAAGTTTTTCGTTTTACCTACAATAAGGTGAGCATATGTGTCATTGGACCCTTCTACTTCCTTAATCAGTTAAGCAACAGCACTTCCATGTTCACTGACAAATGATAGTTGTACTTGAACCTCAAACATGTATTTTTTCACTGCTAAAATTTTCTAGAAACTGACTTGCATGAAATGATGAATTTTCAATTGTTAAAAAAAAAAAAAAACTCTTCTAATTTCAGAAACAAAATCACTTACATATGAAACAGACACAAAACCAACTTCCACATGTCGATAAAACTGGGTCAGGAAACAAAGGTGGGAGCTTCTCTGGGATAGTAGTATCTAAGTGTTTCCGATAAGTATTTTTACCTTTCCTGAGTTATGAAACAGCTTTTGTTTGGGTAAGCAAATTAATTAACTCTTTCAGTTACTTTTGAAAAACAGGTGAATTAAATTAAGTTTGTGAGCCCAACAAGTAATGTGAAGCAGTTAAATAAAATTGGAAATGTACTTTATAGTTATTATTAACAATAATTAGCAAGACTTCCACTTTTCCCTTTTATTCGCATTTATCGCATGTAATGCCGAATTTCGGAAAAATTGGGATAATATAAACGTGATTTCTGACTCTAAAACGAAAAGTTTCAGGTTCTTTCAAACATATACACATTTCTTTGAACGTTTCGCACATATCACATTAACGAAAAAGTTTCGTCTCTACTCATCATGAGAACACTACTTTCTCTAACTTTCAGTTATAATCTCTTCATTTTAATGTTTAATCTTACAGATAGCCCATTGCATGTGTTTAGGTCCAAATGTACTATTTTAGAATTCAAAAGTTTGATAATGTAACTACAAATATTAAATATCAGTTTTACTGGTGTTAGGAAATTAATCAGTTTGTTTTCATAATTTTAAGAAATTCGTGACACTACTTTTAAAGGTTTTATACGATTTATCTATTTTATAAAGAAATCTACCGGTTATGGCGATAATAAACAAAATTGAGATTAAACGCAATAAAACTCTTAATATAAGAAAAGTAGATGAGATTAAAATGTAAGATATGCATTGCTAGCTACGTTATATCCTTTCTCTCTATGTCACGTGACATGTAACGACAGAACCCTCGGTGTAGGAATGCCTTGAAAAAAATAGCAAAGTGTGTAATGAAACAACGTGCTGGAGAGTGTTCGTTTGGATAAAAAAATATTAATCAAATTAAGTACGTTCTATGGTCATTTATCAATTGCGAGATTATAGTGTTTGTTAATCTGAGTGATTAAACCTTATATTTAATGACCTTAGAATACGTTTTGTCGTGCCATATCTTATATCTACACGTAAAAAATGGTTGTGTTAATTCAACTCAAATTTAGCACAGGGCAGTGGTTAAAGTGTGACTGCTACTATGTGGTTTTAATTCAACACAGACCCCGCGGTATTAGCGTTTAACACATGAAAATAATCGTCGTGAGTGAGCAGGGGAACCGCTAGCTTGTAAGTTGATAATATCCTGTAATTTTAATAATTTAGTCAAATATGAAATTAAAATGAATTCATGAATTCTTGCTTCATATTTATGTTTTATGATTAACTAATTCATATCGGACTTCCGAAGAGAAACATCAAACCAATTTAATGACCGTGTCTGTAGCGACAACTCCCAGTCACAACCCCTCTTCAGTTTCCTTAGAAAGAGGAAAGAAAGAGTGAGAAAGAATAGAAGGAGGTAGGAGAAAGAAGGAAAAGGGAAAGGAAGAAGAAACTAGGCATAAAGGATTACTGGATAATTATAGAAATGTGGTCCCGAAACTTGAATAGATATTAAAAGGTGATTAATATTTGAAAGTTATTACTTGAGGATCAATTATGGAGTGATCCCGAGAGGACACATGTTCCCTCATACAACCCCGACCTGGATCCAGGCAACTGCACAAGTAGGAGTTACCCTAACCCAGCCCAGGTGATGAGAAGTTTTAATTTAATTGTTTGTCTATTGTTTCGAAATGTTGAATAATCTGTATCCAGTATTTGAACTTCCAAAGTTAAGATCGAACAAACATCTGAATCAGCCAGGAGAAAAAGTCAAAGTATAAATATTCTACAAATAGAATTTTCGAGATTTCTGAGAAGACTGTCGTTATCCTGATTCATTCTGTTATTGTGGCTTTGCTCCTAGAGCCGATTTAAACTAATTTAGAATCAGTTATCTTTCATAACCTTCGTCACAAACTAATATATATTGCAGACTTATTATGAATATTATCGCCGTAAATCAATATTAAGAATTATCACTTGGACTGATGGTAAGGTGAATATGAAGTGATGATGCTCTTTTCAATCACTATATTAACTTTCACAATGACAAATAACAGGCTATTAATGTATTTATTTCTAGATAGCGTACAAGTTACAATAAAAAAACACATTTATAATATCAAGTTGAAAATTCAAAACAATAAAAAGTACTTCCATTAGATAATCGTATTTACGTGTAGTAAAATATTACGATCGTGATACTTCAATAATTCCCACATTAATCCATCTCAGAATCACCATCAGTAATCTGTCTGTCGATAAATTTGGAAGTGTCCCAGTCATCTATCTGTATTCCTGTTCCATTGAACACATACAACATAACCATTGATCTGGTATAGTTCAAATTAGGTAGTAGCTAAAAAAAACAGAAAGAAAGGAAAATAAATTATTCGTTTGAATTCTGTAGAATAATCGTTATTCTTATACGATACAGCTACTACAACGTATAGACACATAAATTCTCTCAGTCCCACTAATATGCTCGTAAGAATGAATTTTCAGATAACGTGGGAAACTAATGGATAAGGAATTACATTGTTTAATGAAGTTCAGTAGTGTTCACATAATATTGTAGACATCGCCACGAATCTACAATTCTCCAAGATATAATTGCACGCCCGAATTTTTCTAAGTCCTCAAAATTGTAGGTTTGGCAATAACGCATGGAAAGTAATGGTACGGGAAGTCATAGGGGGAAATATAACGACACTTTCGAACACAGCTCACAGTTTTCTTTGTGTAACTTAACGTAATGATACATTTAGAACATTATAACACTTGGTAAGTGTAGAAAACTTGATTGTTTGTAAAGCGCACACGCTTTTCAACTACAAAATTCGTTAAAGAAAGGAAAGTTGTTAAGAAGTTTTCTATCCATACAACTGGAAGGAAACTTCATAGTTGTTTCGATAGCCATGCGTGCTAAGTCCTTACCTTCTGTGGGGTTTAGTGCTTTTGAACTTGGTTCGAATCCCGTTCGTTGCCTTTATTTTTTATTTTGTGATTTTTCAGTTATTCCTGTCGTACATGTCTATACAGGATTCGTACTGATTTGGAGAAATCTATTTCCCTGACTTTTCCTGACCTTTGGCAGTAAAGTCCCTGACTTTCATGACAGGTGACGGATGATGTTGATATATACTTAAGGAATAAATAACGTTGCATATTTTTATATGAGAACATCTATTCTATAGAGACAAATAGTAATCAACTGGTCACATGTAGAACAATAAGAAAAAAAGCAATGAAAATCAAATAGATATTATAATGGTTAGCTAAGCTGAAATTGGTGTACAATTAATGTTGGAAAAAATATATTCTATATAAAATTTCAGGCACTTTCGCTGATTTCCAGCCTTTTTCCTTGACCTGCATGATTTTCCCTGACTTCCCTGACCAGTAGGAACTCTGTAAATACACGAACGTGATATACAACTTTCTAATTTATCCACAAATAAGAAGACACAAAGGAGTAAAACCTTTTTTTATATATCCCAATGTAATTCCTCCTTACTGCAATCACTTCTTACATCGATCCATAAGATTTCCGTAAACCTGAACATTAATCCGGATTCCTAGTGTTCATGAAATCTCTATCAGTCCTAATATCTACTACATCACAATCAGAACGGAGTTCATATTATTATTATTAATATTACACACGTCCTAGGGTTCCATTTCGACCCGGGTGGGAGACCCGGGTTCGATTTCAGGCAGGAGCTCATGTGGTTTAGAGCCTACGTTAAGCTATAGGTTCACGTCTCATTTAGCCTCGCTGCTGAAATGGACGCTCAATTTAAAAATATATTATTATTATTATTATTATTATTATTATTATTATTATTATTATTATTATTATTATTATTATTATTATTATTATTATTATTATTATTAAGTACGGAATGAAAAACGACTTGATGGTACTAAATTCGGTGGGACATTTTATTTCCTCTCAGTTTGTTGTTACACCTACGGACCTTATATTGTCTTGGTGTATGAGGACAATTTTAGATAGTTTTTCACGATGATCTCATATTTTTGGACTTAAACGTTTTAATAGTTCTCAATAGTATCACCGTTTGGTAGAGTATCTCACAAGAATGTCCTCAGTTTCATAAAACATTGGCCATCATCTTACTCCGAACAATCTTATATGAGTATTTTGCGAGTGTAGATGAGATGTGTTCTCTACTGCTTTCAAATCGGTTTTGTCTCAGGTTCAAACTAGTGGATAAAAGCCATACATTGAATTACGATTTCTTTCTAAAACCTGGTTGTATCCTCTTTATGAAGATAAATGATGTGCTCAAAAGTGAGCACCCTTTCCTTTTTTCCTACAGAAAAGTGTGTCTGAGGAGAAATCACAATGAGTTGAGACCATACTAGGGCAACATTTGACATATATATCTTAGATCCTGCGCAGGGCGACATTTCAACTTCGATGGGAAAATTAATTACACCTAGAAAGAACACTGAACTCGCTGCCGACTGTATTCAGCATTCAGATTTTGTTACCTGTCTCGTCAATATTTGCCTTACGCTCTGCCTCATATCTTCAAGACTTCATCCGAAGGTGTGGTAATCTCTGATACGGTTTCTATAGCACACCAAAGGTTTCGATTCTGCAATGCTACATTAATGTTTTCTGGGTCAGTATTATTGAAGGTGCACCGCAGCGAAGTTCATTAACGATGAACGTCTGATCTTTGAGAAAACTGAACTCAAATTCTCACAGTAACATAAGAAGTTCAATGGTTCCTCAACAATTGACACATATCAAAATGGATTTTTGTGGTGATATCCTTCTAGTAGAAAAACCCAATAACAGCTTGGTTTTCCCCCGCTGTTCCTTGGTTATGCCTATTCAAAGTCCATTCTGTCTTGAGATTCGGAGCAAAATTAAATTGTAGGGTCAATGATGTAGGTGAGAATTCTGTATCCATCATGAATATCGTTTTGGTGCTACTCTGAACTATCCATATCAATTACAGTGATACTTCGTTAAAATAATTAACACAAAGGAACAGTAATAATAATAATAATAATAATAATAATAATAATAATAATAGCAAAATATTTAAATATATACTTCTACATAAAATAAATGTAGGGAAAATGAATTTTAGTCGGTTTTAAATAAATTTAGAACATAGTCTAGAAATAAGCCAGGTATTCACTGTTACCAGTTAGCCATTAAATGAAATAAATTGGAACTTCCTATACCTTTTATTGTAGGAAATTAATGTTCGTTTTCGAGTTAATTACAAAGGATTATAACAAAGGTAATATAAGTATCAAAGATCCTGTTTTCGAGTATTATGCTGTCCAAAACATAAAACATTCCAACCTTGATTGACAGCATTAATATGCAACATAAATATTACACAGAGTTATTGTAAATGTACCCAAAGAGTCATTCGCCATGAAGAATTTCGAGAGAAAGCAATATTAAACTCCCTATCTACTACAGAATACACTGGGCCAACGTCATAATGAGACCTAGTTAATTCTATTTTGTATTACCTTAATTAATTAGTTATGCATATTTGAAATATAAGATTGTGGTGGACAAACACCGTGCTCGTGGGTTTTCTCGGGGTTCTCCTGTTTCCTCGCACGTTATTCATTCCATCATTTTATTCATTTCTCATCATCACCGTGTCCTTTAGCCTAACCGGCATAACCGTGCGACTTAAAACTCAAAGATTTCATTTCATTTTCATTTTTTGAAATATAAGACTTTGGGTACTTACATCATTACAAACATTTCTACATAGAACAAAATATAACGACGAGTAAAATTCGCGACTACACAAATTGATTTACAGAAGTACACTTTGGCCGTAAGTTAATTCAGCTAAGCGAGATAAGTCTCGGAGCTAATTATTTACTTGCTTTACAGACCACAGATGGATCTTCGCGGGTTACGAACACGATAGACTGTGCGGTGAAATCCAGCTCACGCATAGGTCTGAATCGTACTGCTTTTCGAAAGAACTGAACAAGTCGTTATAAACCATCTTAATTTTTTTCCACATTACAAACCGTAACTTTGACCCAACTACGTCATAGCCCTGTATCTTATTGCAATTGGATCAAAATATTATCTTTGATATTTCTAAACTCGGTCACCGCTTTCCATCCATCTTGTAGTGAGCACGCTCAGATGTATTTCCGTCGAAGAACCTATTTCTTCTGTTTCTTTTGACTGTGAGGTCAACCAAAAACTGTTAGATTTCTGTGCAGTAGCTGTTAATAGTTTTGCGAAGAATTCTCTTCCGTGTTAAAGACAGTTATTGTTTTTGCTTTGTATGAAGTTACTCCTTCCTATTGTTTACTAAAATTTCTAATGCCTCTCTTTTAGAAATTTTTAAATAAAACAAAATCTTTTCTAGAGGTCGCCCCTTTTTCCACTGGAACGTTGTAATACATAAAGCAGTGACGCTGGAATGTACTGATTGATTTCTATTCAAAGTGAAATAATGAAATCTACATATTTGAATTGGAGTTGGATTTGTTTAAATAGAAGTAGAAGATAACTGCAACGAGAAGTTACTTTCTTTTAAGATTAGGCTCTCTTGGGTCAAATAAACAATACAGTGTGATTATAAAGGCGGAAATAAAGAATCGATTTTTTAGAAATCCGTTATAAGTGTGAAATCGAATATTTTCCAATCCTATTAGAAGTTTCAAGTGCTATTAATTAAGAACTTAAATTATTGTTCGCTTACATTGTTTTCCATTAAATGAACAAGGGGACTACGTTGTTTATCATGAAATAACTATAGATTTTGAAAGTAGGGATTTTATTATCAAAACTGAAAGTGGTAGATCTATAAGTTCCAGTTGCAATAAAGGGTTAATGTCTAAGGCGCAACCTATTCTTCAGACGTTGAATCCATACGAAAGAGTTTTCTCGATCTATTGCAGTCTTACACAGAGAAAAATCCGTTCTCCGAACAGCGGTATATTGTACAAGTATACGGTATCCTCTTCTTTACTATAGAAATCAGTTATCTCTATGCTATATAAGCACTGCCCTTAGGTGTTACAATATGCCCTTGCAGGATATCTGACATCTAACAGTTTTCCGTATATCACATGCATATACTTATGTTACCTTCGTCAGCTATATGTTATATACGTCCATTTCTATGTGAGATCCTGACCGCCTACATTGTTTTATACGAAAAGTACGTATAGAGGGAACACTTATACAGAAAGTATTATAAAGCATGCGTTTTCAGTTATACGTCTGCTGTATGTTAAGTCCAAAAACTACAGGAATTACGCATGTAACCTATCTTTTTAAGTACGCCACCTACAATTTTTTTCTCAGTGTAGATAAGAAGATCAGAATTGAAGTCGGAATTTATGTAAATTTCTAAAGCTTGCAGTTTTTCTGTAAAGGTAAGTACGGGAATACAACTTATTTCTACGATACTGACAAGTAAACCTTACGTTTGGGTGAATCGAGTTGCTGACTGAGACACATATGAGAAAGTAGTACTAAATGTGGTCAGTATTTCAGTGAAGTTGTAGGTGCGAAGCTCCAGGGGTTTAGGAGGTACAGCTACCAGAACATCACATGGGAGTACAGGATAGTCTTCATACAGTTGGAGGTAAAAGCTCTGTAAGACCTCTTGTAACGACTAAAGATGAATAACAAATATATGGGTACATATTAGGTCTAGGGGGAAGTCATATAGTAAGGGTATACCTGACGGCGGCCATCTTGAAATCCGCCATTTTGAATTAAGGTTAAGTTTTTAAAATAGGAATAGGGTCATGTGATACATGATTTAAGGCGCAAATTTAATCAGAAGAACAATGGTGATGTTAATTTTGATTTACGCGCAATTGGTAAAAAGTTAAAGGGAAATTAAACATTGTTGCAGCATATGCATTAGTCCTTTACCCCACCTTGTAAATTTTGTGTTAATGATAATAATTAAATAAAAAGCAGGTGGATAAATATTAGGTCTATGGTAAGAGTTGCCTTGATGGCGGCCATGTTCAAATCCGCCATTTTGAATCAGACAAAAGTTTTAAACAAAACGCATAACAGTGACACTTTATTAATAGCAAATTTAACCATAAATCCAACGGTATAACCATTTTTGCTTTATCATTAACCAGCATTTGTTATCGAATAAACAAGTTCCTAATTTAAGGAAAAATGACCAAAGTGGAATTGAGTCATAATTGAACTTCGGTCGTTCTTCCAGAAAAGTCCTCAATTAGTACAATCAATATGTAGTTCAGAAAAGAGTGCATGACTTGCACAAATGCTCTGCTCACAGTGAGCACACCTGACAAAGGCAATCGAGTTACACTTGAGACATTTGTCGTTAACAATTCCGTCAAAGCAGTAGTCGTAAGGAGCGATCCATTTAATTTTGTGCTGGTTAATGATAAAGCAAAAATGGTTATACCGTTGGAGTTATGCTAAAATATGCTATTAATAAAGTGTCACTGTTATGCGTTTTGTTTAAAACTTTTGTCTGATTCAAAATGGCGGACTTGAACATGGCCGCCATCAAGGCAACTCTTACCATAGACCTAATATTTATCCACCTGCTTTTTATTTAATTATTATTATTAACACAAAATTTACAAGGTGGGGTAAAGGGCTAATACATATGCTGCAACAATATTTATTTTCCCTGTAACTTTTTACCAATTGCGCATAAATCAAAATTAACGTCACCATTGTTCTTCTGATTAAATTTGCGCCTTAAATCATGTATCACATGACCCTATTCATATTTTAAAAACTTAACCTTAATTCAAAATGGCGGATTTCAAGATGGCCGCCGTCAGGTATACTCTTACTATATGACTTCCCCCTAGGCCTTATATGTACCCATATATTGGTTATTCATCTTTAGTCGTTACAAGAGGTCTTACAGAGTTTTTACCTCCAACTGTATGAAGACTATTCTGTACTTCCATGTGATGTTCTGGTAGCTGTATCTCCTAAACCCCTGGAGCTTCGCACCTACAACTTCACTGAAATACTGACCACATTCAGTACTACTTTCTCATATGTGTCTCAGTCAGCAACTCGATTCACCCAAACGTAAGGTTTACTTGTGAGTCTAACTTTTTGAAAATTCGAGTTGTTCAGCAGTCATGTAAAAGATAGCGATTGCTGTTTAATATATACCGAGTACTATATTGTAATGTTATGGAGTGAATATTATTATTATTATTACTATCCCTTTGTCAAAGTAGCACAAAAAGAAAAAAAATCATGATGGATAAAGAATTCTCACTTACATCATTGACTCTACAATTTCATTTTGCTCTGAACACCGCAGATAAAATGGATTTGTGAATAGCCATGACCAAGGAACAGGAGGAGGAAACCGAGTTGTTATTGGTACCTCTACTAGAAGGATAATCACCTCAAAAATCCATCTTGATATGTGTCAATCGTTGAGGAACCGTGCAACTTCTAATGCTACTGGCTCAATCCATCTGAAGTGGTCCAAAGATGGTGAAAATGGTTAATCGACCATCTCCGAAAATTATAGAAATTGGAGTGTGATGAACCTTGTGTTTGAGAAAGTCAATAACATCATTCATGTTCTCGTATATACAAGTGTTTCTGAATGGCGGTCATCTTTGCTGTCGGCGGTCATTTTTGCATTTGCAAGCGGCTACGAAAACACAGTTATGGAAGTTAATGTGTTCACAAAGTTGCGTTATATCTATCTATCTATCTATCTATCTATCTATCTATCTATCTATATCTATATCTATATCTATATATATATATATATATATATATATATATATATATATATATCCTATATTATTACATGTATAAGAAAACTCTACTATACACCTTTTGCGGTGTGTATTAGCCTTTCTTGCATTCTCATTAAATAACATCACCGATCGCAATATTGTGATAAGTTTGATGTATGTACATAAAACTGGCTGCAGGATATTAATGACATCCTTAGAAAATATCAATAGTATATTTAATTCGTTTCACTTCTTCAAACGCTTTATCTGCTCATCATTATTACGCACATCTTACTTTATTTTAGTTCTCTTAGTTTTAATTGCATTCAACAATTATCTTTATTTTCCTGTCTTTAGCTTGTTTTTGATTTAATTTCTTTACCTCTCGTCGCTGATTTGTTGTTTTTGCGAAATGAGTATGAGAATTTCCTGCATAATCAAACATGGGTTTGCTAATGGACAATTACTCAAAGCCACCACAAGAAGCTACTAAATCATACACATGTATGTGTACTAGTAAAGTTTTTTTCTTTCTTCATATAATCTGCTACACAATTCGCATTAATTGGGCATAATCGTTCTAGGTTTGAATTTCCATGAGAGTAAGTCATGACCATTTCATCTCTTAAAGAACAACATCTCTTAAATTTAAATTTGTAATATGTAACAATATCATAAAATTACATTCTTGTAATCTTAATAATTATTAAAAACATCTGTTTACATTCATGTAAATAAGTTAATCCAATAATCGATATTTGAAAGCAATTAGATACAACCATAAGTAATTACATAAGAATTGTAAAATAACAATGATTATTTAAAAAACTGTTATAATGAAAATTTCAAATGAAACAGTAAATATCTATTCTTCGGTACTTTGTTCCCATGATGTTCGGCAGGTACTACTAAATCTTCTGCTTTCAAAGGCTCCAACCTGTCATGTTATGTCACTGTCTTGACGTACAGTACAGCATTCATGCTGTTTTTTTTATATATATATAAACTTATGGAATGTGAGCTGTCTCTTCATACTCCTTGCTCGGTTGCTACATAAATTGATGCACCAATGATGTTTGTTTTTTCTCCTAACCTCCCTTCTCCGCAATTACAGAAGAAAGACTTTTTCTAGCTCTTTACTAGTGGGTAACGTTCCCATTATAGCCGACACGTTCCCACATCGAATGGCTATGCTTATGCGTTGAATCAGGAAACTTTTTGCTCGATTATCTCCTGATTTAATTGATAGACGGTGGCCGATTTCTTTTATAAATTTGAGGCCTCCTTCTTCCCAAGAACCGCTAGACTCAATTGCTATTGCGACAAAGCAATAGTTATCGAGTAGATTGCTATATTTATTCCTTTTTTCTTTCGCTCTTCGAGCAGCTACGAGTCCAGCTTGTACTGAGGCATATTGTAGGTTGGAGGGGGCATAGGTGTCTGAACATGTGAAGTCCCAAATCAATGCCTTTCCTTTCTTCCAAGGTACTAATGTCATACCATCGGGTCTTTTTCCGTCAGATCGGCTGCAGCCAATCGGTTCCCTCACTCTTAAATAATTTCAGTCTAAATTATTCAAATTATTAGCCGCCAAAAGTATTCAAATTCTGACCAATTCTACGACATGAGTCATAATTTCAATTCGAACAAAGCTCTTTGAACTGAATCACAACTTCATCTACCCAACTGCTATCTAGAAATACCAAAAAGCCGGCTTTTTGTGAAAAGAATCGAGAATTTTGGAAACTTTGGCTCTTTTTTTCATTTTCATGATTTTTCTATCTACATAGCTTTTTTACACTATACTCTACAGTTAAATAATATTTCATGACATAAATGCCATATTTAATTCTGGAAATCATATCATGATGAATGGAGCATATGTTCTTTGAATTAAAGTAAACATAAAGTACATACTGTAGTATCCGAGGGCAATTTTAAAGGCTATTTAGCTTTATTTTAACTTCTGAGTTATCGATATTTTTTCTTCTCCAGATCATTTCATTTTTAGTTACACGTGTTTAATTTCTTAGAGCCTAGTATTCTAGCTTCTAGCACATTATTAAACTTATGTTTTTTAATATATCCATCAGTGCGAAAGTTTTTCAATATATCCGTGAGAGCGTACTTCTACATTTCTGTTATACTGTAGCCGTGCAATGGTTTAGAAATAATCTTCCGGATACAATCTTGAGCACCATTTTATAAGAATAATCAGTAGCGGATTTAGAAAAAGCGTAAAAGCTAACCACTCAATCATGTTTATTGCGCAGTTGTGCTTAACTTAAATATATTCTCACTCTACGGCCTATGGACTATGAAGGTTCATTGTCGCGTTCACAAAAGCTCTCCACTCACTTCTGTCCATACCCAATTTGATCCAGTTTCTACTCTGTGTTACTATTTCTGTGTGATTCATCTTAATATTGTCACCCCATCTGCGTCCGGGCATTCCTAACGGACGTTTTCTGATTGAATTTCCAGTTAAAACTTTGAAAGCATTTCTACTTTCTTCCAGTTTCGAATTGGCCAAGTTGAGGGCTCTTGGCGCTGGTTCTTAGATATATATAACACGTCGGTTGCAAAACATAAGTGGAAAATTATGTAAAATCATATCTTTTGTATTGAATAAATATGTAGTACAAATCAGATCGCACAGAAAGTTACAATAATACGTAGACAATCAAACGTAATCGCGAAGTTACTGATACGAGCAACGGAGCCCCGAGAAGACTTCTTTCAAAAGACGAACATAGGCTTCCTCAACTTTTTTGCTAGGAAGACTCAAGAACATGAGCGCCGACTACGTGGGTGCTCCGGGGCTCCAGCACCAACACAAATAATCTTGTGGTAGCGACGCATCCACACGATTTTTAGTATGGACCCGGGTTTCCATCCGTTTCTCTTCCGTTTAAGTCAGCCATGTTACCAACTGAGCTCGTGCGGCCCCAACTTATCCTTATAATTCCGGCATATTTTACTTTATCAGGGCACAGCAATTTATGACAGTATTTATAAAAGATTTTAACTAAAAATAAATCAATCCAGTATCGAGACTTCCCAGAAAACTTTTAGGCTAACACGTTCCGCCATTGATATGCACCAACACACAATTAGGGAAGTCGGCGTCGTTGCTCAAGAAAGCATTTGCGATTGCGAAAAATCGACCAAGGCCTACAGGTCTTGCAGCTCGTGATTCCTGAGTGCCCTCGCGGGTCCTTGGCGATCCCGAAGAAGCCAACGTGGCCAGTCCGGCACTGCTTTCTTCCATTCTGGTTGTATGACTTGCCCACCTGAGCCTCCTAGACTTGACGACCCTAACGATGTTTGGTAAACCATATAAATCAATGCATAATATTACCGCAAAAGACCCCGATCTCATATAAAAAAATCCTGAGATCCATATTCATCCTAGAATCACGGTTCATCTATCACTCTCTTCAGAATAAAACTGCCTTTCAAACGGTACCATTCACATGTCTCCATCATGTATCTGAAGGGGGGAAATCACGAAGAATGGGATTTTTTGGTTAAAATATCTCTTTATTAATTTTTGCCCCTATTGACCCTCCCTGGGTTAACGCAGAGATGTGGAGAGAATCTGATAAATACTATTCATTCGAGTGAATGTTTGTGCAAAATTTCAGTCTTCTAGGTGCAAAAGTAAGCCTCCCATAAAATATTAAAAAATATGTCTAAGCAGAAACAACTATTTTCAGGATCTCCGCTAAAATTTCCTGAGACATCCATATTCATCATAGGATAATGGTTCGTCCATCGTTTTCTTCAGAATAGAACTGCCTTTCAAACGGTACCATTCACATGTCACCATCATGCATCTGCAGCGGACAAAATCGCAAAGAAAGAGATTTTCAAGGAAGTGTACGATTAGAGGTTCATTTTAAAGATACACTATCTCCGCATGTAATAGCAATTATTATGGTGAATTCTTCTCATAACTAGGAATTGATTTCCAAAGAAAAATGCATAATATAGACAAGATACACCTTCAAAATAACTATAATAGATATTTCTTAGCAATTCATTATAACTTTATAATTATGTAAATATATATACTAAAATACAAACATCTTACTCATATGATCCTAGACTTTTAAACAAACATTCTAAATATTCATCCTAAATATGCCTAATTCAAGGTTAATCATGACATAATGCATGTATAAATCCGTGCAGACACATTAGCTTATATCACTTGTTCATTATTGTTTGGCTCGATAAAGTACTGAAAGGTTCTAAGTCATCTTAGTGTATGAATCAGCGACTATTAAACAGTATTTCCCTGAACTTGAATTTACCATTGGTCCAATTATATCACAGGCTCATCTTGCATTGGGAGCATGATTCTCTCCATCTAAAAATACCAGAGAGCCAGAGCTAATTATGTGATGTATAATTTTCAGATCGTTCTTCATTTTAACATATGCGGACTGGTGAATGTGGGCTACCGTTTTATTGTATTACTGATATTTTTTAGAACGGAAAGGTATAGCGGAAAATTTTCCACTTCATATCACTAGTCTACCACACATCGGTTTATCCAAGAAAGTAGCTTAAATCGTTTGTGCTCGATTTGTTCTAATTTGTTCAACAGTGTCAGAGTTTATGATCTAACTGTTTTAGAAAATAAAAAATGTGGTGGGGCTAGGAAGACGTCGTCCTGGCCACCCCACAACCTTCAAATTATCGGTTTATGTTAGAAAGTAGCTTAAATCGATTGTGCTGGATTTGTTGTAAGTAGTGGAAAAAAGATCGATCTGGCCCACCCGAAGCACACTTCAGCAGCCCACGGAAAATGGAACACCCTGAACCGTTCACTAATGCTCTTTTACGACCTTCATTTTAGGGGTGTATTTGTTTTCTTTTATGAACACTTTTTAGGGGGTGTATTTGTTTTCTTTTTGAACACTTTTTAGGGGGGTGTATTCGTTCAATTTTATGAACATTTTTTACGGGTGGACTCGTTCTCTTTTATAAGCATATTTTCCAACCCTTATTTTAACATAGCAGAAATTACATAAGACTACGAAACATAGCACGGATGTATTTGTTCTCTTTTATGAGCATATTTTCCAACCCTTATTTTAACATAGCAGAAATTACATAAGACTACAAACACACAACTATGTAACATAGCAGAGTTAGCATGGTTGGATTATTTTCTTTTGTACCAACTACAAAAAGTAAAGAAGAGCCACTTTAACTAGCTTAGGATTTTTAAAACAAACTGAAATGGATCATTTTAATAGCTCAGAATTTATGTACCTTTTGTGCTACTCAAATTTTTATATCAACCAGAAGAAGATTCATTTTAACTGGCTCAGTATTTTTGTACCATTTTGTGCTACTCAAATAAACAAAAGAAGTAATTTGGGTGTCCTATTTCCTTTTATACCAACGAGAAGGACCATTTTTGACTAGCTCAATATTTTGTGAACAAACGAAGGGGATAAATTTATTCCAACCAAAAAGTGAACAGTGAACAAAATTGGGTGCCCTATTTCCTTTTCTACCAAGCAGCAAGAAAGGTGAAGAATGAATAAATTTTGCGTTAATGAGAAAAAGAGAGGAAAGTCCATTTTAACTAGCTTAGAATTTACGTACCTTTTGTATTACTCAAATGAATGTAGGAATAAATTTAGCTGGACTAAGCAAAGAAATGCCATTTTAACTAACTCAGAATATCTGTACCATTTTGTACTATTTGAGTAAACAAGGGAATGAATTTGGGTGGCCCATTTACTTTTATATGAATCACTAAAATAAGCAAAGAAGGTCCATTTTAACTAGCTCAAAATTTTGTACCTTTGTGTGCTATTCAAATAAAACGAAGTGTTAAATCTGAGTGACCTGTTCAGTTTTGTACTTAGCAGATAAAAATTGATGAATGATAAAATTTGTTGGCTTCTTTACTTTTGTATTAACGACTAAAAAACGCGAAGAAAGTAAATTTTAAATAGCTAAGTATTTATGTACATTTTGTACTACTAAAATAAACGAAGGAATAAATATGGATGTTCTACTTTTTGTTCTAATCAGCAGAAAACGGAGAAGGGTCATTTTATTTAAATTTGCAGTACTCAAATATACAAAGGAATACATTTCTATAAGCTATTCAGTTTTGTACTAAGCAGAAAATTTGTTTTTTTACTTTTGTATTAATAATTAAAAACGCAAAGAAGGTGCTGTTCAAATAAACAAAGGGATAAGTTTGACTGACCTATTCAATTTTGTACCAACGAGAAATGCCATTTATATCATTTTTGTGCTCAACAAATGAACGAAAGGAAAAGCGAAGAGAGACCATTTTACCTAGCTTAGAATTTT
Source organism: Thermobia domestica (assembly GCF_964235325.1). Classification (NCBI taxonomy): domain Eukaryota; kingdom Metazoa; phylum Arthropoda; class Insecta; order Zygentoma; family Lepismatidae; genus Thermobia; species Thermobia domestica. The sequence continues at coordinate 236,726,923 of NC_137457.1, read as the reverse complement.
ATATCTCTTGTAATATTTATATCAACGAGAAAAAAGCAAACCTCCAAAAAGTTACTTACTAAATCTGGTTACATAAATCAGGTATCTGCATACAAATCTTTCACGATGGGGTAGGGATCGTAATGGTGAACAAATACATGCCCATATATGTTTTTCACCAGGATGATTTGTAACCAAATTTAGTAACATTTCGGATGTGTACTCGTTCCCTTTTTGAACAATTGTTCAACCCCTATATTACATTTCAAATGTTAGTTAAAACAGAAAATGAATACATTTTTCAACACCTATGTAACAACAAAGGTTACTAAGATAACGAACATAATGGGAGTGTATTCGTTCTCTTTTATAACCACATTTTCAAACCCTGTTTTAACATAACAGAAATTAAATATGTTGCTTCGTTTACGAGTAATTAGGGTTTAAGTATTTGACCTTTGAACTCGATGATTTCTACTTTTGGAATATTTAGGAGTGGTTGACCTTTTACTAAATATAGAAACAGCATCTCACTATATTGCTTCGTTTATGAGTTTTTAGGGTTTAAGTATTTGACCTTTGACCTCGATGAGTAGTGCTTTTGGCCATGGAATGCTGTGTGAATATTTGTGGAATATCTTTTATGGGCCATAGGTGGGGGGAAGTATTCCGTTCGTAATTTCTGCTATGTTATAAATGGGTTAAAAACTCCTTTATGAACGTCAACGAGAGTTTATGACTTTGATGGTCCGTGCTTTTGGAACATACACTAGTTGGTAACTTGTTCGTAATTGTGGAAACAAACACATGAATGTGTTGCTTCGTTGACGAATTATTAAGATTTTAGTATTTGTTCTTTTACCTCGATGGTTTGTACTCTTTGATCGTGTAGTAGCTGGTGCCCTGTTACCAAATGTGGAAACAGTACCTCAATATATTGCTTCGTTTCCGAGTTATTAGGGTTTAGGTATTTGTCCATATACCTCGGTGGTTAGTACGTTTTTAGCATGCAGTAGTTGATGACCTGATAGTAAATGTAGAACAACATCTCAATATATTGCTTCCTTTATGAGTTGTTAGGGTTTAAGTATTTGACTTTTGATGAACTAGTTATAAATCGTTTACGGAAACGTAATATAATGATTTATGGTGTTCCAGAAGAACCATTCGAAACAAAATATGTACTTTAAAGGAAAATTATACACATTGTTTTGTGAATATCTAATCATTCAAACAAACCCAAATGACATAGAAAATGTATTCCAAATTGGGCAAAAGAGAGGAAAGTAATCATTTACCTTTTACGTGTGAATTTCTTAGTATAAAAACAAAAGAAGCTATTCTACTAAGGAAACATTGTTCAAAACGTATACGTATTTCCATTGTGCGTGATTTTTCTAATGTCAATGACTAAATGTGGAAACAGCACCTGAATACGTGGCTCCGTTTTCGAGTTATTGGGTTTTAAGTATTTTGACCTTTGACTTCGATGGTCGGTATTTTTGGAACATATAGTTGTTCGAGAGCAATTACTAAAGTAGAAAAACCACCTCAATATTTCGCTCCATTTTCGAGTTATTAGGTTTTAAGTATTTCGACCTTTGACCTCGAAGGTCAGTACTTTTGGGTCAAATGGTAGTTGATGACCTATTGCTAAATGTGGAAACAGCACTTCAATATTTGGCTCCGTTTTTCAGTTATTAGGTTGTAAGTATTTTGACGTTTGACCTCGATGGTCATTATTTTTGAAACTTTTAGTAGTTGATGACCAATTACTAAATGTGGAAACAGCATCTCAATATGTGGCTTCGTTTCCGAGTTATTAGGTTTTAAGTATTTTGACCTTTGACCTGGATGGTCAACACTTTTGTGACATGTGATCGTTGATGGCCTATTTTTAAATGTGGCTCCGTTTTTGAGTTTGACCTCTGCTCTCTATGGTCAGTAGTTTGGGGACATGCTTGTGTCATTTCCGCTATGTTAAATTAGGGGTTGGGAACGAAATCAGTGCTACGTTAAAATAGGGGTGGAACGATTACACTCCTGTTATGTGCTAAGTTAAAATAGGGTCACCAAAGTTAACGAGTACACCCTCATTATTGTCTTAGTAGTCTTTGCTATATTACATGGTTCTGTGTTCGTAGTCTCTGTGTAATTTCTGCTATGTTTAAACAGGGGTGGAACGAATACACCCTTGCTATGTTAAATAGTTGTGTGTTCATAATGTAAACCCCCTTTGCTATGGTACCTAGGTATTCATTGTCTGCTATGTTTATAGTTAAAAATAGGGGTTGAAAAAATGCTCATAAAAGGGAATGAATACACCTTTGCTATTTTTCGTAGTCTTATGTAATTTCTGCTATGTTAAAATAGGTTTTGGAAAAAAGTCATACTCTTTTATTAGTTCTGCTATGCTTAAATAGGGGTGGAACGAATCTTACGTATTCTCCGCTATGCTCGTAGTCTCAGTGTAATTTCTGCTATGTTAAAATAGGGGTTCTGCCATGTTCGTAGTCTTATGTAATTTCTGCTATGTTAAAATAAGGGTTGGAGTGGTTTTTGCTATGTTACATAATTATGTGTTCGTAGTCTTATGCATTCTCTGCTAAGTTCGAATAGGGGTTGGAAAATATGCTCATAAAAGGAAACGATGCTATGTTCGTTATGTTAAAATAGGGGATGGAAAATATGCTCATAAAAGGGAATGGGCATACACCCCTAAAATGGACTATGTTCAAATAGGGGTGGAAAATAGGCCAACTGCTATGTATTCTTTGCTATGTTAAAATAAGGGTTGGAAAGGGGTTCATAAAAGAGAACGAGTACACCACTGCTATGTTACGTAGTATTATGTAATCTATGCTATGTTCAATTAGGGGTGGAAGGGCCGCGGTGGCTCAGTGGTAGAGCGTTCACCTGTAGTGCTTGGGGTCCCGGGTTCGATCCCAGCGCCCGCCAAGTGAACTTTGTGGTAGACAAACACCATGTGCGTGGGTTTTCTCGGGGTTCTCCCATTCCCCCCCACTTTCTTCATTCCACTATTTCATTCATTACTCATCATCACCGTCTCCTTTAGCCTAATCGGCATAATCATGGGACGTAAAACTCAAAGATTTCATTTCAGTTTTCAATTAGGGGTGGAACGCTCTGTTATGTTAAAATAGGGGTTGGAAAAATATGCTCATAAAAGGGAGCGAGTAGGGGTTGGAAAAGTACTCATAAAAGAGTACCAATACACCCCCTTATTATGTTACGTAGTCTTAAGTCTGCTATGTGTTCTGTGCTATGTTTAGCTCTGCTATGTTCGTTATGTTAAAATAGGGGTTGAACGAGTCCTCCCCTAAAATGTGCTCATGAAAGGGAATGAATACACCCCCTATAAATTACTCATAAAAGGGAACGAATACACCCCTATCACAGAGGACTCAATTTCTCATATCCCCCTGTGTCCCTCGGCATAGTGTGTCAGGCGGCACTGGGAAATTCATTGTCTGCTTCAGGCGGGACTGAGAAAGTGGGAAGAGGGTCAGTGGCGCAGAAGCCCCATTTTTCTACTACTGAGCAGAGTCCCCGTAAACTTTTGTCAGCTTCGGATGAATTTCCGTAGGGGTTAATCCATCCAAACTTGTTTGTTTCTTCATCCTGCAGACATTGAACTTCTGCAAGTAGGAGTATGATTATAGGAAGAGGTCGTTGCAGATGTCAGTTCAAATTTGCAGTTAGTTGTGCTGCATTAGCAACATGATTCCTTACAACGAAGAAATTTTACAATATCTTGGTGTTCCTTCCCACTTCTATCTACCATTGCTGATGATATCTTGCCACGAGTTTTTATACCTTCATTATCGAGAACACACTGATTTCGATATACCAGATGCTCTGGAAGTTTTAGATACATTTGCATCAAGTAACTACACAGTACAATTTGCAATCTTTGAAAATTCTAGGTTGTCTCAAATTTGCAACAGCGAACGTTTTGTCTACGCTTACGAAACCATAATACATACTGTGTCGCGTTATTCGCCTTTACTCAAAAGATTATTAACACAAAACAGTCGAAGTGAGCAGTGTTACCAACTCACAAACACTATGAGAGTTGTAGTACATGGATGTCTCCATTAACTTAATACCATAAAGGCTATTACTCATCGCAAAAAATATGTAGCAGAATTTATTCTACATGCAACAGGCAGGCCCGTGCTGGCCCAAAGAATAGAACGGGTATTGCATTACCATCTCCTGCATTACCATATGAAAATTCTGTTAGGCGGTTTCAATGCGAAGGTAGGATGAGAGGGTATTTTCAAACCGATTATAGGGAATAAATGTTTGCATAAAGAAGGTTGTGGCAACGGCTTTAGATTCGTGAACTGTGCAACATCCAGAAACCTTATCGTGAAGATTACAAAATTCCAACATCGCGACATTTATAAATATACTTGGACTTCATCAGATGGACATACACATAATCAAACTGATCATGTTTTAGTAGACAGAAGAAAACAGTCTAGCACAACTGATGTTCGGTTGCTCAGAAGAGTTGATTGTGATAGTAAGAGAGAGACTATCGTTGAATAAAGGAAATATTCAATATCTGAAAACGGAGTGGTTTAATTTAAAAAAAATAGAGGAGAGTCAGATGAGGGGAACCAGATTGTAGTATCGAATAGATTCTCGGTTTTAGAAAGTTCACTAAACTAGTGTTCAGGATATTTGGTTGAAATTAGAGGTAACATTAAAATTTCAGCAAAACAAATATTGGGGCACGCAGAAATACGTAGGAACAAACATGGTTCAACCAGGAATGCACTAAAGTAGCAGGGAAGAGCAAACAGAAGAAACAGCGTTGGCTACAAAATCCGAACGAAATAGCTACATAAAATTTCATTGTCATCTGGCAGAAAACTTCCAAAACTTTTAGAACAAAGAAACGCGACGTTTGAAAGTTAAAATTAATTAACTTGAAGATAATAGTGAAAACAAAAACATTCGGGACATGTATAAATGCATCAACGAACTTAAGAAAGGCTATCAACATCATGCTTATATATTAAAGAAAGCTATGGAACAGTTCTCACTGATAAGGATAGCATCTTAAATATATGGAAAGATTTCTTTGACGATTTGCTTAACACATAGCTAGAAACTAATGCGCGTGGAGAAAGTGAAATGCATACAGCATAACCGTATATTCCAGAACCTAACCAGACAGAAATAGAAATCGCTATTCAAAAATAAATAAATAAATAAAATAAAGAAACACACATCTCCGGGTGCAGACGAAATTCTGGTTCACTTAATTTTAGCTGGAGGGGAAAAATGTAGAGCAAGATACACAAACTCATTATCCTTATCTGGAACAAGGAGGAATTACCACAAGAGTGAAAAGAATCAATCATTGTTCCAGTTCAGAAGGAAAGCAACAAAACAGATTTAATACTTATTGAGGCATTTCTCTTCTGTCAACATCCAATAAATTCTCTTAAACATTCTATTAGCATAATTGACTCCATACGCAGATGAAATTATTGGAGTTTATCAGAGCGGATGTAGGTAAAATCGATCGACTATCGACCAGATATTTACCATTCGAGTAATACTTGAAAAGAAATGAGAATACAATATCCTAGCACATCAATTATTGACTTTAGACTAGGGTAGGAGGGAAACATTGTACAGCATGCTTACAGAATTTGCAACACCGAAAAAGGTAGATTAATTAAGATATGCTTAAATGAACCACAAAGTAAGGTTCGAGGAGAGAGAGAAATTCTTTTCACGAGCTTTCACGTTGAGAATGGTCTGAAACAAAGAGATGCGTTGTCGCCATTATTCTGGAGAACTTTGTTCAGGAGAACCTATAATGAAAATCAAAGACGGCAATCAGGTGGTAGAGCTGAATTGTATTTGCCAGGTTAAGGCGTATGCTGATGATGTAAATTTAATAGGGAATGATAGGACAATAGAAAGGAATGCAGAAATATTAATTAACACTTGCAGGGATATAAACTTAAAAGTAAATGCAGAGAAAACTAAATAAATGGAAGTTTGTCGGGATCGTAATACTGCATTTTATGGATGCTTTAAAATACCAAATTAAATTTTCTTTCGACAAAGTGGATACATTCAAATATCTAGGATCATTATTAACAGACCAAAACCATAATCACAAAAATATTTAATGTCAACTAGAAGCAGGGATGTCGTGTTATTATTGTTAAAAATCTTTTGTTGTCGCTAATTCTGTTGAGGAATTTGTAGCTCAAAATATAAAACGATAATCATGCCTGTTGTTCTGTATGGTTGCGAAACATGCTCACTGACTCTGAGGGAAAATCGTAGACTGAAGGTATTTGAAAACAAGATTCTTAAATCAATATTCGAACTCCAAGAGGAACGGGAATGGGGAAAGGTGGAAACTTTATAAGGAGGAACTGCATAATTTTATACCGTTTACCAAACATTGTTATGGTCATCAAGTCTAGGAGGCTCAAATGGGCAGGTTATTAGCCAGGATGGAAGAAATTAGACACGCTTTCAAAGTTGTAATTGGAAATCCAAATAGGAAAACGACCATTAGGATGACTGAGGCGCAGATGGGAGGACGATATTAAAATGGTTCTCGCAGAGATTGGAATATAAAGTAGAAACTGGGTCTAGTTGGCTAAGGACAGAAATCAATGTAGAGCTTTTGTAAACGTGGCACTGAACCTCCTGCGTTCATAGGCCATAGAGCTATATTAAGTTGTTGATACATTTAGCTTCTTTTTATTTGACAGAAATTTTATTACAGGAACTAACAGTTTTTCTCTAGTAAAGAGGATTTCGATTCGAGATTAGCTATTTACGTTAATACTAAAACAAATTTGGTGATGATTTTGATATAAAATGGCACCCATATCTTTCTAAGTCTCTCTCTCTCTCTCTCTCTCTCTCTCTATATATATATATATATATATATATATATATATATATATATATATATATATATATATATGTGTGTGTGTGTGTGTGTGTGTGTGTGTGTGTGTGTGTGTGTTCCAGTTTCTATGGGCGCCCTTTTAGTAGACTTGTCCACCACCCTCATTAGTATCCCAGCACGGCCCTGGCAACAGGTAGCACTTTCGGAAAATGCAACTTCGTTCCTCAGCCTGTAGTAGACTCCAAAAAGGATGAAAACAACATGAAGGAAGGTTAAAAATGGTTAAAAGTGTAGGATACGTAAAAAACAAATCTTCTGTCAAACATTAAAACACACGGGAATAGAAACGCACTGACATTGTACACAGCTGTTCACTGTTTTCTGTTCTTTACAACCAATTTTAAAGCATTGTTGCGGACCCTTTACAAAGCAGTGTCGTCTATCGAGTGAAATGTCAGTGTGTTTAAGTGTATATACGTCAAACAAAAAGGAACATTTGTACTAGAATGACTGAGCATGTTCGTACCTCGAAAACTCGGAATCCGGTCTAGCAACGTATCTTAGAGATTATAACCATCATATCGTGGAATCATGTTTGATTGAAAAAGCAAAAACAGCAACGGAACGAAAAATTAAAGAATCATATTACATTCATAAAGAAAGGCCCTCACTTAGAGATAGAGGCGAAATAAATATAATTTGGAGTAATCTTTTCACTACGTACTTTCACCATTTGAAGACCATGAACAGAAAACAGTGAACAGCAGTGTACAATGTCAGTGAGTTTCTATTACCGTGTGTTTTAATGTTTGACAGAAGACTTTTTTTTACATATTCTAAACTTCTAACCATTTTTTAACCTTCCTTCGTGTTTTTTATCCTTTTGGAGTCTACCACAAGCTGAAGAAGGATGTTGTATCTTCCGAAAGCGTTGTATCCACGTGTTGCATGTAAAATAAATTATGCTACAATTTTTCTGCGATGAGTAGTAGCCTTTCTGCTTTTTCACGAATATAATCACCCCTCGCAATATTGTAATATATTAATACCTTGTATATATATATATATATAATCTTCACATATAACTTGTCTATTTTACCAAGAGAGGCTATGCCTTGAGAATCTATACGAACACAGAAGACTTACCTTTGGTGTCAGAAGAAAATATTGAGCTCTGTCCCTACTGATCACATGAGTAAGGAGCTCAAAGACTCTTCTTTCACTTGTTTCGTCCATTCCCTGAAGTAAAGAAAATTAATTTTTTCACTTTTTTTTTTTTTTTTTTTTTTTTGTAAAATGAATAATAACACACCAAAGCTAGGTAAAACTGGGAACACTCATAGGAAAGGAGTCAGAAGTTCCATAGTATGGCCAAAGACAAAAGCTGGAAGATTTTAACATTATGGATATTTCATTTCATTCCATCCGATTACACGTAGGATAAGCGCGAAAAATTTAAGATTAATGTGTTTCACATTCCAATAGGAATGTCTACCTGAATGGTATTTCTTTCACATTGCATAACTGGAATGTAAACAGTGTCTGACGTCATAAGTTCTTAAATTATTATTTCTATAGTAAAATCATCTTACGAAATGTATTACGTTTGTTACTAGAATTTCCTTTTCAGTTGCACCTCAAATATTAAACATTGCGTATGAAACCAATTGGATAACTTCAAAATTAAATTGATATCTACCTAACTAACTAACTCTATGGCCTATGGAACCTGCAGGTTCACTGCCGCGTTCACAAAAGCTCTCCACTGACTTCTATCCTTAGCTAATTGCATCCAGTTTCTACTTTGTATTCCTATCTCTGCGAGATCCATCTTAATATTATCCTCCCATCTGCGCCTAGGTCTTCCTAATGGTCGTTTTCCTATGGGTCTTCCAGTCAAGACTTTTCCTATGGGTCTTCCAGTCAAGACTTTATTGAATTGATTATTATTAGAAATTGATATCACTACATTTTAGTATCAAGGTAAGTGTAAACTGAATCAGTTTTACGAAACAGAAAACCTAAGTTTACAAGATGTTAAATATGTACGATGCTGAGTACAGCTATATGTTTAGGTTAGGTTTCAATCACCTAAGTGTTTTCCAGATAAGTGCACATACAGTTCAATTTACATTTATGTTGAAGTAGTGGAAGTATTTCTTTTTCAGATGTAGAAAAAATCCAGTAATATAATAGGCTGTAATAGTTTCTAGAATTAGTAGTAGGAATAGTCGTAATGACAGCAGTAGTTTGCAGAAGTACTAGAGATACATAATACTTTCCAGAAGTACCAATAATGTAGTCGAAAAGTACTAGGATGGGCTATCAGAAGTACTTACTTTTAGAGAATACAGTAGTAACCATGGCCGGATCTGTGGGGTAGGGGAAATTCGGGGCGTTTGCCCCGGGGCGCAACTGGTTGAGAGTGTGTAGGGGGCGCCATTTCAATGCAATATTAATGCTGGCAATTGTGGCTCAGGCTGTATGGACGATTATGGGATGATTGGTAGGATTGGACGATGATGGGATGAGATGATGGGTGGTATTATTCTTTGTGGTCCGCGCTGAAGCACTAGAGTCGATATTTTGAATTTTTTTTGTGACGAAGAATGAAACAATTGAAGTGATTCTAAGACAATACGCTGCATAAACTGGACATTTTATATCATTTTTAATAGTTGACAGTGCATTTCGTTGTACTCTGATCTGAGGTAAGTGGATGTACCTCAATTTTATTTAAGGCTTAATTTAACTTGTTTTGTTAATTAATTTCTTATTTGCCGTTTGAGCTAGCGCTACTTTATATAATACATTAAAACATTACAAAGTACCCGAGACAAGAAGCAACAAATATAACGATATTTCAACTTATGTACACTCATGCCAAAATTATTGTCGCATGTCTATAAATATGTTGTTGTAGGAATATAATTTAATAACCAATTCGCCTGCTACTTCTTATAATGTTAGTATGTGTATAATCGGATAAGACATATGGGTGGCAAATTCCATATGAAGAGAGCAGTAAATAAGAACAATAAAACGAAAATAAAACTTTCTTGTCCATTTAGCAACATTTTGTTTTACTCATTCTAATTTTCGAATTCATAATTCTTTTCCTATGAAATTTACCACAAATATACATTTCCCGATTATACACATAGTATCGGAATTAAAATGCCCTGCAAAATCATTAGCAAATTATATTCTTACAAGAAGACAGTTATAGATATGCGACAATCATTTTGGATATGACTGTACAATTACCTAGCGAACTATTGCGGTAAGCTTCAAATATTGTCTTACAAATGTCACTAATAGCTGGAGTTTTCCGGTTTTAGTTTATTCTTTGGTTTCCGCCAACCCTTCCAAGTGTTGTGAATGGTGTTCTTTCCCGTGTGTGAGAGATAATTCTTATCTTTATTATTGATTAAAACTGGGATTTTTCTTCGTCTCTCCCAATTCGTAGGACACATCTTCATCATTCTTAAATTCGGTAAAAAATCGAAACAGTTTCTGCAAAGCTCTAAGTACATCTCTCTAACTTGGCTTTATAACATCTCAAACGGCTTTATAACATCCCATCTTGGCCGAGAGATGGGAGTGAGGATCTTGTGGGAGTTATGAGTGATTGTGTGGGCGTTTTGACATTTCTTGAGTGTGGGGGGTTTTGACTGTTGGAGTTTTGACCTGTTCCCCTTCAATGACATTCAAAATGAATTTATCGTCTTAATAGCTAATAGAGGAACGCAAGAAATTCTTAATTGAAGTGAAGGCTAAATACTGCTTAATAATGTTTGACTGTACTCCAGATGTATCTCACACTGAGCAAATGAGCCAGGTTCTGCACTATGTCACATTTCAAGAAGCGGAGGAGGGAAGTATGAAATAAAAGAAAGCTTCATTGATTTCATTGAAGTGCATTGAAAAACTGGCGATAGTTTGGAGGAAAATATTGTACAAAATAAAGAGAAAAATGGCCTCTATTTAGCAAAATGTAAACTACAGTCTTAGGAAAATTGTGTCCCTAAATCTGGAAAATATCTTGAAGTTTAGGCAAGGATCGAATAGTTAAATACTCTTGCGCTGTTTGTGCCATGCGTAGCATATTCCTTGAATCTTGCAGGAGTACATGCATCGGAATCAGAACCAGAAACCTGTTGAGCAACGTTCGGAAAGCGTATATTTTTTATTTTATCCGCAATAAGGCACGATATCCCAAAAAATATGTGAATGTCACTCTCAAAGATACTTCGGACATAAAATGGAGTGCAAACTCAGAAGCAGTGGCAGTCCTGAAATCTGAACTGAAAAATGTGCTCCCAGCATTTGATGAAATTATAACTCAGAAGTGAAATGAGTTGCCTCAAATATTTGATATTTCTAATTAATTTAGTATTTTGAACTCAGTTTTACATGAAATAAATTGAGCGAGAAAACAAATACAGAACAAGGATTTAATTCTGCAAAGGTCTCTCGATTTTTTTTATCAGCTCTTCTGACAACATCTGCAGATTCAGAAATCAAGGATGTGATTTATGGTTGTCGGAAGCCAAGATGATTGTTAATTTGATAGATGTGGAAGATCAGTTCAGAGAAAAGGGTATCTCGAAATAGAGAATGTCAGAAGAGGAGGAAGAGGATGAAGCGAGACGTTTTATTAAGAAGGTTTGCCTTAGACAGTTTTTCTTCACAGTAAGTGACCTCTTACGGGGAGAACGCTTTAGCAAAATGAACAGGCTCAAAGCAGCAACCAAGGAATTTAGCTTTTCAAAGGAAGCTCATTGTGAGTAATATATTCCGAGGACCTGAAAAAAATTGCGTGGATCTCGCTTTAAAATTCCAAGACGATGCTGTAAAATTATGTGTGGAAATTGAGTCTTAAAGTCCAGGCTGTCGTATTCTCGCCTGACCTCAGGAAGTCTATTCAAAGGACACATTCCACATGATCACCGAAAATGACCTACAAAGTGCCTATCCAAACTTCTCAGTGGCTCTTAGGACTTTTCTTACCCTTTCGTGCAATATGGCATCTTGTGAAAAAAAGATACAGCAAACTGAAACTCATCAAAACATTCTTACGTTCATGGGACAGAAAAGGCTGTCAGATTAGGTAACATTAGCTATGGGGAATATAGTGGCTCAATCAATTTCTTGTGAAAATATTATTGAGAACTTTGCACAAAAGAAAGCCAGAAATGTATTTTTGTGAGTTCACGTTACAAAATGAGAAGGGAATCATATAGAATATTGTTATTAATAGATACTATAAATACACCGTAAAAGTACTTATTCTCTATATTTATAGTTGCATGTGATTGGATGTGAAACATGTGTAACTATCAATCTTAAATTTAAGCATATATTACTAGAAGAATTATCTATACACAGGTAGAAAGCCCACATATAGAGTGAAGCCAGGCATACAACTCAAAAGCCAATATACACAGAAATGATAAAGGAGGAACACATACACGAGGAATTATAAAGCAAGCAAATGAAGAATTCTTTGAGAATTCAAGAAAAGCTGTTCAGGAAAAACGCGTTCAAGAAAAACTTAAAACTCTGGAGCCAGCACATCTGAATCGCCACAGGGTCCTTCTGTTACAGAACAATGCTAAGCCCCACGTGCCTAGAATGACGCAGACACCATCCTAAGCTTGGATGGGAAACACTATTCAATTCGCCATACCACCTGGACATTGCAGAAAATGTCTTCCGTAGTGAACTTCCAATACTTCTTATTTTGTAACTTGGGATACGCTTCGTAATCGGTTAATATATATATATATATATATTAACTTAAATTTCTTCCCATCCCTAACGTAAGGCATTTAGGCTTACGAGAAAGGTGGTGCCAGAAAAACACCTTTGTCCCGGGTGTCAATAATTCGTAGATCCGGCTTTGGTAGTAACAGAAGCTCATAGAACATTCACTGTTATGCGATAGCTAAAGAGTTCAGGTTTAGAGAATAAGTCTTATGAACCAATATGTCCCCTGAGGGAACCGACAATTTATAAGGTTAAATATTCAGACATACAATAATGTAAGTCCGAATTCGAATCACGACTCGGAAGAATCATGTGGTTCGGTTCGGCTAAGTGACAACACGTTCCCAATCACTGTTTCATACAGTCATCTGAAGCAGCTGGTTCAATTCGTCACTCTACTACATATGCATCTTTCAACTCTACAAAATATATACAGAACATTATATTTCACCAGGAACGATTTCGATATGAATGTCTTGTAATGCGCCACTACAGTATACCTGAATCTTGCGCATTACTTGATATTCGAAAACGACAAGTCGGATTTTGGTCGGTATCCCAAGATCTTAGATTTGGATTTTCATCTGTATCTCCAGATATTAAAATTTAAAAATCTACAAAAGATATTAAAGATCTTTCGAATCGAAAAGAAGATATATTTAAGTTATTAACTTAAAGATTTAAAAGTTGGTGTGTATTATTAAAAATATAAAATTAATTTACTGCACACGGACTTTGATGATTAAAATAACGATACCAGGTAAATTATAAATAATTAATTATAAATTTTGTGGAGAAGAAAAGAAAATAATATTATGAATTGCTAAAGTTTAAATTATTCGGGAGAGACTCGTCTTTCTCCCCTATTATCGTTTACCACCATGCCATCTTTTAAATGACATGTTCTAAGAGATAAAATATAACAGCATTAAGTCCAAATTTCATGTGTAATAATTAAATTTTCAAAATTTCTTGATATCCTATCCTAAAACTCTATAATAAACTATGAAATATTTTTCATTTATTGGCACAATATACTAAGCCTGCAGAAACGAAATGGCGACGTTTTACGAAATGATTATTATACAACCAATTTACTCAAAGCAGATAACGTTTGCTTAAAGTGGTAGATTTGAAAGCTTTCTAGTACGTCGATATATGTAATAGAAGAAAAATAATAATATAAAGTGGCTTGTATTATGGTCTACAAAATAATTTCCTGAATGGGTTATCATGCATTAATAAACTGATAATTATGTTATTAAGTAAAATATAGTATAAAGCACAAATGGGCATTTTCGCTAATCCTCACTCACCCTCACCCTCAATCGACTGCCTCACGAACACCTTCAGCCAACCTCACCCTCAGCCACCTTAACACTCAGTTGTCTCCATCACTTTACCCTCAGCCACCCTCACTCTCAATCTACCCCTCAATCGACTTCCTCACACTGATATTTACTTTTATGTACTAAATAAACAATAAGTAAGGGCAAATATGATTCTTATTCAACTGACTGAAATTTATATATTTATTTAAATGTATATATTATATTGAAATTATTTATTATTCTGGAATTTATATATTATACTGGTACCCAAGCGATATAAGGCAAGTCAGTATAAGTACCAGCTACTGATGGCTATAGCCGTAAAGTATCCACCCAAATCTCGGAACATCTAAGCACAGGGGTACTTTGTGTTTCTGTTCTATTTACGTCATGTTTAAACTCGTGTAGAGGTACAGCGAACATATTGAAATATAATACCTTCTCCCGGATCTAATGGCAGTGTAAGTTATCATTTGGAAATTCACCGTAGTTAACTCCCCCATTCTAACATCTAAATTTTTTTTCTAATTCAATTCAAAAATTGAATTATCACAATATCTGTAATAAAGTTGCAATTTTTGGATCTTTGAGCCCTGCCGGAACATGAGAAAGATGATGCCGGGAACATGAAACATAGGCAGATGAGGACTTGGAGAAAGTATTTGGTCTGATAAATAATCTTTCTTTCAATTGCATTTCCAATTTCAGGCACTTTTTACCTCACCCACGCCAACAGAAGGATGTGGTCCAGATTACCTACGTCCTGGCGTGAAGCGTATCCGCGGCCTTTTGTTGGTAGGGGCAGCAATTTTATGGTATCCTTTAGTATATTTATTAGTTTGAGAAAGATAATTACTGGCAGTGATCATTCTTCTTCTCGATTGTTCATGTCGATAAATATATCCAAACGTCTTCAAGAGTGAGATTAGGAACTTCAATATCTTCTGGAACGCTTAATGCTCCGACTCGGATTGCCATCAGTTTTACAACACCTAGTCCTTTAAAGGCAATTCCTTCTTCCATCATGGTTCACTGCAGTAAGAATGGTACAGGCTTCGTCCAGAAACGATTAACGAGTTCTGAAGTTCAATTTTACTACGAATACATGCTATATCAGAGATGTCAAACTCACGGGCCGCAAGCTGTAAACGGCGTTTTCTATGGCCCTCGGTTAGCCCTGAGAAAATAGAAAAAATATATATACACGGTATTTGACAGTATGAACAACTCCACAGAGCTATGAAAAGGAATAAATTCTCACTGAGATCCAGGTTAACAGACACTTATATGACCTCTGTCTGAAAAACGCTAGTACAAGTAGCGTATCTCCAGACATTCGGAAGCTGGTTGTAGGAAAAAATGCCAGACGGTGGAAAGAAACAAAACGTATCCATCTACTCCTAAAGAAAATACCTACTAGTCAATATTTTATGTATTTACTTACTTTAAAATACACTATTAAGTATTGAAATGACTTTTTTTCCTTGCGGCCTGCTCTATTGCACACTGGCGAGACTATTGACCCATTTGAGATACCGATTGATACATCTGTGTCACATAATTCGCTGAAGGCGAAATTCTCTATTGCTCACGTAAATTGCATTTTAATGTATTACCATTAGTTTCACAACCAACCAATCATCTGTTCATTCAGCAATCTTTGTATTTTCTCCACTCACTTCATCACTTCCTCTTTTACAAGGACTTAGACGGTATCTTACCTTCCTCACCAATACAGTAGTTTCTATTGCTGAGATTTCTTTCTTCCCTCTTGAAAATTTGATTCCAAAATTTGTATTTGGTGCTTGTTGGATACTTCGTGTGTCTCCGTCCATCACTTCTTCAAAGTCATTTAAATGTTCGTACGTTTCCTTAGTTCACAATATAACATCTTCTGTACATACTTAGGTCTCTTACTTTATTCATCGATTGTTACTCATTTTTAACTAAAACAATATATATTCTAAATCAATATTTACTTTTGGGCAGTTATTACTTCTACTTCACTTACGTTTTCTCGTTGTACTAGGTAACTGTCTTCTGGCTGCTTCTACGCTTATCGCTTCCATCTGGTTAGTTGGAATTGGATAATTGCTATCGTAAGTTTTGCTTCAGCAAATCTCATTTAATCTTGATCATCTTGGGTTATTCTTTTCTTAGTTCGAAATTTCTTCTTTTCAGTTTTGATGTAACTTTCTCTCACTGATGACTGTATTCTAATTATTTCTGATAATGATATTTGTAGTTTGCAGGTACCAGGACTAGTAGTTCCAATGTTCACATGCCTTTTCTATTTACTCAGTCTCACAATTTTAAGTGAGGCATGCATAATCGAATTATTATTTTATTTATTGTCCATATCTTTCATGATTATAATTTCTACTACCTCTGAAAAGCCGTGACTTATTTTGAATTTTATTAACATATATGTATACACTATAGGTGTTTCATCTGTTACCCCTAGTATATATATATCTTTATGTATCTCTGATCCAAAAGGGGCCTCCGTCATGTTCGACTACTTCCTGAATTTTACTGTATTGATGTTCCTTTTTCAATTTACATAATGTTATTTACAGACCATAAAATATCTACCGGTGTTTCAAAGTTATGAACAGCACTATACGAAGCAAGCATTTGATACGAGGGTCACTACGAAAGTTTTGAGATACGCATTGTTATGGCACAGTATTTGAAATCCAACAATTGCATCCGGTAGTGGTATCCAGAGCAAAGAAGCGAAGCAAGCTTCAACTCGCATCACCTATCGGCGTGGCGGTATCGCCTTTACTTATTTGTTGATGTGAGCAGTATTTGGCTATCTAGAATGAAGTTTGAAAGGAAACATTTTCGGGCAATGATCCTTTACGATTTCTCAAAGTGGTTTGAACGAGACACAAAGCCTTGACTGTTTCCAGGGAGCATTTTGGGACCTTGCCCCTTCCCGTGCTACAATTGTTCGGTGTTTTGGTGAATTCAAAAGAGGCCGGACATCGCTTAAAGATGAAGAGAGAACTGGACGTCCGGCAACAGCTGTGTCAGATATAAACATTGCCACTGTGAAACAAATGATTCGATAAAATCCTCGAACAACTTTCAAGGACATTGAGTCTACAGTAAACATTGGATCGCCAGCAGTAACAAAAATTCTTCATGATCATCTTCGGCTCGGGAAGGTTTCATCTCGTTGGGTGACTCACGCTGACTGAACACCAGAAGCGCTTGCGTGTGGAATGGTGTGAACAAATGCTTGCAAGATTTGATGGAGGCCATTCTCAACGCGTCTCTGACATTGTTACTGGTGATGAGACTTGGATCTATCAATTTGATCCTGAAAATAAACGCCAGTCTATAGTTTGGATCTTTCCAGACGAAAATCCACCCACGAAAGTGAAGCGACCGTGAAGTGTGGGGAAGAAAATGGTCGCAACTTTCTTCCCCAAATCTGGCCACGTTGGAACTGTTCCACTATAAGAACAAAGGACTGTTACTGCTCAGGGGTACATCACTGTTGGCCTAACAAAAGTGTTCCAGAAGCTTCGGGAACGGCGTCCAAGAACTGGATTGCGTGGGATCCTGCTTTATCATGACATCGCATCCAAACACACGGCCAGCATCACAATTCAGTTTTTAGAATCTACGGACGTCAAATTTATGACTCATCCGCCGTATAGCCCTGACCTGGCCCCGTGTGATTTTTTCTGTTCTCCAGTATCAAAGATCGCATGCGGGGGAAGAGATTTTGCAGCCCTGAAGAAGCTGTAGTGGCTTACGAGAATGTACTTTCAACACTTGAAGAAAAAGACTGGCAATACTGCTTCTAAAAGTGGTTTTCGAGGATGCAAAAATGTGTACAGTGTAATGGTGAATACTTTGAGAAAACGTAAGCGTTAAATTGATTTTAAGTACGTAAGTTATTTCACATCTCAAAACTTTCGTAGTGACTTTCGTATATTTCAATTTTTTAATGAAGTATATCAAACTTCATTAAAAAATGAGTTTCAGATATATATTAACATAATATAGTATTGCTCCACTTACACATATCTCGAACAGGAACTCCAAAATTTTATTTTTGCGAAATTGGCATAACCAGTTTTATTGTTTAGTATTTTCTGCAAAAATGTATATGATCCTGAAACTATCTGCGTTAGAAGCATGGCAGGTTGAAGTTAAGAAACAGTCAGTTAAGAAACTGCACCGCATTCATGACAGATATGAGCAGGTGTCTGAAGTTTGGGGTTTCTTACATTTGCGTTGACTCTTATAAAGAGGTACTTCCCGCACTTCCTGCACTAATTAACTTGATTTCTTCCGTGTTTTCTGGAACTTGAATCCAATTTAATTTAAACAGTGGACATGGATGAGCTGTGTATCTTCCTTCCACATTATTGATACGAAATATGTTCTGTAAACGTAAGATAATCAGAATACCTCATTTGTAAATTCACCGTTTCCGAAAAGGAAATTAGTTGTTTCGTCAACTTTTAGCCGCCACACGTCACTTCCTACTATCACTATAAGATTTTTATCTTTCTCTTCTCTGGGGTCCAAAATCAGAGAATGTACAAATAGCTGGGTAACACTTGATGTAATCGGAGTCGAGAAGGTTTGCACTTATAGTTTGATCTCAACTGACGCTAGTATTCTCAAAAGTAAACTAACTTGTGACAAAACTCACGAGACGGAAACGCTTTCAAGTGAGGGTGCTCGTTTACAACGTTATTTCAGCTATTTCAATGTTACTTAGATCATACGATTCTTATTCCAATTAGATTTTATGAATTAAAGTAATAATAGAACATTGATATCTGCTGGTGAGTTTCAGGATTCGAAGAACCTGACAAACTTTTCGACGCCCTGTACAACTGAAATACACATATTGTTTACCATTAATATACCTGATCTATCAAGAATCAAGATAGAGAAAATAATAATAATAATAATAATAATAATAATAATAATAATAATAATAATAATAATAATAATAATAATAATAATAATAATAACCTTCAGTATTACAAAAATATTTTCAAATAGCTTTGCTCAAACTAATCCTGAAATAAAAATAAAAACAAGCGAAGGATGAAAATAGGATTTGGCTAAAAATTCAAAACAACGTACTAGAATTCCTTGAAAGTATACTTTTTTCTGTAAAATTTAGAATTTCAGAGGAAGTGGGTTTGGTTGCCATATTACAGTGGCAAAATGAAAGTTTTTTCATTCCCACGAACGAAAATAGGTGATTTCTATAAGTTTTGAGCTTCTCAGTTCGAATCGGTAACCCGTTATTCTCCAGGACGTACTAGTTTTCATTGAGGAGGGGGTGTTTCAATATCCGCCCAAAGATGCTATTCTCCACTCATAATAATTTGTACGTTATAATTTAAAAATCAATATAAATTATGAAGATAAAATTGCATAAAAGTTAAACCTTAACACTTACGTGTCAGTTGGTTTTCCTACTCCTCTTGTAATTACTACAGGGTGTCTCGCGTGCCACATTCCAACAGAAGTCTGCCAACATATTCACATTCCATTTACCAATGTAGCGCCTCTCCATGGTAGCTATTTACTGGTGAAACCTCCCCCGTGTTTGCCAGAGACCTCCCCCAACCTGTACATTTCAGAGAAGAAGTCCAGGTGGCAATGCAGGAAGTGTAACTTTAGGGACAATTTACATCCCATGTTACGAAATGAAGTAATTAACCTGCCCACAATGTCTTTGTAATCTGGTGACTTATGATTCCCTAGAAAGTTACTGCATACTTCTCGAAAGGCTTCCCAAGCCTCACTTTCCACTTCATTAAGCTTAGAAGAAAATGTAGTGTCCTTTAAAACGTCTCTGATTTGAGGTCCCGTAAAAACACTTTCTTTCACCTTGGCCGCGCTGAGTCTTGGGAATAGTTTTCTGAGATGATTAAGTGCTTCACCATCCCGGTTCAGGGCCTTGACGAAGACCTTCATGAGCCCTAATTTGATATGAAGGAGTGGTAAGAATATTTTCTCCGGATCCACAAAACGTTCAATAACCTTAAAGTCAGCGCATACAGACCACTGGAAGTGTTCGTACTTTATTTTCTGCAATAGGTTTCGCATGTTCTCGTATGTTTCTTTCTTATGTATAGCATGAGCAATAGGTATGGCTGGCTTTTCATTGTCATTGTGTAGTAACACTGCCTTGAGACTTATCATAGAGGAATCTACGAATAGCCTCCAATCTTCAGTGTTGTAGTTCAACTTCAGTTGTCCCATACGCGATGGAATGTCACTGCAATACACCAAATTACCATCCTTTGTAAAATTACGAACTAGGCTCACCTCTCTTTTCCTATACATCGATATATTCACAACTTGGGTTTGTAGATTCCATTGCTGAAGTCGTGATGCAAGCAACAGGGCCTTAGATTTGGGAAAGTTTAAATCTGTGATCAGATCATTCAGCTCTTCTTGACTTATCACATGTGGTTCATTAGTGTCAGGCACGGAACCGTAATTGGGCTCTGACTGTGTACTAGAAGATTGTGCAACATCCTCACAAGCAGCAAGTTCTTCATCGGATGAAACACTGCACAGGGTGCATGAGTCTGGTGGTACGGGTACAGGCAGACAAACATCAGGTTTCACATGTCTCCTCGCGGAATCCAAGTTAGGATAATGTATTTTATGCATCATGTTTTTTGAGAAATCTTTTATATTAGTAAAGCAGAAGTAACAGTCAGAAACATGATCATGGAGCTCGCGACAAACCATAGGTACGTCGAACGGCATCAATTTATATGTACCTTTCAACCATCTCGCGAGAGTACGCGCACACGAGTTACAACTTTGTTTAGGAGCCCAAACGCGATCCTGGTCGTCGATTTAACACCCGCAATACAGATGGTAGGCTGTCTCCACGAACGGTGACAATGGCCCACTTTGTCCCTTAAAAATCACTTCCCCACATATGTAGCTGAATGAATCTGTCGAATTGTTGCAAGCTCTCGGCATTTTCGTTTAACACAAACGTCAATATTTCATGCAGAAATATTTTTCACGTAGGGTATACACAGACACAGCGTAACACCTCCTTCTAACACGAAGATCAACTCGAAACTGAAATATTTGTTTGACGCGACAATGTATGTCTTGGCGCTGTTTCAACAATCTGTCTGCGTCTAGATAAAAGGGAGCCGACCAAAGATTGCAAGTTGATTACGAAACCTTTCTCCGTCAATAACGCCTAGGTTGTAGTGTATTTAGTGTGGAACGACAATAAATCTTTACAACCCAAGGGGAGGTATTACATTTGCGGGGGGTCTTGAGCTAGAGAAAAGAATGTTCCTAGGATATAGCCTAGTAACAGTTCTTGGATTGAGATAAAAATTCAGAATTTTGCACTCCAAACACGGAAAGCACATGTTAGATACGAAAAATACGATTTTTCCGTCAATTATGAAAACAGCACTCTGCCAAAAATGACCTTACGTGCAGGAAGTTTCTCGATGAGACATTTGTATTCAGCGTCTCGAAATCTATGCGGTACACCCTTTCACCCTCTTGGGAGGATTTTCATACCGACCTGTGTTATCCATAGGTAGCTAATGTGCGTGCTCTCTCGATCGAGGTTCAAGCCTTGATTCTCTGTAGCGCATGGCACGCACTATAGCAGTTCAAACTGATACCTACATTAAAACTGTATGTTTCGTTCTACATAGCCTCGCTGCTGGAAAAAGACGTACATACAAATCAATCATTAAACGAGATGAAATCCAATGAAAATTACACTATTGAAGTTTTCTTTTGTTTGTAGTGGTTATCCAAAGTAAATTATTTTAAACATGTATACAAAAGAGTAAATAATATTGTTTACAAAGTATATTAACAAACCTGATTTATTTCATCAACACAACGAAAAGGCACTCGAGTCAACCCCTGAAGAGCAAGCATATAAGTAATAGCGGATAAGGTGCGCTCCCCGCCGCTCTGGTGATATTGCGTCAGTTCCTGAAGTTGCTCCTCAGCTCTGAATTTTACCAGAATACGCAGTCCATAATGTTCAAAATCATCCTGAGAAGAATTTATAGAACATAGTAAATAAATAAATACGTAATCGGATAAGCATTTCAGAAATGAGATAGATATACTGAGTTTTGTGGACGTCGTTTTGCTTTCTATTATTTCTGCTAAACAAACTGAGAATTATTTTAACAGTTAGATGATTTTCAAAAAAACTGCTACTATTTTTTCCTTTATGAAAGTAATATGTTTCAATTAATTGTAAAACATATATCCTTGCGTAAGTAGTAACACACAATTGAAAAAATGACCTATAAATAATTGGAAGCTAACAAAAAAAGTGTTATTAAGCAACTGTAATGTAGAAAATATAGATACTATTCTGAATATATATATATTTCTGTATACCCATTTTTCACATTAATAATTTCAATAAACCTAAAATCCATTGTTTACTTTCAATTCGTGGCGTACGCAAACTACGACTTATGTCCTAGGACGATTTAGTGTGAAACAACTTGTCATGTTCTTAGAATGTACTGTTCCGAATAATTCTTTTCTTTTTATAGGGGTTTTTATTTAAGTAAGAAATATGATTTAATTCACGATTGCAGAAAAATAGTTTTAAATCTTGTATAAGTTTCTCAAAATAATATAGAATGTATCTGAAGTATTGGATGGTCATTTGGAATTATAGAGAAATGAATCTTTACGAAAATTTCGTAAGTATTCATTTCAAAGAGGAAAAAGCAGAAGAAAAAATCTTATGTTCACGTATGCAACTTTGTGGTTTTGCATATTATCTTGGAAGCCTTTTAATCATATTTTCATCTGCTTGATGAAGGCTTTCACTAACGACAATGTTAAAGATTATGGCTGACTGTTATATATATATATATATATATATATATATATATATATATATATATATATATATATATATATATATATATATATATATATATATATATATTTACATCAGCTTATGCTTCTGGCAACAAATACTATTCGAAGCTTTCTTGCACCCAGTGGAAAACGTGAAGTATATTAATATTTATTTGCATATATTGTTATTGTAGACTGTTCCCATAATGCCCACCGACTTCGATTTTACAAAATTTGAGAAATAAATTTCACTTTTTATTTAGTGGTCAATTTGAAGGCATTTTGTTATACTACCATTAAGAAACCCATATACATCATATTACGAATCAATCATTATGGAACAATCTCATGTGTGACACGCTGCAGTGGTACCAATCTTTGAAAGTTTCATTTACAACTTTTTTCTCTTTTCTTTTTTAACTGATTTTGTGAGTAATGGTGCATTCAGTATAAAAGTACAACAAGATATTCTCTTTCTCTCTCTCTGTCCCTGTGTGTGTGTGTGTGTGTGTGTGTTTGTTTCTTTCTAGTTTCCGGCGTAAGCGTGTGGATACTACCAGGTATACTTTCGTGTGTACAAATGCTAGTGTGTATGTGTGTGGCGCGTATATATGAACTATTAATTGGGATCGCGTAGTGGAATTTATCAATATTAGTACGTACATACAAACGGCTGTTACTTCACACGATAACTTTGCACGAATGAGAATTTTTAAATTCTGCTTTTTGCAATAAATAAGTAGAGTGATTCCTCTCGAGGGAGTTCCCCTAAATGGTAGCCCCTACCATGTCCAATTAAATCACAAATTGCCGCAATCGTTTGTACATTCTTTGTACAGAAATGTACAGGCCAAACTTTCGTTTGTACACTATTAGGGGCGCCGCCAGAACGAAAACAAATTGGGGCTGTTTAACTGGTACCCCCCCCCCACCAACATGTTCTATTCAATCACTAATTATCGCAATCGTTTGTACTTCGTTTGTACAGAAATGTGCAGGCGAAATTTTCGTTTGTACACAATTAGGGGCGCCGCCAGAACAGAAAAAAATGGGGGCTGTCTAAATGGTAGCCCCCCACCATGTCCAATTGAATCACAAATTGCCGCAATTGTTTGTACTTCGTTTGTACAGAAATGTGCAGGCGAAATGTATGTTCGCACGCAATTAGGGGCGCCGCCAGAACGAAAAAAATTGGGGGCTGTCTAAGTGGTAGCCCCCGACCATGTCCTATTCAATCACAAATTGTCGCAATCGTTTGTACTTCGTTTGTACAGAAATGTGCACCCGAAATTTTCGTTTGTACATAATTAAGGGCGCCGCCAGAACAGAAAAAATGGGGGCTGTCTAAGTTGTAGCCCCCCCCAAAAAAAACAATTCAATCACAAGTTGTCGCATTCGTTTGTGCATCGTTTGTACAGAAATGTGCAGGCGAAATGTTTGTTTGAACAAACTTAGGGGCGCCGCCAGAACGAAAACAAAGTGGGGAGCTGTCTGACTGGTAGCTCCCCCCACGATGTCCAATTGAATCACAAAGTATCGCAATCGTTTGTACATTGTTTGTACAGAAATGTGCAGGCCAAATTTTCGTTTGTACACTATTAGGGGCGACGCCAGAACGAAAACAAATTGGGGGCTGTCTAGCTGGTAGCCCCCACCAACATGTCCTATTCAATCACAAATTATAGCAATCGTTTGTACTTCGTTTGTACAGAAACGTGCAGGCGAAATTTTTGTTTGTACACAATTAGGGGCGCCGCCAGAACAGAAAAAAATGGGGGCTGTCTAAGTGGTAGCCCCCCCCCACCATGTCCAATTGAATCACAAATTGTCACAATCGTTTGTACTTCGTTTGTACAGAAATGTGCAGGCAAAATGTATGTTCGTACAAAATTAGGGGCGCCGCTAGAACGAAAACAAAGTGGGGGACTGTCTAACTGGTAGCCCCGCACCAACATGTTCTATTCTATCACAAATTATCGCAATCGTTTCTACTTCGTGTGTACAGAAATGTGCAGGCAAAAGTTTCGTTTGTACACAATTAGGGGCGCCGCCAGAACAGAAGAAAGGGGGCTGTCTAAGTGGTAGCCACCCCACCATGTCCAATTCAATCACAAATTATCGCAATCGTTTGTACTTCGTTTGTACAGAAACGGGCAGGCGAAATGTTTGTTTGTTCACAATTAGGGGCGCCGCCAGAACGAAAACAAAGTGGTGGCTGTCTAAGTGATAGCCCCCGACCATGTCCAATTCAATCATAAATAGTCGCATTCGTTTGTACGTCGTTTGTACATAAATGTGCAGGCGAAATGTTTGTTTGTACACAATTAGGGACGCCGCCAGAACGAAAACAAAGTAGGGTGCTTTCTAAGTAATACCTCCCCACCATGTCCAATTGAATCACAAATTGTCGGAATCGTTTGTACTTCGTTTGTACAGAAACGAGCAGGCGAAATGTTTGTTTGTACACAATCAGGGGCGCCGCCAGAACGAAAACTAAGTGGGGCTGTCTAAGTGGTAGCCCCCGACCATGTCCAATTCAATCACAAATTGTCGCAATCGTTTGTACGTCGTTTTTACAGAAATGTTCAGGCAAAATTTTCGTTTGTACACAATTAGGGGCGCCGCCAGAACGAAAACAAACTGGGGGCTCTCTAAGTGGTAGCTTCCCACCAACATGTCCAATTGAATCACAAATTTTCGTAATCGTTTGTACATCGTTTGTACAGAAATATGCATGCGTAATTTTCGTTTGTACATAATTAATGGCGCCGCCAGAACGAAAACAAAGTGGGGCTGTCTAAATGTTAGCCCCCACCATATCCAATTCAATCACAATTTATATCAATCGCTTGTACATCATTTGCACAGAAATGTGCAGGCGAAATTTTCGTTTGTACTCTATTAGGGGCGCCGCCAGAACGAAAACAATGTGAGGGTTTGTATAAATGGTAGAAGCATTAAAAAAATGTGTCACATTTATGGAGTATTTTTCTAACAGAACTTTGTTCACACTATTGTGTGGTTTGGTTTGTTCACACTATCGTGTGATTCACTATATTGATCTTATCCTAACGATGATGGAATTAAATGATTTTTTTTTGTTTTTTTATATTTATATTTATACTTACAATCATTATTGCTGAGTTAGTTTTTCATCCTCGGCTCTTATTATTAAACTTATTCATTATTTCTTACGTGAACTGAATCCTTATGAGAAAAATGTATTTTTTTCTTTCTATCTTGCGCAGAAACCGTTATTCTCATCTCGTACAGGAAATTGATAAGTGGAAGATATAACAAATGCACAAAGCAGACTGTTAAAGGGAAAATTATAACACAGTATTTTGTTTTATTTGATCATCTTCATTAAACTCATTTTGCAGAAACTATAGAATGCATGGTGAAGTATTTTGGTGCATTCAGCATTCTGATTTACGAGTAGAGTTGCTAACTGGCCGGTATTTGCTGGAATTTTGATTAAGGCCGGTGACCGGTACAAACTTCTTATTAGACCCCTTCTGACCGGTATTTTGGAATCTGCAATCCAGAATATAACATTGAACATCGAAATTTTTCAACAGTGCCTTTACAAAAACAAATTTCGGTTGTATTATACATTATCGATATTTTTTTAACGTATGGCAGTTTTTTTATTTATTTAACATAACAAATTTGATAACACTTATATTTTATTGTAAAAGAATTTTATTCATTTATTGAGAGTAGAAAATGACTTTTTAAAGCAATTTCCTTTGTTTGAAGTGAAGTTTATAGAATAAATTTCATTTTATGAATCAACTATTGTTACATAAAGATTAATATCCAGTATTATTCATCTGTTTCGATAATTTTAAACAAGTGGCAATTGCTGGTAAATACAATAACGATCAATACAGTCTTCAGTTTCTCATTTGTACAGAGAATTTTGAGGGTGTGCCGGTAATTTTGTTTTCCTGAGTTGGCAACCTATTTACGAGGTTTTGTTTCAACTCTGCTACGTAGTGGCTCCGTACTGACACTCCGCATGCAAATAAGTATGTAAGGCTACCATACGCCCCGGTTTCATAAAATTTGTCCCAGTGTGCAGAAATTTTCCTTCTTGTCCTGTTTTTTCTTTATTATTATTATTAATTACATATCAAAATTTCTGAAAAGATAATAAAATCGACTTATTTCTTTTGCTTTCAATTCCGACAATACTATAGGAACAATTTCATTCTAATCTTTATTATTATTGCAATCGTTGCTTCCCCGGATATAACATGCAATGTTCAAATCCTCCTAAGTAGCACTCTTATCACTAAAAGTAAGAATGTATACCCCGAGGTGGCAACAAATTCTTGTGACGTTGCAGACCAGCCCCGAAAACACATTTTTTTTCTGCTTCAGAAAAACAATTATGCAAATTGCTTTCTTTTAGTTCGCATTTTAGGTTAACAAAAATAAATCAGCCTATTGAAATTTTGAAACAACTTCATAAATCTGGATATTTTTCTTTATAGACATGTAGAGCATGTAAAGGTGGTATGCGTAATAATATTGAAAATATAATTTTTGCCTAAATATTGTATGTTCACTGATTGCGTTTATATTGTATAACAGCTTCTAGCTTCTATAATAATTTTTAGCACTGTTGATTAAGTATGGACAGTGGCGTATTTACGATTTTGTTTCGGGAGGGGCTTTGCTAACTTCCGGGGGTGCTTTGCCTGAAAATATGAAAATTCTGCAAGATATTTCATATACTTTACTATAGTAAGTAAGATTTCGTTGGGGGGCTTGAGCCCGGAAGCCCTCCCCCTAAATACGCCACTGAGTATGGACTATATTAATACATTATTTTAAGTTGTATAACTAGTGCGATACTGTAGTAAAATTCGAAAGATAAAATTAATACAAAATGCAATATTTACTACTAATTTGTAAGATGTCCCGTTTTTTCTGTTTTCAAAAAGTATGGTAGCCTTAAAGTATGCTAAACCAAACAAAATAAATTGTACTGTAAATAGTACCCCTCTGATAGTGCTCTCAAACGGGTCGGGTTACGGGTCGGGTTGTCGGGTCGGGTTAGCTCGTGTCGGGTCACTCGGGTCGGGAAGTCACATTCTTCACTTATTTTCTATACGGAATACTATAAAGAGCTTTGTTGTGGAATTCAATTCGAAGTTGGTGAATGAATGATAAATGTGACTACTTGAAGGTGAAATAGTAATAAAATTTTAATTTTACCCTATATTAACTAATTGGCATTGTAATTGTAATTCATTTACTACTGACGTTTTTCCTTTCTGCGTTTCTATGTCAAGTTAAATGTCACATTAAGTGAAATTGAAAGGAAATATCTAGTTAACGTCCCACGTTATGCACCAACGCTAAGAGAGACAGTGATGACGAGAAATAATTGAAGTGGTTGAATGAAGAAAGTGGGAGGAAATGGGAGAACACCAAGAAAACCCATGCACATGGTGTTTGTCCACCAGAAAACTTACTTGGTACGAGCTGGAATCAATACCCATGGACCTTCGGGTCAAACATCTGCCTTTGGGCAGGACACATTATTATTATTATTATTATTATTATTATTATTATTATTATTATTATTATTATTATTATTATTATTATTATTATTATTA
The DNA here is from genome assembly GCF_964235325.1 of Thermobia domestica. Lineage (NCBI taxonomy): Eukaryota > Metazoa > Arthropoda > Insecta > Zygentoma > Lepismatidae > Thermobia > Thermobia domestica. The sequence goes on along the minus strand of NC_137457.1, from coordinate 236,698,400 downwards.
TTATTATTATTATAACTTTAAGAGTGCCCAAGAAAGTTCCGCCGCCTTTTCACCAACACCTTAGAACATTGGTGTGTAACCTACGACGTACCTGGAATATCAAAAATCGTCTCCATCAGCCTCGACGACCTTCTGCCGACGTTCTGGAAGGCTATGGATTCCATCGCAGTCGAACTTGGTGGGACGTGAAGTGAAGAAGGTATCAAGTGCATATTGAACCTTCACTAGCGATTTGAATTGGCGTTCTCTAAGGTGATTGTCCAAGGAATGGAACAGGTGATAATCGGACGGTACAATGTCCGTGGAGTATGGCGGATCCAATAGTGTTTTCCATCCAAGGCGTAGAATGATGTACTGGGTCATTTTAGCCACGTGGGGCTTAGCGTTGCCTTGTAATACGAGGACCCCTTTGCGATTCAGAACTGCTGGATCCAGACAGTACACAGTGACAGTACACAGTTGCATTGATGACCTGACCAGCTGGTAGCAGTTCCCGATGGACGATGCCTCGAGCAGTCCAAAAAATGCACAGGAGAAGCTTATTCTGGCGTAGTGCTGGCTTGGGCTGTTTTTGAACCGGTTCATGGGATGCTAACCAACAATGATGGCGCCGTGGAGCTTCGTACAGGACCCACTTCCCATCACATGTCAACACCCTGTTCAGAAATTGCTCCTTCCTCAGACGAGACACCAAAGAAACACAGGTGTCTGCTCGCGTTGCTTTCTGGCTCCAAGTCAAATCATGTAGGACCTATCAACCCAACTTGCAGTGCTTCTTAAGTTGATGGTGGTGGTGCCGAATGGTTTCTCCACTTACACTGAAATGTAGTACCAGTTCCTCACATGTCTGTCTTCGCCTCAATTGCTGCCCGAAGATCTTTATTTTGAACATCTGTTTGTCTTCCGGCACGTGGTGCGTCTTCGAGTGTTTCGTCACTGTCCTTAAACCGTCATACCACTGCACTCTCCGCGTAGCCACGACACCCTCACCAAAAGCCTGTCATATCTTCCGCTCCGCGGAGCAGCAATTTGAACTCGTACAGCAAACAAGCCCTTATAACGCTCTGTGAAGGCCCCATGTTCACTCAGTCCTTACGCACGTTCACGGTGTATCTGAACAGCCACAACCAAGTAGTATGTTGGATATACTTACTAGTGTTGCTCACGAGACCTGGTTTGGGGCATTCTCGTTTCGAAAATGTGTCGTGAAGGTAGTCTCGTCTGGAAAAGTGCATATGTTTCTATTGAAAGAGCTCTGTCTCATCTCGTACCCTTTCATGAAAATTCTGTCTCGTCTCGTCTCGTCTCGTCTCGTCCAACAACTAACCTTCACCTTATATCCATTCGCATTCAACTCACGGTGTGAGGGCCAATTGAACACAGACCTCCACAAAGAGACAGAACTTTCTTGGTCACCTTCAGATTATTATTATTATTATTATTATTATTATTATTATTATTATTATTATTATTATTATTATTATTATTATTATTATTATTGCTGGGGTAGTGATTTGACTTTCTCCGCAATAAAATACTTGCTAATTTTATATAACGTTGCAAATATCTTCTAGATAAATTAATCAAGAAAAAAGAAAAGGTAATTCCCTACAGAATGATATTTTAGTGCAATTAGTTCCTTATGATTCTATCAGACAGCAACGCTGTTTTTAAATAGAAAAATCGGAATGTTAACCTGATGAAATTGTTTGTTACACAGCAAAAAATATTAAAAGAAGTTCTATATACATTCCTTACTAGAAAATAATGTTGTCTTCAGAACTTTTATTCTTTTAGCCTTCAGAACTTGTCTTCAGAACTCAGTCAAATTTTATTTTGACTTTTGAACTTGATTGCCTAAATTTTAACCTTGGAAATTTTGATGTGGAGGAAAATAAAGAAGGTTAGCAGGATAGAGAGGAAAACGAATTAGGAAATGCTGAAAAAATGCAAGAGACGAGAGCAATATTAGACGATATAAGGAAGCGAAAAATGGACGGATCACAAGTTTTGATCTTGCTAAGGGATTGCATTCTGAGGGATGTAGTAAAGGGGGTGATATCAGGAGAGCGAGAGTGTGTAAGAAGGTTGGAATTGATAGATTGTAATAAGGAGGGTGGTACTTTATGTTGGGTTGCGAGGCAGATATTAGCGGGAAATCGCAAAAATGGAAGCTTCTTACCTAATTCACGGAAACTGGCCTGTTTATTAATGGGAGAACACTGAGGAGGAGGAGGAGGATAATTATACTACAAGTAAAAAAAGCCGAAACAATGGTTTATGCATAAGAATTGGTCAGCATTTTTTTCTTGTGGCAGTTTTGTCAAGTTCTAGCTCTCTCAAACTGGTTAGATTGTAAGGTCAAGTCACTCGGGTCGGTTGTCGGGTTAAGTCACCTCGGGTTGGTTCACTCGGGTCACTTTAGGTCGGGCCAATCGGGTCAGCTCGGGTCGGGTTGTCGGGTCGGGTCAGTCAATTTGGGTCACGGGTGGGGTCGGGTCGGTCTTCAACACATATAATTTCCACGAAAATTACAATATACCACGGTTTATACCTCATTGGACTTCCAACAAAACGTTTTCAATGATGTGTACACCATGTCACCATTTTTGTATGGGGGAATGTCTAGAGGGATTTTGTGGGAATTTGATGGAGTGTAGATTCCTGTGTGTGTGTGTGTGTGTGTGTGTGTGTGTGTGTGTGTGTGTGTGTGTGTGTGTATGTGTGTGATACCTTACAGGATACAAGATGTCGAGGAAGTGTGTAAATAAACCGGACAATTTCTGTTATGTATGTGGGGAGCTGATATTTAAATCACAACTTCGATGTTTTACTCCACTTGTGAGGAAGTGTTATCAGTTATATTTTGGTTGCTGTGTAGGAGACCAGGATAAGAACTGGGTTTTTCACTACATTTGTTGTACTTGCGTGAAACGTCTGACTGGGTGGGCAAATGGTGGACGAAACATGAACTTCGCAGTACCGATGATCTGGAGGGAACCAAAAGATCATTCTTCAGACTGCTACTTTTGTATGACACAGATAAAAGAAATAAGCAGTAAATCTAACCACACAGTACATTACCCTAATTTGCCATCAGCAATTAGGCCAGTTCCACACAGTGCAGAATTACCTGTACCGGTACCTCCTCCTCATCTTACGGTAAATGAGGATTACGTACTTGAGGCAACTATTGAAGTTCCAAATGAAGATGATGATCCTACTTATGTAGGAAGCACATCTACATTGGATTCCCATCTGATAACTCCGGGTGAACTAAATGACCTCATACGGGATTTAAAACTCTCCAATACACAGACAGAACTTCTTGATTCTAAACTTAAGGCTGGAATCTGCTCCATCGTGACACTAAAGTGTGTATTTTTCGAAACCTTCATACAGAGTTTCAAAACTACTATTCTCAAGAAAATGATTTAGTGTATTGTAATAATGTCTGTGTTGTGATGGATAGACTTGGACATGCACATATAAGTACAGAGTAGAGATTGCTTATTGACTCTTTGAAAACTAGTTTTAAGGCTGTCCTTTTGCACAATAGCAACAAATTTCCTTCAGTGCCTTTGGCTTATGCAACTAATATGAAGGAAACCTATGAAAACATCGAAATAGTGTTAGAAAAAATTCAGTATGAGAAATACAAGTGGACCGTTTGCTGTGATTTACAAGTCATTTCTTTGTTAATGGGTTTGCAGCTTGGTTATACGAAATATTGTTGTTTCCTCTGCGAATGGGACAGCAGGAACAAAGCGGAACATTACATCAAGAAGGAATGGCCAACGCATGTATTAACTCCTGGACAGAAGAATGCTGTTTATTCCTCACTGGTGAGCCCTGATTAGATAATTCTACCTCCTCTTCACATAAAGTTGGGGCTCTTCAAAAACTTTGTTAGGACAATGGACAAAAGTAATGCAGGATCTTGTTACCTCAAGGAAAAAATTCCTCGGGTTAGTGACGCTAGGGATTTTTGTAGACCCCCAAATAAGATGTTTGATTCGTGACCAAAAATTTGAGGATCTCTTAACTCTGGTTGAGAAAGCAGCTTGGTGTCCATTTAAATGTTTAACAGAGATTTTTTTAGGAAACAAGAAAGCCCCAAATTACCGTGAAATTGTGAGTGATTTCCGGCAATCATTCAATGAAATGGGTTGCAACATGTCCCTTAAAGTTCACTTTCTAGACTCCCACCTGCATTTCTTTCCTGAAAAGCTTGGTGCTGTTAGTGATGAGTATGGGGAACATTTTCATCAGGACATTTCTCCATGGAGACGAGCTACCAGTGACAGTGTAGTTCAAAAATGCTAGCTGATTACTGTTGGACACTTAAAAGAGATGTTCCAGAAACCAAACACAGAAGAAAGTCGACAACTAAAACATATTAGTTGAGGTAAGTAAGTGTCCATTTATTAAGAAGATACCACTCACTTCTTTTGTATTATTTATTAAGTAGATATAAAATGGTGACACGGTGTATACATCATTGAAAATATGTTTTATTTCAAATCCAATAAGATATAAACCGTGCTTATATTGTAATTTTCGTGGAAGTTATATGTGATTTTATCTGCACTAATGAATATTGTAAAATGAACAGTACACATAGCATATTTTTTATATAAATATGTTTATTTCTCTAGATAGAATAATGCTATTCTTATGAAACTTAGAGGGCTTACTAAGTATAAATCAGGCTAACATACAATATAATTTGTGCGTTTATATACCTAAGGTACCCAAGCTACAAGTATGAAAATGGTTTTAAAAAAAGAAAAAAAGAAAAAGAACAGAAATTTGAGGGGAAATTTTCCGAAAACACCTCTGTCACGGGAAAACTGAGGGTGATGGAGAAAAACTGATTGCAGATTCGAATTCTACGTGAAAAGTTCTATTAGAATCAGGCATTTTCTTCCGTGTGCCAGAGAAAAAGAATTTTTTTTCAACTAGTGCAATAGGAACCATTTTCAAACTCATCAACCGTTATTCAAACCGGTTAATGTTGATCGCAGATATTAAAAATACTCACATCCGTATATTCTTTAATACAAACGAAAATTTTACCTGCACATTTCTGCACAAACGATGTATAAACGATCGCGACAATTCGTGGTTCAATCGAACATGGTGGGGCTAGCACTTAGACAACTCCCCTTTTTTTTTCGTTCTGTCCACGCATCTGATAGCTTAGAAAAAAAATTTCGCCTGCGCATTACTGCTCAAACGATGTGCAAACAATTGAGATGATTTTCTTTTGAATCGGACGTAGGGGGTGCTACCAATTAGGTAGCCTATACTTTGTTATCGTTTTGGCGCGCCCGCAATTGTGTACAAACGAAAATTTCGCCTGCAAATTTCTGTACAAAACCGTAACAAACAAGTGCGACAGTTTGTGGTTGAATTCGACATGGTGGGAGGCCTATCAATTAGAGAGCCCATAGTTTGTTATCGTTTTGGCGGGGCCACATTTATGTGCAAACGAAAATTTCAGCTGCACATTTATGTACAAAGGCGTACAAACAAGTGCGACAGTTTGTGGTTGAATTGAACATGGTGGGAGGGCTAACATTTAGACAGCCCCCCACTTTGTTTTCGTTCTGGCGGCGCCCCTAATTGTGTACAAACGAAAATCTCGCCTGCACATTTCTTTATAACTATATTCAAACGATTGCGACAATTTGTGATTCAATTGCACATGGTGGGAGGGCTACCATTTAGACAGCCCCCCCTTTGTTTTCGTTCTGAGGTCGCCCCTAATTGTGTACAAACGAAAATTTTGCCTGCATATTTCTGTACAAACGATGTACAAACGATTTCGACAATTTGTGATTGAATTGAACATGGTGATTGGGCTATCACTTAGAAAGCCCCCCACTTTGTTTTCGCCCTGGCGGCGCCCCTAATTATGTACGAACGAAAATTTGGCCTGCACATTTCTGTACAAACAATGTACAAACGATTGCGATACTTTGTGATTCAATTGGACATCGTGGGGGAAGCTACCACTCAGACAGCTCCCCATTTTTTTTTCGTTCTGGCGGCGCCCCTAAGTTTGTTCAAACAAACATTTCGCGTGCACATTTCTGTACAAACGAAGTACAAACTATTGCGACAATTTGTGATTGAATAGGACATGGTGGGGGGGGCTACCATTTGGACAGCCCCCACTTTGGTTTCGTTCTGACGGCGCCCCTAATTGTGTACAAACGAAAATTTCGCCTTCACATTTCTGTAGAAACGATGTACAAATGATTGCGACAATTTGTGCTTGAATAGGACTTATTGGTGGGGGGCTACCATTTAGACAGCCCCCACTTTGTTTTCGTTCTGACGGCGCCCTTAATTGTGTACAAACGAAAATTTCGCCTGCACATTTGTGTACAAACGATTGAGACCATTTCCGATTGAGTGTGATAAGGGGGGGGCTGTCTAAATGGACGTCTCCTTTTCACCTCTACTGTAATTAAATTCTTCCTCGAGAAAATCTGTAATCAACACTGTCAGTAGCTACGTCCTCGACTAATATACCTTAACAAGTACAGCTTTATTTTCGTATATTTTTCAACAGTTAACCAATTTAAAACTATCGCAAACAAAAATATGTAGTCAACTTCTTAAATACTTCGCTCGCCGAAACCCGTTCAGCGTGTGCAACTAGCAAAAACAACATATTTGGCGTCTCACAAATGGAAAAGGGGGAAAAAAGAGAAGGAAAAGCAGCACGGCAGTGCCTTATCGCAGTCAGAGCTGACAACATAGTTTCGGTCGTCACTAACGCGAATAGACCTACTAGCGGTGTACAAGAGTTATACAGTTACAATATACGTCGTGCCACAGTAGCGCTACAGGCGGAATGTGCACGAACTACAAATGAATATGTTCCCTTACAAGCATCAGTCACTGTTGCACCCTCTTTACATTCTACACATCCTTTTTTCTCCCACTTTTTGACCTTGACAAGCAGAAGTACCAGGCTTTCCGAGTTCACAACCATAAACTGTTTGTGTACAGAGTACGTTTTCAGTTCTTCGAATGACTGTGCGCGCGAAGAACAAGGGTGATGATCGGGCTACCGTATACGGAAGTCAGTAACACCCGGTTGCAATAATAAATGTAAAATACAAATATAGAGCCTTGACAATGCCGTGAGGATGAATATATATATATATATATATATATATATATATATATATATATATATATATATATATATATATATATATATATATATATATATATAAACAGAATTCTGCTAAGGTGCAGAAGACTCAAAGGCTTATATAACAGAATAAGTCTTTTCAACGATAAAATAAATGTCTGTACTTAATACATGCTCTTGAAGCTGAAATTGATGTTTGTGCTGGAAATTTTATTCTACGGAGTGTATTAAGACTTTAAAATAATCCAAACATTTTCTATGTTCTATGTGTTTAATAACTACAAATTATGCTTGATCTGGATTCATTTATTATTAATTTTTGTTAACATGAACTAATCTCCTCGAGGTCTCGTGATAAGATTACCCAGTGGAATGGCCTTCAAATTGGAAAGCATTACGGTGGTTCGGAAATCATTATTATCATTAATAATAATAATAATAATAATAATAATAATAATAATAATAGTAATAATAGTCTCACCAATTTTTACTTATATCCAGTAAGAGTTCCGCATACCCTCCTACTGCAGTGCTATTTTTCTGGAAATAGTCATTATAAAATTGGTCAAGCTAAATTGTAGAGTATTCCAAGTAGTGCTTCACTCATTTTAGAGTTTATTCTTGCGCTGTCTTTAATCGCTCTTCACGCCTCCCCAGCAGGAAGCTGCGTGCCCCCTAGTTGCGAGCCACTTCTTCCAACTAAGACATTTTGACCGTCTGTAAGAAATTTGCATTCTGACTCGTATCAGCAAACTGGATCTGCCTATACTTCTACTGCTCATGTACTGGTAAATTTCCATGACAGATCAAAATAATTCTAATAATTTATAAAAAATTTATGAACGAATATGTAATATAACCTATATCAATAACATATATCAATCATCAAAGTAACGAATACCGTAAACATAAAAAATCCATAGACATATTAGATCAGATAAAATAGGCTTAAATTTTAGACAATACAAAATACATTTTAATCTGTGTTACTCGGAACACGTCTGCGCAATCACAAGCTGTCGCTGTAGTCGAGTGGTCTAAGGCGTTTGCCTTTAGAATCACTCTATCGGGTAAATGGGTTTTTGGGTTAGTTTCTAGACTTTCAGTCAAGCAGCTACTGCATCGTCACTATTTATTCTAGGATCATAGCTCATACCTAATTCTCTTCCGAATGGACCTGGCTTTCAAATGGTACCACTTTCATGCTCATATCATATATCAAGAGAGGGAAAAGTGACGTCAAAAGGAAAATTTCGGGGGAATCTTTTTTCACATTTTGGGCCCCTCTGGAACGTCCCTGTGTAAACGTAGAGATCTAAAAAAAATCTGATACATATTACTTGGTAGACTGAATGTGTGTGACAAATTTCAGGTTTCTATCTTCAATACTAAGGGTTAGAGAAATTTTATCAAGAATTCCCACAATGCCCCAAATTACCGCAAAACGCCATGATCTCAGGTAAAAAATTTCCTGAGACATCTCTACTTACACTAGGACTATAATCCGCCAATCATTCTCTTCAGAATAGAACTGCCTTTCAGGTGGTATCGTTCACATGTCTCCATCATGTATCTAAGGCGGAAAAATCCCGAAGAAAAGGATATTTCGGTCTAAATATCGCTTTTTTCAACTTTTAGCCCCCCTGGACCACTGTGTTAACGCAGAAATCTGAAAGAAATCTGTTAAATACTACTTGGTGAATTCAATTTTTGTGCAAAATTTCAATCTTCTACATGCAAAAATAAGCCCGCCAAAAAATAATAAACATAGGCTTTATAAAAGAAAAAATATATATTTTAGGATTATGACGTCATCACCTCCTATGTCTCGACGCAGGAAGGTGTGAATCCATACGTATGGTCTTCTACAATTCCTCTGGACCTGAAAAACAAAAACAAAAAAAAAACCGGATGAAAAAGCTCAAATAGGAGAGTTATAACGCAATGTACCATGAAACATCCGTATGGTACAAATTGCACCGTAAGTACCCCAAAGGGTTAAATGTTGGTTCGAGTGCCAACAAAGATTTTTTTCAAATACCTGTTCTCGATGTTTCTGTTTGTGTTTCTTCCCGATTCGACTAAATAGAATTTCGAATAGAGACCAAAGTAGGTATATCTCTAGAAAGCATAAGTAGCATTTGATTATTTGATTTTCTTTATCTCGTTGACTACACACGAAAGTTTGTTATAAAGATACAAGTTTGATCTTATTGTAATTATTAGTAGTTAAAGCACGAAGTTCAAAAACAAGGTGATGATGCTGCATTTACGTAATCTAAATGATAATTCATTTGCGAATATTCACTAGTCCAATATACATTTACAAGATTTTCGTTTGGGAAATGAAGTGTATACGAGATTGAATAGGAAAAGTATTACGATAAAATATATATTATTAAAAATATTGACTAAGTAATTGTAGTTAAAGATTCCTTTCCGGTAAGCATTATATATAGATGACAGTAGGGAAGATATGTATGTTTTGCCCCACTTTGCCCCCTCCACCCCCTAACTACCAAAAATTACATATCCGCCACTGACCATTGAACTTTAACACAGAAGGATAGCATAAAGCGAGATTGGGTAATTGCACTGCGCATATGCTTTTATGACATTTAAAATCATAAAAACTTACATCTAAAACTTACATCTAAAATCTTACATCTAAAACTACATCTCTTCTAACTTATAATGTCCCCATGGTAGGGTATTGATCCCATCCTTTAAAACACATCTCTTATCATCCACACAACTTAAAGCTATCTTATTTACTTCTATACTGTACAAATCGTGCTTATAACTTCTAATCAAGTTCATCTTCTTATAATATTCTTTTTGGCTAATCAAACAGTCCTTATATTCGTTAAATGACAGTTCTTTATACACAACACTCTTCTTAACACCTTTAGCCTTCTTACAACACTTTTCTTTATCGAACTTACCTTTAAAGTCTTTATCTGTTAAATCTATTTGAGGTGCTTTTATACTGTACATCTTACTTCTTAAACCCACAAACTCTTCTATGATTGTGCCTTTAATCTCATCCTTCATTTTACCAAGTATTTTCTTATTGATTTGTGGTATCTTATATTTGTTATCTTTAGGGTAGTCACTGGTATCGAAGTAATCAATGTAGTTTTTCATGTCCTCGTACACATCTTCTGTTTGAATATAGTATATATAGCTATCAGTATCTGTATAACATACTTCTATTTTGTCTTGGTATTTTGGTTTCATCACATTGTAATGGAAGTCGTACATTAAATATTTCGATAGATCTAAGATACTCATTCCAACATATATTGGTTTATTGAAAGTTAATTTTGTTTTATTCATTATGATCGCACACAGATTCTCAGTGTAAATAAGTCTATCTTTAAAATTTGGTTTAGCAATTAGTTTTTCTACTCTTGTTGGATCACATTCTATTTTTATAGGTTTACATCTCTTTCTAATATTTTCCATAGTCTTTCCAAAAACTGAATTGTTCATGAGCTTATAGAAGTCTTTTTCAAAGTCATTTGTTGCTCTAGTTCTCATCTGCGTGTTTAAATCAATATATTTCTTTAACCAATCTGATTGTTCGAACTCTATTACTCGATGTATCTTGGTAAGTTTTAATCCAAGTGAAAGACATTGTTTTAGGTTTCGATAGTGAATTACATATTTTTCTTTGTCATATAGGGTTGTTAAGAGTTTTGATTGTTTTGAACCAGGTGGACACATGTTTTGAGGTGCTAATGGGTAGTCTTTGTGATAGTCATGCAATTCCTTAGGATATTCAAGATCAACTTCTAATATGTAACCAGTATCAGAATCATCAGGTATATTTGTGAAATCTATTTCTCTTATCTCATCTTCACTTAACCATCTGAATACCTTTTACGGCATATATGGACTCATTGCCCACCCATACAAGTTATTGGCATCTAGATACATTAAGTAAGAATCTTCTTTATCCTTATCGTAATCTTCCATATACTTATTGTTTGCTTTCACATATCTTTTTGAGCATTGACTAATCCCGCCTCTTATACCTTTCTCTATCATCAATACCATATCGTAATCAGTTAATAACTCTAGTTTTATAGTTGTCATCTTTAACATTGCATCCCAAGCTAAACCTGGTGCTGTCATATACCAAGCTGGATCGAGACCATAAGCTTTAAGACACGTTTCTCTAAAGTTCTCAAACACATCTGCTAATAACAACACATCGGGTTTTAGATATAAGTCATGGTATTGTCCGAGATTCTTAATTTTAAATGTTTTCCACACTTTCTTTGCATGCTTATAATTCTCATCGCTTATATGTGTGTTGTTAAGCTTGTTGTAGAATGCTTCCTTTGGTGGTAATTTTCTTTCTCTAAACCTATCCCAATTGTTAACATAATCGTACGGATAAACACCTTTTCTTGTTACAAGGTTAAATTGTTCTTTATCAGGATAGAAGTGTTGTGTGTGCACCATTTGTTCTCTCGTTAGGTTTGATGATAATTTGTCTAAACTACATGCCATAAATCTAAATGAATCTACGAATTTTAATTTGATAGTTCCAACTTTTTTACTGAATGATATGTAGCGTTGCTCGTTATTAGGTATTAATTCTATTTGTTCTTTATTACATCCTAGCTCTTTTATAAACAAGTGAGAGTCATATCCAGATAAGTTATCTATAATCACTGGTACGAACTTAGGCATTTTAACTTTTAAGTTACAGTTGTTACATAATGCAGCTACAAACTCTCCTGTTATATGATCGTGATGTTTAACTTTATGGTTTTCTGGTGTATATTTTACTTTACAGTAAGAGCAGGATTCGGATTTGTTGAACTCTTTTCTCTGACTTTTTGTTAATGGTAATTCGTTGTTTTCTTTATATATGTTCGAAATTTGTTTGGCTTCTTTCTTTAACATTCTTATGAACTTCTTAGCTGCATCTTTACCTCTATACACAACAGGATTTGTTTTACTTCCATCACTTTTTACAATATAGTAACAGAACCCAGATGGTTTGTGCTGCTGATATTTTTTGGTATATGACTCATCTTCTGGATAACATTGTTTACATCCCATAACCTTATGTAGCAGACATTCAAAATCAGCGTAAATCGTAAATGGCAACTTCATCGTAAATTGATAGTTTTTAAATTCAACGTATGTATCTTTCGGTGGCATTTCTATCTTAACAGCTTCGTGAGTGGAACAATCTTTTTCGTGTTTATCTAATGCACTTTGTGAGTAAAAATATAACAAGCATCTATCACATAAGTATTTTCGAGCTCTCCATTTAGTTATTTGGCTGCTTACTAATCTACTTAGATCTTTAATCCAACAATAGTGTGTTTTAACTTGGTCTTCATTTTGTTCTTTTACATATAATAAATTCACATGGATGTCTTTCTTGTTTTTAGTATGATATAAAACGTATATTGTATATTTTCCATCATCACTATATGTATAAACGTTAAATGATATATTGAGTCGTCTTTCAATTTTTGGGATGTCACTTAGTTTTACAGGAAAATGAATATCTTTTAATTTTTCTTCTAAGTCTATAACGATATGATTGTACTTTGGTGGTCGTTGTGGGTCTTTTTCAACAGGATGCAATGCAGAGGCAATTGAATACAAGAAACATTTTTCATCTTTGTTCTTTACATTGATAACAGCTTTTTTCCTTTTGATTTCATTTGGTAGTTCTATATATGATGATCCTCTATATGGTGCATATTTATTAAGAGCTAACTCCAAGTAGTTTATATTTGTAAGAGCCCATCCAGAACCTCTAGCTTGGAACTCATCCATTCTTGCTCGTAATATTTGTTTAGCATCACTTAAGAATTCTTTTAGATTTGTTGACTGGAATACCTCTTTGTTATTAATGTTGAAGTAAATGTCTTGAATCTCTTTACCTTTCTTATATTGACAGCTTATTAGGAGATTAGCCTTTAACGATCCATGTTTTTGTAAGCTGATGTTCAATCTATTTATTAAAGCTTTTGATGTTGAGGTGATATATGGTTCTAGTGGATCATGTTCTTTATAAGTTGTTGTAAATCTCCATGTTTCTAATCTTGATTTGAATGCTGTGCTTTTAAGTTTTACATCGATTGGTACTGATTCAACTTTGATTCTTGGTTCTTCAATTACTTCTTGTTTAAATGGGAATATATCTCTAATCTGCCTTCTGCTTTGTTCATCGTCATATTGTTTAAGAAGGTCTATCAGTTCTGTTTTTCTTAATCGGGAATATCTTCTGATTCCCCTATCTTTACATTGGCGCCTTAACTCTACTACAGTAAATCTATTATAATTACTCATCTTATTTATTATATAGAAAATCTTCGTTAGTACTCTTCACCGGGTTATTTCAGTTCATTTTCATTTTTCTAACACATCGTTTAAACATCTGCACGAGTTTGTCATTGCCTACATATGTTTCCTCGTTGTGTTAGTCTAGAACTTTCATGGGATTAGCCCATCAAAGTCACATATACACATTTAAAACTGAATCATTTTTGTAAGCTTACTCATCATCATCATCATCATAATCATCACTACCATATTTGTATTCATCATCACTACTCAAATCAGATGTTTTCTGTTGCATTACTAATAACTCTTTTTCCTTTAACAGTATTTGCTTCTCTAGTAGTGCTGCTAAAAGTTTAAGATCTTCATGAATGAGGTTAAGTCTATCATGTAATAAATCAAATTCTTTCTCCATATTTATTATACACAAAACCAACAAAAATGAAATAAATTTTAAAAATCTAAGAATAAAAACGAATATGACTACTGCTAAGGAAATATTATCTTACAAACCTGTATTTGATTGTGTATGTAAATATTTAGATATTGGTGGTTATAATGACAAAGACAAAATAAATTTTAGCGTATCCTTAGGTATGTTAGATCATTTGTTCAAGAAGGCCACTAAAGAAAACAACTCATTTCTTACACAAAACATTCTCTATGCGAACGTTATGAACTTGTCAGATGAGATATTAGATTCACTGACTGATGAACAATGGCTATCTATAGGCTATGATGGTTATGACGAGGAATATAACTATGATCACATTACATAAGACTTCATACGCAAATATCAGGAGAAAGTTAATTTGATTGAAATATGTTTATGGAAAAATTTGTCGGAAGAGTTTATAAGAGAATTCGCTGGTAAAGTTGATTGGGAGATTATTTCAGGAAGCCAAGACTTATCAGAAGACTTTATAAGAGAATTTGCAGATAGAGTTGATTGGAAAGAAGTATCGTATCACCAAAAGCTATCTGAAGAATTTATTAATGAGTTTATAGATAAAGTTGATTTTGATGCTATATCTTACAAAAACGAACTCTCTGAAGCCTTTATACGAGAACATGCAGATAGAGTTAATTGGTGGTACATATCTGGAACTAAACAATTATCAGAAAACCTTATAAGAGATTACGCTGACAAAGTAGATTGGGAAATGATTTCAATGTCTCAAAATTTAACAGAAGAATTTATTGCAGAGTTCGAAGGTAGAGTTCATTGGCGTAACATTTCAACTTATCAAGACCTATCTATAGACTTTATATATTCATTTAGACATTACGTAGATTGGAGAGCTATAATAAGAAAATATCATAATAATCCCAATTTAGGTGATATGTTGAATGTAGCATTCGCTGTTGCAGCAGAGGGTTAATGCATAACTAATTATCTTTTATGACTATTATACCATAAAAGTTGTATGTTTGAAAGTGGTCCAGTGCTGGTAGACCCCCAGTTGTAACCAAATCTTCTTCTGGTAGGGATGTTCAAAAACTCATTACCTTTACCTTTACAAATCTCTTATACTCAAAAACAAATCCACAACAAACTCATCGTCGTATTCTCCTTCAATATCCACGTGACAACCATATGAAACAACACAGCTGTATTTTTCTTTGACTTTGTTTAGGAGGTTGACTGAGTTTGGATCTTTGGTTTCTGATAACACTGACATTCTTGGGTACTTTTCTTTAAGACACTGAAGTCTTGCTTTGATGTTTCGCTGCTGAACTCTTCCAACCCAATATTTGTATGACTCGTAACGCCTAACCTGATCGTGTTTGTCTGTGTCGTACTTGTCTACTATGTCTTGAAGCTGACCAGCTGTGAGGTTCTTTTTAACGATGATCAACTTGTGTACCTTACTTGGGTCTTCTGTGTGTTCTGCTGCTATGGTCTCGAGCTTTGTTATCTCCTTTGCTTGTTCTTCGTTACGTATTTTGAGGTCGGACATTAGCTGTTCTACTTTTTCAACTCTTGCTTTTAGGGCGGTTGTGTTTTGTCGAAGCTGTTTAAAGTAACTATCCATAGTACTCATATTTATTATATAGAAAATCTTTATTTTTAACTTCATTTTCGTTACCAGCTAGCCGACGCCAGATATCCCGCACCGGCTTTGATTTATGTAAGAGACCCCTGGATGGTTTTGTTTAACGCTTGAAATTGTACTTTGATGGATTAAACCATAAAACTCGTAACTTTAATTATCAGATAATAACTGATCATACAAGCGATCTATACTGTTAACCAATTCTTCTTCTGATAGTGATGTCCAAAACTCATTACCCTTACCTTTACGAATATCTAGTTCTTGCTGCATTAGGTTGAATAGCTTAATACTGTTAGGATCTCTAAACTTTTCGTATATTATTACATGATTCGGATATTTTTCTTCTGCATCATTAAGAGGCTTATATAGGCTTCTCTTTTGACATCTGATAGCATAATAAGGGAAAGGATCATTAGGTTTGTTCTTCTTATATATGATTAGACAATTATCTTTTGAAACATCATCTGTATATGGTGCTGCAATTTCTTTTAAGCCCTCGTTTTGAATTCTCAATTTCTCCATTGTTTGATCTATTTCTTCTACTCTTTTTTGCAACTCTTCATTGTCTTGTTGGTATTGTCTAAAACCCTGAATAAAGTAGTCTTCTATAATGTTACTACATATATCATAAAAATCGAGCGATAACCATGAGGCTATTTCTAGAAGTATTCTTTTGTAAACATATGTTCCTGAAATTAATAAGTTACTTTTATTTGTACCTTTTGGTTCTATGTAATATGACGAATTTTGCCGGAGCACATCTGCTCTAGCTAATTTTTATCATAATATTCAAGTAGTTTTGTACTTCTTACTAATCTTAGCCAATCTTTAAATGATTTTCCACCACTCTGACACAACTTAGTAGCATTGAAGTATCCTGTACTCTTATCTATAATCAACTTGAAATCACCGAAGATACCATACCAATAGTTATCTTTGATCTGTTCGTAGCAAATATCGTTTAAACTAGGAAAACTATCCATAGTACTCATATTTATTATATAGAAAATCTTTATTTTTAACTTCATTTTCGTTACCTGCTAATTTGACTTCATATGATGCCTGTTTGAAACCCTCGGAATTCCGATGATTAATCCCAGCCACTTCGAAGTTTGTTGTGTTGTTAATTTTCGATAATTTCCACAGCTTGAATACAAGTGCTGGAAATATATGCTATGAGGGGTATCGTTTCGTTACCCCTTATCTCATTTAAACCAACCTTTTATGGCATAATAACCATAAAAGACAAACATTTATATTTACACTACAACATTACTCTTATCTATCCAACTATTATGCGAATCATCAAACCCTAACCATTTAACATATACTTTGTCACCTTTCTTTCTCAACACCTTTTCTACCAAGTATTCATCCTTATGTTTCGTCTTTAATAGTTCTGGTTCGTAAAATCTACCTTGCACATCCTCTTCTTCTAAATCTTTAATTCTATATGTAGGCGGATTAGATGGAATAACTTCACTAATAACAAATACTTCTGTTGACCAATTAGGTGTATATCCTTTCTCAAATAACCCTTTCGACTTACTTATACGAACATGATCACCTAACTTGTATTTGGGCTTAACACGCTTATATTCTTTTTGATACACTTTCTCCAATATTGTTTGCTCATTCTTCTTATTAACTTCTATAGGTTTTAAACCAATTGTTCTATGAATTTGATGATTATACTCTTTAACTAGTGTTGGTAATATCTCTATCCATTTGTAGTTCCCTTGTGTTGTGAACCTTTTCCACATGTTCTGCTTAAGCGTTCTATTGAATCTTTCAACCACAGAAGCTTTCTTACCACTATAGGTTGAGTAGTGATTAATCTTATTTTCCTCCATTAACTTCTTAAACTCTTTATTGTAAAACTCTTTACCTTGATCTGTTTGTAAGTTGCTAGGTTTTCTCGTTCTTAATATGGATTCGAATGCTTCTGTAACATTCTTCCCACTCTTATCTTTAACAGGAACAGCAAACGCATATTTCGAGAACACATCTATAATCGTTAGCAAATATTTATAACCTTTATTGATTTTGGAAACGCCTTTTAATACTCCACTATCTATTTCTACAAGATCAGCCTGCCAAAGATCATCGATACCTTTTATAACCACACTTAATCTGTCAAAGTTTTTTCTAGATGGTTTGTGAATTTCTTCTACAATGTCTTCTCTAACACCTTTACCTTCTTCTAGTCAATCAGGCTTTTTAACGAATTGAGTTTTAGTAACACCACATACAGAACAAATACCTTTCTTTAGATATCTCCCATTCTTTGTTTGTTCAATTCTAATGGTATCTTTCTTCGTATCTGTCAATTTCTTACACTTAACACAATACATCCTGTTTATTATATAGAAAATCAATAACTATCGCTGTTTAATATTATGCTATCAACATTCTCACCATCATCATCACTATCTTCGTCTTCTCTTTCTACATGCATAAGGAGCAATAGTAATTTACCATGTTTCAGATCAGAACCTTTAGATGGTCTAACTGCTAAATTATCATTTGTATTAAAGTGCAATGGAAAAGTTTCAACTAGAGAATCATTTAAATATAGATCTATATAATACGTATTGTAAGATGACTCTATATGCATTAACCTACCTTTATAAAGAAATTTGTATGTGATAGAGAGATTATGTATTAAAAAGAACGGAGTTTCAACATTTTCTGATATCAACCGACTATGAAGCTCTATAACATAACTCCGTTTGATGAAGTTAAGCTCTTCTTTCAACATAGCAATGTCTTTTCTCACAACTGCATTATCTAACTCTGATGTCATTTTAACATTACCAAAGATATCCATATTTATTATATAGCAAACGTCTTTAGGAAAGCTCTCTCTCTATGTACATTACAACAAACAATAATTGTCCTTCTTCCATAGCAGAATTTTTATTTGGTTTAATCGTAATTATATCGTTCTTCTTAAAGTCAAAAGGTATCTCTTTAACCAAAGTATCGCCCAAATATATATCTAGAAAGTATTTATCCAAACTTAAGTCCATGTGCATTATTTTCCCATTATAGAAAAATTTGTAACCGTTAGAGAGATTAAATATTCTAAAGATTGGCTCCTTAACGCTTTTGGCTCTTAATCGATATAGTAGAGGCATGGTTTCTTTCTGCATAACCAATTTAGTAGTATCCATCCTAATCTTTTGAAAATCTTCTCTCTTTATGTATGTGTCTTGTAACGTTTCTAATGCATCTTCAAATCGTTTTCTATCGTTCTCTAATTGGGCTTCTATTGATCTAAGTTGACTTACGCTAGCAATATCATTTAAATTCTCCAACAATTTTAATTTTTCCTCGCTAATATCAACATCACCTTTTCTATCTTTAACATTACCAAATATATCCATACTCATTTATTATACAGAAAATGCCCATCCTAGTTTTTCAAAACATTTCTTAAGCATCTCTATTTGTCTAGGTGAGCGTTTAAAATCAATATCAACATGAACATCGTGCTTTCTCAACAGATAGTGCAATACACATTTCAAGTTAATAAACAATGCTCTTTCCGGATACAGCTCCCTAAAGACCTCGTGTAAGTTTTCGAAGTCGTTTATAAGTGTTTCTTCCATATGTCGTAAGTTTAATGGTTTTTGATCCGTAAGGTGATAGTGTATTAAATAGACATCATCATAATATTTTGTGTATTTGTTTTTCTTTAGTATTTTTAGAACATCTTTTGTTGATATTAAATCTCTTGGTATATCTCTAAGTTCATCATTTAACACCTTGAGCACCTCTTCGGGAATAATTCTATCCTGTAAAGCTTGCAAACGAGATAACTGTAACTTAAACCTTTTTGTAGTATCGTACCATGGTTTTCTTACGCAAGCAGCTTTCGTTTCTTCACAAGTACTGTAAACCCAACCACTCTCTACAGAACAATCGCCACAAATGTATCCGCTCAAACCTTTTGTTAATGACTTACTACCACAATAAATGCATTGTAATGGTCTAGAGCTATAACTCGACAACAAGTCCTTTAAGGTAATTATTGGACGTAACTTTCTCAACTCTTCTTCCGTGTACAAAACTTTTGGTATTAACCTTTTCCATAGATCAATAACATTGTATACGTTGTTTTTATCGTTTAAGTCTATCTCGCTATCATCCTGAAAATACTGATAAAAATTATATCTATCTAGCTCATCTAGTTCATCCTCATGCTTCTCAAAATAATCTAAAAATCTATTGTGTATAGCTTCCATTTTTATCTTAAAGCAAAACTTTTATGGATACAAAACCATAAAAGCACTTAATCATTTTTAATCATATACATAACGTTACTAAAAGAATACACTTGATTTAGAAGATTTAAAACCTTAACACAAAGATGACCACATATAACTGAGTTAAAGTCTTGTATTCGTTCGTCATTGTAAAGTAAGTTTTCAGTACCAAGATATTGTACCAGTTGTTTAGGAGGCACACCACCATAAAAATCGAACACGTACTTTATGTTGTTATCTTTCCAATAGCATATCCAATGAGTACCAATGTTTTTTGATTTATCAAGGTTAACTACGCCGCACTCATGTACATAAGGCTTTTGCGGAAGTTCATCACTCATAAATACACCTCTAAATCGTTTTATCTTTAATTCTTTAGCCAACCTCTTTATATCGAAGTTGGTCAATGGTTTTAGTTTTTTGACTTCTTTGGTTTACCTGCTCCCTGCTTTTCTTCCATAGCCATATTGTGTCTTTTTTGTTCTTCAAGTTCTTGTTTATTCTTCTTAGCATCCAGTACAGTTTTAGTAATCGCTGCTGCACCACCTGCTAATGAGCCAACTGCTCCTAAAGCTGCTAGAATGGCTGGAATTGTAAAGATAAAACCGCCAATATGCTCTTTCTTAATCTTTTTCATTTGTGCAGTAGTTAAAGTTAAATCCATTCCTTTACCTTCTTTAATTTTCTTAGCTTTATCGTTAAGCTGTTTCTTTGTTAATACATGATCAATATTTAAATTCTTTAGTTCGTTATAAGGAACACTAAACATACAACCTTTAATAGAACACATCTTCCTATTTATCTAAGAGAAAATCTTGGTTTGTAAAAGTACAGTTGTTGTTGCTCCACCAAAATCAATTAAGGAATCATTCTCATCTGTTATCCTTATCTCAAAATTGTCAACCTTGTCTTTGGATATGGGGAAAAATAATGGATAAGTAGGCTCGTAAATAATACTATGTTTGAACTCAGCATCTGTTTTGAATGATGCAATAATTCCTGTTTCTCTATGTGTGTATTCTGTATCTTTAACAAACATGCCATCTGCTATACTACAGTGAACATTTATAGTATCAAACGGATGAAACTTTGGCAACTTACGTCCAATATGTGTTTTGTTCTTTTCTAAAACTTCAAAAACATTAAACCCGAGGACAGAGCCTATACTCCCAATTGTAACATCATTACTATCAGTTTCAATTTTAACTCTATTTCTTAAATGATCTTCTGATAATGTTATGTTGATGGATTGAGATTTTAAATATTCATTAAGACTGTTTAAGCTGTATTGTCCTTCTGGTATAAAAACTTGTCTATCACCATATGAGAAACTGTTTTTTTGTGTTGTTATGTTTGGTGTCAGATATGTACTGTAAAACCCAACTAGTCCTATACTTAAATAGTTGCTCTTGTTGTCTAATTCGTAATGGAGTTTCTTCTTTAAAACAGAAGTATCACTCGTTAGCTTAAATACCTTAGCCATTTATTATATAATAAATGAACGAGTTTGATTTACCTAGAGATATTCCAAGAGAGAAAGTAATCAAGTTAATAGAAGATGTCATTCGAAAGTTAGAATGCAGTTTAAAGAAGAAAAAGAGAAAACTACGAATTGTTAAATATGCATACTACACTTTGATCACGTTATCAGTTATTCTTTCTGCAACAACTGGGTTTATTAATATTTTTATACCTGTAACAATTTACTCGATATTGACAACGTCTCTTGCAACTGGAAGTGCTACAATAACAGGTTTGTCTTCGAAGTTAAACATAAGCAAAAGAAAAGATGAATATAAAACCATTGTCACTTGTATTAACTCATTTAAAGAACAGTTAGAGATGATAATAACATTGAATGGTGAAATGGACAACGAATATATAAAAGATACGTTGCTTAAGATCAGAGAACAACTTAAAGATATAAGATAGGTTATGTAAATACAAGTCAAGTCTCTAACCTTTGGCCCTTCACATGTGTAGGGCCTAAAAGTCTTGTAAACGTACAAGCACTAACTAAACACATAGACGAAGAAGATAAAACACAACTGTCACATATAAAGGGGGTTGTACAGGAAACGCTACCTGTCAATTCACAGCCTCATACAATCTTCATCAACGAACCGGGTCTGTACTAGTACTATGAGCAGAAAATTAACGGTCGGCTTTCCGACCGTTTCAAACAAGCATCATATGAGATCAAAGGTGTTGATTTTCTCTATAATAAATGAGTAAGAAAACTATCAATTGGGATGCAAAAGAGATGATAAAAGAAACAACAGCTAAGAAAAGAAATGGAGAGCTTATACCTGATGATATTCGTTGTCTTATCGTGGGTCCGTCGGCGTGTGGTAAAACTTTTTTGTTATTTAACTTCTTATTACAGCCAGGTTGGTTAAACAACAATTACTTCTACATATATTCTAAAAGCATGAATCAGCCAAAGTATGAGCAGTTAAAAGATCGATTTGAGAAAGCAGAACTAAAGTTTAAGAAACAAATAGCAACGTTCTTAAGCGGTAATGATTCTATTGTGCCTATTGATGAATGTGAAAAATACTCTGTTGTTGTGTTTGATGATTACATTTTGGAGAATCAAGATACTGTTAGAAATTACTTTACAAGAGGTAGGCATAGACATTTAGACTGTTTCTATCTTGCACAAACATATTCAAAAGTACCTAAACAGCTTACAAGAGATAACGTCAACTTCCTATGCATATTCAGACAAGATGATACTAATCTTAAGCATGTGTATAATGAGTTTGTTGGAGGAGATATGTCTTATGATAAATTTAAAGAGATGTGTTCAAAATGTTGGCAAGAAGATTATGGTTTCATAGTAATTGATATGACAAGGAAGGTAAACAATGGTAAGTATAGGAACAAAATAAAACACTTCTTGAACGTTTGATGTTTATTGACGTTTGACGTTTTAACGTTTGACGTTCTTTGACGTTTATTGACGTTTATTGACGTTCTTTGACGATTATTGACGTTCGTTCGTTTGCTATACAATAAATGGATGAGAAAGAAATTGATAAGAATATTAAGCTGAAGGAGTTCTTGATAAAGGGATTTAAATCTTGGAAGAAAGAAAGAGCAGGTATATACGATAAATTTAAGACACAAGAGCAACCTGTAATTGATGCTATTCAAAACTTGGGAAGTGAGATCAAAGAAGTAGCAGAACAAAATAAAAATCTAATAACTGAACTTGTTCCAGTTGCACATAAGACGGCTTCAATAGATCCCAGTCTACTAGAAACACCTAAAAAGATAACTTATGATAGTTCTCCAAGTAGTAGTGATACGCCTATAACGGGAGAAATAAAACAAATGAGAAAACAAATTAAAGACAAAGTTGAAGGAGTAGAACCTTTAACAACAGCACAGTCATTTGGTAAGATTGCAACGAAATATTATAGTAAAAGAAATGATACTGTGTTTGGAATAAGAACTGTAGAAGAAGATGGAAAAATAATAAACAAGATAGGAAATTTGGAAGTTAAAGTGAATGGTGATGATTTGATAATTAATGGTAAAACTTATAAAGGAACAGAAGGTCTGTGGGAATTGTTAACGACGAATACTAGTAAAACCATTGAAGATTATGATGATGATGATTTTGAACAGTACAAGGAAATAATAATAGACTCAGATGCTGCCTTCCAAAAATATAATCGAGATAAAAAGGTAGCATCTAGTAGAGGTTCAAAGTACATTAATATTATCAAGCCTATTTGGGATAATTATATTAAACCAACTTTACCCCCAACTCCTAAAAAGAACACGACACCTAAAAGGACTGGTGAAGGAATTAAACAATATACAGAGATACCTAAAGAATATATATGGATGGATGATGTGAGAAAGTTAATTGATCGGCTAATAGTTATAGATGGAGAAGAAAGGGCTGGAAATCATAACTTTTACAATGAGAAAGTAGGTATAGTGACTATGATTAATAATAAGCTTTCACAATTTATTCCTAATGATCCGAAAGGTATAGGTTATTTGATTAAGATCTTAAATACGCTACCGCCACGATTCTGGAATGATGAGAAGCTTGGGAAAGGATTAGTAAATGATTTGATTAATAAACTCCCATTTGAATTACATATTCCAGGTTTTAGATTTTGCGGGCCTGGGACTAAGCTTCAAGAAAGGTTAGAGAGAGGTGATGAAGGTATTAACCCATTAGATGAGGCTTGTAAAGAACACGATATATACTACAGAGACAATAAAGATACAGAGTCGAGACATATTCCAGATAAGGAACTAGAAACTAAAGCATGGAAAAGAGCATTTAGTAGTGATGCGCCAATTGGTGAACGATTAGCTGCTTTTGGGGTTGGTACTGCTATGAATGCTAAGGTTAAGTTGGGATGGGGATTATAAGTTTTTGACTGTTAATAGGCCCTTCACATGTGAAGGACCAATGATTCTTTTATGGGTATATCCCATCCAAGCGTTGTTTCAAGATTTTCTTTATAATAAATGGATAGTGTTGAAAGCTACGAGTTACAGAGTTTTAAAGCTAACACAAGAACATTTAATAATTTGAATGAAGCTAACAAAGATATTGAGTTTGATTTCAACGTGGGTGATGGCTTTATACATCCACACAAAGCAGATTGTCATATGACTTTTGAAGTTGTTGGTGCATCAGCTGGAGGAACATTTGGTGCAAATGATACTATAAAACTTGTAGATAACTTCTTCCCATTCTTCTTTTCTCAAATTGAGGTTAGAAAGCATGGAGTTGTTATAGATAAAATTGAGCTACCTGGATTAACATCTACAGCTGTCGGAACATTAAAGATTTCCAAGCCAGAAGTTGAATATTTAGAACAAGCAGGATTTGAAACAGATGATAAACTTGGTCTAAGAAAGGACTTTAGCGTTTTGTATGAATTAAGATTAATTCCAGGCTTCTTAAGTGATTATAAAGAGGTTATGTGGAAAGGTGGATTGAGAATAACATTTACAAAAGCTAACAACAATAACGATGTTTTGTACAAATGGACTGGATCAGGAGCAGCTCCTCATGATGGAAAAATAACAATAAAAAGTATGGAGATAAGAATGCCTATTGTTGAATACGAGTCTAATTACGAAAACAAGTTAAAGTTGAATATTCTTAAAGAACCAAAAATCATGTTTTCATTCCATACTTATCAATGTGTTCAAAAGACTGTTGTAGGTTCTTTCTTGGAGTTTGATGTTACTACTCAATTTAATTCTAGACAATTTGATATGCCTGATTTCGTAGTTGTAATGTTCCAAACTGATAGAAGTAGCAAACAAACAGCAGATGCAAGTAAGTTTGATCATTGTAAGGTAAAGAATATCTATCTTAAGAATGGGAGGAATGAGGTATTTCCAAAAGAATCAAGAAACTTAGATATTGCTAACAAGGATTATTTCAAGATGTACGAAGATTATACTGCATTTAAGAGAATAACATGTGGCAACTCCGAAATGTACTATAACCCTAAAGAGTTTATAGATAACAGACCAATGTATGTGATTAATTGTAGTAAGAGGAAGAATGTATCAGTAAACGAGAGAACAAACATAAAGATTGTTGTAGACTTTGCAGAAGCTGTGA
Organism: Thermobia domestica; assembly: GCF_964235325.1. Lineage (NCBI taxonomy): Eukaryota > Metazoa > Arthropoda > Insecta > Zygentoma > Lepismatidae > Thermobia > Thermobia domestica. Next base: position 236,672,966 of record NC_137457.1, on the reverse strand, counting down.
CTGCTAATACTATATGTTATGCGATTTTAATTGGGCGAAAGAACTTTACATATGATCCTAAGAATGAGAAAGTAGTAGAAGAATTTTAGATAGTTAGCAAAATATCAACGAACATAAGAGTATCGAAAAGATACCCTTGCATCCTCAAACTGTTTTCATTAACGATTGTTTTATGGAAGTTTTTCCATCAAACGAAATTGACGAAAATGATTAAATATTTTGGTGAAGATAAAAATTGAAGAGAGACCGTTGATTTGCTATATAATAAATACGATGGCAAAACACGTTGATTTTTTAAACAAGCTTGGAAGTCTTGAGCAGAAAGAAGTTGTTGGATTAAGAGAATTAGAATTAAATACAGAATATAAGATTGTGAAAATGGAAAAGATTAAAACTAAGTTTTGGAAGAGCATTTTGGTCGAGTGTGAGGAGTTCAAGGTTTTTCTTCCACCTAGATTTACAAAACACTTAACAGATAAAATGATTGATGAGATCGTTAAAGATGGGATAAAAATCAAATACACTGGTCTAAAAGAAAACTATCCAACTGTTGAGTTCTGTATGTAAATCCAAAAATGAACGAAAATGAACAAAAATATGTTGTCAGAAGTAAAAAATGGAGTGTTTAGAAATGGATCCCCAAAAGAAGTTCATTCTTACTAATAACTTCAATGTAATTGTGAAAAATGTGCAAACCGAAGTTCAAGTAGTTTTTGATATTAACGGTTGTCTATTCAGCTTGAATTACGATCAGTGGACAGAGTTTAAGAAGTCATTGTTTCCTATAGAAAACGAAGTTAACAGAAGATTCCATTATCAGTATCCGAACTTGTAATTTTAAGTATGTTCTAAGTGTTTTATGGTGATAAAGCCATAAAACTAAGACCTTTAAATATACACAATGCATAAGGAGAAGCAGTACTCTTGAATGTCATTCGAATTTTAAAGATACATGTATAAATAAGAGATTTATTTGAGTTTTTTGTAATTATATCCTTAGAGTTATGCAATTTGTAAGACATTCGATAGATAGGAAATTTATTTGTCTATTGTTTGCCGTTTGAATTTTTGAAATCGGTTAATAAACAACGGAGATATAACAAATTTGGAATAGTATCCTTAGAGGTATGCAACCCACAATACAGTCAAAAGATGGTAAATTTATTTCTCTGTCGAATGTCGTTTGAATTTTGAAAATCGGTTAATATTCGGTGAAGTTACAGAGATTTTTAGAATAAATCAAAATTTCGGGAATTTTTTACGGGTTTATTTTTGAGTTTTCGGAAAATTGTTATTCTTTAAAAAAGTCTTAGAATTTTGTGAAGATTATGCTAGTATTTTTTATTTTTCAAATATCTGAATTTTTATTTTTGCAGTGTATACCAACTCATAATTTTTTTTCAGAAATTTGCCAACTTTTTTATTTGATGAGTTAGCACATTATAACTACGGGGACGTAAGACTACCCTATTAAAATATTTTGGGGAAACACTATAATATTGGGCAAGTGAATTGGCAACACTGACATTTTTTTCTTTTTTTGAACATTGATGTTTTAGCTATATTTGCTAGCTAGGTGGACATTCTAAGAAGTTACTTAGTTACTCAGTAGATAGTGCTGTATATCATGTAGTTTATCACTTTGCTAATAGATGGCGTTGCTTGTAGAAGTATTTGTTCATATATAAGGACCAATTTTCACTGGATTTCTTGAGCGTAGTGTTAGCCGAGCTCGCTCGCTTGCAGTCTGGCCAGCTGTAAGTAGTTATCGGCGTGGACGTCGCAGGTTCGAGTCGCCTCCAAGCCAGAAGAAGGATTTTCACTCTCTCATCTATAAGCAGCAAATCAGATTGAGTTGACGTGAATGGAGACTAGCGCTAGTCGGGAAAAGAAAACGAAGGCACAAGAGAAGCAGCAGCAGAAGCAACAGCAGAAAGAGAAACGGAGGCACAACAGAAGCAGCAGCAGAAAGAGAAACAAACAGAAAAAGGAGCCTGAGAGGCAGCCAAAAGCAAACCAAACAAACAAATAAGAGAAAGGCGTAAGTCCTCTCAGGTCCACCTGTGCACAGGTTTTGCTGCTTTTTACTTTGAAAATTTATTTATGATTTTTAAATGTCATAAAAACCTAAAACTTTATCTTCTTATAATTCAGCTATTTATGAACCGATTTCGATCAAACAAAAACTATTTTTTCAATCAAAGACAGACCTACAAGTTATAAATTTTAGATGTAAGTTTTTATGATTTTAAGTGTCATAAAAGCATATTCAATCTCACTTGGGGGTATCATTCTGTGTTGAATTTCAATGGTCAGTGGCGACTTCATAAATGTTTGGGGGCAGTTAGGAGGTGGAGGGGGCAAAGTGGGGCAAAACATACATATCTCCCCTACTGATGACTTATTTTAAAGTTCAATTCGAAAAAATATACGAGTTTTAATCAGACTAGAAATCGATAACTTACACGATAATTTTTATTTAATTAATATCAAAATTCTTAATGCCTTTATTATAATTTTCTATAAGTTATTCTGTCATTTCAAAATGTAGAACGAGAAACAAACGTAATATTCTATTTGTTAAGAAACCTTTCCAAGCAGTGATGATTTCAGGGGGATTGCCTGGGAAAGAATTTGAGACCCTCTCGAGCTAAGAAATTTCCTTCGGGGCCATATCTTCAATCAATGGATCTTCAATGTGGACTAGCAGTGTTTTACCAGTGCCTCCCTCATATACGCGTATTGACAATCCCCCCGGAGAGATTCTTCTGAAATCACCGCTGCTTATAAATAGTTTTTCGTTACAAATCAGTATAATAATGGAATAGTGAACATACTTCATATTTTGTTTCCAGCTATGAATTTTAGGTTTGCAATTCATATGTTCCATTTTTATTGAATTTGAAAGAAAAGGGGTTTGAAAGTTATTGAAAGAAACGTTCTGAGACTCCGGATGAAAAAAGGATCACAATCTTAAAAAAAAAATAACTTCTCACCGAGTTTGAACACATGAACATCTAATTACCAGACTGTTGACCCAAACTGCTGACTATTTACCAATTCGTATGCAATCACAAAACTTCTTTTGACTTTTGCGTTAATCAGTTTACTCCTCCACACTCGCTTTTGTATATCGCGATATAACTATGAGTTTGTGGTGTATATTAGAAATGAAAAGAGCAAGAAACTAAAAAAAGAAAGAAAGGGAAAGAAAGAAAGCTCGTAACAAAAGATGGGTAAGAAATCCTGTATCGTGCAAATGAGATGTATGGAGATAAATCGTGAGTGGGAACCGTTCACCCCTCGTGGGGGAATATTCATGAAGCTATCAGCTTATGTCTAATATATATATATATATATATATATATATATATATATATATATATATATATATATATATATATATATAATTCATTTCTTACTTTCGAACCCACAAGGTTCAACCAAAATGGAAAAACAACTTTTATATCGGACTTCTGAAGAAAAACAAAATTATATGGAATTCCCAGTCACAACCAACTTTTCAGTTTTATTAAAATTAGAAGAAGAAGTAAAGAAGAGGAGAGAAAGGTGGGATAGAAAAAAAGATGAAAAGGTAAGTAAGGAGATGAGGAAAGAGGGACAGTAAGAAGGTGAGAAAAGAGGGAAACTGTTACTGGATATTTTTGAGAAATATGGTAAAGTAAAGTGAATTATTATCGAATTGGGATCATTTCCAATAGCTATTGGGTGAATATTTGGTATTAAGGTGATCAAAGGTAGACACATGTTAACCCATAAATCCCAGACCTAGATCCATTTAACCCCAACAACCGAATTTTTCCAATATAGCTGTGAGATAGATGAGAAAGATTAATTTCACAGTTTATTCAATATTTCCAAAAATTCTTGACTAGTATACAGTACTTGAAGTATAGTTGATGAAGTTAACGGCATGCTGGAATTGACCACAGAGAAGAAAGAAAAAAAGTAATACACAAGTTTGTCGAAGATTTTGACTTTCGAAGATCTCCCATGATGATCGTTCGTTCAGGCTACTTCGGTCCTTTTTGCTTCCTTTATGGAGCCAATTTAAATTGAGTTAGTATTGACTTTCAACGACTTTAATTGCCAACTACATTAATTATAGTAAGTCACACATATATGTCAAAGAATTGGCGCACTTAATACTAAACCTACATTTCACTCACACTCACATTCATACAGAACAATGTATACTTCAGGTTGCATTTAGTTGAATTAAACTAACCTAACTACATTTCTATAGACATTTATTACATTCCAAGAAAATAGCTTGACATAAAAGGAAAAGTTTGATACATGAAATAAAAAAAATGTTTCATAAGCATGCACAGAAATCTGTTACTTTCAACAATATCGAATAACACATTTCTCTTTGTACATACATTTAAAAGTTGGATTACGTCAAAAAAAATCGACAAAACGAAAGAAGAAGAGAGAGAAAGAAAAAAACAAAGGTTAACATTGGACATATTTAACATTCTGTACAAAACGAGTACATATCAATGCGAAAGAAGAAAGAAAAAATGGTTAATCATTAAAAAAAACTTTGGTAGCATTTTTATTGAGTCTCTGTCTCAAGAAGGGTAATTTCAACAATTTAATGAGTCCTTTTCTCACGTCGATAATAACTCCTTTATCAACTCTCTTCATACACTATTATTGGCGTCCATGAGAGTATTTAGTCGTTTTCCTTAACTACAAACAAAATAGTTGCTTCACATTGCATATATAGTTTTCATTTCGTCACTTGACGCACTTCGTATGAAAATTTCCAAATTTCATGAGATTTAAAAATAGTGAATTTAGTTCCAAACATTGGGACATATTTCTATTATACGATAGTTCAATGAAGCTAGATTTCCGGACCTATCCTAGGTCCTGTATTTACACTACAAAATTATTAATCAAATTTCAGTTCAATTTAAGATCACTAAATTTCATTTCTGGTTTATATCCTGGAGTCAAGAGATTCGAGTCACTGAACTGACGAATGACGAAGAGTTATGTTTCCGGTCGTAGGAGAAGCATTTGGGGCGCACTGTTTCATAGTTTACTGATTTCACTATTGTTTTACAAAATAACTTTAGATACGGATTAGGTTTTTTTTTACGACTGCTACTTGTTCTATTTACATGCAACATTTAACATAGTATTAAACTTTAAGAGTTAATAACATTACTAACAAATCTGTAAGGTGTCATTTATTACAAGTTACGCGGTAATACTTTACAGTCACAAATAGTTGGCCAAATATCGGGTGTCAAAATCTATGGCAACCTAAAATAACCAAGGTAAATACCGAGCCCTTTACACACATATTCGCTCATATTTATATTACTCAATATAATAAATTTTATTCTAATATCAATCTTAGTATTTCGTCGACACTTAAGTTTCTACATAACGTTTTCATATTCAACAAGTAGTCACATTTTCTTGACTCAAAACAAAACAGAAAAAAACCTGACTAACAAAAATTCTTTTCTTTTAATGAGGTTGCAACATTGAAATGTATATATAAACCCGATAATCGATGATAATTCAATTTTACTAAGATCCGCGTATAAAGAAATGGTTGATATTATTTGTTAAGTTGATAGAAGAAGTGGAAATACAACAAATAGAACAGGCACGTACCTTTCAGACTATGTAAACATACATATATAAATGTATATTCAGAGAAAGGAAAAAAAACAAGATTATTTGAAATTAGTACATACACATACACATTAGTACATACACATAATACATACACACCATATAACCAGTCAATAGAAAGAAAACCAGAAATCAGTAATCAATGGGTATAGTTTGTACGATCGATGAATAATGATCAAGCTTCTGGGAATCTGAAATAGTAGTGTACCTTCTCGTCAGTCCCTCCCATGGTGGATTGAGTATCGTGAAAAATGGTCCTGAGTTGTTCTGAAATACCTCCACGAATTGCATCCCTCGATGTCTCAGTTAGTACATACGATCGAAATAAGTGATATGAACATTGTATTTTCATGAGTTTCAGAAAGCGGGGGGGGGGAGATTGAAAAAAAATTTAGAAAACTTTTAGAGAAGGAGTAGAAAAAAGAATGGGTAAAAGAGAGGAGACAGAACACTACAACTACGAAAGATAAGTGGTTGAATTTATGTATACAACATACTATAACCAAATATTTTCCTTTAAGCCAAAAGGGGTTCGGCTTACCAAATAAATAGCCGAAAAACAAATATCATCAACAACGAGACGAGTCTGTGCCCTCAATGGGATTTTCGGAAAGACAAAGGCTTTAGGGAAACCCCACCACTCACCGTATCCGGTCAACACCATTGAAAACCGCGGCCAGGCCGGAAGGTAGGGTAGATTCTTAATTTTGGGAATTTCAAAAAGAAAAAGAAATCATCCGACCTCTCATAAACTAAGAAAGTCCAGAATAGTAATGAAACTAGAGTAATAGCTAAGATATAACTAACTAGTAATTTGCCAAAATAATAAAAAAGTAAAACAAACTGAATTTTGGATCGGTGATGTCAGTGACAAAACCTCACCGATGGCCACCCTGCGCAGACATGCCAAAGTCTGGGACGTCGTTAATTTCCATCATCATCTAATTAAACTAAGAAAAGAAACAAAAATACTTTAGAGGACTAAGGGTCGACGTCCGGGTACGCAATGGACATAAATATTAACTTACTAGCGGTTGATTTAATCGGATAGCCCGATCTGAGCTGTTAGCTATATGAACACTGCCCAGTAAATAAGGTAAGCAACAAAAAAATCTCGGAGAGTCAATGAATGTTAAAGGTACAAATGACCAAACCTGTACTTTTCGATGATCAAAGAATTTAACGGTTATTTTTCTTGATTATCATTTTCGTATACCTTCAAAAGTAATTCCTACATGATGCTACCCTATCTGATGAAAGGCTTAAGATCCGGGCTGTTAGTATGAGGTACTTAAATGCGAAGTAACATTCGATTCCCAACTACACATTACTATCCAATACCAAACTCGGTTGGATGAATGTATTGGTGTAGAAGTCAAAACGCGAGAGATTTTCAGTAAACCATATTCATATTCTCCATACATAATATACACTGGGCCTATCCATTTTAGTACAGGTGTCCTATCATCTCATTTATTTTATATTATAATCGTATTATTATTATATCATTACATTTATTCAATATTTACTAATTTTCCACGCGAAGTAATCTTTTACAGACACCCTACTACATATATTTATACGCAATCCCTATGCATATTACATTATGCACTAATAAATCTATAATTATCACAACCCGTCACGCTTAAACCACTACACGATAACATTCATCGAACCACGGACTGTTTGTTACGAAACACCAAATTATATTTACTTCGCTGTTTAAAAAAAATCATACGTATATTCACTGAAAGTTAAATTGTCAACAATTATTTTATTTCTGATTTGCTGATAAAACTAAAGCAACAATGAAATCTTTCTACAGCAACGGGAAGAGAGAATTTAATATTACATTTTGAAACAAACAGTAACATCATGTGGGGTTTACTTCTATTAAGAAAATAGGCATTCTTGATTTCAGTAAATATTTCGGTTTCTAATCGACATAGCAAGCTGTAATTTTCAGAACAGTGAGATCTCATGCCATTTTATATGAATGTATACTCATATGAACCGCAAACCATGTCCACGGGATGTAATTTAGAAATAAGGAGCCAAAATTAAACAAACTAAATCATTAACTCGTGCAATGACGTAATGTCAACAAACAATTGATTACGGGAAACGGACACGATGGCGCTGTAGTGGAGACATAATTTACCGTGTACTAAAATATATACTTGAACTTATTAATCAGAACTATAATATTTACTCTGGTTTAGTTATTTTTAGTTAAAAAATGGTAATGAGTTAACACATAGTATCTACACTGTCCTAACAGTAAAATCACTCACACAGAAATACTAACTACATACGCCACTATAAATACTTCACATAAATAATACTAACTAAACAAGCACCCTTTATTATATGCATAATAAAGACAAGTACCTGATATATTATTCCTTGTTGGTATATAAAGTTGGCTCTATTGAGCTTTAGGGGTAAAAAATGAGAAGGTTAACCCTAGGTCCAATTCACCTGGCCAATCATTTAAAACATTTTTACTAGAATTTGAAGCCTCGGGGGCACCTTAACAAAATTTATTGAGGGACCTTTCCCCTGAGAGGGGAAAAGGCCCTAATACAAACAATAACTAACCCATCCCCCCGCTAGAAATGGTTCAGTTTGGAAACATGAATAGGGGCCCTTTTAGTTAACTTAAGCTGCCATTCTAAGAGTTAATATTACAAATATGGGACCTACTATACACATGCAATTACTGAATAAAAAAATCACATCTATCAAATACACTAACAAAATACACAAAACAGGTCGTATTGTCCCTAACCCCTAACTGAATTTAAAAGGATCAAAAATCACTCTCCCATTTCGTCTATTTTAGCTTGATTGGATGACGAGCAATATGGCGTCCTGTAAACTGGTTCCTTGTCTTTTACTGAATTATTAACTGTCTTTTTTTAAAAAAAAACAGATTCTTGAGCTCCTAAATAATTATACGTCGTTTATTATATGATTAGATTAACTTTTACCATGGTTCTCCTCGAATTTCCAGCATAGAAGTGGTAATCAATTTTTGCAGGTTGTACTAGCTAAGAATGATAACATTGCGCCTAAAACGACAGGGATAGGAGGATTCCTCCAATCAGGGCGAAATCTTTCAGCCGCGGAAATTACAAAACAAATAGAAATTTGTGAAATCCAGATATAACCGGATCTGAAAGTGACTATGGACGAGTGAGAGGGGGTGAGGGAATGTTTAGGTACCTGGCCAAATTCTACATTGGTCTGTAATTAAGAAAATTTATATCCAATGGCGGAACTATATTTTGGTATGACGTCAGGATAGTAAACCTTGTAACTATTCAACTTGTATATGCGAAAATGAGATTTACAATTAATCAAGATATAAATAAATATGTTATTCAGAGAAAATATGATTCCTAATGAGACCTTTTGATTCATTACATTAATTTGAAGTAAACAGGATAAATAAATCGTGTAATTAAACCGAAATCGAATAAAACAAATTCACTAGATACAGGGTGAGGAAGAAAAGTTGCCATTACTCTCAACTGTAATGGTACATTACAGAGAGTTACATCATTGTCTACAAGTATTTTTCGTATAGATCACATTTGATTTTACGTCCTAATAACTTATATAAAACAGTCTGAATCCATGAAATGATTGGGGTTGGACTGATCGTTAATGTTTTATAGTTGGGAGTCCGGACATGCAAATCCGCGTAACATGGGTATTTACTTGTTTGAAATATGATACAGAATAGATTTCCCACTTACTGGCTCCATTGCAGTTAGCTCAATTTTGTACGGTTCACATTGAATAGGTTCTGCATATTCGCAAAATAAACTTTTATAATTAATCAATAATACAGGCCTGCAAAATTGACATTTCTGAAAAATACAAGAAAAGTTTTCGCTGAGTTGAATGTGATTTGGTATGTTGATTTCGAAAATGACCTCCATTTCATTCAATCACGTCAGGATTTTTGTAAAATCGGTATCGATATTTTTGCTGCAATCCTATTTGAAAGGAACTGCCTCAAACAATGCTGCATGTACCTGTACTATCTGGCAACAGCGGTTTTTATTCTTTTAAATCTAGGTAAAAACGATTCTTGTTGAAATAGATTGATTTGTCAGCAATCAATTTATTATTATAGATTTAAATGGATGAAAGCAGCTGTTGCCAAATCACACGAGCTGCCTCTGGTCCAGAGGAAAACAAAAAGTTCCCTTGAGTTTAAACTTGAAACACCAAATTATGTTGCAGTTTCTAAAAGAAAATCACCAATCACAAAGTGACCAACTATTTTACTGTAGGTGATATCAGATTTGCTCATCAATCCGGGACATCAGAACAATAGACCTGGTTTTCTTCTTCCTCAAAATACTTAACAAATTCCTTTTCTCGATATCTGTAGCAAGAACACGAGGTTCCTTTGGCCATTAACTTTTTTCTTTCAATCTGAGCCCAACTATTCAGTTGTCTCTTTCGAAAGGCCCGGATCTCTAGTGAGATGATTAAATTCAACCTGAGACAAGGGTTTAGGTAAATCGCCTCCAGGGGGCTTATATTGGGTATCGGAGCCTTGAACGTCTGGATGTTCAGAGTCTGAAGACTCTGAAGACATGACTAGCAATTCAGTTGGAGGCAAAGGTACTGATACAACAGGTCCATGAGAAACAGGGCCTATAGCTGATGGGATGTTCTCTGGATAAATGATTAGTTTTTCATTTTGGCTGTTGTATCCACGGACATTGCAGAAACAAAAGTAACGATCATACTGTTGGTTTTGCGGCTTCCTCCATATTATTAGAATTCCGAATCAGAAAGCAGTCTTCTTTCTTTTGAGCCATAAGCGTAGATCATGGAGATACAAAAGTTTATGAGAAGCCCACGATTTGTCCTGGTCCCTGAATTACATGCCAAAATACGCAAGATACAATTATCTTACGTAGGTTGAAATATTTCTCATGTGACTTTTAATAACACTATATTCGCCGCATATGCACAAAAGTCATCTTCCAAATTTTCACAACGTCTCGAACTCGAAGTCATGTTTCACGAAACGTGCGGGGAGAAGCAACCGTTACAATTGTTTCTATGATGAAGTTTCCACTTGTAACTGTATCATCGCACGCAGGACACTACACATGAAAGAAATATTGATACGGACTTAAACCTTTCCACGTCCTTTGACAATTACACGATCCTCTGGGTTAAAGAAAAATAAACTGAGTTCTCATGAAGACAATTCTTTTATATCTTTTCTGATGACTCCACAACAGTCGGGCAAATTCAGTCTTCCGAAAGATGAAGCCAGATAAAGCTCGAACAAATGGAAGGTGACTGCTGCACGCTTCACGAGCATTCCTGCAAGGTCAGTGAAGAAAGCCAGCATCTGAGATCAGGATTCGCGCGACGCTATTAGTAGCGAGAGGTAGCGACGGAGAGATGTCACAGAGGGGTATTCTATATGTTTCACCATGGTATAATGATGGTCAGGCAGGGAGGAAAGACACTCAAAGTCGACAAACGCGTTTTACGGTAAATGTTCATATAAATCCACGCAGAGTTAATTTTTTCAAGAAAATCTCATGTCCTAAACATTTTTCATTATTTTGTTTTAAAACAGCACCAAAAACTACATTAACTTCAGCTATCTCTTCCCTTGTATTTTTTCACCGCAGGCCTATGTAATTGTAATAGTTTAGTCTTTATCTTATGGTCTAAATGAATGCGTTCTTGAATATAATTCTTCAGTTCGTTTTCAGAGATTTTACCATAATCTTTAATTTTGGGTGATAACAGATTCTGTTCATGTGAAGGTTTACTGTATTCATTTCCTTAAGGCAACATCTTCTGGGCATATAAAGTTTCACGGTATTTATGCTCTAACTATACTAATAATAATTTTGGATAAGAGATTTCTAACACTACTGTTTCTAATTTTTCAGTTTTCAACACTGTATATTTTTACTATCTAGAATCACATTAAATTGAATGACGAAAGGTAAGGCTAATAGCAAATCTGCTTTTATGTACTTCAATACGAAAACAGTAACATTGATTAAATTTCTAGACATTGGTTTGAACTTAGCTGACGGAAAATAATTTTTTTAATGTTAACCATATATTGTAGTTTAAAAGGTTTAATTCCGCTCCATTATACAAGATACAATTCAAATGCATTCCTCCAACTTCACAATTAACTGTTCGTGATGGGAAGACTTCGACATTTACTCTCATTTTCCTCTTTGTCATTTAGTACAAAACAAATGATAAACTTTAATGACTCAGATTCAGAATTTAAATATTATTTCTCCAAATTATTTTCTTCTTGTGGGGAGGGAATTTCCAGTAAGGAGACGCCATCCCCACTAAGGGGGACTGCTCACTGTTTTCCGACCTTACTTTAGTTCTAGCCGAAAAGCAACTTGAACTACGTGAATTAACTCCTACTGCCCGATACGGAGGATTCAAAGCGGAGATCACTGTTATAGTTACAGGAACTGGCAATGAAGGATTAAATATAGTTATTGTAGGATAAGTCCGAGATATTTGGATGTAAGTATTGTGGAGAAATTGTACTATCATTTGCCTGCGACACTGGGGAGCATACAAAACTACCAAATAACATTTCTATAAACTACAAAAGCAAAACTAAGAACAAGAACCAACAAAAATTCCACTTCCTTATTAAATTCTGCGAGGAGTTAATTAAGGAGGTAAAACTCTTGCTTGCTGAATTCGGCGCAGTGCCTCTAGTCATTTCCAGCTCAATTGTATTCCAATTACCCAGACTAGAGCAAATATCCTCCAACCAATCAAAGATCTTTAAATTAATTACTCTATAGTTACTTCGTAAAAATTGTTTACCACACGGTAAAGAATTAATACCGAAATTCACTCTCATTTGCTTCCTTCAGTTGGTTGCACTGATCAATAACCTCACTTAAAATCAATTTACAGTTTTCCTTAATAGCGTTTACGTCCACTCGTAACTTATAAAAACTACTTGCTAAAAGACCTATTTTAGTTTCCATATTCTCCGGGATTGACACAATATTTTCATTCAGTTACTTTTCTATATCCAATAAGTCTTCTTTCACTTTACTTAAAATTTCTCTGACAATATTTACAATTTCAGCACATTTAGACTTTATATCATGTAAAGTCTCAGTTAATTGTGGCTTAACTGGTTGAATTTCTGACTTTACTGCTAATAACTCATGTCTGTCTAAGTTCAAAATAGAAGACTTCATAGAGTTAGTATCGGATTTCACATCAGGCTTTACAGAAGTAATGTCCTCTTTTACAGAATTAATATGTTTTACGAACTAATATTCTAATTCACAGAATTGATATCCTGTGATAACGTCTGTTAAAACACTACCATTAAATTCTTAAGACTTTCGAGGAGTGGGTCTCCTCGTATTTCAATTTCAGATAGAGATTTTCGATGACCAAATTTTTCAATTTTAAAACTCCTCGTAACATTAGTTTTACCTTGTTCTAACAAATAGAAATTTCGTGTATTGCAGGATCTGTTTCACTTTCTTGAGCACTGTCATTCGAACTTAAGATTATTTCAGTTCCTGTTACGCATGTGTGACGCACCCAATTACCATCACTTCGTTTCATTGATTCGAGTTCCAGTTTCGACATTTTTATACAAGTCACGTGATAGAATAATCCGCATTTATCGCAAACAACAGATTCACAACAGTCTGAAATTTCTTTAAGATTGCAACACATATGAACCTTCCGTTCAATACTACTAACACTAAAATTAACCTACATTATTATTTCATAAAAATATTCGTCCTTCAGACACATTCAGGCAAGCTGATAAAGGAACAAGGTTAAATAAACTATGGAAACCATCGACCTCATTTACTTGCTCAATACTCCTAAATAAGCTTCCTTGTCAGAAGTGTATACCCTCACATTAAATTTTTTCCTTATTCAATAACAGGGTTGGCTGGTATAAACCAAGATGGTTTAAACCATGGCTTAAACCTTGGTTTAAACCAGCTGTTTTTTAAAACACCAACTAATTTAAACCAAACCGAAGAAAGAAAGAAAGAAAGAAAGAAAGAACGATAAATGCTTTAAATTGTGTGAACTGCATGGTGACGATTCCACATATAAAACCATCTGCATTAGTTTTATCTTCTTTCACCATTTAATCAAGACGTCCTTATGTTCAATTTTCTGTCGAACTACAACCCTTTGTCAAGTGTAAACCAATAGCGGTTCGGATGTCACTTTAAGCGAAAGTCTTCTCCTTGAAAACCGGAGTATTACATAAGGGTGTTAAGCTTAAACATACGAAACGAAACCAAATTCTACATTTTGGCTTGCCTGAATGCCTATGTTTTTTGTAAAGAAGCCGAAGATGCTTAAATATATTGATAGAAATAGGCACAATCTATCGACTGCCCACGTAACTTCCAAAATTAACTTGGATTGATTGTAATACGTTGACCGTAAAATTTTACATGAAAAGCAGTAAACTGATTTTCTCGGTGGCTAATGAAGGAGCTCCCACATTTAAGACTAGAACTACCAGGAAAATAATTATACAAGAACTACCAAAGGGGTCATTTTGACCCCTTGTGTCTTAGAGGTTTTTAGGATGAAGTTTAGCGTTCGTTTGGCAACCAAGACTTGATGTGACTTGATATAAAATAAATATGCGTTAGAATCCACACTAGCTTTAACCAGGTATCAAACCATGGTCTCCTACGACCAAAATGTTGGACAATATGTGAATAAATGTACACTTGAAATCTTTTTAAATATAAACTCAGGGACATTTCGTATACCAATAGGTTACATATTTATTTACAAATATAAGACGTGAGGATATAAACGAGTACAAGTTTCAAGAGTAAATCAAAAGTTTGATAATACTATTATACTGAAGCATATAGGTATAATTTCAATGCACTGAGTCCGCTACATGTCCCCAATTGGCACTTATTTATCTTTCTGGTAGAAGTTGTTGATGCTGCTGGCAAATCTTCCAAAACACGCTTTTGTCTCATTTTCTCAGAATGCTACTTTGACAACTTAAAAAGACCGAACTTCTCCATTTTTTGTCTACTAATATGCCTATTTTGTAATACACTTGTATAAGATATGAGATTTTATGGCGGCCAAACCAAATAGGTTATAAAACAGCTTTGCCGACCATTTATTTCTAACAGCATTTACAGGATATTTACTATCCATCTGGTCTACAATGTTTACACCAATTTTCTGCTCATTGTAAAACAAAACTTTCAGTTTTCTTATTTTCTTGACCATTCATTACATTATTAGTTCTCTTTTGTTTTTCTGGCAATGATATGTGGTGAGTGTGATATCATCAACGGTTTTGAGTAGTCAGGATATACAAATCTTTATTATGGAAACGAACGGAAGCTGAAACTTCTCTCCTGTTGCTTCGGATAGTACCAAGCAAATTTGTTCCGTTAATTTTTAGTTCCCTTGCAAGATGTAGAGACGTAAAAATGTTGTCTCAAGTTACATACAATCCCGATTTTCAAATGATGTAAAACTACATGTTCAGCAAGAGAGATGTTCGTTGGTCTCTTTTCATCTTTTCCAAGATATGGAAAACTATTTACTATACATTTGTTCTTCACTTCAACAAGCATCCAAAATATGTCGAAATATTTATCCGGCTTGCTACCCATGAACTGAACAATGGACCGCGAGATTTCATTGGAAAGAGCCGCTCACCAATAGTGCAATGAGTATGGGGATTGTAGCACCTTAGGGAATTTCCAATCAACTGATACCAGATAGCAGAAAATAAGCAAAACCTGTTAGTTTTACGTCTTTCACCCCGCTTAGATTTGAGATAAACCTTATAAATCCTATTATTTCTTCAAGCCTGTTTCTAGCATGACATTCCGAAAGAAGCTGCAGCCCAAGCTTTCCAGACCAGAAACACTTTACACGTTGCAGAGACAATCAGTCTGAATGCACTTACACAAGCATAATCCATGTTACGAGTAACGAGTGATGTGTGTTCTGGTTTGATACGAACTATATTATATTTTTGTAATCTTCCGCATGTCTTGTTGTTTACAGAATTATCTTGCTCAGATTCTTCACTTGAATCATTATTACTAGAATTAGAATCAATATATTTGATTTCTTTATCATAACTACTTGAAAAATTCTTATTTTTCAAGGTCTCCAACATCTTCCTTTTCAATCCAGCTGTTACTGTCCTCATCACCACAAGCACTGTCGTCAATATCCTGTAACTGAATTAGAAATTCTGCTGCTGCATGTCGCTTACTACCTGAAGACTCCATCATTCGCAAGGAGTGAAACACGTTCTTCAAAACAATCACCACAAATCAATTGTTGTTCACAATTTTTTCGGGGCATCAATAACAAAGAAGGCAATACACAAGAATCAAAAGGGCATTTTTATTCAAGGTAAAATAAATAGGAAGTGAACTTTGTGGTGGACAAACACCGTCTACGTGGGTTTTCTCGAGGTTCACACGTTTCCTCACACTTTGATCATTGCACCATTCCATTAATTTCTCATCATCACCGTCTCTTTTAGCCTAGCCGGCATAAACTTGGGACGTAGTAAACTAGCCGGCGTAAACTCAGATTTCATTTCCATTTTCAGGGGAAATAGGTAGGTGTCAAAATGACCCCGGTGGTAGTTCTAGGTAAATCGCCATTTTTAAAGAAAACCAAAAATAATTGAAATATGGTATTTAGAATATAATCACACTGGTTAGAGAGAAGAAAAGTGGTGACATATGTTTTGCATATTTTAATTAATGTTCAAATTATAATATGGTGAATGACGGTGAGGGGTCAAAATGACCAATTTGGTAGTTCGTGTGTTAAGAAATTTACTGACCGGACTAGCCAAGTTTATAATGGAACAGTCTCGATTTCCGAATAAGAGAATATACTATTAGTGTTGGAGTGAAATAGGAGGAACTACCATTCTGCTGTTTCAAGTCCAAATTGAGCAGAATATCTACCGGATGTTAGCAGACAAACAGTTTGGGTTCCGCTTTAAGCTTATGTGTATCTTTCCAACATAACCGCGTTGTTGCATAATAACACCAAGACGAAAGACCTCTTATTTCTGTTTATATGTAATACAAATACGTAGAACAAATTATTTAAATAAAAAACTGGTTTAAATAAAAAAAAGATTTAAACCAAAAAAAAGTTTTTGCTTCTTCAAAAAAAGTATTTTAGAAATCCTGCTCAATAATCTATTTAATTGATTATATAAATCGTAAAGAGTAAGTTCGGCACTTTGTTAAATAATATATAACGTCTCGTGAATACCTCCAACGGGGAGAAACTTCAAAATTTGAAATGGAAAATGGTATAAATGTTGGAATCGTTCGAAAGGACATTTAAAGTCATGCAACTTTTAGAGGACAAACTTTGTCATATTTTCCATTTGGCTGCTAGAAGCGTTGTTTCAGAATTGCATCTGACTACCCGTAGCAGGCCTTTATCTCAGCTAATAATGCACATTAACAACCTCACGTCGTGCCTTAATAGCATGGGGATGACGTTATTAAGACGATCGGAGATTGCTACTACTCATTGTCTTAAATGAGTAGGTCGAAGTGAATTGAGAGGAAAAGATTACACATGTGAGCTTCGTTCAAAAGAATGTATTATTTCCAATAATATGTAGATGTTAGTGTGTATGTTTATGTATGAGTGTAGAATAACAAGTCAGATCACATATCATCAACCTCTTGAAATTCTGTCACGATCAACACGCATAGCTGAGATACACATACCTCTAGTTATGATGAGTGTCTGGACAGGATAAATTATACTCCTCAATACTGGATCGCTCTGTTTGGATGGTTGGACGGTGGTAGTATCCGACTAGATGCCAACCACAACTCCACGACTATAGTTGTTGTCTCTGAAGAATAGATCACCCTTGATCTATTTGAAGTGGAATGGATAGCAGCTTACAGCTTAGCTGCTAATAGCTCCCAAAGTGTTTCTCCTCCCTCTGAACCACTTCTCAACTGATCTGATCTCCTTCTGCCCTACTTCTGATCCCATTCCTCTCAAACGAGAGGTTTTTGTTCGTGATTCCAGACACACTGGAATTCGCTTCGTTGATCCTTTTTGTTTATCTCAGCTATTGGTGAAACATTGGATTCAACCCGTATTACATCGTGACCAAATTCCCAGACCAACAATCTCTGCAAATCTGACAGTTATGCTACAGTCAAAGTGTGTCAATGTTACATACATCATTTCACATTGATGAGTTTACATATTTCGTACACAATGTTACAAATCACAACAAACACATAAACTGACGACTTAGCGTCTAGGCATAGCTTCAGTAACAACATTCAACACATTTAACAACCATTGACGTAAATAAACAAACAACTACACGTGTTTGTAAGACATGACAACATTTCATTATTATTACAATTTAATATCTTTAATTTGAATAAATATTAATTTCCATCACCAAAAATAATAATAAAATCGTATATCGCTACAACATACAGCCATCAAAAACACAATTAAACTACCAAATCGTATGTGTAGAATGCAATACAAATAGTAGCGACAGCAGTAGCGTATCGTGAATATCTCCAATGGCAGCAACTTCAAAATTTGAAATGGAAACATGGCTTGGTTGTACCTCCATTGAAACAAGCGCAAAATGGGAGAAACGTTGAGAGGAAACACCTTGGCATATTTCTTCCTCTGTGGCAGCAACACGATCGTTTTTCGAGGTCAAAGTTAGGTGACGCGAGGGTCTCTGCATGCGGAACCAAAGGAAAGAGTTAATACTGGGCTGAAGCGAACGGGAGGTACAATTATACATACGCGGAATCACACCGTGTAAGTTGTGACAACAATGGCGTAAGCAAGAGACCACGATGGGGGGAGGGTACATACTGTAACAGTAAGCAGAGGTACATTTACTACTGTTGAATTAAGCTCTAAATAGGGAACCAATGACATACTCAATATTTGAAGAGAGTGGTTTCCGTATTGCTGCGACAGAATCACAGGGGATGGGTGGAAATATGATGAGGGACAATGTACAGTGCTTTAAAAACGGAAGAAGAAACTATTCGTTGCAACGAAGAAAGATGAACCTAATGTTCTGTTGCCAAAGAATGGAGACAGAAAGCTGAGGCGTTGCAATCAAGCCATTGGAAAGATGAGTAAGGAGCTAAAGAATCAGCTTACCTTCTGCGGAGTGCTGTCAACGCAACTGGCTTTCACAAGTGTTCAAAGTGATGTCCAAGAACAGGAATACAGTGAATTATTCGTTGTACGTAATTGTGAGCAACAGCTTGCAACTCGGTCACGTTGATGGTCCGGAATGCGGTTGTTAATGGATCTTGCATGTTGCGAATTCTAATGGTCAGTTGACATACACAAAATCCTTAATTCGACCCCAGAAAAAAAGTCCATACAAGTAAGGGTCGGGTTATTCGGTCGGGTTGTCGGGTCAGGTCAATCGGGTCAGCTCGGGTCGGGTTGTTGGGTCGAGTCAATCGGGTCAGCACGGGTCGGGTCACTCGGGTCGGGTTATCGGGTAGGGTCAGCTCGGGTCTTGTTGTCGGGTTGGTTCAGTCGGGTCAGTTCACTTTGGTGAACTGAGTTTAGGTTGAGCTTAAACTCGGCTGGAGTCGAAAACAGCTGTTTTTCACTAGCTGCCTAATTAAAAATAGCAATTTTCAATTGATTTTATAGAAATCATAAATCTATTTTGAACATTTGCAGCTAGTGCTTTTATGGTAAATGCTTATTTTTGTAATTGTGTGTACTTTAATTTTTAAGCATTCAGCTTCATTCAGCATTTCAGTATTGTGGAAGATTGATTTCACCAATTGACTGTAATATCTACGCCAATATGGAGTAAAGATTTAGAACAGAACTAGAAGTTGTTTAAGCAACGCCAAAAGAAATATTGGATATGGACGACCAAGCCCAAGCAGTACTGCGGTGGCTCAGTGGTAGAGAATTCATCTCTGGTGCATGGTGTCCATGGTTCGATCCCAGCTTGTGCTAAGTAGGATTTGTGATGGAGAAACGCCGTGTAGTGGGTTTTCTCGGGGTTCTCCTGTTTCCTCCCACTTTCTTAATTCCACCATCTCATTCATTTCTCATGGTCACCATATCCCTTAGCCTCGGTGCAGAATCCAGGGATCTTAAACTGAATATTTCATTTTATTTCACCAAGCCAAAGGAACGCGATACAAGAACAAGATAAAGATTGGATATGCAAGACGAATTGCATAGTAATCAAGCTCTTGGCCTTGTTTTGGTTATCAATAAGTAGCGATTAGCGTATTTTCTTGCTTTCCGTATAGTATGAAAGACCATAATCAAAATCACACTTGGTCTTCATTTGTACCGATGAGCCGAGCATTCTTGGCTCTTGTATAGCATGAAAGACCACCAAGACTACTAAATGCAGGACCAAGACTTGACTCCAAGACAAAGAATAAGACGCAGTATTGATGACCAAGACCCAGGGAGCGAAGTGTTTGAATTTCATTTGTTGGGCTGAAAGTGATGAAATAAACTTAGTACTTTATAATTAAATATCATACTGCATTTTTAAATTATAAATTACAAAATTCATATTATGTTTCTATTTACGGGCAACTATATATACTGTAAAATACGTTTTAATTACCGAGAAAGAAAAATCAAAGTGGCACGGGTCCCGGAATCATAAGAACCTATTTTGCAATGAAAGTTGAAGGGTTGGAAAAACAACCACAGGTGTTCTCCTCTTTCCTCAACCCTTATCATTGTAGTTAAACGATTTCCTTTTGTGTCCGCCAAGATACTCTTGCTACTGCCTTCCGAGAAGACCCCCTGCCGTCCGAGCGGGTGAGAATACTGACCTTGAATAAAAATTTCGTCACATAGAACTAAAGCAAGAAAAAGAATAAATTTCTCCCACGTCGTACATTGGTATCAGTTATAAAAAGAAATAACCAAACCTCAAAAGTGCCAAATATTCATCAACATGCATATACAAATCCCCCGCTTGATCTAGCTAGTAGCTAACGTGTAAGACGTCGGTACACGTGGTCCAGGTTTAATTCCCAATGGGAGTGCATATTGGCGTTCACCCAGTGTCGTGACCATAGTGCTCTCAAACGGATCGGGTTGACCATATCCCACCCGTGACCCGACCCGACCCGACTCGGATCGGGTCAGCTCGTGTCGGGTTACGGGTCGGGTCGGGTTATCGGGTGAGACTACTCGGGTCGGGTTGTCGGGTCGAGTGAGTCGTTTCAGCTCGGGTCGGGTTGTCGGGTCGGGTCAATCGGATCAGCTCGGGTCGGGTTGTCGGATCGGGTCAACCGGGTCAGCTCGGGTCGGGTTGTCGGGTCAGGTCAATCAGGTCGGATCACGGTTCGGGTCAGTCGGGTCGGGTCGGGTCGGTCTTCAACTCGACCCGACCCGACCTGTTGAGAGCACTAATATATATATATATATATAAAGTCAGTAAATAAAATAAATAGTCATGTTCCGTCACCATGAAAATGAACAGTTCTCAGTTGTGTTACCAATTTTTAAAATATGAGATAAAAATGGTATACTTATGTTTCAATAATGGTACAGGCTGAATTGAACAAGATTAATAATTTCAATTGTATTGATTCGATCGTAAAAAAATGTAAATGCAACGGTTTTTGTTATTTCAAAAGTGTTAGAATTAATTCAGGAAGTTGCAGTAGCGCCATTCTGAAGAGATTTCAATTTGTACTGTTTACATCTGAAAGAGAAATTTCATTTCTTCGGATATACATTATTATATATTCAAAATGTAAGTCAATATATTTATTTGTAATATAAATGAATAAATTGCTTTCCACCAGAAACAATTTTATTAAAATATTTTTAAGGACAACTATCAAATAACAAACAGAATAACTTTTACAGAAGACGATGTAATATGCCGATGCAGATATAGTAATTCAATTGATGACTCATATACATATATAGCGTACGCGCCTTTGGCGTGGGAGACCCGGGTTCAATTCCCGGCGGGAGCTCATGTGGTTCGGATTCCACGTTAATCAGTAGCTCCACGTCTCATATAGCCTCGCTGCTGAAAGGGACGCTAAACTAAAATCAACAACAATCATATACATATATAACATCCACTGGAGATATATTAACAATCAATAACACTGTTTTACAAGGATGTTATTTCTGAAATGAAATTTTGTACTATGAAAGGAATGTGACATGGAAGTTCAAATGAGACATCCGATTTGATCCGTCAGGGATAGTTTACGAGTAATTCAAGCATTCATGTACTACGTATATTCATATACATGCCAAACAAAGTATGTGGTGACAAATGGGAATTGAGAAAGTAAAACCTTGTAACATTGACAGCTTTCATTTCTCAGAGTTTATCAAAACTTGCCCGACAGTGTTTTGTTGTTGCAATGTGATGTTGGGAGTAGTCTGTGAGTTAAACTGAGCGTGTGAATCTGGTATTTAATCGGGCGTTAATACTACATACTTTATGTAAACTGAATGCTGTGGATTCGTTTTGTTTGTGTTTAAGTGAAGTAAAAAAAAAATGCCTCGCACTCATGGTTGTAAGTACGCAGCTAACAACTTCTGTTATGTTTGTGGCGAATTCACCTTCGTGAGGAACGGGAAGAAAATCACACCCATCATCAAGAGAGCATATAAGCAGTACTTTGACGTCGGAGTTGGTGATTTTGATAAGAAGTTGTCACCTAATATGTGTTGTGCTATATGTTATTGTAAATTAATTAAGTGGTGGCAAGGAAAAAATCTTTCATTATTTGCTGTACAGATGGTTTGGAGGGAACCAAGGGACCATGTGACAGACTGTTATTTCTGCTTAACCAAAATTCAGGGATTCACGAATAGCAAATCAAAGAAATATATTTTTTATCCGGATCTGGACGATCGGATCCGGTCTGGTCAGTAAGACGACCTGTGGCACATTCTGAAGCTTTACCAGTTCCATCAAGGCCCACAGATATAGAAGAGATGAGTGATAGTGAAGAAAGGAGCATTACAGAACTTACATCTTTTCCGGAAAGAAAAAGGGATCTCCCGTATCAAAGCACGAGTACGCCCACGAAACGTGTATTACAGCAGGATGATTTAAATGATTTAGTGCGAGACTTAGGACTCAGTAAACAGAAAGCAGAATTGTTAGACTTGAGGTTACAGGAATATAACCTTCTTCACGAAACAACCAACATAACCTTCAGGAACAGAGAAAATGCTTTTGTGTCTTATTTTGCCAGTGATAGTTCCGTGACATTGGATTAATGATAGCCTTGCACATAACATACGAACCTGGTGAATGGAGATTATTTTTGGATGCTTCGAAGAATAGCTTAAAAGGTGTATTGCTGCATATCGGGAATAAACTGCCTTCAATCCCAGCTACATATGCCACTTTTACAAAAGAGAGTTATGAAATTTTCAGAAAGATATTGACCTTAATTAAGTACAGTGAACATAATTGGAAGTTGTGTTGTGACTTTAAGGTAATAGAATTATTATTAGGGATGAAACGAGGTTACACGAAGTATGCATAATTTTTGTGTGAATGCGATAGTCGGGAAAGAGCTTCCCACTATGTGAAAAAGGAGTGGCCTAAACGTAATAGAACAGGTGGTGAAAAGAATGTGGAACGGGACAGTCTTGTAGATCCTAGAAATGTTCTTGGCCCACCCCTACATATAAAACTTGGACTTCTTAAACAGCTTGTGAAGGCAATGGATCCCAATAGGCCAGTTTTTGCATATCTTGCTGAAAAAGTTCCTTCACTGTCAGCTGCAGAAATAAGAGAGAGCGTTTTGTAGGTCCGCAGATACGAGAACTGCAAAAAAAAATAGAAGTTTTGAGGCATGTCTCACAGAGAAAGAAAATTGCGCATGGATGAGTTTTACGAAAGTAATACAAAACTTCCTTGGGAGAAGACAGAACCCTAAATACAAGGAGATGGTGGATGAAATGCTTTCAGCTTATCAGGATTTAGGGTGCAAAATGTCCTTGAAGGTGCATATCATGGACTCACATCTGGATTACTTCCCCAGTAATTATTGTGACATACCCGATGAACACAGAGAAAGATTTCATAAAGATATATCCACAATTGAAAAACGTTATGAAGGGAAGTGGATGCCCACCATGCTGGCTGACTATTGCTGGTGTATCATTAGAGACAAGAGAGACACTCAGTGCAAAAGAAAAAAGTAAACCATTATGTACGGTTGACAACTGTTTCGCATTCCTACAATTGTATGTAATATATATTGTCAACAATATATAGTAATGCTTTACAAACAAAAACATTACATGCTGATTACTCCAAAACTATCACTGATGCAGAAAAACTAAAATCACATTTGAATTCAGGAGTGAAAATCCTTTCAGAATTACTACTTTGTTATCATAAATAGATTTTTTTTTAGAACAGGGTAATTCACTATATGAAATGTTCGACTGTATATCAAAATGCTTACTAAAATTTATCATTACAATTTAAGCAAGTGCTTGTTTCTTTATTTAATAACTTATAGTCAATAAGAGTTCAGTCTGGATTTTTTAAATCAATGCTTGGTAACTATATTATTATTATTATTATTATTATTATTATTATTATTATTAGTAGTAGTAGTAGTAGTAGTACTAGTAGTAGAAGTAGTAGTAGTAGTAGTACTCTGCAATCGTAGATGTTCCATATAGTCAACAATCACATTAATATATTTAACAATAAATTTGAGATGCAGACTATAATCATTCAAAAACGTTTTCTTAAGGAGGCATACATCACAAGCTAGAACAACCATGACCAGCAGTGAGCTGATCATTGGGATGAAAATTATAGCAAGAGAACTGAATTGCTAGTAGCAGTAAAATCAAGAAGAGGATTGCAGGCTGATATCATGTCAACAGGTATTTAAATTTTTCATACTGTGTGGAATAGCAATTCGAATTCCATTGAAGAAAGAACTTATTCAACAAGTGTAGAGAATAAGAAGCGAAGTGCTGCGCTTTTCTTTTTAACGGTCTTCAACGAGAGTAAAATTATCGAGCTTCTCCTCCACCATACGGTTACATGAGAGACTTGTCATCACTAGAGAGTCTGTGTGATGAATGTTCTATTTCTTGGCCCCAGGTGGGCCAGAAGACTGGGTACGTCGTGATTTCTCTTTATGGTTAGAAGCATCATCTCTTGACAAGATGGAGGCAGTCTTTGAATACTCAGACTGAGCCTGAAGCTGCTTTTTGAATTACTTCTTGACAATTGTTTAGTAGGAGTCGAGTTATTCTACTGCCTCAAAACTGGCCTTTCAACGAACGTGAAGTAGAGACGGCAGTCGGTCTGGAGCCAGCAACCGGAGCGGTTGGCGGCTGCGAGACAGAAATTTGCTTAGCGTGGAGAGAAAGCATCATCCTGGGCAAGAGTAGTTTGCGAGACTGAAGAAGATGGGTTTAGAGTGCGATGTAGGTGATTTGCCCGACTTAGCAGTAGCACGGGACTCCTTTGAAGAGGCGAGCAAACTGGAAACATCAAGATCAGTTTGGTTTAAAAATTCAACATTTTGTTATCTTGAAGTTGGCTGCAAAAGTGAAGAGAAGCTGGTGCCAAAGGAAACCTTCGGTTAAAGTCGGCGTTTGGCTTCAATAGCTGAAACCTTCTAAAGGATGGATAAGCACCTTGACAATTAATATACATTAGCTGAACTTGGATATTTACACAGCGCACAGTTCTAACATGAGTGTGAATCTCCTCCTCACTTTTCACTATATCTTGAAAGTCCCTTTACGAACACAAGTGAAGGTCAGGCAGGCTCTCAAGGGAGTGAATTGCTATAGACAAACATATAAATGTAGTATTTTAAGATATAGAATGTTGGGGGAAGTTTGTCGCAAACTTGGATAGGTAATAGATGATAAAACGTGCAAATATGTTTTTCTTATAATTGCATCTCCGAGTACGCCTCATTGTGAGTCAACAAGCCTTCGAAGTTGTCAGCTTGTAATAGGTTTTGTTATTTAGATTAAAGCAAAGCGCCAGAAATGTCCATAACCCGCTATACGTAGCTGTTCTACTGGCTGCCTTTCACAATGGTACCAACCTAGTTGCAATATTAAACTAATAAGGCCAAAACGACGCCTAAAATATGGAATAGAAAATAAACCCAGTTTTTTGAAAATTTGGTTGAAAAGTTCCAAATCTACAGAAAATTTGGAATCAGCCAGCAAAAACGGCTAGCACTTGCCGTTTTCGAGATCTCATTGTCGAAAGGATTGACCACAAACATATAATTACTTCTAGCATTTTAATATATAGATAGTTGGTGCCGTGCATGGGGCCTGACCATGAGCCAATGTACAATAGTTTCATAGATGGCTGAAGTATTACACGATTAAATCGAATGGCCAAAATGTTGAAGGTAAAGCATCATAAAGGCAATAAATATGAGATCGTATCTTTAAACAATAGTAAGCAATCTTCAAGTGGGTAGAAAGGGTAGGCATACCAAATGTAAGGATGCAAGAGTCGCTAGACTCCGAAGTACCACTCTTTTTCGGTGGAAATTCGATGTACAGCAATAACATAACTGTCCTTCAGTTCTTCGAATATTTCCACCTTTGGTGAATCTTTCAGGTCGAAACAGCTTATAACACCCTTATTTGTATTTAGTTGACAATGAATCTCTAGAATAGGGACAAGCCCTAACTAGGAATAAGCTAACTGGAGGCTTGACCGAGACAGTTTGAATTAACAAGGTACTATTTCTTAATTTACGTACATGCAAAGGTGGAAAGGTACCCGTTGCAATATAATGTAATTGGCGATACACAATACATGGCGACAGTTTACTGAGGGATCCAGCAGTGTCAGTTGACTTATCTTTCATAATTAAGTATCCTGTTTGGAAACCAAGTTGTTCCTCTGTTTGCAGATAGTGCTACTATTAGTAATTGGTGTATGATGAAACTTCAGAATTTATGAACTCACAAAATCCTCTCTTCTTCCACGTCTCCGTTCGTGGCGACCAACGAGGCTAGTAGGTCCTACCTGCGTGACCCTTGTGAGTAAGTTGAAACGTGATTCCAGTTAAACGAAGGAGTAGGCAGTGCCACTTGCACCGTCAACTGACGGGTACTGCTGAGAGTTCCCACGTAACCCCGTGAAAGCGCAAGGATCAATGGCTCTTTGGAGGTTCCCCCACCGCAGACTCTCTTTCAGGACACCATTCCATCAGGTTATGCTGAGTGCGCATGTGCTTCACTATTCCGTCCCATGGCCCAGGTCCATACGTCGTCCAAACTAAAAATCCAGTATGCACAAACAGTCCATAGCGAAGATGGCATGCAGACAGCAATCCACATCCGAGACTTACCATGAAACAATGCTCAATCGCAGGTTTTAAATACCGAGATCTGCCCGACACAACCACAAACCTGGAAAACCAGAGGGTTACAGCAGTTCTCGACGCCGCATTGGAGGTTTTTGACCTATTATATGATCTTTGATGGGAGTTCAGTATTAATGCTGATGTAGATGAATATAGGTATCAATTATCCTTTATAAGACATGCGAGGGATATTAGGACCACCCCTTAAATTTGAGACTTGTCAAAAATAAATGAAATTTGATAAATGTTTTCCGGGACAAGGATACATATAACTCTGTGTATTTGAGTGGTCTTGCTAGTCCTTCTATTGGTAAAACGAAATTGCAAAACATTAGTATTGCTATGTGTTTGACCCGAGATCGGTTATTGACCTAGTCTATATTATTTGAAGCTTTACTATAACATATGATATATGGTTCAATCCTGTAGAAAATCGATGATACTTGGACACAATATTTAGCTTGGAGCATGGCTTACTTTATATACACTTTTTTTCACTTTCGAGTATTTAAACAAAACTACTGTCAAACCTTTGGAGGTTTCCTGGTTGGAAAAGCAAGGAATCAGCTTTTCTTAGAAACCACCATCTTTGCTCTCAGTGTGCTATATACCTCCAATAAGTAACATTGATTTGTCGTTCTTTTCTGTAGAACATTGTTCAGAGCGTGCCAAACACCTCATTATCGAACGAGATTATAATATAAGGGTATTCAACTGTGAGTACGGCTGTGCATTCTGAAGTTAACATCATTTTATGAAGTATTATGCACTGTGGAATAATTCTTACCTACAACAACGTCTATCTGTAATTTTGGCATCTTCGCCAGGAGATAATTCCGTAGGAGGTACTGCTCAATTTTCCTCTTGAAATAGTGTGGAAAAGTGAAATTGTGAAGTATAATTCAATCAAATTAACAAGAGCATATCAGAAAATGTTGTTAAATTGTTAAATATCTTTTTTATTATTATTTTGATGTTGGTGAACTATATGCTCCATAGGGGTTTTGTGTGTTGCATTTTATTTTCTTTAACTGGAAATGCCAATAAATTTCAGTTGCCGAGTAAGGTATTTTTCCTTCCTTGTATAATAGGAAGTGTTGCATGACCATATTATATTGCATGCGTAAATTTTCGACATTCCGAACCACGGGTAAGAAGCTAATGTATATTTAGAAATAATTATAGATTGTCCTCCCGAGCCTCAAGCACATTATCAGATTGAATGCAATAGGTTACAGGTTCCAAGAAGGAGTAAATTTAACATAGACTACAATATTTCTATCCTCTTAGACCAGAAATAGTTTTTTTTAAATATCTTTCTGATTTCTTCATGGTGTTCTCTAATCTTTCTTTCAAAAGAATTGCTGGCACTAAGTCCAGAAGATCTTAAGTCTTAGTTCAAGATTTTAAGTTCGAGTGATCAGAACCGTGCTCGTGGGTTTTCTCGGGGTTCTCCCGTTTCCTCCCACTTTCTTCATTCCACCATTTCACTCATCTCTCATAATCACCGTCTCCTTTAGCCTAACCGGCATAACCGTGGGACGTAAAACTCAAAGATTTCATTTCGAGTGATCAGATGATCGCAAATCGTTTTGCGTTGTTGCTGGTTTTCTCGACTTCTTTCATTCAAAGATCCACTGTTTGCCTGTTTGCCTATTCCCACTGGTAATTGAACTTGAATAAAATAAACACACATTCGAAATTCGCCTGCGCAGCATCTTCCTCTTATCATTATTAGGAATATTTAATTACGAACATTATAATATTAGAATTTAACAATTTACAAGAACGCGCTACAACAATAAACTTCCTTTATGGTTAGGATTGTGATGTGAGTTTAGCTTTCCTTTCAGCAGCAAGGCTCTATAAGACGTGGACGTACAGTTTGAAATGGGATACGAACCACAGGAGCTCCCGCCGGAATCAATTTCTTTTGCTTTCAGTACAACAATAAGTTACACAAAATTCGCAACTGAATGCTAAAGGTGAAAGTGTATAACTAACGTACCTAGTGATAGTGTTCACTAGGGAAAGGAAGCATAAATTCGTTTCGTTTGCCCGAAGGACGAAAGAAATGACAGAAGTTAAAAAATAAACATAATGAATTAATAACTTAAACATTGTTGTGTTTTCTTTGAGTTTATCGTCCATTTTTGTGATCCAAGATTAAGGGAGACGGTGATGATGATGATCATACTGAATAAAACAGTAGGATGAAAAAGTGACAGGAAACGGGGAACCCCGAGAAAACCCGCGATGTTAGTCCACTAGAAAGCTCAGTTGGGGGAGCTAGAATCGAACCAAGATTCAACGCAGCAGAGATGAAAACTTTACTACTGAACCACCACGCCCTAAACCGGAGAGCTCTTTTCCTTAAGGCTAAAATTCCGTTGTCTAGAAATTCCCAACATCCAAGACGTATATTGTGCTTGGATATAGAATATTTTAAGAAATCTTGTTAACAATAGTATTAATTATCTGGAAATCCTAATTCTTGTCCTATCTATTAGCAAATTTTGTACTTACTGACAGACATAACCAAGGATAGACTAGAGCGGACAGTGTAACCTCTAAATTATTTCATGTCCCGTCTAAAACAGAATGCTGAAGAAAATTTTCACAGAATAAAAATAGAAATAACATTTTTAAATTTTATTTACAAAATTAAATTAAACTTAGCGCAAGACCCTTTTCATTCTAAGAATTTCAAACTTAAGCACCCAATTATTGCATAATGAAAAGCAGCAAAGAAATGTACCCAGACGCACTTCTAAAGACAGTTGTATGGACATGGTACACACGTTAACTACGAACGAACGAACGCGCACACACACACACACACACTCATTCTCTCTGTCTCTCTGTAGAGACAGGTTTCCCACAAAATAAAATGAAGATCGATTTCCCTGACTTAAACTCTTGAACATAAATGGGAAAATAGGGTTAAGTTCTATCATTAACTTTTTTAACGCTCTCTTTTATTCCCTTAGCCAACAAACACCTGTAATTACCATTTACATATTTGCTATGTTCAATATGAGTAACAGTTATTTACACAAAATTTAACATGTAAGTATAAAATAATATAATATAAACATACTTTGACATTGCAAATTACACCTATTTTGCTTGAAAAAACAATAAAAACAGTGAAGAATATATTGCCAACTCTCCCTTAGAATAGTACTATCAGTCCTAATATTACCAACTCCGAGACATGTTAATCCTCAGATTTACATTTTTGAACATAATTTGTTTTGCTTTCAGTTCTTGAAGTTTTTCTTTGAGAGCGTCTCGTTCTTGTTTATAACATAATTTCACATGTTTCTTCCTTCTTCCAATTTCTTAACTTCAGTACTGAGTTTTCTTCTTTAACCTTTGATTTACTTTCCTCTGCACTCTGGATTCGTTTCTGTTTAAGGTGTTCATCATAGCGTCTCCGAGCTGAACGAACTAAGAGAAGCATTTTTCGATCAATAGGAACAGATTCCACACCTCCATAGTATATAATTGCATCTTGCACCTACCTCTGTAGGCAGGAGGGGGCAATTGCCCCTCCAAGAGTATGAGGAATACATATTCTTTAATCGATTATCTACTAATATACTTACTTGCTTGGTCGGTTCTCTTCTACCATCAGGTGTAGAAGTTTTACATACAGCTTTCCATTTGGGGCGATCTTTGGCAAGGATTTTTGCTTCATTTATCCTAAATCCTCTTTCCTTCAGAATCTTTCCTATCATTTCTTCCCATGTTTGCAAGGGTCTTCCTTTCGGTTTCCAACCCTCTGGTGTAGCGTTCCACACCTTTCTTGGTACGCTCTCTTCTCCCATACGATAAACATGTCCGAACCATCGTAATTGTGTCGTTTCTATTTGGTGTTTTAAAGGCTCTATTTTTAGTAACGTTCTAATAGTTTGATTTCTCACCTTGTCGTTCTTTGTTTTCCTCTCTATTTTTCTTAAATATTTCATTTCAATTGCCTGTAACTTACTGTGATGTTTTGTTCTCAGCGGCCATTATTCACATCCAGATGTTAATGTTGGTATGTACGCTGTTTTGTACACAGTTAACTTTGTTGACTTCGATATCTCTTTTCTACTTATAAAGTTTCTGTTTAGCGCATGCTATAGTCTTCCTGTTGCTGCATTCTATTATTTATTTCTTCATCTATTTTTGCATCATTCCTAATTACGGCTCCTAAGTATTTCAAATGCGTTAGTTGTTCTAAGTCTTCACCTGTCAACTTTATTGTATGCTTTCGAGTTCAATACTTCTTACAATAGCTTTGGTTTTGTTTACGCTGATTTTCATACTCCTTTTGCACGTTCATTCTTCCTTATATTTACGTTGTGTTGTCACCCCTTTCCCGTTTTAGCTACTAGGACCAAATCGTCTGCAAATGCCAGTTCTGATGTCTGTATCTGTTTCATGCGGCAGTTTCCTACAGTAAGAGATTTTCTCTTTTCCTTTCTTGTTTTCATAATATCATCCATTAGAATTATAAATAGCATTGGGCTCACTATAGCATTGGGCTTGTCTTACTCCTGTTGTTGTATAGAACTCATCGCTTCTGGTGTTGCATGTTCGTACATAATTTTTGCAGTTCCTGTAGGAACTTTGTATTGCATATATTAGGTTTTTCTTTAACTTTTTTTCCGAAGCACTTCCCATATTGCATTCCAAGGTACTCTGTCAAAAGCTTTTTCCAGATCGATGAAACAGAAATGCCCGTTTTATTGTATTCGATACTCTTCTCCTATATCTGCCTCAAAGTAAATATTGCACCTTGGGTGCTGCGATTTGACCTGAAGCCACACTGATTTTCATCCAGTTGATGTTCGACTTCTTGTCTCAGTCTGTTGACCAAGATTCTTGCATATATTTTTCTTGGTACACTCATAAGGTTTATTTGCGAAGTGTCCCCTCGGGATTCGTATAAAATTCATTTAAATCTAAAGTTCTCAGCGGCCCAATGTGTATTGTACTAATTTTAGCGGACCATACGGGTAATTTGCATATTTGTGGGCCTTCATATATCCGGAATTTATTCAACCACTACTATAACGCTCGGACACAAATTGCTTTTAGTTTCGTTAGGTGTAAATGGACATATATATGCAAAACAAATTGCATCAAGTCCGGATTCCGGGGGTAAGTAACATATCGGAGAAGCCATACTTGATGCAATTTGTTTTGCGTATATGTCCATTTACACCTAACGAAACTAAAAGCAATTTGTGTCGGAGCGTTATAGTAGAGGTTTAATAAATTCCGGATATATGAAGGCCCATAAATATGCAAATTACCCGTATGGTCCGCTAAAATTAGTGCAATACACATTGGGCTGCGGAGACCTTTGCATTTAAATATATTTTACACGAATCCCGAGGGGACACTTCGCGAATGTACCTTGTCAGCAGTGATATACTTCTGTGGTTATTGCATAGTCTGTTGTCTCCTTTCTTGTTGATAGGGATGATAATAGCAATTCTCCAATTCCTAGGAGTCTTTTTGTACTTCCAAGCTAGACGGATTATATGTAATAATAGTTTATTTCCTGCTTCTCCCATATATTTGATCATTTTTGGTTTTATCTTGTCATGTCCTGCTGCTTTCCCAATTTTTAACTTGTTTATGGCTTTTTGCAGTTCTTGTTCCGTAATCGTGTCTTCATCATTTTTCGGTTCCAAATTTGAATTCCGTGTTTCTAAGAATTCTTCGCTGCGTGGGTTTCAATTATTTCCTTCTAATAATTCGGTGAAATATTCCTTCTATCTGTTCATAATATCTACTTCCTGTGCTAGTAGTTTACCATCTTGGATAAATTTTATTGGGCATTCTTTGTCCTTTCTCAGGCTCTTCAGTGTTTTCTAAAACCATTTTGTGTTTCCTTTGCTGTTGGTTTCTATGATGTTGCCGAATTCTTTCCACGATTATTTCTTTGCTGCCTGTACTTTTTCTTTTGTTTGTTGTCTTTGGAGTTTGTAATATTGATAGTCTTCATCTTTTTCGTCGTGAGGTATTTTTGCCATTTTCCTCTTTTCTCTTTAGTACTTGCAATTTGACTTCTGCGCTCTACCATGGAGTTCTTTTTTCCTGTATTCCTGTTTCTGTGTACAGCATACATCTTCTGCCGAGTTCAATACTACTTGTTTGAATTGTTTCCAG
Source organism: Thermobia domestica (assembly GCF_964235325.1). Classification (NCBI taxonomy): domain Eukaryota; kingdom Metazoa; phylum Arthropoda; class Insecta; order Zygentoma; family Lepismatidae; genus Thermobia; species Thermobia domestica. The sequence continues at coordinate 236,639,658 of NC_137457.1, read as the reverse complement.
CTTTCTTCTAAACTGTTTGTTTTCCTCCTCTCCTCTTCTGTTGCTTCTACCTCTCCCTGGATATTCTTAAATTTTTTTTGGTGGTCTTTCTCTTACAGCTTATCACTTTTGTAGGTTTGCATTATAATTCTTTCCTTTGTTATCTTTTCATTTTTCGTGGTTTCCTTTACCATTTCCATTGTAAGTAGACAATGGTCGCTTCCAATTTCGGGACCTCGTCTTACTCGGGCGTATCTAACATACTTCATTTTATTTTCATTTACAATTATATAATTGATTATTGACTTTTCGTTTCTGGAAGGTACGACTCTTGTATAATGTGTATTTTCTTGCGCGGAAATTTTGTGTTCGGGTAACTAGGTGGTTTGCTATGCAAATATTTAGCAGACTTTCTCCATTATCAGAACGGATTTTTCCCCGTGTTTACCAATAACTTTTCCAACTAGTTCTATGTTATTTCCCACTCTAGCATTTAAGCCTCCCAAAAGGATAGTGCTTCCCGTTATGTTGTCGTCTATCGTGTTCTGCAATTCTTCAAAGAATTTTTGTTTCTTTTCGGTCATTTCATCTTCATTTGGTCCGTACGCTATTACCATGTTTGTTCTAATATTCTTTTCTTTTACGTAAACAACCATAATTCTTTCGTTTATAGTTTTCCAATCTAGAAGATCCTTTATATTTTCCCGGTGTATGACACAACCAACTCCTGCTCTTGCTCTCTCATTCACTGGTACTCCACTGTAAATCAACATAAATCACTCTTCCAGTTTTTCGCAGCCAATCGCCTACTTTTTAGTTTCCTTTATAGCCAGATACTTTACCTTTGTCTTTTTCATTTCCCCTACGAGCTCTACTTCTTTTCCATTCAGGCCTCTTATGTTCCAAGTTCCATAGGTCGTAGCCCGTTTTCCTCGCCAGTTCTCCATCAGTTCTTTCCCTTCGGCTCTTGCTTTGTGTCTGCTTTTAACGTATTTCCGGTGCAGGGTTGTTGGCCCTACCCCAACCCCCAACCTGGAGGACCAGGTAATTTTCTGTCAGGGTTTTCTTCCCTTAACCCTTGTAGATGCATCTACTCTTCTGCAAGGCAGCAGCAGCTGATTTTATCAGCCTCGAGAAATTCTCGGTACTCATCATATCTGATGGGCATTCTCCGATCCGCCACCTGGGGAGGTGTCTGGTGGGAGTTTAGCATCTCCCCCAGGATCTACTAATATACTAGTACAAAACGTGAAAATCTTATGTCGGTGGTACTCTTGTCCCCCCTCCCCGAGCGGAGTTTGGAATGACGCCCCGCTCTTTGCGATCAGAGAATCTTTGATTTCGTTTTCCACAATAAGAGAATTCTTGACTGAGAACCCGTCCTCCCCTGAGGCATTGCCGTGGGATAAAATTAATCATATTTTCACAGCAGACCACAATTCGCAATATTCTTTTTTCTTGGACATTACCTTTGCAAAGAAGACACCAAACCTCATGCTGTATTCTATCTACTTTTTATATTCTCTGAAGTCAACTGCAAGAGACCACTGGATTTCAGTACAGAAAAATATAAATTGACACCTTGATTTCTCAGGTAGAAAACTAGATATTCTGTTACGCTCATGCAGAGTTTGGAGGGTGCGTTTCATCCTAGTCTGAGCAAGTTCTGGATTGTTTTTTGTAGCCTTGGGTCGAAAGCTTACAAAGCGCGTAATAGTTTGTACTTCAGGAAGCTCCTTTCCACAATCTTGATTGTGCCCAGCGAAAAGTTTCGACAGTCAAGCTTGAAAGTTTATCTTTATCTGATACCAAAAACCGATGTCCACCTTTCTTATTTCTAGTATACTTTCATTTGCAGTCAAATCCAAACCAAGTAGCTTCACTGCACTATTAACAAGTTTCATAAAACGACTCATTAGATTCCTTAAGAGAGATAGAAGTTCTGAGTATACGAAACAAACAGATGGCTCCAGACACTGGAATTTCCTTTACAATGGTTCACACTATGCAGTGACTGTTTGGAAGAAACATAATTTACACTTCATGAATTGTCTTGCATGCTTAAGTTCAGTGTCTTTCAATGACAATTTACCCAAAATACGTGATTTCTCTGATTTTTCCTGACATGTTTTCATTTCCCTGACTTTCCCTGATTTTCCAGAATGTGATTTGTCCAGAATGTCTGGAGCAGGGCATAGCTAGGAAGTGGCCAAGGGAATTTAGTAACTTCCATGGCCATCATCAGCTACTTCTGAAACTTCTACTAGTTTGATTAGTAGGATTGTGAGGTACCAAGTTTTCTCTGCAAGTTTTACGTTGTTTAAGCTTTTATTTAATTTATTTTTGTGAAGCCACACACTGAAAATCCCGAACAGAATGTGAATATTGGCCTAGTATTAGTGACACGTACGAAACCTACTACCAAAATTTAAAACAAATGTTGGTCTATACGGATTAACTACGTCGCACAGTTTCTGGTGTCACATGACTACGTGCAGCGATAAAACACACAAGAATGTCTTGTCAGGTTTTCTTGTCATGCATGGCTTCCAATGGAGAAAGACAAACCATTACTACAATCAAATGTTTAACATTCATATTTTAAAATTACACACGTTTTAATACAATACATTGTTTTAAAGGTAGCACAAGTGCAGGAGTGTCATTTGAGGTTGTATGGGGGCAGGAATTGCATCTATCCCTTAGTTTGAGCTGTCTATAAGTACATTTTAATAAGTAGTATACTTCTATAATATTTCTATACTTCTGCTGTTAATACTGAAGTTGAAAGCTTTTTACTTTGAATACTCCTTCAACTATTTCACAATGTTGGATGGAAACAATAAATATGTCTATTGGCGCTCGAACTAGAAATCACATGGATCGAAGCTGCGCTTCTTAGTTACGATAAAATAAATTAATACTTTTACAAAGGTATAAACTAAGTCAATACGTAAACTGCTTTTACCAAGAAGTTCTTTTTAACGTAATACACTCTGTAAAGAAAAAATAGCGACACCTCAATTCTCAAACTAACTCACACAGAAAACCATAGTTGCAGCCCGTTAGAAGAGGAATAGAAGGAAATGAAGAGTGGGGTAGTTCATTTGCGTTATCTGTGACACCTGTGGTGTAGGACATCGCTTGTCAATTGTTTGTGTATGAGTAGTATTTTCGATAGATGGCACTGAGTGCGTCTCGTAAATTATTGTAGTAAGAATTCTGCATTGCATTTGTGATGTGTAGGCTGAGGTAACTAGCATTTTATGATTGTTCTTTGCTTTCTCATTGTTTGGACAGTGTGTCAAGTGGCAAAATTTTTGTTGTGCAGTGTTGTTTGTGTGTGATATTGTTGCTACATGTGGACTGTAAACAAATAAGATGGGTAAGAAATGTGAGTTGTGGCAAATCTCTAAAGGAATAAATGGAATTCTGAAAATCCATCATTCTACGGCAGGAAGAGTAATTCACAAGTGCAAACAGCATAACAAATCGTCCCTTCGTCAACAGTGTCAAAGAAAAAAGAAAGCATCACCCAGAGCAGATTGCTAAATGAAACCAATAGCACCGCAGATTTAATGAGTGATTTCCCCAAAAATCGCTTTTGTAGTTTGACATGATCTTGGAACTGCAGTTACTTGTACAACTGTATTGTCTTGACTGTATGAAGAGGATATTACAAAGAAAAAACCGCGTAGAAAGTCGAAACTGACAAAACACAGAGGACTTCAACATGTAGTTTTGTGAGTCGATATGCAACTTGGACTTATGACAACTGAAAGCATGTCGTTTTCTTCATTGAAAAGAAGTTTAGAATAGTGGGAAACGATAGTGGTGTGAAGTTGTGGATACGAACAAGCAAGGTACTTGACAAGGATTTTGTTTAAGAGATTCAAATATTCAGTTACTGAGTGATCATATGGGCATGGTTCACCGTTAAAGACGTCAGAACGACGGATATATGTGAAGGATCGTTTGATGCACGAAAATATCTTCAAATTCTGACACGTAAAGTTCTTACAACAGCTAAAGATGACTTTTCTGAAGAAGGTATGGACTACTTCCTTTCCCAGGACGATAATGCTTCATGTCACCGAGCCAAAATTGTTAATACGTGGTTCAAGAATATGACTATTTAGAGATTCGTGTGGCCTACAAACTCACCCGACATGAATCCAGTTGAAAATTTGTGGATCAATATGAGTAGAAATTTCAATAGACGACTATCTCAAATAGAATGGAATTCAAGGAACAGATAATCCGGGTGTTATTCCGTGATATCAAGGTTGCATTTTGCAATAGATTTGTTACCAATGCGGGAAGCCCATGGTGCACATACAAAATACTAGTTTGGTGTATCGTACTTCTCGATGTTTGCACACAATATGTCTTACCCTAAAGAAATTCCATTTCTTGTTTTCTGCTATTGTTGTTGATCTTTTTCAGTTTTATGAATTACTCTTCCTACAAACGATTTTACTCAAAAGACACATAGCTACTTATATATGCATATAAATTCACTAAATTCATGTCAAAAGCCTGAAACTCTGGCACAAGTATTAAGAATGAACTGCTCATTAGGAATATGCCTTGTAATATTATCAGGAATTCATGTAAAAATTCATATTGATTAAAGTATGTTGAGAAAACCATATTAGAGCAAGTGTCGCTATTTTTTCTTTACAGAGTGTAAACAATTACATAATACTTCCTTGCTCTCAAAATAGGCAACACATGAAAATACACTAAATCTTGGTGATTCTTTTACTTTTCCAATGATTGTTTCAATAGTATGACTCTGATTATTTTTTTTATTTCTCTATTTATTTGTTTCTCACATGAAGATATATATTATTTGATGTAAAATTAGAGAACAGTAACAGTTTCTTCATTATAAATTAGTTCTTTTAAGTTAAACAAACTAATATATTTTTCAGTTAAAACCCATTATGAATCGTACCAAGGTCGAATATCTATATCTATATCTATATATCTATATCTATATATCTATATCTATATCTATATATCTATATCTATATCTATCTATCTATCTATCTATCTATCTATATATATATATATATATATATATATATATATATATATATATATATATATATATATATTAAAATTATGAAAGTGAACTATCAGATCCATCAACACTGATTTCCTTCGCTCCTAGCCGTACTCACTGATTCGCGAACATAAATTATTCCTCTACCAAATGATACACATGAGTGTTTGCGCCCAACATAATTTCAGACACTATATGTGTACACGTAGTTATTCAATATACGTTGGGAGGCGCGGTGGCTCAGTGGTAGAGCGTTCATCTCCGGTACTTGGGGTCCCTGGTTTGATCCCAGCTCGCGCCGTGTGGACTTTGTGGTGGACAAACACCGTGCTCGTGGGTTTTCTCGAGGCACTCCCGTTTCCTCCCACTTTCTTGATTCCACCATTTCACTCATCTCTCATTATCACCGTCTCCATTAGCCTAACCGGTAAAAACGTGGGAAGTAAAACTCAAATTTCATTTCATTTTCAATATACGTTAAAGCGTATTTTGCTGGCGTTAAAATGATGACATTTGACAGCTTATGTGAATAGCCCTTGTTACCTCTGTTTTGCCAGGAGAGTGAATAATGATAGCTGAGAGGGGAGGGGCTTGTTAACATCAATAAGTCAGAATTATGGAAAATCTATCGATTAGAGGAAACACAAAAAGTGAAACCAATAATGATTGTGATAGTCGCTGTTTCAGTAACTGATGGTTTGTTCATAAACCAGGTGGATGAAATAGATATAGAAATCCCGGACGATACAGGGAAAAGAAACCTTGAGCATCATATAAAATTTGTAACGGTCGCGCTTTCCGGTTTTCCTCCCAGAGGAGACTGGAGATGGTCGTTATCCACCACTGGGTATAAGCACCTTATTTCACATTTGTGGGTTAAGTACCCCTCAAATAGAGAACGCAAGATACACACGTATCTTCGTGACCTCAATTGCAATTAACATTAACGATTGTAAGTTTCAATTGCTTCACTGCAATTAAAAATAGAACGGTTTAATTGTTTCTTTGCGATTAACTTTCAACAATTACAAGTTGTATTTCTATTATGACCAATCAACAATTAATTTTTACTACACATTTTAAGATTGAATACACACACAATATTAAGTACACAATAATAAAATTGTATCGATTGAATTTTATTTCCAGAGCAATCACCTTTAATTATTTGGATTAACTGTAACTGATTTTAACTGATAAATGCCCAACATTGGCTTCCATGAACAGCAGTGTACTAAAAATACATGTATGTAGCTTTCTTTCCTAAAAATATTTTTTTTTTTTATAAATAATACGACTGTCAGCAAATCAACGTTTCTTAGCAACGAGAAATAATATTACTGACTACGAATAAATATTAATAACACAGGCAAGTATCAAGATTAACTAACTGTTGTATGGACGTACACAAAATTTTTACCTAAAAAATCACTAAACATCATGCGAGATTGAATTAAAGATGCCGAAATTAGTGCAATATTCAAATTCACCGTACTACTCAATCGACTGATTTTATCAATTCCATCAACAATAAATACATCTTACATTTATATTAATTTATTCAAAGTAGTTTATTTTAATAATGTATTAATTGTTGTGGTGTTCCACATAACTGTATATAAAACAAAATAAGCTTACCTCATGCTGCCCTGTGCTGAGACTCACTTCCCCAGCACATCCCATCTGCTCGAAAAATTTACTGAAGTTTCTGTTTATGTTTTGGGCTAAATCTGTTAGTAACGGTAGCAATTCGTTTTTCAATTTTGCTACACTGTCGTTTAATTTCGTCATTTGTGCCCTTTTGCGTTTGACACTAACTCTAAATGACGAGATCTGTTTACTCCTCCTTTCATACTCCTCAATGACCTGAAACAAAAAGCAATTACTTGTGTGCTCTAATTTTTACACAATATAACTGTAAATTATAATTATATATAGTAGAAGGAAAACAATATAAGTTATAGAAGGTACGCCAAGATAAGCGGAACCCAAACTAAAGGATGACATACGAACTACATATGTACAAGGTAGTGGTTTTACGCAAGAATACCAAAGATATGAGCCGTATTTATGTCCGTTCTTTTGATTCTACAGGTATCGTTAAAAATACATGTCCGAACGTCATTTTAACATTCAACCCGCATTTGTTACAAAACATGATATGCATTTATTTATTGAGTTGTTATTTATTTATTTTGCTTTATTTCCTTGATACATAATCTGTTTTCTTTCCTTTTACAGTACTTTCTCTGGTAAGACCTCCCGAATGTTAAGCCATGCCACGGTGCTGTAGTGTTAGTGGGTGTAAATCCAACTACAGAAGAAGAGAACAGCAAAGAAACTAACACAATATTTGCTTTTCCAAATACAGAACTTCTGAGAAGTCAGTGGGTTAGAAGAATCCCAACAGACCTGAAAGGAATGAAGAATCATATAGTTTGTATTAAACATTTTGATGAATCTTGTATTATACGAAGTGATGATTGTGTTGTGAATGGTGAGATGAAAGAATATCCGAGAAAAATCCCTAAGTTGAAGGAAGGCACTGTGCCCACTATTTTCCCAAATCTTCTTTCAGACCTATCGTCGCAGGCTAATACCTCTCGAAGACTTCCGCTTGTCGAAGATGTACAATTAACTCTGCAATAAGAGAAAGCCTTCTTTTGCAGAAGGATTATGTTAATAAAACAACAGTAAACTCGTTACAAGATATTTATACATACTTTTTGGAGGATGAAGAAAAGTTCAGTAAATATTGGACTGTTGCAAATAATAACGAGAAAACTTTTTTCTGTTATAGTGATCGCTCAAGAAATACACCGTATGTAAACGGTTCACTTTCTTGCAATAATTTAAAGATCAGAAGTACTTCATCACCCAACATATTGATCATGTCCTTATGAACCTCCATTGGGCTTAATCCCTTTTTCTGGAGATACCTGATGACAACTTGTTGTTCGGTTTTCTCCATTTTTCAAGCTAGGTGCCTATGACAAAAATAATATTAATATAGCAGCTATGGTTCTGAAATTTAGCATTTACATTAGGCTACAATATCCCCCATCAGCCATCCAAGCTCAAGTATTTTAAATATGCCGGGGACAATAATTACTGAACCCCTTCGTATATAGTATCCTACCAATGAAACTCAACCAATATTGACCAAAACTGAAATGGTGATAGAACATAACAATCTTAGTACTTATACAGAAGATTACGGTGTGCAAGGTTTGATTCCTGTCTTATTGGTCATCATATTTGGCGTTGGACTTTCTGAAACGTCATTATATATGTTACGGTATCTATGATATTAACCGGACGGTAATATACCTTTTGTAGCTTAGTACGTACCTGAAATGTTATGGTATACAGATCGTTCGTTCTTGTGCTACAACCCACCAAATTTTGGTTCGGACTGAATTAAAAGAAGAAAATTAGATAAATCACGATTGATAAAACCCACCCGATCTTAACTGAGATTTTATATATTTATGGGCGTTACTGGCATCACACAAGAAACGGCATGAAACAACCTAATACTTCAACCCGCTTAATGTTGGTTCCAGGTACTTAATTTAGACGACTTTCATTGATACATTTACCTGTTATATAAACATTGATGTAATTTTTCTACATAAAAAAAGGAAAATAAAAAACTCCGAGCAAAGCACTAAGTATTTAATCAAAATATTGATGTAAAATTGTTACACATCAATATTTTAATTAAGAATTTTGTGCTTTTCTCAGAGATCTTGTTTCCAGTGTTGGAATATTAAAATATTGCTAATCTGAACCAGATAATAATTTTTCTGCATTGTATGTGAATTATATAATGATATACCAACCGAAATATACAGAGTATCAAAATAAATTAGCACGGTCTTTCAACATTTTGAAGAGCCAACGGCTAGCAGCTGAGTGACTCGTCCATTTTGGTGGTGACTCTGCAGTTATGTGATTCCTAGTTTTTCGTATCATACGCCTTACTAACTGAATCTGAGTAGGTAAAGTCTACTAGTCAGAAACTGACACGTAACCTCGTCGACAGGGGATATAATTAGCTATAAAGAAACAAGTTAATAAACACCTCTTCATTCCGTCTCACCTGGCAACGGTTTTCCATAACGACCGTCGGCACATACATTTATCACACTACGACCTTCTGATAAGTAACTAATTATTAAGTATACTAGATGACGAAGTTATGGACTGAAATAACACAAAAAGGGCCTATTATTAGTGCACAACTAAATTTAGGTATTCTCCCGCTGAAAAATCAGTTTATGCAGATTCGATCGCTGAACTTAACAGGTCTTATATACGTATATATATATATACAGCGTTTTATTTCTAAAAATAAAGGAGCCTGTATGCTGGAACTTAGGTTTATAATGATAAAAATGTTGCATAATTTTCAGGGTATTATTATTATTATCATTATTAAAAGAGCAATTACAATATTGCATTGATATACTAATGGGTATTATTATTATTATTATTATTATTATTATTATTATTATTATTAATAACAACAACAATAATAGTAATATGTCCAGTAGCATATCACTAGTGTTGTAACTAAAAACTCTTAGATACATGTGTATAAAGATGCTTTAAAATGTCTGACTCTTTAATCTTAATTTTATAATACAATAAACATAATTGTACAATATTACTTAGTGATTTGTTTTCTGTTTTGTGCTCTTTATGTAAACAGGCGAAAGTAAGCTGCTATTGTATGTGTTCAAAAGAAGTCAAGGGTTCAACAAATACTGAATATCAATAACAACACATATACATACATTGTTCACATAATTTTCTTCAGAATATTAAGCAAGCTACCAAAATCATCTACAAACCTCTACTAAATTAATGGATAAACTTTGTTTAAAAAAAATCTTGGGCATGTTTTCACTTAATCCCCTTTGTACTAATAAATACAAACAATTAATTGGATACATTAAAATGGGAATTGAGTAAAGGCTTATCATCCTAGAAAGTTCACTGGTGAAGTTCCAACAGAATGTTTGTACTAGCTTTCAGTTTAGTTCAGGTCACAAGAGGAAATATTATTTCGTTCTCATAAAAAAAAGGTGACGGTAAGTAGAACGGTACGCCGTACTGCCAGGATATATATACGGGGTGCTAATGAACTGTACCGACAAACTTTAAGAGGTAATTCCTCACATCAAAATAAGAGAAAAAGTTCATATGGACCTATGGGGAAAAGTGCATAGTTTCACATCTAGAGCCAAATTTATATTTATATATATATATATATATATATATATATATATATATATATATATATATATATATATATATATATATATATATATAGTGTGTGTGTGGGGGGGGTGTTTGTGTGTGTAAGATCTCTATTCTCACGACTCTGCAACCAATTAAAATTGGATAAATCAAAGTTCGTCTCTGCTGAATGCCACATGATTTATTTGCCTTCTGATGAATCACGGTAATCCCTCACATTTGAATGAAAGAAACATTAAAAAATAGTCATCTTTATAACTCTAGATGACAAGGGTCTCGGTCATTACATTCACGTTTTGCATGTCATAACCACCCACACAAACTGTCGTAAACTAAACATACACATATAAAAGGCACGAACTGTTACAACTCCTGCAGACACACTCAGAAAATGTCAAAAAGCCCAGAAATCAATCACAACCCCATAATCTGAAAATGAATTTTGATATGTTTAAACTTAAATTATTATCTGACCAAACTTTAATATGATATCACTTCCCTACTTACCATATGGCACTAATGTCAATTAGGTTGTTTATATTAAGTTGATATTAAAATTTAATTCTAAATTTACCATAAATGAGTGACTAAATTTGTAAATATCTTCAATACATAATATTGTGGTAAAATCTTACCATATTACCAAATAAACGAATGTGACAGTAATAAAATTAGTTTCAAGTAATGAAAAAGTCATGTGTGTGTGGTCACATGCAGAATAATTTAGAGGTAGCAGCAAGTCTTTCTGTATAACAAATGACAGTGGATCGTTTCTATGTTGTCTCTTTGCTTCGTGCAATTAATTTCAAACGGCATTTTCCATAAGAGTAAATAATGAAACTACACTTTTACTTAACGAACAAAATTCCCCTTAACAGGAAGAACCATTGGTATCGTGTTCCGCAATATAATCTAATTTACTGTGAAATGCAAATATAATCTTAAAAGTGGGCTTAATACTTTATCTGAAAACAAGATAAATGCGTAAAAGCGATTTACTTAAATCTCCCATTACAACGACGACAAGCTTTTTCGCTAACATGGTACTACCAACATTCCCACCTTTCTTCTGTTCCAGGATGTATGCCTATTCGTTCCGCGGCTTGCTTACAGCTGTAGCAGTTATCAACAGTTCTAGGTGACTACCTCCAACTTAGGTGTATGAACAAGGGCGCCCATGTCGTGGCTTCCAAGGGGGGCAAATATAAGAGAGGTTTCAAATATAGTTTCAACTTTTGGTATAAATAACGTAAAAATTCTAATGGGCTTTCGATATTCCCAAGTACGATTTCCTCTTAAGGGGGGAGAACGCCCCTTCTTGCTTCCCCCTGATTGGCCCCGTTGGGTATGAGGTCTATGTGATAGTATATCTCATACATATAGCTACTGAGGATAAATATCAAACATCAAATTAAGGATCTAAATGCTTAGCGGAGTCATTTCACGATGACGACGTGTTCATCTTCGTAGCCAAAAGACTTTCCAACGTATTTCTTTATAACTATCATGAAAGTATTTTTTAATACTATGTAACAAACAAAAAAGTATAATACTTGCTTTCTCCTCTGTTTGTGTCATGCAATCAATTCGAGCCTGTGCATCATGGATGAGACTTTCAATCTCATATAGATCATCAGGAAGTTTTTCAAACAATCTCTGAGTTTTCTCGGGCATTTCCTCTCCTTGTATTCCAGTAATATCCTTGGCCACCTGAAGCTGTGATAATGCTTCTTGTTTTACACTGTTATACTCTTCATTTACCACTGTCAGCTTGCCCTACAAAAGAAATGATATTACCGCTACAACTAAATAAAAACAAAAAAAATGAAACAGTTAAGTGACGCCTTACCAGTATTCGTTACATTCCATCTACACAATTTCATTAAAGTCGTTTTATCACTATTTTCTTTGGTTTATCCCTAATAATGCTTTGGACGCTAGATTCTGAAATGAGTTCAATGACTAAACTCGTGTATAATCAAAAAAGGACAACTGATCTTTCTCCTTCTACCTGCTTTTCTATCAGAAACCTGAACAAATATAAACACTTCTGACAGTTACTTGCTGGCTAAACTTTCTGAGTTATCAGGTTACTGCAGCTTGAAAGTCTGCTAAGAGTTAACCAGTAAATCCATATGTCATACAGACCTAGGATTAAAAAAACTTCAGTTCGAAGGAAATGAGTCATTTAAAACGAAAATATTTTCAAATTGTAGTGATAGTTTAATATAATACGCATTAATTAATTATGCATTCAATCGAATCGGTGGCAGCCTTAATCAATTTTTAAAACATGTAGAACAGCTTAGCAGTGTTGCCAGATACGGCAAGCAAAATTACACACACCTTCCGTCCAAATTGCACAATTTTACACACAAGCTGGAAGACAGTGCACACAACATTACACAATACATAACTACCTATCTATATGTATATTATGTCTAATGACGTACATACCTATACTTACACTAATGTCCAAAATGATTGTCGCATATCTATAACAGGCTTCTTGTGCGAATATATTTGGATAATTATATGGCAGGGTACATTTAACACTCTTACTATGTGTATAATCGGCAGAGACATGTATGTGGTAAATTTCATGTCAAAAGATCTGTAAATAAGAACAATATAACGAAAAAAAACTTTTCTTGTCCATTTAGCAACATTTTGATCTACTCATTCTACTTTCGTATTTACAATTTTTTTCTATGAAATTTAGCACAAATATACATTTTCCGATTATACACATAGTAACAATACCTTGCGAGTTTATTATCCAATTATATTCGCACAACACGACCGTTATAGATATGCGACAATCAATTTGGACATGAGTGTACATTGACCAGCCATTGTTCAGGGATTCAGCGCTTGATTTACTAATACTATTATTATTATTATTATTATTATTATTATTATTATTATTATTATTATTATTATTATTATTATTGTAAAACCGTCACCTTCCCACCCATTGTCACTTTCATTTTACTTTCAACCATGCGCGCCGACTACGTGGGTGCTCCAGGGTTCACACATAAATAAGATTTTTAGCTTGAACCCGGGTTTGAACCAGTATCTCTTGCGTTTAAATCAGTCGTGTTACCGACTGAGCTAGGGCAGCCCCAATTTATCCTTATGGTACCGATATATTTTACTTTCTCACAGCACAGTTCGTTATGACAATGTTCATAAAATATTTAACTAAAAGTAAATCAATCAAACATCGAGACTTCCCTGAAAACATATAGGCTAATATGACCCGCCATTGATATGCACTCACATAAATCTTGGAAAGTCTGCGCCATTGCTTTCAACATACTTAATGTTTTTAATTGGACATCAGCCACTCTGTCGTTCATCTCTTTGCAAAATGGCATTTTCTTCACAAGTGGTGAGAAGACAAAATACTTCTTACCCCCTCCGCCTCATCGAGGGTCAACATTCATTCACATTGCTTGTTTGAACAAAGCGTCTTTGCTTGGGGATGTCATGACACCCGCCTCTGAAAAACAAGAAGTGAGGTACCAAGGAAGCAATATAGGATTTATCATGCTGTAGAGAAAATAACAAGAGATTAACAATAATAACAAATAACTTGTTATTTTCTCTGTGGTTTTATTGCGCTGGCCTGGAGTCAGGCGTTGGAGCTCGTAGTTTTTGGAAGTCAATTTTCAGAAAAAAAATTGTGGAAATAATGAATATTTGAATAAAAGGACCTTCGTAAAAATCATCAATGATCAAAAATTTTAATTGTCCCAAATTACACACAAAATGCACACAGGTTGCCTTTACACACAAAATGCACAAACAGGCCAAAATTGCACACATTTTGTGCAATTACACACACATTGGCAACGCTGCAGCTTAGTGAAATTTGTGGATTATTAACTGTTGAACAATAATGCTCAGAAATTGAAGAAAACTATGAATTTTACCTTACTAATTTAACATCTGCTAGAGGGAAAATAAATTTCGAAATCTGTGAAGTCAAAATATGTTCGTAATGAAATTGCTACGTTACATGTGCAAATTACTAATGGATTTCAATGAAAAAGTATTGATAACACTATGTCTAACTCTAAAATATTATATTTTGAATCGTGGCGCCAAATGTGCAGAGAGAAACTATGAGAGAGGTTTAACTGTTTTACAAGAATTGAATCATACAGTGGCAGAGGATGAATCATGATCATAGATGCAACTTAACTGGCATTTACACAGAATTAATTAAACTACAATATTGTTTATCCGCCCAACCTTTCATTCAGAATATCAAGTGCTTCCGTTGACATAGGAAAAGCCCTTAAGTAGTATAGTTTCAAAAACGGCTTCTTGTGGTTTGAAAATCTTTACCTTCATTGCCACTAAACATATTTCAATAAAATTTGAGAAGTATAAGCATATTGCGTACAACGTATAATACTCTTCGAAGTACCTTTAGTGCAGTTAAATGAGTCTCTGAAGAATAGTACCCGAATGTTAATAAATACATCCCGAATATTATAAAATAAATAAAGTTACTTTCCGAATTTCTCCCGAATTGATAAATCTTTGACACATGCGTAGGTTGTCATTCAAAAGCCTAATTAATTCTAAAACAACGGTGCACGAATAATGAATCCTTAACATACGGGTGCAAAAGGAATGCACAAATATGAGTTTATTTTCTTTCTAAAATGTCTTATTAAATTTATGGATACGTGACATATGCATATGATTCATTGCAAAAATTTGTTTCTTCTAGGGGCAATCAATTACGAAGAAAGCTTACAAAGTCTGTTTACGAGGGTAAGTCAATAAGTAACTGCAATATTTTTGTATATCTTTTCAGGTTGGCTCTACGGCATTGTGTGCCCACCAGACACTAGCTGGCTATGTGGCTTTGCCTGTGGTAGGTTGCAGCGATACCATAATCAGTCTTGTTTGCTCTGTTGCGAAGCAAAGATGGTTCCGCCACTCTCTGTGTGTACCAAAGAAGCGTTCTGTCATCCGTCTTTTCTGGTTGGAAGGCGTATCCGGGGCGGAAATTCATCAGCTTTCAGAAAAATAGGGAGACAATTTGTTGCCACAACGAAATGTTTACGAGTGGATTGAACAGTTGAAAAGTGCTGGAACGAACGTAAAGGATGAGGAAAGGGCAGGTCGTCCAGCTACAGCAACACCTGATAACATTACGGAACGAGTTTGTGCGTTGATTCTGAATAACAGACGGGAGTTATTGTTGATGAAGTGGCAACCTATATGCAGATTAATCATGGTTTTGGATACAGCATCATCCATAACTGGTTCAACTTTCATAAAGTCTGTGCGAGATGAGTTACGAAAAAACTTGATGAAAACCATAAGTGAAACGGCGTGAGAATCTGTCGCCACCTACTGGACCTTATGCTAATGAAGCTGAAGCGTTTCTCAGGCGAATCACCACTGGAGATGAAACATGGATTCATCACTTTTAGACAGAAAGCAAAGGCTGGAAAATGGAAGAAAGCATTCCGGATGTCCCATCAAGAAGAACTTCAAGAGTCGACATTATGCAGGAAAGTGATGCTCACAGTGTTTTGAGACTCTGAAGGACTAACCGTAGAACATTACCTGAAAAGAGGTCAACAACAAACAGTTAAAGTACAGTGATATGCTGGTAAGCAAGTTGAAATCTGCAATTCGTGATAAGCGCAGAGGTCCATTGACGGAAAGCGTTCTTGCGTTGCATGATAATATGCATCCACATACCGCCACATCCTATCTGTGTTGAACTTCCAAGCACGCTGGCAGGTTTTCTCTGCGCCCAGACCAGATATACGCACGATATATAGTACGTTCTTGGGGTACACCTTCTTGCTACGTTCAGGCCAGCGACAGTATTTTCCACTTACAAATTTGTATGATCATAGCTTTGTTTCCTAGATATATGTGCCTTCGTATTGTGACCGATATTCGACCACGGTTGTAGTCACTCACCAAGTGACTAAGAGTACCAGAAGGTTGGTAGTACAGTACCTCTGTGTAATATATTTTATGCTGTCGGTTCGAACAGCGATAATTCTGTTGACTGTCCCTTCGTTATAGATTACGACAGTGCTAAATTCAATGTCTAATAGCTGTGTTCAGTGTTGAATGTAGAATTAACAACAGTTAAGCTAACCGTCGGCAATGAGCATTACCTTTCGGTACTTTCGTGTTTTTATGTGTACTGACTCGCAAGCTGCTACTTGATACCCCGTATAATGTTTTCTGTAAACACGCCCTCGTGGAAGACATTCTTTGTGAGATGACATCTGATATTGCAACAGAACTATGTTGTTGTCTGCTGGTTGGGGAAACGTTCGCCACTATACAAAAACCAAGAATGCCATGTTGTACTGGAGTATATTCTCTGATATATATTTTTTTATATTCTGTAGTATACTCTGACATCTGTACGTGAGTATTTCGTGAAACAGATATGTCCAACTGTCACTGAATTAAACCTAAAACAAAGAAAATGAACTCCATTCCATATATATTATTTTGATCAATTGTCGGTCATTTTTCCTTAATAGTCGCCGAGTTGCTTAACGTAGTCTCATCTTACACATTTATATTTAGTTCATATAGCAACAATCCATATTGCGAAAGATTTATCCTTTCTGAGTACTCCTTATATTCTTGTAGTATATAAAGAATACTCAAGAATCAGAATGTTGACAACATCCTTAGGTATATTTGAGAGTATAATGCGATCTGACCAAATTCTTTTATTTCTTTGTGCACTGAAGTAAATAACATCTGTTGAAGTTTTACTTTTTTTATTCTTATTTTTGGTTGAAATCTGCGTTGTATGTTTTCTATTTTGGTATTTATACTTTGAAACTTTTCAAAATCTGTGTTACAAATTTTCTTCTATTTATTGGTACTATTTATTCTTAGAACATTTAGCTTGCACTAATGTATATCTTACTAAGTTTCTCCCTTTTTTGGCTAGTTAAAAAGAAATATTTTGATCAATGATTTTATGACTAAATACTTTTATGATGGCTATGTGTGTCTTTGGCCTCCTCACAAGTGTGTAGCCATAGGGGGCCCATCAGGGCCTGGACTCCCCAAATGACCAGCTTGTAAATTATCATCGTAAGATTACCTAGCTTCAGGCCTCAAAATCACTAGCTGTAACATAAGTTTTTTTGGCTTTCTAGATTGTAGCTGTCCCCTCAGAAACAAAGGGCCCCTCCTAGATAACCTACTAGTTACACCCCTCTATGACGGGGATAAATAACTTCCTAGATGATATCCCATCAAACCTCATGAAACAATGAATCAATCAGAACGTCAACCTCTGAAAAGTTTCCGGTTCTGTAGCGATAATGAAATAGCGATAAGAGAACACCGCTCAGAAAATTATAGCGATAAGCTTATACTGTATCCACCTTCCTATTATAAGAAACATGAGCTTTACCTCAGACTTTCGTTTTAAAATTTCCAGAAGAAAAACTTCTGTGGAAAGTAATTAGAGTATTTGTTCACGGGTGTTCAAGTTGTGCGCAAGGGGTTGTTTGAACTATGGTCACCGAATTAGTTGCACGTGTCTCCATGCACGTAGTGGGGGCAAGAGATTATTTCAATTTTGGTCATCTAAGTACTTAACTCTAATCAAACAAACGCGCCTTTGCACAAACATAATTTGATTATTATAACAAAGCTATTGCATTATCCCATCCAAGTTTTCATTTTGAAATATGTAAACAAACATAGGTGGATCCAAGAGACCTAAATTCTACCTTCAGCTCCAAATTTATACGGTACAAAATTGCACTAAGGACTACAGATGTGTGTAGATGCTCATACCTTTATTAATATATTACTGACTTAAATATTGGATAGTCTAAAAAAATTAAGCTTTACTGCATAACATATCCTTAGTGCTCCAAAACTCAGGATATATAACGAGCAACAGATCAGGCTTAACGTCATTAAATAGCTGACAGTTGAAGCTAGTAGATATGGAAAAATGTGAACAAATCTAGGGAAATCTAGGTTGTAAGGTATATAGCTATGAAAATGAGTGAACTTGTCCTAAAACTGCGCTACATTTTAAAATGTTATTACAATAAAGGTCTGAATGAAGCGCAGGCCTGTGTAAAACATTGTGCTGTTTAGCGCAAGATACGTTATCAAACGCAACACGCAGAAGATGATTCAGTTTCAATAGTTTCCGAAACTTTAAAGTCCAAGATGCCCTTCGCAGTGAGCAATCAACCACAGCAAAAGTAGACAATTAAAAAGGTGCAACAACTGGAATCGTAGGGGTGGAATGGCTCTGCAGTAGAGCGCCCAGTTGTGATTTGAGGGCCTGCCCCTGCAGCATATTTTGGAGCTTTCTCATGAATGCATGGTTATCAAACACGGCTTCACCACAAAATGCCATGGCTCGATTGCGGTACGAGCACATGTAATTCAGAGTCTGAGTTAAACAGTAGATGAACGTCTTGATTGTGAAAATGAATTGCTCGTGTGCTTCAGAAACGATCTAAATTGAATTCACATTTGAATTTGAATACAGTGTGAGCTTTCTAAACAATAAATATTACAGGTATACGCGAAGTTAAACTTCCGTTAATAATTATGTTAGCGATTATGTAACACAATAATACTTACACAATTGACTGAGATATATTCAAACTAGAAAACAGATAGTGCAGTGTTGACAACATCAATTACATTCCATTTCTTGAATAACCTGTTCTTTCTGTGCTGACAAGTTAAGGTATTTTCCCAAGAATCGGGGATCCGGAAACTGCGAATGTATTTAGACAGAGGATGGCCAGAAGGAATACTGTTGAAACATGCCGGCCGACAGCAAAGGATAAATCCAATATGGCCGCCCGAAGGTCATGCCAATCTACTCTTGCAAGCAACCTCTCATCCACTTTCCATGGGCAGATTGACTTCACTTTTGCAGATTGATATATGTATGAACAGTACATATCTATTGGCTCGAAATTTCGCAGACGTTGACGTATTGAATCCAATATGGCCGATCAAAATGGCCTTAACTTCTCGCGGTTTGGCCTTTCCGACGGCCCCAAATTATTGATTCGAGCAACGTAGCCATTGCAAAAGTATGGGAATAATGTGCTAATACGAATTTCAATCGATAGATTGTTAGTTCAAGACCTTTCTAGCTCCTATATGCTTTGATGTCTGCCGCTATTTGGTTTTCAAATTTTACCTCTTCTTCTTCTAAACCTTATCCCAGGTACCTGGGATCGTCTTTTCCGATCGCTGCTCTCCAACTAGTTCAATTCTGTGCCATATCCAGCATGACAGCACTCTGCCGCATATCATCCCTTACACAATCTTGGCACGGCTTCTCCGAGCATATATTCCCGATTGTTGCGAGAGAACATGTAACACCTAACACATACTTCCGTAGCGCATCATAGACTAAAAATAGTTTCTACTTTGTTTCCTGTATCTACACAATTTGACTTAACAATTATTTGTATATACTCTACAAGTTATACCGTAAATTTCGGTGAAATATATGGTACTCTGACGCCACAATTTCACCAAAATGTATGCCGTAATTTTATCGGCATAATTGCATGACTTTCAACAGGAACATTCCCTGCAGGGGCGTCATTTAGAGGGGACAGGGGAGGCAATTGCCCTCCCCTGAGTTTGAAATTTATATAGATTTTATACATAGAATAGTAGTAAATCAGTGAAAAATGCGACATTTTACTTATATTAAGGGGCCTTTCCCCGAAGCAAAATCTGAAATGACGCTTCTCATTCCAGGAATGATTAATGGAACAATACATATTTAGTTTCCTGTAACAATATATAGAATAAGTCATAATTATGTGAGTAACGAAAAATATGTTTTTGATTTGCGCCGGGTTCGAACAATACGACCCTTGGATTGTAAACCATGATGTGACCTATGTAGCCACGGTGCCAGTGTTGGCAGGGGCGATTTTTGTTATATATGAAATGGTTTGAAAACTTACAGGCGTATTCTAGGATGTTTGTGGCTAGTGCGTTCTAGACCTTCCCAAATGAACAGTATGTTTGCGTCTAACACTTGAAACAGATAACACCGGCATGAACAACATTTTTCTGGCATTTCACCGGCAAAAACTGTTCTAGTGAATTGTAGGTGATTTTCATGCGAAAGCACCTGAACTGTTTACAGTGTAAATTTTATATGCGTATTTCGTGGCTATATTGGATATACGATTTAGAAATTGTGATTCATTTGTATTATTTTCCTCACCTGCTAATGGTAATGGATCTTTACACCAAATTTCGTTGTTGTAGTACCAGCTGTTTGGTTTAGGATTTTGTTCTGCTATATTGGTTTTCAGATGGCGATATTTTGAACCGTTTATTGCTTTTCGTACATGTCTAGTGATACTGTACTTCAATAGTACAATTCGTTTTTCAGACACGACTCGTTGACACATTGATATTTTGATCGGCCATATTGGGTTCAATACGTCAACGTTCGCAAAATTTCAAACCAATAGATGTGTGGTGTTCATACATATATCAATCTGCAAAACATTAAGTCAATCTGCTCATGGGAAGTGGTTGAGAGCTTGCTTGCAAAAGTCGATTGGCATGACCTTTGGGCTGCCATATTGTATTTATCCTTTGCTGTCGGCCCAGCATAACCGGCATTCCTTCGTGGCCCTCCTCTATCTAAACATGTGCGCAATATCCGAATCCTCACTTCTTTGGAGAGAATCTTTAGTTCTGAGTAAAGTAATTAAAATTACCATCATATTGTGAGAGGTGATAATAATTAGAAATAATGAAAGTAAAAGGCAAGAAAATCATTGAAGTGTGCCTAGGCTGACGATGAAGACTATGTTCTTCGAAAGTACTTCCTAGTGATGTGGTTTGTTTCTTGCGGTGATTATTAGCCTTTTACTTACATTATTTCTAATTAAAATTACGTTCAATATGACTGTAGTAAGACACTACAATCAATGCAATGGCAAAATCGTTGGTACCTTCTCTGTAATATTTTAGTCTTACAATGTTATCATCAACATTTGAAAGTTGCCTTCGAAGTGATAAATCACTGGAGGCCTCAAATCTCTGGAAAAAGTTGCGCAAGGTGTGTGAGCTAAACCGATTTCCATCCATCTGCCGATGAAATTTCCCTCTTGTACAACTCTTGAGCTGTTACTGGTCTCTAATCCTATATATAATGTTCTTTACGCCTTTTGAATAGCAACGTAATACTTTCATCGAGTACATATATGGCAAGCGAACTTGCTTCCCGATTTCCCCTTTTAATTCTTCTAATTTATCAATCTAATTGGTTAAGATAACGCTAAAAGGATCACATTGCTTCTCATATTTCGATCTATAAAAGTGCTTACACTCGATCCTTCGCTTGCGTTTGCAGTTTAATCCATTCCCGTATCATCCACCAGGTTCATTAATTCACACACTGACGCGACATGGTCTCAATCATCGATGCCTTTTTATTTTAACTCTAGCTTTCTATCATAGAAGGAAAGACTTGTCTCATAACATTAGAGAGCTAAAAACCGATCTTTCGAAATGGCATATCATACAACAGATTAGGATTTAAAGATGTCTCATGTGTTGTTTAAATATTATATCAATGGGTGAAACAATGTTTGGAGTCTAATGGGAAATAGCATCAACATTAGACTGACAGAAAATAAAGAACAGTGAAAGAAACTTCTCAGCTTAATTGATTTACTGATTGAATTTTGGCACCTGTTTTCTGAATTTTAGTTATATTAAAAAGATAATCCCGTTTAGAAAGGTAATTGTACCACAATCCAATGTAATTATATCCGTTGTATGTTCAAAAACAGAAAGAAAAAAGTCATTAAGCAGTAAAAGGGCGCTAAAAAGTTCAAAATCGAAGTTCCAGCTAGAGCACAATATTCAGCTGTAATCCTAGAATTATTATAATACATACGAACGTTAGAGGCAAAAAAAGGAAAATTGAAAGTTTGCTATATTGCTTTCATGGGAAACATTTCGATGTACGTACATCTGTTAATTTTATACATAGAAAATTATACTATTTCCTTATTACATTACAAAGTTAGTAACGTCTATTATCATAATATCCGAAAACTATTAAATTTGATTTAATTGTTTATACTGGATGGTAAGAAACTATTTGAACAAATTTCGGCAGCTGATTCCCAACACCGAAACCAGCAAAAATGACTGTATTCTCGTGTTACTTGTTCACACACTCTTAATTATTAGACTATAGGTGTTGCCTTTTAATTAGTAATTATTATTTATTAGTATGCCATCCATATGCTACACGTTGTACACTATGCTTCTCTCTCCCTCTCCACTGTTGCCAACTTACATAGTGTTGCCAGATACAATTCCAAGATTCATACCATAGTACCATACACCTTCCCCTTTTACAAGTTAAGTACTACAATATTCTTTAGATATAATATTTCATCCAGTAAGGTTGTTTTATTTGCCTATTAGATCTTCTTACGTTTTCTGAACTACACACATTAGATCTATTTTCACTTATATTATTTTGTTCACCTACATGGTCATTGTTTTACTGTGATATATGTTCAGTACCCTGTACATTAAGTTGAATGTTATTACCAATTTCCTCCGATACATTATTAAAACTACGAATATTTAACGATTTCCGTAAGTGAATTTTGTTTCTGCGATATACTCCATTATTCCTATCCCCTACCAAATACGATCTAGGAGTTTTTCCGCTTGTACAACTTGACCTGGTATCCAATATTTATCTGTCTGTATTAACAATTCTGTTCTGGTTGCAAATCCTCTCTGGCAATAGCCAATTTGTCATAATATTTCTTATCATTTTGCTCTTTGTGAACGAGCACATTATCTACATTTTCTTGTACCTGTAATTTTAATAACTCTTTGTGGATTGGCAACTTGGTCGTATCTCAATAACTGATTAAGATTTGTATTGGTGTTAAATTACCATTTAAAATTGGGGAATTTCTGTATTCTAACAATGCCATAGCATAATCTTTATTTTCATTATGACACTTTCTCAAAATTCATTTTCCTATTCGAACCGCTTCTTCTGCAAGACCACTTGATTGTGGATACCTGGGACTACTTGTTACAATAGAAAACTTCCAATTTTTAAAATTGAAAACCTTCTCTTCAATTGAACGGTATATTATCGCAAATGACAATTTTAGGTATACCATGAGTTGAAAATATAACTTTGAGCTTGCTGATCTCAGCTCATGTTTTAGATTGCTAAAACAAAGGAATAATTTCTAACCACTTTGCATAATAATCCATTAGCATTAGATACGGCTTTGCACTAAATTCTAAAATAGCAATGCCAACCTTTTCAAATGGTAATTCTGGTAAAGCATGAGGTAACAATGGTTCTTTACAGTTTGATGCTCTACATTTTTCACATAGTGTACATTTAGGCACTACATTTTCAATATCAGTTGCTAACTCTGGCCAATGCATGATTTGATAGCCTTACCTTTTGTTCCAATGACGCCAAAATGACCTTCATGTAATTGATTCAACATTTGTTTCCTTAAACTTGTAGGTATGATTATCTTTCTACCTAAAAATAAAAGACCATCTTCCACGATTAAGTCGTGGCGTAGCTTATAGTAGTGCTTGACATCATCATCAACTAACCGCTTATTATTAGGCAACCTCTTATGATTTAAGCTTATCAGTTTAGTAAGTTCCGGATCTGCCAGTGTTCCTTGTAGTAATGCTCGCTTGCGTTTTCCACTTACTTGTATATTTACAGTTAAACTATGCACTAACTGATTTACAAAATCATCTTGCTCACCTGTTTCAGGTAGGTAAGATCTTGACAATAAATCAGCAATATACATATGTTTACCTTGTAGATACACCAATTTTAGATCATATTTGAAAAATTTCAGCCTCTTGCGCTGCAATCAGTTAGATGGTATTTGTGCTCCATTTTTTTAATTATTGATAACAATGGTTTATGATCAGTCTGAACTGTTACGCTTCTACCGTAGACAAACGTGAAATTCTTGTACACCTACTACAATACTGAGAAGTTCTCTTTCTATTTCAGCATAATTTTTCTCATCATCCGTTAAACTACGTGAACTAAACGCTAAGAGAAACCCTTCTTCTATTAAACAACATATACCTTCACTTGACGAATCACATTGTAACATTATCTCCTTATGACTATCAAAAAATTAACCAGTACAGGCGAATTTGATACCTTTCTTTTTACCTCTTTTAAGCACTGAATGTTTCGGTAACCATTGCCACTCAGTATCTGCCTTCAAAATTCACGTAATGTTGCAATTAGTGTTGAACAGTTTTGAATGAATCTATTTAGATACTCTACCATTCCTGAAGTTATTTTGAAATTCTTATTTTTGGGTTCTTTTAACATAGTAATATCATTGATCATATCCGGAATTGGTTTCGTTTCTTCTTTTCAAAATATATTTCCCAAATATTTAACTTCAATCACCTTGTACTGAAATTTCTTACAATTAAATTTTACACTTAATGCTCTAGCCCTATCAATTACCTGTTTCAGAATTTTATCATGTTCTTCTTCTGTTTTTGCGGCGATTAACAGATCATCAAAATATAAGACAGTACCCTTAATATCTCAAAATATATGACAATACCCTTAATATCTCAAAAATTTATCTCATTTAGTTTCTGAAAAACCTCTGGAGAAACTGAAAGACGAAACGGTAATATTAGAAATCTACAACAACCATATGGTATGTACTAAATGTGCACAATTTACTACATGATTCATCTAATGCAACACAATAAAACCCATCTTTTCAATCAAGCACACTAAACATACTTCTATTACTTAGCTTCGAGCTAATTTCTTCAACAGTAGAAATAAGTGCGTGATTTATCTTAGGGGCTTTATTTCAATCTTGTGGATCTAAACATAATCTCAGTGATTTGTCTGGTTTCTTCACTATTATTAGTTACATACCCAAATCTCTGGGTGATCTTCCCTACAAATTATTTGTTGTTTTCCCAACTTTTCTGTTTTTTTAGATTAGGCCTAATAACTAAAGGTACCCTGCTAGGTGGATGTGCTATAGGCGGCACGTCTTCATTTATTGACAAGTGAAGTTTATGTTTGTACTTGCCTACTCCTTCAAAAAATATCTTATTCGCAGATATCACCTCATCTTGACTGCATAGTTTTACAGGCTCAACCTTCATTCTCTGAATTAATTTAAGTTTGGTACATGCATCAACACAAAGTAAAGGCGTATACATGTTGGGTGAATTATCAACTACAACAAAGTCGAAATAACCCTCTTCTTTATGAACTGAGCAATTTAATTTTACTATAATTAATGGATTAATTTTAGCACCATTATACACTAACTAACTCTATGGCCTATGGAACCCGCAGGTTCAGTGCCGCGTTCACAAAAGCTCTCCACTGACTTCTATCCTTAGCTAATTGCATCCAGTTTCTACTTTGTATTCCTATCTCTGCGAGATCCATCTTAATATTATCCTCCCATCTGCGCCTAGGTCTTCCTAATGGTCGTTATCCTATGGGACTTCCAGTCAAGACTTTGAAAGCGTTTCTACTTTCTTCCATTCTAGATACATGACCTGCCCACCTAAGCCTCCTAGACTTGACGACCCTAACAATGTTGGGTAAACCGTATAAACTATGTAGTTCCTCGTTATGAAGCTTCCGCCATTCCCCATTCTCGTTCCTCTTGGATCCGAATATTCTTCTCAGGATCCTGTTCTCAAATACTTTCAGTCAATGTTCTTCCCTCAGAGTAAGTGACCGTGTTTCGCAACCATACAGAACAACAGGCATGATTATCGTTTTATATATTTTAAGCTTCAAATTCTTCGACAGAATTCGCGACGACAAGAGATTTTGAACCGAATAGTAACACGAATTCCCTGCTTTTAGTCGACATTTAATTTCTTCGTGAATATGATTTTCGTCTGTTAATATTGATCCTAAATAGTTGAAAGTATCCACTTTATCAAAAGTATTATTTAATATTTTAACGCCTCCACAATTTGCCGTATTAAGGTCCCGACGCACTTCCATGTATTTAGTTTTCTCTGCATTTACTTCTAAACCCATGTCCCTGCAAGCATTTAATAAGATCTCTGCATTTATTTCTACTGTTCTCCTATCATCCCCTATTAAATTTACATCATCAGCATATGCCATCACCTGGTGAATACCGTTCAACTGTAGGCCCTGGTTGCTATCTTTGATTTACCTTATAGCGTATTCCAGCACAAAGTTAAATAATAATGGCGACACTTCCAATACCAAATTTGTTGGATGCATTTTGGATCGAATCTGACATTCATTTAATATTTATAACGACAGTACATTAACTTTAGCTATCGAATTAAATTTAAACATAATAGGTTTACCTGCTACCATGAGCTCTTCTACCCACTCATCCTTCTTAGTTACATTAATTTGTAAGGTTTCACCACATCCAGATACATTACTTCTTCTTCACTTTTAGTACCCGGCACATTATTTGACTTTACTTGTTTTACGTGCTTAAATTTACAACCTACTGCAAAATGATTTAGCCCCCTACATTTGTTACATTGTTCCCCATAAGCCAGGCACTTCGCTTTTCCGTGTCTTGTGTTGCTGTTTTTACAAAGATATTCACCTTTGCACTGTTTTACATCGATCTCGCCGCAACTTTTTGGGACGCTGATCCTGTAGAAGGGTTCACCAGGGTACTTCTTACCATTGTAACATTCTTCTTCTCTTCCTGTTCTGTATAGTTTCCGCTTGTTCTCTGGACAGTTCAGCGGCAGTTCCAATTCAATGGCTTGCTCTTAAGTTAAGTTCTTCATGTATAATATTCTTTCTTGAAGCTGTTTATCACGCACTCCAAATAATATTCAGTCTCTCACCACTGAATCGGTTTGATCCCCAAACTCACATGTTTTCACTAACTTCTTAAGTTCAATCACGAAAGAATCAAACAATTCACCTTGTTCTTGCACATGTGAATGCAAAATATAGCTTTCCACCACCACAATTTTCTGGGGACTTGCATATGTTACGATTGCCTGCATTACTTGTTCATAATTATTTTTATTTTCCTCACTAAGGTTAAATGTATTAAACAAGACCACAGCTTCCTCCCAAATTACATTAAGTAATATAGCTACTTTTGATCTGACGATATATTTTCTAGGTCAGCTGCTTTAAGGTATATTTCAAATTGCTGCTTAAATTTATAACGTAATCGTTATATATCTTTTAAACTACCCTCGTATATGGAAGAGGATTTCCTTGATTCAACACACATCCGGACAAAATTCATGGAAAACAAAAACCTGCGAAGTTTTTTCGCTCACAAGTTTTTCTGCGTGTGTGTGGTTGTTCGCCCTCTTCTCTCTCATATGGCATAATACGAAAGAAGAATTTCGGTTAGCTTAGTCTTCTCCTCACCTTTGTGCAAGCTGAATTGCGAAGGAAAAAGGCAGCACCGGAATTTATGTTATAATGTGCATATTTTGTGATAAATATTGATTATTTATATCGCAGTGTGTCTAAATGTCATTAATGTGCTTTTAATAATAATATAAGACTGTACAACAACTAATCAGTCAAATTCTATCAGTGAAGCAACTACTTAAAAACTCAATGTTTAACAGGAAATATTTTTGTTCTAATAACGTATTCATACGTCTTCATTGTAAAAGAGAACTGTGACGTTCTAAAAAGAAGCGTGGACAGTGGGTAATGGGAGCTGAGGAGAGAAAGACGACCGTGCTAAGTGTCTTCGATAAATCCCACTCGAACAATTTTTGCACAATGAAAATATTACAAAAGTTGTGTTTTTGATATTGCTGGATGCTGTGGTCCGTTTAATTAGACATTTCCCGTTCAAAATTTATATACGAGAATATGAAGGAAAGCGAGTTTGACAGTTGAATTGATTAGTTGTAACACCTGCCTGTCGGAGAATAGCCATCCACAAGAAGACACTACCAAAAGAAGAAAGGAATCCATATTTCTCATAATGAAAAATAACTGAATTGTGTTTAGATTTTAATTATCAATTCTCAATCCAATAATCATGTACGCAATATGGACAGTGTAACCGGCAGTAATAATCGCGTGCGAATCTCCATTGTAATCATTGGGCCACTAAGCAAATACAAATACCCGCATAGTGCATATTTGTAATGTAGAATTATAGTTGTGTCTACGAGTTAAAGTGTTATAATAAATAAATAATTCCTACATTAATGAATTTTCTTTAGGTCCCATTGAAGTCAACATTTATAACAAAAATTAATTAGGTTAATTTCATTACATGGTGTGCATAGTGTTATAGGTGCATTTAGTGTATAATTTATTGCAGTTTTAATTGAAATATGTTCATGATGATTTAATAACCAGAAAGATCTCAGGTAACATTTGGATATAGTTATGCGAATTTTACATTGAATTGTGTCTCATGCAGTTGACGTAGTACAATACAACATTTCGCTTGCTACCTAGACAACAATTAAGTGATCAAGTTAAATACGTTTTAACTCTCCCCGATTTCTGCGGATTTCTCCCCGAGGTTATGGGAGACATGATCATTGTCCGGACTAAGGGTATTTGAGACGACTGAACAATGAAATTTAACGTTCAGCCGTACTTATACTGAGTTGTCTCGTCAGTGACGGTGGGTACATGGAGGAAAACCCTTAACATCTCCATGTGTTGACGTTTTCACAGCAGGACACATTGGTTCGAATTCCAGTTTTTAGTATAATTTAGTATAATCTCGACTAAGCTCTCTATGGGAGAGCAGTATTACGAACCTAAGTACCGTTATAAATTTCCGACAATTTTCACATAAGTTTTCTGAAAAGCTTAGGTCGATTGGTACCTTTGCTGATTCCATAATTGTCCGCAGGATTGTCCACTGAGGTCCACGATTTAACATGTCACCATGCATTATCGTGTTACTTGGTCACACACCCTTAATTATTACAGTAGAGGTGATGCTTTTCAATTAAAAAATACTATTTGTTATAGTTATTTTATTAGTATGCCGGCCATATGCTACACGTTGTACACTCTGCTTGTCACTCGCTCCACTATTGCAAATGTACACACTACTGCCTGATACAATTGGAAGATACATACAATACAATGTCCTCTCTAACTTTGGTCAATGAGGGATAGTTTCGGCGATATAAGGTGCCGGAAGCGTGGAGAAAATGAACTTAAGAAGGCTGTGATTCAACACCTACGCAACCTAGAAAGTGCGGTTTAAAATATGACACTCAAAGTTATAGCTGTTCGATTAAAAAATGTTTGTTTCAAACCTCTGCAAAATCAGTGCGAGGGATTTCCTATAACCCGGCAAGTAAAGATTGGTCGAAATCGTTGTGGATGGAGAGGTTTCTAACCTGATAAGCATAATTCGTCATAATTTCTTACGTAATAAGACGATATGTCAAACCGATACGAACAGGATGAATCATAAATGTGGAAGCAAGTAATGAAAAATGCTCAGAATATATCTCCAGCAAACATGCGTTCAAAGCAACTGAAATCTAAGAAGTAGCATTATAAGCACAAATGCTGTGCAAGTTGGATTTAAACAGCATATGAGGATGTGAGTCGTGTAATCTCGCGAAATGATTCTGGACATCAGAGTAAACTAACAAGGTTCCAACAGTTTGGGTTTTACCCCGTCTACTAAGTATTTATGTGTCAGTAGCGTATGAAAATCCTATGCCAGGAGCGAAGGTGGTCGATGAGGTAATCATGAACGAAAGGCTCGATACGGAAAAACAGGGAATTCTGAATACACAAAAATTGGATATGCAACTGCAAATGTGGTAGCAGCTGATGTCATTAGAAACAAAGAACCCACATGTGCACGAACAATCGCTTAATCACGAGCAAGCACTGAACACTGATTGGACTGTATTATATCACTATGACCCGTATCTCGAATACGTATTGCTGACACATGCAGGCGTGGTAACCATAGCAAATATACTCACACAAACAAAGCGCTGAAAGGGTAACATACTGAGGTAGAATAGTAATACAGAACATAATACGATACAACTAGTACTAGTACTATGACCACGAATAATAATAATATATGATGATGATGATGATGAAGAAGAAGAAGGAGCATAGGTCGTCTCATGTTAGCAGATACCTGAGTTACCGTGGCTTCACTGACCACTGGGTCGCGACTCGGGACGTTTGAGTTGGTAAATGACTTGTGGTTACGAATAAATTCTAACTTGGAGCCACCTGTATGCCGATAGTGGAACTGTTAATAAATACGTGAAGAAGAACCTGCGCGACACGCAACTAGCATAGTCTTGTGGAGACGACTTCATGTTCAGAGTACTAACCAGAGGAATAATGGTTCGCTCCTACTGTAGTATTAAACTGGATTTTCCTTTTGTGTACTGAAGTTACGAAAAAGCTAAGATACATTTATATAATGATTTAGGTTGTTATGGTCTATAACAACGGAAGTAAACGAGAGTCTGGGGAAGAAGGGAATGTCTTTCGAATGAAATTTCGTGATACAAACAGCTCATTGGCAACTTCTGGCTGTTGAGCACAAATAACAGCACACGACAACTCGCACCCTGGGAGGCTTTGTTTGCGCGATAGACAGCCCCTCTGTTATACATGAATGATCGATTGTTCGTGGTAGCGCAATGATAGCAGAAACTGAAGGCACTAAGGGCACATCAATTACAACAGTGTCTCTGTGCTGATGCGTGTTGCAGTGAAATTGGACTTCGTATGTCAGCAAAATGGCTGAATATTCGCAACGGGAACAGGTGAACATGCTTTTTATTTATGGGCAGGAGAATGCAAGAGAGCGAGCAGCAGCATGATTGTATCAGGAACAATTTTCAGATCAACAAGTTCATCAGACATTTGTTGCTGTGTATCAGCGTCTACCTAGCGTTTAAAACTGGCACACTATTCCCTTGGTAGAACATCGGCGGAAGACCGCGTCGAGTGCGCACACCGCAGCTTGAGAAACATGTGTTACAAATGTAGAAAACGATCCTGGTAAGACTGGTGGCTCGTGAGACGAATGTCTTGCATGTGACGATTTTAGCTATTCTTCACGCTAATGCGTTGTATCCGTATCAAGTGCAAAAGGTACAAGAACTAATCAATGCGGATATACTCCCGCGGGATGTCTTTCGTTGGGGGTTTATTCGTCAGAATAGAAACAATTTGGCGTTGCTGTTGTCTGTATTGTTTACGGAGGAAACTACATTCAGTATAATGGCATTAGAAACTTACACAACACACATGTATGAGTCTAAAAAAATGTACAATCGCCATCAGTCACCAACAACGCTTTTGCATTACTGTGTGGGCGGATATTCTCAGAGATCAGCTAGTAATTCCCTATCTTCTTCCGCAAAGACAGAATGGTGTTGTATATGAGCATGTCTTGCATGAGAAGGTTCCTGTATTGCTGGAGAATGTGCCCTTAGTAGTGTGCGAACATATGTGCTTCATGCACAATGACACTCCTTGCTCACTTGCGAGCAGATATACGCCAGAATCGAAAGCACACATTCTGAAGACAAGGAACGGAGGGGGCTTTCTCATGGCCTCCCTGGACTCCCGAACTCAATTCTCTGGACGTTTATCTTTGGGCTATTTCAAGGGTGTGGTATATGGTACCTCAGCTCCTATTATCAACGTGGTGGAGCAACGTCTCGGGACGCCTGTTGTGCTGTTCGTAGCACACTGGGATTTTCGTGCGGGTTAGACGGTCCATACGTGCATCACTACTCATGAAAGTCACTTCGAGCAGCTGCTGTAAGGCAATTCATGTAAGCCCTCTAAATTGTACACTCGAGTTTCTACTCATTCTTTGGTTATTTCATTATAGTTTTGACCTATCCGTATTTGTTGTCTTTAGTCTTATGTTACATTGACCAGACATATAAGCCTGGTTATGGCAATTTTTCCCTCTTCAACTTGCACAGCATATATTAAGTCATCCGACATTTTCGATGGGTACAAGGGTTTATTGAAGAACCGAGACTGGGTAATGTGTTTATGATGCGACTTCTTACATTTCCGTGGCTTGAAAGCATGTTTTCCTCGAGAAATATTCTGAGAATTTTTCATTGATTGCTTTCACATTTGGAAGCCACCGTGTTTGAGATATGAACTTATTACTAGGGACGTGAAATTTTCGTTTTATTTTATACCTGAAATCGGTGTTATTTTTCGCGATTTAATACAAGCAAATAGGGGTTATTTGCTTTATTCTGTAATGGTTTAGGAAAGCAAGTATATTGTAAATACAAAGAAATTGCTCTGAGAAAGTTAATTAAAAGAAAATATAATTTTAAATTTAAACGAATATTTTTAAATGTTGACATATTAAATTTAAAAGAATAAATCATATTTTTGGACTTACAATCTGAGAAAAACTGGCTCGATATCTACCTAAACTTAGATTTATTTAATGTATGACTCGAATGCATATATGAATTAAAATACACCGCAGCGTTTCTCAATATTTTCTTCACTTCAAAATAAATAAATAAATAAATAAATAATAAAAATAAATTCACAATACACTTGGATCATTCCACGTCAAATTGCCTAATTTTAAAACATGACCGTGCTTCAATGTCTCAGATTTTCTTCAAAATAATTTCATACATGAATACCAATGAAATTATGCTAAATTAATTTTTACCGCTTTTTGGAAAATGTGAATTTTGCTTTAATTTCACTTTCCGCCGCTCAGCATCATGAAACTAAAATTACCATAACATCCTTATTTTTTCAGTTGTTGGGCTCGTCCAGATGTCAAATGAAAGCTTAATTTTCGCTCTTCCATCTGACTGTACACTGTCAAACACTAATGGGCATACAAAGCCAATTTTAGTTTTTTTATACAAATTGTGCTATTGCTCAAAAGTTACAACTATGAAACTTTTGAAACTTTTTTGTACGTTCATCTTAACCCATGTATTGTATGATTAAAAATTAAAGAGAGTGTTTTTGTATTTTTAATTATTATTTTTCAATATTTTACATGTACGGAAATATACAGTTTTAAGTTTTGTTACAAATTTTCATTGCTCGTAAGTTACAACTATGAAACTTTTGAAACTTTTTAAATAAAATCATCTTAGCACATACATGATATAGTTAAAAATAAAAAGGGTGCTTTTGGTATTTTTGTAATTATTATTTGTTTGGTATTTTAGATGTACGGAAATATACAATTTCAATTGTTGTTACAAATTGTGTCATTCCTCGTAAGTTACAACTATGACACTTTTGAAAGTTTTTAAATAGAATCATCTTAACACATACATGATATGGTTAAAAAATAAAACGGGTGCTTTCGGTATTTTTGTAGTTATTATTTTTTACTTCACAATGCAAAATTCATGAATCGGTCTGCGCTTTCCATATTCTACTGACCAGAAGGCGAAGAATTTTGTTTGGTACTTTTGAAAATATCATCTGGGAAGTTTCTGTTCCATCTCTTACAAGCCAATCCGCCCGGACGTACGCAATTGAAAGCAAAATTTAAAAATATATCATTTCGTCAGTGCAAGCAATGAGCTTTTAAATATAAGACAACGATTTTCATATAAATCTACATAATTTTGAGAGGTATTACTGGTATGTATGTTTATTGCTTTCATCTATGTACATAAGTCTATTATTTCTTATTTTTGTTGATAGGTTCTATAATAATCAGTCAACCCTTTATATTCCTAGGCCTGTATTTTCCATTCACAAAAATTATTACAGAAAGGCATTCCTCCTTCTTATTTACTCATACCAAGTAAATGCAAACCAATCCTATAAAAAGTTACAAAAGTTTGATAGTTGTAAGCGATGATACAATTGGTAAAAAAGAAAATCATAGTTAAAGTACAAAAATATAATATTATGGTAATACCAAAACTGTGCATTACACCAATTCTATCTTTAAGCATACCTAACATTTACGAAGATGATTATTGTAAAAAGTTTTAAAGTGTGACAATTCTCACTTCAGAGTAGGAATGGTCAAAATTTTCCGGAATCGGAAATTTCACTTACCGGAATTTTTCCGAGTTCCAGACTTTTTCGAATTCCGAAATTTTTTCAATTTTATTTTCCGGAATACGGAAAGTAAAAATTCCGGAATTGGCCATCACTACTTCAGAGGAAAGGCATAATCTGTTACCAACAGTAAAATGGACATTTCTGTACATTAAAAACACAAATGAAAATAATAATAGGAATAATTGCAAAAATAACAATTAGTAATAATTGGAAAAATTACCAAAAGTACCCGTTTTATATTTTAACCATATCGTGTATGTGCTAAAATGATTGTATAGAAAAGGTTTCAAGAGTTCCACAGTTTTAATTTACGAGTAATGACACAAGTTGCAACAACTACATTTCCCTACATTTCCCTACATGCAAAATACCAAAAAATAATAATTACAAAAATAAAAAGCACCATTTTAGTTTTTAACCATATCATGTGTGTTCTAAGAGAATTCCATTTAAAAAATTTCAAAAGAGTCATAGTTGTACTTTACGAGCAATGACACAATTTGTCACAAGAATTAAAACTATTTCCATACCTGTAAAATACCAAACATATAATAATTACAAAAATATCAAAATCACTCTTTTTATTTTTTATCCATCTCAAGTATTTGTAATATGATTCTATTTAAAAAGTTTCAAAAGTTTCATAGTTGTAACTTACGAGCAATGACATAATTTGTAACAAAACTTAAATTTTACGTACATGTAAAATATTTATTAAAAATAATAATTACAAAAATACAGAAAACACCCTCTTTGTTTTTTAATCATACCATGTAGGTGTTAAGATGAATGTACAGAAAAAGTTTCAATAGTTTCATAGTTGTAACTTTTGAGCAATGGCATAATTTGTAAAAAAAAAAAAAAAAAAAAAAAAAAAAAAAAAAAAAACTAAAATTGGCTTTGTATGAACATTAGTGTTTGACAGTGTAACCTTTTGCAAGGTTTCTTAAGATCTGCTGAAAGGGCAAAACGTAAGCTTTCATTTGACACCTGGATGTGCCAAATAACTTTAAAATAAGGAGGTTATGGTAATTTTAGTTCCATGATGCTAAGTGCCGGAAAGTGAAATTGAAGCAAAATTCACATTTTTCAAAAAATTATCTCCGGCGCCCATTTCTCATCCAAAAAATCGGAAAAAATTAGTTTAGCATAATTTCAATGGTATTTATGTATGAAAAACTTTTGAAGAGAATGAGACATTGAAGCACAATGCTCTAGGTGATTTCACATGGAATGGCCCACTTATCTAAAACGCAATTCATAACATAGTGTTTCTTAACATTTTCTTCACTTCCAAAAAGATTCACAATATACTTAGGTAAAACGAAATCCATATCATTATCAACACACATTTTCACTTAATGGCAAATTCATAGTTCCTTCAATATTTCTTACTTTTGAAAGGACAAAATTGTCAATATTTCCACATTTTCTGCTTTAAGGTTTTGCCTCCTTTCCGTGATTACAAAGTTATATTCTAAAAATATCTTTCAGAATGAACGTTGGAAGCTGGCAAAGATATTGCTTCAAGGGCACAAGCAGCAAAATCTTTGTGTTCACTTTGCAGTACAAGAAGGATTGCCTGGAGATTCACTTCTTTCCCGTTATCTAGATATTCTCACGCTATCTTTCACGGATAAGTAGGCTCTAGGAAACTCTAGCGGTGACAGTTTATCCAACACGTTTACATGTTTCAGTTGCTTTAAAAATTCGGATGTCACACTATTCAAGATTCAAGAATAAACTGAGTGTTGAACACTTGGTGTAGAAATTGGAACGCGTGTTTGGGAGGGTCAGTTTACATGAGATCTTCCAGTTTCTTCACTAACTAGACCCACACTCGAGAACATTCTTGAAAGATTCTCTCTCATACATTGAATGCCAAATTCGACAATGTTGAAGTCCTTAAATCGGAGATTACATCTTTAAAAGGTGAAGCCATATTTAAGGTCTTGAAGCTTACTGACCAGAAGGTGGGCAGTGGTGTACGTCGATCCTTAAAGAAATTCAATGATCTGAACCAAATCCGAGGCATGATCCTGGACAAAAATTCTCAAGCTTTCACCGTGCTTAGTTCCTTCGTCTCAAATTGGAAAGAAAATCCATTCCAGCATTTGAAATACACCCCATGTCCTCTCTGTGCGACAGATTCTATTTTCGTTCAAGGTCAGTTCCCTCATGCCACACATTTGCTCCTCGGGCAGAAGTGGGCCGAACAAAGCGTGGAATTTCGCTCAGGGACAAATTTTCACTAACCAACCGGTCTAAAAATAACAGGACTGATGTTCTTCTGTTAATCACATTTTGTTGCATAGGAAACTCGTGTTATTTTATTAGTTTCCCGGCCAAGATGGAGACTGCGCGAATCTATCGCTTTATGTAGAGCACTTCGGTATTATTTTGAAAAAAAGTACCAAATTCGCGTTATTTCGCGATTTAAAAACACCAAAAACGACCTTCTATCATATAAATAGTAAGGTATATCTATATTTTTACGTATTTGAAGTTTCCGATATTATCGTAAAACCGAAAACTTCACGTCTCTACTTATTACGTACAAATTATGACGAATCATGGTTACCAGGTGGGAAACCATTCCATCCACAGCGATCTTGACCCATCTATACTTGCCAGGTTATAGAGGATCCGTACGCTCCGTTGGGGAATCCATCGCACACATCTTTCTGAGGTCTGAAACTTACATTTTTCAATCGAGTAGTTATGACTTCGAGTATCATGTTTTAAACCGCACTTTCTACGTTTCGTTGGTTTTGAATTACTGTCCTCTGAAGTTCATTTTCCCAGGCTTTCGACACCTTATATCTACGAAACTATCTCTCACTGACCAAAGTTCGAGAGGACTTTATTGCTGCTTTCGGTATCGGCAATCAGCAACCGAAGTTTGTCCAAATAGATTCTTTACCATCCTGTACGTGATAATATACTTTGTCTCAAACCAAGATTCCATATCCCACAAGATCTACGAATGTACAAAATAATCACTAAAACCAAACGGAAGATACGAATTTAGCACACTAACACCCATTTTTCATCGAATTAATACGGCTGGTCCATACTTAGTATTTAAAACAGACATTATCATACCTCAAGTTCCACAACTTTCGATCTGAGTTCCTCACATTCAGTTTCAAGTCTTATATGTACTTTTCTTGCTCTATCCATGTACAATTGCTGCTTTCTACACATAATCAAATTCTGTTGAATTTTCTGGATTGCTCCCTGAATCTCGCCTCTCACTGTCGACATCTCTCGTGATAATATCTGGAAGAAAGAAATACATTACTGAAACTTAGAGAAAATACATATTGTACTTGAATATATCTTGATTACATATACTATAAATGCACTTATTAATGGTATCATGATGCAGAAAATGTCTTAATTTGTACAGGATGGGTGAAGATAAACTGAATCCAAATCAAGTGATGTACATATGAACTGCGAGACATATTGTACAAACAGATCAAAATCAAAGACGTAGTTACACGCGTTCCTTTATTTGTACAGATACTGCCGGAAACGTTGACCATTATGTTCCAGGCAGAATACGTCTTTGGAACGCATATGGACTTTTGGCTCGATAGAACGGGTTCAGTGGGACTTGCTGCTACATGTCTTACTAGATTTTTGCGAGACTGCATTGTGAAGGTTCAGTTGCAGTATGTGGATTTGTGCATTGTTATTGTATACCTTGCGCCACAATAAAAATCTTACCTGCATAGATCAGGGGATCTTTGAAGCCACAGATATTTCGACACAGTTCTATGCAATATGAGAAATTAGTGCATTCTTTGGAAGAAAGAATGGGCTGTCGAGTTGCATTGCTGGAAATTCGCTAAACGTCTCTCGTGTTGCGTCAGTTAATCCACGAAAGGCTCGAAGATTACGGCAACGTAACGGGCTGATCTTATTGTGTCTCCGAAGAAAGTGAGTCTAATGATCCTAGTTCCTAACACAAACTACTACACTCTGATCTGTGTACAATGCAGAAGTAGCGAGAATACTTGTAGTGGGTTTTTAGAGAGACTAATACCGCACATTTGACGAATTAACGAAACTTCTGGGTGAGAACTACGATTCGTCCAACATGAAGCAGAGGTTCGGATCGAGAAAATCACCTCCGCTTTGCCGCAGTAGTAGGTAGTCATGTGCAATATTATACACTTCTAGCATGGGCTGGAAACTTCAACTTCTCTTGAGTCATGGTCTTGAAGGGCTTCAAGTCAATGTCCTTTAAGCAAGATGCACCGGTATGTTCTTCGCGACACTCCCGTCTACTGCGCCTTGTAAACTTAAGAGGTACTGCAACATCCACTGACGAATATCATCCTTCTGCACCTCCACCACTTTACAACGTGAGTTTCGTGATGTTTTGAAGGACGAATCCTCTTCGCTCAAACTTCTTTACGATTTCATGTAGGGATAATTTGGCGGGTCGATCACAGTTGAATTTAGTACGGAAGTTTTCTTATACTTCAGTGCTGTTTTGTGAGTAATATTCTTATATGAGAATTTCCTGCCCCCTCCTCCAGCAGGATTTCTGTGTCTACACTCGCGAGTGGCTTCATCTCGACTATTTTCCTTTGCAGCTGCAAGTTGTGCTTATCTCCCTTGCTTTCCCATCTCTTCGTTTAAAACTAATGTGCTTAGTTCACAGCTCGCCACTTGTAATACGAAATGGCTAGATAGAATACATTAGCGTTTTTGGTTTCTGATCGCTCACATCCGGTTCAGTTTATTTTGGCTCGTCCTGTGTGAACCCAAATATCGAGATATTCAGTGGGCACAAAACAAGTAGTTCAATCTAATTTTGTGTCTTTCAGGATATTTCCCTGACATAATTTTATAGTCAAAGATTCACTTACTCTTTGACTCACATGCAAGGAGACTCTGAGCTCGCTTGGGGCACCATTAAATTCTATTCAATTGAACAAAATTTTACCATACTTTGATCTGATGTGGAAAGATTTAAAAACATCTTTAGTAATAATCAATACTGAGTAAAATATGTCCGCTTGTCATCACTTTTTCGCATAAAAAGTAATGACTTAGAGCCACAAAAGTTTGTGCAAAAAATGTGTTCACCAGATCAAATTACGTACGAAGCCCTGTTTTCGAATTTCGGCAATGGCTAAAATATGGTGGTATCAAAATTTATAAATAAAATGTGAGAAATTCCAGGCACACCAGATATTACTGTTAAATTCATAATTATCTGTCACTGAGAAGAAACTTAATACCATCGACACTGTTCAGGTCCAAATATAGTTCCCATCGTAATAGGAATATTAAAATCGAG
This sequence comes from Thermobia domestica, assembly GCF_964235325.1. Classification (NCBI taxonomy): domain Eukaryota; kingdom Metazoa; phylum Arthropoda; class Insecta; order Zygentoma; family Lepismatidae; genus Thermobia; species Thermobia domestica. The sequence goes on along the minus strand of NC_137457.1, from coordinate 236,599,890 downwards.
AAAAATAAGATAAAATCTGACAGATATTAGTGCAGAATCCATACTTTTTTGAATTGTGAAGCGCATTGGTGACATATCCGATTATATTTAAAGCAAGAGTTTGGGCAAGAATGGAGAAGGGTCCGTGAACTGACAGGGGAAAACCAAAATCGTTCCTAATATTTATTTATTACACTCATATTGACAAAGGGCAACGGCAAAGGCATTACTCTTATTTATTTCATTGATATGGACGGAAGCAACGTCAAAATCTTGGTTATTTATACACTTCATTGATCTTGAGAGTGGCAATGCCAAAGGCGTTATTTCTCCTTACTATATGTAAATAAATAAGAAATGTAACCTTATTCACAGATTTGTGCATCCCGCTCAAGGAAGTTCTGAACCGCCAAGGGTTCGAGTTGTTTATTCTTTCTTAATGTAGTTTCATCCAGTCACCATTTCATCGTTATATCTTGTATCGTGGCGGAAACAAGTCGTTGATCTGGCAATGGCAACTGATTTGAAACAAATGCAAAGTATGAGAACTAAATCATATCTGTAATTGCGTGTGGACAACAAACTTGTGAACCAAAGGTTTAACAACAACTCAAGTTATTAACATAAACTTTGCCGAACATTATTCACTTATAACATCATTAAAAAACACGAAAGACGTTTTGAAACGAAGAAAGTAACATACAACATTGCAAGCGGGGGCAAGAAAATATAACGTAAACAGACAAAGGACGAATCATTTACTCCGTAGTGATCGTGGTTCAGTGGTCAAGGCGCTCGACCAGTAATCTGGACGTTCTTGGATCGAATCCACGTCGGGCACATATTATGGCGTATATTTCTTTTAATTCAGGAATTTTGATGGACATTGATCGACGATGACAAATATTTTATTATATTCAGATATTTGATTACTCGGATGTTTCAATACTTGAACTATCAATTCGTGAGGAATAATAATAGTAATAAAAAGAACTAATAATAATAATAATAATTATCGAGCAGAAGACTAATTATTAGAAACTTATTATCGCTCAGGTGTCATTACAAGCACAAACGTGACATTTGGCAAAAATATTTCCGTTTTGCTTAATGTTGAAAACGAGAAGAGGAATTTCTCCTCTCGATTCTAAAACAAAACAAACAAAATCTGGATGAGAATTAACATTATACATTCGAAACGGGACAAGGTTAACTCAAATTATCGCTTCGCTTTGGAGATGAGAATCGAGACGAGACGAAAAAGATCGTAAACATTTTTCGCCTTATCTCGATTCTCGAAATAGTGTAGGGGGCGCGGTGCTTCAGTGGTAGAGTTAACCTCCCGTGCGTGAGGCTCCTGGTTCGATTCTAACTCAAAGCGTGTGCACTTTGTGGTGGGCAAGTACCGTCCTCGGGGTACTCCGTTTCTTCCCAGTTTCTTCATACCACCATTTCAATTATTTCACATAATCACCACCTCCTTTAGAATAACGGGCATAAAAGTATGACGTAAAACTCAAAGATTTCATTTCATTTTCATTTTTGCGAAATAGTGTATATCAACTCTTTAGGTAACAATTGCTTTGAAGACTGAATCTTATACGCTATTTTGTTACTTTGATTTTCAGAGCTCACTGAATTATGATCTGTGTATATATTTTAGTAGCAAAGCTTTTATAATTATATCTGTATATTCTACAAGTTAGTTTATTATATGTATTACTATTCAATGATATTCAGTTATTTTTATTTCAGTTGTTTTCCTTAAACTGTACAGTAGAATACTTTCTGCATGAAGCTTAAGTGGTAAGCTTTCGTTTAAAATAATAGTTGCAGAGGTGTGTCTTGAAGGTACGGAACCCCTTCCAAGAAATCCTTACTTTAAGTAAGTTCTCCTAATTTTAGGGCAACTTTAAAAATTTTAATTTCATTATTATTATTATTATTATTATTATTATTATTATTATTATTATTATTATTATTACTGAGGTGTATTATTATCACCGCGTTCCACCTAGCCCCCACCTAGTGGACATTGTGTTGGACAAATTTCGTTTGTATAGGTTTTCTCCGGGTTTCGCTTCCTCCCACTATCTTTATTCAAATATTTCTTTCATTCTCATCATCGATGTCTTCTGTATCTAAGCTGGCATAACCATTACTTAAAAACACATTTTTAGGGCTCTTGTTTAATATTTAGCTATTTGTAGGGACATACGCAGAGGATATATCCTGATGATGTTTACAATTCTCTCCAATTCCGAAAATTTTGTAAGTTTTGCCTAACGCTAGGGGTGATTTTAGAGATTTAGTAAAATTTGTCCTCATACGAAATGTGTCTTCTGTATTATTCTTATTATTACTGAATATTTGATTCCTCAATATTACGTCTTATTCCAATGCAGATAAGCATACTGAAGTTAAGGAAAATGAAAATGAAATTTTTGGACTCTATAAGGAAGAATTGGCCTATAGTTGATACTTTGGAAGGAGAAGAGGGGTGAAAGAAGGCGTCAGCTCCTGGAGAATATTAAAAACGACCCTTCGGATGCCCTAACAGAAAAGAAACCATGTAGAATTGACTTTATTACGACAGGTAGTAACACCATTTCTTTGCGTAAAAACTTTGGATTATGTATGCGTTGTATTGACATTTTAACAAAATATACATACGAATATAAAGAAAATAGTTACTATTTAAAAATTTTATTTTGAAAGGATATATGGAACGTGTTGGATATGGCGATCGAAAATATTATCGCTAGTAAGAGTGGAAGAACTTAGTAATAATTCCACAATGAAACAATACCGTTTCAGACACATTTATGTCTGATACTAGGCTCTAAGAATGACCCTTATGTGTTCATGAATTGTTTGCTAAACACGCTAAGTTTTCAGACAGTACGAATCGAGATTGTAGACTGTGATGTCATGATGTTATTATTTCACCTATGAAGAAAGTCGTTTCAATTCTAACTTGTAGGAAGAAAAGAAATCGACTATTCTTCATGTTATTATACATCAAAAATATCAACATTGTCATCATAAAAATTTTCTTAATTTACTCAGAGGGAATCCAAGCGCGGATCGCTAAGTTAAGAAACGAATGCTCAAGTTACTACACTAAGACTGCTCTGTTAAGGAAAGTCAAGAAACACTCTTCTATGTAGCAAAGTGCACACGCTTGCGATTCCAATATTTTATTAACGATGAGACACCGATTCCGGTCATGATAAAATACTACAGTCCAGACAATCAAATTTAAATTTTAAAAAAGACACGAAAACACGCAAGAACTTTTAGGAGAAAGTGGTTTTAAAACTAGTTCGAATCCTTAACTGAAACCTTGTGCCTGAGACCACTCCTTTCTGATTCACCTAAAGTATTTCCGAAACATCTGTATTTTACTCGGTTATCTCGTTTCACAGTTAATTCCAATAACATTGAACGACAGGGAAACGAACACAGACACATAGAGGACATGTAATATTTCAAATGCTCTCCACCCAGAACCCTAACTGAGACCCCGCCTACTGAACTATCTCATGGTTGGGGTACCTGGTCCGTTCTCAAGCAAGTAAGCTTGAGACGGACAACATCGTGCTCGTAGATTTTCTAGGGACACTACTACTTTCCCATTCCACCAACTCGTCAATTACAATTCACTTGCTTTAATCATAGTCTTCCTCTACCTAACGGGCTTAATCGTGCGACATTAAACGTAAAGATTTAGTTTTCAAACTGTTGACTCAAATTAACCTGAACCGAAAAACAGTTGTATTTTTTATTGCTCATTAACGTGTTTTCACAAAAAAATATATAGAAAAAACATGGGGAATCGTAATTCCATTCAAGAGTAAAAGAGCAGACTCATAATATCCCAACCTGAAACGAAACAATTACATATCGTTTGGAATGTTTCTATAATGTGTACCGATATTATGAAAAGTGCTTATATAGTGTCTGTTTTCAAAACAAAATGAACCAAATTATGGTTCGTTTTCTGATGTAAATGCACGGAATCTGTCAACCTTAAACCGAACACAAACTAGGTAACCGGTTGTTGGAGCACGTCTAGTAAATAGATTGTAGTCGATGGTACTATTACCTCGTGAAATAAACAGCAATTATGTAATTTAAATTTGAGATATAACCACTATAGTCCTTTCTTTCCGCCCATATTATATATTATATTTATATATATATATATATATACAGGGTGACCGCGTGACTATATTACACAATTTAAGGTATGATTCCTGACACGGAAACAAGAAAAAAAGTTCAAATAAACTTTTGTCCAGCGTACATAATTTCGGAGCTACAAGGTGCCGAAAGCGTGGGAAAATGACATTCAAAGCTCTATAGCTCGACTATGGTGAATGATAGAGCTAATGCGGCATGGTCACGTCAAAGACACCGAAGCTGCTGTATTCAAAAATGCTTAGGTCGAGATCGTGCAATTCATGCACAAGCGATTCCCCAAAGGAGCGTAGGGATTCCCGGATAATCTGTCAAGAAAGATGGGTCGAAAAGGATACGGATGAATAGCTGTCCCAACTGCTAGCAATAATGCGTCTGTACTAAGTCGATATCTCGCACAAACACAAAATGGCGAACAGTTTTATACGTGCCATGTGTGGTTGCATAACGCGCACTAAATAATAGTGGGAAAATAAAAAGGAAAATGTGAATAAATTGGTACAAATGGTAAATACATGATAGTACACTGTCCTGTTCATTGTACGTATAGACGCGTTTAATAAAGGGAATAATCATGAAAAGTACTAAAATGTTATACAAACATCACACTAACATTGTTTTCTTCCATGTAGTTTTGTCATTGAAAGCAAGTAAAACTAAGGGGAAAAACCGGGGGATATGGGTGCTTTCTTCCAGGCAGAAATCTTATTTTATTTGATGATACGAGCCGAGGATACTTTTTACGAGAGGGGGATTGTTCCGCCATCCCATGTTAATGTGACCACTGCCAGAGAACAACAGTAAAATATCCGTTTCTTATCATTAGCCGTAATGTGCGTTACCCGAACATTGAAAAAGAACAAGGAATAACAATTTATCAGGACGTTTGTTTTAGTCGCTGCTTCCGATGTTTTGCAGGACTGATTCCGAGATTTTGTCCAGAATGCTTAACATGTCGTCATATTGTTATCGTTTAGAAGATATTTTGTTTTCACAGACGGTGTTATCACCTGAAGTACGCCACAGTTTTCAGGTTCGATCACAAGCTTTTGTTCTTCCTTCTGTCGTAGAAAACAATCGAAGGTAAGGAAAGTATAAGACAACCCTACTAGAGGGCGTTGTGGAAGGTGGAAGGTCATTCTTCATGTGGTTTGTTCGTAGCGTACGAGTTTCTTTGCTTGCTTACGAGTTTGTGCTTTGCTTGTTCGAATGTGAGATCAAATGGAGTATTCGATAGCAGAACTTGCGGACATGATATTTGTATACGGTCAAGCAAATGGCAACAGTCGAGAAGCTGATAGGTTATATCGACTGAAGTATCCACAAAGAAGACATCCAGCCCATACTATGTTTACCAGACTTTTTCAACGCTTACGAGACACGGGGAATTTACAACTTCAATACTACGACCAAGGAAGACGAAGAACAACAAGGACTCCGGACTTTGAAGAACAAGTGCTTGATCGTTTCGCCCAAGACCCAACAGTAAGTACCCGGAAAGTAGCACGTGAAATGGGAGTAGCAGAAGATACTGTTTGGAAAGTAGTACACGAGCAACAGTTACACCCCTATCATCCGCAGGGGGCTCAGGCCTTACGTCCAACTGACTTTCAACCTCGCGTTCAGTTTTGTGAGTGGTTTCTACAACGCTCTGTAATTGATCCGCAGTTTGCTTCCTACGTGCTTTTCACCGACGAAGCTTGTTTTACGAAAGACGGGATATTTAATAGTCACATTAGTCATGTATGGTCAGACGAAAATCCTTATGCAATTGTGGAAAGGGGTCACCAAGACCGATTCGCCATAAATATGTGGGCGGGTATTATCAGTGATCAGATAATAGGTCCATATTTACTACCACCACGATTAACTGCACCAGTGTATACGAGATTCCTACAAGACATACTTCCAGAGTTATTAGAGGATGTCCCTCTCGGTGTTCGTCAACGGATGTGGTTTCAACATGATGGCGCCCCAGCCCACTTTTCAGCTAGTGCTCGAGAGTATTTGAATCAAACGTTTCGTGACAGATGGATTGGAAGAGGCGGTCCTTTTATTGGCCTGCACGTTCCCCAGATTTGACTCCACTTGATTTTTTCTTGTGGGGTCATGTCAAAACACTTGTCTATGAAACGCCTATAGACAACGCAGAAGAACTATTAGCACGAATACTCGCTGCCTGTGATACTATAAGAACAGCTCCTGGGTTATTACAGCGGATGCGTCAGAACTTACTGCGACGCTGTAACGCCTGCGTTGAAGTAGAGGGACGCCATGTCCATCACCTATTGTAGGATAATTGGGAGATTTGTCTCGTTTACAGGTAATTGATGATGTTCTTGGCTGCATTCAATCTTGCTGTAAAATGTTGATTGAAGACATTATTTCCATTCTTGTGACTTTTGTTTTTAGGAAACCACCTCTTTTGCATTATGGTTGTTTCGCTCAGTTTTGTTTATTTGTTTTCAATGACAACAATACATGGAAGAAAGACTTTCATAGTGTGATCCTTTTACAACATTTTAGTAAGTTTCATGACTATTACCTTTTATTAAAAGCGTCTGTTCAATAATAGGACACCGTAATATCACGTATTTACCATTTGTACCAATTTATTCACATTTTTCTTTCATGTTTCCCACTCTTATTTAGTGCGCGTTATGCAACCACACATGGCACGTATAAAACTGTTCGCCATTTTGTGTTTGTGCGAGATATCGACTTAGTACAGACGCGTTATTGCTAGCAGTTGGGACAGCTATTCATCCGTATCCTTTTCGACCCATCTTTCTTGACAGAATATCCGGGAATCCCTACGCTCCTTTGGGGAATCCCTTGTGTACGAATTGCACGATCTCGACCTAAGCATTTTTGAATACAGCAGCTTCGGTGTCTTTGACGTGACCATGCCGCATTAGCTCTATCATTCACCATAGTCGAGCTATAGAGCTTTGAATGTCATTTTCCCACGCTTTCGGCACCTTGTAGCTCCGAAATTATGTACGCTGGACAAAAGTTTATTTGAACTTTTTTTCTTGGTTCCGTGTCAGGAATCATACCTTAAATTTTGTAACATAGTCACGCGGTCACCCTGTATATATATCGAGAGAGAGAGAGAGATGAAAAATAGATAGATAGGTCCAAACCAACACCGACAACGTTTGGGAGGTAATTCCTGACACCAATATAAGAAAAAGTATAGAACAAACTGGGTGCAAGATGCTTCCTTACGCAGTTATAACGTGCCGAAAGCATGAAAAAACGGTTCAGAGACATTTACGGGGGTATCCTGAGTAAACCCACGAGCACAGTGGTGGTGTCCATCTCAAACTTTCTTGCCTTGGGAAAGAACCAGGAACCCCAGCAAACAGAGAGTTCAGCGAGCGGGGTCTCGGTGTCGATTCTCAACGAGAGAGCCTTTGAAGAAGTAAAGGTCTTCGATGTTTCTGTGTTCGTGTCCGTGTCCTTCAATGCTACTGGAAGTAACTGTACAACGAGAATACCCAGTAAAAGAAAGACAAGTTACGGAGATACTTTCGGTAATCAGAAAAAAGTGCTTTAAGGCACAAGGTTCCAGTTAAGGTTTCAAATTCCTCTTAAGACTACTTACTTCTTCATGTTGCTACGTACACGAGGGTTTCTTCACATACTTAACAGAGCAGTCTTAGTGTAGTGGATTGAGCATTCATTTCGTAGTTTAGGTTTCCGCAGTTCGATTGTTTCCGAGGAAATTAAGAATTTTTAAATCATTTACAAGGTTGATATTTTTTATGCATAATAACATGAAAAATAGTCAATTTCTCTCATTCTTGCAAGTTAGAGTTGAAACGACTTCCTTCGTTGGTGAAATATTAACAACATGACGTCACAGTCTACAATCTCGATTCGTACTGTCTGAAAACTTAGCGAGTTTAGCAAACAATTCATGAATACAAAAGGGTCATCCTTAGGGCCTAGTATGTCATAAATGTGTCTGAAACGTTATTGTTTCATTGTGGTATTGTTACTAAGTTCTTCCACTCTTACTAGCAATAATATTTTCGATCGCCATATCCAACACGTTCCATATATCCGTTCAAAACAAAGTTTGTAAATAGGAACTATTCTTTTTATACTTGTATGTATATTTTGTTAAAATATCAACATAACGCATACATAATCCAAAATCTTTTAACCAAGGAAAGGGCGTTACTACCTATCATGATGAAGACAAATCCTACTTGCAAGGCAGGGTACCTTGGTGTAAAACACCGCTTTTGCGCTTACGTGATATATGCAACCCACTGCACAGTACTATGTCGCTGGCTGTCTATACGAACGGCATTTGCATTCTTCCTGCGTGTTCTATCATCTTCGCGCATTCAGATGAATCTGTGTATGTTTCGCGTACGGGCAACGTATGCACACAAAGCAAATAGGGAAATTAGGCCCAAATTGGGCAAAGTGCGGAAAAATAGTATAACAAGCTGAAAATTGGTGGTGGATGTGTTCTTTGGATACCCTTGATTAACATACTCAAAATCCCAAAAAATCCCATCTGGGCAACATGCCGCCATCTTGGAAAATGGCCGCCATTGCATTTTTTTACTTAGGTTCTTTTGAAGGCCATAACATCGGACACAAGATATTGATGGTGCGGTTTGCGCGAGGTTATCACAGACACTTCAGACTATTCACTGAAAACAACATTTAAATCTTTAATTGGAAATCTATGTAAACAAAGTATATAAAAATTACAACTGCGAAAATTTTTCGATACATATTTTCAATACAACTCGATTTTCGCTCTTTTCCGTCCGTGTTATCACAAAAAGTAATGAAGCAAATGTTGTAGAGCACACAAAAATACACAAGAATATATCCTAGTTTTGTCCAAAAACTCAAGTCTGAATGGTTTAATAGAGCGCGCAGTAAACGCAGTGTCACTTGCTTAGCCTTAGTTAGTTGCTGCACAAGAATGTAACAAAACAACTTCCAGATGGGCAATACTTCCAAATATTTTATTCGAGATTTTCTTTTGAAGGAACCTACGGATTTAGAGCATCCACGTCGCTTGCTTGCGGTTGATATCAGGTTCGGCATTTCGTTATCGGTCAGGTCTTCATGTTCTTCTTCATAGATCATTGAATCTTCAGTATCCTCTTGATTTGTATGTCCGTCAATTGCACAGTTGCTGCAAAATGGTGAGCAACGAAGTCCATCTTTCCGACAACCACAATATTTTTCACACCCTACGTGGCAATTGCAGCTTACAAGGTTCATCAGCATATTTGGAGCTGGAGGTTGAGTGCTAGGTACAGGTATTTACTCACCATTACTGTTTTTCTTCCAGCCCCATTCGACTGGAAAAAGAGACACACCACGCCATTCTTGAACCTGATGACACACTCTTAAGCAATGTTGCTTCGCTGCTGCTGATGTTGGAGGAAGGGGTTGCTAAATCGAATGTTGCACCTATTTTCTGTTTAGCAACAGTCATGACGTAGCACTTATATCGAGTTTTGTTAAGCCCATCGGAAATTTTTCCACCGTACATAGCGACAAGAAATTCTTCACCAGCCGTCACGATCTCATCAACTGCTGCATTCTCCTTATTAAAAATGTCCCCTTTCTTGCGAAGGTTTGGAGATGCTTCCAGTGTCTTAAAGGCGAGTATTTTTCCTCTTTTGAAAGGTGCCGATGTGGTGTCACAGCCAGATATTTCGTGAAGGAAAAACATATGATTATACATGTCACCCAGAGCCAGCTGCAATTTCGTAGATTCGAAAAAAATTGGGGGGTGCGACTTCGAGCCCGGTATAAGCAACCGAATGTTATTATTTGTTGTTGCAAGTGCCGTAAGAAGTACTAGCAAGTCGGTGTCTGTGCCCACAATGACAGGGTTTTCCTCACTTTTGCAAAGTTCGATAGCAGTAACTACTATGAGACGGTAAGCATCACCCGAAGCGTTGATCACAGTAATTCCATTTTCTTTTAATTGTGATCCTAGAAGCGCTATGAAGCTTGCCTTGTTCGCCTCATTTCATAAAAATTGATGCTGTGAAGTACTTGCTTCAGTTTGCAGCTCTACCAGCACTTCTGAAGACGAAAGTTGTGATCTTCGTCGCATGCGCTCTGTGGCTTTTGTTGTACATTCCGTATAACCATCAAAAACTATCATAACCTGTCCTTTATAATTTGCTTTGATGAATGAAACATAGTTCTGACGTACATCACTGAAAGTTTTGGTCTTGGCCAGTGAACTCGATGCAGTAAATCTCCGTCTAGAACAAAGCTTGAAGTTTCAGGAAAGGTTTCAGATGGGGAGCATATTTTCTCCATAACACCTCTTAAAATTGACTTTGTGCCTTTACTAAGCATACTTGCGTCGAAGAGTGCTGGTGGCATCGATGCCAGTTCGTAGTTCATAGAACCTTCCAGTTCCTTTTCATTTCGAAGAACGCATGCCATTCGATGGAACAGCTGGTTAGGATTCACAGGAATCAATTCACCCCGAACAACCATGGCATTCGGCATTGCTGCAAGAGTGACTACCTTGTCCTTCCGTTGAAGCTTGATGTCCGCAAAAGATTTCCCATCAAGCTTCTTTAAGGTCTTAATTTCCTGCTCTTAAGCTGAGTCACTGTTCATTGTTTTATCTGCTATAACACCACTGTGCAAAGAAACTAGAAGATCGGGAGGTTTCTCAAAAGTAGAATGCGTTCGTAACCACATTACGAATATTTCTATGTGCCTTAAGTCTTTTTTTTTTTTTTTTGGCAGGCTTGTCCAAGTTCTACATGCTGTTGTGATATTGCGATAGCTACATCTGCGAAATCTTCCAAAGCATCCAGTACCTTCATTGATACCGGCATAGAATGTATCCAACGTGCGAGAACAGAGTCGGATATATCACGACCACGAGTTAAACCTCTGGTCCTCTTTATATTCTTCATCAAAATCTGCTCAATGGTCAAGTCTGACCAAACTCCGCTCCAGAATTTCGATTTCCGTCGTACAGTGAAAAATCCTTCTTCACGAATTCTTCATAGTCGGAAGATAACAAATATGATTTCAGCTTTATCATCTACTGCAAATACATGTGAGCAGATTTCGCATAATTAATATGGCCACCGGTATGCAAATAGGGAAGCACTTTTTGTACGCTGAATAAGTGCAGTGCCCAATCCCATGTGCGTTCTGCTCTAACAAAATTACGAATGATTTCTACCTGCTCAAAGTACTGGACCCATAGTTTGCCTGTCCTGCTTTTAAACTTCTACTTCTTAGATGATTTTAGAGCTTCTACTTCTAAAGCTGTTTTAATCGATGAAATAAGCTTTCTCACTGCATCGGTGCGTAGAACATCATCTACTTTCTTCTTCCCCTGGAAAAAAAGTTCATAATCTTCTTTAATTTCTTTCAGTCTTTCTTCACACAGCACTTCATCGTTAATGATTTTGGTCACAAGCAATAAGTAGAGAGCATTTTGAGTTAAGAAGTGAGCTCGTAGTGCTCTAGAGTAAGAATGTCCTGTCAACATATGTACTACAGAGTTTTTCGCAAATAGTTGCTGCCAAAGCTCTTGTAAGCCACTGCCTTCCATAATTTTTCCAACGGCACCCATGAACGACATTAACAAATGGAATCCTCCAAGACGTACAATCACTTTTGAGAGCGGGCTGTCAATATTTGATGCTAAAACGATGTCCATAGCTTTAACGTAAAGTGGCTGGTCAAATGTTACGATACATGATGACTGATTTTGTTTCTTGCACTGCTCCAATGCAAACTCCAAATAGAGGTATGTAGTCGACATGTTACTGGGTTCGAGGTTCACTATTGGAAGTGGTAGTACATCAGATATTTCCACACACTCCTCGGATTGCATTATTGTTTCCATGAATCCGCTCCATCCTACAAAATTTGACACTTTACAACTTGGTCCAGACATCCATAACAAGTCGATATTTCTAGCGAATTCAGCATTCTGTGGCTTAATGTTAAGTATCTAACATCCTCCATAGAAAAATGTTTGAGTCCACTTTTGTAGTGCTTGTTATACGTCCTGATCTTTGTGTAACCAAACCTCCCGATATTGCTGGAAGAAGGCAATGACGCTGGACGAAGAACCTCATTTTCAACTTTCACGAAAGAAGCTGGCGTTGCACAGACGATTCCACCCATTACATGAAAATTACCATATCCGTCAACACTGCTAACGTTGTGATCTATGTTATCGAACACATACTGAACGAAAGCTCTGTCGTCTATTAATGTCGGGGCATGTTCCGTTACTGAAGATTCATACTTAATCGCTTCACTGTAAGATGAACACAATCCCATGGCATGGAAAAGGTCGATAATTGAGCGGCACCGAAACCTTCTATGCAAATAAACTGATACACCCAATTGAATTGGTGACACGAATGATCTTGGCCTACTGTCACTTTTTCTTTGTCCACTAAACTCTTATGCAAGTCATCTCCTCGAATTAAGCTTATGGAGCGAATAGTTTCTAACCGCATAGTCACGACCACAGCCTCATTTTCGGATATCGGGTCTTTGCATATCACACATACAACACTCTCCAACATATCCATTGTAAACCCTATCCAACACGAAAATTAGCACAGTTTGGTACTCATTTTCAAGCCAAAATCACTGATCCCACCAAACACTGTTCACTAGTCAAGCTTTTTTAACGCTGTCGAAACTGCATATAAAGACAGAGTTACAAACAAAAACTTCGAACCGTTGTAGTTACAACAACGCTAACATGTGTTAACGCTGTCGCCAAATTTACGCGTTGCAGGTATGCACTAAAGAACCTAGCTTATCAAATTTTCTTTTCCATATTTCGGAAAATAAATATACTCACATACTTGGTTTTCTCGTACGTAAGAAACTAACGAACTTATAATTTGTGAAGATATAGTTTTGAACTTTCAAGTGCAAATATTTTGATTGCTTTTCATATAAATGAAAAAGGTACATAACAACCAGAGAAAAAAAATACTGCACTACACATGGTGCCGCGTTTACTTCGCGCTCTATTAAACCATTCAGACTTGAGTTTTTGGACAAAACTAGGATATATTCTTGTGTGTTTTTGTGTGCTCTACAACATTTGCTTCATTACTTTTTTTGATAACACGGACGGAAAAGAGCGAAAATCGAGTTGTATTGAAAATATATATCGAAAAAATTTCGCAGTTGTAATTTTTATATACTTTGTTTACATAGATTTCCAATTAAAGGTTTAAATGTTGTTTTCAGTGAATAGTCTGGAGTGTCTGCGATAACCTCGCGCAAACCGCACATCAATATCTCTCTTGTGTCCGATGTTGATGTGCCTTCAAAAGGAACCTAAGTAAAAAACATTTCAATGGCGGCCATTTTCCAAGATGGCGGCATGTTGCTAGGTGGGATTTTTTGGGATTTTGAGTATGTTAATCAAGGGTATCCAAAGAACACATCCACCCATTTTCAGCTTGTTATACTATTTTTCCGCACTTCGAACTAATTTTCCTATACTAGTTTTCGTTTCTTCTTTCTTCCCGCTCCTTGCCACCCTCTTCAGACCCTCTTCACTTATTTCCATAGCACATTGTGAGAATGTCATAAACGTGAATGGACCATTTCCGGATGTTCTGCTTTTCTCATATGGGTGTTTTGCCTCACTGTCTTGTGTGGACTATGAGTAGTATTTCGTACATTTAACGTTTTCCTATATCTATTCTTGTTCTCGCTATATTCCACATAATCTCATATAGACCCCATTTGTATGCTCCCACTTGACCATTTTAATGTACTTGTTCACCGATAGAAAAAATAGGTTTCCTTTTTTGAGTTTCTCTATGTCTGTGCAATCGTATCAAAATCGGTGTGTTACTCCGAGATACCCTGTCTTGTTAGTTTGCGTTAAGGTTTCTGAAGGTTCGATGTTCATATTGTTTAGAAGTTGACACCTTCTTTTCGCCCCTCTCTTCCTTCCAAAGTACCTCTTATAAGGCAATTCATCTTTATAGAGGGTCCAAAAAATTTCTTTTCATTTTCATTAATTTCAGTATGATTATTTGCATTGGAATAAGACGTAATATTGAGGTTTCAAATATTCAGTAATAATAAGAATAATACAGAAGACAAATTCCGTATGAGAAGAGACTGTATTAATGTCTGTAAAATCGCTCCTACCGTTAGGCAAAAGTTACAAAATAGTAGGGATTGGAGAGAAGTGTACGCACCATCAGGATATATCCTCTGCATACATCTCTACAACTAACTAAATGTTAAAAAGAAAGTTCCAAGGCAAAGTTCATGTAGAAAGTAGGGCTACTGAACTTACAAGAGCAATAAAACAGTTTTTTTTAAAGTAATGGTTATGCCGATTAAGATACAGAAGACATCGATGATGAGAATGAAAGAAATATTTGAATAAAGATAGTGGGAGGAAGCGGAAGCCGGAGAAAACCTACACACACGAAGTTTGTCCAACACAATGCCCACCAGGTGGGGGCTAGGTGGAACACGGTGATAATAATACACTTCAGTAATAATAATAATAATAATAATAATAATAATAATAATAATAATAATAATAATAATAATAATAATAATAATAATAATAATAATAATGAGATAAACATTTTTAAAGTTGCCCTAAAATTTGGTAAATCTTACTCAAAAGTGGGGATTTCGAGAAAGGGGTTCCGTACCTTCAAGTAACACCTCTGCAACTACTCTTATTTTAAACGAATGCGTTCCACTTAAGCTTCATGCAGAAAGTATTCTACTGTACAGTTTAAGAAATACAACTGATATAAAAACAAACTGTATATCATTGAAAGCAAGACTTATAATAAACTAACTTCTAGAACATGCAGATGTAATTATAAAAGCTTTGCTACTAAAATATATCCACAGACCATAATTCAGTAAGGTATGATATACAAAGTAACGAAATAGTGTATACGATTCAGTCTACGAAGCAATTGTTACCTAAAGAGTGGACATACACTATTTCGAGAATCTAGATAGGACGAAAAATATTTACGATACTTTTCGCCTCGTCTCGATTCTCATCTCCAAAGCGAGACGATAATTTGAGTTGGTCTTGTCCCGTCTCGAATGTTAAATGTTAATTTTCATCCCGATTTAGTTTCTTTTGCTTTAGAATCGAGATGAGAAATTCCTCTTCTCGTATTCAATATTAAACAATTTTTTTAAATTTTTTTTCCAAATGTTACGTTTCTGCTTGTAGTGGTTTTAACTGAGCGATAATAAATTTATAATTTTCTACGAGATAATTATTATTATTATTAGTTTATTATACTACCATTTTTATTCCTAACGATTTAATAGTTCAAGTACTTGAAATATCCGAGTATCTAAATATATGAATATAATAAACGTATGTCATCGCTGATCAATCGCCTTCAAAATTCTAAAGTAAAAAATGTCCGACATGGATTCGATCCAAGAACATCCAGATTACGGTCGAGCGATTTGATTCCTGAACTACGATCAGTACGCTATAAATGATTCGTCTTTCGTCTGGAGGATACGGTAGGTTCCCTTGCCTCCGCCTGCAAAGTCTTATATTATTTTTCTTCGTTTGAAAACGTCTTTCGTATTTCTTTTATGATGATATAAGTGAATAATCTTCGGCAAAGTTGATATTAATAACTTTAGTTGTTCTTAAACCTTTGATTCAAAAGTTTGTTTCTTCTCCGCTCGAAACTATACATATGACAAATTTAATTTTCATACTCTGCATTTGTTTCAAGGCAGTCGCCATTACCTATCAATGAATTGTATCCGCCTTATATATGTATATATTTAATATATCAGTATTTGCTCTGATATTATTTGACACACGTATTATCTACTTAGTAATTTTTTAGTCAACAAACACTAAGTTTGAGAGGAATAATTTTTTCATAAATTTTGTAATTGATGTCTACATTGATTTTATGTAACACTAATTGACTTACAATCACAATAGATTGCATTTTAGTGTTTAGCTTGTGTCAGATTAACATGGTAAAGTTGGATCCCCGTAATGCATGCGAACTTTATTATTTCAACATCAAATAAAACATTAAACTACATGACAAACTTTATGTAAGAAAAACATCACTAGGATGAAATCCGTTACTGTTAACCTGAAGTCTCTGAAACTATAGCCTATGAAGGGTTGTAGCTGCAGAGAGTTCAGGTTAATAGTAATGATTTTCATCCCACTAATATTTTTCTTACATAAAGATTGTAATGTAGTTTCATGTTTTATGGGCAATACACATTCAATGGGCAATACATGGTCTGCGCGTCGGTTTGCACTCGTCATTCTTTCTGGCTTTCTAAACAATTCTGCTGAATTTTAATTCAAGTAATCCTGATATTAGCTAATGATGCTGGGTTAATATAGGAATATGTGATTCTACTGTGAATGGAACAAAGAAACCAGATCCAGATACATTTGAATTACCTTTACTAATTATTTTGATAAATGAAATGTCTCTGATGATAGAAAAGAAATATATATATATATATACACTTTAGCTATGTCATCTCTAATTTACACGAGAGTTTTAAAACGCATATAAGTACAGTTAAGGAACTAGGAATGACATAATCAATAGTTGGAAATTACCAATACACTATATTGGACCAGGGAATGAATATTCGTAAGCTAGTAAGCAACCTACAAGTGAGTTTTGATATAAATTTAAGAGCATCTACTAAGTTAGTTTAAGCTTTCAACTACCAAAGAAACAATATTTATATAGCTACATTTCATTAGATTACTACGTTCCGGAGGTATCAAATTTTCTGAGAATTTAATTCTGTCGTAGTTTGTTCTTGGAGAGGCTACTCAATTTAGCCACTCTGTAACTATCTAGTATTCCCTCAATAAGAAAGACCATACCATTGATTACTACTATATTTTCATGAAATCAGCGACTTACGGTTCACAACAAACCTGAAATAACTTTAACGACATCTAGCTCATTTTATCTACAAGTTTATCCATTATTCAAGTGTTTATGTGTTTCAATTGTTCTTTTCCACAAATTAACGCATTCTCCAATGAACACATAAATAACACCATGCCGGATATATTTTAACTGTAACTAACATACACTAAGCGCAACCGCAACAGGGAGAAGAATGTCTTTTGAACAACTTCTCTCCGATAATTGACTATATATAAGCTATATATACTTGTACCAGAAATGGTTCAAATTAATCGATCCTTTCTTGATGAAAATGCTTTAAGTTTTACGTTTCCTACGTCGACTGGCTTCCTTTATCAACTTCACAAAAACATTATATAAGAAACTTCCCAAACTCAAAGCCTAAATTTGTACCAAAAAATTATTCAAATCAATCAAATCGATGAAAGGATAAACAAACGCCAATCTGATCTTATACAAACAATGTATGCTGTAGATTGAATTGATTAGAATAAGGAGTAAAACAGGATCAAAACAATTGAAAAATAAAATAGAAAGAGCGCACTCCTTTTCATAAGATATTTATAAATATCTCTAGGACTGTCTGAGTTTTGACAGCAAATAAGTCGTACTTCTCCTATACCCTTCCCCCTTCCAAACCCCACTTCTCCTCTATTTATGGTCGAGTGTACACCTTGCCAATACCTGCATCTGTGTGTATATTCATGTTGCCTCCAGTACTGATACTGACATGCTTATTTATAATAAGTAATATTGATGAACTATGAAAGCTAGTTTAAAAATAAAAGCAAACATGTAGTATTGAGATAAATTACTATCTGTATAAATGTTTAATTGTGTACGGCGAATAGTTTTCGCAGTACTTCGCGAAGGAATTCACAATGATACTGTATATGCAAAATGATTTCAGATGAAAACATAGACAAGGCCTTAAATATACAAGTAACAAAGGTTAACGGCTCTTTTGGGTTAGCTTTTGTTATTTGGTCATTTCTTTGTGGTTATTGTAATTCCTCTCGGGTCGATGTTATAGCGTTGTTGGTAATCATCGGCCTGCCTGTAATTCTCCTTGTATTTTTGGATGAGGACCACCAGGCGTCTGTAATGAAGAGTCAAATGTCGATCAAGACGTTCGAGTGTCACACGAATCGTCGGAACTCCGGTGTTGGTTAACGAATAGTACAACTGCCTGAAAGTGGAGATTAGTAAGAAGTCCGCATTCTAAAAGGAAGTAACACCGTTATGTCGAGATCGAGTCCTATCTCTCCTATACTGGCGCCTTGACCTATGCCTCCTTGCTTGAGAGAGTTCATGACGTCACCATATTGTTTCGTAGAGCAGCATTTCTTCCTCTCAGAAGCCCTTCATGGCCTTGTCACATATCTTCTCTACACTCTCTAAATATGATTGTTGAGTGTAATTACAACGGTCATGATAAACGTACACCTTACCTATCTATTCTACACGCACGGCGATTTTTATGATGTATCTATTCTACTATCTACATTTTCGTTTAGATAAAGAACGGTTCGGTATTTTCCTGCTAACCGGTTTCAAAACATCTGTTGAGTATAGGTAATACCCGCACATTACGTACATACGTCGGCAGTATTCCTGAATATACATTACATACACCGACACATCCTTTACAAAAAATGTCTTTTCACCCGAACGTCCCAAACCCCAAACAGACGAACTAAAGTATACAGAATGGGGTGAAAATACCAGTATTTTGCTCATATCCATCGGAACGGAACAATGCACGTGTTTTGGAGGCAAAATTTCTATCCTCTGTCCAGACGCAACTGAACACAAGAAACAAATCAAAGAAAATTAGCTTTCTAGTTTTTCTGTGGGGTAACAGATCCACTAAAGGACATTTTATAGATAATTTTCCTATACAAACGATGGGAGCACAAATTACCCCAACAACGCCGTGAAAATGACATAATCATTTACAGTAGTAGCAAACAAACTGAGAAGTAGGCAGTAAATACAGCTAATTTGTTTCTATTGTGCTAATACAACATACAAGCAAGATAAGGAAGGGACAGAATTTCAGGAAAAAGATATCACCTTATTCTTCTCAATAAACTTAGCTCTTTCGCTCTTTTCGCTAAACCTCTCTGCCTCAAGTACCCGTAATTTTCCTTTGGCAGTGTTAATGCGAGCTTGGACTTCCGTTCGTTTCTCTACGTCCTCATGTAATCTCTTCTTTTGAGATCGCAAACTTTCAATTTTCTGCTCATCTTGATAAATCTCCTGAGCCTTATTTACTTCCTCCTCCTTCGCTTTTCTGGAAAATAAAATAAATAAATAAAATGATTGTTATCTATCAATGTTCCAAGGAAAATAGTACTTAATTAGAAAATACGCAATGTAGAGTATTGTTCAAAAGAACATGCTAGCCACATATATTTTTAAACCTGAAGTCTCGTAATGATCTGAACATACGTCAACCTGAAATTAATATATCTATAATAGAAAATAAATCTGAAAATAAAATAAAAATTCCTCTCATTTAATTCATTATCGTTAAGGATACAGGCCTCTACAAAATGTCGATGACCGCAAAAGGCTGAAAGAAGCGCTGGACACTTGTGCGTGTAACAATTCAAGGTAACTAAAAGCAAGAAAAAGAGTCCTTGTATTCCGCATCAGGATGGAAGTGAACATCGACTACTACTGGCAAACAGAATTGAATTCAAATCCAGGATTTTATATATATATATATATATATATATATATATATATATATATATATATATATATATATATATATATATATATATATATATATATATGCTTAAAATATACAAAACAATAACCATGCCTGTTGTTCTGTATGGCTGCGAAACATGGTCACTTACTCTGAGGGAAGAACATAGACTGAAAGTATTTGAGAACAAGATCCTGAGACGAATATTCGGACCCAAGAGGAACGTGAATGGGGAATGGCGGAAACTTCATAACGAGGAACTACATAATTTATATGGTTTACCCAACATTGTTAGGGTCGTCAAATCTGGGATGCTTAGGTGGGCGGGTCATATAGCTAGAATGGAAGAAAGTAGAAACGCTTTCAAATTCTTGACTGGAAGACCAATCGGAAAACGACCATTAGGGATACCAAGGCGCAGATGGGAGGACGATATTAAGATGGATCTCGCAGAGATTGGAATACAAAATAGAAACTGGATCCAATTAGCTAAGGATAGAAGTCAGTGGAGAGCTTTTGTGAACGCGACATTGAACCTCCAGGTTCCATAGGCCATAGAGTTAGTTAGAGTTAGTTAGTTTTATATATATATACAGGGGGATTGAAAATATCTAAAACGTTTGCAGAAGTGTTAAAATCATACCTAGTATGGTGTGGATCTTTGTTTTGCGTTCAAAACAGCTTGAATCCAACGTGGAATGGATGTATACAGCTCCTGAATCGTGGTGAAGGGAATTTTGTGGTGGAGGGTAATGAGACCGAACACACCTTTCTAACTCAGACCACAATAGCTCAATGATGTTCGGATCTGGTGATTGTGGGACCCAGGGGAGTGTGATAGCTTCTGATCATGCTCCTTAAACCGTGATTTCACCGTTCCTTAAACCTTTTTTGCAGAGTGACAGGGTGCCAAATTATCTGGTAGAAATCATCAGGGAACAATATTTTTGCCATGGGTAGAACCTGGTCCCCCAAAATGGCCTCATACGCCTTAGCATTCATCATTCCATGCAGGGTTTGATGGGACCAGCAGAAAATCACGATATCACTGCCCATACTGTAACAGAACCACCCTCATGTTTTACAGTTGGGAGGAGACAGTTCGTATAATAGGCCTGCGACGGTGTTCTCCATACGTAAACACGACCGATTGTTGGAACCAAGGTAAAGTTCGATTCATCGAACCACTTTACGTGTTTCCACTGCTCATGAGTCCACGCCTTTTGGTCCTTTCCCACTGGATATGCCCCTTTGCATTTACTGCTGTGGCCAGGGATTTGGCGATAACTGCCCTGCTATGAATTTTAATTTTATGAAGTTCCCATCGCACTGTTTTCGATGAAACCGGGTTCTGTAGGCCGGAATTGAGTTCACACGTAATTTTCATTGTAATGGTCTTCTTTTAAGCTGCTACAATCCGTTTTAATGCCTTCCAGTCCCAATCTGACAGGATTGTTTTTCGACCACTGTTGTGCTTTCCAGACGTCGTTTGCCCATGAATTGTGTATGCCCTCGTGAGATTGGACACAATGTCTTTCGATACCCCCACAATGTTCGCCACTGTTGCCACTGAAGTCCAACCAAACGGGCACCAATGATCATGCCTCTTTGGAAGTCTGTCAGGTCGTCCATTTTACCGCACCACTTTATACCACGACACTCACAGGTGAACTGGTTACTGCTGACGGAAGAGGAAGGTCCACATGACACACTGAAAATAAAAAAACGATCGGCAACCTCAACACGTGTTGTACAGTGAGGACACGCCAAACTTACGTGTCCTGTGCGAAGTGTTTTTAGATTTTTGTCTATCCACTGTACAAATAAAAGCCTTTCCTAATGTCTTTTTGTTTTTCTAACACGGTTCACAAAGTACAATGATGATAAGTTGATACTATATACGATTGGCAATTTGTGTTAATAAATCAGTGTAATTTTTAAACTAATGCATTAGAGAAACTGAGATTTTGTACGATGTAGATATCTAAAGAGGTACACTGTTTAATATCCTTTGTTATACCACCAGATTAACGACGTTTCCAAGCCAACATAAAGTAATTTTTCTCAAATGGAACTATGTTATGATGTAATATACTTGAAGTCGACATGTTAAGTGAAAACTTACAATATGATACTGGTTATTCATTGGAACAAACTAAAGATGAAACAGTAACAAAAACATCAGAAAACGACCAAACTCTGGCGGCTTCTACAATAGATGTGACGCAAGTGAAACGGACGTAAAATGCACATCCAAAATACATTAGTGGCGAATACTAGCATCATGATATGACGCAATTCAATTAAATAGGAATGAATTTGGTAGGAACTAGAAATTTAATTTTTAGCAAATGACTATTTAGAAGATGTGCTTTCATGAGAATCACATGCAATCACCTAGATGGTTTTCAATAGAGATAAACAACAATATACGCAATATGATTTACAGGAAGCTGGTACATCAAACATTTCCGGAGATATGAAAATAATAACAATAATAATAGTATTTTATTACTTAACATATGATGTTTATCGGAACTTACTAAGCAACGTTGGAAACTTTAAACTGTGCTTACCATATCTCCGGAATAATTTGAGATATCATATTGCTCTAAACAATATTTTGATCTGTGACAACGACTTATGTTACCGAATAAGGCACTTATCTAGGTGATTTTTTTCAAAATAAAGCCTTAAGAAGAAAAGTGATATTTTCAGTTCCTAGTAACTTTGTCCCTATCTTCTTGAATCACATCATGGTATTATTCTAGTATTCGATACTAAGATCCTTTGTAGGTGCATTTCCACGCCTGTCTTACTCGTGCCCTTATAATTATAAAAGCCCACATTCGATGTTTGTGATATTGCAGCTTCCTTTGTAAGTCAGACTGATCACAAGTATGGGATTGCAAGTTTCTGTTTAATATGTACTGTAGTTTTGGAACCTGACATATTGCCATTTGATGTATACAGAGGGTGTATCATTTACCTTGAAATGCCAACGTAACGTTTAAACTACTAGAATAATCTCTAAGAAATTTTGTGACATACAACATCTGAAATAAACATTGAAATACGCCGCTACACTACCCAATTAACATTGTTGGCAACCCAACATATAGTTCTTTTAAATGGCACTACCTCATGTTACCATTTGTTTCAAATCTAAATGTTAAACGAAAATTTACAATACCACATTTATTACACAGTGTGGAACCAAGAACGCTACAGTGTGAGTTGCCTAAAAGCACGTTTTAGAAATAAAGTCTTTTAAACAACATCAAACTGTCAATTTATTGAAATTGTTGTTTTCCATTCAAAATTTTCCATTTATTATTACATACCACTCAACGCAAAAGATCTTTGGGTATATTTTTCCCAGTTGTTTCAGTTGTGTTATTACTATCATAGAGGACTCAAAATCTGGATGATCATGATGCTCTAGCGTTCTTACTTTTCAACTCTGAATAATAAATGTGTATTATAATTTTCACTTAACTTCCAAATATGAACGTATGGCAAGATAGCTTTCGCTCATTTTAGAAAATTGAAACAATGACTAGGTCTTTCGATTGTATCGTTTGTACTGAAAATATTTTCGTTTGTAACATTTTCCTTGTAGGGTTATCTGAGAGGTCAACTGGGGATAACTTTTTTCGGTACAAACGGTGCAAACGATTTGTTTTCGAATGGTGTATTTCAAATTTTTGTGCTGTGATACGGGGGGCGACCTTGGCAGCAAGATAGCCCCTCGCAGTTGAACTTTCAAGTAACCCTATAAGGAAAATGGTACAAAAGATAATATTTTCAGTATAAACGGTAGAAATGTAGTACAAACGAATTACCTAGTCATTGTTTCGATTTTCTAAAGTCGGAGGGCGATACGTTAGGATCTTGCGATACGTTAGGACTACCTAATTAAGTACAAAAGTAGAGTTATAAATATGTTTGTGTTTCAAACCTAACCCATGGCAAACAGTTACTTTATCTTCTTACCAACGCTACAACTATTAATATTTATATATTATTTGTTATAGTATTATTAGAATTATAATTTTATTAACAACTTAACTTACCATGAGGTAACGCTCTTATTGTGTGTTTTAAGGCATGCTTTTCTATATAGGAGAGTGCGAATGCCAATTGGAGTTTCTGCATGAGGCAGGAAATTGCCTTCGGACGGTTTTGGATATACCCCATTTGTCCACAGAAATCATTCTTTATGCTTTATTTGAAGGCAATCATTAGCAGATTCAACTTCTTTGGTGTAGCTATGACATTCATTGTCTATTTTGTTGTCTAAAACTTGTAAAATCATGACTGTTACGGGTCCTGAAAATTTTAACTGCTTTTTTGTCAACACGTTTAAAGTGTGGGGTACTTTCGTGCTTAACGAAGACCTTTAATTCTGTCTGAGAGTGATGGTTTATAAATTATTTATTTCCTTTAGCACCATTTAAACTTACCTGTCTTCAATTTCTTTTACTTTATTTAAACCATTCTTTCCAAGCAGTTTCGTACTTGGGACTTCTTTAACGCTTGTAGACGTTAATCCAGTATACACAGAATGAGAAACAGTGAACATGGTTTTAGCTGAAAGTAAAGCGAAAATGTAGTTGTATTAGTGTAGTAGAAATAAATTCGGTAGCAAATATTTTAAATCTCACTGTTTAAAAAGAACTTAACCACAAATATCAAATAAAAATTGGGTTCACAGTATCTCACTTGTACAGTGTTCCATGTCTCGATTTCTGATCTTATGAGTTTGTGGCGGACAATTTCGTGTACATCAGTTTTCTCGATTTTTTTTCATTTTCTCACAAAATTTAATTTCACCAATCCTTTCAAAATCATTCATTTTCATTATTGATCCATGTCCTTTAGAATACAGCGCGTAAGCGCACAACGTTAAACTAGAA
This sequence comes from Thermobia domestica, assembly GCF_964235325.1. Taxonomy (NCBI): domain Eukaryota; kingdom Metazoa; phylum Arthropoda; class Insecta; order Zygentoma; family Lepismatidae; genus Thermobia; species Thermobia domestica. Next base: position 236,575,111 of record NC_137457.1, on the reverse strand, counting down.
ACTAGGAAAACTGAATGATTCTGGACAACCTGCTCCCCGCCCGCTGGATCTAAATTGCAATTTTACGTCTATGAAAAGGGGTTGACCCAATATGAGCGTATGACTTGTTAAACCTACTTGGTTCGTTTGACCCGTCTGCACCGCTAGACCCGTTTGAGTAGTTTAAACTACTTCATTCGATAAATCTGATAGACAGTACAGAACTTGTAAAACTAATGAATACTTCAGATAAACAGCAACGCAAATAAAAGTGGAAGATAATTGTATTCTTAATAATTGCAATTCTGATTTAGGACAGTTGGCTAAGATCCTAATTAGACATTTGTTACACGGAAACCTCAGTTTTCTTCGGAACTGTAGTTATTAGCATCTGGTTGTAACAAAATGTGAACGTGTAGTCAGGGACGTATGCAGGCTAAGTTCTGAGAGTACTTACTGCAAAATCCCAAATTTTCTGTAAGTTAAGTCCAAGTCCAGGGGTTATTTTACCAATTTTAATATAATTTATTCTCATATTGAATTTGGACATCAACGAAAGCTTTGGACCCTCTACCCTCGACATAAATTCCTGTGTACACGCTTCTAGCTCTACTCTAATGAAAAAATCGCTCAGGAAATAGTCAAACGCATACACGTTTTCCAACTCCCTTGGCGTAATGATCGGGTTTGTGTCACATAGACTACAATATTACACACGAAACATTATGTGAGCCTTTGACCTAACTCTTTACATGAGAGCGCACTAAAACAGGCTTTTCTTCATCCTAAACGCTTCTTTCGCCATTCCCATCCCTGCCTTTATTTGACCTTCGCAGTTCATGACATTACTTCGACTACTACCCAGACACCCAAACAGTCATTGTTTTATTTTCTCCGCTCCTACTTGTACCGGGTCAGCATGATCAGTCTTACAGCAGGCTCTGTTTATCCGTCCACCTGTGTAGGAAGGTATAAGCAAAAATGGAAGAAGATAGCGTAGCTAGAAGCGATTACTTATGAATCGATCCAGTGTTCCAGGGATACATTCCTTTTCCTCCATTAACTCTCTGTTCTAACTGAAATGACATAAATAAATCATTTCTTGTTTTAACGTTGGCCATGTACAGCAAAAACTGCTACACATAAAGTGGAGAGGTTTACTACAACCGATTCGCTGTCCAAAAAATAGGATTCATTTCATCCCTTATCTAGTAAAACCACAAGTGAGGGAAAGCTTGAAGTTTAATAATTTCCATAAGGCAAAATTGGCAAGATTCAGGGAAAATTCATTTCTTGTATGGATTCAGCAACCGAACGATAAGTTCAAAAAATGATTTAAAGAGAAAATGACGGAAGTGTACGAGTTCAGCACTGATCAAGAGTGTAGAAACTATAGCAGATAATGAGCTAACGTTTTCTGATATGGACTTAGTACCGCATTGATACATTCTATCTCCGAAGTCCGGCTATTCCAAATGGAAGTGGTACAAATTTAGTACTATTTTTGGTTTCAATATTGATCTCCATAGTTAAAAACATTCTTTTCAGCTGTGACAGCACGTTCGTTTCCCCGAATGCGGACATGACCCGGTACCCAGCAGGCAACGATAACACAACCCTGTTGTTGTAATTGATGGCGTATCAGAAGAATGTCTTAAGCGAGGGTGTGCTTACTGAAGACATTCTGTAGGCTCAGAACCACGCACTGAGAGTGAGTGGAAACCAGCACATGACGTAACGAAAGCATGAGTGCGTGGTCCAAGGCAAGCATAATCGCAGTTAATTCAGCAGTGAAAACTGAAACAAGCGATCCAATTGGAACTCTGAGCTGCTTCCATCCTTAGAACCTTTCGAATAAAACACTTTAAAATGAGGGTACTGTTCGAGTAATGCTGCAAACTCCTGCTGGTACACGTGGGAATTGGTATTCTGCTTGGAACAGGAACACAAGTATAGTAGATCGTGTCGTGGATGCCGAAGTATTGATAGCGGAACAGACCAAAATAAACCAGCGAAAGAGAGGGCCACATGAAATCGTCAATGAGGGAACTGTCACACGCCCGGATGTACCATGTGCGTGTAACACGAGGACGTGCAGTATAACGCTCGTATATCCGAGCACCACGAAGACAGGATCCACAGGGATGGCCAGGGATACAGCGCACATGTGCAGAATATTTGAGCAGTAGCCTCTCACGACGAAATTTTTACGATGGTTCGTCCTCCAAAACATAAACGCTGACAACCGGACTGGTACGGATAGCGCCAGTAGCGAGTCGGATACCCAGGTGATGAATTGTATCTAGTTCCCGCAGCACAGAAAAACCAGCAGATGAATACACAACATAGCCATAGTCTGACTCGGACCGGATTAGACTATGATATAAGCGAAGCAGAATAGTACGATCAGCACGCAACGTGCGGTGGGTCAGCACACTAAGGAGATTCAGAGTGTGGAGACAAGTATATTTAAGAGAGCGAATGGCGAATGGCGATATGCCCACCAAAACCCCAGTTATATAATTGTTTTGAGGTGCTGTAACGCCATGTGGTATAATACACCTTCTCTAAGTCGAAAAATACAGCTATAAGATATTTCCCGTTTAGAAAGGCGTCTTGAATTTGTCCCTCAAGATAAGCGAGATTGTCATAGTGGATCGGAAAGAACGAAACTCACTTTGATCGTTACTCAAAAGTGAACTCGATTTCAAATACCACACCAGGCGCTTTTTGGTCATACGCTCAAATAGTTTACTGATAGCTCGTAAGAACAATGGGTCTGTAGCTCGTGCGGCTTGTTGCAACTTTTCTTGGCTTTAAGATGGAGAGAACCAGAGACTCACACCAAGCAGGTGGAGAAAACTCCTCTACCCAGATGCGATTATACAGTAGGGTGGAGCGTTTTGCCCTTTTGTTGGAAATTCGGTTACGGCTAGTGCAGAAAAGGTGCCACTGGTGGCACCGACCTAAAAGATTTTTTAACAATTTTTTGGACAATTCCTTACCCTGCCCCAACGGACTGTTATGCAACACGCACAACACCAATGACAAAAAAGCTACTTGTGGTCGTTTTTATAGTTACCTGATGCCTATAATAAAATTATTTGATTAAAAGAAACTTTTAGCAATGCCAGTAAATAATTTTAAAATGTTTATGAGTCAAAGTACAGTTATATTAGCTCAGTTGTTGGAATTAATGACCAGATTTTGTTTGGAATGCCACGTTAACGATGATTATAGGCATAGCTATTGATATAACACGATTTGTTTTTGGCAACTCTTCGCTTGTTATATACACTGACAGAAAATGCAATCTAGCGACAGGTTACACAACTTCGTGGTTGCCTACTTTGGCCACGCTCTTCGGGCGTCGTCGCAACGTCCGGCTCCGTCCAGAAGATTCGCGTACCTCCCGCTCGCCTCGTTAGCACCAGAACCTACGCCGGGATTTCAGGAATATTCTCGCTCGAAGTTCGGCAGTGGTATAAATATTGCGTATCTGGACCAACCAATCCAACAGGCCAGTTTTTTGCAGCTTAAGCTTTAACGGTTTCAGTTCGCTACTGTTTCTGTTAAGACAGCGAGTTTGTGCAATTTACCTAAAGTTACAGTCTTGTTAATGCGACACTATTCAGAGACATTTTGTATACTTTGGTTTCCAAGTTAGGGTGCAATTGAAAACAATATGAAGAAAAAGCCTCATAGCAAACCAACGCGGGAAAGTGTGAAACGAGGCTTATTTGGCATTCCAAGTGAAATGATTGAAGTGCAGTTACCCACGTACACTGACGTAATGCGACATTATCATTGGTTTCGAAGTGGTTTAAGTGGAGACGAAAGTGTAACTAAATTTCCATTGACTGACATTTGTAAACTAGTTGGACAGAGTTGTACATATTTGGCGTAAAGCAAGCATTCCTGTGGTTGCATAAAAGAGAGTTTTTGACATGCTGAAAACATTTTATAACAAGTGTCGCACCAATGAAAAACAATTCAGTCGACAAAGACAAGAAGCAACTCTTCGTGCAGGTTTTGTTGCACACGCGGAAAAGTCTCTTTTTTATATTGCGGCTTGCAAATGTAAAACTCCCGAAGATTGCAATTATGAGAGGACACGCAAGATTCCAAAACGAGAATTCAAGTTTCTTTGGACGCTGTGGTGAGTTCTGGGTTGTATTGCGTACAGAGCAAAATAAGCGAAGAGTCACACAAAGAAAATCGTGTTGTATCAAGGACAATGCCTATAATGATCGTTAACGTGGCATTCCAAGCAAAATCTGAAAATTAATTCCAACAACTCAGCTGATGCGGTTGTACTCTGCTCAAGCACTTTAAAATTATTTACTGGCATTGCTATAAGTTTCTTTTAATAAAATAATTGTAATATAGCCATCAGGTAACTCTAAAAACGACCACAAGTAGCTTTTCTGTCATTGGGTTGTGCGTGTTGCCTAACCAAACACTTAAAGTCCGGTCGCGCAGGGTAAGATTGTCCAGATAAATAAAAGAAGTTCAGTAAGGTCGGTGCCACTAATGGCACTTTTCCGCACCAGTCGTCATCGAAAAAGTGCAAAACGCTCCACCATATTATACAGTTGCAATAAAGCAAGTTGAATATCGCGGGGAGGTTGCGCAACATTTCATAGGATATATGATCAAGCCCTGGAACAGTATTGGACGATTCACGAAGAGCAGAATCGAACTCAACAAGGGTGAAAGGAGCATTGTAATCTTCGGTATTGGTGCTACGGAGGTTTAACGGGTCCCGCTCTAACCGAGCCGTAATAGAAACGAACGTTGGAGGATAGTTTCCATACTCAGAGTATAACGACTCACCAAGGGTAGTCGTCAACCTGGTTCGGCTTAGTAAGATATATAAATCTTAAGTGGTAGTATTTGTTTGCATGTAAAAATTATCTTTAATAATTATATACCATTATTCTCACCTTTTCTATTAGAATGATAACGTCGATGAACGTTGCTAAAATGGTTTATTAGCTGATATACTTTATAATATATTTTCCTTCAAACTGTCAAGCACACAAACTTGCTGACTAGGTATCCATAAACATTTACATAGCAACAACTATCCCATAATAATCTCTTACATATATTAAAAACATTCTTCTTCTGTTATTATTAAATTAACATTCTATGAAGTATAGTGCATATGTATGAGCACTTTCTGCCCAAGGTACAGGTAATTATTACCCTATCCAAAGTATTTTGTTATATAAAATGTCGCCCGACAAATGGACTGAATATAAAAATCATAAGCGAGTTTGGCTTTTATGTTCAAGAACCACTGGTCCGTTTACAATACTGTTCTTACATTGCATATGTCCATCACATTTTGATCGCACCTCATATATATCTTCATTACATTTCATATATATATATATATATTTATAACAAATATTACACTTCATCAATACTTATTTTTAATTACATTCATTATATTATTATTATATTTTCTTATTAAAAATATCGTCGCTCATTTATTTAATCGTTGAAGGGTGCGAATTCAAAAATCGTAAGGGACAAACATGAGTTACAAATAGTCAGGGCGCATTATATGATAATCATTTTAGGTGATATTTTAAAATAAACATTAGATTAATAAGGCATCACAACATAGAAGAATCTCATTCGAGATAGTTGTCGAATATTTAGTTTTATAGAATAGATCTTCTTCTTAACATAATCTTTGACAGTTAAGTTTTTTTACACAAATCAATCTAATATAAATAACCTTTGCTTTTAATCATTTATGAATCGAATTATAATTCTTACATATATTAAAAACATTTGAGAATTATCATTGATTAATGAGAATTAAAGAGAATTAAATTGAATAAAAATAAAATAAATGTTCATGAAAATCTATAACTGATATGAACTTAACTTAATTTCATTAACGGTAATCAGGTTACATTCATACTTGCATATGAATTTAATAAAGTACATTGTACTGCACAATCATTATTATGTCCCGTATTATTGTTCTGTACAGGAATTACTTCAATACCTGGATCCGGATGTGAAGTGCCATCTCTTGATCTCCAATTATGTCTATCCGCGTAGTTTGCTGTATTCCTAGAATTTCGCCATACATTCGGTCTATTTTTAAACCTATTTTGATTATATGGTCTAACATATGGATTGCTACGATTAATTAGGTTAGGCGGATTCCCTACATAACTTTGTCTATTTTGCTCGTTTTGACTGCTAGAATTTACTCGGCTTAGGTTATGTTCCGTATTGTTCACACTTCGGATATTCAAATTCCGAACAGGCACAAAATGATCTGAATTATTCTTATTTTTACCCATTCCTGCTTGTTGATTCATAGCATGGTATTGAGTTTCATAGCATTGGACAAGCATTAATAAATGGTTGAAACTCATACACTGTGTGGAAAATAAGATCTGTTGTAACTTAAATGGAAGCAAATTTCGAATTGATGCTATTATTCTCGATTCCGATTGCAATGGATTAACGACCTTTAATTCGTTGTATGTATTTACAACAAACTCTACAACAGATTTATGCAATCGAGGATTGAAGTGTTGATTTCTAATGGTGGCATCTCTATTTGCCAGCAAAAAGTCATTTTCATAATTCGCGATCAATGCCGCTTTGAATTCATCATATGTACTGATGTGATCACGTACTGCTTTAAACCATAGTGAACAAGGTGGGAGTAATACATGAGGGATTAATTTCATATATTGTGATCTATCTATACACATTATATTACACTCATCCTGGAATTTCTCTAAGAAAGAAGTAGCATTCTCGTTACACTTACCACTGAATTTACTCATGGCTCGTATTTCACTCATCTTAACACTTAATTTTACCTTCCTTTTATCATTCCATGTACCCATTGGGTGACAGTTCCTATTCATGACGTGATGTGTCGTTACACCATCTATGTTTCGTCCATCTGTACTCTTCGGATGACTTTCTTCTAAAATGATATCCTCATCAGATACTGGCGAAGGTGGGTTCATCTCTGGTGAGTGTGGAAACTCCAAGCGACCATCACACGGGTTATTGTAGTATGTGTGGTCCTTAACCTGTAGCATTCTAATTTCTTCCTGTAACGTAGCTAACAATTGCGTGTTTGTACGTATGTTGTTAGCATTACTGATGACTTGGATCTTTTGTTGTTGAACAGAAGATTCGGTTACTTCTAAATCCTTTTTTATATTACTGATTTCTTGGCTCAGGTGGTTGTGATTACTCTGGCATTGCTCCGATGTTCCTTTTAATTTTTCCTCGAACTGCGAGGTGATATCGCTCATCGTCTGGATAATTAATTGTTTTGTTTCATCCGACTTCTGTTCCATTCGTTTGCTTAATTCCTCGTATTGTTTGTTAGATTCATCAGACTTCTGTTCTATTCGTCTACTTAATTCTTCAGAGTTATGCTTCATCGTCTGCTTTAACTCAGTAGACATCTGCACCAATTGCTGCTGTAATACTAGCAAGATTCGATCTTCTGATGATGTCATTTCTGGTGCTACATTATGTTCACCATTGTCACTATTATGGGATTCCTTTTCCATTGTTTCAGTGTCCATTTTTCTTATAATTGTTCTACCACTTCGTAATATGGTCAAATTTGTATTCATTAACTATATGACAAAAAGAAAATTCAACCTTACTCTGCTTCGGGATGTGAATTTGCGGTATGGTCCCGGGTGAGGTAAACCAAAATTTTTATAACGACTCACCAAGGGTAGTCGTCAACCTGGTTCGGCTTAGTAAGATATATAGATCTTAAGTGGTAGTATTTGTTTGCATGTAAAAATTATCTTTAATAATTATATACCATTATTCTCACCTTTTCTATTAGAATGATAACGTCGATGAACGTTGCTAAAATGGTTTATTAGCTGATATACTTTATAATATATTTTCCTTCAAACTGTCAAGCACACAAACTTGCTGACTAGGTATCCATAAACATTTACATAGCAACAACTATCCCATAATAATCTCTTACATATATTAAAAACATTCTTCTTCTGTTATTATTAAATTAACATTCTATGAAGTATAGTGCATATGTATGAGCACTTTCTGCCCAAGGTACAGGTAATTATTACCCTATCCAAAGTATTTTGTTATAAGAGATAGATGCAAAATATTTGCCCAAAGTGTCAGATATCTCTGAAGATTTAGTATCTAGTACACCATTGACAGTTAAAGCAGTGACATCAACAGAAGAATGAATTCCAGTAAGAGAGTGGATCCGGCCCCACACAGTGGACGATTAGTTAACCACTGATCGTCAACCCACAACAGCTCTTGAGGTCGCACTCGACTAAGGGGCTCAACCTATCCTAACATACGGCCTTCAAAAAGTTACTAAAAATTTTTACTCACCTTTAATTTCGAGTGAAACTTGCTCTTTATATGCACATATTTTTTCCTTTTCAGTTCTCAGACCTCCTGAAATCTCTGATTCTTGATCAATGTTCTCTTGTAATAATTTTATTTTTTTCGCGCTTTCTTCTTCTGAAACAGAAAGAATAATCCTTAACATTAATAAATTACAAATTAAAAAAAATACTCCTTGATTGAAACTAAAAATGCGTACGAAAGTTTTGTATTTTCATTGCATCCAGTTAGTCGTTAATTATATAATCAATAACAGAATTGTTATTGATCCAAATAGGAATCGAGGTGGTAGCACTGAGTATGGATAAGCATCGCCTGGAAATCCTTAGTGGTATGCTACGTGTTCATCTGTACCACCTTAGATATGGTAAAACGGAGACAATGTTTTGAAGCAGGCAGACAATGGTGATCCAAATTGGGAGACCTCAGAATTCTTAAAAAAAAAAGTGAAATTATGGATGCACAAATATATCTAAAATGGCTAGTTTGTTAACTGTGTCTGGAAGAACTATACCCTAGGTTTGATAATACACTATACATGGCAAACAAACATGAGCGAAGAGTAATAGTGGACGTACGAGTATCATCAGTAACAAGGAACAATGAGAATAGAAGAGAGTGGTGACCAACAACAACAGGGTAAATTCAGGAAATATAGCTGTAGGACTCAATCAGCACCTGGAACAACCAATTTCCACAATCGCAGCAATGATGCGACTTGGATAACCTGAACATTAGCAGTCGAATTCGATTTCCAAACAGCTGACTACCACTGACAAAATTTTATCTCAAGAAAACGGTGTTCTAGGAAAGCCTAAGATTAAGGACGCATAGTGAGCTAAATTATTTTTTTATATATTATTTGGTACAACGCGCCATCTTCATGTATGACGGACATCCAAAGAAGGTTATCGGTAGGTTATGCTCCAAACTCTCCATCGTATTGTGAAACACAGCGTCGCCACTGATGCTGTGCGCTGCCATTTTATGGTTCGTTTACCTACTTCCACAAAACGCATGCAAATGAAGTAGTTTTCCAAAATTACAACGCGCCAATAAACACTGTTGATACTTCTGTGAAATAGTTTCTTGATCATTGTCATGTATTATAATACCTACCTTGCCAGCCCAATTCACAAGAATTGAATATTTAGGGTTACCACAAAAAAACTGAAGATCGATTTCCCTGACACAAATTCTTGTTTTCCCTGACAAATTCTTGAATATAAATGGAAAGATATAGGGTAAGTTCTATGAAATATTTTTGTAACGACCCCTCTCATACCCATAGACGTCCAACACACCTTTAATTGACATTACATATGTGTTATGTTCAATATGAGTAATTGTTATTTACACAAAATTTAACATGTAAGTATATAATAATGTATGTATGTATGATACAGTAAAACATACTTAACATTGCAACTTTTTTTGGCTTGAAAAAACAATACAAAGCAGTCAAGAATATATTGCCAACTCTCCCTTAGCCTAGTACTATCAGTCCTAATATTACCAACTCCGAGACATGTTAATCCTCATATTTACATTTTTAAATAGAATTATATTATGCTTTCAGTTCTTGAATTTGTTCTACGAGAGCGTCTTGTTCTTGTTTGTAGCATATTCTATTTGTTTTTTCGTTCTTCCAATTTCTTAATTTCAGCAGTTTTCTTCTTTCACCTTTGATTTTCCTTTCCTCTGCACTTTGGATTCGTTTCTCTTTAAGATATTCATCATAGCGTCTCCGAGCTGAACGAATTGAGAGACGCATTCTTCGATCAACAGGAACAGATTCCACACCTCCATACTACAAAATTCTTTCATGCATCTGCCTCTGTGCTACCAGAGAATCTTCGATTTCTTTTTCTACAATAAGTGTCTTATTCACTGAGAACCCGCCCTCCATTGAGGCATTGCCATGGGATGAAAATAGATGTATTTTCACAACAAACCACAAACCAGAATATGCTTGTTTCTTGGACATTACCTTCGCAAATAAATCATTTAACCTGATGCTGCCCATCTTCTCTTCGTATTCTCCGAAGTCGAACTGCAAGAGGTCCCTGGATTTCAGTACAGAAGGACATACATTGACGCTTTGCTTTCTCAGGTACAGAATCAGATATTCTCTTATGCTTATGCAGAGTATGTAGGATGTGTTTCATCTTGTCTGAGCAGATTCTGGATTGTACTTTTGTAGCCTGGAGTCCGAAACTGACAGAGTACGTAATAGTTTGTACTTCAGAGGCCTCCTTTCCACAATCATCTTGATTGTGCCTAACAAAAAGTTTCGACAGTAAAGCATGAAAGGTAGTTTATCTTTATCTGATGCTCTCAGTTCTTTCAGTAGTTTCTTCGGTCTTAAAACCATGTCATCTTTCTTATTTCTAGTAAATTTTTATTTGCAGTCAAATTCAAAGCAAGAAGCTTCACTACACTGTCAGCAAGTTTCATAATGCTTTCTTTGACACAACGACTCGTTAGATTCATTAAGAGAGATACAAGTGCTGAATACAAGAAACAAACAAATGGCTCAAGACTTTGGAATTTCCCTATAAATACCTTGACAGTTTTAAAGAAACATAATTCACACCTCATGAAAGTGTTGCACTTTTGCGTCCCTTGAGTTTCCATAACATGTTACGCAAAATGCATTATTTCCCTTAATTTTCCTGAAATGTTCTCATTTCTCTAACTAGTCCAGGAAAATTAGACAAGAAAGTGACCAAACTCGGACATTTTGATAAACAAGCTGAAAATTGGTGGAAATGTTCAGAGTATTATTCTAATCATCTTACTCTAACTCCCCAAAAAAATCCGGCTTGGAGAAACCGAGATATGACGTCATCAATATGGCCGCCGACTGATTTCATCCTTTAGACTCTAAAACATTATATCTACTCTGCATTTCAAGATAGAAACTTCGTTCTTGCTTCATTTTGCAGAAAACACATTGGATATTGTTATTTACAACAGCTACTTCTCTTATATTGGCGTTGCTTTCAAATATAGGAACTGAAAGTTAAAAAGTATTTATTCTTGATATGTTTTTTGATATGTTGATATGTTGATATGTTCATATTCACGAAGAAATTAAATGTCGACTAAAAGCAGGGAATTCGTGTTACTATTCGGTTCAAAATCTCTTGTCGTCGCGAATTCTGTCGAGGAATTTGAAGCTTAAAATATATAAAACGATAATCATGCCTGTTGTTCTGTATGGTTGTGAAACATGGTCGCTTACTCTGAGGGAAGAACATAGACTGAAAGTATTTGAGAACAGGATCCTGAGAAGAATATTCGGACCCAAGAGGAACGAGAATGGGGAATGGCGGAAGCTTCATAACGAGGAACTACATAGTTTATACGGTTTACTCAAAACTGTTAGGGCCGTCAAGTCTAGGAGGCTTAGGTGGGCAGGTCATGTAGCTAGAATGGAAGAAAGTAGAAACGCTTTCAAAGTCTTGACTGGTAGACCCATAGGAAAACGACCATTAGGAAGACCTAGGCGCAGATGGGAGGAAATATTAAGATGGATCTCGCAGAGATAGGAATACAAAGTAGAAACTGGATGCAATTAGCTAACAAGGGACATCACCCAATTGTCCGGCTCCGATTTCAATGAAATTTTTATTGCTGATAGAGGACATATGTTCATTACTTGTAATGACAGAAATTTTTGCCATGGTGCATATTTTCTATTTTTTAAATAATTTTTAAAGGTTGTGATGTGGTTAATAGAGATTACTGTAGAAGTTTCTTACTACCCTTTGTAAACGAAGTGTTAATGAAAATGCAACCATGTAGATACATATGAAATCTTGGGGGAAATCGCCTGGTACGTATGGCCTTGGCGGCAGCCATCTTGAAATCCACCATTTTGAATTAAAGTCAAGTTTTTTAAATGGGAATAGCCTAATGTGATACATAATTTCGGGCTAGAATTTAATCAGGAAGACAATGGTGAAGTTAGTTTTCAGATACGCCCATTTGGGGAAAAGTTATAGGAATATTAATTGTTTATACTTTCTATGTGCCTAAGTCCCTTACCTCCGCTTCTAACCCGCGTATTAATGATAATAAGTGGATAAAGTTTTCGGTAATACATATTAAGCCTAGAGGGAAGTGATACGATAAGGGTATCGTTGACGGCAGCTATCTTGAAATCCACCATTTTGAATTAAAGTGAAGTTTTGAAAAATAAAAACCATAGCATGTGGCATTTAATTTTAATAGTAAATTTTCCCCAAAAGTCAATGGTATGCTTATTTTTGTTCTATAGTTAACCAGTATGAATTTAGGACTCTTCTAATGTGCACCAAATGTACATTATTCGACCTTTCAAATTGGCAACACTCCTAATTTTCACAAGATTCCAACTGCCACTTTGCAATTCTTGCCTGGCTCATGTTTTCTAAATTTATTACATTTTTTTAAGAGTTGCGATTTGTCAGTTCATGAATAGTGTTGAGATAAGCATCCAGCAATCTTTTTGAATTTTGAAGACTTGCCATGTAATTATTAATTTCCTAGGCAATGTGATTATGTATTTCCTATACCTACCCTTCAAAAACTCGTTTACTGACATAATCATCGCACAACGAAACAACTCCAGCTTTGCACTCAAGTAATACCGAAGACGTAGCTTGTAATGGATATTAGATGAGACGAGAAATCAAATGAAAATTCACTTCAAAAAAGAAAACGAAATATGATTGTTGTGTAAATCAATGTTTTTTTTTTTTGTTTTATATTTATTTATTTTCTATGGCAATATTTAAGCTAATCATTCGTTTTCTAGCGATTGTTGTCAATGGTTCATGTTTGTAAGATTTATAATCAGTATTGATCGGGAACTCGATTAAGTTACCCTCTTAAACAAATTACCTGTTTTAATATTTTTTTCATGGTACAAACAGCGTGTTAGGAAAAGTCATATTATGTCTCTTTGATATTTTCTATCATTGCTGCTGTTCCTTTAAAGTTGTATTTATTAAAAACATTTTATTGTTTGTCGTTTGCGCAACATGTAGGCTACATTTCCTGATAATTTTGTGTTCGTAAAATGCCAACTTGTTATAATTTCATTTGTATTTCTTTACGTCACATAGGTCCGAAACTGACATCTGTATTTTCATTAATTTCGATCGTGTCTGAAGAAGGATATGCTAGATATCCGAAACAGTTACAAATTATAATTTAAAATAAAGTTTTAAGCTTTGCTCAGTGTCTCTTTTGTTAAAAAAATTGATGTCCGGCTAGTACCCAAGCTGGACGCGCTTTTGTCCTCATTTTCGTGTTTGGAGACTAATAGCTCAACTAATTAATGAAACAGGGATGATTCAGGATTAATCAATGAAACATGTTTTCAAGATGCTTAAAATATTGCGAGAGTGAAGATAGGATAAATAAGTTGTTAGTACCATGACTTAAATCATCATTAGTATTCTGCTTGCTAGTCAGTCATCATTTTGTAATTGTAGTTTTTGTATTAATTTACTTTAATAATGTATTAATTTCCATAACATTTTTCTTTTTCTTTAAATGTGCTGTTTGAAATAATCTGGAAATAAACTTAAGTTTCGAGAAAAGCAATTGGAAGATTTTTTAAAGTCAAAGTATCCTCCCTTTTGATTTTACAAATCTGGTAATCCTAGTTATAACACAACTTCCGTGCCCTTCAGGATAAGGAAAATATAAATCTTTCAAAAAGCAAAAAGAGAACGAAATTTTGTGGGGAAAGATGTTAATATATGACAAACGAAACGCCATTCACTAAGAAATCGTTACGGCACGAGAGACTTTGCTACTTGCTTTGTATGGATTTGACATTAATGGAATTTGGACCATGCAAGGCATAAACTGTATATGCCCAAACTGGCAAAGCTAGCAATGAAGTCAGCATTTGATTTGGCGATTCTTTCACCTACCTCCTCTGCAGTTAAGCAGCATCTCAATCAAGTTTATCACCTGGTAAGACACAAATTCAAGTTAGTTCAATTTTCTTCTGTCTTTATCTGGAAACAAACAAAACTTTTTACTCATTTTTTTCTTTCCAGTTCGAATTTAAAAAATCCCAATTTTTTGACTTTTAAATTTGTGGTCGGGGCAAGGTAAGCCGTCGTGACTCTGCAAGGTCTCGTGGGTAGTTCACATAGTAACAATCACAAGTAAGAGTAACACTAAAAATATATTCATGAATATTATACTGTTCTATCAATTCTCCCATTTTCTATTCAAATTAAGTTCATATTCACACAATATTCTGTATTGAGCTCCCGTATACCTTTTCGTTTTGCATCGTACGTAAATATTTATAGTAACTTTTTTGTTTGTTTATTTATGTTAGGTTCAAGAGCACAAGGATGTGCATTTACCTCCAATAGAATGGGGCTGGATGCTCAAGAACGACTGTTACAAACCCGTCCCCAGCGAGCTAGATAGAGCAGCGAACAATATCTTGCATATCATCTCCTGCAATTGTAAATCTGAATGTGAAGGAGATTGAAGGGCCTGAGAAGTAGTCTATGTGTGTACTGGTATGTGTGGATACTGCGACGGCCACGGATGCCAGAACCGAGCACATTCTGACGATACCAAGAACATTCTGAGGACATAGAAACAGTAAATGATGAAGCGTAACATGCAAAATATTTTCAACAATGTTATAGAATAACAATAATTTTGATTTCTGATTTGTATAACAAAAGTATATGTACAATGACTGTATTTTCGGGTGTCATGGTTTGACTCCATTACAACGTTACTATTACATAATTTCAGTAAACACCGTTTCAGTCTACTGTAAAGATGGGTACTAAAACTTTTAATTTTGTTTCTTACCACACCATCAAAGCATTTAATTCAATTGAAGTAGCCAAGAAGTACTAAATTATGGTTTTAATTTGAAGTTAACCATTCAGTTCAGTATTCATTCAGTTATGTAATCTGGCCTAAAAATATTAACTTTTTCCGAGAAATAGTTTGATAGGACTGCTACTCTCAAAGCTACACCTCAAAACGCTAATACCCAAGATTGCGTCAGTTTTCAAAATGGCGGTTTTCCCCAAAATGGATGCTTTTTAACTTTAAATATGCTAATTAGAACACTTCCCAGGATATTTCCACCAATTTTCAGCGTGTTTTCCGAAATGTCCCGATCTAAGCCTATCTATAAACCATTATATGCGGTAGCCATATTAGAAATGGCCGCCATATTGGATGACACAAACGTTGTAGCAACGAGGACTTTTGGGGGATGTTGGTTAAGGTCTTGGCCACCAAGTTACGAAAATTCACTAATTTTGTACAGGTTTCACTAACCTTTTACACCTACAGACTGGTCTTCAACCCCTAGAGCTTAACAATAAATTTAATAAGAGATTACGACCTGCTGCACATAATATTGAATATCTCTGTTAGTTATGGAGATACAGCAAGGCAACTGGGCTCGTTAGAAACTCTTTAAACGACAAATAACATTTACTTCAAGATATTTTCTCATATATATGTTCCTTTGTAAGTTATTTACAATTAAATCTTAAAAAAAGATCAAGAATGCATATTTTTTTCACTTTGAGTTCCTATGTTTGAAAGCAGCGCCAATATAAGACAAGTAGCTGTTGTGAATAACAATATCCAATGTGTTTTCTGCAAAATGAAACAAGAACGAAGTTCCTATCTATGAAATGCAGAAGAGATATAATGTTTTAAAGTTTAAAGGATGAAATCAGTCGCGGCCATATTGATGTCACATCTCGGTTTTCCCAAGTCGGATATTTTGGGATTTTGAGTGAGTTTATTAGAATAATATTCTGAACATCTTCAAAAATTTTCAGCTTGTTTATCAAAATGTCCGGGTTAAAGCCTAATTTTCCTGGAATAAACATTCTCATGTTTTCCACAAAGTGGGAACCCTGATGTTGTACTGCATGAAGAATGGTATAATACTGCTTTGAAATGCATTCTTGTCTTAAATGCTTCAATCTCACAACTAACCAGAGTTGTTCAGGTTTTCTTTCAGATGATGCTATTTTCCATTACACTGTCAACACTTTCTCTATATATATTTCTCAAATCATTCATTGCTATTTTCTAAATTTTCCCTGAAACCTGACATGCTTTTGTACCATACTTGCTGTAACAACGTACGAATAAGCATTAAAAATCTAATAAGTAACATGTCAATAAAACTAGTAAACAACCTAGTGTCAAAAACAGTACACAGAGTATGAATATAAGTAGTTATAGCAATATGTTGAAATAACACATCAATACTGCATAATATAAAATGTGCAGAAACAAGGTACCCACTCAAATTCAGGAATGAAATTCACGGATTTTCTCACGTCCCATTATTTTTTAATTTCACGGTCGATGGGGGAGGGAGGTTTCCCCAAGGCGTGACACGGCAAAATGGTCGATACTTCGCACTATAATAATTGTCAGCTACGTATACAAACGAAAGAAACATACATTTTTAATATCTTTTCTCCTTTTTATCATGAATACTAACTTATTATATTTTGTCTTGTAATATATCTAATTAGAAAACACTAAGAATGCAATTTCTGATTATTATTAGAGCATGCACTTACTGTGAAAAAAATAGAAAAGAAATACTTGCAAACGTCTTAAACTGAGTGCATCTTCTTGAACTTGTAAAACTTTTTTAAATGTAGTTCAATATAATCTTCGACGGGTTATGTATAACTGAAGTTCCCTATCTTCGTAGAATAGTAAAATTACACCCACTAGTACTAAACATCTACAATCTATTTCCTCTTAGACTGAACTGACATTTATGTTATTCACAGCACATTTCTTTGAAGTTCCGATAGGCCTATTATAGTTGCTAAGTTTACAATGTAGAAAAACTTCTTTTTAACAATGATAATTAAATATCAGTCTTTAAATTGATTGAAAGAACATTTCCTATAGGTCTTCAAAGGAAATTACCAGCTTTAATATTTACATTTTTGCCGAGTTCGAATATTCTTTCATCTAATTCAGCTTCTTTTTTTCTTGTATTTGCTAAACCTTGCAATATTTCTGCTTCCAATTCTCTTTCTATTTAGCAGTTTGTTTTCTTTCTTTGCCTGTCAGTATTTTCTCTGGCTGTACTTTCATTTCCTCTCTTTAGACAAGTACTCAGTGTAGCGGGCAACGGCGTTTTTAGCCACATGAATCAAATCCGTGGATATTTTTACTGCTTCCATCCCACCAGCTGCTGATACACCTTCACAAAACATTCTCAAAGCCAGTAAACTTTCTTCTTCCTTCAAGTCCTCAAGTATACACTATTTACAGATAACCTCCTTTCAACTGAGGCGTTTCCGTGAGGTAGTGTAAGGATAAGTTCAATGAAGAACTTTAAATCTTTACCCCACTGCCCCTTCCATATTTATTAACTCCATAATAAATAAATAAATAAGTAAATAAATAAAATCATCCAGTTGCTTTTGATTTATTTTGTACTTTTGGCACTGTTCCAGAAAATGTTCATTCGAGAAAAGTTTAAGGTACTCTCCTTTTACGAGATCTACTTGTAATCCGTTTCTTGGCAACCAATTTTTCTAAGCATTTTGTGAAATGTTTTTCGCATGCATTGTTTTCAATAACACTAGCTCTAAGCATGTGATGGCTTTAGACAGTAGATACTTGAATGGTGATTTTTCGATATTTTTTGGATCACGGTAAGGACTGCATCTCTCCAAGTCAAACTTCTCTAAACCTGAATCACGTTTCACATGTTGTACGAGCATCTTTGGTAGTAAAACAAAAATCGAAGCGTTTGACTGGGATACGATTGCTGAATGATAAATCTACTTTGTCAATTCGATTCTTTATACTCTCCAGATGGTCTTTATTACCACTTGTTCGACGAGAGTCAAGAGTAATGAAGAAAGTATTAAAAAAACAAGCCATTGGCGAATCGTTCTGAAATTGTCTCAGAAACGGTTCAAACAAACCACACAGTAATGCAAAGAATGCCAGATATTATTATTATTATTATTATTATTATTATTATTATTATTACTATCCCTTACCACAGTATTAATTTACATCGTCTTTTAGCCACACGACCGTTCTAGAACCATCTAATAGAAGGAAACTTGAATGGGAAGGTGTTAGATGTGCTATAGGGACTAAAGTCTGCCCTGCGAACTGGCGAATCTTTAATCAGATTATACAGTATCCCTGAGAAACTTTACTAGGTCCCATTTTGTTGTGTTCATATTCGTTTTAAAGGCACCTTGTAGTGTGAGAAAACCACAACTGACAATGTGTAGCAAAGTAGAGCTGTCTGACGAATCTGAAAATTCATAGAAATCTGTATAAATTTATTCACAATATCAGGAGAAACAGCATCTTTAATGCTTTGAAGATGATCGGAGGCTTGGAAATATTCTAAACACGCTGATGTATAACATCTAGTTTTAATCTGATTCTTGACTGAATCCCACAACGTATATGTAGATCCATTTGTTGCCATTGACTCACTTTATTTAAGGATTCGTCAAAACAGAGGACTATATGAAAACATTCCTTCAGTTTTCTGTCAAAGTACGGCAGCAAACCGAATACTACTACATATTCTACATATTTTGATATAGTCTAATCTAAGTTTTGATGCTATATCATTATCTGCGAACTGAACTTTAAACCTTTGAAAAAAAAGCGGCTGCCATTTTGAGGGAACGTATGTACTATTTTAATTATCATGCTTATCAGTAAACATATATTCGACAAAAAATTCTTTCATGACCTGTTAATATATGAAAAGCTAACAATTTCCGGTGGTTAGTACAGGTAACCCACCGCTCATTGAACACACTTAATGTTGTGTGATACTCCAGTAAACAGTTTTTTTTTTCTTCAAGAAATGTCAACTTTGCATGTGCAACAACCCCCACACAGTTCTTGACGGCTTCGTCTTTGTGCTGCAATGTGCGCATCTTCGTGATATACATAGTCTTCACAGGTTTATGTTAGTTTCCGTGAAAACGTATGCCAGAATCTACAGAAACCTTCTGTTTATTTATGGCAGCAATTTAGTTTCTCTGACACGGTGTATCTGATTTCGTGGCAGCAACTATTCTCTTCGCCAAAAGACTTCGACATACTTTACTATGGACGTCTTTATGTGAATACTGATCCATATCTAGAGCCTTATGGAGAAGAAACTCATTCACTACATAACAATCCAAAAAGTGAAAGAACAGCCGATGCCATAGTTTCTTACATTTCATCAACTCCGTAATCTCCCTTCAGATGATCGAAATTGACTACGGAACTGATATTCTTGTTATAGTTATCCACAACTTTGAGGCAAAGAACATTTGCTTTGCTTCCATCCTTTGCTTTCTTGTAACCGTGACAACTTCGGGGGAATCGTGAACGGTTAACATGAAATTTACTCCTTTCTCAATATGACTTACCAACTCCTCCGTGAAAAGCATTCGGAATAATACATACGTTGTGAGATCCTCCAATTCGTGAATACGCGGGTTATTGCTCTTTCTCCCTGGAAATTTGGAATTGGTAGCACAATATCATTTATTCCATGAAGGCCCTTGTGACAAAATAAAACGTGCCAGCGTATGTGATGATGAAAGTTGCACAGGCAATTTAGGGTCACTATCAATAGTCAAAGTGAGTCTACTTTTATCATTATCCGCATCAGGATTAGTATCACTTTCTATTAATTCTCTCCATTACTTATACGTGTAGGGTCCAAGTCAGAGTCACTCACGTAATGGTCTATATCACTTTCGAACTCAAAGGTATGTCCTTCAAGATATATTATATTTCTTTGTCAGTAAAACCTCGATAATACATGTCTGCGTAGTGAAAGTCTGCTTCAGAACGAGCCATGGTCCCCTACACTAAAAACTAGCCTTACGTGAATCGCGTTTTATAGCAGGGAACACATGCAATATTTTTCTTGCACAACCCAGAAAACATTACAAACGTGTTTTATGTGAAAATTTAATACGCAAACGGTTTAGTTGTAATATAATAAAAAACAACAAAGACTCCTACGTATATTAATCACGTTGTTGTAATACAAAGCAACAATAATCAGGGCCGGATTTAGCATTTTGGCGCCCCTAGGCCCAATAATTTCTTCCGCCCCCTACTCTGGTTAAAATTACTTTCCTAAAAACCTTTATTAAAAATTATATCAGTCCTATATGATAATTGCTTAAACATCACTCCACGATGCAAATAGTGTAACTTTACCAACAATTATTTGTTCCAATGAACTTCAAAACCAGAATGTTTTATTAGCCTGATTTTTTAAATCAATTCAAAAAATATGTTAAATTATGGCTATTTATTTTCATTTCTAGATATTTTAATTTTTTTATTCTCTCGCCGTGCGCCCCCTGGGAACTTGCGCCCATAGGCCCGGGCCTACCGGGTCTATTGGGAAATCCGGCCCTGCCAATAATGCTCCAGTTTACAGCTTGTACCATCTATTGGGAAATATGGAAACTTGGTTTATGTAGTTTGGATACCTGAAGATCAGCGCCAAAGAATACGACAGATATGAGAAAAAACGTGGTTAGTGTCAATAACCACTGCCCTTCAAAGAGTGAAAAGTTTTTGAAAAACGTGCTGCAACTGCAAACTGTGATTCGTGAACACCAAAATAATTCTCATTTTGTTACGGACTCTGAAAGAAGAAATTGTTTCACTGCAGTTTGCGGACGCGTTTTTGAAAACCTCACTTGACTTGGCTGCGTGACTGCGCCTCCCAAAGCAGAAGCAGGCACTAATTGGGTCTTAACCTGTTCTCGGCTGGTAGAGAGTCCCGGTACAGAACTCTCCGACCTTGTCTTTTAAACGATCTTCAATGGAAAGTATTTTCGTTCGTCTTCTTTATTTAAAATATGTTTAGCGGCTTTAGTGTAACTCCTTAGCGTGGTTCTTCCCATACCATTGATGTTTATTTCTTTTTGACACCATGTACCAATAGCCGTAGTATTGAGAATACCATGTACCTTGACCCAAGGAAATTGTTAGAAGTATGATGATTGAAACGTTGCTGAGCTAGATTTCGATTGCGACATTTTGTCCTGAAAATAATAATAAAAAATCTGTACAAAAACAAGAATTTAAATTTAATTTAATATGTATAGCATTTCATATAAATGTATGTCTATGAAGTGTGTTGTGGCAAAGGCAAAAAGTGTGAGGAGGGAAAAACAACCTTATCGTGCTTAATGTACCCACTCTCCCTTCCTACTCCACCTTCAACATAAGGACAGGCCTATCGCAAGTTCAACAGATATGAGCATTATGTCACACCAAATTAGCGATGCGGTATGTTGATTTTAACATCAATCCCCATTGCCGCAATTATCTCCCGTAAAGGAAAGAAATCGCACTGAGAAAAATAATTGTAGGTGGCGTACTTAAAAAGATACTTTACATGCGTAATTCCTGTAGTTTTTAGACTTAACGTATAGCAGACGTATAACTGAAAACGCATGTTTTATAATACTTTCTGTATGAATGTTCCATGTATACGTACTTTCTATATGAAACAATGTAGGCGGTCAGGTTCTCATGTACAAATGAACGTATAAAACATATAGCTGACAAAGGTAACATAAGTATATGCATGATATATAGGAAACTGTTAGATGTCAGACATCCTGCAACGGCATGCTGTAACATCTAAGGACAGTGCCTATGTAGCATACGGATAACGTATGCTCCGTACTTTTTTCTGTAGTAAGCAAGAGGATTCCGTATATTTATACAATATACCGGTGTTTGGAGGACGGATTTTTCTCTGTGCGCATAACGTGATTAAACCATCGCTAACATACCAAGTAGAATATATTTACAATAATACATTTCCGAAGTAACGTTAATTTATTCTTTGTAGTTGTTGTCTCAATTCTGCTAGTCATAGCTGGTTTAGAGACCAACCCTGGGCCCCGAACCCTGGAGGATGTGTTCGCAAAATTGGAGACAATGGAAAGGAAGATGAATGGCCTGTGCGAGAGCAATGCTGAATTTTGAAAACGGTTAGAAGGTGTGTTGAGTGAGTTAAGAGAGGTGAAAGAGGAGACTAAAAGACTTAGGGCAGAAATTGTAATGAATCGAAATACAATAGATAGGCTTCAGAATTTTTCACGACGGAACAATCTAATTTTTACAAACTTACAAGGGAAGAACAATGAGACTTGGAAGGATTGTGAGAATGCAGTGAGACAGTTTGTTCAAGAACGCCTCGGAATTGAACTCTCGGAACACGATATTGAGCGAGCGCATAGACTAGGCAGAGGCAGGAACAGACCCATTATTGTGAAATTTCTCTCATATAAACGGAAGTTAGAGATTTCAAGAAGTGCGTATAAGGCAAAAGGGACTCCGACTATAATATTTGAGGACTTTTCCGTGCGTGTTTGTGAAGTGAGAAAGAAACTGACATGAAAAAAGCCAGAGAAGAAGGTAAACGCGCTTTCTTAAGATTTGATAAAGTGTACATTGATAATAAACCATGTGTTAGTGATGTATGTGATCAGAGTGAACTTTCTTCACAAGGTGGTTCAAGTGTGTTGGAAACAATGCAAATGGGTCACTGTTCAAGGACAGGTGATGATGCGTCATTTCCTCAACTATGCAGGAGAAACACAAGATTGACAGCTACAAGAGGTCGAGGGGGAAGGTGATGCCCCGATATAGAGAGGACTTAAGCAAAGGTAAGTAAGCATGAAAAATCTGGTCACTTGCAAGAAGCGAAAGTTGAAAATACCAAGGGACAAAGAAAAGACACCAACACACTCCTAAATATCTTTTATCAAAATGCAAGGGGGGTGAGGACCAAAACGTAAAATTTCTATTGTAATATTTTGTCATCAAACTATGATATAATTGGAATAAGTGAAACGTGGCTGAAAAGCGACAACTATGACACAGAACTCTTTGATGACAGATATTCAGTGTTTAGATGTGATAGAAATCTAAAAGAAACAAGGAAACAAAGGGTGGGGGAGTGTTACTAGCTGTGCTGAAAAAATATAAGATATTTGCTATAGACTGCTCTGAAATAAGTACAGATTGTATATTAACAAAGATTACAACTGATAAAATGACCATATATGTTTGTATTGTATATTTTGTACGTAATTCAAAGATAGAGCAGTATAAAGAGGTTTTTCAAGGTATAGAGTCAAAATGTCAGCCAGGTTGCACTATCCTCTTATTTGGTGATTTTAACTTACCATAAATCACAGGCACAGATTTTAATTTTCTGAATACCTCAGCCAAATATCAATGCTTACATAAGTTTATGTCGCTGTACAATATAGCATCTTTTAATAATATTAGGAATAATCTTGGAAAAACTTTAGATTTAGTACTTTCGAACTTAGACAGCGTAACAGTCACTAGGGACATATTTCCTTTAGTTAAGGAGGATGTGTACCACCCAGCATTATCCATAACAGTAAAATTAAGCAAATTATTAGGTATAAACAAAAAAAGTAATATCAGCACATATAATTTTAGAAAATCTAATTTTAGGCAACTTTATTCTGAGCTTCAAAATATTGACTTGACATTCCTTAGCTGTTATTCTGAGGTTGATACGGCTACAGAATCATTTTATAATACAATATGTAATATTTTTGATAAGTGCATTAGTCTCAAAAAAGAGGTAAATAGAAAGTACCCGTTTTGGTTTACTAAGAATATAATTAGGAAAATAAAAACAAAAGCCCATCACCACAGGGCAATTGAGCAGAGTAGCAGAAATATAGCTTATCACTTCGTAGAATTTAAGAAGTTACGAAATGAACTTAAAAAAGAAATTAGAACAGAATATAGTAACTTTGTTGCAGATACAGAAAACACGTTACAAACTGATCCTTCCCAGCTCTGGACTTTAGTTAAAACTAAGACTCAACACCTTAATTGTAACACGCTGACATAAAATAGCCACGAATTAGTTAGTAATGACGAGATTGCAAATTCATTTGCTGCACATTTTCAGTCAGTCTATAATAACGAAGATATCATGGATAGCAGTAGTAATAGTAACATCTCATATGAGACACTGGACAAATTAAGGATTCTAAAAATTGAGATGACTGAAATTTAAAAAGCAATAAGAAAACTGAAGGGGAAAGGAACGATAGGAACTGATGGTATTCCAGATTATATAATAAAGGGATGTGAAGAACACTTTCTACTTCCACTCTATATTTTATTCAACCTAATTATTTCTACTTGTAAATTCCCCAGTAAATGGAAAATAACAAAAGTCTGTCCCATTACTAAGTCTAATAATGGTAAAGATATTCAAAATTATAGGCCTGTATCAATATTGTGGCAGTACTCGATTTTCGAGGAAAGTAATTTGTATATTTTGATTCTATTTTTATGTTTATGTCACAAAATCATTTATTAAGGTTATGGGAATTAAATGTTGTGTATGTGAGTAAATGCAAGCTGCACAATGTTGCTAATATTTGTGTCAGCAGTTTGTTGTAAACAAATGTGTATAAGAATGTCATCGTTGAGAGTCTGGCAATGTAGGAAGGAAATGTTGACAATGTGTCTATCCTCACATTAGCCAGATTCTAGAAATTGTATAAAGTGAATCTGTAAGATTTCACGAATTTCATGAGATTACGGATGTGCGGAGAATTGCTTAGAATCGGGAAATCAGAACGTGTCGAGGATTGCAATTTTGAGTTTTGACACATGGAAGGAATTTGTCTCTCCATGTGAAAACGGTGTTGCACGTGCTGCAGCAGACGACAAGCAGACGACGGAGGTTGGACAACGCTAAACAAAACTGGAGGACGAGAAGGTTTTGGGAGAGTCGATAGAGAGTCGATAGAGAGTCGATGGATAGTGGATGGAGAGTTGATGGACAGTTGATGGAGAGTCGAGAGAGAGTCGATGGAGTTGATGGACAGTTGATGGATAGTCGGTAGGAAGTCCATGAGGAGTCTATGATCAAGTTACAGTGATCATTCTTTGGTTCGAGTTTTGGAGAACCAAGTTTTATTCGAGAATCAGCCAGATGACAGGAGGAGAAAGTACTTCATATTCCAAATCATTCTAACAACGAGGAACATCACGCAGAGAGTAGCATTTGAGAGGAGCCATACCTCAATGCTCATTTTCGTCTTTCAATAGCAAGGAGATTCAGCTTAAAGGAGCCGAGTTCAACGCCGGACCAACGAGGAAAATACACCAGTTTTATCCAGGTATGTGTGGCACCGATTCAGAGTTCAAAAGCTCAATACTTGACCGTTTCTGTACCCGTCTGGCAAATGATTCTTAATATCCGTTATTACTAGCGTTCTGAAATCTTACAGTACACTCATAAGCATAACGAAATACAGTGATCTTATATTAATGAAGTGGACGTCTCTTTATTTAAATTATCCCCAAATGAGAAACCTCTCGCAAATTGATATCAAAGTTTGTCCCACTCATTCTAGATGGTGAGTGGAAGGCATCCAGTTGCACTCAACTTTGCATCCCCAATTAGGCACTGAGTGGCTGGGTTGTCATGGTGGTGAGATGCTGGTCTTAAGATCTTTTAGATCAAGATACGATTCCAGTAGTAATTCATTCATGGTTGGAGATTGCTGGCTTGTAAACGTCCCAGTAGTAAATAAGAGTAGTAATTTAGAGCATGATGTAGATGCTGGTTTCGATTCCAGTAAACAGTAAACCATGGTGTAGAGCTGGGATCAGATCTCAGTAAGTAAAATTTAATTCCCTCCCTTCCCACTCATGGCAGAAATGATCTGGGTATTTTTCAGAAAATAAGTTTAAGCGTTCGTAAATTTAAACAAGAGTAAATTTAAAAAACCCTCCCTACCCGCCCATTAATGGTGAAGTATGTTAAATAAAACCCACCCATCCCACCCTTACTTCGATCAAGTATAACAGTATAACTAGTGTTACGACTGAGTTCGATTCTAGGTTGGATAACAGGAATGTGTTTCAGTGATATTTTTAAATTAAATAACGCATGACGTTCACGAAGCATAGTAATTTTATGGTAGTTTGTTTTATAATATTCAGGTTAATAATAGTAACACATATAGTGATAATATATTACAAGTTTAGAATAATAATAATAAGAGAAAAGAAAAGTAGTGAAATAATTTTGTTGTTACGTTCTGAATGCACAGAACGAGATGTATGATTCAGTCAGGATCTGCTGAGCGAACGACGATTGTGGCGCAAGCGCTTAAACACGAGTGAGACCGATTAGACACGACGGCACACGATTGTTCATTTTACGTCGAGATCCGCTCGAATTATTTGCTCCGTTTCAAGGTTACGAGCAGAGCAGGAAGAATAACAAAGACAAAGCAGTTACGGTGTAATAGATTAAATATAACCTATATTAATCTTAAAAGTAAACAATTTAGTATTCAATTAGTAGAAAATAGCAGTAAGAATTTACAATGTTATCTTTAAAGAATAATCACAGGGTTCATTATCCTGTTCTTAAGGATAATGGGAAACCCGCGACTATGTTCAGCAAGTCAAGGTATTATTCCTTAGATTTAGGTGTTTTAAAGTATTTTGCTGAATATAACCCGACCTACGACGATACGAAGGAACAGACGTTCAGAGATAACGTTCTGGGACGTAGATACAAGAATTATTACCTAATTCAATTTTCAGAAAAGAAGTTTAGTGTAGACGATCTTGTAGAGTTAGGATTTAGGAGACACTTTTTGTCTATACTAACTGGTATATCTGAAACGAATACGTTGATACGCAATGCCGTATTTTTTGCGATTAAGGAAGATCAATTAAAATATAAGGTATGTGCTTTATTTACTAGTGGAGCGAGTCAAGAATTGGTAAATCAATGGCTAGATCGATTTAGAAATAAATTCATGTGTACTCAGGCAGTGAAAATCTCAGATTTTATTACTACCGTAGCTCAGTATGAAAAACAAGCAAAAATCATAGTAGCGAGTGATAAATCGTTACTAGAATTAGTGGCTTTTGCTTTATTCTTTAAAAAGCGAACACCATGGTTGTCAGCTTAAAGACAAGGAAGAAGTAAAATAAGAGAATTGTATAGATATTATTATTATTATTAGTTATATATGTATAGGGTAAGGATAGATATTATTAGTAATTATCAATGTTTTAAGTATTTAGTTAGGTTAATAATCTGATTGTAAGAAATTTTGTTTTAGTAATAGAGGACATAAGTATATATTGGTAGTTATAGTAGCATTATTAATATTGGAAGAGGAAAATCTGAGTATCAATTGGTTTTATTGCAGTATGTCTTTATGGCATATAATTTTAATGTACTTTTATAGTGACGTAATAAAAAGAATAAAAGTAGGAAAGACTATGGAGAAAAGAAAAGCAAAACAAAGAAAATGAAATATGAATGATTTTGTGATTAGTTTTTGCATTAGGAGTTTAGACGTAAGAAAAGGCAAGAATGAAAAAAAAACAAGAAATGAATGATGCAATTGAAGTAGATTTAATCTAGACATAAGTTAAAATTAAGAAACCCTGATAATTAGGCAAAACCTTTCATTAGGGGAAACTCTAATCAGGAAGAAAATCCCATTCTCGTCGAGTTGAAATTGGGCGATTACCGAACGTCGATGAGAATATTTTATTTATTGAGCCACATAAGTCTTCCGTGATTGTTGAAAAGAGACACAGGAGTTGACTCGTACATCACGTGTAAAGCCGTGCAAATTTTTTTGGTGGAGATATCCTTCATTTTTAGCTAGTCCCTTAGCGTAAGATTAAAATTAAGATAGTAATAATTAGCGAGTAAATTATTCGATATCCTAGGGAATAGTAGGATAGTCAGAAGAGAGAGAGATGTTAGTAGTGCATCTAAAATATAGGAAAATAGAATATAGTTATATTCTTCTAGTTATAATGTAAGAATTGTCTAGATTAATCGATTCAGTTGTGTTAGTAGGAAGAAAGAAAGAGGAAAAGAGTTGGTTTTAGGAGTGTGAGTATTGAGAAGAAGGACATTTTAGTAGAAGATAGATTTAGAATGTAAACATAAAAGACGTTAGACGTAAAAAAGTAAGTAACAGTAGATTTATAACATAGACTAGGATTAATAATAAATGTGGATAGAGAGAAGAAGAGAGAAATAATAAATAACGAATAATGTGTAATAAGTAAATAAGAGTAAGAAGATAGAAGTAAATAATGAGTTTATAGAATAAAGCATGCATCGACGAATAGAATTATAGATGAATATTTATGCATATGTTAGCGCTAAGAGTACTCTAAGAGAATATAAGAAGTAGATGAATATATATGAATAAAGCGCAAGAATAGAGAAAAAAAGAAAAAGAGAAGTGTTATCGGGGACATGCAGAGGATTTTCCTGCACATGAGAAGCCCTGAACAGATTTAGTACAGATTCGAGTTGGAAATATGAAGTAGTTTTGAACTTTCTTCGGAAGAAATCCTTCTCACACGCTATAGGCCCTGTCGGCATTGTTAAAATAATTTAATAATTTAATATTTTAATGTAGTAATAAGTATAGAGTAATAAGTTAATAAATATATGATAAGAAGATTAATAGTAATTAATAATAAAATGAATTGATGACCTAGTGAAATTGTTATGGAAATGGCCATCCTAGACAACGTAATTAGGCAAATAAGTAAATAAGTAAATAATATAATAAATAAGTAGTCTATTGTTATGATCTAGGAGAATAAATAGTCACGTCTTCAATATTGATGAAAAGAAAAAAAGGAATCACGTCACGATAGTTCTATCAAATGCAAGTATGAAGAAGAATTAAGTTTTAAAATTTTGAAAACCGGTCAGATTTTTAGAAAACCATGTATATAGATAGTAATAAATGTGCTAGCTGTAGCCAAATTTTGATTGTGATGATACGGCAAGTCAGGCTGCCGTATTTAACAACCAAGGCCTTCAGGATTTTAAGGAAATGTAAAATCCATCATTTTCTCTGAATCGCAATCAATTTTTGTATGCAGTTAACAAGTGTTAGGGATAATAATAATTGTAGGTTAAGAATAAGTAAATAGACATAGTATTTAAATAAATATATTCGCGTGTTAATTTTGTACTTACCCATATAGATAATCCAGTAAATAGTCCATTGTGTAATCCTGTGTAATGTCCATAAAGTAATTATATCCATTTAAGTATATATCACGTATTAACCAATAACATTTTCACTTTTAAACATTTTATCACTTTATAATATTTTATTAATTTTAATATATCACATTTTAAATATTTTAATCACAAACGGAAATGCCAGATTGGTAAAGTAAAGGTTGAGTACTAGTATGAGCCTTGAGAATCGGTAACACTACTGCAGTGCATGAGATCCCGCACGAAATCCCGAAAGTAAACATCAAGAATTGGAACAATTGTGGCGAATCCAATAAACATTCGGCATGGATAAGAATATTCACATACACCATGCGACGTGGTTGTTTTATAGAATATAGTGTTTTAAAACTAATAACGAAATAATTGCTAGTGAATATTAACACTCGATGTTATCCGTTCAACAGTGACGCGCGAACAGAAAGGCAGGAAAAGGAAGTCAGGTTAACCTAGATTGAAAAGTTTTGATCTTGCAGTTACTAGGCTGGAAGTATCTACAGTATATCCAACGCCCTGCGGCAAGATTTTATTTCCGTTCAAGCTAAAATGTCAGTGAATAAAATTTGATGAAAATAAAACAATTATATTTTCAAGTTTTTACAGTGCTAATGTAAAAATATTAACTAACTATGTTTTAAAAAAAACTATGTTACAAGTTTTTGTTTTTAGATTTCCAATCACATAGCGGTGGAAATAAATGAAGTTGAACCAGTACTGATACGGCCAATAAATTCATTGGTTGGCACGTATGGACAGACAGAGCAGTGGAAGTTTTTGGTAACTTGAGACTCTAAAAGCGTTGTCGCGAAGAGAAGATAATTCAAGAGTACTTGCAAACTAACATATATGTAATTATGCACAATCACTCTTGACCAAATGTGATGAGCAAGTATTTCAGCGAACACTCACTAGATGTCGTGAGCGTATACTTTGCCAGATTACATTTGAAGTTTTTGTATTTTACAATTATAGGAATTAAGGAAAAGATTAAAGATTCAAATATATATTTTTTAATAATTTTAGGTGAAGGAATATTGATTACTGTTTATATAACTATTCTGCATAATAATACATATTTTATTTTATTTCAAGTTTATATTTATCTTTCAATATTGATTCAGTTTATATGATGTACAGGGTGTTTATGAAAATTGCCCTCTTACGAGGTCTATCTTGGATTGCGAGGCAACCAAGTTTTTAAGGGGGGTCATGTGGCAGTACTCGATTTTCGAGGAAAGTAATTTGTATATTTTGATTATATTTTTATGTTTATGTCACAAAATCATTTATTAAGGTTATGGGAATTAAATGTTGTGTATGTGAGTAAATGCAAGCTGCACAATGTTGCTAATGTTTGTGTCAGCAGTTTGTTGTAAACAAATGTGTATAAGAATGTCATCGTTGAGAGTCTGGCAATGTAGGAAGGAAATGTTGACAATGTGTCTATCCTCACATTAGCCAGATTCTAGAAATTGTATAAAGTGAATCTGTAAGATTTCACGAATTTCATGAGATTACGGATGTGCGGAGAATTGCTTAGAATCGGGAAATCAGAACGTGTCGAGGATTGCAATTTTGAGTTTTGACACATGGAAGGAATTTGTCTCTCCATGTGAAAACGGTGTTGCACGTGCTGCAGCAGACGACAAGCAGACGACGGAGGTTGGACAACGCTAAACAAAACTGGAGGACGAGAAGGTTTTGGGAGAGTCGATAGAGAGTCGATAGAGAGTCGATGGATAGTGGATGGAGAGTTGATGGACAGTTGATGGAGAGTCGAGAGAGAGTCGATGGAGTTGATGGACAGTTGATGGATAGTCGGTAGGAAGTCCATGAGGAGTCTATGATCAAGTTACAGTGATCATTCTTTGGTTCGAGTTTTGGAGAACCAAGTTTTATTCGAGAATCAGCCAGATGACAGGAGGAGAAAGTACTTCATATTCCAAATCATTCTAACAACGAGGAACATCACGCAGAGAGTAGCATTTGAGAGGAGCCATACCTCAATGCTCATTTTCGTCTTTCAATAGCAAGGAGATTCAGCTTAAAGGAGCCGAGTTCAACGCCGGACCAACGAGGGAAATACACCAGTTTTATCCAGGTATGTGTGGCACCGATTCAGGGTTCAAAAGCTCAATACTTGACCGTTTCTGTACCCGTCTGGCAAATGATTCTTAATATCCGTTATTACTGGCGTTCTGAAATCTTACAGTACACTCATAAGCATAACGAAATACAGTGATCTTATATTAATGAAGTGGACGTCTCTTTATTTAAATTATCCCCAAATGAGAAACCTCTCGCAAATTGATATCAAAGTTTGTCCCACTCATTCTAGATGGTGAGTGGAAGGCATCCAGTTGCACTCAACTTTGCATCCCCAATTAGGCACTGAGTGGCTGGGTTGTCAATATTGAGTACTTTTGCTGAAGTGTTTTGAATCTATTCTTTATAAACGGATTGAAAATCATATAAAACTATCAATTTCAGAATACCAGCATGGTTTCGTCCAGGGTAGATCGACAGTCACAAATCTCAGTATTCTTAACAATTTTTTAGCAAGAACCCTAGATCAAGGTGGTCAAGTAGATATTATCTACACCGATTTTGCGAAAGCATTTGATAGAGTAAATCACAAGGTACTAATAGAGAAACTTCGTCAATTTAACTTCTCCGCAGAGTTAATTGGGCTGTTCGAGTCGTATTTGAGAGACAGAAGGCAGTTCGTTGTATATAAGAGATACAAGTCAACCGAATACTTGCAACTATCTGGGGTTCCACAAGGGTCAAATTTGGGTTCACTACTATTTGTAATATTTATAAATGATATTCCTAGATGTATAACGTATTCTCACAAATTGTTGTATGCCGATGATCTCAAACTTTTTAGATGTATAAGTTCCATATATGACTGTAATCAATTCAACAAACATAAATTCAGTGGTGCAATGGTGTCAAAGTAAGTTATTGAATGTAAATATTTGTAAATGTAAAATCATGAGTATTACAAAACGTAAAACACCAGAGCAATTTAAATATTCAAGTAATGAGACTCAACTACCCGTTGTAAGTACTGTCAATGATTTAGGAGTAATGTATGATACGAAATTTACATTTGAACCTCATATTGATAATATAATAAAAGAAGAGAACAGAAATCTTGGGTTTATTCTAAGAATTAGTAGGGAGTTTCGTAAACGTGCCACGCTTCATAAATTGTATCAAACTTACGTTCGATCCAAACTCGAATACGCGACGCTTGTATGGAACCCAGATACAAAAATTAACTCACTAAAAATAGAGAAAATCCAGTCCAAATTTCTTAGATATCTTGTATATAAGGAAACAAACATTTTCCCAAGAACTGAAAACACTAATTCATTAAATAGGAATTTTGAACCTCTAACCCTCAAACAAAGAAGAACGTTATCTGACATGATATTTTTGTACAAGGTACTTAATAATAAGCTAGACTGCAACGAATTGCTTTCGAGCTTTCAAATAAACGTTCGCGGTACACAAACACGTCCAGAAAACTATAACTTCTTTTATTATGCAAAAGCAAGGACTAATATCCTAAATAAGTCGCCAACATGGAGGATTAGCGCAACCTACAACAGACTCTTAAAAATGACAAATAATATAGATATTTACACTGATTGCCTCACAAGGTTTAAAAAGGAATTGTAAATATAATATTTCATGAAAATGAACACTGTAATAATACCTGTTGTGTTTTGTTTCAATAAATAAATTAAAAAATAATAAAATATATATAACAAAATTCAAGTTTGGAAGTCTACAAGCGCATAAAATATTAAATTTAAAATATTTTCTTGTATCCATGCATTCTACTGTGCTTCATAAATAACACTAAGCTAAGTGATAGTTTATACAGTTGTAGCTATCTGAATAATTATTTCTTTAAAAATCAGATCGGTAATGAAATATAATTATTTTACAAAATTAAGTCACAGATATAAAGACTTACTTGATAATACTGCTCATGATGATTGCAGTTTTCTGTGATAGAAACTTAATCGTAGGTTCACGTTATTACGGGACAAACACAAATGATGTCCTCCATGTGATTAGATACAACTAGATCAATTAGCTACATATAGAAATGTTAATAAGTCTAGAAACAAAATCGCATTTACTTTATGTATCTGTATTCTTATTACAATCTTCTCAATTAAGCCGCAAAAGGCAAAGCAAATTAGTGCTGCATTTTACCTTGAACATCAAGCCATGATGCATCATTCCCTACAGGCTATTTTAAAATGAAGGAAGAAGTGCACCACTAACTATAGAATAACCAAAAAAATATTCTGCTGCTGAATAGGCATGGCTTTATCAAAACTTAGTATGAGATCTAATTTGTCATAAATATATGTCATAGTATCTTCTTCTTCTTTCTGCTTCCTAGGTCTAATGGTGTGTTCAGTAATCTTCTTGACTACAAAATTACCAAAAAATAATAATACATCTCTTAACGTCAGTATATGACAAATTCAAGAATTCATCCGTCCTAGTTAATCCTAAAAAGGACGCGAGAGCTCCGTCCCGTAAATGATAAGGAAGAAAATGACGCTTCTTGATTGCGTACCAACTAGTACATAACACAAATACTCAAAATATCTAGCAATGTCCTCCCCAAACTTTCCATGAAAAACTGTAGGATGCACAATAGAATCTAGGCATGAGTCGATATTAAGATATTATTCCGAAATTCACCATTTTCCTAAAATTATCTATACAAATTATTTGTCAAAATACACAACGAAAACAAAAATGTACTGGAAATACGAGTGGGTGGAGGGCGGTGGAAATAACAAATTGAATTTCAACTAAATTCTAAGGGTGGGCGGCAATCAATTTAATACAAAGCCACCAAAAATGGAATAAAAATGCATTCCAGTATTACCAGCTTAATCGGACAAATATTTCAATTTCCGCTATGTGCAGGATACAGGCGAGAGTCTCAAAACCTAGAAAACCACCAGTGGCGGACTTATCTATAGTGCTGTCCATAGGCACGAGTCGGCCGGCCACCCCGATGTGTTTCACGAATATAAGAAACGTCTTAAAGTAAAGGCGATTTTTAATTTACCGTCGCTGGTAAGCTTTTATTCATGCCTTTGTCCAAGAAAGGTATAGTGAAATAAATTGTTTTGAATTTTTATTAATAAGTTTCAAGATGAAAAAATATTTTGCCATTTAGGCGAGGTTGCATATGAATAAATTAATCACTGGGCGCAATACCTTTCTTGGCAATATTCGATTAAAATTTGCTTAGTCTATATTACGTACAATATTTTAACGTAATGTATTATGAAAATATTCATACGTTCACTTTCTTATTCGTTGATTGCACTTAAGAAGTAATACTTTTTTAAACAGAAACAGGAGAAATTCACTTAAACACATATTTTTGCTTTTTGATATAATAATTTATAATGATAAAGTAGTGTAACAACTATCATTAATATTCTTTGTATGTGGAGCTTATAGTATTGTTTACAAGTTTTACTACCATACCAAAACTGTTAAGCTGAAAATAGAGTCTTATATTAAACGTTAACGCCTACTTTATTATTAAACGCTATTAATTTATTTTAATTTTCCTACTTTACGCTCCTATTATTTTCCAAAAATGTATGTTTCAAAAAAACAAAGTTGTAAAATAATCACAAAATATCAAAAACTGTGCAGAAAAACTGTTGAAAATTACAACTTTATTGTGCTATCTGCAGACTCATAGCAGACTACAACTACTTGGTGGTAAGACCATCGGACTATCTACGTCACAAAATGCGACGTTGTCTTATTCACTTTATGGTTAGGAACTATATAGAAGGCTATTCTATAGACTATTATACTAAAGTTTGGCATGGAATGTTTCATTAATTATTTTTTTAAAACATAAACTCCCCCAATGAAATTTAAGTGATGGTCACATTGACCAACAGGAAGTACTAACGTTCCCATAATTTACCGGTAGAAAAAATAAAAAAAATCTCGCTGTCGCTCCTGAAAGGCTGCGCCAC
Organism: Thermobia domestica; assembly: GCF_964235325.1. Classification (NCBI taxonomy): domain Eukaryota; kingdom Metazoa; phylum Arthropoda; class Insecta; order Zygentoma; family Lepismatidae; genus Thermobia; species Thermobia domestica. The sequence goes on along the minus strand of NC_137457.1, from coordinate 236,539,513 downwards.
TAGGCACATGCCTAGTGTGCCTAATGGTAAATCCGCCACTGAACACCACATGTTAAAAGCTGAAGTTTGTTCCTAGTTAAAAATTTAAAACTATAAAAGCGAAAAGAAAAAATTAATTAATTGCTAGAAGGAAATCTCTCTCATCTACTGTTTGTACTTTTACAATCTGATGAACCAATATTCTGCAAAAACTGTGATAATGATTAGGGATAATAAGTAAATACATGAAATCTGACAAGAAAACATTCGAGGAATACTAAAAGTGTCGCAAGTGAGCTGTAGATAAATCAGTGCTAAAGCGTGAGATTGATGATGGAAAGGTTGTCGGTTCGGATGGAGGAACGCAACATCTTTTTCTGATTTAAATCTTGAAGGAGAAATGTTCCCTCTATCTGGTAATTCTGGACGGATGCTCAGGAATACTAACAGTACGGAAAGTATATTGAAATTTAAAAAGGGAGATAAATTACATTATTATATTGGCAACTTCAATAATATTTTTGCCTCTCTATGATGTTCTTTAAACGTTCAGTCTTAGATGTCCTTGCCCCTCTCCCACATGCCTTGTAAACCGAGTATATGTGTTTAGTGAATCAAATAGATGTTATAGACGTTATATACCTTGGTTTCTCTTCTCTCTACCTCATCTCTACAGATGAGTGTTACGAGAAATAGGCTGCAGACTTGATTTTCAAGAACAAAAAATATCTATACTTAAAATGATACGTATTACAGTAATTACCTTAACTTACGAAACGAGAAATCGAGAAAGTCAGAATCCGAATTTCTTCAGACGTGATATTGCACTGGTGCTGCGAATCTCAGTCTTAACTAGATAAACGTACTCCCTACTTCTCTAGTCAAATTAACAGTTCTATCACAAATTCATATGCATCCTGCCCTCCTAGTCGTAAGAGTGATCAAACAGCCAATCAGATCAATTTCCTTGTATATTGGGCTTGATCATAAATGTTCATAAAAGAAGTAAGATCCTTATCTATAAAAGCATAAACACCTAATCTAAAAACAAGACCGCTGAGTTGGTTCACTTTTACGCCTATACTACAATAGTACAATGCAATTAGGTTCAAACCCAGACATTCAAAAAACAAGCTGAATCTTTGCCGAAATGATCATGATACTCTATTCGTTATCCCGAGTCTGGTTTGGTCACTATTGCCGCCATATTGGAAAGCCTATTTCCAATGCCAACAGTTTTCGTGCAAACAACAGCATTTACTTTAACTGACTATAATACAGTTTGTAAACAGAATTTTTCTAAAGCTAGGATTTTAAATTGGATTTATGTAATACATTACATTCCAAGAATCTATGTAATACCAAATATTGTAAGATTTTCACCTCTACATCCACAAGTTTTGAGTGAAGTTATCAACGGATAATGCACTTCAAAAGGCTTCAATATCCCTTGCAAATCTCGATGTTGACTTTTTGGAAGGGAAAAAAGCAAAAAACTAAAGATTTGAGGGCTTTATTTGAAAAAAAAAATACTGTGTTCTTGGCATGCCGGATTAGTCACATAAATTTTACATGTATACAAAATTGTTGGAAAAATCGTTTTCAATAACCTATAAAAATTCGGCATGCTTGAACTTGGAAAAGGCATAAAATCTAATTCTTTATTATGTAAAGGTTTCAAACTTAGATGATTTTCATTTAAAAGTAACTTACGTTTACTTGAATCTCATTCCATTCCAGACAAGAATGTTTGGCATCTTGGAATGTCTCTTCTTCGATAACACTGGCATCTTCCTTTTCGGTAACCAGCAAATCTCCATCCATTTCCACTTTTACCTTCTTTGTCACTGTTGGTATTATCAATACATTACGTACTACATATACATGGTCAAGCATTTTAACATACCTCTCTGGCACTCACAACTGACTTCACAGTCGTCGGTGCAGAAATAGAAGAGAAGCTGCAGCAGGTCTTCAGGACCACCGGACTTCGAAGTTGGTATGGGGCATAGGTAGCCATTGACTGTCTTCCAACCCCAGTCTAAAGGGCTCATGTTAACACCACGCCATTGCTGCACCTGATGAAAGACTCGGAGTGAATGCTCACGTGCTCTTGCTGTTGTAGACGGAAGTACTGCTAAATTAAACAGTAAATGTATAGGATGTTTGGCAATTGTCTTCACATAGTTCGTGACGTGGGATGTTCAAGTATCCGATATCTCTTGACCCATACAGTGACGGAAAGATTCACCAGCTTTAGCCACAGTCATCTGATGCTCGAGGATTATCGAAATTCTGAGCTTCTGTTTCAGTTCCTTATTACTCTGTAACTTCTTGTAAGCAGAGATTTTGCCTTTGGTAAATTGACAAAACTGAACTGCATGCTTTGAAGTCGTATAAAATCAGAAGGAAATCCTTCATATCACCTGTATCATCTTGAAAAGAACCAAAGTGGTAAATCCTGTCTGCGCGAGTCTTTGTTCCTGGGATCATCATTTTCAAAGATGTGTCTGGTGGAGCAAGGTCAACTTGAAAAATCAAATAAGTCTGTCTTCACCAATTAAAATAACTTCAAGATCCTCCCAGCCTCTGTAATATCCGTGGTTACAATCAACACATCATCACCTGCCTTGACCTGGAGTACCATGCATCCTCATTTCTGGAAATGCTTACTCAAAAGATGGATGGATCTCATTTTGTTGCAGTCATTTAGAAAAAAGTCAGTCTGTCATACAGTAACAGGAATATTATTTTCTATGTCTACGTGACAAGTCTTTTCTGTACGTAGCAGATGCTCCTTGTCTTTTGTTTTAGGACCTTCACCATACCCATAAAAAACTACGAGTTTTTTCGTAATGTTAAATAACGTATGCCGTATATTGCTGACAAATATCTTTGAACGTGTCTGGGCACTGCCATACAATACGATGCGGGAGATGCCTACATCAACTATGTAGGTCACAAACAATGTTTTGAGGCACTACCTTCTTGGTTTCTTGGTCCAAGTTGAAGACAAAAATGGATATTATCAATGATTTTATACCTTTCCTCATTAGATGATCTTCAATGAATAAGAAGGGCGCATATGCAGGTAGTTCAAATTTAATGATCTCAGACAACTGTTCTTCAGACTTTACTGTGCATATGATGCGGTCCAAAAGCTGATTTGAGTTTACACAGACTGATTCATTACGCACAGTCACTGATCTTGTTAAGCTGCCCAAAGATTTCATATTTGACTTGCATTTCAGATTACATTGAATTGCTTTCCCGCAATCTTCTTCGTCCCGGCAGGTCGAACTTCTAATGCCTTATCACAATTTATATTTGCATCAGCTAGCAAATCAGTAGACATTGATGCAAGTTGAGATGATCTTTTGAATGGTTATGTTTCCGGAATAAGTTAATGGAACAACAGATGACATCTTTGGCGTCACGAGTTTCACGAGATTGTCGAAAGTCAACATGCTATTCGAAACAATCAGATAACAGTAAATTTCTCCTCAGCTTCCATTATTCTTGAAGACGCACGCATGAAGAGAATAGTTGAATAGTTGCAATAGTTGAAGATGACATTCCTCGTCTCCGGGTGAAATTCGATTGAAATTTGACTTAATAAATACTGATGATCAGTTAAGCAAATAATTAACTGAATTGATGATGATGACATAATATTCTGCCCGCAGGCAGATGTTTGACTCGAAGGTATTTGTGCGAGATGAACCAATAGTGGTTTGCCATTCCATTCCATGGGATGATGACTAAATGCATGAATATGCACTGTTTAAAAATTCAATAAATATTACAACCACTGTACCACTGAAAAAATTCCAACCTGGGAAATGTATTGATTTTCTAACTAACGAAGTGTTAATCAATGATTGTGAATACATGTTAATAACTTACGATTATTTCTACAAGGAAAGATTGTACATATATATATACAATTTCCTTCAAATTATGGAAAATTTCTCGCTCTTCCTTTCTCCAAAAAAGCCAAATCCAGGTTTGTAGAGGATATTGAAGCATCTGCAAATACCTACCCACTGATAACTTTACTCAAAACTTGTGGATAGAGAGGTGAAAATCCTACAATATGAGCCAAGCGGGAATTTAATCCATTACACAAATCTAATTTTAAAATCCCAGTTTTAGAAGATATAAGTATTATGTATTTTTAAGTGCTTAATTGAAAAGGGTGTAGCGAATAATTTTGTACATATTTTATGATTCTTCTTTCTACAATACTGTAATAAAGATCCAAAAATTTAATTTTTCACTTCTGTTCTGAGCAAATTTCTAGAAGTTTCTTTTTCTTTCAGAAAAGTGTAAATTTTTCGATTTTCACACAGTTACGAGGTATAGTTTATATCTCTGTTTACAACCTGTATGACTGTCAATTAAAGTAAATGCTATGGTTTTCAGGAAATCTTTTGGCGTTGGAAATAGCCTACCCACAGTGATTAAACCAGACGGAGGATCTTTTTGGACTTTCTCTGAGTTGCAGAATAGAGTACTATGATATATTTTTTTAAAAGTTTCAGATTGTTTTTTTTTCCGAATGTTCGTGTTTCGCCCTCTTTTGGTCTAATTGCACTGAACTACATGTGTATATATCGGGCCCTAGGTGCCCATCAAAGAGAGCAAGGTGTTCGTCAGAATCTGATACCTATAGGACCGTAAACACCCATCTCTGAGCACGAGGGGTGCACGATCTCAATAAGTTCGAAAGAGAATAAGGTACCCCTCCATAGGACTATAAGCATCCATCTTAGAACGTAAGGCGTACAGTGTTGGCCTATTAGATCTGGTCGACGGGAACCACGGGAGTACGCACCTAATCTTAGATACCCACGTTTAGTGAGGTATCCCTCCACAGGACCCTAAACTTATCCCAGAAGAGAAATATCGTCAGAAACATTGAAAATTTCAATTTTGGGCAACTTTTTATTCATCCAAGGGAACGAGCTTGTAGCCCCCCCTACACACACACTTTACCTTATGGACCCTGCTAAGATATTTAGTTCTCTGGAATTCCCGAATTTATAAAGGGTAGGCCAATGTAACTCTCTCAAATTTAGGGGAAGGGGTACGTACCCTCCCCAAATCAAACAAGAACCATTGACGTCATACCACTTCATTGGGGCCAATGACCGAGGTCGCGTGATTCCAAAGTGGCCTCTGATTGTTCTTCCCTCACTTATTTCTTGCAGTGCCTTTTTATTGCTTTTTTATGTCAATCCAACCACTTAAAGTAATTCCCCTCCAAAACCATATTTCCGCTGCTGCTTCAAATGGAACTTAGGGTGAAGCAATCTTACACAAACACGATATCCAAGTGCGAAATGCAGAGCGGTGTACAATGACATGTGACCCTCTTCAGACTGCCTCAAGTCTTGCTGTTTCAATATCCACATCATCTTTAGCAAAATTTACAAACGTTTGAACGAACTCCAAGTCTCTTGAGAAGCGGCTCTTTAAAATGGTTTCATGGCTTAAGCAAACATCTCATGAATTTTGGTTGGGTATACAAGTCTTCGGCGCGGAAGACTCAAATTCAATTCTCGGCAGGATCTCATGTGTTCGGATCACAAATTAGGCTGTAAATACATATTTCATAGCCTCGGTGCAAACCGTCCTGTAACTTAACTCTGGTTTCTGCTAAGGAAATATGAAACCAGAAAGCTTAAGTACTTCTTTTATTTTTCCGCAGTGGGTTACATTTGCAGTATTAGTGGTAAAATCGACATCGGAGTTGTAGTAACACGAATTTGAAATCTAAAATTGAAAAAAGTCTGAATGCTGAGATTTATTTCCTTTAAGTAACGTAAAGAAAAAAAGTAACACAAAGTAGACTGGAAAGAAAATTATTGTCTGGATTGTTTCCCTCTAGTGTCTAGCTGTTTGTTTGGAGTGGATTTTAAAGTTTATTTCAGCAGTGACTTGGACCTACAGTTTAATGTGGGATCCGCATATTAAAAATACAGTTTAATATGAGATCCCAGCAAGAAGTGAACACGGGTCTCCGCGTCAATGGCGCGTACGCCAAGCATACAATTGCGATATAGTTCATGAGAGAAGTAATTAGCATATCCATGTAACAGAAGTTTAACACCAATTAAAATTCAGATTTTCACCCCTCAAAAGGGTGTGAAGAGAGTTTAAGTAAGGGACACCACCAATAGACGGAGTATCAATATTTCAAAATCAATGGAGTATAAGTACCTATTTCAACCTTACGAGGGGAACTGTTGGTAAGTTCACGGTCTGATCCTCTTCCGCGCACGTCATGCTGAAATCATTCACTGAATTTCAAACATTGACCTTTTGTTAAGTTTAAATACTAGTTGGAATGATCGTAGCACTAACTGTTTTTTTTTTCTTTCTTTACAGGTTCTCTCTTTTGATTGAACCATGGCAGAGCCAAATATAAATTCACTATGGAGGAGTTGCGAGGTGTTATGAAGTTCTTCCTGCAACAAAAGGCGCCAAATGAAATCCATAGCGGCATGCTAGACAAATTGGGTGTGCATTGTCCTTCATACTTCACCATGAAGAAATTGTGCTCAAACTTTAAGTGGTGTGATTTTTCAACACAAGTTCGTGAAAGGTGTGGGAGGACACTATCAGCATAAATTCTGAAGAAAATGGATCACTTTCATGACTTGCTTTGTGTAACAGACGAATTTCACTTAAAGCGACAGCTGGAACCTTGCATATATCCGAAGAACCTGCATATATCCATGATCAATTCGCCATACAGAATCCTTATTCAAGATGGGTGCCCGAACACCTGAATCCAAATGACAAACGCCAACGTATGACATCTCAGTTGCTTTTGCATTGCTTTGCGAACTCTTAAGCACATTTTTTAATCGCCTTTTAACTACGTTGATCCTGAGACTAAAACTTAGTTATATTAATGACGTCACTCCGGATCTCCAACGTCAAATTCAAAGCATAGAGGCACACAGAGAAGGTGCTTGTCTTAACATGAATGGTATTTTGTTAACAGACTACTTTTGATAGGGGCAAATTATAACATCAGAGTATTACTGCATTCTTCTGACAACATTAAAGGTCGCTATTAAAGAAAAGCGCCGAGGAAAGTTCAGAAGAGGAGTGTTGTTTCTGCAGAACTATGCCCCCGTTAAGAAGAATGGAAGAGCAATGGATTTTCTGAAGAGCCGAGAGTTTTAGTGCATTGAACACCTGTCTCACTTTCCAGATTTTGTGCCCTCGAATTATTTCTTCCTTAGACTAAAGAAAGTTTTGAAAAGACTGAAATTTAGCAGTGATAACGGGGCTATAGCAGCTGCAGATCACATTTTTGAAGACTAGGAGAAATATGTAATCATATATAAAGTAATATAAAGATTCAGTGCAGTAAATGTGAGACATGCTATATTCGGGAAACGGGACGGAAATTAAAAGAGCAAATAAAACAACGTAAGGACGAGATTAGGTTGAAAACAGACAGAAATGCAGTCTACAAGCACACAAGATACAAGGGACATTCAAACTAATTGGAGTGAAGTTAAAGTGTTGGGCCAAGAAGAGAGGAAGTTGATCAGCAAATGGAAGGAGCAAGATTTACTGAAATGGAAGGCGACAGTCGTGCAAAGCAATTCAGTGCTTAAAATTGATAAACAGTGGGATAAATTATCAAGGAGCCTTAAAAATTAAGTAAGTTAATTGTACAGGTTTATTTTTGTAAATTTAGTACTTATTTATTTATTTAGTATTATTGTGTTGTATTTACGTAGTGTTATTTATTTATTTATTTAATGTTCATATTTAAGAGTTACTTGTAGGATTATTTTGTAAATTAGATGAGGCCTAGTTATAAGATACGAATGTAAATGTATATACTATAAAAAAGGAGGAAAAGGGAGTAAGCTATTATTGTTCCTATTTTATATTTTGGTTTCTAGTTAAAGGGAATTGGCTGTAGTAGCCTATGGTAGCCAAGCAGGAATCAGGGAATTGTTTCGCTGACTCGTATATTAAATCTGTCACTTCCTATGTATTCACAGTGCCTGATGAAGCCAAAGTGGATAGTTGGCGAAAGTGTTACACACGTTAATATTTTTTTTTTCAATAAACATATTGTTTTCGTCAGCAAGTAGTTTAAATCAGTTTTAAGTCTCTTAAAAGTAAAGCTTGTACAATGGAAAATACTAAAGAATTCAAAATTTGTGCAATTTACCTTGTATTGTATTGTACAGATCAGTGGCGTACAATATGAACTTGAGTGCTTGAACCTTTCCTTCATAACATTCTCTTTACCCCACTGCAGGTTTTTGTATTCAATTTGTGTTGCGTATACGGTATGTGTAAATAAATTTATGCTGTACAAATATATATTTAACTGTAAGATAAAGACATGTAATATACTGCACAGAAACAATAATAAAAGATTCTCTTTGTAATCAGTATTTTCGCTAATTCAGTGTTCTTCTGTGCGAGAAATGGTCCTACTACTTACAAACACTCCACATTTCAAAACCAAACACACAGGCTGCATGCTACTGGCAGTGGTTAGTGGTGTCCGGTTACCTAGATGAATAGAAGTATCGAGAAAGGAAACTCCTACGAAGATAGCAGACGAAAGAAAACCCATACCGTCTGCTTAATTCTTTGCGAGGAAAAAAGAAAGGAAAGAAGGGTGACAAGCTTCCAACTCACAGATCTTGTTCCAAATTCCAACCTGGGCACGACAATACTGGCATCTATTCTTGTGAGTTTAGTAAAAACAGAAAACGATGTCGTCATCTACCCCACCTTCCCCACTGAAACATTGTACTTTTTCATAGTTTTAGACTGATTTTAACGAGATATATAGAAAAATACAGTGTATCATGTTATGAATAAGTTCACCGTATTGATCTATCAATATGAAATTCAAGCTCTTTGAAAAATGCAGTTATACAATATTAGAGAATAAGAATCAATTCCTACTATGATACTGTTTATGTTTATGTAATAAAGACTACATTGAATTCCCTTCTCGTGAAGTGGTTACATGCATGGACACTGTTGTATCCATAGTTCGGATAGATAACTGAGTATTTCAAAACACATTAAGCAGTATAAAACATTATCTTCATCACCTATGCGTTAATATTAGTTTTACGCATATACTTTTGAGAAATAAGTTATATTAGTAGAATCTCACCTGCAAGTAATGTCCTGAGTTCGTTTTCGAAATACGTTATTGTTTTCTGACAACTCATAATATCTTCTTTTCTTCGCTTTTCTTGCATCAGTATTCTCTCGAAATCCAGCTTGTTTTCTGTACATTCTTCATCAATTTCTTCAGTTCTATCTAGATAATCTTTAATGGAAAGTATCATTCTCTTACTCTCACGAATCTGAAAAAGGAAATAAGATCAACAGACTTATGTCACACTCTCGTTACTATATCGGATAATAATTCGAACTGTGAATGTATGAATAAATAATATTAAAATTGTACGAAGAAAGAAAGGAAATGCGTTTACCCAAATTCAAAATCAGACTGAGCTAAGCTCAAGATCAAACTCAAAATTTCATACCAAACATACTGAAATTAAAATTACTTAATGAGCTGATAGATTATATATCAAATATTGTAGTATACCAAAATTAAAACCCCGAAATTATTGGGATATGTGAATATTTAAACTTACTTATTTGAAAACTCATGGAAATAATTTAAAGGTGGCTTGAATACTCAACATTAACTGTCTGAAGTGAATGAAGTAAGTCAGCGTCGTTTCCAAAATTTATAGGAGCAGTTTGACTTAAAATGCATTTTTTTTACCAATTATTTTCATTTTTAGAGATGAAAATTCTAAAGATAGAGTTGCATGAAAATTCTAAAAAGAATGGTGTTTATTTGATCGCGATTCATTGAGTCGATACTTGTTTTTAACTCAAATTACTCCTTTAATTCGGGTTATTGAGAAAAGCCCAAAACATATTTCATATTTTATTCTATCAAACAGACAAGTGAAACTCCCAGACAGGGAAATAAATTAATGTGGATTGCATTCCTCACGTTTTATATAAAAAGAGCTATCTTGACAACCGCAGTTAATCACATTTCAAGTCCTCACTTCCGTTCTCGGGACGCGATATTCGTTCATACTTACGCAGGTCATGGAGAAGCGCAGCCAACGAGGTTAACTTCAAGCTGGCAAAGAAATATGATGTACGTGATGGTGTACGTGCGCGGATGTATGTCAAGTTACCAACCTTTGCCAGCAGTTTCTCAGTTTCTTTGTCTCGTCTCTCAAGCACAACTTACCTATTAATTTGGGGATGGGGGGCGCGGTGGCTCAGTGGTAGAGCGTTCACCTCCGGTGCCTCGGGTTCCTGCTTCGATCCCAACTCTCGCTGTGTGGACTTTGTGGTGGACAAACACAGTGCTCGTGGGTTTTCTCGGGGTTCTCCCGTCTCCTCCCACTTTCTTCATTCCACCATTTCATTTATTTCTCATAATCACCTTCTCCTTTAGTCTACCCGCATAGCCGTGGGACATAAAACTCAAAAATTTCATTTCATTTTAATTTGGGTGGGAACAGTTTATGGAATTAAAAGTTCTTTATCATAAATTCTACAATTTCCTTGTTCCACTTTGTGTCTATCTTTCTGTGAGAAACTAGCTTGAGATTTAGAAGCATCGAGAACCGACAATCAGGAGTTCGTTCTTCAGTTACACTCTAATGTTTATTATTCTTTACAGAATAATATGATAAAAGGCGTCCTAATGAACCTATATCGTTTTAAGTTTGATACATTTCATAATAAATGGATAAATAGGAACATGAAATTAAAATTAATTAAATCTAAGTTTTACGACCTACATTATGCAGCTAGGCTAAAGAGGATGCTGATGATGAGAAATGAAGGAAATGGTGGAACGACTTACATTCTTAAATGTAGTTTTGTAATAGCTAAATATGAGACATTTGCATCTGGTGTTTATTAAATTCACTGCTATGTTGTCTATTATTATAAATTCATTTTATTCCCCTAATCTCTAATGCACGATCAGCGTCATATAAAATAAAATGCACTATTTGTTGTATAATTTGAGTAAAGCAATATGCTCTACACTTTTCAATTTATTAGCATTTCCCCCAACAGTTTACGCGAGAGACTGATACATACGTAGTTGTATTCCGTCAAACACTTCCATCTTGAGATTTTTAACATATTTTGGTAAGAACCAGTGGTAACCAAATAAGTAGCACTAGGAAATGATTAATTGAATTTCCGAATTCCAGAATGTCGGAATTTCGAAATTGTATAAACTAAATATCCCAAATTTAAACATATGAAATATGACAAACCTGACAGGTGTAGCAAAGAAACCGCATAAATCCACACTGTCACTAACTGAGTAATGAAACTAAACTCGAATATTGTCTTGTCATTTCTTGCTTAAGTGTGTTTAAACACTTACTAAATCGATACTCTGGGGTTTCGTAATATTGTAAGTTTAATACAGCACTTACAATAGGAATGAGTGTCCGTCATCGAACTCCAGAAATTCAAAGACAAGCTTCTTCAGGATGGGTTTGTAAGTTTGTTTACGGTAACTCACTGGCAGAGTGCGGGATTCTCGATCGTCATGTCTTGAGTTTAAATCCTACGGAGACTTTTCTTTGTTAGTGGTATTGCACAAAAACATGATACAAGGAATAGTTGATACGAGAGAGATCTTCAGAAAAGTTTAGGTAGCCCTAGAAAAGGGCTGTTTTAGGAGTTAGTGCGGGGACACTAATATTGTGTCCAAGACCCTTCTGCTTTCATTACATGTTCCATTTTTCTGGGCATGAAATCTACTAGATGGCCGATAAAACTATCTCCTACCTACCTCCAGCCATGCCTCGGAGAAAAAGTCCCACAAGTCACTCTGAGTTCTTGGTGGATCTGCGTCAGGCCCAATTGTCCGTTAGAATACGCTTGCCTCTGCCCACATGTTTCCTATGGCATTGAGGTCTGCTCCACGACGCGGCCAATCAATTAAATTAATCTCAGGTTGCCCTGCAAACCATTAATGAACAACAGGGGAAGTATGTATTGAGGGCTGCTCTTCCTGGAACTAAATGACACCATGAAGTTGAAGTACTCGTACTAATGCCACAATGAAGTTACTCATAATGTGTAAGTACTGAGCAGTGTACAGGTTCCCTTTAATTTTGTAAAGCTGTCCTGACCGCGATTGGAAAGCCAATCCCAACATGAAATACATATATGACCACTGCAATTGGAAGCAGTCATATAGGGTGTTCCTCGGACTATACACAAAACTGCGCTCCACATTCGATGTCGTGGATATTGATTCAGCTAAGAAGACTATGTTTTGCAAATTGCAATCCAAACTCCCATGTGTAAATACCAGACGGTAAATTTCGTGTTCGTCTCAGTTTTTCTTCACTTCCGTAACAGGGCCACGTAACCCAGTATGATGAAGCCTTCGGAGCGCTGTTTGAATACTATAAGGATAGAGGAAAGCTTCCCTTAGCTGCCTAGGCGTCTTTAGTTGGTCTAACCACGATTCACTCACTAATCTCGCATCTTCTGGCTCGGTAGACCCACGAGGACGACCACGAGATCGTAAATTACGTCTGACTTGTAGTATCATACTATAGAATCCATGGCCTGGATACCCATTCGCCTACCAGCTGCAGTTCCAGTATAGCCTTCGAACTCCCATAAGGTAATAAGTAACGCAATATTCTGCTATCACTCATCATATATTTTGCTATCTACATCAATCATCTAACTGTATAGTTGCTAAGTGGTTGGTCTTTAATAATAATAATAATAATAATAATAATAATAATAATAATAATAATAATAATAATAATAATAATAATAATAATAATAATAATAATAATGCTGATAATAATAATAATAAAATGCCTCCGTAACTTTAACCATGCTACGTTCTCGTCTTACTTTCGAACATAGCTTTTCTTTAATCATGATTCCGATTCTGAAACATGAATATGTTTATCTTCACGTTTTGTTGCACTTTTTAATAATGACCCTATAATTTTGTGCTTCAAGGTATGTACAGGAGCGCGGCATATGTGGCAAAAATGAAATAACATCTGTAAAGTTTGCCAGATCACGAAAAATACTTTAACGGTTACATTTGTTTTATCCGCATCGCTGTCTGTGAAACAACCCTCGTCACCCATTTTATCATCATTGTAACTTGATACAAAAAAATTAAATAATGAATCAATGTCCTGAGGAACCTTCATCGTCACTGATTCCTTCTACAAGCCGGTATATTTCACTCTTCAATTCACATTGTATAGCAGTTGTATTTACACTTATTTCTAAAACAATACATTGAGAATCACGAATGGCACAGTCGCTATTACTCTCTAATGCCTCATCTTGACTACAACCGTTAAGTGCGTCTTACACAATATTTTTACATTGTTAATTGATCACACATCGGCGCCTGTTCAATAGCTCGATTCTAAACCTTTCAATATTTAGAACAGCATTCTTTCTCGGTGGGCGGAGGAAAAGTTTGCCCAATTCCTGTATTTATTCTAACACAATATACTAATAAATTATTACCATTATAAATTACCTTGCGTGTAAATGATTCTCCTGGCATTAGCTTTTCTTCCAGGAATCATGAATGCTCGAAGTCTGACTCTTCAAGATATTTGTTTCAAACACAAATATTTTTATTTAGCACATTTTTTTTCCTATTGATTTTCTTGAGCCATAATTTATATTGATCTGGTGATTTCTCACGACTTGGAAACGTAAAAACGATACTTTATGTCCCTTAGCTTTAATCATACGGGAATTACAACCGAAAACGAGCACGTATTAGGCATTTTTACCTAACTTCACAGACACAGCACGCGCTGAACAAAGACGTGGTTTTTACTTCGCACTAATGTTTCTTTCAGAAAAATGTTCCGGGGGCATACTTAGTATTCGAATGGGCACATTATTTTCACACGGTACTATTCTATTTATTATTATATTATAGATGTATTTGGTCTTCTCCGGAAGAGTTCCGGGAGATAGTATCCCCAAAGAAACATGTCTGGAAGAAACACTGCTTCGCACAACACTATGCAATCACTGCTCTCTCTATTTTATTATGCTGTAGGAAAACCAACTAACAAAAAGGACCCTCAAGAAAAAGACTGCAAACGAACTCAAAACAATCCATTAAATACATTGCATTATTAAAGGTTTATCAGCTGCACACAAGGGAGTGATGCTGACTCACGGTGTGTTCCTTGCTATCCCACGTGTGACATCAGCAATTGCGATTCATCAAAAACAAACACATATAGAAACTGAACGAGACGGCCTATTCAAGATTTTTAAAAAATACGTGTGTCTTATTTTTTAAAACTCTTTCTATTGCATCAAACTTGTTTTTAACTCGAACTGCTTCTTTAACGTTCCACGATTATGCCTGCTACGCTAAACGAGACTTCTGTTACGTCTGATTTTGTCCACAATTCTACATCACCAGACAATAGGCACGGAAAGCTAGAATGTATTCTTTATTTTGCACCCACACAACCATTCATTTTTATTGTTACATCTGTTTCGAACATACTATTGAATTAACTGTTCCCAGTTTTGATGTTCTGCACAAATGTTTAACTTTGGTAACGGACATATAAATTCCTTAATTGCAAGTATTCCTAAACGGAGAGAAGAGAAAAATGGTTCCTGGAATTATTTACATTATTCATGAAGTAAAATTCATTCAGAATCTGTAAATAACGGAATTAGAACACACACAACGCAAGTAAATATAACTACTGAAAAGCAAAACATCTGATTCAAACACGTTCGAGAGGTACACGAATCTCGAATGCCATATACTGTATACACCCACACACAAGTGCGCAAAAGAAAAACCAGACCAAATCATCGGTCTTTGTTGTAATCAATGCACTACGAGCGTAATACCACATGAAGCAAAACAATGATTATCGATGTCATACATCCTGGAAAGCAAACTTTGGAAACAGCCAAACGTAGAATCAGCATGTAATAGGAACCAGAAGACAAAGAACGTCAAAACAAACAGCATTGCTAACTAGTCCTAAATATATTGTGTCGTTTTCCATAACACTGTTGTATATGGAAAGTAAAACATTTCAGTTTAATTTCCCACGATTATGCACTGTAAATTAAGAAGACGGATGATTTAGGAAGGTAAATGATGATGGATAAATTCCTGGAATAAGAATGTGGATGGAAACGGGAGTACGCGAGAAAACCCGCAGGCACGATGTTGTCCATCACAAACTTACTTGTCCTGGGAACCAACTAGGGATCCGACGCGATAGAGATAAGCGCTTTACCACTGAGCCACCGTGCCCCCATATGGAAACTTATCAAAAGTATATGATATATTTCGTTCATAGAAAATATCGATAAATATACTAAAATACTATCTACAGAGGGGAGATGCTGTACAATTTTAACATAAACGTCTATTCTGATATCGTATTTTGGAAAGGAGAAATATGATTTTTCACTACACCAACTCAGGTTCTAATGTTTAGTATAATGTTTCTTTGTCAAAAGCAAAACCACACATGGTTGCTCCTCAACGAATTTCGGTTTCTTTGGAAATTAAGGAATCATTATTAATTCTTCAAATATGATACTGTACATATTGACTTATTATTATTTGATTTACAAATTACTGTACAAGAAGCCTTCATTATCTGTATAGTCTAATAATGAACTTGTAAATGAGTGTTTATTTTCATCTGTTTTCAGCAAATCTACACATTTTCTTTCTTATTTTGTAATTGTGTGATCACGTCTCAAATCTTATCTAGCGCGAACAGCCACTGGAAACTGTGACACGTTGCATGAGCACTGCAACAACCAAAGTCTTTGATTTCTAAGATAGAGGAAAGAAGACTTAACATTCGCTCTAATTGGCGCGCTGTAGAAATCTGGTCGTTGTATGCTCGCTGCAACGCAACATAAATTAGATACTCCCTGACAGAATTTTTCTCGTTTTAATGAATTTTACAATTACAGAAGTAAGAAAAATATATGTTAATTGAAGTATTAAGAGAGTGATAGAATTTATTTTTTCTTGAAAAAAGTGGTCGTTGCGCAACACTGCAACACTAGCATTAGTCGCCACTGCCTGGAACCAAGATTTTCATATTTCTGGGGAAACAATAGAGGTGAAACAATAGAAGGGGGAAACATCTCGGTTGTTCTATGTTTTCGATTCAATTCACTCAAGAAAAGACAGATACAATAAAGTAAATAATAACTGTGAAAAGAGCTCGAAACGTGTTCTGCTTCTATCAGACTAACACATGTAAGATGGAGGCTGAAACGCACTGAAAAATGAAATTCAAAGTTTGTTGACTAATTCGCACAGACCTACTGCAATTCTCACTTCAACGTCCAGAGAGAAATTAACTAACAAAAACATCTGATGGGCAGCGGGATAGAGCAGAGCAGATAGCAGGAGAAACGAGTGGGAATTGACTCAAACTGGGTTTTCACCGACTGTAGGACTGCTTATCCATATAGTCAAATTTGAATGAATATACAGGTGGTGAACACTGAAACTGAAACACCTCGTAGAAAGCTATAGTTCATACTTAACACAGTGTTGGGGCGCCTTTAGCGGCCAGTACAGCAGCAATATGGCTTGGGAAGGATGGATACCTGAGGTCCTGTACCGTTTGCAGAGGGATTATAAGGCATTCCTTTTGAAGGGCAGTGGCAAGTTCAGCACGTGCACGTGGTGGACGGAAACGCTTCCTTACTCGATCCTCTAACAAACTTCATACAGGCTCAATAATATTTAGAACTGGCGACTGAGCGGGCCATGGTAGATGTTCAACCTCACTTTCATATTCATCGAACCACTCTGTGACAAGTTTAAAAGTGTGAGTGGGACACTTATCATCCTGTAACACTGCACCACTGTTCTGGAAGTGTGTTGGAAGCATGTAGGTAAATGGTAGGGTGTAAATGGTTCTCTAGAATGATTCTTATAACCCTTGGCAGTGACTCGACCCTCTATAAAAATTATTGTGCCCAAAGCCTTCCAAGATATCGCACCCCATCATGGATCTGCCCCCATGTTGGACTATGGCTGGGTTGTACGCATCCGAGAGGTTTCTCCAGACGAACACCCCCTGTTGTTTAGAACACATGTGTAGCTGGACACATGCGAGAATATGGCACATCTTACGTTATTCAATGACTAGATTTTATGCTTCTGGCACAACTGAACCCGCTTTCCGCCATTTGTATTACTAATGAAAGTCTTTGGTATCGCAATTCTGCTATGGATTTTGGCCTTATGCAGGTATCGACAGACTGTTTTTGCGCATACAGTTTCTCTGAGGTGTTTAATATCTTCTGCAGTGATTCCTGATGTGGTGGTTTTCGGTTTCGAGCAACAATGCTAGCCAGTGTCCTGACGTCCCTTTCACACAACTTCAATTTTTCCCTGCAATTGCTCCTCCTGGATGTGGTTCGTCCTTCCTGTTCATACGCACACATCACCCTGCATAGTATATCTCATGAGACGTCATGAAGTGATGCAGTTTTGGATACAGATGCATCTGATAGATGCGTCCCTACGATCTGCCTCTTTTAAAGTCGGAAATGTTCCCCCATTATACCCACACTCAATTTGACGTTCACTGAAGACTTTCTTCTACTGTAGTGACTACCAAGGACACGCACACGTGATTGCTTTAAAATCCATAGAGTTTAGTTTACTCAAATCGTCTGGCACTGTCTGGTAAACCACACAAAAATTATGTTCTACAGGTGTCGTACAGAAAAGTAACTATCTAAAGTTCTTTCTTCATAGTCATTAGAAGGTATTAGCAATCATATACGTTGATGTTAGTTTACTTATATATATATATATATATATATATATATATATATATATATATATATATATATATATATAAGCGAATTGACTAGTAATTATTGTAGTCGAAAAGAGAACTAAACGACTCAGTAGTAATGAATTATTTGCGGACTCTGAAGAACAGAGTTTGGTGTGACTGGCCTTACGAACCAGTATGATGTTCGTTATTACATGCCTTTCTTTAACTTGCGATGTTTCAACTTAATGAAATTCATTTCCCTTCGTCAGATCATGATGAATGTTTGCACAACGACAACAGTCGGGCGGTAATAAATAAGTCTATTGTTACTGTAATATATAAATACTAGCAGCGTTCACCCCGCTTCGCTGCGGTCACCCCGGAACGCAATAAACTTTGTTAAAAAACCATAGAAGATTGCAGTAAATCTTAACATTATATCGCCTGTCATTTATGTTAACCCGCCCCGCTTCGCTGCGGTCATCCCGGTGCTGGCATATTGTAAAAGTGTCTGTAAAAATAAGCAAATCAATTAAAAAATTTTAAACAGAAGATTCAAGCTATTTTCCGCTGTATATCGCCTTTCTTTTATGTTAACCCGCCGAGTGACACGGTCATGCGGGTTGCATATAAATATGTTTATTTTTACCTATGATGAACTAATAACAAAGGATTTGTGGACACCTGAATGGTCAATTATCTCAAGACACTGGTAATTGAAAATTAAAGTGATATGATAAAAACCATCTAGGGTCCAAATCCTAATAACCCCCCAAAAATGAAAGAAATTGGTTCAGCCGTATTAGCGTGATGAGCGGACAAAGGATTTTGTACGTTCTCTTTTATATATATAGAAGATAGATATATTTAAAAAGTTCTTACTCGAAAATAAAAAAGCGTACAGTGGACCGCACGATGCAACATGGACTCCTGGAGGAATTTCAAACGAATT
Source organism: Thermobia domestica (assembly GCF_964235325.1). Classification (NCBI taxonomy): domain Eukaryota; kingdom Metazoa; phylum Arthropoda; class Insecta; order Zygentoma; family Lepismatidae; genus Thermobia; species Thermobia domestica. The sequence continues at coordinate 236,520,691 of NC_137457.1, read as the reverse complement.
TAGAATTCGTATGAATTACCATTTGAACAACTTATTTTGGGGTGTAAGATACCGAAACAATTCCTACCAAAGAAAGGGGTGACATGTAAAAAAAGTAAGGGAATCCGAATTATATTGATATCGAATTCATAGTTTTCTAGTTCGAAGAGACTGATAGTGGCATTCCAGATGAGCGCTCCACATTTGCTTTCAGCCCTGCATAAAAGGAAAATGTTTTTAAAATGTTTTTAAGTTTCCTTTCAAGTATTATTGTTTAAAAACTTGTCCTCCAACTTTATTTTGTAATTAGTTTCTACTTCATATTTATAATTACATGTATTTTCTATCTATATTTTATTCTATGTCTTACATTTCTTATTTGCATGGTATGTCTTATACGTCTGAAGAGAAGCAGGGTCATACATACAATGTAGACCCTGGAGGTAAAGAGCCTTGATATCATTACCTTTCTTTAAATTTTATCCACTTTTAAGATGATGTTAAACATTTTAGTATAGTATGTCCTCATATCGAATTTGAATCCTTGGAAAGTTTTCGACCCCTGAAAAAAATCCCTGCCTACGTCCTTGCGAAGCAGTAACGATTTTACGGAGTAATCAGGAGGTAATGCCTTCTGAAGCAACGACAATTCCCCAGAAATCATATTTATGATATTTTCTGATCTGATACCATTATTTGTTCATTACGACTTTCCACTCTCAGTGTATTGAAATTCAAGCTAAACGAATTGTTCAGAAATTTTCACTGGTCCTTCCTTCTGAACCCCATGCCAATGGAACCGACCTTGGGCATATACCACATCTGGAATACCACTATTTATGTCATTGATCCCGAAAACTATGCATTTGACACAAATACAGGATGTTTTCGATTCTTTTTGCATTCATCATCCCACTGTGACCACCATGCCAACTAAGACTTACCTTACCTTGGAATAAGACAGCCTTGACAGTATCGCTATTCATCTTTGAGACCCTGAAAAATATGAAGTCGACACTAACATCGTTCGTATTTGACTACTTTTACATGTCACCTCCCCCCTAATACGAATGTTTTCAGTATCTTACCCCACAACTATGGAGAAATGGAGGAATTTCGACCAACTTAAGTATAACTATAAATTACCATCTGCTGAACAACTGTGCGGGTGATCTTTTTCTCATAGAAATTCGTTGACTATTTTTTCAATATCAATGTGGTGGCTTACTTTCGCTTTCCATGCTGAAGATTGCCAAAGAGCTCAATTTCATCGTCACCATTGTGCTATGAATATAGGTTCACTTAATGATCGCTTAGGTGTTGCTCTCGTCACAGGAAAATTGGGATACAATCGTACATCCCATTTGAACGGTTCACCCAGCGAGACAACTTTAGAAACATCCCATTATATTAGTTTTCAACATATCTAAAGGAAAAGTATGTGAATGACTGCAGAGAGTTCTCCGTGGCTGACTGGATATAGTCATGGTTCGATAACTAAAACGTTGTTGGTTCAAAAACCGTTTCGCAAGGTGACTTTGTTTCAATTCTTAATTCCACAGATCATATGATCTTCGTTTTCCTTCGCAATCATCTCATACTCTAAAAAGAGTTCTCCATATTAATATGACAACTGCCTAATGTGATCCTCGCAATTCAGAACCTTTCTTTCCTCTGTTTCACAAAATTACATTTTTCGTCATAATACGGATAATGTCCGATCATATTTTCCTGAACTCTAAACTCTTATATGTCAATAATCCCTCTCTATATGTATATTTGAATCTCTCTCTCTCTCTCTCTCTCTCTCTCTCTGTCTCTCTCTCTCTCTCTCTCTCTCTCTCTATGTCGTCCGAGGAACTCAAACGGCTTGGAATCAAAACTTCGATTTTGAAACCAAATGTAAGCGCTCTGTGTGTTGGCAATGTGTTATCGTAACTATATAGGTTTGTTGTTAAAAGCAGCGTCATTTTAGATTTTGCCCGAGGTGGGAGGCCGACATAGGAATTTCACTTATGTATCATATGGATCAAACAATATGTTTTTAGCAAGGTCAAGGGAGAGGGGAATAACACCCTCCTGTCCTGCCCAAATGACGCTCCTGGAACATCGGCTTGCAATTACTGAAACGAAATGAAATTCATCATTGAATGTCTCTTATTTCTGTCGGTAGTTTTCAGAGCTCTGAGCCCGCATTACATACTTTGGAAGCACAAAACTTACTGCCGTACTTGACAATTTCTATAGATTTCACAGGGAGCAAGTTGCTGGTTTGCAGTTTTTGAAGGGAAAGGATGCAAATAAAACTGTTTATGAAGCTATGGGAACATTTTGTGACTTTTTTATTCAGGCTACAAAAAGGCATTTCAGAACAAACGAATGAAAGGAACTAATTTAGATCTATAACTGTTGTAAACTTAGTTCCTGTTTCTTTTACGTCTAAATTGAAAGAGTATATCACGTTACACACTGCTTCTTCATATATATAAGCTTCTTCAAGGAACGAATTGTTTTTCAAAAGTATGTTTTCTGCAATGGTGGCTACTAATATTTGCTGGTGTAGGCTCCAAGTAGCAGAATACCGAGCATTCTTGGAAAATATTTTGAGCGTTAAATTCCAGGTGAATCGATGTTGCGCAAAAATTACCCAGACATTGTTACCAGGAAAGTATACGTATTAGGTACATGCGGGAGTGCCCTTAGATGAAACTACAGATTTAGCGGGCAGCTATGTAGCTAATTTAGTTGTTGGCAAATTAGACGCTGAAACTCCCTCCAAACAATTTTCAATTTCTTCGCAGACACTAGACCGTACATTTCAATAATCGCAAGACCTGTAAAGCACGGTTTGGCTTCGTGGAGTTCAAGAAGAGTGTTGGTTTTATACTCCGACTCAGCTGTTGCTTACATGCTGAAAGCCGCGAGAGCTTTAAAAGTCTTGTAGTTACCCGAATCTAATACCTTTAACTTGTCTTATTAACGCACTCTAACGTGTAGCAGAAGAAGTGAGAAACTATTTTCTCAAGTAAATAAGAGTATCTACTGGATTTGACTTGTATATTTCCAATGTCCTGCTAGGAAAATATTCAGTACACTACGGGGAACTGAAAGAAAAAGATGACTGACACATTCAACAGCTGTAATATTTAACGCCTGTAAAATTATGTTGAAAAAGCAGTCTTCAATATTCTAATAGTAAGAATGCACAGTACGTAAAATCGAAAAAGACATAAAAAAACTGTAGAGTAAGTGTTTTCGAACGGAGTTACTGAAGCCAGGAGGGAGATACTTTTGCTGTTTGCTGTACAAAAAGCACTGACACTCAATATTCGGAATTAGCAATTTTCCTCTTGCAGCAAAATTAAGTACGTATCTAGTTTTCTGAACTTTTGAACCGCGTCCCTGTATGACTCGTGGACAGATTATTGATGGGTTTCCGTTAAAGTGGTTTTCAACAGACTACCTATTACTATTGTTAATTCTCGAATTGGTCGTATGGAGCTACTAAAATGCATGTCATAGTGTTCAAAACTACTGTTTGGGTTAATGTAAGAAAATGCAAACTGCATGTACAGCACACAGGTATCGCAAATATTCGATTTAATAGTCTTACGCTACAGTAATCATATCATGTATAACCAAATGATTCAGGGAGACTTGGCAAAAAATATTGTAGTGGCAAGTGATTCCGTGTAACTTTAGTTCATATTTCATAACGTGTATACATTTATATCTAATGGCATTCACTAGAAACCTTTCGCATTAGCATATTTCTTATTACGACATACCATGGCGGATAAAGTCTTTGATCAGGTAATGGCGATTGCTTTACCCCTCGCTGCCCCTCGAAGAACCACTATGTGACATTTTTGTCGAAAATGAGTTATGCCAAGCAAATAAATCTAAAAGCTGTCAGGCAGCGTTCCTTATAATGGGATAAGTGAATCTTCACGTTTCGCCATAATAATGAAAAATAATAGATTGAAATTAAAGGCTTCAGCTTCTCGTTATTTACGTATTGATTAATGTATACAAATCCTATACTTACTTACAAACGCGCAAATGGTAAACCAACACATGCTACGTAAACGCAAATATTGTTGACCCAGCTATAACAATGTCTAGCGCATAATATAAACATAACCAAATTTATTATATTTTTCAAGATCTTTCGTGTATTTGGCAAAAGTTTGCGACTTTGAAATGTTTTTGCTTCTCCTGAAAAGTTGGGGTTTTAACACATAGCGGCTCTTCGAGGTGGAGCGACGAACTACAGAGTATGAGAAATTGAATCTGTCACATCTGTAATTTGGTGTGGAGAAGAAACAAACTTGTGAACCAAATGTTTAAGAACAACTCAGGTTATTCATATAAAGAATGCCAAAGCTCATTAACTTATATTATGATAACAGAAATACGAAACAAGTTTTGAAACGAAGAAATAAAATGTAAAACTTTGTAAACAGAGGCAAAGAACCCTAACATAAACACACTAAAGAAGAATCATTTACTGCGTAGTAACCGTGGTGCAGTAGTCAAGGCGCTCGACCAGTATTCTGGAGGTACTCGGATCGAATCGACTCCGGGCAAATATTTTTATTTTTTTACTTTAGAATTTGTGGTGGCGGTAGATCGGCGACGGCAAACGTTTTATTATTTTCAGATTTTGAATAGTCGGATATTTCAATACTTGAACTACCAAATCCTCAGAAATAGTAACAGTAATAATAATAAATTAATAATAATAATAATTACCTCGCAGAAGATTAAAAGTTAGGAGCTTATTATCGCTCAGGTCACACCATTACAAGCAGAAACGTGACATTTGGCAAGAATATTTCGGTTTTGTTTAATGTTGCCCACGAGAACAAGAACTCATTTCGTTTCTAAAACAAAACAAACAAAATCGGGACGACATTTTACATTTTACATTCGAGACGGAGCAAGGCTAAGTCATCGTCTCGTTTTCGAGATAAGAATAGAGACGAGACGGAAAGCATCGCCAACTATTCTTGTCTTATTTCGATTCTCGAAATAGGGTATATCCATTCTTTAAATAACAATTGCTCTGTAGACTGAATCTTATACGGTATTTTGTTACTGTGTATTTCAGAGGTAATTGAATTATGGTCTGTGTGGTCTGTATTTTTGTAGCAAAGCTTTTAAAATTACCTCTGCATATCAGAAACGTTAGTTTATTATATGCACCACTGTTCAATAATATTCAGTTATTTTTATTATAGTAATTTTTCTTAAAACATGCTATAGAATATTTTCTACATGAAACTTGAATTAAACATTTAAGTTTAAAATTTGAGTAGTTGCAGAGCTGTGTCTTGGAAGTACTGACCAACCCTCCGGGAATTCCCAATTTTTGTGAAAGTTTTGCCTAATTTAAGGGCAACTTTAAAAATTTTAATATTATTATCATTATCATTGTTACTGAAGTGTTGTGAATTTAATTGTTCTCTGTAGCGGGCATTGTGCTCGACAAACGCGGTATGTGTAGATTTTCTCGGGGTTCTGCTTCCTCCCATTTCTTTATTCTAATTTTTAATTCATTCTCATCAAGTTTTCTTTAGCTTACCCGGCTTAACCATTACTTAAAAAGAAATATTCTGAGGGCTGCTATGAGTTCAGTAGTTCTACTTTCAACATGAAATATGCCTGGAAAATATTTCGTTTAACATTTAGCTAGTTGTAGGGACGTACGTAGAGGTCATGTCCTGGTAGTCTGGACGCGTCTCTTCAATCCCGAATATTTTGTAACTTTTGCTTAATCTTAGGGACGATTTTACAGATTTTATTACGATCTGTTCTCATCGAAATTTGCGTTCTATATTATTATTAATACTGAAGTTTCGAGATTTCAATATTACGTCCTGTTCCAATGGGCATAAGTATACTGAAGTTGATAGGAACAAGGTAAAGAAACTGATTTGGATAATGAATATGACGAATTGCATTAGAAGAGATACTTTGGAAAAATTAGTTTCCGGAAGGAAAACAGGGGGAAAAAGGCGTCACCTCCTGGACAATATGAAAATCGAAACAACGGATGCCTTAACAGAAACATAGTAGGATATGTCTTCATCACGATACATAATAACGCCCATTGTTTGGGGAAATGACTTTGGATTATGTATAGGTTACATTGATATTTTAACAAAATATACATACAAATATTTAAAAAAAATAGTTTTTATTTACAAATATTGGTTGAACGGATATATGGAACGTGTTGAAATAGCGAATGAAATTGTTGTTATTTCTACTAATACTGTAAGATGTTTGAAACAATTCCACAATGAAACAACAAGGTTACAGACACATTTATGACTCATACTAGGCTTTAAAATTAACGTTTACGTATTCATGAATTGTTTGCTAAACACATTACGTTCTTAGACAGTACGGATCATGCTTGTAGACTTGTTGCGTCATGTTACCATTTCTCCTGAGAAGAAATTCGTTTTAACTCTAACTTGTAAGACCGAGAGAAACTGAATATTTTCCATGTTATTATACATAAGAGGTATCAACATTGTAATTGATAAATATTTAATAACCTCAGCGCGAATCGAACCCAGACCCCAGAAACATGAAACGAATGCTCAAGATCTACACTAAGACTGCTCTATTAAGTAAGAGTTAAAAAAAAACCCTGGTGTATGTAGCAAACTGCACACGTTTACGATTTCAATATTTTACTAACTATGAAACACTCTGATTTCGGTCATGATAAAATACTATAATCTAGTGAATTCGAATTTTAATTTAAAAACAACACACGAACAAGCAAGAACATAACGGAAAAATGGCCGTAAGAGTAATTTGAACCGCTAACTGAATACTGGTGCCTAAGATCACTTTTTTTCTGATTCACCGAAAGTATTTGCGTAACTTGTCCCTTTTATACTCAGTTATACTCGTTTCACAAGCTATTTGGAGTAACCTTGAACGACAGGGTCACGAACACAGATATTTTGAGGACATTTAAAATTTCAAAAGCTCTCTCACCAGGAACCCGACCACCGAACTATCTGATGGGTGTGGTACCTGGTTCGTTCCCAAGGCAAGTTTGCTAGAGATGGGCAATATTGTGCTCGTTGGTTACTTCGGGACACTTACGTTTTCCCCAACTTCTCTCATTCCGACAATTCCTCCAACATAATTCATTTGCTTTAATCGTGGTCTTCTTCGACCTAACAGGCACAATTTTGCGACATTAAACACAAAGATTTCATTTCATTTCACTTTCAATCATTAAATCCAAACCAATCCGAACCGAAAAACAGTTGTATTACCTATTGCTCATTAACGTGTTCTCACAAAAATATATAGAATAATAAACATAGGGAATCGTAATTAAATTCAAAAGTAAAACAGTAGATTCATAACAGCTTAGCCTCAAACGGAACCATTACACATTTTTCGGAACTTTTAGAATATAGTTATGGATATTGTAAAAAGTGGCAATATAGTATCTATTGCCAAACAAAATTTAATCAAATTACGTTTCGGTTTCTGAATTAAACAGACACATTCTCACATTCTGTTTCAAACTTAAACAAAACGAATACCATTTAACCAGTTTTTGGAACACGTCTAGTGCCTAGATGTCAGTTGATGTTTCTATTGTCTCATGAAATCAACTGCCATTACGTAATTCAAATTTGGAAGTAAAATCCCTATAGTATATATATATGGAGTGTCAAAAAATTCCACCGACAAACGTCGGGAGGTAAATCCTCTCATACGAAGAAACAAAAAAGCTTAGTAAACATGGGTCCGGAAACGCGTTGTTTCGGAGATACAAGGCGCCGAAACCGTGGAAAATGAATCTTCAAATGCGTATACTTCAGAAACTATTCAACGTAGACGATGCGGTTTGAAAACTCACCAACGAAGTCATACCTGCTCTTGTTAAACATGGATGTTTCATAATCTTGTAATGCCTGCGGAAGGGATTCCCCAAAGGAGCATAGGGATTCCCGGATAATCTGCCGAGTGAAGATGGCTCGAAAGGGGTATGAATGGATGACTTCCTCACCTGTTAACAGTACTTCCTTGTACCAAGACGATAACTCAAACGGATACAAAAGGGTGGATACTTGTACATCTGCTGTGTGTGGTTGCATAACCGCCACATACGGATGGTGCTTACGTTATGATTATTATTTTGTAATAACGTCCCCGCCTTATAGACCTAAAAAATGGACACGAAGACAATCTTGATGTAACTTTAAATGGAGGAATTAAGACAAGGTATAAAATATGAAAGTGGTTTATTGTTCTGTTTACATACTTTGGAATCCGTTAACACGAACGGCTTGGGTACCTGAAGAGAAACCGAAACCGTAGCAGGACTTACATCTAATTTAACGAGCTAAACCAATTCATTTAGATATCACATTTGTGCAGTACAGTATCATTCAATTGTACGTTTATAACAATTGTTTATTTGTTAAGATGTTCAACGTCCCTTTTCAGCAGCGGCGCTATATGGAGATGGGACCTAAAGTTTCAAATGCGATCCGATCCATATCTTTGTTGTTGAGTCCAAAGCTTGGACTCTTAGTGGGGATTGACCCTGCGACACAGCGCGTCAACGTGCAACCTTGCTTTCTGTTGCTTTCTTGCTTATCCACGTAACGGTGCTACAACTAAAAGGAACAAGTACCATTGAAATCATGTAGACGGTTGCAGACTTCTTAAGATAATGCATATGATTTCAAATCAAAAATCTCTTACACATTTAATCAAATCATTTGTGTAATGTACTTAATATTGGGCCTCGTTCATTAGTGACATTCACTCAGTTCATTAGATATGACGATATTTCTAGCCATTGCAAAACATTACTCATATCTGGAAATATGCTGACTGTATTCGCTATTGTACTATTTGGGGTAGTAGTAATGGGGACTATTCAGGACACTTTTTGGCCCCTGGGTTCCTGCCTCAGGACCCATGGTCCCTGGCCGGGGTCAATGACCTAGGGGTACATAGGACCACCCCCTCTAAATTTTGGCATGGGTACCTTGGCCCACCCCCTAAATTTTGGCAGGGGTACATAGGACCACCCCCCTTAAATTTTGGAAATTGCCAAATCTAAAAATTTGGTATGGTAGCCTAGGACCATAGTATGTACCTCTATCAGTATTGGAGGTCTATGTCGTTCCCTTTCATGGGTAAAAAATTGCCAAAAATTTAAATTTCGGGGGTTTTTGACCTAATTTATCCCCTTGGATGAGGTATTATTACCTTATATAGTTATATGGGCGTATACAGGGGTCCATTGCCTTTCATAAGACATGGGTACATTAATGCACCCCTTGAAAAATTTGGGAGGGGTACCTTGGCCCACCCCTTAAATTTTAGAAATTGACCAATTTAAACATTTGGTATTATAGTACAGAACCCTAATATGTATTATGATAAATTTGGATGGTCCACCTCGTTCCCTTTTAGGGGTACCAAATTGCCAAAAAAATATAAACGTAAGCAATACGTTGTACCACGTGTTTGGTTTTGGACCTAATTTATTCCCTTGGATGAGGTCCTATTACCTTATGTGTTTATATGAGCGTATACAGGAGTCTATTACCTTTCATAAGACATGGGTATATTGGTGCATCCCTTTAAAAATTTGGGAGGGGTACCTTGGCCCACCCCTTCAATTTTAGAAATTGCCCAATTTAAACATTTGGTATAATAGTATAGAACCCTAGTATGTATCACGATAAATTTGGGTGGTCCACCTCGTTTCTTTTAGGGGTACAAAATTGTCAAATTTTAGTACAACCACGTGTTTGGTCTTTTGACCCAATTTATCGCCTTGGATGAGGTCCTATTACCTTATATGGTTATTTGGTTATGTATAGGGGTCTATTCCATATTATAAGACATAGGTACATTTGTGCACCCCAGGAGGGGTACCTTGGCCCACCCCTTAAATCTTGGAAATTGCCCAATTTAAACATTTGGTATTATAGTATAGGACCCTAACATATATTACTATAACCTCGTTCCCTTTTAGGGGTACAAAATTGCCAAAAATATAAACGTAAGCAATACGTTGTACCACGTGTTTGGTTTTTGACCTAATTTATTCCATTGGATGAGGTCCTATTACCTTATATCGTTATATGGTCGTGTATAGGGGTCCATTACCTATCATAAGACATAGGTACATTTGTGCACTCCTTTAAATTTTTGGTTTGGACGAGGTCCTATTACCTTATACGTTATATGGTCACGTATGGGGATTCATTTCCTATCATAAGACATAGGTACATTTGTGCACCCGGGAGGGGTACTTTGACCCACCCCTTTAATTTTGGAAATTGTCCCTTTTATATGTTTGGTATTATAGTATAGGACCCTAATATAAATTACTATAAATTTTGGTGGTCCACCTCGTTCCCTTTCATGGGTACACAATTGCCAAATTTTAGTACAACCACGTGTTTGGTTTTGGCTGAATTTATCCCCTTGGATGAGGTCCTATTACCTTATATGGTTATATGGTCATGTATATATTGGTCCATTTCCTATTATAAGACATGGGTACATTGATGCACCCTTTAAATTTTTGGAAGGGGTACCATGGCCAACCCCTTAAATTTTGGAAATTTTCCAATTTGAGCATTCGGTATCATAGTACATGCCTCAACATGTATCATGATAAATTTGGGTAGTCCACCTCGTTCCCTTTTAGGGGTACAAAATTGCCAAAAATATAAACGTAAGCAATACGTTGTACCACGTGTTTGGTTTTTGGCCAAATTTCTTCCCTTTGATGAGGTTCTATTACCTTATATGGTTATATGGTCATGTATATGGGTTCATTTCCTATCATAAGACATGGGTACATTGACGCACCCTTTAAAAATTTGGGAGGGGTATCTTGGCTCATCCACTCGGTTTTAGAAATTTTTTAATATAAGCATTTGGTATCATAGTACAGGACTTCAATATGTACCACTATAAATTTGGATGGTCCACATCGTTCCCTTTCATGGGTAAAGAACTACCAAAAAATCAAATTTCGGAGGTTATTGACACCTATTTAGCACGTTATATGGGTATGTACAGAGGTTTATTACCTTTATATGTTTATGTTCCCTTTTAAATTTGGGAATTATCAAATAACAAAATTCGGTAAACGTTTTCTAGGACCCATTGGTGTTCCTCTTATGAATAAATATTCAAAATTTAAAGGTTATTGACCGGGTTTATTATTGAATAAGTACAGGATTTATTACTTTTTCATAAGACACAGGTGTATTTGTGTACCAATCTTAAATTTTCGGAGGAGGTACATTTCTTATTGTCATATCAATAATTGGTAATTGGATAGTATCTCATTCATTGGGTAAATCATTGTCAAATATGAGTATGATCACGTGATCAGTTATTAACCTATGATGGGATTAGGAGTCCAGAACATTGGTACATTGAAACTTTGTAGGATAATTTGAGAATGTGTCATTGGTTTTGATTATTCCCGCCAAATATAAACGTAAGCAAGACGTTGTACCACGTGATTGTCCTTGATGAGGTAGTGTACAGGGATTCATTTCCTTTGTTGTGGTACTTCTTAAGTTTGAGTACACACACACTTCTAGAAAACAGTTGGTTCTACTCAGGTAAACAATTGACGGACATTATTGACCTTATTGAACATATAATGATATGATTAACTCTAAGACTTAGGTATATCAAGAGAAGTATTCTTTAAATTTGGGAATGGTGATAAACAGAATTTTAACATAAGGTGCGAAATTTGAAACAATACATTGAACTTTTGTCACAGCTCATAGTCAAAGATCATTGGTGGTGATTGATTTGAAATCTGATAGCTAACCTTATTGAATCTTATGACTCATAGACGAAAGGCAATACATGCTACAACAGTTTGAAATTTAATCATAAGGTGATGTAATCTGACACTAGCAAAGTTATTGTTAATGCAATTTGATTGGATGATCACTATCTTTCCTGCAATCTGATTGGTTGATCACTATCTTTCGTGCAATCTGATAGGATGATGAGTTTTAAATCTTTTTCTGCATTCATTTTGGTTTTAACATTTAAAAAGTTTTTGAATTTTTTGTTTGAAACTTTGGTTTGAAATTTTTCGTTTTAAAAATTTTTTGTTTGAAAATTTTCAAAATTTTGTTTGGGATTTTTTCGTTTGAAATTTTTGTTTGAAAATTTTTTTCGTTTCAAATTTTTTGTTTGAAAATTTTTGTTCAAAAATTTTGTTTAAAATTTTTTAGTTTGAAATTTTTCGTTTCGAAATTTTTTGTTTGAAATTTTTTCGCTTCAAAATTTTGTTTGAAAATTTTTTCGCTTCAAAATTTTGTTTGAATTTTTTTCGTTTGAAATTTTTTGTTTGAATTTTTTTTCGTTTCAAAATTTTGTTTCAAAGATTTTTTGCTCTAAATTTTTGTTTCAAAGTTTGGTTTGACATTTTTAAAAGTTTGTGCACTCATTAGTAAAGAACCGGAACTGTTTAGAGCAAAAACCTCTGGCAACATTGTGGTGCAATAGTACACGTCAGAACATGATAATGCAACGTCATCAGTTTTTCATCATATATAAGTATCGTTCGAGTTAGTATTCATGATAACATCATCATGGCTACTTGTCTGCAGTTTCTAAACACGCGTGATGTGATGAAATCATTTACCAAGATTACTGATTTACAACAGAATGTACCTTATAAAATCTTAGCTAGCCAAATGATCCCTACAAAGTTTGGATTAAGAATCGTAGTGAAGCTTGAAAATGATAAGAATATAATTTTACCAGCAAGATATTTACCCATGGAAGCATCAAAACAAGAAGAACTGCTGCGTTTCTTAAATTCTGGATCTGTATCTTTATGTTACAAAGGATTCTTGGGTCGAAGTCATCAACTTGAATTTAGTACACAGCCAGATTCGTCAGCAATTGTGATGAAATCATTAATTCAAACGTCAGCACATTTCTTTCCAATGACGTCAGCCGTAGTTGTATGAATTTGGTTGGTCGGCACGACGTCAGCAACTGTGATGAAATCATGAATTCAAACGTCAGCACATTCCTTACCAATGACGTCAGCAATAACTATAAACCAGCAAATGCACGAAATCATTTGAGCAAGTGCTTTTCAGGAGGAAAGATGTGTACTTCTAACGATAAAGAGTTCATCTTCGCAAGCTATTATCCAATAAATATATTTCAAAAAAAACATGTGATGATTGGTATCAGTGCTAGAACATTTGAACCTGTGATTCGATTGGGCAAAGCAGAACAATTTGGTGTACAACTGACCTGTGAAGAATGGCAAATATTATGTTCACGAATCGACCAAATGAACGATTATTTTCATGATGAGCTAAATGTGACCATAGTCAAATCATTAGGCTCAAATCATGAAGTGGTGCTGCGTACAGTCCTCGAAGAGAAGATGGTGCTGTTACGTAAAAAGAGTACATTTCATGTCCCTCGCAATATGGTGTATCTAACACAAACGGAATGGAACAAATTCATCAGCGTATTTCAGTGTGTGAAACATGCAGTGGAAGTGTGCAACAAAACTAGTATATTCCTGAAAAAGTACTATTTTGAAAAATGTGTTATGCATATTGTACAACATGTATCTAGATATTGTGATGGTTGTCAACATCGTTCGTGGGTGCATACCTGTATTGATAAACAGTTTATTTGTGATCAAATGGACATTGAGTTTCCACCAATTGATATTGCAATAGACCTTAAAAGACTTCAACTGGAATTAAAATTATATGCTAAAGACAAACTAGTGCAAGAAGTTCAAAATACATTGTATCGACAATATCCAGAACCACTATCTGGTATGGATGTATATGGAGTGTAATAAAATGATCCATTTCAATGAATTGTGTTTTTTCATTTCAAGTACAACCCCAGGTTCTGACGTGTACTATTGCACCACAATGTTGTCAAAGGTTTTTGCTCTAAACAGTTCCGGTTCTTTACTAATGGGTGCACAAACTTTTAAAAATGTCAAACCAAACTTTGAAACAAAAATTTAGAACAAAAAATCTTTGAAACAAAATTTTGAAACGAAAAAAAATTCAAACAAAAAATTTCAAACGAAAAAAATTCAAACAAAATTTTGAAGCGAAAAAATTTTCAAACAAAATTTTGAAACAAAAAATTTCAAACAAAAAATTTCGAAACGAAAAAATTTTCAAACAAAAAATTTTAAACAAAATTTTCGAACAAAAATTTTCAAACAAAAAATTTCAAACGAAAAAAATTTTCAAACTAAAATTTCAAACGAAAAAATCCCAAACAAAATTTTGAAAATTTTCAAACAAAAAATTTTTAAAACGAAAAATTTCAAACCAAAGTTTCAAACAAAAAAAATTCAAAAACTTTTTAAATGTTAAAACGAAACTGAATGCAGAAAAAGATTTAAAACTCATCAACCTATCAGATTGCACGAAAGATAGTGATCAACCAATCAGATTGCAGGAAAGATAGTGATCATCCAATCAAATTGCATTAACAATAACTTTGCTAGTGTCAGATTACATCACCTTATGATTAAATTTCAAACTGTTGTAGCATGTATTGCCTTTCGTCTATGAGTCATAAGATTCAATAAGGTTAGCTATCAGATTTCAAATCAATCACCACCAATGATCTTAGACTATGAGCTGTGACTAAAGTTCAATGTATTGTTTCAAATTTCGCACCTTATGTTAAAATTCTGTTTATTACCATTCCCAAATTTAAAGAATACTTCTCTTGATATACCTAAGTCTTAGAGTTAATCATATCATTATATGTTCAATAAGGTCAATAATATCCGTCAATTGTTTACCTGAGTAGAACCAACTGTTTTCTAGAAGTGTGTGTGTACTCAAACTTAAAAAGTACCACAACAAAGGAAATGAATCCCTGTACACTACCTCATCAAGGACAATCACGTGGTACAACGTCTTGCTTACGTTTATATTTGGCGGGAATAATCAAAACCAATGACACATTCTCAAATTATCCTACAAAGTTTCAATGTACCAATGTTCTGGACTCCTAATCCCATCATAGGTTAATAACTGATCACGTGATCATACTCATATTTGACAATGATTTACCCAATGAATGAGATACTATCCAATTACCAATTATTGATATGACAATAAGAAATGTACCTCCTCCGAAAATTTAAGATTGGTACACAAATACACCTGTGTCTTATGAAAAAGTAATAAATCCTGTACTTATTCAATAATAAAGCCGGTCAATAACCTTTAAATTTTGAATATTTGGTCATAAGAGGAACACCAATGGGTCCTAGAAAACGTTTACCGAATTTTGTTATTTGATAATTCCCAAATTTAAAAGGGAACATAAACATATAAAGGTAATAAACCTCTGTACATACCCATATAACGTGCTAAATAGGTGTCAATAACCTCCGAAATTTGATTTTTTGGTAGTTCTTTACCCATGAAAGGGAACGATGTGGACCATCCAAATTTATAGTGGTACATATTGAAGTCCTGTACTATGATACCAAATGCTTATATTAAAAAATTTCTAAAACCGAGTGGATGAGCCAAGATACCCGTCCCAAATTTTTAAAGGGTGCGTCAATGTACCCATGTCTTATGATAGGAAATGAACCCATATACATGACCATATAACCATATAAGGTAATAGAACCTCATCAAAGGGGAGAAATTGGGCCAAAAACCAAACACGTGGTACAACGTATTGCTTACGTTTATATTTTTGGCAATTTTGTACCCCTAAAAGGGAACGAGGTGGACCACCCAAATTTATCATGATACATGTTGAGGCATGTACTATGATACCGAATGCTCAAATTGGAAAATTTCCGAAATTTAAGGGGTTGGCCATGGTACCCCTTCCAAAAATTTAAAGGGTGCATCAATGTACCCATGTCTTATAATAGGAAATGGACCAATATATACATGACCATATAACCATATAAGGTAATAGGACCTCATCCAAGGGGATAAATTCAGCCAAAACCAAACACGTGGTTGTACTAAAATTTGGCAATTGTGTACCCATGAAAGGGAACGAGGTGGACCACCAAAATTTATAGTAATTTATATTAGGGTCCTATACTATAATACCAAACATATAAAAGGGACAATTTCCAAAATTAAAGGGGTGGGTCAAAGTACCCCTCCCGGGTGCACAAATGTACCTATGTCTTATGATAGGAAATGAATCCCCATACGTGACCATATAACGTATAAGGTAATAGGACCTCGTCCAAACCAAAAATTTAAAGGAGTGCACAAATGTACCTATGTCTTATGATAGGTAATGGACCCCTATACACGACCATATAACGATATAAGGTAATAGGACCTCATCCAATGGAATAAATTAGGTCAAAAACCAAACACGTGGTACAACGTATTGCTTACGTTTATATTTTTGGCAATTTTGTACCCCTAAAAGGGAACGAGGTTATAGTAATATATGTTAGGGTCCTATACTATAATACCAAATGTTTAAATTGGGCAATTTCCAAGATTTAAGGGGTGGGCCAAGGTACCCCTCCTGGGGTGCACAAATGTACCTATGTCTTATAATATGGAATAGACCCCTATACATAACCAAATAACCATATAAGGTAATAGGACCTCATCCAAGGCGATAAATTGGGTCAAAAGACCAAACACGTGGTTGTACTAAAATTTGACAATTTTGTACCCCTAAAAGAAACGAGGTGGACCACCCAAATTTATCGTGATACATACTAGGGTTCTATACTATTATACCAAATGTTTAAATTGGGCAATTTCTAAAATTGAAGGGGTGGGCCAAGGTACCCCTCCCAAATTTTTAAAGGGATGCACCAATATACCCATGTCTTATGAAAGGTAATAGACTCCTGTATACGCTCATATAAACACATAAGGTAATAGGACCTCATCCAAGGGAATAAATTAGGTCCAAAACCAAACACGTGGTACAACGTATTGCTTACGTTTATATTTTTTTGGCAATTTGGTACCCCTAAAAGGGAACGAGGTGGACCATCCAAATTTATCATAATACATATTAGGGTTCTGTACTATAATACCAAATGTTTAAATTGGTCAATTTCTAAAATTTAAGGGGTGGGCCAAGGTACCCCTCCCAAATTTTTCAAGGGGTGCATTAATGTACCCATGTCTTATGAAAGGCAATTGACCCCTGTATACGCCCATATAACTATATAAGGTAATAATACCTCATCCAAGGGGATAAATTAGGTCAAAAACCCCCGAAATTTAAATTTTTGGCAATTTTTTACCCATGAAAGGGAACGACATAGACCTCCAATACTGATAGAGGTACATACTATGGTCCTAGGCTACCATACCAAATTTTTAGATTTGGCAATTTCCAAAATTTAAGGGGGGTGGTCCTATGTACCCCTGCCAAAATTTAGGGGGTGGGCCAAGGTACCCATGCCAAAATTTAGAGGGGGTGGTCCTATGTACCCCTAGGTCATTGACCCCGGCCAGGGACCATGGGTCCTGAGGCAGGGACCCAGGGGCCAAAAAGTGTCCTGAAGTGTCCCCATTACTACTGGGGTTTTCCTTTACATGAAGTGTTTTCACAATTTCAATCACTCTGCTTCGTGTGTTATGCTGTAGCAGCACCGTACGTGCCTCACTACGAACCTCCGACCGCATATTCACAGTACTTCATATTCCGAACTTCATTATTGGGCACCATCCGTATATGGCGGTTATGCAACCACACACAGCAGGTATACAGGTGTCCACCATTTTGTATCCGTTTGAGTTATCGTCTTGGTACAAGAAAGTACTGCTAACAGGTGAGGAAGTCGTCCATTCATACCCCTTTCGAGCCATCTTTACTCGGCAGATTATCCGGGAATCCCTTTGGGGAATCCCTTCCGCAGGCATTGGAAGATTATGAAACATGCATGTTTAACCACAGCAGGTATGACTTCGCTGGTGAGTTTTCAACCCGCACCGTCTACGTTGAATATATTCTGAGATATACGCATTTGAAGATTCATTTCCCACAGTTTCGGCGCCTTGTATCTCCGAAACAACGCGTTTCCGAACCCATGTTTACTAAGTTTCTTTCTTTTTTTTTTTGCTTCTTCGTATGGAATTTTTTGACACCCAGTATATATATATATATATATATATATATATATATATATATATATATATATATATATATATATATATATATATATATATATATATATATATATAGCCAGTTCCATAATTCGTGTTATTTTCTACAGTACTGGAGGAAGAAGATGAAATTTCATTTTCATTATTGTAAATTTTCGAAGCAATTTTCTCCAATAATTATTGTTAAGGAATTTTGGGCACATCACTATTATTTGCTACAAAATACAATAATACTCATCCGCAATGTTAGTATAGTCGTCTGGAACATTAATTTTGGTAAGAGTCCACTTTTGCGGGGGCAAGGGGCGTAAAAATGGTGGTGCGTAGAGTATTACCAAAATCTCAAGTTGCATTTTGGGAACTCCAGTAAGAGTCAAATTAATTATAAATTTCACAGAATTATTATTGCGATGCGCCTTGCATGTCAGTGACTGATATGGGGCTACAGCTCCCATCTAAAATTCACACAAAAATTTGGTATAAATATCCTTAGCACGGGCATACGGGAAGAAACATTTTTTGTCAAATAATCTGAAAATTGGGATTCTTTTAGAATAAGAGGTATGTGCTTTTGAAATATTGATTGCTATTCTATTAAGGCAGCGCCTTAGGGGACATAGGAGGCGAAGCATGTGATAGTGAATCTTCATAAGAAGTCCAAAGTTCATTTTGGAAAAGAGAGTGAGTGTCAGATTAATCACAAATATCAGAAATTATACTCCGATGCTCCTTGGTTTTGCTGCGACTAATGCAAGGCTTTTCTGAACACACATGAGCAATTTACCATCAATATCCTTAGGAGGGACTTACCGGAAGAAGCTAGTTTGGGATAAATTAATTATAAGTTTGGTGCTATCGTACTTAAAAGGTATACGTTTTTCAAATTTGGAATGTTATTTTGTTGACGAGCAGCCTTAGGGAGACACTAGGGGCGTGACTTTTTATATAAAATAACCAAATTTTATTGTAGAAATGAAAATAAAACAGGCATGTTACAGAATTAATATTCTGATCCTATTGCACATGCCATGACTGATAAGGGGCTACGCTTCCTCACTTCTAAAAGTCACATCAAAATGCACGATAAATATTGTTAACATGGACATACGGGATGAGTGTAGATGTCTTATGTATTTTTTCATTATTGGAGACAAATTTCGTGATTTTCTTTAAAATTTTCAAATCTACTTTAAATGATTATTCTCTCAGTGGAAAAGATTTTATTGCTTTTTTGTTATGGTGTCGCTGAAAAATAATCAAAGAATTTGAATTTGTTAAAAATCAATTGCCACACTTGTTATAGCACAAGGTCTCACACACAAGTCAACAACGTATTTTCTGCACATTGTTTGCAAAACCTGCTCGAAATAGAATATAGTGACAATGGAAAATGTTAAAGCAACCACAAAAAACACATAAAAACCGTAATGAAAGGTAACATTTTAGAAAAAGTAGGTTTAGTAGATTAGCTTTACATTTCAACATTGTCTTCTTTATTCCTTAAAAAGAGCGTATCTTTTTCACACTTCCTACACAATAACCGTATGATTCCATATTCCAAACAATAACCTACTCGTATGAACTGCATACGTAAGTACATAAAGAAACCCTATACTATGGACATACGGATGCAGTAGAAACAAATAAATCGCGAGGAATAAGAATCACTTCTTGAATGCTATTTCTTCTTGAAAGCAGAACTTTGTGACTGTATCATCATTAATTTTTAAAAATATCATTAATCTAAGTATAAGACAGATAAATTCAACTCACTTTTATTCAGCATGCTCTCCTGAACGAGCAAGACATGAAGTAGTGCGATTTACTGTAACCATTGTCAACACCTCCAACGTACCTCCAACGAGATGCAGTGATCATCTCTACACTCCGGACAATTCTATTTCAAGTCATCTGGTAGATGTGTTGCAAAATGTGGTGGAGGCAACAGCCCATATTAGTAACTGGCACTTGCAAGGAGCATCGGAGTATTAATTATGTGACATTTCTGATTGATATGACGCTCACTCTCATTTCCAAAATAAAATTTGGAATTTTTGCAAAGATTCACCATCATATGCTGCGCCTCATTATCAAAATAGCAATCTAGATTTCAAAAACGCATACCTTTTGTTTTTAATACAAGAACGAAACTTTTAATTTTAATTGACCAAAAAACGTTTTTTTCCCTATGTTCCTGCTAAGGATATTTATGCCGAATTTTTATGTGAATTTTGGATGGGAGCTGTAGCCTCATATCAGTCACTGACACATGCAAAAAACATCAAAATATTAATTCTGTGAAATTTGTTATTAATCTGACGCTCACCGACCTTTAGAGAATAAACTTTTGAATTCATATAAAGATTCACATCATACGTTTGGGCCCCTGTGTTCCCCTCAGATGGTGTGTTACCAAAATAACATTCTATATTAAAATTTACATACTTTTCTATTACAATAGCAATAAATTTCACATTAATTGATTTAAAAAATACATTTTTCTGGTGGTTCTTGCTAAAAATATTTATGTTGATTTTTATGTGATTTTTAGAAGGTGGGATGTAGCTCTGTATCATTCACTGACACATTCAAGGAGCATCAGAGCATTAATTCTGTGGCATTTATGATTAAGCTGACGATTACTGCAGTTCCAAAATATAACATTTTGGTTTTTGGTAACTCTATGCCCACAACCTTTTTACGCCCCTTGTCCCACACAAGAGTAACCTTATCAAAAAAATCTTCCAGACGACTATACTAACACTGCGGATGAGTGTTATTGGATTTTGTAGCAAATAATACTCATATATCCCAAATTCCTTAACATTAATTATTGGAGAAAATTGCTTTAAAAATTTAACATTGAATCTCCCACAAGGACAAAGAACTTTTGTGCTTACGCCCCAAAAGAGGGGCTAACAAATATCTTTCACTCATTCACTGTGAAAATTTGAAAAATTCAGAAATATTTCAATAAGGATGCCAAATTTCACATTACTAGTGAAAATTTCATCTTCATCCAGTGCTGTAGAAAAACACACGAATTATGGATATATATATATATATATATATATATATATATATATATATATATATATATATATATATATATATATATATATATATATATACGATATGGGACTATAGGGGTTTTACCTCCAAATTTGAATTACGTAATGGCAGTTGATTTCATGAGACAATAGAATCATGAACTACAACCTAGTCATTAGACGTTTTCCAAAATTCGGTTAACTAGTTTGTGTTCGGTTTAAGATTGAAACAGAATGCGTCCGTTTATTTCAGAAACCGATCCGTAATTTGAATGTTTTAATTGAAAACACACTTATATTTTCACTTTTCAGAATATCCATACACATATTGCAGAAGTTCCGAAAGATGTGTAATGGTTTCGTTTTCGTAAAATATCATAAATCTGCTCTTTTACTTTTGAATGGAATTACAATTCCGCATGTTTATTTCTCTATATAATTTTGCGAGAACACGGTAAAGAGCATGCTACCTCCAAGTTCGTCCCTCAATATCTAATAACCATTCCTCATTTTAATTGAAACATCCCGAGAACCGAAGTTGCCTCCCGAATTAAAGCGGCTCATTTAGCAACTGTTTGCACCCAGGAGTGATAGCATAGTTAATAAACAGAAAATAAATAAAACGAGCCCCATAGTATCTCTATAAGCAATTTACTAAGATTGCCCTAGATGCCAGGGATTTAGACAAAGCTTCAGAAACACCAAAAGAGAAAAAAGGAAAACACCAAGGATTGACCTATAGCAAATCTTTTCTCATTCTGAGAATTTTAAAAACATCTCTCGGATCATTTCTCTCGGATCACTTCTCTCGAAAAATAATGAACCCAGCCTTTTATAGGGGGAGAACCATTTATCGCGCATACTAAAAAAGGCAAAATACTAATGAATCGTCATTTTCACAAAAAGCATTAAATTAGTCTAATTCGCCTCCTTAGTGAGCCGTCAATCGGGAATTGAACCTCCAGCCTCTCCTCCCTCTAAAGGAGTGACGCGGTCCAAAACCAGTACGAAAAAACGGTTCTGCGACTTAATTCCCATCCCCATTCACACAACCCTCTAGCTGTGTGGTACAGTTTACAGATCAACAATCTCCATAATCCCAGAATTTCTTCCTCTTGAAAGAGTCGTAGTCTGAAAATATGACGGAGTTTCCTGGGAACTACAACCATATTTTTCCATCCCCCGTCGATACAGTCCTTTTGCTGCACCGTGTTACTCTCAAGCCGCCATTTGGATCGACAGAAAAAAGAATTCCAAAAGATTTCGCCCCCTCTTGGACAGAACCCTAGCCATCTACCTCTTCAGGCAGCCAAGCTGGAATCTCTCACATATAATTCTCGAGTTCTTATGTAGGAGTTACAGCCAACGGTCAGAAGCCAGACGCTTGGTTTAAAAATCTTTCAAAATTAACAAAAATGAAAAAGCAAGATCAGCGTTCATTTTGTCTCTTCCCTAAGTAAGCTTTAAAAAATTACCAGTGGAGGATTCCCTTGTAGGTTGGTCCTGGCCAACCTCTGAAAAATAATTCTGATTCGGAAAGGAAAACTGCTCTTACGTAACAATTAAACTATAGAAACAGAATTATATTAAAGACAAGAAATAATATAGATTATATGTATTCTAATAATGATTTATTCGGCCGGGGTTTCTTTCTAAATCTATATCAACTAACAACACATAATATACACAAGAATAACAACCAAAATAGTGATTACAAATATTTCTAGTAGTTCTCTAAGGGGGGACTGCCAGATTAAAATTCTGAAGAAAAACAACGGATCTATTACTGGATGAAACTCCACATGGGAAGTGATTAAGGACTCTGACACAACAGAGTGTTCTTTTGTCAGTTACAAATATATATATATGTTCAAAAACTAACCGCCGAGAGTGCACGCTCACGGAACATGGGCTCTCGATTTGTGTGTGTGTGTGTGTGCGTGTGTGTGTGTGTGTGTATTGTCAAAGAAAAAGAAGTGTCTCTCAGTATCTTAAAAAACTAAGAAAAGTCTGAACAAGTGATTTGGACTAATGCGTATTTTATTTTTTTCTCTTTTGAGTGCAAAATGTTTTTATTTATTTTTTCGAAACGTAAGTAACATGCAGTACCCTCTTAGGGAGCTGCTAGAAATATTTGTAATCACTATTTTGATTATTCTTGTATATATATTATGTGCTGGTAGTTAATATACACCGTACATTAAAAAAGAAATCCCGGTCGGGTAAATCATTATTACACTATATATAATCTATATTTATTCTTGTCCTTGATATAATTCTTTTTTATGTAGTTTAATTGTTAACTAATACCAGTTTTTCATCTTTCCGCAAGGGAATCCTCCACCAGTAGTCCTTTTAATAAGAGCTCACTTAGCGGAGGGACCAAAAATGAACGCTAATGTTGCTTTTCATTTTCGTTAATTTTTTTAAAAAATAACCATCCGGCTGCTGACCGTTGGCTAACTCCTATATAAGAGCAGAAAGAATCACAGGTGGGAGAGATTCCAGTTCGGCTGTCTAAAGAGGTAGATGGCTAGGGTTCTATCCAAGAAGGGGATGAAACCTTTCTGGGACACTTTTTTTTTCTCAGCCGAAGTGGTGTCTTGAGAGTAACAAGATGCAGCAAGAGGACTGTATCGGTGGGATGCAAAAATATAGTTGTAATTCCCAGAAAACAACATCATATCTTCAGACTATGACTCTTTCAAGAGGAAGAGATTCTGGGGGTTATTAAATTTTTGGTCTGTAAACTGTGCCACACAGCAACGGGGTTGTGAAGGGGGATGCGAATTAACTCATTCAACCATTTTTATTTACTGTTTTTGGACCGCGTCCCTTCTTTAGAGGGAAGAGAGGCTGGGTGTTCAAGTCCTGATTGACGCCCAACAGGGGAGGTGAATTAGATTAATTTATAGTTTTTTTTTGTAACGTCGCTATTCATTAGTATCCTTCTGTCTTCTTTTTGAGTACACGCGATAAATTGTTCACCCTATAAACCGCTGGTTTCATTATTTTCCAGATAAATGATCCGGGAGATATATTCATATTCTTAGTATAAATAACGATTTGCTACAAGTCAATCCTTGGCCGTTTTCCTTTCTATCTTCCTCTAAAGCTTATTAGAATACCTACTGTTTTGTATACTCCTGAGTTTCTCTAGGATTTCCTTTTTTCTTTTGGCGTGTTTGAAGCTTCGTTTAAATCCGTTGCAACTAGTCCAATCTCAGTACATTGCTTAAGGAGAGAGAGACAGAGAGAGAGAAAGATAGTATGGGGGCTCGTTTTATTTATTCTATGTTTATTCAACTATGCTATTCCTCCTGGGTCGATATATTTACTTAATATCGACGATGAAAAAAATAAGAAGTGGGGCTGCGTTCATTATTTTTTTAGATACGAGTATTAATATTTATTTGTTATAGTTGCAATCCTTGGTCTCATTTTCCGTTTCTGGTGTATTTGAAGGTTGGTTTAAATCCGCTCCATCTGGAGCAATGCCAGTGAATTACTTAGGGAGATACTATGTGGGCTCGTTTCACTTATTTTGGGGGCACTATTAATCCTGGGTGCACAGAGTTGATAATGAGTCGCTTTTAGACTGTGGACGCAAGTTCGAATTTCGGGAAGTTTCAATTAAAATGAGGAATGTTGATTAGAGATTGGGGGACGAACTTGAAGCTAGCATAAAGTGGGGGCTCGTCAAAGATTTCTTTCTAAATCTATATTAACTACCAACACGTCATATATACAAGAATAATCACCAAATAGTGATTACAAAAATTCCTAGCAGCTCCCTATGAGGAGACTGCAAGCTATAGAAAATACAATTGTTTTTCGGTTTGGATTGGTTTGGGTTAACGGCCTAGAAATGAAATGAAATGAAATCTTTGCGTTTAATGTCGCACAATTATGCATGTTAGGCTGAGAAAGACCATGATTAAAGAATTTACCTCAGTAGTTTAAAGGTTAAAGGAAATCAATTATGCTGGACAAATTGGTAGAATGAAAAATTGGGAGGAAACGGAGTGTGGAGATAAAACACACGAGCATGATCTTGTGCGTCTCAAGCTTTATTAGCTTGGAAACGAACCACGTATCCCACCCACCAGATAGTTCCGTGGTCGTGTTTGATTTCCGGAGGGAGAGCTTTTGAAATTTTAGATGTCTTTGATGTACCTGTTCGTGTCCCTGTCGGTCAAGGTTATTCGAAATACCTGTTAAACGAGTATAACGGAGTACAATACAGTCAAGTTACAGAGATACTTTCGGTGAATCAGATAAAAAGTGGTCTTAGGCACCAGGTTCCAGTTAACGGTTCGAACTACTATTAAGACTCTTTCTCCTTTATGTCCTTGCGTGTTTGTATGTCCTTTTTAATTAAAATTTGAATTCACTGGACTACAGTATTCTATCATGACCAAAATCAGAGTGTTTCATCGTTAATGAAATGAAAATGAAATGGAATATTTGAGTTTTACATCCTACAGTTATGCCGGCTAGGCTAAATGAGACAGCGAAGATGAGAAATGAATAAAATGGTGCAATGAAGAAAGTGGGAGAAATGGGAGTACCCCGAAGAAACCCACGCACATGGAGTTTGTCCACCACAATGTTCACTTGCCAGGGTCTGGGATCGAACCCGGGACTCCTAACGCTCTACGACTGAGCCACCGTGGCCCCCGTTAATAAAATATTGGAATCGTAAACGTGTGCAATTTGCAGCTTACACCAGTATCTTTTTAACTCTTACTTAATTGAGTAGTCGTAGAGTTGTGGCTCCAGCATTCGTTTCGTAATTTACGGGTCCCGATTTCGATTCTTGCTGAGGTTAAGGAAATTTTTATCAATTACAATGTTGATACTTCTTATGGAAAAAGGGCATATACGCAAAAATACCATTTCGAGAAAATCGCTATCAAAGTTTTCATTGTTGAATACGTAAATGCATGGTGCTTATTTCACTGGGTACCTATGATAAAAATAAACTTTGGAATTTTAATGAATGGAATCATAGACATTTATACTTACTGTGTTGAAAAAATATTTCAGAATGATGTAATCGAAAAAATACCTTATATGCCCTTTTTCCATAGATACAAATGTAATAACCAAATTACTTACATTATACAATGTTTATTACCAAATTTGCATACAATAAACATGACGTCAAATTGCAAATGCTTCCAGAAGGTGAATCCTAACGATCAAATAATTTTTCCAGCCACTCTTTGTCTTCGTCCTTCAGAAATCTGTATACAGCTCTTACATCTTTGATTTTTAGACGGTTGAGCTCTGGATACGGCATGCTTTCAAGGTCAAGATGTATACGGTCTTCCGGTGGCCTCTGATTCCAAAAAATGCAGGGCTTATACACAGGGAGGTAATTTTCGGAACAAATCAGAGAGCCAGATTGGTTCACCTTTATCATGACATATTTCATAATCGTAAATGTATGGCGGTTGGAGACAGGTTTGGATAGGAACAAATGACTTAATCCGTTCTCCCATTCTTTCAATAGATCTCTATCCATTAGAACTTGAAACGGACTGGGGTTGCGTCTGCAGCAGACCATCGCAGTAAGATATGGTTTCGCTGTTCCTATGACTTCCTTTTTTGCTGATGTGCTTCCTAATAACTCCAAAATTGCGATCGCATTGTGAAAATGAGTGTCCACGTACTGTAAATACTTGTATTATTTCAAGATCATTGGTCTTGGCAAACCACGCTAAGAATTTGAGAATGGTGAGGTTCCGATTTTGACCTCCAGCTGCATCACAAAACAATACAATCGTCTTGACATTGGAGTATTCTTGAAGTTTCTTCACTAAACAGTCATACAAAAAAGAAGCCACTGAATTAGCATTCTTATTACCATCAGTTTCCATGAAACAATAACAGCACGATGTATTATCATTGAAAACATGCACTTTGAAACAATAGAGCCACAGTAGTCGTTTGTAAAACTGTGTGTTTATGTTTAGGCGTGGAACAGCAAATTTTTGAGCATAATCAAATTGCATCATTAAATAAGACATATTCTTTATTGCCTTCTGCACATATGATTCCTTATTTCTTTTCGTCTTGCTGTCTTGCGTTGATGAACTGCATATGATAATGCACATTCAGCACGGGGACTGTCTTTCAACGTCAGTTAACATGCAGCACAGTAATCACAAGTATCGGTTTTCGGTCTAACAAAGGCATATGAAAATTCAGTGGAAAAGTAGCGGAAATATGTTTTGTAGTTCATACGCAGATTAGGGCCAGATTTCTCTTTGTAATACTCGCGGAAAAGCTCATAAAGTTTCTTTATCGATAGATTAGGATTCTCAAAGTATTTTAGATTAGTCTTATGCGAGCAATAATGACTGCAGTGTAGTATTTAAACTGGGTATAGTATTTAAATGTTCTGCCATTAGCTCCAACACATTGTTTTGCAGTTTGTGAGGCCTATTCGCGTGAGACCCCCTTACTTCCCTGAAGTCTACCTTTGCCAGTAGTTTACTTTGAATAACACGCAGCCGCTTCACGGACACTAGTAATAATTTTAGTATGAACTGCTGACGGCATTTTCCTTCCTTTAACACACAACGAATACGATCAAGTGTCCAAACGTTCCTTTTTGGGATTCAAAGTCCTCTTTCCAGACGACGTTTTGCTTCGTTCCATACAGTTAGCTAAAAATGAGTCCTGACATGATTTCTCCTGTTGATTGTAAAATCCTGCAAATATTTCGTTTTGTGTATCCACAGAAAAGTGTTCCTAACATGATTTAAGACAACAGTTAGAACAGTACCTGAAATTTTTGTTGCTGATACGTTTCCCTCCAGCATTGACATGCTCTTCGCCTCGAAGATGCTTACGCTTAATATCTTCTTTCTTCTTGTTTCTTCCCTGAATATATATTTTCTTACCCTTCTTTTTTTTCCGCAATACTAGAATCATTGCTGCTACTGGCGTTCATGTTTACGAAGATATATTCACCACGAAACACAATGGACTACAGTACGAATCTATTATCACCAAAATACAGCTCTGCACACGACACAAAAACAGGAGTACCAACCTCATTTTTTTAAATATATTGATGAAAATTTCACCACATATTCTTGAAAGACTGGAGAATTCGATAAAATGATCTCCGGAAAAAGGGCATATAGCAATATATGCCCTTTTTCCATATACCGCCTCATTTAATTTCTTTCGGTCCTACAACCTAGAGTTAATATGACTTTTTTCATAGGGGAAATATTAAAAACATGACGTAACATGTCTACAACCTTTGTTCGTATTGTCTAAGAACGTAACGTGTTTAGCAAACAATTTATGAATACATAACGGTCATCCATAGAACCTAGAATGAGTCATAGATGTCTCTGAAGCCTTATTGTTTCATTGTGGAATTGTTTGTAATTTCTTCCACTATTACTAGAAATAATATTTTCGTTCGCCATTTCCAACACGTTCCATATACCCGTTCAACCAAAATTTGTAAATAGAAACTATTCTTCTTTTATATTTGTACTTATATTTTGTTAAATATCAACATAACGCATATATAATCCAATGTATTTTACCCAAAAAATTCGTTACTATGTATCGTGATGAAGACAAATCCTACTATGTTTCCTTTAAGGCACCCGATGTTTCGATTTTCATATTGTTCAACAGCTGACACCTCCCCCTGTTTTCCTTCCGGACACTAATTCTGATAAAGAAACTCTTCTAAGGTTATTCATCCTAAACAGGGTCTAAATCAGTTTATTTTCCTTTTTCCTATCAACTTCAGTATACTCATTTCATTTGAATAGGACGTAATATTGAAATCTCAAAACTTCAGTAATAATAATAATAATAATAATAATAATAATAATAATAATAATAATAATAATAATAATAATAATAATAATAATAATAATAATAATAATTAATAATAATAATAATGTTATTTTTTTAAGTTGTCCTTAAATTAGGCAAAACTTACAGAAAAGTTTGGGATTTCGGGGAAGGGGGAGTCCGTACTTTCAAGACACACCTCTGCAACTACCTAAATTTTAAAGGGAAGTTTTCCACTAAACTT
This sequence comes from Thermobia domestica, assembly GCF_964235325.1. Lineage (NCBI taxonomy): Eukaryota > Metazoa > Arthropoda > Insecta > Zygentoma > Lepismatidae > Thermobia > Thermobia domestica. Next base: position 236,491,391 of record NC_137457.1, on the reverse strand, counting down.
TAATGTAGAAAATATTTTCTGTACGTTTCGAGAAAAATAACTGTAATAAAAATAAAAGAATATTATTGAACAGTAAGGCATAAAATAATCCAACTTTTAGCATATGTAGAGGTAATTAATTATAAAACCTTTGCTAGAAAAATACCTAGACAGCCCATAAATCAATGCTGTCTACAGAGCAATTGTTACTAAAAGAATGGACATACATTATTTCGAGAATCAAGATATGACCAGAAATGTTTACGATACTTTTCGTCTCGTCTCCATTCTCATCTTCAAAGTGAGACGATAAGTTGAGTTAGCCTTACCCCGTCGAATGTAAAAAGGTTAATTCTCGTCCCGATTTTGTTTGTTTTGTTTTATAAACAAGATGAGAAATTCCTGTTCTCGTGGACAACATTGTCACGATTCTGCTTGTAAGTGTGTGACCTGAGCAATAATAAGCTTTTAACTTTTAATGTTCTACGAGGTAATAATAATATTTATTATTATTAGTTTATTGTTATTTCTGAAGATTTAAGAGTTCAACTAATGAAGCATCCGTGTATTCAAAATCTGAAGATAATAAAACTTGCCGATCATTGCCGAACAATCGCCATCAAAATTCTAAAGTAAAAAGTAAAAATACTTGCCCGACATGGATTTGATGTGGGTACCTCCAGACTACTGGTCGAGCGCCTTGACCATTGAACCACAATCACTACGCAGTAGATGATTCGTCTTTAGTGCGTTTACGTCAGGTTTCTTTGCCTCTGCTTACAAAGTTTTACATTATATTTCGTTTCAAAACTTCTTTCGTATTTCTTTTATCATGATATAAGTCAATGACCTTTGGCATAGTCTATTTTAAGAACTTGAGTTGTTTTTAAACTTTTAATTCACAAGTTTGTTTCTTCTCCACACCAAACTACAGATATGACAGATTTAGTTCTCATACTCTGTATTTGTTTCAAACCAGTCGCCATTACCTGATCGAAAACTTCTGTCTGTCACGACACATCATTGAACAGTCACTCGAAGATCAATTCTTCAAGACCTACGTGGTCAACAATAGGTGTATAGATACTTCAGTGAGTCACTAACCATTAACTGTAGAACATCCAGTGAAGAGTCTTAATTTGGGTGATACTGATAGAGGTTCTTAACGGGCAGACTACTCAAAATGATATAAAACCTCACCATTTTTCTTTTGGCCGGTCTTCGTAAGTGAAAAGAGATAGTGAAATGAAACTTACCGCAATAGTAGATAATTTTATTCTCCACCAGAAAATACAAACCAAAATAATTTTCAGTCTTGCTATTGATTCAAATTACAGTGTGGCTAGAATATGAAATACACAAAAACATAGGTTAAGGCAGAGATTAGAAAAATAAACTCAACGGTAATTGATGGCTTATCATGTTGCCTTGGTTCTTTGCTAACTAGGTTTTTTAAAAAAGAATATTTGTATTTATTTTGTTTTAAAAAGTACAAAATAAATACTTTTGTAATCAACAGTACAAAATAAATACAAATATTACTTAAATGTAGTTAACATGGACCAACAAAACATGATAAGTCACCAATTACCGTTGAGTTAATTTTGCTAGTCTGTGCCTTAACCTAGCTTTTAGATGATTTATATTCTTTTCACACTGTAATATCTATGGATAGCAACACTGAAAATTCTTTTGAGTCGGGTTTTCGGATCTAGAATAACATTATTTATTATTGTGGTAAGTTACTTTTCGTTATCTCTTTTCACTTAAAAGGCCTGTCAAAAGAAAAATGTTTAGCTTTTGTATTATTTTTAGTAGTCTGCCCCTTTCTTACTAACGACGAAATGTTGAAGGGAGGAACAAGCGGTGGGGCAAAAACGCTTTCGGAGTAGCAGTTTTTAATATGCCGAAAAAGGTAGTTTTATATTACTTGGCCTAATTACAACACCACATATTTGTGGAGGTAGGTGTACTGATTGGAGGCGGGCGCTTAGCCTCCTATTCCTGTGAGACGTTTCATTGATTATCTAATTTTACATAATTCGAGGCATCTGAAACGTATTAGGGCATAAAAATTTGAAGGGCAACACACACCAAATGCAGCTATGAAACTAACTTGAACAGTGGAACTTCAAGGGTAAGAGAGAGGGAAAAGACAGCCAGAGGTAACAGTGTCATATGATAGAAAGTTGAATAGTGCATTATTTCAAGAAAAGGAGTTCTAGATTTAAACAGTTTTCATTAATATCTCAAATCTACACGAAACGGGCTTGGTCATTTTCTCCAATCACCGATTCATATATATATATATATATATATATATATATATATATATATATATATATATATATATATATATCGGTTGTTCTGAAGCTGGCGCTATGCGACTGAAGAGCATGGTTCCCTAATTGTGACACAATATCTCTAATTACACCATTCGACGTGTAAATACTAACTGTAATAACTAACGATATGACCTATGGAACCCGGAGGTTCAATGCCGCGTACACAAAAGCTTTCAACTGATTGTATTCTTAGCCAACTGGATCCAGCTCCTATTTTGTATTCCTATTTCTGCGAGATCCATCTTAGCATTATCTTCTCATGTGTGCCTAGGTCTTCTCGTCTTCCGATTGGTCTTCCAGTCAAGACTTTGAAAGCGTTGCCACTTAATTCCATCCTGACTACATGACCTGCATATTTGACCTCCTAGACTTGATAACCCTAATAATGTTTGGTAAACCGAATAAATTATGTAGTTCCTGGTTACGAAGTTTCAGCCATTTCACATTTCCATTCCTCTTGGGTTCGAATATTCGTCTCAAGATATTGTTCTCAAATGCTTTCTCTATGTTCTCCCTCAAGTTGACCATGTTTCCCAACCACAATAGGCATAATTATAGTTTTATATTGTAATGTCCCACGTGGTATTATGTACAAGCTACTCTTCACGGTTCGGTTTATAAACATCACTACATGGTTTTAGGAGAAGTTACTACATATCTGCAGACGACGGATGTCCCACGAAGCAGGAAACAACGGAGCAGCAGTTCCACCGCCGTCCGAGGACTCCTATAAATTTGATAGACGACAGCAGACCTTTACCAGTTGCCTGGTGTCCTTCCTACTGTTCGCACCGGAACATTAGAAGTAACCTAACCCCCGGCCTCTAGTCTGCTACAGGACTCTTGGTCTATTCTTTCTCCCAGCTTAGCCTACTATGGGGCTCTGTTTGGGAGTGCTAGCCTCAAACGCTTCGCCTGCTACGGAGCTCTGTGGTCACTTAACCGACCCTCTGCTGCCACGGAGTATTGGGACCCATAACACCACTCCGCTCAGCCTAGTACGTGGCTCTTGGAAATCCTTATGCTCAACGACTATCATCTAACCTTGAAAACTTGCAGAAACTCTCTGTACAGTATTTTTGTAAAATACTGTTTATAGTGGAATTTTTATAATAAAAGCCGGTAGTGGGAGTCGATTCCGGATGCTCTTTTTATTAACGCTCTACCTACAACCTATATGGGACAGAGTTTTACATGTTGAAGGCTTTGATCGGCTCAGTTTTGATCTGAATACCCCCTACCGGACGGTATTTTTATTAACTGTAAGTGAACTTTTTTTTCATAGTTTTGTTATTTTCTTATCTGTGAAAATAGTGACTCGGACTTGACTTTATTCTAGTGTATGCCTCAAACTCGTTCAGGGAAAATCATTTTCCGGTGGACAGTGAAGAATTCTCGCCTTCTTTCAATGTCCCACATATTACTAAATACTCTGGACAAGTTACTGAAGACCCTGATATTTTTTATGATATTTGAACACCTTCAATATTACGTTCTTGGAATGCAAAGAAAAAGAAATAACTGTTAAATATGTACCTACAAAACGTAGCTCTTGGTTTAGTGTTACAGTTAAAAGCACAAAACCAAATAAATTCACTCAATTATGAACTCTTAAAGACACAGATAATCGATTTAAGTAGGCCAAAATTACCTGCATATAGAGCTGAATTTGAAAATTTTCAGATTCAACAGGGCGAAAACGAACTCATTGATGCATATTTTTTTTAAAGAAAATTAAGAGTTATCTGTTTAATTATGCCTCAGGCCACGGAGGAAAAGAAAATGAATTGTTTATCTTTAGGTTTAAAGAACAAATTACAAAAAATCGCATTAGAAACATTTACAACGGTTCAAGCTTTGCAGTCTCACTTGCATAACTTGGAAAAGGCGTGATTATGTAGAATTACAGCAAACAATCTTTTTGCTTTGCTACCAAATCAACGAGTCAGTAGTTTAAATTCGTCGCCACTTGGTAGTGCTTCCTTTCCCACATATTATCAACAACCAATTATTTCTGGGGTAATTAGACACCCAATTGGCATCACTACTAACAACCTGCTGCAGTGAGCTCCTCTGTGGCTAAGCGGTTAGGGTACGCGCCTTTGGCGCGGGAGACCTGGGTTCCATTCCCGGCCTGAGCTCATGTGGTTCGGATTCCACGTTAATCACTAGGTCCACGTCTCATATAGCCTCGCTACTGAAAAGGGACGTTAAACGCAAAATCAACTCAACTCAACCTGCTGCAGTATTTCCTGTACCTTCAGCACGACAACTACAGGGTGCGTCACAAATTCAATTTCTTTCAAATCGTCCCCCCTAGTAAGTAATACGCAACCCTTACACGTCCCCCTGCGCCAAGCATATCTAATACTACGAACACAAATAGTTCATTAGAATTTAGTAAATTAGCTAATCAAATGGCCGAATTATCTCTTTTAGTAGTACAAAATGCTATGAGAAATTCACAATTTAGACGTGGTGGCAGTAATAATTACAAGTCAAGAAATGCAAATCATGGCAACAATAACCAGCACAAAAATGAAGAAAAAACCACTCCAAAAAATAATAATAAAAATAATAATACACCTAAACCAGAAACAGTCGCAGTTTGCGGTACTGTTATAAAGACATTCTTCTAGCATATGTTATAGAAATACAGCTCGGGACCGGAACACAGCAAATTATAAATGCGTTAAAATATTAAATAATACTTTTGATAAAGTGGATACTTTCAAATATTTAGGATCAATATTAACAGACGAAAATCATATTCACGAAGAAATTAAATGTCGACTAAAAGCAGGGAATGCGTGTTACTATTCGGTTCAAAATCTCTTGTCGTCGCGAATTCTGTCGAGGAATTTGAAGCTTAAAATATATAAAACGATAATCATGCCTGTTGTTCTGTATGGTTGCGAAACATGGTCACTTACTCTGAGGGAAGAACATAGACTGAAAGTATTTGAGAACAAGATCCTGAGACGAATATTCGGACCCAAGAGGAATGGGAATGGGGAATGGCGGAAACTTCATAACGAGGAACTACCTAATTTATATGGTTTACCCAACATTGTTAGGGTCGTCAAGTCTAGGAGGCTTAGATGGGCGGGTCATGTAGCTAGAATGGAAGAAAGTAGAGACGCTTTCAAAGTCTTGACTGGAAGACCAATCGGAAAACGACCATTAGGAAGACCTAGGCACAGATGGGAGGACAATATTAAGATGGATCTCGCAGAGATTGGAATACAGAGTAGAAACTGGATGCAGTTAGCTAAGGATAGAAGTCAGTGGAGAGCTTTTGTGAACGCGGCATTGAACCTCCAGGTTCCATAGGCCATAGAGTTAGTTAGTTAGTTAGTTATATGTTATAGAAATAACAAACAGGGAAACGCATCGGGAGGACCCAGGACAATTTTTCTCAGGAACATGTTCTGACGGCCATAACTCAAGAAGTAAATGAACCAAGAAGTTGCTAGCTCTGCATTTAACAAACATTGAGATCACTTTCTACTGTGGCTCAAGTGACCAACAGGAAAGAGAACATTAAATTATTAAATCAGGAGCACAAGCTGTTAATTAATGTAAGAATTAACAAAGAAAAATATCCTTAATAACTGATACAGAGAGCCCTTTGAGTCTGTGGCCGAAATCAATGCATCCTCCAGATACACAATTAATTAGTTTTCATACAACCTTCAAAAATTGAGAATTCCGACGTAAATTTGCAATACATAGCTCTAATAAAATTCAAAATTTACTCAACATTTTCTCACTACTTCCGAGTTTCAGAACACGGGGAAATCTTGCCTTTATTCAGAGAGGATATTCTAAATCGTTTGAAAGCCAAAATTGACGTACAAAGTAATACACTGTATGTGTATAGGAAACCATGGCCACCACCGTATATAACCGAAGCTAATGCTGAGGAAGAATTATCCCCAAGTGCCATTCATTCAATAAAACAGCATACATCACCCGATGTATTTACTACACGCAGAGTTACCATTACCAGCTAGATGCATTTCTTCCTATTAATATCAAGAATCGGAAAATGGATTCGGAGTATTTCATTACTTCTCCACTAGAGATATTATTCGATGAATACGGATTACATACTTTACCTACTAATGTACGTAAAAACATTTTCATCCTCCTAATATTTAATCCGACTAACAGACCGATAACGTTAGTGAAAAATACACCGCTCGCATATGTTGAGGAGGACTTGCAAGAAATCGAAATACAAAGAGATAAGCAATTTGACGAACAAAATGACGAAACGTTTTATACATATGAACAGGAAATTCAGGATAGACTGCACAAAACTAAATCTCTTTTCGATATTCAACTCTTTGATGTAAACCCGCACCTATCAGATGAAGAGAAAAAGGCTTACATAACCTGCTTTTTAGATACAGGGATGTATTTTCATATTCATCGAGACATAGGATATTTTCGTGGCTATGTTTATAAAATAACGATAGACAAAGGAGCTTGTTTTCATCAGAGGTCACCTCCTATTGCTTTGGTGGTGATATCGCAAATTGATCTACAAATTAAGTAGCTCTTAGAAGCTAATATTATTAAAGACATTAGTGACAGTTCGTTTTCGTCGTCACTTCTCATAGTGCGCAAAAAAAAATACTTCAGAATTTCTTTCAGTTTGAATTTGCAGGTATGCAATAAATTTACAAAATATCTTAGCATGTCATTCCAGTCCACAGAAACATTTTACATGTACTTAGAGGAAAATCTTGCATTTCGATCATTGACATCCAGTTATCTGAAGCTATTATTGCACCCTAAAAGACAAAAATACACGACTTTTGAACTTAATCATACAAGAAAGGCGTATCAGTTTCAACGCTACGTTATTTGATACTCCACTTCAGCTGGAGGCCTGTCTATAGCAGTACGCATGCTTTTAGAGGGTTTTCCATCTTGTGTAACTGCAGATGACCTCACAATGGGGGGGCAAAAACTGGAACCAGCAATTATGGGATTTGGAGTTACTCTTTAAGTGGCTAAGAAAACAAGTTTTTAGTGCCAGCCCAAGCAAGACACACCTGTTATATTCGTAATTAGATGTATTAGTATTTACAGTTAGTGGCAAAGAAATCACAATTTCTCCCAACATTGGCAATAAGATACGGAACTTTAAGAAGCCAACTTCTAAGAGGGCCTTAAAGGGTTTTTTAGGACTCTCCTGTTATTTGAGGGCACATATAAAAAACTTAACGGAGAAAGTGGAACCATTTCAAGTTCTTGTGCAAAAAAAAATAAAATTTAAGTTGACATCATGACGAGTTATTTGAGAAACTTAGAATGGATATTATTCAGGCCCCACACTTGTTTCATTTCGATCCATCCTTGGAAACTTGAGTGTACTCTGATGCATCATCAGGAGCTCCTTCGTGGTTAAGTGGTTCGTGTACGCGCCTTTGGTGTGGGAGACCCGAGTTCGAATCCCGGCGGAAACACACGTGGTTCGGATCCCACGTTAATCCGTAGGTCCCGTCTCATATTGCCCCGCTGCTGAAAGGGACGTTAAACTCAAAATCAACTCAAGTCTGATGCATCATCAGTCTCAGCAGGTAGAATTTTAGCATGATATAACACTAAAACTAACCAGGAACGCGTTGTTTCCTATTGTAGTCGTCGCTTTACCGAAGCGAGCGAAGGCCCCAACATGCCAAGAAGAATTATATGCCTTAATATACGTCCTTAGGAAATTTCGATATTTTCTACTTAACAGAAAATTGGAGTTATTTATAGACGCTATATGCATTTCTTCATTCAACACGCAGCCCGACAAGGTGGAAAATTCACTCGTTACAATATATTATTAGCAGACTACAATTTGAAAATTCACCACATTAAAAGTCAACAGCATTGTGCAGATATTTTTAGTAGTTTACAAGAAAATCAAGACATACGAAGGGACGAAGAACACGAAACTGATAACTTTTCGGACACGAAGGACGCTGAAGTTTTTCCTTCTCACTCGTTGAAACATACCTAAATTGATCAACCCGTTACACCAGTTCAACAGTTGGCTGAAGAGCAAAAGAAGGACGCTTCATTTTCGGATATCATCACTGTTTTAGAAAATAAGGAACTTTATAAATTGTCTGCACTACGTACCGCGAAATATTTTGTCTTAAAATTCATTGCTATAGGACTCACAAACATCCTCAATTAAGACTGCTGCATTTGCTATGTATACCAAAATCTTTGCTAATCAAATGGTTTGATGCCATTCATAACAACCCATTGGTGCCTCATTTCGGATATACTAACGCGTAACAATCGGCACTGAGAAAGTATTATTTTCGTAATATGAAAGCTAATATAGCAAACAAAATAAGAGCGTGCAATCCATCCTCCTTCACCTATTGCTACTGAATGGCAATATAATTCAACTGGAAAAGTGACAGTCGGACAGGTAAATTTTAAACGCATACTGGTAGCTTTTGAGATGTCCACCTGATTCTGTGTAATGAAGGACGTAGAAATCACAGACGAAAAAATTGAACAATTTCTTATATATGAAATCATTCTTAAATATGGAGCTTTTTCGTATCTGTATTTAGATAGACCCCTGCACATAACGCAAAAATACTAAAGAAAAGAGCAAAGTGCTACAACTTTAAATTTAAATTTTGTCCAGCAAACAATCATAAAACTTTAATTGTTGTGGAAATGTTCCACAGAATTATACAGAATGCTCTTAAACTTTTTGTGCAGGAAGATCGAAACCAAAGTCCGATGCTTATACCATATGTAATCCTTCCGATTAACACATTCATCCATGCTGGAACCAAGTATTCATTTTTTTCTTAATGCACGGTTACGCACTTAAGAGCATTTCCGATATAGCACTTGCATCAACGCCAGCATCATGTGTCGAGAAGGAACACTTGAATAGAATACGGGGAATTGTGAAGGACAATTTCGCTGCAAGCTATAAAAAGCAGTATGACTCAAAGCATAAACAAATTAGCTTTGACAAGGGTCAGAAATTACTTGTATCCGAGCCGTCAGATTGGAGTACCAGAACTTTTCAACTCTAAATTTGTAGGTCCAGTCACGTTACTCGAAAGATTCAACCCAAACCTTTATAGAATTAAGTTCCGTGATTCATATAGTCAACGCATACAGGAAATTTCTGTAGACAGAATTAAGCCGTTTTATGAAGACAGACGAAACTCAGCAAGAGGATAATTAGCTATATTTTCTATACGAGCGAAGACATTTAAACGGAAAAAATTACGATGGCAGAACGCAAGACAAAGGATACACGATAAGATTTGACACTAAAAGTTCATCTTTTAAATATTTCTCTTCTTTCAATTGACAGCACGAACAGAGAAGAACAGGATAAGGAAATAAACTCATCTAAATTATTTAACTCAACTGGCTAGGAAAATTGTATACCATAAAGCATTTTAATCATTATCATTTCTCACTTCGAAAAAGAAGGAGTACTCAACACTCGGAAGAGAAAACACGGAGACAAGCATTCAGTTGAAAAATAACTTTGCTTTCCAACACGAACACTTAATATTCTCTGTTTTTACAAAAAGCTGATTCATTATTCTTCACTGAATGAAAGAATGCTGAAATTGCATTTCCGTATTTAAAAGGCAAATGATCTATAGAATGACACTGTAACCTATAATTATACATTTCCTCAATTTTTTTCTTTTTCCACTGTGAACTCCACATTGTCACCGACATTATGCTAAATAAATGTTATACAGATTCTCCAAAAATCATGATCGCTGTTACTTTATACATGATGTCCAGCAATTCAAATTCACCGTTATCATCATCATTTTCATTTGAAATTGGATTGCTTTATTTAAATATGTATATAGTGTAAATATTTTAGAAACTTTACATCTTATACAGGGTGACCAAGAAATCACGCCGCTCGCATCACGAACTTTGCAATATAAAATACCTTTATACTCTTGTGATAATAACAACATTTTTTGATATTCGCAACTCTTACTATCTTATACATACTATATTGTCCTCTTCGCCCGGTACCAAAAAACTCCAAATGGCCTCGTCTAGATATACCTCCACCAATTACAGTGGACAGATTTAATAGCATTCATACAACTAATGAACAAACGATTTCACAAACTTCAAAAACCCCTCACCATTAATGAGCTAATATATGTATATTAACGCCAAAGCTTAAAATAGCCCTACCTTGAGGGAAATGAAGTGACATATAATATGCACCAATCCTGCCTGTGTTTAGGATATAAGTGTTTAGTGCTTTCTTCCACTGCCCTAATAGTGCTTCGAAAAAGTGTTTTTAGGTCTATCAGGTGCTTTTAGTGAGTTTTTGTGTGTGGTCACTTAGTTTAACTACCCTCCACAAGAAGAAAAATTACCCTCAGGTTTATTTTTTAAACAAGTCAGGGGGTGTAATATCCCCGGTGGTATTGTGTACAAACAACTCTTTATGCTTATGTTTATAAACATCACCACATGGTTGTACGAGAGGATACTACACACCACGTGGGACCACTACGATCTGCAGACTACGGACTTCCGGCTCTTCCCTGCAGTAGCGCCACCGCCGTCCAAGGACTCCTATAAATTTGATGGACGACAGCAGACCTGTACGAGTTTTCTGGCGTCCCTCCTACTATGTGCAACGGAACATTAGGAGTAACCTAACCCCAGGCCTCTAGTCTGCTACGGGACTCTTGTTCTATCCTTTCTCCCGGTTTACCCTGCAACGGGGCTCTGTTTGGGAATCCTAACCTCAACCGCTTAGTCTGCTAGGGGGCTCTGAGGTCACTTAACCGACCCTCTGCTAGCCACGGAACATTGGGACCCTAACACTACTATGCTTAGCCTGCTACGGGGCTCTGTGGAGATCCTGTCTGCGATATTACGGTCAAAGACTACCAATATCAAACCTTCAAAACTTACAGAAATTATTTTTATAATATTTTGTAAAATACCTTGTGCAGCGGAATTTTAAAAATAAAACCTGGTAGTGGGAGTGGATTCCGGACGCTCTTTTTATTAACGCTCTACCTATAACCTATATAGGAGACAGTTTTACAATACATTTTAACCTTCAAATTCCACGACGCCTCGAATTTGCAGCAGATTCTGAACTAAATCGTAATACGAATTCCTTGGTTTTAGTCGGCATTTAATTTCTTTGTGAACATGGTTTTGGCCGGTTAATATTGATCCTAGATATTTGAAAGTATACTCTTTATCAAGAGTTTTATTTGATATTTTAACGCTTCCATGATTTGCCGCATTACGATCCCGACTAACTTCCATGTATTTTGTTTTCTCTGCATTTACCTCTAAACTCATGTCCCTTGATGCGTTTAATAATAAGACCTATGCATTTCTTTCTATTGTTCTCCTATCATCCTCTTTTAAATTTACATAATCAGGATACGCCATAACCTGGTGAATACCTCATGAATTCAACTCCTAAGCCCATGAAAATCCTACAGTTTAAAAATGTTTCACAAGATCTGATTTGCCACATCGGCATTTGCATTCGAACATTGCTATATTATTTTCTGATTTTGCTTCTTCATTCAGCCCTGCAACCGATCCGTTCTGCTCCAATCTCCTTCTGTACTTGACATTGCACTAGTGATAAGCAGACCTTACTGCCACGTGCAGTTGGGGTGTCCGGTGTTCGTGTTTTGTGACCGAATGTGTATATATATATATATATATATATATATATATATATATATATATATATATATATATATATGTTATGGTGTCTTTTATTTAGGGTAATTTTGTGTTGCGATACGCACACCCCCGAAATATATTCTATGTGACCGTAAACACGTATTATTGAAATAGCACCTAAATACGAGAACGTTAACCCGTGCCGACTTGACGACAAAATCATGAAATGACGTTACCACATTATAATATAATTCAGAATATCCAACATGATAAAAGAGAAACCACGCGAGACAGAGAAACGAAACTTTGCACCAAGCAACTACAGAAAGGATGACATCTGCTTGTGTATTGACGAACATCGCCCAATAAACAGTGTTGCCAACCCAAAAGGAAAGTTACATTTTAGTAAATCAAATGACCTAAATTGGATATCAGCATTAGAAGAAACAATGAAAATAGACAAAAGGGATGGTAAACGCAGATCAGTGTTGATAACTTTTCGAGAAATAAAGTGAAACATGCGTTCAATGCAAACGCCGTTGGAGTACGCAGCGTTGCCATCTTTTAAAAACTTACTTCTCAGCTTTAACAAGATATCGAGTATCTCGGTCAGTATGTGACTTATGGATCTCACAAAACCATAGTACTGCTGCTTATGCTCTACTGCCTTGCATTACATGTTTTAAACCATACTGTACTAGAGACATTTTCCGAGTTATAGTAACTTTTCCAAACTTAACTTTCCTCTTCTGTTGATGGCAACACTGTTCCAAAGACCCTTCTAGACTTGGAGACAGCGTAAACACTTCTTGTCAATATCTAATTTAAGGTGTACAAAACGATAGTACTTCATTTGTTGTGTGCGCCATGACGTCTGAATTTAACACATGTTTCACTTTATTTCCCGAGTTTTCCAATACTGATCTGCGTTTACCATCCCTTCTGTCTTTATTTTCATTGATGCTTCCAATGATGATATCCAATTTGGGTCATACGATTTAAACACAACTTCCTTTTGGATTGGCAACGCGCTTCATTCGGTGATATTTGTCAATACACAGACAGGTGTTCTCCTTTCTGTAGTTGCTTCGTGCAAAGTTTCGTTTCTCTGTCTCTTTTGGTTTCTCCGTTGTTACTGTTGGACATTCTAAATTATATTATAATGTGTAAACGTCATTTTATGACTTTGTAGTCAAGTTGGCACGGGTAAACGTTCTCGTACGGAGCTTGTATTTCACTGATGCGTGTTTACGATCACATAGAATACATTTAGCGGATGTGCACAACAAGAAATTACCCTAAATAAATGACACCCTAATATTAGTCGTGATGTTATGAGGAAGTGGCTAGTGGAACTGAGGATCAAAAAGAAGAGAAAAATGATACACCATATGCAAGTGACAAAGAGTCATCCTGAGTAAAATTGCCATGGACGAGTTTCGTGCCTCTAATGATGATAGGGACGAAATAATGGATGATAAAACATATACTGACATGAATGGGTATGATTTTTGCGGAAACATGTACTTTGAATATGGACATTCCTGTCCATATATCCGTAGAATTTAAGTTCAAAACTGAATTTCCACAGAAACGACTCATCTGTATGGCAATAAGCAGAAAAGGTCATTTTCGGCCATACTTTCATAAGCAATCAATGGGTGCAATTGATCAAAATATACATCAAAACGAATATATTTGAAAGAGATTTATTCAATTTATTAAAGAAAACAATTTGAATGGTTATTACATCTTTAGGTCTGATTTAGCTTCTTCTCGCTATGCAATAAGGACGTAGCAGCTGCTGACCGGGATGGAATATAATTTTTGCGCAAAAAATCAAATGTGTAACAAATTCGTCCCATTGAGAAATTTTGAGCTCATTTGAAACCAAAAATATTTCAGCCACCATATAAACCAAATAATATATATATATATATATATATATATATATATATATATATATATATATATATATATATATATATATATATATATAATGTTTGGTAAAAGAAGCTCGAAAGATATAACGCCAATTCAGTGCAAACTACTTCAAACAGTTGTTGGGGAATGTGCGTCCAAATGTCAGAGTTTTCTTTCTGTCATTAACTGTTTTCAAATGATTATAGAATGTCTATTGTGTCATCAGTACAAAAACTGTGACTTTTCATGTGCATGTAAATAAAATGTAGCAATTCTAAAATGTGTCTCACTTGAATAAACAAGAGGTTATTCAACCTTCGAATCGACGCCGATCAATGAAGTAGTGAAATATGGAATGGCCTTCAAGGCTAAATGAATATATAGCAAGCAAAAGGTTCTGCCAAATGTTTCTTGAAATAGGCGAAGCGTGTTAACAGATTTTTTTCCAATGCGTAGCAACAATAAAAACAGCTACCTACTGTCAGTGAAACGCTTGAAATGCTCCGTCATACGACGCAAAACAAACATGTCTAGTAACATTGTCCCAGTTCACGATAGCACTCCTCCTTACAGCTAACAACTCCGAACTTACAGTCACGTCTTTGATCGTATGTTCTCAATCATTAGCTATACTGTTTACATGTGCTACCCAGTGAATACTTCTACTCGAAGTTTATACTTCCTTTCCGAAGATACAAGTTTTTCTTATAAGACCTCTTGATATAATGTTTGCACATATGTTTAAAGTTAGCTATATACCCGTCCAACTTCCCCACTGTTAATGCCTACAAAGTATCACACTGTTCGTGTACACAAACAAGTATTTAAATCTACAGTTCTACCATAAAGAAATGGAATAATAGTAATTATACATGAACAACAATTTATCAAGAAGCTTTAATTCGACTTTAGAATCCTTGCAGTAAAATTGCACAATGAGCTTATGAAGTGATTCGATCTGTATGTGAATGACTTAACCTAGTGAACAAAACTACAGAATAAGTGGTTCAAACCGTACAGGAAAACTCCTATAGACGTAATGAATGAAGTTAGTGTCTCATTTATAGGTAGATTAAAAATGTGTCAATACTGGCTTTAAGAAAATTATAACTATGTATGTAACTCAATTCATTATGACTCTGGAACTTATTAGATAAATAGCTAGCACTTTGTGATCAGATTTAATACATTTATTTATTAAAGATAAAATAAACTGTTACACAGTCAACAACGTTGTCTGCATCAGACCGACTAATTGACAAAAACTTTATTTTAGTTTTAGTAAGTGTATTACTCTCTGGTACGAAAATTTTTAGTTATGTATATAACTTAGTAACAAAAACTATCAGATTATGTGAACAGATACAGTTCACACAGAAATCGAATCATTGAGATTACGTCCGTCAAAAATATAATCTAAATGGATTCACTGCTGACTAATTATGGAATTGGATAATTTCTTTATACTTACAGCTTCATTTCTTTTCTGTTCATGCTCTCTTAACGCCTTAGCTGCGTCTTGAATTTCTTTTTCAATAGTTGAAAGCTTGTTGTTTTTCAATTCTTCAGCAATCTGACTTCTCTTCTCTCTCACCTTCGGCGAAAGTAAACAATGTTGGAAGAAACAACTTACTAATAAGAAATATTATTAAATATAGAACTGTTTATGATCTTTCAAAATGGAAACTTGCCATATCTAAATACACGTAAATACGTTTCTTGTATGTGATTTAGATTTTCCCTATTTTTTCATTTGTTTGTCCCTATGACATACCTTCTACTTACGTTTTCCATAAATAATAATTATGCTCCTGATTAAGTGGCAAAATATTAACAACAGAAAAAATTGTGACAGAATTTCCAACGTATTCTATATCCTACTGAGTATGTAATACAGCTGACTTACGATTTAATGGGGTAATAGAGGGGAAGATATCCATGGCTAACTTAAAATCGTGGTTAATCCAAAGGCAAGAAAAAAAGAGAGAGACAGATAAAGTGCCATTATATAATGAATAAAAATGCTACGTGGCAGTTCACTTCTACTATATGTTCAGGACCGTGATTTCAAAAAAAGTTTCAAATCAACTGTATCACCAAACAAAACAGAAATACTTGTACGTATCCAAAATAATTTAAATAATCTGATAGTTCAAATTCGTGTAAAAGAAAGTCAGTCAGAAGTTTGCTTCTTCGCAGAGTTTTCATTTTTTAAGATCCATTATCTTATCTTTCGCAATGATATTTTGTCATTCAGCATACTACCTTCTTGCTTTTCCAAGTAGTCGAGTAGGTATTCGACATGCTTAAGTGTAGCTCCGTGTCTGTCCTTGATTTTAGCTAACTGCTCCCCACATTCACTCACCTCCCTCTTGCTGTAACTTGATGCAGTCAGGTTGTTAAAATAGTTTGGGACAGGAAGGAGGATAGGAGAGACCTAAAAGATCGTTGTCAACTTCAATCTCATTGTCAATTTACATGTCCATTCATTTTCATTTTTATTCTCTCTCTCTGTCTCTCTTTGGCTGGCTGGGTGTCTAGTGTTTCTGCTGTTGATTCTTGCGATAGATGTAAATATTGTCTTTTTTCGGCGAACACCAGTTAAGCCGTTCCCGGTAAATCGGAAGTCGATTCTATATGTAGTTTTAGCAAATAGCTCAATTACGACACAAATTATTCTTGAAACGGAAACTTAGAATTGCGCAATAGGCTAAAGAACATATCTTCAACGAAACTGGCATGGTGATGATTTTGTATAAGTTATTTACTTTATATCTTAAACTAGCAGCGTTCACCCCGCTTCGCTGCGGTCATCCCGGAACGCAATAAACTTTGTTACTTAGATAATTTTTACTTTTTCGCTTTCAAGTGATATGATAAAAACCATAGAAGATTGCAGTAAATCTTAACATTATATCGCCTGTCATTTATGTTAACCCGCCCCGCTTCGCTGCGGTCATCCCGGTGCTGGCATATTGTAAAAGTGTCTGTAAAAATAAGCAAATCAATTAAAAAATTTTAAACAGAAGATTCAAGCTATTTTCCGCTGTATATCGCCTGTCATTTATGTTAACCCGCCGAGTGACACGGTCATGCGGGTTGCATATAAATACGTTTATTTTTACCTATGATGAACTAATAACAAAGGATTTGTACGTTATGGACACTTGAATGGTCAATTATCTCAAGACACTGGTAATTAAAAATTAAAGTGATATGATAAAAACCATCTAGGGTCCAAATCCTAATAACCCCCCAAAAATGAAAGAAATTGGTTCAGCCGTATTAGCGTGATGAGCGGACAAAGGATTTTGTACGTTCTCTTTTATATATATAGATAGATATGATCGTTTGAAGTGTTTCTTCAATTACCTTTTACTTCCAATAACAACAATGAAATCAACTTACAAGAAAACCTAAATTCTTATTTCCAAAGATTCAAGCGACTCTGAACGGTAAAAAGAGGAAGTAAAAATTTTTAGTCAAAAAAGTAGGAGTAAACGGGATCCCTAGTACACATGGTTCTCTTCTTGGTGATTTCCCGTTCGTGAATTTCATGGCCTTTGCCCTAAACTAACAGATTTTGCTCATGAGCTCAAAATAAATAAGTGAATGAAATAAATACGTTTTCCAATAAAAAAATAAACATTACTGCAATATTATATTCATATTAATAATGACCCAGATATTACACTTTGAAGTTAAATTACTGTAATAACATGAAAATAAGTAAATTTGTGAATGTAAACCATGACTCCCAAGGTTATGCACGATCGCAACAGACTGCAAATAATGTACATGTTATTGCTACAATTTCGAAAATCTTCTCATATAATATAAAGATAACCAAGAAAGTTCTGTTGCTTTTTTCACCCTCCACCTTCGAACATCGATATGTCACCTAAGACGTACCTGGAAGATCAAGAATTGTCCCCATCAGCATAGACAACTTTCTGTCAACCTTCTTGAAGGCCATGGATTCCATAGCGGTAGAACTTGGTAGGCCGTGAAGCGAAGAAGGTATGAAGTGCATATTACACCTCTACTTGGGATTTGAACGGGCATCCTCTAAGGTGATTGTCCAAGGAATGGTACAGGTGATAATCGAACTGTACAATGTTCGGGGAGTATGGAGCATGCAATAGCGTTTCCCATAGAATGGTTTCCCGCGTCACTATAGCCATGTGAGGCTTAGCGTTGTCCTGTAACAGGAGGATCGCTGGCTCCAGAGTTTTGAGTTTTTCTTGAACACGGCTTAACTACTGACAGTACACAGTTCTATTGATACTCTGACCAGCGGGTAGGAGTTCCCAATCCATGGTGACGCGAGCAGTCAACCAAACACACAGGAGGACCTTCTTCTGGTGCAGTGCTGGTTTCGACTGTTTTAGAACTGATTCATGGGA
Source organism: Thermobia domestica (assembly GCF_964235325.1). Lineage (NCBI taxonomy): Eukaryota > Metazoa > Arthropoda > Insecta > Zygentoma > Lepismatidae > Thermobia > Thermobia domestica. Next base: position 236,473,039 of record NC_137457.1, on the reverse strand, counting down.
TGCTAACCAATGATGACGGCGCCGTAGAGCTTCATACAGGATCTATTTCTCATCACATGTCAACTCCCTGACCAGAAATGGTTCCTTCCTCAGAGGAGACAGCAAATAAACACAGATGTCTGCTCGCGTTGCCTCCTGCTCCGGAGTCAAATCACGTAGGACTCACTGACTCAAGTTGTACTGCTTCCCAAGTTGAGGGAGGTACTGTCGAATGGTTTCTCAACTCGCATATCTGGCCACTGTTCGCCTTAATTGCTGCCTGAAGATCTTCATTTTGGACATGTTTTGGTCTTCCGGCACATGGTTCTTCCTCGAGTGTTTCCACACCGTCCTTAAACTTATTAAACCACCGCTGCACTGTCCGCGTAGTCACGACACCCTCAGTAAAGGCCTCATACATCTTCCGCCCCGTTGCAGCAGTGTTTGACAACAGTTTGAAGTCGTACACTATACACGCCCTTATGACCATCTGCGGAGGTCCCATGTTCACTCTGTCCTTAACCAAGTTCACGGTGTAACTGAACTACTACAACCAGGTAGTGTGTTGGACAGGTAGTATGGTGTAGTATACCCACACCAATAACAGCCTTTTGCCTTATCTCCATCCATTTTCAACTCACGGTGTAAAGACCAATTGAACACATAGCTCCATTGAAGGTGGCAGGACTTTCTTGATTACCTTTATAAAGAAACTATGATGCAAGCGCAAATATCAGGATAATTTAAACAATAATGAAAGTATTACCACTGGGATACATTAAAGATTATAATTAACTGATTAAACGGTTACGCAGGAGACTTAAAGAAAACTTTTAACCTTGTATTTAAAAAAAAATGTTTTCTTAATGGCTTCAAGTAACAATTTGCCAATTGTTACTTAAAGGTGAAATATAATATCAGTCTTTCTTTCGTAGTAGTGTCCACGCACTTGTAATTAAGGATTATGGATTAACAAAATTAAAGCAACTTCCACGATTTCACACAAATCACTGTTTTTGGTCATATCTGTGCATAGTTATGTGCAAATTTACGTACTAAATGTGTTGAAATTGCACACATTTCATATGAATTAAAATTTTGTACAGTAGTATTAGAAATACTTCTCATGCATAAACTGCATAAAAGCTCACAGAAACTGAAATGAAACTCTCCGAAACATTAGTCACATTCGCCACAGTAAAGGGAAATCGAAACACGAAGAGTAAGGTAAAAACTCACATGAAATTTGCTTTTATATTCCATACAAACTCATTTCCTTTAGTATAACAACCATGTTTGGAGAAAACTGTAAGTTAAGCGTTGCTCTTAAGAGAAACATTAAATAAAAATATATTAACCAACTCCAAACTGCCGCTAAAAAGCAGAAAATAATTTTATTATTCTCTTTAAAAATCTGGAAGTCGGTACCAAACGAAACAAATTAAAGATTTTCAAATACTTTGAAAGAAAAGTAACCAACTATTTTCTGCATTTTATTGCTTCTTTTGAAGTCGGTTATTTTTCATTTGTTTGTCCACTTTTTCGTTACCCAGTAGTTTACGTAGGTGCCTAAACTAAGGTACAGATAGGATAACGTTCTTAGACGAGGAGTTTAACGTCTCTTTCAGCACCAAGACTATGTGAGATCTGTAGAACTTAACGTGGAATTGGAACTGCATGAGGTCCTGCCGAGTCTCACGTCGGGAGCTCATGTGGTTCGGATCTCACATTACGGTGTACTTGTACGTTTCGTGGTCTCAATGCTGTCAAGGACGCTAATCTCCAATTCACCCAAAGGTAGGACACTCATTTTCTATAAAAATCGTCGACCTACGAAACATGCATGAAGAAATATTAACTAACTAACTAACTAACTGTATGGCCCATGGAACCCGGGGGTTCAATGCCGCTCTCCACTGACTTCTATCCTTAGCCAATTGGATCCAGTTCTACTTTGTATTCCTATTTGTGCGAGATCTATCTTAATGTTGTCCTCCGATCTGCGCCTAGGTTTTCCTAATGGTCGTTTTCCGGTTGGTCTTCCAGTTAAGATTTTGAAAGCGTTCCTACTTTCTTCCAACCTGGCAACATGACCTGCCCATCTAAGCCTCCTAGAATTGACGACTCTAACAATGTTGGGTAAACCGTGTAAATTATGTAGTTCCTCGTTATTAAGTTTCCGCCATTCCCCATTCACGTTTCTTTTGGGTCTGAATATTCGTCTCAGGACCTTGTTCTCAAATATTTTAATCTACATTCTTCCTTCCAAGTAAGCGTCCATGTTTGACAACCATACAGAACAACAGGCATGATAATAGATTTGTATATTTTAAGCTTCAAGTTCCTCGACAGAATTCGCGACAATAAGAGATTTTGAACCGAATAATAACATGAATTACCTGCTTTAGTCGACATTTAATTTCTTAATGAATATAAAGAAATATATATTTTATAAAGGTCTATGCGCTACGGAATTAGACGCTATACACACAAGTACTGTATTAGCACTTTCAGCTATTGATGAGACTCAGGCTTTATCTCCATCCATTCTCATTAGGTCCTGATGAGATTTACCTGGAAGCATCACAAAGTATACTCTTTCAAACAAAAGAGGAATCATCACAATCGCTGCATTTATGTCAAAGTTATGCGTGAACATACATAAAACGCCCAAGTTGAACTAAGAACATTCTACTTTTTAAAAGACTTATAATAAATATTAAAACTAAAAAGTATTTTGGTATGTTAAGATCCATTCTAGGGAATAGCTCATTACATCAGTGAAAACCTCATTAAAGGATGACCAACGGTTCTCGATATAAATCTGCATTGCTATTATTATTAATCAGGCGCTATAGAAATAATTTCAATGTTTTTTAATTGATTAATTAATTATTTAAAAAGTTTCAAATATTTTATAAGTAAAAATCATTCTTAGGAATAATACCTTATACAATTAATAGAAACTACATCGAAATATGATTAATACGACCAAGTTATCTACATAATTGCCAACAACATACACACATAAATTTTTACACACATGTCAAACTATAAACTGATATCACTACGGTTATCAGCTTATATCATATCAGAGTGCAAGCACATATCAAAGTTCTGTACCACATTTAAGTTAACAATGTCATACTCAGACTATTAAATTTTGTTTCGAAAGTTTGTGAGGTGGTACCTCGGCCAGGTGGGTATGATAAACCTAAACCTTGATGCTAATGTTATACTTCTCATTAGTTAAGTCCTAAGATGATTTCAATCAAGTAAAGTAAAGAAATGTGTTAAATTCATATCTATCAATTTTGGAGGAGCACCAATTGAGATGCAAAGACTCGGGGAAAAATGGCATTTTATTTAAAACAGAAAGTTCCTTTTTCCGCGCTTTCTTGTGTGAATTTTTTTTAATATTTCAAGTTTAGTGGAGGGATAAAACAGTATGGTCCAACTTGGTTTTCCCATCATGACACGAAAAAACATTTAATTACACTATTCTGAAGATAAAATCCTTAAATTCAAAATCAGACTAAATCTGTTATTCTATAGAACAAAAAAGTGAAAATTGGTGGACTCGCTCCACTTATAACAATTTGTTTATAGAGCTATTAGGTTCACGTTTAACGATTACTTAATAAAACGTTTAAATGTTTGTATTAACTGTTCTGAATATGTGGTAGGTTTCGAGGAAGAACATTGTCATTAAAAATTAATGATTAAAATAAAATTTCACTATAAAAATATTCAAACCAATGCGTCAACAATTGACTTATTTCTTAATTACTCCAAATATGAAGTGAGTTTTCTGAGCGCCACATATGATGAAATTGAGAATATCTACCAGAATTTTAATGAATCAGCACCAGGAATTCAGCTTCTAACATCATCTAATGCTGAATTGTTAGGTGCTGCCATCTCGGCCGATGCACGGAGCAAAATACTATCAGAAAAGATCTTTAAACTAGATTTACTGTTTTCTAGGCTATCCCAAATTTCAGCTCATTCTGCAAATACTTCGAGTATCAGTTTCAATACCGAAGCTATTGTATTTCCTCCGATGTTCTCCTTCTTGGCAGTAGGATGACTTCCTAAAGAAGTTCCATGAAAAATTAAAACCTGACTGGAATCCATTCTGAATTGTTTCTTATACGACAAATTATGGATACAAGCTTCTTTACCAGTTGGAAATGGAAGTTTTGGGATACGTCGAGCCATAGATGTTGAAATTCCGTCACTCACTTCAGCCTATGGCTCTCGACAATTAATAGGATCTCTACTCCAGCGGGAAGTCGATTTAAACTCTGATCAAGATGTGCACTACTGCATGACCAAATGGACTAATTTAGTAGGATTAGATCCCCCAGCACTCGAAAGAAAAAATATCCAATCAGTTTGGGATGAACCTATAATAGAGCATCATATAGCTTCATATTAAGATCAATTGATAACCTCGAAGATAAAACCAGGCTTGTTGCTGTTGCATCCCCTGAAAACGGAGCATGGCTTCAAGCCTTACCTTTACCTTCTTTGAGCTTATATCTATCTAACTAAAGTTTTCGAATAGCCACTGCTCTACGCTTAGGAGTAGATATCTGCGAGCCACACTGTTGCTCCACATGTAACGCACATGTAGATATCAAAGGATGGTATGGTTTGTCATGTAAAAACAAGCTTGCAGGCTTTCACGACATACCATTGTAAATTATATAATTCTGAGAGCTATTATTTCAGGAGGTGTTCCATCAGTGAGAGAACCAAATGGATGCAGCCACAATAAAAAATGAAAAATGAAAAATGTCTGACGGAAAAATGTCTCTGAAGAATGATGTCAAACCAACAATATACCCAAAATAACCGTTTATAGTTTTAATTTTGTAAATTGAACCAGTGATCTCTCACATTAAAGGTGAGCGTTCTATTACTGAGCCACAACTCCTCCCTATAAAGATGACAAGATGAAGTGTATGTCTTCAATGTTTTGAAACACTACAAAAGCATTGTTTTCCTATACATAATATAACAGTACAGAAGATCGGTCAACATTTGTGAAAACAAAGTGGAACGTCCGCTAGGGGCTCTAGACTCCAACAGACAGTAAGCACAGCATAGCAATCATAAATCAATTGTATGGAGAATTCGGTAGCAAGAATTGAAGTGCTCCGACTGTAAAATACCTCAAAAAGTGATCCCATTCTGGGAGGGGTTCATCATCGCTCTCTCCGACATCGGAAGTAGAGTGATGACACCTGGCCCCGTTTTTGGACCTACTGCGCATGCGCAAACTGTTCCGGTTCATGTTCCAGTTCTGGCTCCGGTTCCGGTTACGATAAATGTTCCGACTCCTGTTCCAGTAGTACCTGTTCCGGTTCCCCCGGAGCAACGAGTAGACTTTTACGAGTATGAACACGCATGCGCACAAACATTACACACAACAGCAGAACCATGACACTGCTGGTAATGTTTTTTTCATCTATTATATAACATCAGGAGTGTACTCGTTCTCTTTTACAAGCACTTTGTTTGAAGTAGAAAAGACAATTACAATATAGTAGAGAGGAAATTAAAAATAACACCACCATTTAACAAGTCTGGTTATTCACACACACACACACACACACTATGTAGAGCATGCGCAGTTCTAATTTAGTAGAAATTGCACTAATGTGCAGAGAAATTGTAGTTTCGACTTTTGTTTCAGTTCTACTTCCGGTTGCGATTGAACACAGCAGCAGCAGAGTGCGCAGCCCTATTTAACAACAGAGTTTGAACATAGCATATATATTTAACTTTATGTAACAGCAGGGTAGTATTTTTCTCTTTAACGACAGTTAAAATTTAAGGATCAAAGTCCTATTTGGCAACGAGTGACAGATCTGGAGCCCTGAAATTCGTGATCAACGTATATGACATCCGTATTAATTTAGTGGTGTCGAATTCAAAATCTCAAAAACCGTGACCGAAAGCACGGTTTATGGTCCAAGATGACCTCGTAGCGACTCGGTGGTTTCAAGTTCGTAATCAGCGTATACAACATCCATATTAAGCGGGTGGTGTCAAATTCGAAATCTGAAAAAAATCGAGACCGGATGTTCATATTTGTGTCAAAGTCCTATTTGGCAACGAATGACAGACCTGGGATCCTCAAATTCGTGATTAGTGTATATGACATCGGTATTAATCTGGTGGTGTCGAATTAGAAATCTCAAAAATCGTCACCGAAAGTGCTGTGTATAGACCAAGACGACCTCGTAGCGACTCAAATTCGTAATCAGCACACCGAGTTACATAAAAATATTTATTTTATTTTATTTATTTATTTTATTTGTATTTATACAAGTAACAATACAGACATGTGGACACACACACTGCACACACAAATAGTATATCTATATTCTTAGGCCGGAAATTCTCCGGAACTCCAGAGACTCCGGAACTTTTCAAAATTTACGGGTCAAAGTCCTATTTCCCGGCGAGTGACAAAGGTGATCATAATGGTTCTCTAGAGCAAAGCCAGATGTCTCTAACTGCTGACGCACTAATGCGATTATTATGTTCTACATTAAACGAATTTGCCATAGTTTTATTGCTGAAGAGGAGATAAATGTAACGATCGTTTTGTGACTACTTGTAATTATAAATCAGACCTGTAGATGGTAGTAAAATACATTGAGAAAAGAATGATTGATAATTCTGTTAATAGATGGTATTGCTTCATTGCTCTACTTATTAAATATTTTTTTGTTTCGCTCTGCCAACACCGCATGTAATTATAATTCGGACCGGCAGATGTCCGTAAAATACTGTCAGCAAAATTGATAATTTTGCTAATAGATGGCATTGCTTCATTGCACAACTTATTAAAGGTTTTTTAATTCGGAGATCTTTCTCTCTGTCTACAGCACATGTAATTATAAATCATACCAACAGATGGCAGTAAAATATTGGCAGAAAAGATTGATAATTCTGCTAACAGATGGCATCACTCCACTTATTAAATTGCTTCACTTATTAAATATTTTTTTCATCTTGCTCTGACAACAGTGCATGTAATTATAAACCAGGCCAACAGATGGCAGTAAAATACAGGCAGAAAAGAATAGTTCATAAGCTTGTTGATAGATGGCATTGCTCTACTTAACTTCTTAAATATATTTTTATTTAGAGATCTTTCGTCTGTCTAATTGTGGCGCAATTGGTAAAGGCAGCAATCTAAAGAATAGAGATTTGGGCTGTAAAGTAGGTTCAAATCCTGCTCGCAGCTATAATAATTTATTTCCTCGGCCGGGTTATAAGGGATTACTTCTCCATTGATTGTTGATCAAAAAACTCTCTCTCTCATTCGGAGATGAAGAGTTCGAATGCCGTGCCATGGCATGGGGTTTCAGAGCCCCCAGGCAAGCATCTCCCAGTTATGATAGATAGTGTTTCTCCGAGAGGAATTTTGTAAAAATTTACAACACTTAATTATTATTATTATAAGTTATTAGAAAAAGATTTTGTTACAGTATAGCTAGAAAATCCATTTATAAAAATTAAGGGACAGAGAGAGCGGTTTCGATTCAGTAGAAATGCTATAACCATTGTTTTCAACATAGCGTGAAAACAGTAAGCGTTATAAATAATACGTTATTAGAAAAAAAAACTACTTGGTTTTCTATAGTGGGCAGAGGCCAAATTATAGTAAAACAAAAAACATTAACGATAATACGCTATTACAAGAAAGACTTCTTGGTGTTCTACAGTGACCGCTGTAAGACAGTGAGATTCAAGAATAATACGTTGTTAGAAAAAACTACTTGGTGTTCTATAGTGGGAAGAGACCCAATTATTGCAAAACAGCAAATAATAACGATAATATACTATTACAAAGCACTACTTGGTATTCTATTGTGGGAGGAGAGCCAATTATTGCAAAACAGTAATATACTGTTACAAAAAAGCACTACTTGGCATTCTATAGTGGTAAAATAGCAAACATTAATGATAATACCTTGTTTACAAGAAATGGAGAGATTTATTTTAGTATTTGAATCACGCCAATATTATAGGCAATTTAAGGAGAATGGTAATTTAATGACGGTCAAATGACCCCTCCCCCAGAGGGAGAAAACCTCGTTGCCCGGTTTGAAAATGGGATACATGATTTAGTAATGTATGTAATGCGAGGTGTGCTCCCGCATCATCGTGTGGGGCTTACGTTTATTAATCAAAATCACCCAGATAAACCGTTTTATTTGTATTTCAGATCTATGGACTGCTTTAGAAAAGATAATACTATCAAACACATCCTTCCTATATCAGGATCATTTCGTTGTCTATTTTCACCACTTAGAACTACCTATTGGTATGGGACGGTTGAAACGGAATTTCACTAATATAAATGAGTATATAAAATAACACAGATATTGTTGTTATTAAGATCCCTATTATTATTGTTCGTGGCAAGCCCTGGTAGTGGTTATTGCCTTGTTGAGAATAAAAATAAAGGAAAAGAGAAGCATAGATATTGGAATCAACGCTCAACAGTTATGTTTAATAAGGTCTCTGAATTGTGTGAAAAGGCCGGTGTAAGTTTAGAGAACGGTGGTGGAGTACCGGAATTGAAAAAAATTCAGGCTTATTTAACAACGTACAAAATTACGGTGTACGACGGGTTGTCCGGGGTAAAAATATTTTTCCAGGTTAAGCGTATTACTATATTTAGTGTTTACTAAATACTAACAACCATTACACTGTGATCACTAACTTAACTGCGGCATTTTCATGCCCTTACTATTGCGAAGAATGACATAAAAGGTTTCACGTTAAAGACAGCCACGTAGGGAAATGTAAAGCCTTGTGTAATAAATGCCAGAATAACCCACCATGCACCGTTACAGAAAGTGTAATATATTGTAAGGAATGTAATAGATGTTTTTACGGAGCTCAGTGCTACAATAATCATAAGGCCTCATTATGCGATATTTTGAAAGTAGGCCCTCAATGTATTAAAGCATACGTGGTGAAAAAGGGCGGAATCCACATGTCTGTGGGGCAGTATTGTGTACAGAGTGTAATAACATGATGCCATCAGGGCATTTATGTTACATTCATCCAAGCAGAATACGTACTACACAAAAATGGTTATTAGTGTTTTGGCATTGAGTGCCGACAAGATAAGGAAATAGCTGGTGGTATTTTAGAGTATGAGCCCAACCTGTTAGTAAGTCAACAGATATGCTAAAACTGTAAAAATAATATGTGTGAAGTGTGGTGTATGCGGCATTAGAGAACATATTTTATGGAGACAAGTGTATTGTAGTTTCTGGATTATGTGGCACGAAGGCGTTCCGGTATTAACAAAATAGTCGTTATAGCTCATAACGCAAAGGGCTATGGCGCTCATTTTGTTTTACGCACAATGATGCTTGAGAAAGTGGACTCCTCGAATAATTATGCGTGGGTGTAAAACTTTAGCCATGGAATATCTACGTTTAAAATTTATTGATAGTCTAAATTTTCTACCAAGGCCTTCAACAAAATTAAGCGATGCGTTCGATTTGCCCGTCTTGAAGGGGCCATTTCCCTCATTTATCTAACACAAAGGATAATCAAGAGTATCCTGGTGCTTTACCCAGCCTTAAGTATTATTTATTTATTTATTTATCGTTATTAACTATTACAGAGCTATTGCTCCCTTTACAATAGGTATTACAGGTACTTTCCTTATAAAATTACACAGTAAAACTAATAAAGACAGACATTACAAAAAGGAAAGAATAAACAAAGTTGAAAGAAAAGTAACAAACGTATACAGAAGAATAAAAGAAAATAGTACATACATTCAATACCTTACATAGTAAAAGAGTAAATGCATTGTTTTGTTATAAATGTGTAATAAATGAATACATGAACAAAGTGCAAACCGTAGATATTCCTATGTATAATTTCATATGTATTTATTTGTAGTTTCTAAATATACATGCTCCAAATCGCATTGCAAAGCAGTAGGTCGTCATTAGCTACAAAAGTACTGTTTTACTTATTATTGTATTCTTTTATTATGCTAATTTAATATTCAATATTTATTGCAAAGTCGACATCACAACATTTTTTCACTAATAGATTATGCTTTCTAGCTATCCTTGCTATTGGCGAGTTTTGATGTACGAGTGTATTAGACTTACAACAGTGAGAAGGTAATCGAACTCCTATTCTGTCTTTCCAAATATTAAAATTTTAATGAATGTAATAGTTCCTGACTATCGACCAAACCATTAACTATTTTGTACAACAACATTTGATCAATCAATTCCCTCCTATCACACAAGCTATCATAATGAAATTCCGTTAAAGGGGTTTTACACGATATTCTCTCTTGATACGATGATCTTTTATGTTTTTTTTTTTATAAAAAAGACATCTCAAAAATTTATTTTGTACCCGTTCAATCATTTTTATATAATATTGATAGCAGGGAACCAAAATTATACATCCGTATTCTAATTTAGTTCTTATAAAGCTATTGTATAGACTGCAAATTGCACTTATATTTCTGAAATCAACAGTATTTCTGTATATAAATCCCAATGTTCTGTATGCATCATTAATAACAGATTCAATATGATTTTCATATGTAAGAGGGCAACTAATTGTCACACCTAAATCCTTCACTTTATCTTCTCTTCGTAGTATTTCGTCATTCATCTTATACTCATATTTATATGTTACTAACTTTCTAGAAAATGATATAACAAGACATTTTGTTACATTAAAAAACAATTTGTTTTCTATGCTCCACTTGAAACAATTATTTAAGTCAGCCTGCAAATCTAAAGCATCATTTATCTTATTAACTACTTTATATATTTTAAGGTCATCTGCAAACAGCAAGCAATGAGATGACTTAATTGTTTGTGGTAGATCATTTATAAATAACAAAAAATAATGCTCCTAAGTTGGAACCTTGTGGGACACCTGATAGAACTTCATACTGTACTGAATTTGCCTGACAATAGGAAACGTACTGTTTTCGACATGATACATAGGATATGATCAATTTCAACAAACTGTTAGACAAACCATACATGGCCAACTTTATGATCAAGATAGAGTGATTAAGTTTGTCAAACGCTTTAGCAAAATCTGTACAAATTACATCAACTGAGTTACCATTGTTAATTGCATTAGATATAAATTGAGTAAACGTTACTAAATTTGTCACTGTAGATCTCTTAGGACAAAAGCCATGCTCGAATTCAGAAATATATGATTTTACGTATTTATATATTCTTTTGTACAAAATCTGTTCAAATATTTTAGAGGGTGCTGAAATTAATGATATTGGCCTATAGTTCTCAATCACATCACGATTACCCGATTTGGGAATGGGACAAACTTTACTAAGGTTCCACTTATCACGAAATATTTGAGTTTTCAGTATGAAATTATATATATAACACAGAGGCTTCACTATTAGACCGCGACATTCTTTATATATGTACTGAGGTATTTGGTCAGGTCCACTGGATTTACTTGATTTTTATTTCTTTCTTGGTTCCTTGCATTCGTCTTCATGTATATGAATATTTAAGCAATTAGGTACTGTAAACTGATGTGTGTTTGGAATTTCGTATGATGGAGGTTCTGCTGCATACACAGTTTTAAAGTATTGTGCAAAACTATCTGCTATTTCCCGTGTAGACAGTAAAAGTGTAGCATGATATGTTAGTGTTGATGTTTCGATTGTTAAGTTTTTTACTTTTAATGTAATTGCAAAAATAACTAGGATTGTTATCAAGATTATTTCAAGATTGTGTAAATACAGATTATATTCCATTTTTATCATTTTCTTCAACTTCTTACGCAATTCAATAAACACAATTTCATTATACTCAGAATGTTTTTTTGTCTTTCTATAATATTTTTTTTTGTTTCAAAGTTTTAATAAAGTCTGTGGAAAACCAATTGGGAAATGATCTCTTATAATTTTTTGGGACATTTTTCTCAATAATGCTGTTAAAGACCCTATAAATGTGATCTAATGCTTCATTCGGATCTTTCGAATTACATATTCCATCCCAACTAATTCCCGCAAATCATGATACAAACTCAGATAATCTGCTTTAGGATAGTTATAAAATATAATCGAGTTGCATCTAGCATGAGATGGTCTAACAATCATCGATTCTTGAATTAAAAAAGCTGGGTGATATAAATCTTCAGCTTCAAAAGGTTCTGATATTCTATATACATTCATATTTTCACTGAGGTCTGATATTACTAAATCTAATGTTTTGCCAAATCGATTCTTTATGTTATTTATAGATTAAACGTTGTTCAATGACAAAATTAGCAAGAGAAGAATATATCGTTCCACCTTGTAATAAATCAAAATTTAAGTCTTTTCACGGAATAAATTAACCAGTTTATGAACATTAAGACTGATGTAATGGTTGGCCCGCAGGATGTGCCATTCAAAAAAGAACAGTTCATACACGAGTGTTATGAGAAATAGGGCATCCACTTAGACCGAGAAAATATTATGCGCAACAAACCTAAGAAACGTTTTTCAAAGCTGCGTGTAAATTTCCTGTGGTCTAAATTCGCTCAAAGGGACAACATGAACAAATCGCTATCATTAAAAATCTCGAGCAGTATTTTGATAAATTAACAAATCCGAATATTGAGATTAAATCTTGTATTCCGATTGGCGATAAAATCCGAGTGCTCAACTGAAGTGTTAACGATAGCGTTCTCGCTCCAGCAAAATATATCAATGTGGTAAAAGCCGCATACACCACGACACACGCTCGCCTCCAATTACTCCGTTACTTGGAATTACTTGGCGAGTGTGAATTATGATACCGAGATATTATTTACAGCCAATCTCCTGGTGAACCTTACTTAAAAATACGATTGTATTTAGGAGATTGGAAAAATGAGTTAGCAGAATATGGTCCGGATGCATATATGAAAGAATTTTGTGATGGTGGGCGCAAATGTTACTACTACACCGTTCTAAAATACTCTTACTAGTAAAATAAATACAATATATAAAATCAAGTAAATCACACTAAATGATAAAACATTAAAATATGTTAACTTTGAACAGATGAAAGATATGGTTTTAAATAATTCACCGTCTATTAGTGTTCCTCTCGGCCGACAAATTGTGCGCACTAAAAATCATAAATTGATTACTAAGCAAGAGGCGCATATAATCTATCAGGTTAGTGCTAGTAAACGAAAACGAGTAGGCAATTTTGATACACTTCCATACGGGTATAAAAGAAAACGTGTAGGGTAAATACTGTATTAGGAGAAACCATAGTTTTAATTAAGTAGAGAGAGCGAGAGAGAAAATGGGTAATCAAATTTTAAATCATTATTATTATTTTAATGAAATCGAGATATGTGTCGGTCTAGCACACAACGATGATGGGGAAGAATTTTCTGTTATTATCACTAAATAATTACTATGACCGTATCCGTCTTTCACCTGATGAGTGGTATACTTCCTATCATATTATTTATATATTGAGAACTACTTTAATGCTATTACAAATTCTTCATTGCCTACACAATTTTCCGTTGGTGACAATTATGAGGTATTATTGTAAGATACTCTTAAAGGTATTCGTCAGTGTTTTATTCTCTCGTCAAATGACGATAATAATGGTCAGGTAAATTTTCCTGTTTATATATGGAGAAAACTCCATCTTAATTTGCCATGCATTCAGCAGGCCATATTTACCTGCTCTTAATTACTGCTACTAGTACTACTAGCCTTTCAGAATTTTCTACTACTACTACTACTAATCTATCGTCTGAACGAATTGCACTGGAAATATTCACATTATTTAATCGTAATAATAATATTTTATTATATCCTTAATTATTTTGTGATGTATTAGAATATGGAGTTTCAACATCCATTTACTTGTATTATAGCTGTGCCAACCGGTTATAGTAAATCATATTTTGTAAAAGTGTTTTTAAAACACTATGCTGAAAAATGGAAAAATATAGTATGGTGTTATGGTGAGTGGCAACCTCGGCATGAAACTCTCTCCCCAAGTTGTACATTTAAAGGACTGCCAAAACTAGATGAAATTTGACCGGAAAAAGGTCGGCATTTTATTATAATTGACGATTTAATACGTGAGTATAATAATCAGGTTGTAGACTTTCTTTACTAAAGGTAGTCACCACCGAAATTTGAGTGTCATTTTTATAAAGCAAAATATTTTTCATCAGGCCAGAAGTATGCGTGAAATATCGTTAAATAGTCATTATTTGGTATGCTTTAAAAATACATGTGATCAGGCTCAGGTTAATTACCTAGCACGTCAATTGTATCCAGGTAACACAAAATTTGTGCAGGAGGCCTACCAAGACGCAACTCGAGATTCTCATGGTTACTTACTTTTCGACTTAAGACAGAATATCCCCAATGAACATAGTTTTCGAACAAATATTCTCCCCACAGTTGTTTACAATTATGTTTATGTACCAGTAAAACAATATTCTCAATATTGCATATATTTTAATAACCACTTTTACTATGATAGGCCGTAAAAATGATTAGTAAAGAAAGTGCACATTTGCTGAAGCTTTTAGTTAGGGCAAAACCTAAAGTACGCAAAGCGATATTACAGAATGCAGAGCCCTATTTAATCCGCTTCATTTGCGAATGTTCATATAACGTATTACAGGGACACGTTCCGATAAATAAAAAAGAGAAAATGGATTAAGAAGGTATAAAAAAGGATCTTAGGTATTTAGTGAGAACAGGTCCATCATTGAAACAAAAGAAAAAGCGAATTATTGTACAAAAAGGCGATTTTCTCACTGCATTGTTTGCACCTATTGTAGAAGGTTCACTGTCTGCTTTAACTAAATAAATACGCAGCATGCGAAGAACTTGTTTTAATTGCACCAGAAAAATTGCTCCACTATCAGTAAATATCTAATCTAGATGACGAAATAAAAAATACTTTAAATAATAAGAGTATGAGTGTTGAAGAAAAATGGGTATGTTATAAAAAGGTACTGCAAAAATATTTACACATCGTACAGCAACCTACAACAACAACATCAGCTGATGTTGAAACGGTTAAGACAGAGAGGTAAATGAGGAAATACTATCCAAACTCCCCGAATTTTGCTTGTGTAAAGCAAGACGTTTATTACGTAAATTAAATCAGAATCCCAACATTCAATGGGATGATAATGGTAATGTTAATATTTATAATAAATTAATTCCAGGTGTTAATATAGTAGATTTAATATCGGATTTTGTTAGATGTCGTAAGATGAATATTCCAACAGCCGGCTGGGTGCCCTTTGCTATACTATTAGAAAATCTAATATACCCTTAAAGTATATAGCAAACCCTCATCGTATAACATATATTCGTAAGCTAATAACTAGGGTAGAAGACGAAGAAAAGGAGGAGCCACCTCATAAACGTAAATGGCATGATTATAAAATATGAAGAAGCAAGGTGCCGTTTATTATAACACCTCACATCCTGCTTCATTTTCAACTGCATCGGTATTATGGAAAACCGTAAAGAAATCAGTACCATTACACCGTGTGGAACAATGGTTAAAAGAACAACCGACATGTACACTGCACAAGCCTGCGCGAAAACAATTTCCACGTAATTCCTATCTAATGTTTAATATTGATGGTCAGTGGCAAGCTGATTTAGACGATATGCAAAGTCTACAAAAATATAATGATGGGTACAGGTATATCTTAACAGTAATATATATATTTATCCTGTATGCATGGGCTGTGCCTGTGCGTAAAAAGCTAGTGTTGATATCATAAAAGCATTCAAGAAATTATTTGGATCTATCCGGCGTAAACTGCTGCGTCTACAAACAGATAAAGGAACAGAGTTTGTTAACAAACCATTCCAGGTGTATTTGAATAAGGAAAATATTCAGTTTTTCACAACAAAAAACCCTGATATTAAAGCAGGGATACGGACAAAATGTCGCGGCCGAAACATCGCCGCCCAAAATCTTGCGTGGCCAAAACCTCGCCGCCCAAAATCTCGCGGGGCAAAATCTCGCCGGGCCAAAACCTCGCGGGACAAAATATCGCCGGTCCAAAACCTCCCGTTGTCAGAACCTCGCCGCCCAAAATCTCGCCAGGCCGAAACCTCGCCACCCAAAACATCGCATGGCCAAAACCTCGTGGGCCAAAATCTCGCCTGCAGCTTAATATAAAGTCAGTAGTATAACAATATCTGCTGCTTTTCTTATAAGTAAAAAGAAAAAGGAAGGAAGAGCTTGGTGTGGTGATAGTAAGGGCGCCGAATTCTACTTCGCCCCTGGCGCCGAAATCTCTAGCTACGGCTATATATATATATATATATATATATATATATATATATATATATATATATATATATATATATATAGTACTGGCACAATTATTATGGATTTTTGAAAAAAAAACATTTTTTCTACAAAAACGACATTTAAGCAAACAAATAATAATGCAAATTTATTTTATTCAGACATAGTGAGTACGTCAATAGTAAACAACTATTTTAATATTTAGTTTGTCCACATTTTGCATTAACATGTGCTTTAACACGTCTCGGCATTCCAGTGATCAACTTTCTGCACAATTCCCTGATTCTACCTTAGTGAACCTATACTTTGATAAG
The DNA here is from genome assembly GCF_964235325.1 of Thermobia domestica. Lineage (NCBI taxonomy): Eukaryota > Metazoa > Arthropoda > Insecta > Zygentoma > Lepismatidae > Thermobia > Thermobia domestica. The sequence goes on along the minus strand of NC_137457.1, from coordinate 236,456,385 downwards.
ACGTTGCATGAGTTCTGCTTTCGTCGTTATGGGAACTTCGTGTATTTCATCTTTCAATACAGGCCATAAACTCTCAATCGGATTCATATCCAGGTAATTTCCAGGCCATGAGAGCACTTCTGCACCATTCTCTTCAAACCAGGTCTTCACTGACCTTGCCGTGTGACAAGGGACAGAGTCCTGTTGAAAAATCCAAGGTCTATCCACAAACCAGTCCATTGTTTGAGGTAGCAAACGTCTTTGTAATACTTCTTTGTACTTATACTGGTCCATGATGCCATCAATAATCTGCAAACGACTTGCTCCATGCACAGAAATGGCTCCCCAAACCATGATTTTCTGAGGGAATTTTACAATCTTCTTTAAACATTCCGGTGCAAATTGCTCACGCTTTCTTACAGTGTGCACACGGTCGGCAAGCACTGCAATGGTAGTCTCGTCTGAGAACACAACCTGCAACACTACAGAACACAAAGTAAGGCTTTGAACAGCTGGAGAAAGTGATGGAAGCAATTGAATAACGATTAGACTTAATGACGTGAAAGTCTGCAAAGCTTTAAATTGGAAGTAAAGTTTAATATTTTGCATAATTTTAATCATTTATGTTTTTAACATCTTTACATAAATATTTTAGACTCTCACCTTCTCCCATTGCTCAGATGTCCAGTCAACGTGAGCTTCTGCCCAAGCCTTACGAGCCTGTTTCATCTTGTCAGTAAGGCGAGGCTTTTTTCTGGGACGATATGCTTTTAGTCCACCTTCCAATAGTCTTTTATTTATTGTTCTGCGAACAATGGTAATGCCCTCTGCTGCAAGTTGGTTGGAAAACATTCTGCAAGATGCTCTTCTGGTGTTAATTGCCATTTTAGTTATTTTTTTTTTGTCCATTCTCGGTGTTGTTTTCTTAGGTCGACCACATTTTCCAACCCTATTTGATGCCAAACTGTGGCCATATTCCAATTTCTTCTTGATATTACTGACAGTTTGAGTTGAAACTTTAAGTTTCTTCGCTATTTCTTTCTGTTTTAAGGTGTTTTTTTCAATAAAACACTAATCTGTCCAAACTTTCAAGGACTCAAATCACGAACTTTCCCCATGTCTGATCAATTGCATAAACAAATTAGAAAATCTGAAAAAGAAGTTGGCATTAAACTTAAATGCACAAATGCACAGAACTAAAGTGATCACATGCAAATGACAGGCAGACAATGCAATAAACACACATTTATCCACGTAAATTCCAGATTATTACTGACCTATGTCCAGACAATGCAGAGATTGTGTCAGAGTTGTCAGACGTTTTCTCTCTGTATTGCCAGACACTCCCATATAAGACTGTAAAACCCACTTAAAATAACTAATAAATATTTGTTTGGTACTTGTGTGGTAAAGTAAATAAAGTATTAGTTAATAAAATTGTTTGCAAGACATTTTTGCACAAAAGATTTGTTTTTATCAAAAATCCATAATAATTGTGCCAGTACTGTATATATATATCCAACTCCCCCTCCCTTTTGTTGTGCCGACAAAGTGAAATTATAAAAGACATCCTAGGCTCGAACCTCATCTATGTTGAAAATTTGATTGAGATCGGTAGGATGTCTCAAGAGGTATAATGTAAGAAACATAGTCATTTAATTTTTATATATAGAGATTTCCAAAGCATGCATTAGAATTTTTCTTGTCATTTTTTTAATATAATTATGTGTTATTACTAAGTATATACATATAGTAATATATAGAACATTCTAGATTGAAGAAATCGTCGTGAAGAGGTTTTATCCTGACGACATTTCTTCAAGGCGACAATACATCTCGCTTAATTTAGACCAGGCGAGATTCTGTGTCGCGAGATCATTACAACGAGGTTTTGGTCAGGCGAGAGTTTGGGTATGGCGATATTTTGGGGCGTGAGATTTTGGAAGACGAGGTTTTGGCCCGCGAGGTTTTGGGTAGCGAGGTTTTGGCTAGGCGGGGTTTTGGCAAGGCGAGATTTTGTCCCGCGAGGTTTTGGGCGGCGAGGTTTCGGCCCGGCAAGATTTTGGGCCGCGAGGTTTTGTACCCAAACTATTAAAGCAAGTATAGTGGAACGCTTTAATCGCTCACTTAAGCAGCGAATGTGGAAATATTTTACTGCGAAGAAGACGTACCGTTGCATAGGCACGTTGCCCAAGTTGGTTCTGGCATATAATTCTCGGCTCCATAGAGCCCAGCAATTACCACCAGCCAGTGTAAAGCAGGATACGTTTCAGCAAGTGTGGAATAAATTGAGATCGACGCATACTAGTGTTGTTAAAGCTGGAGAATATAAAGAAGGTGATACTGTGCGCAATACTAAAGCAAAGCATCATTTAGAAAAATGTTACAAAGAAAATTGGACCGTGGTAATATTTAAAATAAAACACATGCAATATAAGGAGAAAAAAGTGGTTTATGTTTCGGAGAATTTAAATGAAGAAGTGACTGACGGTATATTTTACGAAGAGGAATTACACCTGGTACCCTTACCCAGTATTCATGAAATAGATGAGATTTCAGAGGTGAAAGGTAAACGGGTGCTTGTTCGTTAGCGCGGGTACCGTGCATCATTTAATTCCTGCATGGGTTCCTGCATCGTATTTAAAGTGTTTAGTAACAACAACAATGCTATATTATACGATGGCAATATTTTTGAATATATAGCGAAATGAACGACCCTTATTTTCAATATTATTCTCATCAAGCTGGTAGTGGTTATAATGTATATCCTGGAGCACCCTTCCAAGAAGGGTATGGTATTGGTAGTTTTCTAGGTGGCTTATTTCGTAGTGTATTTCCATTAACAAAACAAGGTGCAAAAACTGTTGGTAAAGAACTGTTAGGTACAAGTATTAATGTAGCCGGAGATGTATTGGGTGATAACAGACCTATTGACGAGCTTTCACAGTCACTCTGGGAGGAAGGAAAAAGTAATTTAAAACCGAAAGCTCAAAATAAATTAAATAAGGTACTAGAGCGATCAGGTAAGAGAGAAAGAAAAATTAAGTTTGCTCTGACAGGTGGTAAGAGGAAGAGGAAGAAGAAATTAAAAACAGATATTTTAATTAACTATGGAGCAATGTAGTTTTTACCTCACCCTCCCCAGTAACAATTCTATGAAATATTTTCCACAAAACACTTTATCATGTTATACGACCAAATTATATCATCCTCTTGTACTGGAGAAAGGAGTGTGGGAGACAGCAGTTGTTGAAGTACATTATATAGCTTCTTTTCAGAATATTTCCAAATATACTAATAACATTTATTCTCGTTTAACAGATAAAGAAGACTGGCGCATAACTACCATTCTGCCAGGTTACTATTATTAGGTAGATGATATTCTTTCACAAATTAATCATAAAAGCGTTATATTGAACTTACATTTGAAAGTTAAAGCATCAGTAAAACGAATTGAGGTTAAAAGAGTGAGAAAAGATTTGGGTGAGAATATAAAAGAGCTGCTATCTCACGAATTAGCCGAAATACTAGATTTTGATCATGTACAAAAAGAAAATATTATACTTGTCCATCACGCGCGTTACCCGCCTAATTTACAAAAATCACTACCCGCAAACATGTATATTTATAGTGATATTGTAGAACCTCAATTGGTGGGCAATACTGTAACTCCATTGTTACATATTATAACTAAAAATATTAAAGAGCACGGTGCTACTAATGTGCATATCTTTGAAACTCATCACTACGTCACTGTGCAGCGTAAAAAGTTTGATCAAATTGTTATGGATTTAAAAGATAGTACAGGTAATTCACTTCCCTTCAAATATGGTGGAGTATATGTAAAATTGCATTTTCGAAGTCGTGATTAATAATTATAAAGGTATTTACAAATATGCCAATGAAAATATTAATAGTAAGAAAAATGCAGTGTGAGTGTACGAAATCAGAATTAGATTTATTTGCGGGTTTGCTCGCTCAAACAAATATTATAGGTAATCAAATAGTGCCATATAAACCGGTGGCGTCATTTTCTGATAATTCTCCAATCGAGTTTGTAGTCCCCGGTCACGATGATGATTATATTGATTTACCGCACACTATGTTACATATTAAAGGTAAAATCACTAAAGCTGATGATTCTAATTTCACATCTACCGATAAGAATACTAGACCTGTAAATGATTTTCTCAGTGCAATCTTCAGTGAGGTACAAATATATCTGAATAGTCAACTTATATCCTACTCCTCGCATACATATCTATATCGATCCTATATAGAAAAACTATTAAATTATAATGCCAATGCAAAAACAACACATCTTCAGACTGCTATGTAGTTTAAAGATACTGCTGGTCATATGGATAGTGTGGCCGATAGTAATGTGGGGTTTAACCAACGTCATCTTCTCAGTGGGTTAAGACAACCATTTGAATTACTGGGTAATATTCACGATGATATATTCAATCAGGAAAAAATTTCTATTGAATGGTGTACAACTGCGTATCAAGCTAATTCCTGCCAAAGCGTATTTTTGTCTAATGGGCGAAACTGCTGCTAAGGGAAAAGTTAAAATTACAGATGCAACACTGCTGGTGAAAAAGGTTGATGTATCCCCAGCTGTAAAAATAGCAAAAAATAAAGTATTACAGAATCCTAAATTTAGAGTGAAATATCCTATAACAAAGGTGCAGGTAAAAACAGATAATTTACCACAGGGCATTGTCGATAGCACACTTCTAAATGTCTTCCGGAATAGTGCCTAAACGTATTATTATTGGTTTTGTTACTAATGCAGATTTTAATGGTACCTATACGACAAATCCTTTTAATTTTAAGCATTTCAGTATCAACTTCCTTACATTGTATGTTGATGGAACGCCTGTTTCATTCAAATCATTGCAGACAGATTTTGATAATCTATATATATAAAAGAGAACGCACAAAATCCTTTGTCCGCTCATCACGCTAATACGGCTGAACCGATTTCTTTCATTTTTGGGGGGTTGTTAGGATTTGGACCCTAGATGGTTTTTATCATATCACTTTAATTTTCAATTAGCAGTGTCTTGAGATAATTGACCAATCAGGTGTCCATACGTACAAAAAATCCTTTGTCCGCTCATCACGCTAATACGGCTGAACCGATTTCTTTCATTTTTGGGGGGTTGTTAGGATTTGGACCCTAGATGGTTTTTATCATATCACTTTAATTTTCAATTACCAGTGTCTTGAGATAATTGACCATTCAGGTGTCCATACGTACAAATCCTTTGTTATTAGTTCATCATAGGTATAAAAATAAACGTATTTATATGCAACCCGCATGACCCTGTGACTCGGCGGGTTAACATAAATGACAGGCGCTATAAATCACTTGAAAGCGAAAAAGTAAAAATTATCTAAGTAACAAAGTTTATTGCGTTCCGGGATGACCGCAGCGAAGCGGGGCGGGTTGGGGTGACCGCAGCGAAGCGGGGCGGGTTAACATAAATGACAGGCGATATAATGTTAACATTAGTGCAATCTTCTATGGTTTTTATCATATCACTTGAAAGCGAAAAAGTAAAAATTATCTAAGTAACAAAGTTTATTGCGTTCCGGGGTGACCGCAGCGAAGCGGGGTGAACGCTGCTAGTAACCTATATATGCAAGCACATTCTACGTTATTTACAGAGTCTGGTATTTATTCTTCTAATCAAGGTTATGATATTTGGCTTGCCGAATATCCTAATGGTTATACTTTAGTGGTATTTGTTTTAACTCCAGATTCTAGTGCTATTGCGGCATTTCATACTAGTCCGCAACGTCAAGAAAGTGTACGTTTAGAGATTTATTTTAACCACGCATTAACACCTCCTGTAACAGCAATTATTTATGGGGAGTTCTCTTCAGAACTAGAAATTGATTTCCAAAGAAAAACATTGATTAACATGTTAAATACAATTCAACTTTATGAGGTATTACAAGAAAATCTGTCTAACGATCATTTTATCGGTGTATACGCTGCAGACCAATTACCACGTTTTATTCACACATTTCCTGCTAGGATAATTATAAACACTCTTTCTAGTGATAAACCAGGTGAACACAGGTTGCCGTATATATTTCAAAATTAGGGGCTGGTGAATATTTCGACGTTACCGTCTTCCACTGTATATATCATATAATCTAAGGTTTCTAAAAGGTAACTGCTTATTTTATACATGGAACAATAAACGCAATCAAGGTGATTTATCTCAATTTTGTGGACATTACTGTATTTTGTATTTAGCATGTCGTGCGTCTGTTTATTCATTACATCATTTCTTAAATAAATTCACATTTTCCATCGTTGATGCTAATGATATTATGCTTTATTCAGTTATGAAAACATAATGGTCACTGAAGCGAGATTAAGTTCTTCGTAAACCATATATATATATATATATATATATATATATATATATATATATATATGTGTGTGTGTGTGTGTGTGTGTGTGTGTGTGTGTTTGTATGTGCGAATAACCAGACTTGAGCTATATTGTCAAATGGTGTTCTACTATATTGACATTGTCTTTTTTTACATCAAAAAAGTACTCGTAAAAGAGAACGAGTATACCCCTGATGTTATATAATGTGTGAAAAAACACTACCGGCAGTGTCATGATCTTCAAAGTCTTGCTGTTGTGTGTAATGCTTCTGAGCATGCGTGTGTGCTTATTTATATTCTCTGCTCTACTGTAATAACTAAATGTGCCATAGTCTTTAAAACACAGGTCGTTTCGCGTAGTATGCTCCTGGGGAACCGGAACAGGAGTCGGAATAGGAATCGAAAGTCCTCCGTGCACCATGTGTGTTGATCACTGGAGCGGGATTAAGTTCTCCGTAAACCATGTGTGTGTGTGTGTGTGTGTGTGAATAACCATACTTGTTAAATGATGGTTTTATTTTTTAACCTTTGCTCTACTATATTGACATTGTCTTTTTTCACATCAAGAAATGTGCTCGTAAAAGAAAAGTAGTATACCCCTGATGTTATATAATGTGAAAAAACACTACCGGCAGTGTCATGGTCGTTCAGTCTTTAAAACACAGGTCGTAAAAGGCTACTCGTTGCGCGTATTCTGCTCCGGGGGAATCGGAACAGGAATCGGAACCGGAACTGGAACAGGAACCGGAATAGTTTGCGCATGCGCAGTAGGTTTAAAAAACGGGGCCAAGTGTCATCACTCTACTTCGGATACAGCTACGATACAAATATAAAGCAGGGTTCGTCCAAGGGTTTCACCATTTCTAAGAAGGGTATTGCCAATGTACTCAAACGCAACAAAAATACAAAGCCAGAGGAAGCGGGAGCGCAAAGTGGCACGAAAATAACACCCCCGTCCCAAAAGTACAATGTATGTGGTTCGACAAGTGCAGAAGTTGGTGACCTAGGAGAATCCGCCTCCACAGAGACATTTCCAGGAGTGCTAGAAGATCCAAATCACGTGTGCAGAGGATAATCAGCCAGGATTTACGCCTGGAAATGAAGCATAAGAATGAGTTGCTCACACACTCACAGCCAAATACATATGGGAACGCAGGTCCATTGCAAATGGCTCTATGAACGGGATTTAGCGGGTGACAAATGGAAATATGTGGTCACGTTAGACGAGGCCTGGATCTATTTTTTCAACCTCCAAGCTGGTTCGAGCCATTTACTATCATTCAAAGGATGCCAAGTACCATGCCTATTGGGTCCGCACGTGCCGCGAAAGTTTTTCCCGTTGCTTAATGGTGGTTCCAGGTTTTTGTCATAAAGGGAAACTTCCCCTCCATAGAGTTGCACGAAATGTGAAACTTAACGCAGCATGCTATCAACAACACGTTCTGGAGCCATTATACTGGCAGCACACTCCGTCGTTATATGGTACTGAGGCGTCGAAAGTCTTCATTCATAAAGTCAAAGCAGCCGGCCACACGGCTCGAACGACTGCGGCATACATGGCCCGCAAGGCGCGTGGAACTGGAATACCATGCTATCCCACACTCAGACATCCTTGTCAAGCCTACTGACGCTGCACCAATGGACACTGGGCTTTCGAATGTTTGAAGCGAGCTATTTTCTTACGTCGCCCGCGCACATTGACTGGCTTGTGTAAAGTTTGCAAGGAAGAGTGGTCCAAACTTGATCAGATTTCTCTGAACAGAAGCCTACTCCAAAGGAAACTTCGGTGTCGGGCTTGAGTTTATAGTCAGGATCGTCATACCGAGCACAACTACTGATGGAAATATGGCTTTACGCCCTAGTGCAGGGGACACAAAATCGTTTCGATAAATGTGGACCAATCTTCTGTATATGTAGACAGGGCACGGAAACTTCTATCATATTTTCCGTGCATTAACGGATTTACCCTGCCTTAGACAATTTTCTTCCAGAAAAATCTTGTGGACTTTCACAAGTTACATTAGGTTTACACGGATCAAAGGTCCCGTTTTCAACAGGGTTATCCTTTCCTTGAGAAAACCGTCGGATGTCCCGAGAAAACTACAAACAAGATGTCCCTTCTTCACTTTTTTTTTAAAAAGAATTTTCACCAGTAATATGATAATCTAATGACAAATGACGCCCTGTCGTTGTTAAATTTTGAAAGGTACAATGAAAATTAAAAAGTGAAATAAGATTCAATAAATAAAAGCTTGGTTATTCTGAAACGCTAGAAACTTCTGCCTCACTGGTATGAATAACGAAATAATGACTATACCTAGGTGGACTGTCAAATTACGCAAGTTCGTCAAGTGTCTTTTATTATTATTATTATTATTATTATTATTATTATTATTATTATTATTATTATTATTATTATTATTATTATTATTATTAATTACTAAATCTAGTCACCCTAATGTAGCTCCAGGTACGATCGGTTATTTTTATTTAATGAGTGTTTTCATTTTAAAAAATCTATAATTTTCAATCCAAGCTTAGAGATTAATCTTTTGAGTTTCAGGTCTTTTTTTTTTTTTTTTTTTTGTAACTGAAGTCGCATATGAAACAGGCGACTTTCCTCATACCTAACATATGAAAAGTACCACTTACTTCATTAACTCGCGCCCTCGCTCTGTGATACTGCAGCCAAGCCTGTTTTTGCTTTAATGTTTCAACCTTTTCCAACAACTGCCTTCGCTGAACGAAGTGCTTGATCTCAGCTCGAAGTCTGAAAATAAAATATAAGAAAAATGATTAATATTTCTACAGTTAAGCTTTCATTACCATGAATGCTTTAGAAGAAAGGCTCAAATCATTACGAACATACGTATTAATAGCAAATTCCGCTGATATAAGAAAATACGCCAAATTTTGAAAGATACGGACATTTCCACTTGAAGGAATTTCTCTAAATTCCCAGTTCATTAGCAGAAATTTCTATTGATCACGGAGATTATTTTATGGAAAATATCATAATCCGTCCACCTTAGGATATGCATTTCAATGACAAAATATTTATAATGACAAGAATTCGTAAGATTCTCTACCTCTAGTATACATTTTGAAAAACTTAATTTCCCTCCACCTCTCCCTAGAATAAACCCTTGAATGAAGGTAACATGATAAAATTCCAACTTTATGTGCGTAAAACTAACTCCCAAAATTCATTTCAAATAGGTCTGCCGTATTCCCATGATTTCAAAACTATGTATTCGACATTATTTTCGGTCATTTTATTTTTCATTACCTCCCACAACCCCCACCCCATACACACATGCCTATGGGGTTTATCTTCTTTCAACGGAATCGAAACAATGACATTTTATCTCAGCGATCCCAAAACTATGAATTCGATAGTACGTACTAGTGATAGTTTCCGTTTATTCTTTACTGGTGGTAGTCACTCCCTTCTCACTTCCATCATCAGGGAGGGTGTTAGGGGCGTCTTATCTCAACTGGAGTCTCAGCTCAAACAGAATCTTATGTAACTATTCATCTCAGCGACCCGGAAAACTATCGATTCGATACTAACATCGGTCGTTTGTGATTATTTAGCACGTCATTTCCCCCCACTTCCTTCCGTAGGGGTGATAGGGTTGTCGTGACACTGAAGGTTGAATTTAAGACTTGAATGCCATCGAAAGTGGCATGATTCATTTCACTTCCCCCTTTCCCCGAAAACTATGAATGCGACACTAAAATCGGTCGTTTTTGATTTTTACATGTCACTTTCTTCCCATCCCCCAGGGGTGCTACGAGTGTCTTACTTCATAGTATTTTTTCCAGGTTGTAGGTCTGTATGTACCAAGTTTGGATGAAATTTCTTTAGGTGCTTCCGAGTTATGCTACAAATCATATATATCAATCAGAACTTTTTAGGTTTTCTTTCTTGCGTAGCGATTTGAGACACAAACATAACTTGCATCGAAATTCATCATTTTTGCATAGCTGTTTCATCACGAATTGAAACTGATATAATGGATTTAATGGATTTCCGTGGACATAAAACAATAAAAATTAACAATTTTTGTAATAATAAACATGTAGACAATGAAAAGCAAAACAGAGGAAAATTAATATTTTCTTTTTTAAATTTCTTTTAGTGCTAATTGTCTTTCTACAGATTGCGTAAGATAGTATCTCTCTGGTTTCTGATGTGTCCACACAGCTTTTTATTAAATGCATAATCCCTAATGCTGTCCAGAAACTGGAATTATGGAATCGACGAAATGAACCTATAGTTTTGGAGAGAAAAATCTATATTTTTGAAGAGACTCAAATTCTAGCCAAATTATGCCCGGATCATTAAAAAAAAATAATAAATAAATAAATTTCTCGCAATTTCAGCGAAAAAAACAGCGCAGGAAAATATTATTTTTTGGCCAATGCTATGAAATAAGTATGAAGATGTATGTTACTAAATTTCTCACCCCAGAGCTTGAAACATTACGATAGAAAAGGGAGTACCCATTAAAGTATATTGTTTTCGCTGGGCACTTAAAGAAAAATGTAGAGTCTTCGAGGGGAGGTTTATCACATTTAGATTAAATCAAAAGAGAACACTTCTATCATGAAGGAAAAACTACATTATGTTGCTTTTTAGTTAAAACTAAAATAGCTTGCTTCGATGACTCTATATACATAAAACTACATGGACTGATTGACATAAAATAAATTGGTAGTTCCGGTTGACGTGGATAGTTGAAATTTGGCACTATTGTAGTTTTCCGAGACTAACCCACCGAAAAATTATCAAAAATGAATATTTTTAAGTTTTAGGGAGTCCCAAGGGGGTATGAATAAATTCTCCATGTTATTTAAATGGACATTATTTTTACCTATAGTCTCATATTTTAGGTACTTGGAATTGCAATCTTTTAAAAAATGAGATTCGGTATGCTCGTACGTTTTCGTTAGAGTTACCCAAGTAAATCACCGAAAATGAAAATTTACAACTTTAGAATGGTGTTAAGGGAACTGAAAAATATTTAAGAAGTAGGAATTTGAGAAGGAATTTGGTTGAACAAAATTTCAAGAGATCAATGAGCGCAATAAGAACTCAGTTTTATTCAAGAGCCCCATTTGTTACAAAAGAAACGCTTCATGATGGTAGATATGTATGAACTGTAAAAGCTCTGTAATTAATGCCCAACCACGAATAAACTACTACAAAGCATATAAAGGAAATGAGTGTAGACTATTAATTTTCAAGAATAATTATAATAGTTTTATTTTCTTATGCTTCTTTTTTAAATGTTCGGAATATTGATATTTCTTAACTTACATTTTTAACGCGCTGAAAAAAATCTTAGTAAAAGTAACCTAATACAAAAACTTTTGTTATTTTCCAAATTTTTGCGGAAAGAAACCGGAAAAAACGGATTTTCATCAACAGGTTCAAGATCTCCGAAAAGTTTACAATACTATGCACGGCACTCGACTGAGGGAACCCGGACACTTCTGATTTGTATTCCAGCACAGTAGAAAAACGCTGTTTGTCAGTGTGTGTAACTGAGGCTACCTTGGGCGTAATGGCTTTATCTGTTATTATTATTATTACCTTAATTTGTCTCAATTCTTATATTAATATTTCTTTTTCATTTCTTGAAATCATTGTTCAAACTATATAGAAGTGAATTCCTTATCTGGCTGCAACTTTCAGTGCTACAACTCAGTTACTATTTGTGCAACATAGAAGTTACTGTTTATCGCTAGTGTTTCTTTTAACTTCACTTATCGTTTGTTTGTGTATGATTCCCGGTCTCAGGTCTGAACAAGACTGTATATTGAAGGAATAAGAAAATTCGTATCGTTAACACTTGTTATCCATATTTCGTTATCATTCCTTGTGATGAACTGCGAAAATGGATTTAATTAAAATATATCTCCTAGTTTATTTACTTATTTCAAAGTAATAAATCGTCGCTTTCAATACATAAGGGCGTAACTAACATTTTCAAAATTTTACAGGAGAAGCGAAAGAAGATTTTGTAGTATGTTCAAGTTAACATAACTTTTTGGCTATTATCAGGAAAACTTTAATTTTTTGGACGCTTATCGGCGAGGAACAAATGTTCCTTTCCGTGTAGATTTGACTTTCCAGCTGTTCGTATGTCTTGATAAAATTGCAAAGTTTTTAACTTACGCCCTTATGCTGTGAACAGATATGTGTTAAATTGTAGTTCTAGAATAACAATAATGGCGTATGTTTTAGTAACTTTATTTTCACATATTTTACAGTTTTGTACAGAATGACCATTGATACTACAGTTAATGTTTTTTCTTTTGTTATAATTATGAGAGTGTTTATTATGTTGAATATAATATTTTTGAATGAAAAATGTAACTTTGTCTACACATTATAGAATATAAAAAATATGTTTTTAGGTAAGCATTATGGCTGTATTGACACAAAGGAAAGTCCTTTTAACAATGGACCTCAACAAAGTCGTCGACATTTTCATCACTTTGTAGATTTCGGAACTATGCGTGGTAGTCTCGCGATATTACTCCTATATCGCACAAATTTTGCAAGTCTTTCTTCTTTTGCTTAGAAATAGGTCGAACAGAAGAATAACTGGTTAAGAGTGTAGGCTTATTTAGTGTACAGCTTCACGGGGAACCTTTGCGTGTCGAAAATCTGGAAAAATCATCTCTCATTCGGGTTTTGAACAAAACTGTCCCCAAGTCGTCTTGACTAAATCTTATCCATCGCAATTTTTGCAATCCAATCTCATTGCCTTTTTCATCTTTGCTGCATTTTAGAAAAGTTTTTCGTGCTTTCTCGAAGTCAAAGAAATCATCTATTGCCATCGACTGTACCTCGTATGGAAACGGCTTTTTGCGCGACATTCGAGCAACAGTTAACCACTCTGTTGGAAGGAAAACATCTACATTTTTTTTTCGAATGCTCAATGGTACTATGCATGGAATCAACTTCCATTTCCGTATGCCCCGGCTCAAGAAATTTATGACCAATCGTTTTTATATGAGCACTACTAACCGCATATATACACATTGATGCAAATTTCGTATTTAAATTTTGTCCTCCGCAGCAGTCGGAATACATGGTCACGTGTTCAACTTCTGTTGATAATTCGCGTAAGTATTTAAGAACACATGATGCAATTTCATCTGGGCCCCTCTTTGACTTTGTTTTATCCCCCAAAATAACAGTAGCCCTCGTGAGTAGCAACATCGTAAATAGTAATATTGTAAACGTTTAGTTTCCTCGCGTAATACACAACTCCGGTTTTCCAGGACGGAGTTGTTAACACTTGCTGAAGATCAAAACAAATCACCTTATGAGTTCTATCTTTCAATGCATTCTCCTTGTCTAGTCTCTTTTCTTCCCTTGCTTTATCCTTCTCTTTTTTGTGCTGCTCGTAATTTTGCAGTTCTACTCTTTTTTCTTCTTCGGACAACTTACTAAATTTGACACATACTTTACACTGATATTTTTTCGGTTTGTGAATTTTTACATTCATCTCTTTCAATAGCTTCCAGTAAGACGTGCGACCAATTATACGTGTTTTATCCAGACCCTTTTCTTCACAGTAGAGATCGTACTGTTTCAAGGGAGAGAGCCCAGGGACTATGTAATAAACTTGGGATGTAGAAGCTCGCCAGTAATGGGATTCGACCCGAGGTATTGGTGTTATGTGTGATTTCGCAACTTCGATTGTTTCCTATCCCAATGCATTTTTTCGGAACATGCTTACCTCGCAACTCTGTAGTTCCATGATAAGATCTTTCTGCATCGCGATGGGGTAAGCTTTGTCACTGACATCCAACGTACGTCACTAACCATGTCTCTTTTAACAATCAAACCCCTAAACAAATCCAAATCAACAATCGTAAACAATCCATGGCGGCATTTACATCATTTACATACAGAGACCAAAAAAATGCGGTACGCATTGTGGCGTATGAGGGCCAGGCCACATTACTGTGTACTCAGATCATTTAATGCAGAAGGGCGCATGTGTCATTTAAGCCCTTATGCTTTGAACAACTTGCTTTTATATCTCTTAATCCCCTTATGAAAATGACCCCCCACAGCTGAACGGTTCGCCGTACAGCCACAAAAATTTCCGAGCAGCTAGACACGATCGACATCTATCGGAATAATTGAAAATCTCAAAATCCCAAAAAATGTAAGTTACGCCCTTATGTATTGAAAGCGACGAAATAATTTTTACTTTGCATGTGCAGCGGGGCCCCGTTGGCTCAGTGGTAGTGTTCACTTTTAGTGCATGAGGTCCTTGGTTCGATCCCAGCTCGCGCAAAGTGAACTTTGTGGTGGACATATACCTTGGTGGACTTTGTGTGCGTGCTTTTTCTCGGAGTTCTCCCGTTTCCTCCCACTTTCTTCATTCCACCTTTTCATTCATTTCTCATCACCGTCTCCTTTAGCCTAGGCGGCATAACTGTGGGACTTAAAATTTAAAGATTTCATTTCATTTTTGCATGTGGAGCATTTAAGAATTTTCCACTGGTATGATGAAGTGTTGTAAATATGTAATTTTGTTATATATACACGAAGAAATTTTAATACTTTTTTAAAAAAAAATGCTATATGTACTATTTTTCAACAAAATATCACTAGAAAACTGCTAGTGTATAACAAAACAGACCTTTCTTTATTTCTTGAAGCATAAGCTAGCACTGAAAAAGTTAAAATATAATGTTGTTGTTTAGTTTCAAAGTCTTAATTACTCAAAACTCGAAGTCAGGATATACTGAATAGACTTTTAGCGCTGTATTTTAGATGTTCAATAATGCTTAACACATCATGTTTTGCTTTATGTTACAAATATGACAGTGCCTGTTTTTGTTGAATATAATCAACTTCCCAAAAACTTAGTGGTGCATATTCAGCAATGCATGTTTGTTGTTGCTACCCAAATAGTTTTGATTTCGTTGCATATTGTATTCAGTTCTTATTTGGTTGTTTTGTTTGATGAAACATCGGAAGTTTAATGTATTTAATCAGAGATATTTTCGTGAAAATTACATGGAATATCTATACACCTGCATACATAAGAATGTTTAACGGCTAACTCCTCCTCGACCGAGTTTGTTAATTTTTGATACATGAGTAAACCGTTGCTTAATATAGGTTTTTGACATGCAATTTGATTAAAGTTTATATGAAAAAGGGAGAGTGGAAATTGATATATTGGAAATATTGCATACCTCACGAGCCAGTCAAATTAGAAAGATGAAGTTCGGTATAAGAATTCCTCATTGAAAATAAGGGGAACACATGTCCTATAATTCTTGAAGATTTTCGTTTTAAAGGTAACGGGGAATTTTTCTATAATCTATTATTTGTCTGGGATCAGAATAAAGGTGTTTCGAGTGATAGAGCGTTTCGTGAATGTAATAATAAATTGTCTATTATGTCTGGGCATTTAATCTCACAATACGGTCATTTTTCTCCCCATTTTAACAACGGTAAATATATCTATTGGCCTTTGGTAAAAGTTATATCAAACTAAGAGATATTTCTAGTATATTATCTCCTATTTCCCAAATGTGTGGCTCTCTCTTTCCTCCGTTGGTCACTAAACCAAAAGGAATCCTCTCCACGGATAATATATGTTGGACAAATATTCAACCAATAATAAACTCCGAGTGTTGAGTTTTGGATTTTCTTCAAGAATGATTTCCTAAGTTCAAGTTAGCAGTTTTCTATCATTGGATTCAGCAGTACACTAAGGATAGCAGTTTTTATCATTGAATTCGGTATTACAATAAAGAATGTGTAATGCAGACAAAATGGCATGAGCAAGACAGAAGAATCTTCTAGTAGAAACTACTGTCAAACTTCAATAAATCATTCTTATATATATGAGAATTCTATAATATACTTCTCATCTGAACTTACAAAAGCATGAACTGAATAGATTATTTGTTCAGATTTTGATACAAAAGTGAGGTTGTTTACCATCAGGAGAAATAAAAGCAGAATTTGCAGCATTAATTATAAGGGAATTTCCGGCTCTCAAAAATCCTAGACGAAGAGGTTATGTAAGTACATCCGTTTATCTTGTTACGTCCTTGTAACTTTTAAACTAATAGACAAAAACTGTAAAAATTTGTATTATTCGAATATCAGAAGGGGAATATCGTTCGACGTAGTAGCTAATATTATCATACTAACAGTATTGCCAACTCAACATAAAGTTTTTTTTTCAAATAGTACTACGTCAGGTTATTATAATTTCAAATCTACGCACGAAACAAAAACAAACAGTACTACATTTACCGTTTAGTGTTCCAAACTAAAGATGCTACAGTGACACAAAAATGCAAAAACGACCCAATTTCTCAGGTATCTATAACAGTAATAACACAAATGAGACGGAGGAGCAATTCATATCGAAATTACGTTAGTTTACATACTACGATCAGGATATGACGTATGTCTAATGTACACTCACAAGTTATAAGGAATTCCAGAATCGACTTTTTTCGAAGGGTTTTATTTTGAAAAAGTGTTATGATAAGTATTGCCTCAAGTTACGTAAATTAATTTCGAAAAATGTAAAGACCATAAAGTCGTTTATGTCAATTTGATATTTTAAACATTTCCGGAGATATGATGATTGTTCTCAAAGTTGGCAATGTTGCTTAAAATGACGTAGTTGCAAGGAATTTTTAAAATGATCGTCGGGTTTCTTTGTTTCTTTCACATTTCACCAAGAGTTTTTGCTAGTTGTGATTACTAAACATTCTCGCGATTGCATGCTTTTAGCAGTATTTCCAACTTTAACAGTAATTATCATATCTCCGGACCGGAATGATTTAAAATATCAAATTCCTGTAAATGGCATTATGATCTTTATATCTTTTGAAAATAGTCTACGTAATTAAATGTAATAGTTAACATTGTTTATATAAGGCCCTTGAAAAAAGTCAAATTTTGAATTTCTTGTAACTTTGTTTCTGTTTATTAGAAATACATCATATTCTGATCGTAGTATTCTACAGTATGTTACTTTCGATGTGTATTGCCCTATCCGTTTCACTTGTCTTATTACTGATGTAGAGATATCCAAAATTGGAATGTTCTTGGATTTTTATGGTACTGTAGTATTCTTAGTTTGCAACACTGAAGAATAACTGCGGTATTGTATTTTCGCTTTGTATGTAGATATGGAATTTGTAATAACCTGACATAGTGCAATTTGAACATAGCTTTATATTGGATTAGGAACAATACTAATTTGGTGGTATTAGCTAGTGAAACGATGCCCCCTGCCGATATTTGAATGATGCAAAATTTCAGCGCTTTTTAATCTATTAGTTTAAAAGTCACAAGCGCCTAACAAGATAAATGGACTTCCCTATATATGAGGATTGCTTTCTACACTTTTGGCTATCCTTCACCTAAATCAAGTTTGTTGTGTAACAGTGATGTCTTAATCAGCTTGCTTTATGATTTGCCGAAAGGTCCTCAGTGACATAAACTAATAAAACTATTCCTTGGGTTATATATGGAAATCTGTGCGTTCGAACCTGGGTCATTGCTCCTGTTAGTGTTGAGCTACCAACTGTTATATGTGTATCCTGTTTATTCAATCTCTTTGCGCGGAGCTTACAGATTTGCTTTCTCTCTCTCTCCTATCTCCCTTTTTCTATTTGTCTAAGTTGGAGGTTTTATTTAGATTTGCACTAGAGATCTGCGAGCTTCGTTAGCGTGATACGAATGTTTTGTTTTATCCATTCGTTATTGTTTTGGCGTAGAATAATTGCGAAGCAAGACCTCTCTCAGTTATGTCAATTTACCGACTTGGTCAGCATTTGAGTGCAGAATGGATTCGTTTCTTGACTTATAATGTGGATGCTTAGCGTGGTCTGACGTCAGCCCAGTCCACTGTTATATTGTACTGTATGAATGCTAACTTCCTGATTTCTTTCTCCTCGCCCTCTTTGTGTAAGCGTGGAAGTTAGCGGCACGTGTAGGTCTTCTTATACTTTTCTACTGGCTTCGGATATACAGTAAGTTAGATATGCCTATACACAGTGGCGGATCCAGGATATTATCAAGGGAGGGGTTAAACCATAGTTTGTCGCTTTATTCGGTGTAAAGCAGGATTGAAGCCCATTTTACCGAGTGTATACCTGAGCATCAAGGTGGCTATAGCCCCCCATCTTGGATCAGCGCCTACCTATACACATATGTCACATAATCAACACTCACCTCGATAATTAATATTAAATCAGCTAATTTAATGCATTTTATCACTTCCCATTTATGTGTCATTTTATCCATTCTACGCGTCAACTTCGCAACGGGAATGATGAGGTTAAGGCGTGGATCATATATACTTTCCCGATGTTCGTCCTGTGACATTGACCGATTTCAGATTAGAATAGACTCTTTTTTACTTAGTTTTTATCATTTGTTCCCATCGGAATCATCTAAACGACCTGCTACACCTACTTGTGGTGTGGAATAGAGCTACTTTCGCTGTTTCACTACTTAAATTGATTCAGGGTTCCACTTTCCGACTGAGAACCCAGACGTTCATTCTAGATTTGAATGATCTCCTCTGGTCTAAACGTAGCTCTAGGTATTTTGGAGTACTCTCAATGTTTCGGTTGCTTCATCTCCCCCCCCCCGCATCTGTTTCTTCTCATCTGCAAAACCTTGTCACGTGTAGAGGGTCTTCGCTATACTTGGGTGGATGTCTTGGGGATGGGAGGGGAACCTTATTTGTAAATAAGTCGTAATTAGAAGTTATTAACGCAAGAGTTTGACATTTGTCACCAATACTGACTTCATCAATACTAATATTGTATGACACAAAAATCTTGTAAATTTTGGAACAACCTGTGTTAATATTTGCTGTTGGATATACGATATTCATATTATTTTCGCAGTTTCTGTGATCGACTTTTACTTAAGAAAGTATTTACAGGTTCTTAAGTATGTTTCGAGAATACAGATTAAAAGCCTCGTCCATGCTTAAACACTGTGATAATCGTATATTAAAACCTATGCAAAACCAGCTCCAGATAACTAGCTGGAGAGATCGTTTAGTTTCTTTTCAGCATGATTAGATTTTATTGCCTAAAGTTAGTAATCAACTGTGCGCGGGGATGTTATTCCATTTTTGTGCATGGATAATCGTTGGTGAATTTTCTGATAGTTCCCAATCACGCGAGTTATGAGTTGCGTTAGTATTTCTTTACCTCTGAAGTTACTTATATTAGAGGATCTTTTTCTGATCTTTTCCACCAGTACCCGCAAGTGTTAACATATATGTGTAACTGAAAACCAGTCACACTTTTCCTAACATTTTATTGATGCATTGTCTCAAATATTGCGTGTGAAATTCACTTCTTATTGATGTATGGATTCAAGTAACTATTTCTTTTTACCTATTAACTATATGTTAGTCTTAAATACAATCTGTTGATATTGCAAAGTCGTAATTAAATAAGTATCCAAGTATGAAACGTATACAAGTAAAGTCCCAATATAACAACTTCGCTATATATATACTCTACTTTTGTGTATTTAGGAATTAGCGTGAGGATTTAAATGCATGTAATCTTGTAATCTGTCGAAATAATGAGTTAACCAGGTTTACTTAAAAGCACTCTGTGTTTGTGTGTATTAAAATATAAGATTTGGAAGTCAATATTCCGTCTGTATTGCTTGTTACCTAATTTTACTTTATAAAATAGATTACAAACATTACCTACTAGCAGCGTTCACCCCGCTTCGCTGGGGTCACCCCTGAACGCAATAAACTTTGTTACTTAGATAATTTTTACTTTTTCGCTTTCAAGTGATATGATAAAAACCATAGAAGATTGCAGTAAATGTTAACATTATATCGCCTGTCATTTATGTTAACCCGCCGAGTGACACGGTCATGTGGGTTGCATATAAATACGGTTAGATTTAGCTATGATGAGCTAACAAAGGATTTCTACGTTATGGACACTTGAATGGTCAATTATCTCAAGACACTGGTAATTGAAAATTAAAGTGATATGATAAAAACCATCTAGGGTCCAAATCTTAATAACCCCCCAAAAATTAAAGAAATTGGTTCAGCCGTATTAGCGTGATGAGCTAACAAAGGATTTGTACGTTCTCTTTTATATATATAGATTTTGGATAGCAAGACGAACTGAATACGTTGTTATCTAGTGAAAAATAATAGTTTATACAGGGTGTATCAGCACTAATCGTCATTACCATGGGAGGACATTCTAAGCACAGAAGTTTGCTATAAACTGGTCTTCGATTCTCAAGTGTTCACGAGCTACAGGTTGCTAATCATTTCCAAACTTTGTTCACGAAAAAATCATTATTACTTATGCTTTATTTATTTGAGAGATATAAGACACAGCCCATTTTACGGTAATACGATGGCTTTTCCAACGCACGAAACAAAGACAAACAATACTACATTTACCATTTAGTGTTGCAAACTAAAGATGCTACAGTGTCAGAAATCCAAAAACGTCCCAATTTTGCAGGTATCTATGACAGTAATAACACAAATGAGACTGAGGAACAATGCACATCGAAAGTACCTTAGTGTAGATACTACTATCAGGATATGACGTATGTCTAATGTACACTCACAAAGTTATAAGGAATTCAAGAATCGACTTTTTTCGAAAGGCTTTATTTCGAAAAGGTGTTGAGATAAGTATTGCTTCAAGTTACGTAGATTCATTTCAAAAAAATGTTAAGATGCGACTTTTTTGTTGAAAAAAAGTTTAAGGGAATGAATGTAGCAAACAGTTTTGAAGGGAATTTGTTAGCAACACGGTCGCCTGGAGAATACTAAAATAAATGCGCTGGAAATGCAGCCATAGCAACCATAGCTATTTTGTTACCATAGCAACCAAAAAATAAGAAATGTCACAACACATTTGCAGTATTTTATTACAAAATTGTTCTAGGAAGTATATCTTGCTCATATGCGCTCGTATACAGAGGTCAGACATAGCGACATGTTCATGGGTAGACCTTCCCACTAGTGTATAGTATGTGACATTATTGTTATAATGAATGAACTCAAGAGACATGTCGCTTGTATAACAACTAAACAAAATCCCCTGTTATAATATTCGACGTATTGGATGTCAACATTATTGTAAAATACTGGGAAAGTGTAGTCCATTGTTTCTTATTGTTGAGGGGATGAATGTTGTACTAGTACGTTCATCACATGTACCATACCAAAGATGATTGTTATCTTGTGCCTAACTGAAAGATCTTTACCTCTTGTGGTAGATATTATGGCCAAAAATCCTTAGCATTGCCAAAGCAAGTGGGATAATGGTAGCTTCAATAAGCGACAATGGAATAGGTTTGCCCAGTATTTGGCAACAGTGCTCTCATTCAAATTCTGTGGAACATCAGAAACGAATGGTCTTATTGTAATTTGTACATACTTAAATGTTTTTTAACTTTTATTCATTAACAATAATGACACATGCTATAGACCATTGGCAAGGCCTATCCATCACCATTTAGATGCGCTATGTGTCACCGCTGCGAGAAATATTTCCTTGGAAAAATTCCACAAAATATTTCAATTATGTAGTCCCATATTTATTTTTTTTATCTTGGTTGCTATGGTAACAAACTACATGAGACTTTCCAAAAATGTTCAGCATTCTGCAATGAAATTCCTGCGTAATTTCTGTCGTTTACCTGGGCAATAGTGCTGCTAACCAGTTTCTTTCAAACAGTTTCTTTCGAAAAAGGAACATCTTACAAGGAAAATTTCGAAGTCATGGAAAAAATCAAGGAATCCTGAAACTGTGGGCAAATATCAGGATTTTTTTTGAGAGCGAAAATGACAACTCTCAGAAGTTGTACTTGACACACAGTCACTACATGCGAAAAAACGAACAATGTTTGAAGTTCATCATACGGTGCTGTACTTTATGAACGCGCTATTTAAAGACAATAGATTATGCTCATAGATACTTTCCACTTGTACTAGGAGATAGTGTAAGTGTCACCTATTTATTTATTTCTGTCGTTTTCCTGTTAGGAACAATGGTTTTTGAAGGCACACATCGTCGACCAGCCACAGGTCTTCTTAAAGAATGATTGCGAAACTGGCGAAAACACCAAAGTCCCTCTGACAAGCAAGGCTTAGGGATTCGTACTCATACTTCCAAAAGACATCTAGAAGAAGAAAGTAACTTGGACACTACAACTTCAGACGATTACATGCACAAACAACAGTGGTGTCAAGAACATTTTACACCACATAATGTTGTCGAGCAATATATGGCCGAAATCTTCCATAAAAGACGGCAGTGAATTGCAAGAGAGAAACCTACCGCTACGACTATTCTCACTCAGTTGCCAAGGCTTTTCTTATCTGAAATAGTACGTTTTAGGTATAATACAGTGCAGTTCATATTTGCTGAATGTGGAAGCCAAATCAGTACCTATGTATTCTATGTTTTGACAGTATTTGACAACAGTTATGTCTACAGTCATAATGTACTTCAAAACAAATAAAAGGTCCAGGGGTAAAACGATGAAGGTCCAACTTTTTGTTTCTTTAAGAATGTCAACTGTTGGCTCCATGTGTTAAGAAGATAAAGCGCTTACAGTTCAATAAACACGGGGAAATACGCAGTTTCCAATGGTAATCTTATGGGACATGAAACCTTCTTTTTCATTTCCTGCAAAACTGCAGCTGATGGAATCCTTATCGTTTTCCCCCTGAACTTTCAACTATACTTGTAACATATTTCAATGACCATAATATTTAAAACTGGGGACAGATTATAAAATAAAATAAAAAATATGTAATAATAATAAGTAGCGATATATTTCTGCAGTGACGTTATAACTCTATTCGTTTTTTTTTTTTAAATTGAGACTTCTTTCGTATAGCAAACAAACGAAAAACCACGATAGACTGCCGTACATAACTACTAACAAGGATTAGGAAGTGTAAAATATGTATCCGCTTACACAAATATAAGGGACGACGATTACCTTTCAAATGTTCTCTGGTAAGGCATCATCTGGACATTAGAGACAAATTACAAACTTAGAAATCATTGACTGTTAACACAACTTTGTCTGCCTTGTGCTAAGTGTCACCTTTTCTACAGGTTTTAACTTCCTTTAATGTCCAGATGACGCTCTACTAGCGAAAATGTGAAAAATAAAATTCGTGCCTGACATTTGTGTATCTATGCATTAACGATTCCTAATTTTTTATAATGCCTTTTAGTGTCATTATGTATTAGGTGAATTCCCGTCCATTTGTCCGAGGCCATAAGTTATATCCTATCATACAGTATCGAAATTCACTATTTATCTCAGCCACCCCGTAAACTACGGATTCGACATGTTAAACTTTTCTAACCTCGTGCTTGGGTGCGTCTTAACTTGGACAGCATCCAACTTGTTACTATTAATCTAGGCAACCCCGAAAACTGAGGATTCGACACTAACTTCGGTCGTTTTGAATATTTTTTTTTAAAATATCACCTCTCTTCACCCTAAGGAGTGGGGACTTGACTTGAATCTTTCGGTTGTATCATTATTCATCTCAGAGACCCCAAAAATTATAAATTCCACACTAATATCGTTAATTTTCGACTATTTTTTAAATTACCCCCTTCCAGCACTCCCGAAAGGGTGGGAGGGGTTTCTCGTTACTCTATTTTTATTTCTTGATTGCAAGCAATATGTGTACCGAATTTGGTTACTATTGATCCAGGTGTTTTAGTGTAATGCTAGAACAACATTCATTTTTATGTATCAGTTGCCATTACTAATACAAAGCAAGAGAATCTTCGGCGTACCTTCCTTTCTCAAAAAAAATAATCCCAGAAATTCTAACCTATAGCTTTCATACCTCCAGACCACTGGCGTCGTTAGCTTTTCAAATCTGGGGGATGGCATCAATCAAAATGAAAATCCTCTTTCTGACAAAAGTTATATATACAAAGTAGTATAGTTTCATAAAATATATTTGACTGAAATCCTGGGGGAAAGACGCGTACCCCTCGACCCTCGCTAACAACGCCCATGTTCAGACAATGAACTTCAAAGTCATTTCCAGCGCTTAAACGTACCGCTTTGTTGATTTTGTATTTTCTTTGTTGTTGATCGTTTCTGTGTTGAGTGAACCAAACAAGCTATTTCAGCAATAGAGGTGGAAAAATATAATAAAATAAAATAAAGAATGAAAAAATGAAAGAAAGATCGACACGTTTGGCAAAGGAAGTTAATTCGCTGGAAGTATGAAATCTATAGATTACGATTTATACAAAGGGTTTTGATTTTAGGCGGATAGCAAGAAATACACGGGGAACGATATGGAGATTCTGTCTGCCATTTTCAAGCCACGTTTGTAGACAGGAGAGAAGAGAGGATTATAGAAACCAACTTATAACTTGTGCGTGTACACTAGTCATGTTATTTCCTACACGTATGTACAGTGAGGGACACTTCTGGATGGCAGAGCCATATGGAGATTTACAGCTAAAGTGCTCCACCAGTTGAGTCCGAAGCATTTGCCGGGAAGTATGCAACCAAATTAGCTGTAAAGAAGGCGGGTGGCATAACCGTCAGGCACTGAAAATTCCCGTACACTTGGGCGAAATTCCCACTACCGTCTACATCATCAATTCTCCAAAATGAAATGAAACTTAGACGTGTAGTTCTTATGGCAAACATATTGCTTGATATTTGCCCTATTTGAGCAGACAAATTGAAACAAAAAATGTCGAATAGTTCCGAGACAAATGGATTAAAAATCCACAAATTCCGAGGGGGCACGTTTATAACAAATACCTCAGTGCCAAAATGGTATTGAATTAATATTATAATCAATAATAAGAATCTGTGAACCAACAACACTTGAATAGCTTAGGCCTGCCTACGGAATTAGCATAAATAAAGGGTAAAAAGTTGGACCATGGGTTCCCACAGAGGGGTCAAAGTTGCCCTTACTCTGGATTTGCTAAACAATTTCGGTTCTTTCTAGATAGGTGTTAAAACACATTAAATTTACTTGCATACTATAGTATTGAACGTATTCACTGTAGTCATGCAATGTGCTTAAATAATAGCTGTTTCACATTAAGTATTTCCGTTACCTCTCACCCCTTTGATTCCATCATTTCATTATTTTCATCATCACTGTCTCCCTTAGCCTACTCGGCATAATCGTGGGACGTAAACCTCCAAGATATTATTTTACATTAAGTATTATGTGATTCAAGGTCTGTGTATTGGCAACTTAGGTTACGTCACGTTTCTCAAAAGAAACATTTTCAGTGACAGTACACTAAACAATCGTTGTGTTATTTCAACGACATGCCTATGTGTTAACACGATTGTGTTAAAAAATAACACGAACAAGTGGTTAGAACAACATATAACGATATGTCTGGCTCTTAAACATTAATACTGATCCATTAAATACACAAACTTACTATTTTGTACACTCTGTTTAATCAGTGTCGTACTTAGGGGGTTTCCCCAACTCCACAACGGGTTTCCCAACCGATAGATGTAGGATGTACAGCATTCGTGTGCCCACCATTTTGCACTGCGCTTTCTTTTATACACTTTTCTTTAATAGACTTCACTTCATCATGCAACTGCTTAATTTGGTTGGTGTGTTCATTTACCGTTGTCTCTATAATATCTACAGAGTCTTGAACCTCGGTGAATCTCTGTACTATCTTTTGCATTTCTTCATCATAGTGTTCCAATTTGACTGCAATTTGCTGCTTCATCTGATTTAGTTGTTGTTGTATTTGGTCCCATTTGCCATCGTTACGTTGCTGCAATTGCTCTAATTTTCGTTCATTTTTGGTCTAACTTTTCAACTTGGTCATCACTTCATCGAGCTTGATCCCGAGCTTGATCACTAATCGGTTGGGATATTTCATCACTTCGTTGAGCTTGATACCTAATTTGTTGGGATATTTCATCACTTCGTAAAGCTTGGTTCTTAATTTTTTGGGGTATTTCCCTTAAAACGTCTATCATATTCTCTGAAGAATTCATTTCAGTATGGATAGTTTGATTATCGGTCACTTCTTTGTCCGTAACACTCATAACATTCCTATTTATTACTTTGCCACTTCTCAAAATAGTAAAATTAATGTTAGGCTCAATGTTGGCCACTTTATTAATCTTCTAAACGACACAACTATTTTTCTCTCTCGGCGTTCCAGCACCAATTTATAACGATATATCTGGTTCTTAAACATTAATATTGAGCCATTAAACACACAAACTTACTATTTTGTACACTCTGTTTTATCACTGTCGTATTTAGGGGGGTAACAGCTAGAAAATAATCTTTACGTTTAATGTCCCACGTTTATGCCTGTTAGGCTGAGGAAGACTATAATTAAAGCAAGTGAACTATAATGGACAAATTGGTTGAATGAGAAAGTGGGAGTGTCCCGAGAAGACCCACGAGCACGATGTTGTCCGTCTCAAGCTTACTTGCTTTGGGAAAGAACCAGGCACCCCACCCATCAGATAGTTCAGTTGGCGGAGTCTCAGTTTCGATTCCCAATAGGAGAACGTTTGAAATATTAAATGTCCTCGATGTATTTGTGTTCGTGTCGCTGTCGTTCAACGTTAGTCGAATTAAATGTAAAACGAGAATAACCGAATATAATAGAGGTAAGTTACGGAGATACTTTCGGTCTTTTTTAAAAAAGTTTAAATTGAAATTCTCTGGACTATAGTATTTTATCATGACCGAAATTAGTGTTTCATCGTTAGTAAAATATTGCAATCGAAAACGTTTGCAATTTGTTATATAGACGAGTGTTTCGTGACTCTTACTTAGAAGAGCAGTATTAGGGTAGTGGCTTGAACAGTCGTTTCGTGAGTCAGTGGTTCGAGGTTCGAGTCCCTCCACCGAAATTCATAAAAAATTTTATAATTTACAAAGTTTATATTTCTGATGTTTTATAACATGAAAAATAGTCAATTTCTCTCGTTGTTACAAGTTAGAGTTGAAACGACTTCCTTTACAAGGGAAAAACTAACATGACGTCACAGTCTACACTCCCGATTCCTACAGTCTCAAAACTTGGCGTGTTTCGCAAATAATTCATTAATACAAAACGATCATCCTTAAGGTCTAGTATGAGTCATAAATTTGTCTGAAACGACATTGGGGAATTGTTTCTACGTTCTTCCACTCTTACTAAAAAATGATAATATTTCCGTTCGTTATTTTCAACACGTTCCATATATTCGTTGAACCAAAATTGGTGAATACGAACTATTTTGTGTGTGTATATATTGTTAAAATAATATAACGCAAACATAAACCAATGTATTTTACCCAAAGAAAGGGATTTACTATGTACCGTATAAGGCAATTCATTCTTATAGAGGGTCCAACAAATTTCTTTTGACTTTTTCTTACTTTAGTATCCTTATTTGCATTCGAATACAACGTAATATTTAGATCTCAAATATTCAGTAATAATAATAATAATAATAATAATAATAATAATAATAATAATAATAATAATAATAATAATAATAATAATAGCATTAAAAGTTTAAAGTTGCCCTAAAATTTGGAAAAACTTACTTAAACGTAGGGATTTAGGAGAAGGGTTTCCGTACCTTCAAGATACACCTCTGCAACTACCCACATTTTAAACAAAAGCTTTCCACTAACGTTTCATGTAGAAAGTGTTCTACTTTATGTTTTAAGAAAAATAACTGTAATAGAAATTATTGAATATCACTCAACAGTAAGGCGTATAATAAACTAATCTTTAGGATATGCAGAGGTAATTATAAAAGCTTTGCTAAAAATATACCAACACATACCATAATTCAATGAGCTGTAAAATACAAAGTGACAAAAAGCTTATAAGATTCCGTCTACAGAGCAATTGCTACTTAAAAATGGACATGCACTACTTCGAAAATCGTAACAAGACGAGAAATGGTTAGGATTCTTTTCATCTCGTCTCGATTCTCATCTCCAAAGCGACATGATAATTGGAGATACTCTTGTCCCATCTCGAATGTAAAATGTTGTTTCTCATTTTTTTTTTTTTTTTTGTTTTAGAAACAAGATGAGAAATTTATCTTCTCGTGGCAACATTAAACAAAACCGAAATATTCTTGCCAAATGTCACGTTTCAGCTTGTAACGGTATGACAGGAGCGATAACTAGTTTCTAGCTTTTAATCTTCTACGAGATAATAATAATAGTTATTATTAATAATATTATTATTACTGAAGATTTGATAGTTCAAGTATTGAAACATCTGAGTATTCAAATATCTGAATATAATAATATGTTTTTCATGGACGATCAATCGTCATCAAAAATCCTAAAGCAGGAAAAATGCCCGTCGCGGATTTGAACCACGAACCTCCAGATTACTGGTGGAACGCCTTGACCATTCAACCTCGATCACTACGTCGTAAATGATTCGTCTTTAGAATTGTTACGTTAGGTTTCTTTGCCTCCGCTTGCAAAGATGTATGTTGTATTTCTTCGTTTCAGTACGTCTTTCGTATTTCGTTTATGATGATATAAGTGAATAATCTTCGGCAGAGTTTATATTAATAACTTGAGTTTTCTTAAGCCTTTGGTTCACAAGTTTGTTTCTTCTCCACACGAAACTACAGATATGATATTTAATTCTCATATTTTGCACTTGCTTTCAAAGCAGTCAGCATTAACTGGTAAAGCAAGTTTTCCGTCAGGGTTCATGTATTTTGTAACAAAACACGCTAAGATATGAGTTAAATAAAGGATGGAAGAGTTGACATCAAAGTTGAGAACTGTAAGCTAATGAAAAGCATGTAATATCGTCTTGTGTTTGAAAATAATGTCAGCTACTTTTAATTCACTAACTACTATTAGATTTGGTTCAAGCTTGAAAATCTTGAATGCACAAACTCAGTGCAGCTAAAAGAAAAACGTAACAAGAATGGACGAGATTCGAAGGTAGGACCACCAGCAGAAGAATCCCGTTTACTAACCTCAGACCTAATAAGCCAACACGTTTTATAAGTTATAAATTTGCATGCAAATGATACCATTATACGTTTGTGCAATCAATGTTTTGCTCTTTTTCTCCACAAAAACGTAATATGTATACGACAATTCGTTTCGTTTTCCATTAGAGCTTTGAAACACATGATTTGTGTTTGAGTATAGGATCTTTCGTCTCCTTTAAAAATATTTCTAACAAATACAACTCTATTCACACAGCAGTAAAAAAAAAAAACTCGCACTACCTTAGAAAATATTCCTAAAAGGGCGAAACTGTGTCATGCACCCGGCTTAACTAACGGGAGTGTGGTGAGGGAGTCCTACAGCGAAAAGGGGCCCACTGAAGTTTCGTAGAAGTCTACTGTAAAGATTTATCACGTCCTTCCACCAACAACTTTAAGTTTTCGAACAGTAATGAAGAACAAGATTGATTGAAAGTTTACCTTAGAAAGAAGTAGATAAAGATCTAATCTCATATAACTCTCATTGATAATAACGTTCCGTATTTGTTTAGACGCCTTCTTTTATAACTTTAGATATAGTGCATGGGGTCCTTGGTTCGATCCCCGCTCGCACCGAATGAACTTTATTATGGACAAACACTGTGTGTATGAGTTTTCTCTGGTTTCTCCCGTTTCCTCCCACTCCTTCATTCCACGATTTCATTCATTTCTCAGCATCAATGTCACCATTAACGTAATCGGTATAATCATGGGACGTAAAACTTAAATATTTTTCTTTTATAACTGTATCTCACTTCCTGTGACGAGAGCAACATCTGAGCGAGGATTCAGTGAATTAAATCGCTAAAACCTATATTTATAGCACAATTGTCCAGATGAAGTTGAGCCCTTTGGGAATTTTTAGCATGGAAACCAAAAAAGGCAACACATTGATATCGAAAAAGTAGTTAACGAATTACTCTCCGAAAAAGATCACCTGCACAGTTATTTTTCAAATGGTAATTTATAATTATACTTACGCTGGTTGAAATTTCTCCATAGTTATGAGGGCGAGACACTGAAACCACCCCTACAAAGAGGTGATGATGACATGTAAAAGACGTCAAATACGAACGATATTAGTGTCGAATTCATGTGCAAAGATGAATAGCGACACTGCGGATGCTGCAAGCCTTGGTTGGCATAGAGTTGACAATGGGAGAGTGACAGGCAAAAAGAATCGAAAATGTCCTATATTTGTGTCGAATGGATAGTTTTCGGAATCACTGAGATAAAAGGTGATATTTCAGATGTTGATATGTCGAAGGTTGACCCTATTGGCATGTGGTCATAGGGGGAACCAGTGAATACCTGAGAACAGTTCCTTTTTAGAGCCTTGCAATACACTGCGGGTTAAAAGTGATAATACACAAATACTGATATCACACTCGGAATTATCGGTGATATAACTTCTGGGGAAATTTTACTCACTGCTCGCACACTAAAATTTTTACTGCTTTGCAGGGGCTTTCTGAGGGCATGTTTCACTAAAATGTTTATCATCTCTAAAATCAGATATAATTTACAGAAAAGTAGTGATTTCGTGGGGCGGGTCTCTATTCTGTGTATGTCCCTGCTGCTCTGAATTGTCATAAGCTCCTCTTCAAATGTAAGACGTAAAATGTAAATAAGAAACGTATAACATAGTATACAATATATATAGAAAAAATGTTATTATAAATAAGAAATACAGTAGAAAATAATTATAAAACATAATGTTAAAGGACAAGCTTTTTGTTTAACAATCATACTTGAATGTAAAATATACTTTTAAAACAATTTTCCAATTATGCAAGATTACAAACAAGTGAGGAGTTTCATCTAGTAGTCACTATTCATCTCTTCGAACCACAAAACTATTAATTTGCACACTATCGTTGTTGAATAGAACACTTTTAAATCCTACATTGTTATTTTTCTGGCATGGAACTGACGGATTTCTACATTACGTTGCAACTATTTTCAAGAATGTCTTTTTGTTGAGGAAAAAAATTCAAGCTACTCTACTGTGAATTCGAAGCCAAGTGCGCCGAACAAGAGTCACGTGGTTTAACCCCTACACTACGTACATATTGTGTTATGTTACGAGAAGCTTCGTTGCTATATTATGAACTTACGAAGCTTTTTCGCCGTGTTTTGTATAGTGTGATTTATATAAATCTGTTTCTTTACTACAGTTTCGTATTTTTCTCTCGAAGCAGAATTCAGAGTGTTCTAGCAAAACACGTGCATAGTATGATAAAATAGCTAACAAGGTGATTGTTTTACATCTTATGAATGTAAGTACCAAATAAACAAAATGATCCCTCACTGTTTGTTACGTGTAATAGATAATTTTGTGATTGGAAAGAATTGCTAGAAATGATTGAATGGGGACGCTACGAAGTAGTTGTTTCGTAGTCGTGTGGTTAGAGGAACTGGCTTAAGTTCCGAAGGACCTAGGCTCGATTCTGGGTATGAGTCTTTCAGTTTTTCTCTAATCTTTTCTGACATACGTTTCCACGTTAATTGCAATTTGGAGGCAACAAGTCATCTGATTATGTTTGTGGCAATGTAGTACCCTATTTTTAACAAATTATAACGAATATAAATTAAATGTATCGCGGAGTTTCGTAATGGCGTATTGGAAAACCATTTGCTTTCCACGCAGCAGTCCCACGTTCGAGTTTCTATTATTTTATTCTTTTTGCAATTGAGTGGCGAAATTTCACTTCGTTTTACTGTGATGCACATTTGTCTCTCACGAAA
Source organism: Thermobia domestica (assembly GCF_964235325.1). Classification (NCBI taxonomy): domain Eukaryota; kingdom Metazoa; phylum Arthropoda; class Insecta; order Zygentoma; family Lepismatidae; genus Thermobia; species Thermobia domestica. The sequence goes on along the minus strand of NC_137457.1, from coordinate 236,424,170 downwards.
TTCAATGGAGGCATGAATTAGGAAGTGCGGTCAGTGAAAGTTCTTTTTTGTAAAACGTGACGTAACCTAAGTTGCGAATACACAGATCTTGAATCACATAATGCTTAATGTAAAATCAAATATTGCAGGTTTATGTCCCACGATTATGCCGAGTAGGCTAAGCGACACAGTGATGATGAAAATAATAAAATGATGGAATAAAAGGGGTGAGAGGAAACGGGAAAACCCCAAGAAAACATATCACACTATGTTTGTTTACTACAGAGACCACTTGGCGCGAGATGGGCTCGAAGTAGGGACACCACTTACGAGAGGTAATCGCTCTATCTTTGTGCCATAACGGCCCCTAATACTTAATGTAAAACAGCTATTATTTAAGCACGTTGCATAACTACAGTGAATACGTTTCAATACTATAGTATGTATATAAATCTAGTGTGTTTTAACACCTACCTAGAAAGAAACGAAATTGTTTTGCAAATCCAGAGTAGGGGCAACTTTGACCCTCTCTGGAAACCCATGGTTCAACTTTTTACCCCTTATTTTTCCTAATTCCGTAGGCGGGCCTAAGCTATTCAAGTGTTGTTGGTTCACAGATTCTTATTATTGAATACAATATTAATTCAATACCATTTTGGCCCTTTGAGGTATTTGTTATAAACGTGCCCCCTCCGAATTTGTGGATTTTTAAACCGTTTGTCTCGGGACTATTCTCAAGACAGAAAGTGCAACAAAACCTTACCTGAATTCTTATAAATATTTTTACAAAGTTTGAGGTCCATACACCCCGAAAACTTCCCCTGGTTATCCCCTGCTTCCAGAGATGCTTTTAGTGTCTTACCACTTCAGTACATTTTTCCTTATAAATTTGTATGAAATTTCTCCAGGGTATGTGGTGCATTGTACGAGCACTGTTTCTTCTTAGTTTCGTTTCCGCACTATATTTAAACGTATCACAGTAAGAATCAAATATTATAGTAGCACCCGACCGCCGTCGCTGTGCAAAATGTCATCATAGTTTGACGTAGGACAATGAGTGGAATTAACGTTGTAAGTTTTGAAATCAATTTTGCAATATTGCAAGTAAAAGAAAAACATATAATAAGAAGACTCATGTTTGAAAATAAATTCGGCTCAAGCTGCCTGAGACTACGTATAAGTCTTAACAGAACTTGTGTAATGCTCAGAATAAATGTTGCTAAAAAATAATGTCCTTTGCGTTGACCCGAATCCGTGACCCTCTATGTAGAAGTCCAGTACGCTAACCAACGGAAAGCGTTCCTTTGTTTAAAATTATAACCGAGGGACACTATTATGTGAAGGTATAATTCTCTCTCTCTCTCTCTCTCTCTCTCTCTCTCTCTCTCTCTCTCTCTCTCTTATATTTCACAAATATCACATGTTTCGGACATTTTTGAATAACAGCTATGCTTTATGTCTGATTATTTGCTAGTAGTTTCTAGCAGACGGTTCTTCCAAATAAAACTTAACTAACACAATAGTAACCAATGTTTTGTTTGCTGATTTTCTAGAGGGGAAAGAACTTAAACCCATTGCACCTTAAAAATGCAGCTCCACTCCTTGGCCAGGGATGGCCATCACTCCAGGTGCTTGAAAAAAACAGGCATGTCTTTAGGTTTTGGTTTTTAGAGGTGGTATTAACTGCACCAAATGAAATTTCGTCACTGCAATTAGATAAACCGACATTTTTCTCCCTATAGATATGTGCCTGTCCTTACAGGTATTTCATTACCTTATATCAGTAACGATTTTTTTTAAAAAAAACCTCTTTTATTAATATCGCAATTGGGGGAGTGGAGTAGAGTTTTTAAGCATATGTATAATTAACAGTAGATTCTTTTTTCTAATAAGCTACATTTCAGTTGCTATTTTCTTTCATTCTCTATCAGAATGTGTCTATTATGATGTTGTTTGTGTTTCTTATCCAATATTGCTGGAGCATTTCTCACTAGTTCTATTAATATGTCTTTCATAATCAAATTTAACAGTGCAACAAGACCTCTCGAGTATAGACATACAAAATTCTATGCAGACGAAATTTTAAACAAATGGAGACTTTATTCCGTGCAGCACTTCAGACAAAACCAAAGAGAACATGATGCACAGTGATGCTTCCGTTGAACATCGATGTAAAAAGACACTCTGTTGGTTATCATCGTGACCACTAATTCCATGTGTTTCTGCCAGTATCGAGGTTGCGACCGCGGCTTGAACCTCGATCTCGATTGCGAGGTCTTTTCGGTATGTTTCTACCGTTCGGCCTTATTTTAACAACTTATGCAAATGTCGGAGGTTCCAGACCTCCTGGCTACACCACTGCTTGGTAGCATGCATTCTTCCTAAACATCATCAGTCTCTGTTCACTTTCACATTCAGCCATAGTTTTATTCTTTCAAGCCAAAGAGAACATATTCTTTCTCCTTCACATTTGGTGTTCTTAAAAGTAAAATTATAATATAACTAAACATGCGATTTTGCCATTTCCAATGTAAATTTCTGTCCTCTCCTCCGCAAAACGAATCTCATGGGCGCAACTTGCGTGTATGCTCCCCCGGTTCCAAATAGAAAAATTGAATTTGGATGTTTACTGCAAGACTATTGGCGATATATAGAATTTTATATCCAGTATTTCTGTTTACTTGGTACTGGAATTAATAGAATTGGAAGTAATTGTTTTGTGTAAGTATAATTATGCAGAACAGCCATATATAAATGTTTTGTGCTGCTATATATAAATGTATGAAAATTGTTAGGAAAGTCTATGGAGGGGTGTTAAATATTCTTCCCAGGCTGGGACAACAGTAATTAAGTTAGTGCCAGGGAAAGAAAATATAGATACGGGGAATTTCCTTAGCTTTCCCCCTTACAAATAAACGTTTTGTAAGTAACAAACATTGTGTGTATGACGTATGACTACCTATCATTCTGTGTTGCTCCGTGGATGATTGAGTAGAGTCGTTGCTTGGTAATCGTGAGTTTCATGGTTTGAGTTCTGTTCAAGGCAATCCAGTTTTTTCATTGTTTGTTTCCCATATCTGAATATGTTTCTCCCCCTCCGTAATCATCTGATGCTCTCAACTGAGTTCTCCACTTCAATTCAACAGTTGGTAGTGGGATGCTCTTATGTTCGGGTAAGCTTTTGCATGTCTACTTACAAAATCAAAACTTGCGACATAATATGGATGCTATCCGATCATTTTGTCTCAAATTCTAAATTTGCTTATGTAACTGTATCTCTCTTCCATCATATTTGCATCTCTCGTTCTCCAATGTCATCACCTATGGCATAAGATGGCTTGGGAGCAAAACTTGAAATCATAAAAGTGCTATACCAAAGGGCTCACTCTCACTAAGCATTTGATTAAATGTATGTATTTTCATACTGAAGGTGTGGGATTCGCTCTTCCTATCCTCCTGAAGTGACAGAATATTTATTCAGGCTCTGCAAAGTAATTTCAGATCAAACGACTGAAAGAGTGTTCATTCCAACAGTAACAGGATTGGATTTTAATTTTTGTTTCAATTTATCTTCTCAAATAGGACAAATATGAAGTAGTATATTTGCCATACCCCGAACTACACGTCTAAATTTCATTTCAATTTGGAGAATTGATGATGTAGATGGTAGTGGGAATTTCGCCCAAGTGTACGGGAATTTTCAGTACCTGACGATTATGCCACCCGCCTTCCTTTACAACTAATTTGGTTGCATACTTCCCGGCAAATGCTTCGCTTGCTTCGGACTCAACTGATGGAGCACTTTAGCTGTAAATCTCCATATGGCTGTACCATCCAGAAGTGTCCCTCAGTGTACAAGACATCTATCGGTACGAAAGACCTTTAAAAAATCGTACAGCTAATAAGTCCTGAAAAATGGAAGGAATTTTAGATGCATTTTGACAATTTGCATGTCAGTGTGAACTTACATTCTACATAATTTAAATTTACAAGCTATTGCAGACTCGTATCCACGAGGTCTAGGGGGCCGGGGTCCCCTTAAATGTTTGCTGGCCCCGCTAAAAGTTTCAAGGTAGGCTTGCAAATGAACTATAATATGGTGATGAACTATAATATGATGGGATCGGACACCCTCTAACTTCAGCCGGACCCCCTACATTTTTGGGCTGGCTACCGACCTGAGCTCTTGTATTTTTGCGACTACTAGTAGAATAGTAATGTCATTTTTACACATGCAGTATAGCACTTCTGAAATGTTAAGTATGAGAAAAGAAATAAAAAATTAGAGTAGCAAAATGTAACTGATCATAGCAGTAAGTACTCTTGATACTCAAATATCGCTTTCGAATAATGTTTTACGGGGGCGCGGTGGCTCAGTGGTAGAGCGTTCACCTTCGGTACCTGGGGTCCCTAGTTCGATCCCAGCTCGCGTCGTGTGGACTTTGTGGTGGACAAACACCGTGTACGTGGGTTTTCTCGGGGTTCTCCCGTTCCCTCCCACTCTTCATTCCACCGTTTTATTCATTTCTCATTATCACAGTCTCCTTTAGCCTAACCGGCATAACCGTGGGACGTAAAACTCAAAGATATCATTTCATTTCGAATAATGTTTTACTCGTAGCGGTCGTAGTTCAGTTGCTAGAGCGTTGCATTCACATTTGGAAGGCTCGATATCGAACAACGAACTTTGACATCCTGACATGGTTTCCTCAGTTCTACCTATATGTTCTGTATCTAAAATACCAAGTTATTCACTTTGTTTCAATAATAAAATATCAGTTGCATAATAATATGTTTTTGGTGGTTATTATCATGAACATTTATTTATTTTGCAGATAGATGCAGTTTTCTTCACTCTATGGGCGAGAGGCTGTGGAAGCTCTGTGCAAAACATTCAGCAATTACTCATCACGAATCATACAGGCAGGAATTAAGGCTGGTCGCAGACGCGCTATTCAAGTATCAAAGGAAATAGAAGAAGCTCTACCAAATGCCTCAGATCAAGGTAAGGTGGCTGTTTATATGAATTCTTGATATTACATGTGTGGGCTAAGAGAACGGCTGTGGGAGGTGAGGTGGAGCAGTACGAAATCTCAATTATTTTTGGGGTGTAACATTTTTATTCGTTTTCCTTTCCTCTGTTTATATTGAAAAATTTTCTGTTCTCTAACGTTTGTTTATTACACAGAATATGAAGAACATAACACTCCGTGTTGTATAATTTCCATTGTTATAACTTCTAAGTTTTAACGTTCTTACTAGATTCAATTTACTTCAAGCACTAGCGCAAACCCAAATTGTTTGCAACGCAAAACAATCGTTCGCTAGTTTCATTATGCATTATACTTTCTCCTGTCGTTCTTTGTATTACTATATTTACATAAATTGTTAAGTAAAATTGAAAGTGTTTTCCTTTTTGTACTGTGTTCTTTCATTTCAATATGCGATTCCTTGTTGTTTCTCAGATAATGCAGAAGTAAATGCAACCCTAAATATCCTTCCATATGTGCTACCTGTTGGAATCATCACAAATCAAAAGAGGAAGAAAGTGAAACCTACGGGAGACGACTTAAAGAACCATTTCATTGATTGCATCGTTGTAAGTACATTTCAGGTTTTATCAATAACACTGTTCAACAAATTTTGATCGAAAGTATGTAAATTCTTTGAAGTTGCGATTTTTACATTCATTTGAGCATGATATGAAAGGAAATGATAATAGAAGAATTTTCTTAGCTCAGGTTGTGAAAAAAAACGCCCTTGTACAACAGTACCTGTATATATACAAAGGTATTAATATTTATAGAACATTTAAGCAAAATCCTTGTAAAAACCTACATTTCACTTTTTTTTTTATCTATTTCACTGTGATCTGATAAGCTGGGGAGTTAAGAAGTACCCTAGCCTATAGCTTTCTATACCCTTGTACTTACTTTTTTCAAAATTGCGCAAATACCAGTTTCACAGCGATACAGAAAATAAAGTAACCGTGGTCAAGTTTAACATTAACAATTCCGTAATAAAAATCAGTATTAACATCAAAACATGAAAAATATGTACAAATACCTTTTTGTGCAAGAACTACACTGCAATGTAGACAAAAGTTTCAAGTGATCCCTTGTACTGGATTATGTTTATTTTATTTTGAGCGTCTTCGCTTGGCTTGCCTCTTGTAGGTTACATTTGGAGCATCCCTTGCAATAGTCCAACAGTAGTCGGTCAATATGTTAGAACTCAACTTTCCCTCATATCTCTTCTCCATGGCTGCAATATCTTGATGGAAACGCTTACCATGTTCGTCACTTATTGCTCCACAATCTTCGGGAAAGAAGTCTAGATGTGAATGAGGAAAGTGGAGTTTTAGAGACATATTGCAACCAAGATTTTCGTAGCACAATAACAACTTTGCTACCAGTTGTTTGTAATTTGTTACTCGGTGTCTTCCCAAGAACTGTGAACAAACACTCTTCAAGCTTTCCCACGGAGCTTTCTCCTCACCTTGGAGAATTTCGACGAACTTGTGTTCTTTGAATAGTTGCCTAATCTGTGGCCCTATGAAAACACCCTCTTTAACTCTGGCATCACTTAATCGAGGGAATTGTCCTCTTAGGTACTTATAGGCCTCATCCTCTTGGTTCATGCTCTTAACAAAACTTTTCATAAGACCTAATTTAATATGGAAGCAAAATTCGGTTACGATCTACCAGTGGTTCATGCTGCACATTTTTCACTCCGGCTGAAGAGTTTCTTTGGTACTCCAATCACTTTTGCGGTACCACGATCCACGATCTCTACTGTCCCATTCACATATAAAGCAACAATACTTTGTATACCCTAACTGCATACCTAGCAACAGTGCTATTACTTTAAGGTCACCACAAATGAGCCACTAAAAATCGTAATATTTAATGGCTTGAAGTAAACGTTTCAAGTTTTCATAAAATTCCTTCATATGAACTGCGTAACCTACAGGAATTGAAGGAAGTTCATTTCCAATATGTAAAAGCACTGCCTTTAAACTCACCTTGCACGAATCTATAAAGAGCCTCCACTCCGTAGGTTCGTAATTAACTTTAAGTGCCCTCATGAGACCATTTACATCTGTACATGCCGCAAGTGTGTCTTCCATAGTAAAAAATGAAGTGAACATCTTCTCCCTATTACGATACACTGAATATTTACTTTTTTCTGCAATAAATTCCATTGATTTAAGCGTGACGCTAAAATTTCGGCTTTGCTTTTCGAGAGGTCCAAGTCTCTGATTAGATCACTTAGTTCCTCTTGAGTAAGTCTATGTGGTTCACATGGAAGTTCTTCTACAACAAACGTAGGGTCCTTCGAAGTACTTGATTCAGGAGCTTCAACTTCTTGATCATCATCAGAAAAAAGGTCGTATTCTTTAGGTGGGTCAGGAACACATAGTCCTTCTCCATGTGGAACAGGGCGCATTGCAGAAGGAATGTTAGGATAGATCAATCCCGCTTCTTCGTGGAAATTCCCTACTTGACGGACGGAAGCATACAAAAATAACAGTCTTTGATGTGGTCACTTGGTTCCCTCCAAATCATTGGCACTGCAAAAGGCATTGAGCGCCCCTTCCCATTAATCTAATTTCTTAGATTGCTGGCACAAGTGTTACACACAATGTGGGGTGCCCAAAATTTATCTTGGTCTCCAATTTTACAACCAAAGTAATATTGATAGGCTTTTCTTATTAGTGGTGTTATAGTCTGCTTATGTGAGGAAAATGTCACTTCCCCACACACGTAGCAGAAGCTATCCGCACTGTTTACACAATTTCGCGGCATTTTTGTTTATTGAAATCCTCAAAATGTCACTTGAAATAGTTCCGACAACTATTTAAAAATATACATTCGAAATACCAGGATTTTTTTTGCGTACTTGTAGTTGTATTTTTATGTCCTGCACTACACAAACGTCACACCCAAAACGCTGATAACTGCACTAAACCTGTCTTTTCTAACAATAGCAGAACACTACTGAGATAAGGAACACAATGAAACCAAGCGTTCATATAATTTCACCAGTGTTGCCGGATCAGTGTAACATTTTACCCCAAACGAAGCGAATATATTTATTTTTAAAGCGTTATTATTAGACATGCCTGTAAAACGAAAAGTAGAGCTAATATTCTAAAATAACTTTCAAATTCGTGATCAGCACCACAAAATCAATAAGAATTAGCTGATTTTGTTCAATTTACATTTTCGTTGTTGAACAGTGTAATCAGTTCAAGGTGTTCATAGTTCCAAATTATACATTTTAGAAAGATTCCGCATCCCGTATTTAAGCACGTGTAAAACGTACGCTAATTACATCAGAGAAAAACAAGAAAGAATGCCTCGAAGATAAGACGACATATACTAATTTAGCAGAGGAAAATTGAAGGGCTTTTTGCAATAACAAGGTAAGTGAAAAAATGGAGGTTTTGAGTTACAAAGCTTATAAACTTAAAGTGCAACGTCCTAATTAATAGGACTAAATTTGTTTATATGTCTATGAAGAAAAGTGGTGTAGCACCTGGTCTGTGCTTTGAAGCATAAAATATCGATTACCGAAAATGCGGAATAATAAAAAAACGAAGTTAGAAAAGTGAGCATTTACCTTGTTATTGCATAACCTAAACTAGTGGTGAAAAGAAAAGGGACAGTAGGAACACATAACGACATGTGTGACAACGTTTATGTATTGCGATACACGAAGATACAAAATATTAATAATCTGAGGGTTGTAGGCAACAAAATAAGGAAAGTGCACACTCTTGAGCCTTGTGTAAAACTCTAAATACGATACGTTCATTTTAGATTCAGAATCCATGAGCACAGATACAAAAAAAAAAAAAAAAAAGCAGTGTTCAGCACATTCTTGTAAAATTCTTGCTTGGCAAGAGTAACAAGTCGTAGCAGAGCTTACACATCCTCCTTCTTTAACTTCTTGATTTCCGGTTTGGCTGGTATATTGAGGTATAACAGGATGGTGCCCAGTGGTGGTGTCTGCAAGGAATAGGCTTTTTTCCTACACCACTATGAGTTTCCGAAACTGACACAGGTCCAAGTGAGGGGTTTTCACCCCATCTGCTTGTCCGATTTATTAGTAAATCCGAAAACTGGATTCGGAATAGATATCCGAACTACAAATTATGACTTTCGATTTTCAAATCCGACATCTCAAATCCGGATGCAAATCTGAATCCGGATATCCGGAATTCGATTTTTTCAAAATCCGAATATTCCAATAAATGGTGTATTTAGGATCTTGTTTCTGAGGCGGCTTGAGAACGAGTAAGAAGCAGTTTGGTTGTACGTATAATGTCAAAAATTATTAATGAAATATTATTAATAATGAATAGTAATGAAATTATTAATAATGAAATTATTTCGGGGGGAAGGTTGAGCCCGATATCCACCCCTTTAAATACCCCACTGATTCCAATATCCAGACTGTTGACAGCACTGTTTGAATTTCCATATTAACATCGAGGAAAGAAACAGAACACTGCATTTTGCCCTAATTTTGCTACATTTCTTTGTCAGAGTTCACGATATACAGTATATTTTGCTTTCAAATTTTCCGTTTCTGTCATTCAGGTTCGAGAGCTTCGATTTTGTTCAATTCGAAACAAAATGATTAGGTATGTCTTCGTACCAGTGCTTTCACTTGAACCGACCCTTGAAAATAAAGTTACAAACACGTCACGTCGCCTCCTCGTACCTTGCTTCACAAGCCGCACACAGCCGGCGCCCTCTGTTATCCGCATCGGGAAGAGGCTACTAAATGCAAGTGAATTGTGTTTTTCTCACAACAGACGCTTCGAATATCCACTAGAGATGTCGGAAAAGGAAAGTCCAAACGCCTTCTTCATCTATGTTTCAACAGGAATCGAGGTAACTCGACTTACCTTGTTATTGCAGAGGGCCCTTCAAATGTTAAAAATAGGACTGCAAACTGAATTATTAATTGCGTCGATCTCAGTTTCGTATAGTGTAACGTACCTACTACCAAACTACTTAGCCTTCGGTATCGTCACTGAGAGAGGGGATAGAAAATTCTCCCTCAATTTTATTTTGCATAATAAAGGAGGTATATTTGGATGGTAGCGCAATAAAATTCCGATATTACCTTAGTAATAAGATCGAACCCAATTTTCTACAATAAGCAATTATGATAGCTCTTATCTTCGCATTCATCTATCTATAAAATATAGGTATATCCTAGGATACAGAAGTGAAACTCAATGATTATAATGAAATAACGATTTATGAAAAATTCTAACTGCATCAAAATTATGAACAAGAAACAATTAACCAACTGAATATCTGTATTGGACGTTACAAACTATCATAAGTGCTTTAGACTACATTAATTAATCATAAGCAAATGCTCCAATCACGAACAAAAATAATTAATTCCAACTCACCAGCTTGAAGATTCCGTACCATAGACATAAAATATAGCAGGCTAGGACAATATATATCACACCAATATATTGATAGCACCTAAACAAGTCACTTTTCCTTATATAAGCCACTATCAATTAAACATCTCAGAATACTTTAACTATATATCTTGGAAAATTTAAACCACTTCGCTTCTTAGAAACAAAACTATTTGAAAATACACTTATCTTTTCCAACTTCCGTTAATATTTTAATATTCCAGACTAAACCATGGGTATCAATCGGAATTATAACGACGTACATTCGGTACGTAACTTGAAAAATTGACGTATTAGATTAACTATTTCTATAGCTTCCAATAGACTTTTTTCCAGTTTGGCTTTCAGAATGATTATGACCCTATCGCCTTGTAAAGCGCTATATGTACAAAATAATTCTACCAGTCGCCGCTAGTGGCGCCACTAGTAACTAGTACTTAACAGCTGACAAAAGCTTCCATCCTTTTTTTATCCGAATCCTAAATTAATGTAACTCTTTACAACATCTAACACCCCTTTAAAACCTTATGATTTTCCGAGGAGAGGTATTAGTTTCCCCATTGTCAATAATTATATATTCCCAGGAACCTCCATAACTAAATACTAGTACACCAAACATCTAACCATTCATTCCAAAAGAAAATAAAGAAACTAAAAATATTCCCCCATACCATCCAGTCATTGATACAGTCATTCTTACTACCATACACCGTCTACACCAAATACAACCATTCCCTAGTATTAGTATTAAACGAGTCGTTACGTCATACCCTCCTGGAAATTCATAAATTTACATTATTGAATATTCATCATTCTATATATATAAACATAATAGATAAGTTACTTATTTACTAAGTTCACAAGTTGACAAAATAATGGAAAAATCCGAATTAATATGGTTACCATCATATGAACTTGAATAATTACATAAATCGGTACAATCTCCATATAACAAATACATAGGCTATCCTCAATTTACAATAGACGTCTTCGCATATCAGTTGGTAACCATTCCATATAACAATTGCATAAGTGTTTCCGCACAAAAATAACTAACGATTTTCCATACAAACTTGACTAACGATTTTCCATACAACATTTGACAAACGATTTTTCAGGCCTGGAATTTAAAAAATCTCGATTAGTACAAACACAATTACACAATAACAATAACAATACTAATAACAATATAAATATGATAACAATTCTTTTAAAACAAGTAACATTATAATTTCTAAACCGCTTGACTAGAAAGAGACTAACAAAACAGGTTATTTAACGCCAACATAAGTCGGTTGCAGAAATAATAATATACAATATCTTAATAAGTTATACTTTAGAAAGTGTACCATTTAATTAAAATCTGTATAATTCACTTTAAGTTACACCCAAATTACGTGGTACCCTGTACAATTTAGTTCGAGATGACCTCTTCGAATATCAGATGGATCATTAACAGATTTTAAACGAACCGTATTGGTACCCAAGAAAGCCTCGACCGTAAATGGCCCCGTCCAACGTGGACACAATTTACGAGTTATTTTATCTACCAACGAAGACTTAAATTGAAATTTGAATAATACTTGATCACCTATAGAATATTATGTCTGCACTCTGTTCTTATCGTACATATGTTTTCTTTTAGACCACGCTAATTCCATGTTCTTCATAGCATTTGCCCTAATTCATCTATTTTCCAGCGAACACCTAAAGGCTCATATACGTTATAATTAAAGGTCATCTTCATAGGAGTACATTTTAACTCAGAATGTTCAGCTGAGTTAATAGCAAACTCAATTTCATGTAGACCCGTTTCCCACATTGTTCATTGCTGAAATATATCCTAAGACTATCACCAAAAACCCTTAAATATCTCTCGGCATTACTAGATGCACAATGGTCGGTGAACATCGAATTTCTTTAATACCATGGCTATATAGAAAATCTTTAAACTTGGCTGATAGTATACACAAACAGACCCGTTATCATGACTAATCCCGTAAGGGAACCCGAATCTACACATAATTTTATACAATTTATTTATTATAGATTGGCTCCAAAATTGTTTTATTGGTTGCAACCAAACACGCTTGGAACAGGAGTCTAATACAATAAGACAACACCTGCCCGAAGGAGAAGGAACTAATGGTCCATAAATATCCGTGTACCATCTTCCATTTATGATTTCGTCGAAAGTAGACATTAATTGACCCATCTTTTTCTGATTATCACTCTTGTTTAATTGACGCAATTTACAACTATGTACGTACTCTCTAACATTATCCACCAAAGAAGGCAATGTATATCTATTAGAGATACGCGCAATCGTCTTCTGCTTCCCCAAGTGATTTCCGAGTAAAATGGAATTATGGTAAAATTCCATAATCGGTACCGTTAGTTTATTAGGGATACATACTTTCCAAGGATTTTTAATTGCTCTCTTTTCTTACACAATATAACTTTTATTAACTTATAACCTTCAACATTTTCTCTATTCTCTAGCCTCTCGATTATACTGTTTAGTTCTACATCTTTCCTCTGATGTTCTTTTATGGACAAACAAGCATAAGTCATATTCCACATATTTACTAATAATAAATTCTTTACCTCATTATCGTGGGTTCGTTCGATCTCCACAGGTTCAAAGATATCTCGATCATGGATCCTTGAAATATAATCTGAAGATATATTCAAGTTAGATGGAACATGTTTAACATCAAAATCGAACGAAAACAATCGATATAATAAACTCCCATATTTCTTAATTCGTTTAATGTTCCTTATGGCATACATTAACCCTAGATTGTTTACGCTTAATTCAAATTGTGCATGCAAATATGTTCTATACCTTTCAATGGTTTTAACCGCGGCCATCAATTCAAGAAGATAAATGGGTTTATTTAAGTCATAAGGTCGTAAACGTCTAGAAAAGAATCCCACTGGCCTCAACACATTACCTTTATCATATTGCACAATCGTTCTCCCAAAACTTTTCAGTGTTGCATCAGAGCTGACTATAAAATTCGCGTTTATATCAGGTAATTTTAATATTACATGAGTTTCAAATAACTATTTAATCTGATCTAAGGACTTTTGCTCCTCTTTTCCTCATTTAAATGCCACCTTAGGGGACCTCATCCTATCCAAAGGTTCCACAATTTCTTGAAAATGAGGTACAAATTTTGCATGATATTCTAGAAAACAAAGTAAACTTATTACACCTCGCTTTTAGCGGGCTGCTGGTAACTTCTTGATAACATCTACTCTAGAAGGGCCTAAATACAATTACCATATTCCAATATATATCATAAATATGGAATCTTTGTCTCAAATAATTTAGATTTACTTAACGAAATTGTTATTCCATATTCCTCAAATTTCTTTAAAACTTTATATAACAACTTTTTATGACTATCTACATCTGAACTATAAACAAAATATCATTATGAAACCATTCTAGACCCTCATCATTTAATGAATACAGAATATCCGTTAATACTTTTGATAACATAAAACTTTCAGAAGAAAGTCCGAATGATAAATATTTAAATTCGAATAATCCTCGATGAGTCATAAAAGCGGTATACCTATAAGAACCTTCTGTTAAGCGTAAATGCAGATATGCTTTATTTATATCAATGGCAAAGAAGATTTTACCACTAGATACACTAGCTAACACATCCTCAATACGTGGTGTAAACTGACTATTTAGGTATAATCTCTTGTTTAAAGGTTGATAGTTAATTACGAGCCGCTTCTTTTCTTTTTGTCCTTTCATTAAGTAACAAGGGAATGACTAATTTCTATTATTTTTGTATTATAGCTTGTTTTAACCAATCATCCAAAATTAAATCTAATTGTTTTTGATCGGATCGTGCCATAGGGTACGCTTTCATTCTAATAGGCTCTTAACTATTAACTTTTATTTCATACTGGTAACCCTTAATCTCTCCTATCTTATCCCTAAATACATTAGGAAACCTATTAGGAAGATCCTCAACATACCTTTGTAAAGAGGGATCTCCTTCACCAAGCAGTGGATCAACCGGTATGCGACATGTTGACACCTTACTATCCATGTTCTGGCAAATGAAATAATTCCTGGATAAAATACTGCGGTTGGCAACGCTGTTCATCTGCTCAGCCTCTCCTTCCATCTTAATAGGTTCACCACTCATACATCTCCTAACGTCTGAAAGTAATAGGGGGTGCCACGGAATAAAAACTTAACGGCAGAATCATCCAGCTTATTCAAGTCACCGTTTGGGAAATAACTAATAGGTATCACCACTTTTTCACTAGTCAAAACAAACTTTTTTTCCACTAACTCAATGTGTGCTCTCATATACTTTAACTGTTGAATTCCAATTATAAACGTGGGCTATAATGTTCCTTCAAAAAGAAATTGAGTCTATACACCTTAGTTCGAAAACGAATAGGTAGCATAACATACTGAGATAATGATATGGTTTGTCTATTAACACCTGTTCCCGCAAACTGTTCTTCATTCACGTTAATGGGAAGCTTTAATCTCGAGTTCCATTCTTGAAACTTAGCACTATTTATTATCGAAACGGATGCGCAAGTGTCTATTCCCCCAGTATAGTCCTTTCCCTAAATATATCCTTTTATAAAAACCGCTAAAAGTCTATCTGAACCACAATTGGTTTTACCACTAACCTTACTTAGTTTATGTAATGTAGGTTTTCGAACGCTAATACGGTTTAAGTTCGTTCGCCGTCTTTCTGATTGAACCACTTTTTCCCCAACATGAGCACTAGACCCTAACCGTTGATTTCTATTTTGACGGGATGGTGATCCCTTTTGCCTACTAGTACGTGATAGTCTATTCAAATAACAGTCTTTTTCCCTATGGTTGTCCCCACAAGAATAACACTAACACTGTTTTCTATCTGTTATTCGTCTTCCTGTAGAAAGTGCATTGTATAACTGAACGTTTTTTTTTAAATAGTTCGTAACGGTTTACTTCGGATATTAATTCATACAAGGACGTAGGCTTAGAATAACGAAATGGTTCATGTTGGATATCGGGTATGATCCCCTTCCACACATATTCAAGTATTTCTTTCTCAACTCTTACTCCCATACACACAGAATAAATTTCAACTACACTATTAATGCAATCAGATGTTGATTTATCCGGTAATTGCAATAGATCCACATAAATATGTACTAATTCTCTGTTTGCCAACGTGGACACAAATTTACAAAATAAATGTCTACATATTTCTATCCAATCGTAAGTAATTGCAAAAATACTCAACAACTCACGTAAACAATCGCTGGTTTTACCTAAGGCAGCTATTAATACTGATTCCACAGGGAATAAATTTAATTTTGTTATGTTATATACTTCAATCCCAAACATAAACAAATTATAATGATAGCTCCCATTACATACTGGGAATCTATTTACATATTCTTGGAAACTACCTCTTGCGGCATCTACTGTTAATTAAGAAAAATACAAAAAGAAAGAAATGGGTTATGTTTATTACTATTGTTAAATTCCTTATCTTTCTTAATATCAGCTGTTTCCCCTTCTAAAATGCACCTGCTCTGGTCGCCTTCCTGAGATACATTAAAGGGATTATCTAAACCACCTCCTCCCAAGGTCATTGCACGCTGAGTTGTGCTTGTAACAACGAAAGGAGTGCTACTCAAAGCAGGCATTCGTCTAACTTCATTTTCTACCCCTGAGGTGTTTTCTTGCAAAAATGAGAAGTCCAACAAATCATTATTCCTGTTTATAAATAATCCTTCGTCTCCATTATCAAAATGGTTTAAATTTAATTGCCAATTAGCCATGAAACCTACATATATGTACTGTATATATTATGCACACAATCTTTACTTATCTATACGTTCCTGAAAAATATATACAAAATAATCATAAATGCTATCAAGCACATAAGTACACTGCTACACAAGAAAACTACAACCGAATAGAGAGATCGTCCTTACCCTTTTTTGCCTTATTTCCACTAAATGTAAACACCATACTATGCCATACGTTAGCTTTTAATAGAAACATCTGAAACCAACCCAACCTCCTTCTACCTGCAGAAAATTAAATCTCATAAGCAGCATAGAAAAGATAATCATTCTGAATATTTATGTAACGTATCTACTACCAACCTACTTAGCCTTCCGTATCGTCACCGGGAGAGAGGTTATAAAGTTATCCCTCCATTTCATTTTGTATAATAAAGGCAGGTTTTATTGGGATGGTAGCGCAATAAAATTCCGATATTACCTTAGTAATAAGATCGAACCCAATTTTCTACAATAAGCAATTATGACGGCTCTTATCTTCGCATTCATCTATCCATAAAATATAGGTATATCCTAGGATACAGAGGTGAAACTCAATGATTATGATGAAATAACGATTTATGAAAAATCCTAACTGCATCAAAATTATGAACAAGAAACAATTAACCAACTGAATATCTGTATTGGACGTTACAAACTATCATAAGTGCTTTAGACTACATTAATTAATCATAAGCAAATGCTCCAATCACGAACAAAAATAATTAATTCCAACTCACCAGCTTGAAGATTCCGTACCATAGACATAAAATATAGCAGGCTAGGACAATATATAATATATCACACCAATATATTGATAGCACATTAACAACTCACTTTTCCATATATAGGCCACTACCAATTAAACATCTCAGAATACTTTAACTATATATCTTGGAAAATTTAAATCACTTCGCTTCTTAGAAACAAAACTATTTGAAAATACACTTGTCTTTTCCAACTTCCGTTAATATTTTAATATTCCAGACTAAACCATGAGCATCACTCGGAATTATAACTACGCACATTCGGCAAGTAACTTAACCATTTCACTGTGGAAGGCGACGGAAAAAAATTTCCCTAACCTGCGAATGTCGATTATAGTCGACGTGTTAAAATTTGTCTGTATCTTGGTTTTGTCGATTGTAGTCGCCAAAGGTTTTCTGTGTGATTTCTATTGTTTATCGAAAACAATAGAACACAAAAAAATGAACGGTACAACTTTGGCGACTACTCTCGACAAAGCCAAGATACAGACGAACAAATTTTAACACATCGACTATAGTAGACATTCGCATGTTAAGGAAATTTGGTTCTGTCGACAAAAGTCGACTTCCTCTGTGAAAGGGTTAAAAAACTGACGTATTAGATGAACTATTTCTATAGCTTCCAGTAGACTTTTTCCCAGTTTGGCTTTCAGAATGACTATGACCCAATCGCCTTGTAAAGCGCTATATGTACAAAATAATTCTACCTGTCGCCGCTAATGGCGCCACTAGTAACTAGTACTTAACAGCTGACAAAAGTTTCCATCTTTCTTTATTCCGAATCCTAAATTAATGTACTTCATTACAATAGAAAACTCGTTGTTCCTTCCCCTGTAGCATTTATTTATTTAACAATCACCAGACACATCTCAGGGTCCATTTTACACTGGATATCTAAAACTGGCAATTTTATATTGGATTTCCTTGTTCGATGGAGTTTGCATGACAAATCATTGTCCGGCAGGCACCAGCTGCAAAGGTCATAGATAACGGGCCATTTCCCAGACAATTCGAAAAATATGCATACCGTAAGTGATAAATGGCAGTGTGTGTTCATAGTTGTAGGATTTTATCAGGAAATTATGTGTTTTATTTTATGCACGGATTCATGTAGCTATTAGATACATTCCGCGTAAGTGGCCCTAGTTTTTAAATTGCACATTATGCACGTAAAAACGGTAATTCCTGAAAGATACAGCTTCAAATATAAAGTAAAACCTAAAGATAAATGTGAATTGTATGTATTTCAACTGGTATCTATACGGTATTAAATCTCGTACCTCTAAAAATGTGATGAAAGGTGTCCATTAATTCATGTCGCAAGTTGCAAACATAAATATTATATAAGGCAATGCCATGAAACTTTGTCACTAGACTTTTGTGTAGAACATTTATAAGTTTTTTTCTCTATATTTTAAGTAAAGGTTATGAAAAGTTGTGATATTTAGCCAACAGATCGAGGAGGGTAAGAAAGAAATACCCATTTGCATCGCTAATGCATTGTTTGACCCAGAGGTAAAAGTGAATCTGAAGGGTAGAGGGACGGATGACATCACGCCGTCCCCCGTGCCTATCTTTGTTCATTGTATTTTTTTTTAGAAAGTAGGAGGACGCCATATATATTTTTTGGAAGTGGAATAACGGCATCTTCCCGCATTCTCCTAACTTTTACTCCTGGTTTCACCAGAATACAGTTAACGTTTAACTTTCAAACCGAAACTAATACTTAATATATGGCATAATACTTAATATATTATAATACTTAATATACTTAATATATGGCTGTTTTTCTTTGTTTCCTTTAAATGTTAAAAAACGAGCTCGTGGCGGGTTTCTGACATGATGGATTCAATTACGTTTGTGTCAAACTTAAACCTAAATATTTATATGTTATCGTTAACAATTCTGCTGCCATTAACCCTGGAGCACTAGCACGTGATCATGTAGTGTAAGCACTAGAGCCTAGCCTCTCAGACACATTTTTTGAATTTTAGGTGTTTACCTAACATTTCTTGCTTATTTTTTAGAAATATTTTTATATGTGCATTAGATCGATTTAATTTGAAATGAATGAAAACTGCTACATTGTAGTAGGCCTATAGCTATTATAAAAATTAAATACAGAAATTCCAAAAATAGGGTAGAATTTCGTTTATTATGTTGTATGAGAATCAGAGGAACGTAAATCCATTTCCGCTGGTCTACGTGAGAAAGTAAGATTTTTTTTAATGGGAGAGATACATAAACTGTAGATACTTTAGTACCTCTTAACTCTAAGGAGAAGAGATGGAGTCACGTCGATTTCACACCAAATGGAGCTTTCAAACTTATGTGTATATATCCGAAAAAACGAAAATTGAAAATATCATTTTTGGAGTTACGTCACTCTGGTTCTCGTACAACGATATTATCAAAACTTGAAATGTTTCAGTACGTTATCACAGGATAATAAGTTCGCAAATGGCTCATGAAAAAAAAATAATTTGAACCCTAATTAGCCTACTTCCGAACACGAAACTTCTATACAATTCTCATATAGAATTGGAATGTTGGAACTTTTATTAAAGGGTTTTAAGCATCTTTGTCACAGACTGGGACGGGGTAGGGAAGAGGATATGGGAAGGTAGTTGGCCAGGGCCTAGTTACCACTTCGCCATTTGACTGGTGTAACTGAGGGAAAACCCTGGAAAAACCTCAGCCAGAATTGCTGGCTGCTGGACGCGAACCTGCTGAATGTGAAGATATCTCTCTACCAACTGACCTAAGGCCGCTTGGTTTGTTATGTAGAAGATACAAATAGTTGGGCAAGCTTGGCATGAAAATTTACTATGACTGAGACAAATTAGCTTTTTATAAGTCTTGCAGTAACATTTATCTTGCTCACTGCCTACGTTTTCTCAAAATTCCTCACAACCTATTCAGAGCTAAATTGATCGGGATTCAAAAAATCATCATCATCTAAACTTTCTTCTGACAGCATTATAATTAGTTGGCACTCTCATTCTTTAGCCATTGTGACTGGTAACTTTAAGCAATGATATAATTAGGTAGAACGCATAGTAATAAAACAATAAATGTCACTATTATTTTTCTTCCCTAGTTTTATTAACTTTATTTACGTTTCATTTGAAGAAAACGGGCACACTCAGATCCAATAACCCTTTTCTCCAGATACAGTCAGTGAACGACGAAATGCACTCTACAACTGAGAGGTAAAAGTAGGAAACTACAAGAAACTACGGCCTTCTCAACCATACGTAATGATTTCAGGTTCGAGAAACATATGGCAAGGGTCTAGTGTTAGACTTGGCGTCAGTGCTGCTGGTATGATTTTTCTAAACCTAAGTAACTTTTAGAACGTGATTTATGTAAAGTTACTAATAAATAAACAAAAAATATTATTGTATTTTAAATCATGTAATACTGAGTGAAGTGTTGTATTTGCCAATTTTCTGTGGAAGGACACTTGTTTTACTTTGTTTTTCCAACTAAAGATGTGAAGTCACTTGAAGCCCTGCCGTCTCATTTGAATTTCTTCAACATGACTAAATATTTTGTTTCCAACATCCTATATGAGTTCTGTGTATATATAACATTTTTATCGTAAAATTCAACACCACCGTCACTGGAATGAAAATGTTTGGATGCAATGAAATATTGCACGAAATGAGACTTTGAAAACTTAGGGGAGCTCATGAAGAGAGCTATGCTTATGTGACTACTTAATCGTCTCCGATACCCTACAGTATTGGCAATGTTTTATTACCGTTGAGTATGGCTGGTCATAATTCTTTGAAGCAAACGTCTCTCTTTCGACGAAAGCAACTTCTCGCGATTTTGAACCGGCAGTATGGTTTTCACTGTTGTATTATTTGTTCCACATAATTTTCATTATTTGTCACATACTATATATGGGCAAAGTCAATTTACCGTTTGGTTACCATTGCGCCAATACTTTTGGTATTGAGGAAATATATTCATCAGAGATTCCTAATTTCAGTCAATCATATTTGCTGGATCACGCAATCACGTAGGGTAGGTGTTTTGCGACAAACTACGCACTGTTACGTTACGGTCAATGTCCAAACAGAAACCTTCATTGGGTCACTGGATGACCGAAAGACGTCACTATTGGGTCATAACTTATTCTCTCTTGGGTTTCAGCGTGCCCCAACAGCGGCTCACGTTGGGTCTCGTGATGACCAAACGATATCCCTATTGGGTCACAAATAAACCTGTATTGGATCAACGTTGGGTGAGAGGTGGACCAAACGGAGTCACTATTGGGTCAAACCACGTTCCATTGTTGAGTCATTTTGTACCTAAAAGAGTCAATGTTGGGTCTTACAATGAACCTTTGTTGGGTCAGCACCAATGACCACATTTTGTAAGTATTGGGTCAGCAAGTGACTCCGTTTGGTCACACGTCACTGCACATGTTGGGTCACACACAACCCAACAAGTTGCGTCATTTGGTGGTCACGTGATCACTGTTGGGTCACCTTTGTAACCACCTAACGGATAAACATTAACCACATGTTGGGTTAAAACTTGTAACGGTTCATGTGACCTTGACTTTTTAACCCATTATTTCGTCATGTTTTAACTCCATTGTGATCAATTTTACCTCACTGTTGGGTTATTTGCACTCCTTCTCTTTTCCAAGCGACCCCACAATGTGGTTATTTCTTACCACACGCTTGTTCACTTTTAGCTACACGTTTTGTCAAACGCATAACCGGGTTAATGGAATTTACACTTTGTTGGGTCATATTGTATACCAATTTGGGTTCAAAGTGTTAACCGGTCATACGATTTCACACCAATCGGGTCGTTGGGTTCAATTCCTACATTTAACTACACGTTTATTTGAAATTATTTCAACCCAATTTACCTACGCTTTGACCCTATTTGGGTCGGAGCAGTTTTAGCCACCTGGTTGGGTTAAAAATGCACCAATAGGGACATTTTCAACCCAACCATTTTTCTCAGTGTACAGGAAAACTATGGAAGAAGATAGTAAGATTGTTAATGATACAGTCTGAGTTGTGCTTTGTTGGATAAATGCAAAAGGAACCTAGCCAACTGTATGCATGATTGTAACTAGTATGTGACAAAATATCAGAGGTCCTCAGTTAAGTTATTCGCAAGCTCTAAACAGCCCTAAACCTAGTCCGGACCGCCTGAAGTTGTGGTTTCCAGAATTTTGCGTTAGGTTTGAAATGAAAGACACAAAGGAAGGAATGTGTCAAACAAAGAAAGACGAATATTTAAGTAATGGCAATCAGAATTGATGGCAAATTCTAATGCTTGGCAGTTCGAAAGAAAACTTAACGCTAGTTACTCTACATAGATAACAGTTATTTACTTTAAATTCGCTGTGGTAAATCTACCCAAATTGTTTTTAATTTTTTTTCTTTCATATGTTGGTACAAGACTGGGATTTCAGTAGATTTCAGTAAAAGATGCCATTTTGGTATGGGAATGCGCAAGTACAATCTTCTCTGTCTTTCGCTGTGTTCCTTCACCTCTCGCTCTAAGGAAGCGTACCCAAGGTTAAGAAAATCAGTCTCCTTCCCATCTGGGGCCGGACTAAGTTCGAAATACCTTGTTCCTTCAGTATAACAACTTTGATTCGTGGCCCCGTGCGGTGAAGTGGAAAAATGATCTTTCTTCGTTTGCCGACTGAAGGAAAATTGGAGCGTATCAGAGGAGCGACTATGTTTTGAACTTCATGCGGTGAGGATGATACCGGAGACAATGTAGAAAGAAACTACAGTTCAGAAGGTGACCAAAAGACAGTACGATGGGTAACAAATGCAACAATGTGCTACAACTTAGAAACAACCAAACCGAAATCGCGTAACTTCCTCCTACGTTTCAAAAAGAAAATTCTAGGATAAAATTTGACCAAGATACGGATTTCTTTTTAAATTTAAGCATTTTATAGTGATTTCTTTCCTCATGGTCGCCCATGGATCCGGTCGCGATTGATGGCCATGTTCTAACATACAATGTATTCGTTCAAACTAGAATATCGCTCATCTGAGCCAAACATAACATGCTCTGTAAATTTCAGATAATATTGTTTGAAGTTGGTATCTTTTATTGCACAACCACAACTTGACCAAGAAACAGGGTGCCACATTACATTGTAGTTTCTGACATTAATTCATTACATCTCATTTCAGTTTATTTTTTTGAAAATCCTTAAGTTTATCGATAATTTTCAAATTTTCTCTAACTTTTCATTAATTTTAGTGGGAGATAGTCTTGGAACAGTCTGAGACGCACGTGATCCCTTTCAAAGCCCTGAAGTATAATTACGGGCATTAATATTAATACCATTCGAGAAATATTAAAAATTTCTCGTTTTTCCGGGCGAATTTAGACAATTTGGAATTTATTTAAGTTTTTCTCAATTTGTTAGACTTTGGTTTTTACTCCCACTGACAAGTTCATCCACCAAAAATTTCACCGAATCGAGATTCAAGGACCTCAATTCACGGTAATTCTCAATAATATTGGATTTTCTCTAAAATTTAAAGTGTCCTACAACAATGGTATTATATACTGGAATTTCCTGAGTTTCTCAAATCCTGACCCGAGCTGAGTATAAAGTTCTAAAACAGTTTGGTTCTGCGACTATATCTAAATTCAAATGGGACCTCATGACCCGCACGTAATTTGCATGCAGGTTCACTAGGATTTTTCATATTGTAACAGCAAATGAGAGAAAGTCATTGTTTGGCCGTTCTTTTGGAGGCGTAAACACAAAAGTTCATTTTCCTTACGGGAGATTCAATGTTCAATTTTTGAAGCAGTTTTTTTTTCATTGACTACTGGTAAGGATTTTGGTAAGTTTAATTTGCTATAAAATGCAGTAACACTCATCCACAATGCTACTATAGTCGTCTCGAACTTTATTTTGGGTAAGGCTCAAGTTTTGGGGGACAAAAGGCGTGAAGAGGTGATGGATGGACTGTCACCAAAACCCCAAATTGTATTTTGGGAATGTCAGTAAGAGTCAGATTAATCACAAATGTCACAGAGTAAATGTTTCGAGGATCCTTGCATGTGCCAGAGACTAATATGGTGCTACAGACCCCTTCTAAAAATTACATAAATCACCATAAATATCCTTAACAGACTACAAGAAGTAGTTTTTTTGTGTGTGTGTGTGTATCAATTAATGTGAAGTTCGGTGTTGCTGTAATAAACAAAATATATGTATTATAATACAGGATGTTATTTTGGTAACGCACCGCCTTAAAGGAGCACAGAGCGCGAAACATATGATGCTGAATTTTTATATGAATTCCTAATTTTATTCTGGAAATGCCAGTGAGCGTCAGATGGGGACGCGGCACTAGTCCTAAACGGCACAAGACCTAAGTCATTTCGCGGCACAAGTCCTAAAAGGCACAAGTCCTAAACTGCAGAAGTCCTAAACTGTAGAAGTCCTAAAAATCTCTTGTGGCGCTACCATCGCGTCCGTAAGAAGAATACTGTTAATCTGTTAGTCAAAGTTTTAGATATACTGTTTCATATTACAGAACCAGATTCTAGCTTAGTTCTTACAAGTAATTTGCAGTACATATTCTATCGTTATGGAATACAAATAAATAAATAAATAAATAAAACCTATTGTTGTTTCTTGCATTTTGCATGATAAAATTTGTATGGTGACAAAAAATTAACTACCTATCAAATGTGATTTCCAGATCTTTCATAATGTCTGTTTTTTTCTATTTCCATGCCGTTGACCTCGTATTAGTAACATAATGTTGTGTTTTAGTTATATAAGTTACAAAGTTTGCTTTCTTTGTGCTGATTTGAACTAAATTACTTTAAACACATATATTTATCATATTCAACGCTTTCCGTAGCAAATAGTTGTCATACTCGTAATTAACTACTCTTTATAGTTACCATTATTAACAATAGTTTTAGTATTTCTAACATAGCTGTTACCGTTATTATTATAGTAATAATAATAATAATAATAATAATAATAATAATAATAATATATTTTTGGTATGGTACATATTTAGACTTGAGTCTTGAAGCCTTGATTGTGCGTGAACTTAAAATCAAAGGTTATGCCACGGATGGCAAATTAAGCTTAACACCCAAAACAAACTCTTGGACCCCCAAGTGGGAGTTAGTCTGTGTTTAATAATTACAGCAAATTAATAATGTGTATAATAGAATGTGAAAGAAACACTCTTTAAAAAACTAAACTGCGTCATCATGCTAAAATACTTTTTTTTAAAAAAAAACTAATTAATCATCCACTTTGTACTCTCATTTGCTTAACTCGACGAACCCAGACCTAAAGGAAAAGAGTTTTCTGTCTAAATTTTATAAGCAGTGGGAAATTTTAATACTATAGAAATCCTTTTTTCTTAGAAATATAATTTTTAAGACGCTGAAACATATATTGTATTACTTTTAGTTAAAAGTTGAAATACCGAGTTTCCCGCATCCAGCTTAAGCAAATCCTTCTTTACTTTATAAATATTTTCTGAATAAGTAATAAGGAATTTGAATATTAAAGAAAGTGCACACTTTTTTCAGCAGAAAGTTTATATGTCAGGTTTCATTTTATTAGCTTCAGAGATTTACGAAATACACTACTCTTTTTCTAAAAATAAATCTTACCGCAAGGTTTTTACGATACGTATTTCCAAAAATTATTTCTTATTTCCTGCTTTTGTAAGAAACTGATTTTTTAAAATTAAAATTTAACGACTTTACTTCACTTATCTTAACTCTTTTATATAAGAGTACAGAATATAAACATAGTCAAACTTATGGACTTTAATGAACAATTTCCAATTTCTTCTGACTTAACTTATGCATACATTTCTCACAAGCTGTAGTTTGAAATCCACGCACTTTCAAGACCCAGGTTTCAAAAAGGTAACGAACTGAAAATATAATAATAATAATAATAATAATAATAATAATAATAATAATAATAATAATAATAATAATAATAATAATAATAATGTATTTATGTACATGTCTAATATGTATATATTTATTGTCTTATTGAAACTTTTGTAATTTGGAAATATACCTTTGGTTTG
Source organism: Thermobia domestica (assembly GCF_964235325.1). Lineage (NCBI taxonomy): Eukaryota > Metazoa > Arthropoda > Insecta > Zygentoma > Lepismatidae > Thermobia > Thermobia domestica. The sequence continues at coordinate 236,398,038 of NC_137457.1, read as the reverse complement.
ATTTAAATATGAAAAAATACTACTCCACTGGAAAAGGCTACATCGCTAAATGACTATGTATTAGTTTCTTCAAAGGTATCGTGTTGCGTATTACATTAGTAATTTAACGTTATTTGTTGATTTTTCTTGCTTATATATATTAAATCTATCAAAACACACTGTGAAGTATAGTAAGTGTCTGCGTTCTTGGTATATATAATCGGTCTTTACTGTTCACTTGTGAAATATCTAGTGGGCTTTTGTCCTAAGTAAGCAAACTTTTTTGGTGGGCTTTTGTCCTACCTTTGGAAAGTTAGAATGGGCTTTTGTCCTATTCTTAATAACATACAATCCACAAAGTATATATTGTCTCACCCACGATGGTCTCAAGAGGAAATAGACTCTCGTGGCCGACTGGTAGGATTTTCAGTGTTTTGAAATTTTAAGAACACCGCTTCTATCACTTGCATTCAACGAATAATCAATAACTTGTTCACGCTCTCAAGTAAGCTTTGGTAGAATCCAAAAATATCGATTTGACCATATACGAGTGCTTAACTAATTTATGGGCGTACTAACAGGGTGTTAAGACACCGACAGAGAACGATAGCCAACAACAACACATTATTTATATACCGCGAAAACATAGACATCACATAATAAGAAGACTTCGTAACAGTCTACCACATTGGAGATTCATAAATCATATCAGGGCCCATCGAGCGCAATAGCGTGAGGATAAGCAGTCTCGGGGAGACTGTCGGCCACCAGTCTGTTGGTGGTGGGGTTCGTACACAATAAAATAACAATATAAAGAATAATCAGTAGCCTTGGAAAAGGCTGTTTATATAGGGACTTTAAATTAGTCCGTATCTAAGGCGAGCTATGCATCTCGAGTGGTAGATGATTTATTAACACACAATTACAATAGCAATTAAGTCAGGACGCAAAGGCGCAGATGTTCATCTCCAGCAATGAGGCTATTGAATGACCACTGGTCCAGAAGGACAGAGTTCGGGTCCCATAGCAATACAGATAACTAGCAGGCGTCGTTCTCCTTAGAAATTAGACAAGCGGATTTAGTACGCAAAAGAATGAATCATTAATACTAATATAAATTAACATATGAAGAATATGCCAAAATAGATCTCTCAGCACAGTTAATATTAGTGTGTAAGCTTCAGCGAGTTGGAATACCACTGCTATCAGCCAGTTTAGATTACATAACCATTATCATCTCAAACTACATCATATTGCTACCATTAAACAAAAAATATTACCGCTCGTATTAAAAGAGATCTTCGAAATCAAATACAAATAACATTTGACCAAAAGAAAGGAGCGCTTAGGATTCGTTCTATCTACATTCACGGCAGTTATATCAAAACAATAAAAGGTTTCAAAGTAATTTTAAAACTACTTGGAAGGTGATCCCCTTTACATTTGAGCGACTTTATGGAAAAGGAAATGCAAGTATTTTAGTACATTAAAATACTAAAGAAACTGATGTAATCCACCTGAGGTCCGTGGTCCTACCTCCTGACAGTCTGAAATCGAGATGTTGAGACTCCTTGGATTACCACCGGCGTTGCCATAGACATTTCGTACACACCAGGTAGTACGTTTCACTTAACACACTATATCACACTGATGTTATAATTACTCACTTGTATTTCGAGCGGCTAAAACACAAAAGCCAGATAGACGGGCAATTACCAGGACTTCGTAGAGGATGATGTCGTCTCTGGGCTTCGCACAAGTTTAGAAGTCTTCGGAATATTAGAACTTCGCACAGGCTGGTCTTCTCCTGGATCGAATATGTTGGAATAGAGGTGAGACGAATAGTAGATCACAGTGTTCAGACAGTAGAGACCTGCATGGGCCGGGCTTGGGCGGGAAGACTGTGTTATTTCTTTGGGCCGGGCCGGGCTTGGGCGGGCCGACACTGATTTCTCTTCAGGTCGGGCCGGGCTGGGGCCGATTAATTGCAATTCTTTAATAATTATTGAATTTCGTTAAACGATAATTAGAATAAAGGAAAACGTTGAAGAAATGTGTCCATGAAAATTGTTACAAAAATACAAAATGAAACTTTTAAAATTTATCTGGCCCGGGTCGGGCTTGGGCCAAGAATTTTAAAAAACTTATTGGACCGGGCCGGGCTCTCCGAAATGTGAAAATCTCCGAAATATTCGGCCCGTGCAGGTCTCTATCAGACAGAATGTCATCCAACGGGACTTCACTCCACAGGTCGACGGTTTCCCCAATAGACTACAGCACTCGCACGCCGATGAGTGAGGCGTTAATAGATTTTTTTAAGAAAACGATGAGAGATTCCAATAAGGAAGTATTGAGAATTTGGAATGACGTAAACAAGTAGTTCGATGTGTAAAGAGTTTTATTGTTGGCTCGAATAAGTCCATGGACTTGGTACAACAACAAATGACTTCCTACATGAGGTCTCGAGAATTATGATAAATCAGTCTTAGCACAAGTAGACAGTAGTTGACGGTCTAGAAAGCATTTAGGAGCCAAAGTGGTTAGAGTTAAAACTTTAGTTTGATTGCATACTCACAGTTTGACAATTAGAACTGCACAGCTGAAGTTAGCACTGGTGAGTGAATTGAGGATAACACACGCACTGTTCGTTACAAAATTAGATTTTATGTTAGTCTTCCAGAATATATTGCTGGCAAGTAAAATAAACCTCTGAGCACCTCTGAACAAACATAAAATTTAACTTGGAGCATTCCTGTCTCTTCTACTTATTTAAAGCTATGATAACCAAGTGAGAATTTGTTACCTTTCTCTTAAAAAGAAAAATGTTATCCCCCTCAGACGAAAGGGATTATAGGTTAACTGCTTTCAAAGCATACAAAGTCAGACTCCTGAGGGAGGATGGAATAGACAGAATATTTCACCCGAGAGAAAAATAAATGAAACAGCTGGAAGGAACTGGGTGAGCACGAAGGAAATGCCTAACTTTTGTATGTTCTTTCTCTTTCCCTGTTTTTGGATATTAAGAAAATAATATTCTATAACGTAATTAGCAAAGATAATTGTCGTTAATTAATTATTTTTTATGGAGTGCGACGAAAATTTAAGAAAGTTTGAGAGACGACATTATAATATATTGCAATTCTGAATGCCTGCTCGATTTTAGAAACGTTCTCTTGAACTTTCGGCTATCGGGCATAGTTTCGGATCTACAAGGTGCCGAAAGCGTGGGAAAATGACTTTCGGACGCCAATAGTTGGGAAACTATCCAACATAAAGAGGGCGGGTAAAAAATACACTGAAGAAGTCATACCTGCTCTATTGAATTTTGCATGTTTCACAATCCTACCATGCACGCTGAAGGGATTCCCCAAAGAAATGTAGGGATACCCGGATAATGTGCCAAATGAAACTTGGTCTAAATGGATATGAATTGATAGGCTTTCTACCAGGTAGCAATAATTCGTTGGTATTAAGTCGATATCTGGAGAAATACAAAATGGTGGACACCTTCGTGCCCGTTGTGTGGTTGCATAATCGCCAGGCATGGATGCTGGCCAATAGTGACGTTCTGAGTACTAAGTACGAATTTGCACCCAAATGGTCTACAAAGACATCTGGAGTGTCGATAGAGCATAACAGATTAAGCAGGGTGATTCACATGTGTGTATTAATCCCAGATTAATCCCAAATATCACAGAATTAACACTCCGATGCTCCTTGGATGTACCACTGACTAATATGAGTCTACAGCTTCTCTTCTAAAAATCACATGAAAATCTACCATAAATATCCTCAGCAGGGGACATACCGGTAGCAATTTTTGGATCAATTAATGTGAAATTTGGTGCTATCGTAGTAAGAAGAATGAGATTTTCAAAATTTGGAATATTATTTTGGTAACTTTTCGCCTTAGGGGGGACATAGGGGCGAAATATATTAGGGTGATTTTTTATATAAAAAATGCCAAATTTTATTCTAGAAATGAAAATGAGCGTCAGATTAATTACAAATGTCACATAATTAATATCCTGTGCTCACTGCATGTGTCATGAATGATATGGGGCTACGCTCCGCTCTTTCCAAAAGTTACATCAAACTGCACAATAAATATCCTTAGCATGGATATACGGGAAGAAGGTAGATATCTTATGTATTTCATCATTATTGCAAATAAACTTTGTGACTTTTTAAAAACAAAAGTCTCAACTCTGCTGTGAATGATTAATTTCTATCTGTTGAAGACATTATACATATAGCTTTGTTGTTATGGTGTCACTGGAATATAATCAAAGAATTTGCATTTTTCTAAAATAAATTACGACCATTGCAACAGCACAGGATCACACACAAGTCACCAACGTATTTTTTAGACACTTAAGCAAAACCAGCTCGAAATAGAACATAAGACGACAATGGAAAATTTCGCAGGAACCACACACAAAAATCGTAATAAAAAGTAACATTTTATAAATTACAAGTTTAGTAGGTTAGCTTTATATTTCAATATTCATAGAAAGGGTGTACTTCTTACACAATAACGTATGATCCCACTTTCCAGACAATAACCTACTCGTATGTACTGCACAATACATCGAGAAATCATATACTATGGACACGGTTTAGTAGAAACAAATGCCTCACGATTAACAAGGATCATTTCAAAATCTTTCCTTCTCGAAAACAACATTTTGTGGATCTATCATCATTAATTGTTTAAAAATATCATTAACCTAAGTATAAGACAGATAAAATCAACTTTTCTTCAGCATACCCTCCTGAACGAACAAGATATAAAGTAATGCGATTTACTATAGCCATTGTGAGCACCTCCAATGGGACGAATCTGGAGTGATCACCTCTACACTCTGGACACTTGCCTGTTTCAAGTCATCTGGTAGATATGCTGCAAAATGTGGAGGAAGCAACCGCCCATATTAAAAACTGGCAAAGCAAGGAGCATTGGAGTATTAACTCTGTGGTATTGGTGATTAACCTGACGCTAACTGGCAGTTAGAAAATACAATTTGGAATTTCTTGTTTTGCCCCCTTGCCTTCTCACGCGCTGCCTTACCAAAATTATAATCTATATTTTAAAAACTCATACCTTTTTTATTACAATAATGCCAATTTTCACAGTAGTTGGCAAACAAGTTTCTTCCTGTATGTCCCTGCTAACGATATTTATGACGAATTTTTATGTGATTTTTCGATGGTAGTTGTAGCCCCATATTAGTCGCTGACACATGTAAGAATCATCAAAATATTAATTCTGAAATATTCGCCATCAAGAATTCCAAAGTAAAAAGGAATAGAAAGAAAAAAACATTTACCTCATGGTCCGATTTGAGGACCCAGATTACTGGTCGAGCGCCTTGACCACTGAACCACGATCACTACGCGGTAGGTCATTCGTCTTTCGTGTTTTAACTTAGATTTATTTGCCTCTACTTACGCGTACACATTTCTACGTTTTTCTTTTTTCGTTTCAAAACGTCTTTCGTATTTCTTTCATGATGATAAAAGTCAATAATCTTTGGCACAATTTATATTAATAACTTGAGTTGTTCTTAAATCTTTGGTTCACAATTTTTCTTCTTCCACCAAACTACAGATATAACATTTAATTCTCATATTCTGCATTTGGTTTTAAAGCAGTCGCCATATCCTAGTAAAGGACTTATGTCCGCCACTATACATAATACTGCGTAAACAAGTAAAACGTTATGTAACTACTCCAGCCTAATTGTTACTAGAGTTTCTAGGCCTACCAGACGGATTTTAGTTGAATGATTTTCAGCACATTGTTACTGGATATTTGGTCCTATCAGACGCTTATATTTAAGTGATATGTAGTCAGTACATGGACTGGAACGCAATTGTTACTAGAGTCTGTACGTATAACAAATGGCTTTTAGTTGAGTGATATATGGTCACAACATCGACATCAAAATCAAATAATTTCTATGGAACTTATAGAGGAAAATGTTTTATTACCCCATTATGTACACATTCTAATTTGCTACAGGGAGTGGACCCCTTATTCATCAGTTCCAAACAATTAGCTTATTGCCTGAGAACGGAGGTAAGCATCAAGATCCATATAAATCCGGTAAATTTTATTAAATAAGTTATCGTGGAACAAGTAGATTCATACACAATTTTCGGTTTAAATCAAATGATACAATCTTGTTTTAGATATCAATTGCATTATTATAACAAACAAACAAAAAGCACATTAATATAGTTCGAAATTTCAGTATTACTGGAAAGTGTGCTTTCAGTATACTCACAGTTCACTAAATTGTAAGTTTCGATATATTAAACTATATCATTTTCGAAAAGATGAATAATCGTATTCCTCTTTCATTATGCAATGTCATCTGTTTAAGTTTTTTTTAAAAAAAAATCAATAGGCCTACATATTAAGAAGTATTGGATAGAAAGGATGCTGAACTCCACTAACTGAATGACTAGGTTATAAGAAATCAAAACAATTTCCTCTTTGTTACTTACTACTAGGCCTCGAACTAGGTGGGCGGTTTCGGAAGTTATAGTCAGTTCATTATTCGTTTATTTTGCTTGTTGCGCTTTTACAACACACACTTAAAAAATGGTCCAGGTTGCTTTAGAGCTATTTCTATGTTCCTCTATTTTGTTTATTTTCTTCACAACACCTTTTTTTACAAAATACTTGATACTATGTATACTTTTTTTGTTTACTTACGTACGTGTAGTTACGCTTTTCTGTTTACTCACGTCTATCAGGCAAATAAGGAGTCCTTTATATGTATATTAGAATTGTTCTTATCTCGACTTCCCGTTTTTCAGTCTCATCTCTTAAAATGAGCCACATCCGACTCATGTAACAGATGAGAAAAATCAGCTCATTTGAATAATATTAAATGATGACCCATGTGACCTCAATTTTGTGTATGCATTTACAGTATACAACATGAGGCAAAAGGAGTAACACCATATCTCGGAAAGGGGTAATGGAGATAGAACCGCATCTACACTACTATATAGTACCATCTTGGAAGTCAATCACCTTGAATACCGTTCAAAACTTTTAATAAGAAAGGGGTTACATGACATTGCCTCGCAGTAGCTTGTCACTACAAATATAAATCTGATGTTACTTCAAACTTATCTTTGATTCTTTAATAATTATTAATTTCATAATATCTGTTTACTAACTCACAATTATATTTGCGAAGTTAAAAGGTACCTTTGCATCATAGTACACTCTGTAAATGCATTAAAATCTTGAGGCCGCTTGCGGCACCATTTAACATTATTCAACTGAGTTATTTTTTCTCATTGGTTACAGAGTTGGAACTCAGAAAAACTCAAGCTTCGAGTTGTCTGTAACAAAAGTTTGCTTTTATTTCCGGACTATGAAAATAAGAAGAGAAGAACAAGAAATAAAAGAAAGAAAAAAGTATTAAATAATTTCTTTGTGAAGGGCATAACTCGAAAAATTATGATTTTGAGTAATACATACTACCATAAAGAGACTCCCTATCTCTCCTCCTTACTTATCTCCCATACTAAAATTAGCTAACAACATGAACGCAATTCTAATTTCAAACTACATATGTATTAGTATCGATAAAATGAAATAACAAAACCGAGACGAAACAAGATTCATAAGTTAATTTAGGGCGAAACTGAAATACACAGAATGAAAAATTGAAACCATTGAGTGTCTATTACACAGAGGTTCAGAAATGAGGCAGAGAGAGAGAGAGAGAAGGCGAGAGAAGAAGAAAAAGAAAAGGGAGAACAGATAAAAATGTGGAATTTTAAACTTAGTAAGAGAAGAACCTAACATAAAAAGTTCCGTTACCAGAAATCCAACAGTAATATAGAACTAACGTTTATTTTTATATATTTTTTCAGGACTATTCGAATATATAGAGGATGCTTGAAACATTCATTAAGTCACTTTCATAAACGATAGCATACTCAATTTCCAGTAGAACTGTGGATCTCACAGACATATCTAAGATAATGTCAAAAGTTTAACACGCATGTTTTAATTCCGCCTGGTTCGGTTGTAAATTCGGTAGTATTCATTGGACGTACTGATCCATACTACATTCTAATAAACCCAGTAGGTAGCGTAGATCATATCTTCCATTCCAAAACTACTAATGAAAAGTGAACAAAAAAAACGGAAAGAAAAAGGAAGAAAGAGAGAAAGATAAAATTGAACAAGTGCTATTTTACTGGTATTTTTTTTACAGAAATATCCTATATTAAAAGTCTAAACTGTATCGTAATGAAAAGTTCAAATGGGAAATTGGATGTTCCTTATATATGTAGCAGACCTTGCCTGTTTCAAATTTCAACGTGAATAAATCACATTGAATTATAGGATGGAAACCAATTTGTGTCGAACTAGTATAAATAAAATTTTGTTTCTAAATAACCAAAGAGGTTGCCATTTTCTAGTCTTTTCCGAAGATTTATCTGTTCCGAACATCCAGCATCACTTTTATCTCTTACGGATATTACGTTGTAATTTGCACAGATAGAATGAACACGCTAGAGCTCAAACTGATCGGTCGGATGATGTTGGTTAACTTATGGACCACTACTCGGTCGAGTATTCAAATCCCTAGTGACCCGGTAATTTGACTGAGATTCGGTAATCCAGATTATAAACACGTTTTTTTTTCTTATTACATTGCGTTTATACAGTATTTCTTTCAGAGATGACCAAGACTGGAGATGTTATGCCCAGAGCACAGAAAATTCGACACCGAAGTTGCTAGTTAATTACATTCTCCAGACCAGGTCTATCGGTCTCTTGCTCCCTTTTAACTTTGGGACACGCACACGCACATGAAGTGCATATGTACGTGCCATAGACAGGAGAGAAGTGAAAGATGCAACGACAGGATAGGGAAACGTCAGGAAAGAGAGAAAGGGAGAGAGAAGGACGAATACAAATATGAAACATACTTATCATTACAGTGTTTGATGAAGAACGCACACACTGTTTATTCGAATTCTCGCCAGTGATACTTTGTAAGTTCTCCAACAGAAAAATGAAATGAAATCTTTAAGTTTAACGTCCCACGATTATGCCGGTTATGCTAAAGGAGACGGTGATAATGAAAAATGTGTGAAATGGTGGAATGAAGAAAGTGGGAGAAAACGGTAGAACCACGAGAAAACCCACGAGCACAATGTTTGTCCATCAGAAAGTCCACACGGCGCGAGCTGGGATTCAACCAGGGACCCCAAGCACCGGAAGTGAACGCTCTACCACTGCGCCACCGCGCTTTCAGTTCTCCAACAGAAGAGAAATCTCTGTTTGCAGCCATTATTTTATGCGAAAAAGTTATACTACCTGACGGGGAATCGAACTCAGATTTTCCGCTTGGAAGTCTGGTAATCTACCACTACACCACCGATTGCTTTACCTAAACTTTGTTCAGCAAATGCTTTAATATTTCTTTCTGAGAACGATAACACGAAAATTGTTTACTGCAGATCAATGAAATGTTTCGGATATCCTGGTAAATCCCTTGCCCTTTCCCAACTTACATTCGCAAATCGTTTCTATCATGATAAAGGTGTTTGCTTGTACATTCTTAAACATTGCATGTCGAATATGAGAAATCGATTTTTGATTATCACTGTGAAAAATGCAACTTTGGTGTGAACAAGATTTGAACCTATGCTGGAGAGCTTTATTTTTCGTAACTCCATTACGTTACCGCTACACTGCCATGCCACATGAAACTAGAAACCAAATATTACTTACCTTAGCCTTGGTACTTGGTCTTTGGAACGATCAAGCGTCTTCCTGTAAAGTTATTTGCACCTAAGCGCACAACAAAATTAATTTATTCGACGACCTAGAGAAAAATTAGTGCCCACTAATAATGGAAACAATATACAATCCAGGAAAAATTACGGAAATAAAAACACATTATGCAGTAGTTTCGCACTGCAAGTTCAAAAGTACGCTAATAATAGTAATTATTATTATAATTATAATTATTACTAGCATCAATTGGCCGCTTTGCTGAGCTAAATCGAGAAAAAATAATAATATGCTCCGTTATTCAGTCACATTTTACTATTACTAAAGCGCTCTTTGATATCGATCATTTTCGATCAGTTTTTTATATCCCCTCCCCTTCCCATGTTGCGAAGCACGGCATCTTCTGTGTCATTGTTCATCTCAGCCACCCGGAAAACTATGAATTCGACAATCATATTGGTTATTTTGATCATTTTTATGTCTCCCCCTCCTCTATCTTGAGGGCTAAATTTGGATTTAAGCGGCATTAGATGTGTCACTGTTCATCTCAGCGACTCCAAAAATTATAGATTCGACACTAATATCAGATCATTATTCGTTATCTTTTAAATGTTGCTATCCTCCCCTTCCTTTAGTTACACCATCAATCTGATATGAGGAAAACCATCTCGGATTCGAACTTCATGTAGGTTGAAACTTTTGTCGAAATTGGTACGGTGGTTCAAAACATATTAAACTTTATTTATGTTTATATATATCTCCCTTTCCCATTCCCCTTCTCTTAGTTCTAGCGTCAAATTGAAATAATAAAAAACATATCAGGCCCAAACCTCATCTATTTTAAAAATTTGATGGAGATAGGTTGCATGGTTCAAGAGTTATTAAGTTTTATTTAATTTTATATATCTTTCTCCTACCCTCCTCTCCCCTACGTTTTACCGGCAAAGTGATATGCTGAAAACCACTCCAGGCTCGAATTTCATCCATGTTGAAAATTTGATGCAGATCTGCCCAGTTGTTCAAGACTTATTAACTCATTAATATACTCACTTTTATTTTCATTTACATTGATTTTTGTATATCTCCACGTCCTCTCCCTTCCTTACATTAAACCATCAAAGTGAAATGATTAAAAGCATTCCATGCACAAACGTAATCTATGTTGAAAATTTCATCCAGATTGGTAGTTTGATTCAACACTTATAAAATTTTCTTTATGTTCTATATTTTTCCATCCTCCCCCTCCCCTAAATAACACCATCAAAACGAATAGATAAAAATACTCCTAGGTCCGGACAATATTAATGTTGAATATTTGATTGAGATCGGTCTGGTAGTTCAAGAGTAGGGATGGTATCGAGACGAGATGAGACGAGACTTTGTACAGTCTCGGTCTCGTCTCGGTTGGTAAGTAGCGGTCTCGGTCTCGGTCTCGATCTCGTCTCGAGTCAAAAATCGCCGTTTCGGTCTCGGTCTCGTCTCGGTCAGCAGATGCTTGTCTCGATCTCGGTCTCGGTCTCGAAGGTCAAGTCTCGGTCTCGTCTCGGGTCTCGTCTTGAAAGTCTCGAAATATATAGTATGAAATTAAAATTGTGAAAGTATTATTATCGTACAGTCTGTCGTTTCCGGTTCTTACTTTTTGCCTTCATACTTGACAGAATTATGGCATGATGTACTTCTTCGTAGCTAATTTGCTAGCGCTAATGCTTTACATGCATGTGTTCCGGGTTCAATCATCTGTGGGTATTACATATCTGGGATAAAACCCTAATAGTAACCAATATTACACTTTCAGCAATAGCCTTTCTCTCAAATAGACTCAGTACTGTCTATACACTTAAACTTTATTAAATTAACTCCAGTACTATACAGTAGTTTATTTCCTTCCTTTGAATCAAAATAGTTCAATACCTCCTAACGGATAACGCAACACATAGCACCACGAATGTATTTAATAGCGCTGAAATTGAAATTTACAATTTCTCAGTTATTATCCAAAACACTCTGCTTTGATTGCTATTTTAAAAACAGAATATAACGTTCATTATCTTAACAAATAGAGTAAATTATTACTACCATATATTTTGTTTCAAATTGATCAATTACTTCATTACCATTTCACATCTGAGTGTTTAATTGAGACTTTAAAACAGGCACTTTCTTAACCTTATGGTGGGAGCTACGGCACTCATCTTTGCTATCTGTGGTATCGTGTTGGATCACCAAACAAGTTAGATTCAGAGTCTTATCTTTCGCATAGTTCTCTTCTCATTTTAAGTACATTCTGTTTCTTATACAAGTTTATACGGTCGTAATGTATTATATAAGCATATATCCAGTGCCGAACATAGATTAAGCTTATACCTGAGTTCTCAGCGGTGCATGGGGCCACGGTGGCTCACTGGTAGAGCGTTCACCTCTGGTGCTTGGGGTCCCGGGTTTGATCCCAATCCCTGCCAAGTGAACTTTGTGATCGACAAACACCGTGTGCGTGGGTTTCCTCGGGGTTCTCCCGTTTCCTCCCACTTTCTTCATTCCACCATTTCATTCATTATTCATCATCACTGTCTTCTTTAACCTAACCGGCATAACCGTGGGACGTAAACTCAAAGATTTCATTTCATTTTTCTCAGCGGTGCATGTGATCTTTATTCGAGAAAACTAACCATGCGTTCATTTCGCTTAAATTTTACGCTCGTACATTGCTTGAAAATTACTTGCGAAACATGGATATACATATTATGTAAGTATATAGGTAATTCGAGCTATATATATCTATTTTCCCTGTCCCGGCAAAACAAACGATTCTTAACTTTCTAGTTTTCTTTAGTATTAATTTTCGTAGTTTTGCTGCAATATGAAGGATCAAATTTGTTTTTTGCTGTACGAATTTCGTTAAATTTGGATCTGTTTTTACCCTATCTTACCTAGTAAAAGTTATATATATACATTAACTTGAGAGATAGACTAACTTTAGAGGTATGACTAGATTCATTTTTTGGTTGAAATTGAGTTAAGAATACCTTTTTTTTTAAATAGACTATGTTCTTTCTAGTGATGTAATAATGTAAGTATAAAAGCATCCTATTACTTTGTAACTACTTAGTATAGTTTGAAAAACAGTACTATAGATCTTACTTAAGGAAGTGGTTTTTTCCTTCTCTTGTAAAATTACGAAAGTATGACTTGGTTTAGTTTAGTTCTAAGGACCAGATATAATAAAATCATAGCCATAATCATAATCAACCATTGTAAATCCACTGCTGGATGAAGGTCTTTCCAAGTCTTCTCCACAACTATCTATCTTGAGCAATTCTTTTTCAGGTTACTCCCCAGTTGTTCTTGATTTCGTCAAACCTTCTTGTATAAGGACGTTTCCTGGGCTGTTTTTATCTCGTGGTATCTTGTCTAGAATTGTTTTTGTCCATCGACCATACTTTCTTACAATATGTCCAGCACATTTTCAGCCCATGTTAAAAATTATTTAATTAGTACAAGTCATTAGTTATCAAATAATTCATTTCTACTGTATATATATGACCTACAAATAGTTAAAATTCGCTACTTTTGGAGCACAGACACGCTACGTTTTGATCTTCGAATTTGGCAACACTGACTCAATGATTTAAATCAACACAATGTGATAACCCCCATTTGGTCTAGCGGCTAGCACGCTTGACTTCGGTTCGCGTGGTCCAGAATTCGATTTGCGGTGGAGATACAGTTGAACGACCGAAGTGGTTCGATTTCCATTATAATCATTAGCTCTACGTCTCCTTTAGAGGCCCTAGCATAATCATGGGACGTTAAACTAAAACAAACCAAACCAAAAATCAATACAATGTGTATTACTAACTGTAAGTCCTTGAATAATTGCATATAGCTAATGTTATGGATCGAGTTTGAGGTGGTCGGTGGTCAAACTAAAACAAGTGAAATTTAACTAGGGTTCATTTAGAACTTTTAATTACGCATGGTTTTGTGTACATCAGGCCTAAGGCTGAGGGAAACAATTAGTGTTACTGAAAAGTTATCAGTTACATTTAATTTCAGTTACAATTTCCATTTACATGTATTGCTGCAACGAAAACTTTGACATTGACATTATAAATAGCCCAAAGACTATGAAAAACGTCGTCTTTTGAAATCATTCTTGCACCATAAAGCAAATTACGAGTTATTAAAATATTTTGCAGCTTAGTTACGTTCATCGGCGCAAATCTGTCTTCAACATTGAGGGGGACGGGTAAGACCGTTCCCATATTATATATATATATATATATATATATATATATATATATATATATATATATATATATGTGTGTGTGTGTGTGTGTGTGTGTGTGTGTGTGTGTGTGGGTGGGTGTGGGTGTGTGTGTGTGTGTGTGTGTAAGCGATGTTCAAAATATGTATGAAGTTGAAAAACAATGCTGTGAAGAAGCAGGGGACAGAATTGTCTTCAGTGGCGTATTTAGGAGGCTATCGGGCGGCTCAAGCTCTCCCCGAAATAAATTTGTTAGTTTCTCGCATTCCATGTACAACAATAATCCTTCTAACCATTTTTAAGAATGTCATTGACTTTCCATTTTCTTATGCTATTTGTTCAGAAACAATACTGTATTTCCCAAATTTCATTGCATGTAAGAACTGCGTCCTTTTGTTCTTTCTTTCGTCCTTTCTACTTTTCTGTTTCTTTTTCTTGACATTACTTTCTTTCATTTCGTCTATCATACTTTAACGACCATTGTCAGTTGTGATTCAAGTCGGCCGTCATCAGTAACACCAAAACTAAGAGGACTTGATAAGCAAAACTGGTGTTCCACACCAACTTAACGCGGATATCAACATGACAGGACTTTAGTTATTATAACAAAGGAAAAATTATATCGTTTAGTTATTTTTACAAGAAGGAAATGTTTGAATTTTAAAAAATCAAAACGGGGGAATAATTAGCACGGAAAATTAAGAAGGCCAAGAAGATGCTTCCTTTTTCTTGTATGAATAGAATAAAAGGTTAGATTCACTCCTAAATTTTTGTATCATATCACATAGGATTTATCGGTCTGCAATTCTTGCCATTATAACTTCAATTTATGCATAAATTAAAATATATTTAATTCTCAAACTCAGGTGGGCAATTGCCCACTTCCTTCCTTGTGTTGGACATAGCTCCTCGAAACAAAATCCTAAATACGCCATTGGTTGTCTTCAACATTGGGAGGTGGGCACATTTGAGGCTTATTCTAGAGAAGGGAGATGAAACTCATATATTACGGTAGGTGAATCTGATGAACTGTTGTAGAGTATATTATATATTAGGCGATGTAGATAAAGTAGTAGTATATATCAGTATTACAAATCACTGCCGTGAACACATTCTGAAATCTGAATACATGCATATTTATAATTGGTATGTTTCTAATTAGGCACCCACAAAGGTCCACGTTAAAATTGTTTTATAGTAATATAATAATATAAATAATGATTTCCCCAAAACTCTGGAGGAAGAATATCAATTATGTATGACGCAACAATACTCTGAGCAAAATGATGATAATCTCAATTAAAGACGCAGATTTCTTAGGGGGGGGGGGTATTCATAAAAATGCATAAAACAATTCACATAACAAGAGAAAATACATATAAAAACACATATTCATAATAATACAGGGGTCCACGTGAGCTTTTGGGGGGGCTCCGACTTCCCAGGATCGGCTCCCTTGATCTCAATAAAATTAAAGGAATCGTTACAGAAATCTAACGCATGTCATATACTCTTTAGTTAACAGATGTAACCTTAAGATTCTGGAGAAAACATTTCCAGCAATTGAATTCTTTTCTTTGCTTACGAAGCATCCTCTCTCAAAAGAAAAATTGGGATACGCGGAAATACGTAGCACCAAACCATGGTTCGAACGAGCAGAAATGAGAAAACAAGCAAATTACGTTGGCTACAAAATCCGAATGAAATAACCACACAAAATTTCATAGGCATCAGGCGGGAAACTTCCAAAACTTTTAGAACAAAGAAACGCGATTTTTTGAAAGCTAAAATTTAGGAACTTGAAGATAATAGTAAAAATAAAAACATTCTGGATAAATGGATCAACGAATTTAAGAAAGGCTATCAACCTCGTGCTTATATTAAAGAAAGCTGATGGAACAGTTCTCACTCATACAGATAGCATTTTAAAAAGATGGAAAGATTTCTTTAACGATTTGCTTAACACGCAGCAAAAACTAACGTGCATGGAGAAAGGGAGATACACACCGCAGAACCATATATTCGAGAACCCAACCGAATAGAAGTAGAAATCGCTATAAAGAAATTAAAGAAACACAAATATCCCGGTGTAAACGAAATTCCGGCTGAGTTAATTTTAGCTGGAGGCGGAAAATTGTGGAACAAGATACACAAACTCATTCTCCTTATCTACAACAAGGAAGAATTGCTGCAAGAGTGGAAAGAAACATTGTTCCAATCCACAAGAAAGCCGATAAAACTGACTTATCGAGGCATCTCTCTTCTGTCAACATCCTATAAAATCCTTTCAAACATTCTATTAGCAAGATTGACCCCATATGCAGATAAAATTATTGGAGATTATCAGTGTGGATTTAGACGAAATCGATCAATTACCGACCAAATATTTACCATTCGCCAAATACTCGAAAAGAAGTGGAAATACAATACCCCGGTACATCAACTATTTATTGATTTTAGAAAGGCTTACGACTCGGTTAGAAGAGAAACATTGTACAACGTTCTTACAGAATTTGGAATACCGAAAAAGCTAATTAGATCAATTAACGCATTTTAAAATGAATCCCAAAGTAAAGACCTGGTAGGAAAATTTTTGGCCACGAGCTTTCACGTCGAGAATGGCCTGAAACAAAGAGATGCGTTGTCGCCATTATTATTTAATTTTGTGCTGGAATACGCTATAAGGAAAATCAAAGATAGCAACCAGAGTCTAGAAAAGAACGGTATTCACCAGGTTAGGGCATTTGCTGTTGATGTAAATTTAATAGGGGATGACAGGAGAATAATAGAAAGAAATGCAGAGGTCTTATTAAACGCTTGCAGGGGCATTGGTTTAGAAGCAAATGCAGAAAAAACTAAATATATAGAAGTGCGTCGGGACCGTAATACGATAAATTATGGATTCGTTAAAATATTAAATAATTCTTTTGATAAAGTGGATACTTTCAAATATCTAGGATCAATATTAACAGGCGAAAATCATATACACGGAGAAATTAAATGTCGACTAAAAGATGGGAATTCGTGTTACTATTCGGTTCAAATCTCATGTCGTCGCAAATTCTGTCGAGGAATTTGAAGCCTAAAATACATAAAACGATAATCATACCTGTTGTTCTGTATGGTTGCGAAACATGGTCGCTTACTCTAAAGGAAGAACATAGACTGAAAGTATTTGAGAACAAGATCGTGAGACGATTATTCGGACACAAGATGAACGGGAATGGGGAATGGCGGAAACTTCATAACGAGGAACTACATAATTTATACGGTTTACCAAACATTGTTATGGTCATCAAGTCTAGGAGGCTTAGGTGGGCAGGTCATGTAGCCAGGATGGAAGAAAGTAGGATCGCTTTCAAAGTGTTAGCGGTAAGACCAATCGGAAAACGACCATTAGGAAGACCTAGGCGCAGATGGGAAGACAATATTAAGATGGATCTCGCAAAAATAGGAATACAAAGTAGAAGCTGGATCGAGTTGGCTAAGGATAGAAGCTAGTGTAGAGCTTTTGTGAACGCGGCATTAAACCTCCGAGTTCCATAGGCTATAGAGTTAGCTTACGAAGCATGAGTAGATGCCTAGGCTGATACTACAAATAGATTAAATTCCGATTTACTGAAAAGATGGGTTCTACTGACATTGGATAGTCTGTATATTCTTCGTGTGCTAGGGCCTAGGGGAGAAAAGGAGAGAAGATTTCATATTAGGTTACGTCACGCACAGTCGCACGCCTTTATTTTTATTTAAAATGAAAAAGCCAAGAGAAACAAACTTCATCTCACTTTCCTTTGTGGCAGTCGGACAAATCATCACACTTTTCTGCAAAATGCACTTTTCAAATCGGATTATTGGGAGAGCCTCCAGTTCCAATGTTGGGGGGACATGTATCCCCATTTCCCCGCAATTTGTGCCCGTACCTACAGCTGAGACAACTTTTCAGCATGAGGAGAGGGGTATATTCTCCTCTCGCATCACAGGCGTGCGCAACGTGGGTGCCATGGGTGTCTTGGCACCCCCATTAGACAAACTTTTTTTTTAAAATGTAGAATTATTACAAACTGAGATGAGATTACGTGTTAATTATTTCCCGTCTGCATGTGTGCCATGCTTCGCCGACGCAGCGTCGGATGCAATGATGCTATCTTTTCTTAGGGGAAAGGGGGGAGGATGACATTCCATATGGTGGTGCTTTAGATCTGGCACCCACATTCCCAGTGTCCTGCGCACGCTAGTGTCTGGCATTTATTGCAATTTGTGCCCAAGTAATGGAAGTGGAATTAATACATATTGATGAGACTACTAAACGCACTACAGCACGAAGTTCAGTTTGAAATACTACAGATTACGATTCTTTTTTAAAAATGGAAAAGCCAAGAGAAATCAATCATCTTACATCTTACATCTTTGTGGCAGTCGGACACAAATCAAGCTTATCCCAAAAAGCACTTTTTAAGTCAGATTATTGGGGGGACTGTCCCCCCCAGGTCCAACATTGTGGGGACATGTCCCCCTCGTCCCCCCGGAATTTGCGCCAGTGGTTACGTTGTTTGCACTATATTTAGAATAATATTTAGCAATTTATTTAAGTTGGCAGCATTACTTAAAATAATGGAACTGCAACTTGTGTTAATTAAAACAACTAAAAACTATTGTTGAGATCTTATAGAAGCAAACTAAAACAACAATCATTATAAAAACTTAACAAAAATGCGTTATTTTAAGCAATAAAACAATCACTATCCATGTGTTTGATATCTCTGAAACGGTTTGAAATAAATTCTTGTAAATGACATTATGATCACTTAAGTCTTTTGGAAGCATCTACATGAGACGTGATATTTCAGCAAGTTTTCGAAGTAAAGTCCTTTAGAAAAAGTTATTTTTTCATTTCCTGTAACTTTGTTCCTTCATTCATTCGAAATACATTATACGATGATCGTAGTATTTGACGCTAAGTTACAAATGATGCGCATTGCACCGTCTATGCTTTTTGAGTTATTAGAGATCTCCAAAATGTTGATGTTAGTGATACTGTATTGTCATTTATTACACTGAATAATGTATGTGGTATTGTGGTTTTATTTAAATATCTAAATTAGAAATAGGTAATACCTTAGTGCAATTTGAGAAAATGTAACTTTATTTTGCGTTGGTAACACTGCTTGTTTATATATAGGCGCGGATCCAAGGGAAGGGCTATAGGGGCTATATCCTCCCTTAATGTTCAGGTATACGCTGAATAAAATGAGCTTCAATCCTGCTTTACACTGGATAAAGAGGCAAAGTATGGTTTAGCCCCTCCCTTGATCATATCCTGGATCTGAGCGCCTGTATATTATATAGGGTGGCCCATTTTAATCTTTCCACGGAAATATCTCGAAAACGATTGAACATAAATAAACTGAACAAAAACTCAAATAAGAAATATTATGAGGCAAATCGAATGGTGATGTCATGGTGTCCCCCAGGGCCGCTCTTCAAGGGCGCCCGGGGCCCAACTTTAAAATTTAAATGGAATCATGGGGCGAGTGACACCTCGTTCGATAGATCTTTAAAATCTGAAAAGGAATGTGGCAAAATATTTTTTATATCGGTCACCGTTTTCAAAATGGCAACCAAGATAATTATGTTACCTGTATCAGTTAATTGTCCAGTAGCACTAATATGAAAACGGTTGAACATATATGAACCAAACAAAAGTTCAAATAGGAAAGCTATGGGGGCACATCGAATGGTGTTGTCTTGGTGTCCCCAAGGGCTGCCCTTCATGGGAGCCCAGGGCCCAACTTTAAAATTGTAAATGGAAACATGGGGCAAGTGATACCTCGTTCGATAGACCTTCAAACAGTAAATAGAGTTGTGAAAATTAACAGAACAAAAAGCGAAACAGAAAAATGACATAAAGCACGTCAGATGATGTCTGTGGACCTTCAGGGGGGCCCAGGGCCCAACTTCAAAATTGTCTATGGAAAAAACATAGGTCAAGTGATATCTCGTTCGATAGATCTTTAAAAACTAAAAAGTGTTGTCGTAAAAGATTTTTCATATCGGTTACCGTATTCAAAATGATAGCCAAGACATGGTGCCTGTATTAGATAAAACGTCCAGTACCACTAATATGAAAACGGTTGGAGATAAATGAACAGGATAAAACTCGTATAGGAAATCGCAGAAGGTAGTTATCATTCCAACGGAGAAAAAGATTATTAAAGTATAAGTGAGATAATGCTAAAGAGGAAATCTAATTCTTAGAAAATTATCTTCCCGATCTCCCTCCGTAAATGGGTGAAACGGAAATGAATGGTACAATCTCAAATGAGAACCCCACTTTTACATGCAATAGGTATGGTTTGTCTGAAACACTTGAGTATGCAATCAAAATGAAAAGTAATATTTAACAAGAATTTTACCTACCGTTTTTTTAAAGACACCTATCTGTTATAAAATCATATTTCAGATAATTTTGTTGTGTAGACACAATTTACAAAAAATTAGGTTCTCATTTGCAATTTCACCGTTTCTTCCTGTCCCGCTTCAACCACTTACGGAGGACGTTGGAACGATGATTTTCTAGGAACTAGATTTCCTCCTTTGCATTATGGCACTTTTACTCTAGGCATCTTCTCCTCTGTTGCAACATTTTCAAGTCCTGGAATGATAAATATCCTCTGTGATTTCCTATAGGAGTTTTATTTTGTTCATTCGTTATTATCTTCAACCGTTTTCATATTAGTGGTACTGGACGGTTTATCTGATACTGTCTTGGCGGCCATTTTGAAAACGGTGACCCATATGAACAATCTTTTGGCACATCGCTTTTTAGTTTTTAAAGACCTATCGAACGAGGTGTCACTCGACACATGTTTCCATTTAAGGTTTTAAAGTTGGACCCCGGGCCCCTTGAAGAGCAGTCCTGGGAACACCATGACATCGCCATTCGATCTGCCCCATGGTATTTCTTATTTTAGTTTTTGTTCAGTTTATTTATGTTCAACAGTTTTCGAGATATTTCCGTAGAAAGATTAAAATGGGCCACCCTATATATATATATATATATATATATATATATATATATATATATATAGAGAGAGAGAGAGAGAGAGAGAGAGAGAGAGAGAGAGAAGATTATATACCACAGCAGTGGATTTTGTTTCGGGAGAGGCATGAGGAATGGGTAACAAACATTTCTGTTGTACTTGCAATGCAAAAAATGATTACAAATTTATTTTGGGAGGGGCTTGAGCCCGATACCTACCCCTAAATACGCCACTGTGCAGGTACATCAGTCAACCGTTCCCATATTATCCCATACAGCAACGAAACAAATTTTGAGTAAAAGAAAAATAACCATCAATATTCGAGACGAGACCGAGACTTTCGAGACGGACCATGGTCTCGTCTCGGTCTCGTCTCGATTTATAGAGGACTGTCTCGGTCTCGTCTCGGTATGTAAAAGTCCGTCTCGGTCTCTTGTCTCGTCTCGGTATATAAAAGTCCGTCTCGGTCTCGGTACCATCCCTATTCAAGAGACTATAAATCTCTCTCTTTCAATTTTATAATATAGGATATTATTATTATTATTATTATTATTATTATTATTATTATTATTATTATTATTATTATTATTATTATTCGCGTACTTTTGAATTTGCACGGCGAAACTACAGCATAATATATTTTTATTTCTGTATTTTTTCCTGGATTGAATGTGGTTTCCTTTATTAGTGGGCACTCTAGCTCGTCGAATAAATTAATTTCGTTGTGCACTTAGGTGGAAATAACCTTACAGGAAGAAGCTTGATCGTTCCAATGATCAAAGCTAAAGAAAGTAATGTTTGACTTCTGATTGCAGGTGGTATGGTAGTGTAGAAGTAACGTATTGGAGTTACAGCAAATACAGCTGTCTACCATAGGTTCGAATCCTGTTCACGCCAAAATTGCATTTTTTGACAAAGTGATAGTGAAGAATCGATTTCTCATATTAGACGTGCAATGCTCGAGAATGTGGAAGCAAACACCTTTATCATGATAGAGACAATTTACGAAAGTTGGTTGGGAAAGGGCAAAGCATTTACCAGGACCTTCGAAATTGTTCATTGATCTGCAGTAAACACTATTCGTCTTATCGTTCTCAGAAAAAAATATTAGAGCATTTATTGGAAAAAGTTTGGGTAAGCAATCGGTGGTGTAGTGGGAAAGTACCAGACTTCCAAGCGGAAAATCTGGGTTCGATTTCCTGCCAGGTGGTATAACCTTTTCGCATAAAATAATGCCTGCAAACAGAGATTTAAATTCTGCTGGAGAACTTACAAAACATCACTGGCGAGAATTCGAATAAACAGTGTGTGCGTTCTTCATCAAACACTGTAATGACAAATATGTTTCATATTTATATTCGCCCTTCTCTCTCTCTTTCCTGACGCTTCCCTATCCTGTCGTTGCATCTTTCACTTCTCTCCTGTCTCTAGCACGTACACATGCACTTCATGTGCGTGTGTGTGTCCCAAAGTTAAAAGGGAGCAAGAGACCGATAGACCTAGTCTGGAGAATGTAATTAACTAGCAACTTCAGTGTCCAGTTTTCCGTGCTCTGGGCATAACATCTCCAGTCTTGGTCATCTCTGAAAGAAATACTGTATAAACGCAATGTAATAAAAAAACGTTTTTATAATCTGGATTACCGAATCTCAGTCAAATTACGGGGTCACTAGGGGTTTGAATACTCGACCGAGTAGTGGTCCATAAGTTAACCAACATCATCCGACCGATCAGTTTGAGCTCTAGCGTGTTCATTCTATCTTGCAAATTACAATGTTATATCCGTAAGAGATGAAAGTGATGCTGGATGTTCGGAATAGATAAATCTTCGGAAAAGACTAGAAAATGGCAACCTCTTTGGTTATTTGGAAACAAAATTTTATTTATACTAGTTCGACACAAATTTGTTTCCACCCTATAATTCAATGTGATTTATTCACGTTGAAATTTGAAACATGCAAGGTCTGCTACATATATATGGAACATCCAATTTTCCATTTGAACATTTGTAACTTTTCATTATGATACGGTTTGAACTTTTAATATAGGATATTTCTGTAAAAAATTTACCAGTAAAATAGCACTCATTCAATATTATCTTCCTTTCTTTCTTTTTCTTTTCGTTTCTTTCTTCTTTTTTCTTTACTTTTCATTAGTAGTTTTTGAATGGAAGATATGACCTACGTTACCTATTGGGTTTATTAAAATGTAGTATGGATCAGTACGCCCAATGAACACTATTGAATTCTCAACCGAACCAGGCGGAAACAAAGCATGTGTGTTAAACTTTTGTCATTATCTTAGATGTGTCTGTGAGATCTACAGTTCTACTGGAAATTGAGTATGCTATCGTTTATGAAAGTGACTTAATGAATGTTTCAAGCATCCTTTATATATTCGAATAGTCCTGAAAAAAATATATAAAAACAAACATTATTTCTATATTTCTACATTATTTCTAAGTTCCTTTCTTACTAAGTTTAAAATTCCACATTTTTATCTGTTCTCCCTTTTCTTTTTCTTCTTCTCTCGCCTTCTCTCTCTCTCTCTCTGCCTCATTTCTGAACCTCTCTGTAATAGACACCCATTGGTTTCAATTTTTCATTGTGTGTATTTCAGTTTTTCCCTAAATTAGCTTATGAATTTTGTTTCGTCTCGGTTTTGTTATTTCATTTTATCGATACTAATACATGTACAGTTTGAAATTAGAATTGTGTTCATGCTTTTAGCTAATTTTAGTATGGGAGATAAGTAAGGAGGAGAGAGAAGATGTCTCTTTACCAGACACGATTATGTGATAAGAGGAAGTTTATTTGGTGGCCTAGCTGCACGGCGTTAGCTGACGCAATTTTTTTGATGCGGAGTGTACAAAGTTTCGAAACAAATGAAAATGAAATGAGTAGTAGAGTATTACGCTTATCGAGAAATTTTAAATCGCTCTTCTGTAAAATTAAAAGATGCGCCATTTTACCCTTTCAGTGATAAATTTTATCCCAGGAGGCTCTAGACTGAATCAAGTTCAACTACGGCATTGCACTTACAATATTATTATTATTATGAGTCCATTCGCTTATTACTAGGACCCGGAAGTTGAGGAAAAATCATATTTTTTACAAGTGCCCGAAGACAAGGCTTATCATAATGTATGTTCATTTTGGGTCATTGAAGTCCACAAAATGGTTGATTTTATTTGTCCATTTTCGGATTTTTCGCCTTTTCTGGGTCTCTTTTTAAGTTTTTTTATAGGTCTTAACGTCTTTTTTGCACTTCACCTTTCGACAATAAATTTACTGGTCACTAACCCGAATCTCCACCAGCTCTTAAACATCTTTTCTTTAGTAAACAAACTTCCAAAAAGATAGTACACTCTTCAACAAATGGACTGATAAGACCAGATCTGCAACAACCACAAATAAGATAAGGAAGCGTAACAATGTCCTCCAGCAGGGGGGTGAAGATGGGGAAATTTTCTTATTTTAGTTTGGACTTCAGTTTCTGGAAGAAGGGCAGTCCGTTAACACGTCTAAAATGAAACCTAAGAAAACTTCCATTTTGCGTCAGTTTATGTCTGAATTTGGAGCAGAAGTATTTTTCTACGAATGAAAATCTTCTTTTCTGCAAATGAGAGTGCACAAAAAACGATTCCATGTCTAATAGTACGGTGGACGTGAGAGCAGCTTCCCGGGCCGCGGAGAAAAAGGAAAAACAGCTTCTGTTAGGACAAAGTACTAGTGGATATTCTAAGTCGTCTCTGTTTTACAAAGATCTTTGCAGTACCTTATTGGAGCAAATATCCCGTTGGCAAAAATAAACAGTGAAACTAACAAAATGTTTTTGGAGCGGTATACAAATCAGAAGATTCCTGACGAGTCGATCCTCCAAAAGGAGTTTGTGCACCGCTGCACCCTTTCTTTCAACTGTATATTGTATACTACCAGAAGCTTCTATCTCTTTATCATTATATTCATTAAATACGTAATTCGAATTACAATGGTTCTTATTTTTATGTACTTTTCTTCAGTTTTAGGTCCTCTTTTAGATATTTGTGGGTCTTTTTGGAAAATTTTTAGGTCTTCAACTTCAGAGCCCAACTTATTACTATCCAAAATGAGTCTGAAGCTAATTATTTTCATTAACACCAATTACAAATTCGCCAAATTTTCGATGCTAGATGAATTATTCAACATTTGACCATAATACTAGGTATACGCATATAAAAGTTCTTGGATCCGGGTTTTAGCTTTTTTTAAATAAAACTTATTCCTAATACCTATTCCTTACCTTCCATATTGCTGTTTTTCCCATTCTAATCGTGAGCTTGTATCCTTTATTTGTTCTTCCAGCTCTCTTACTTTTCGACGTAGACTCTTTAATTCATTGTGTTTATTGAACATATCCGGTGAACCTGGAATTTTCAAAAATACTGATTTAGATTACAATTTCGCAACAACGATTTCACAACGCAACAAGATTTTACAATAATTTCCACCATTATCATTTGCGCTCCAGTCGCAGAAACAAAATACTGGTACATCGGAGAACATTGTTAAATGTGGAGAAACATAAGCATATTAACTAATATTGTACATAATTAGTACTGCTTGCAATGTGGAATGCACCTAAAAGCAACAAAATATGTTTAAAAACCAGTAAGTTACACACTGATTTTCAGTAAGAGAAAAAAAAGATAAGAAGTCACAGTCATATAGAAATTTATTTGGTTTTGCCGAAGTATATGAAGAAAGACCTATTAAGATTAGAAGAGAAACAATATGTAAATGAGAAATACAATCACGTACAATACGCAACCGTCACTGGCCAATCATGAGGGGTGAGCTTTCTTTGAAATCCTGCAGATAATTACTTGCGAATAACTGTCCTTAAAGAAAATGGTGGTAAGTATTTAAACTAAGTAAGTATTCCTCACGTTTTATACATAGCTTATTTATACAGATTAGGAGGGAACCCACTTTGCGAGCTAGTTTGATTTTAGGGCCTATTAACTGAGGTAAAGTGAACTTAAAGTAATTATGCAGTCTAAAGAACGAAATCGAAAATCTGAGATTTGATCAAACTTTCAGACCTATACAGTACAGCAGGTAATATTATGCTTTCGGATACGCTTTCTTGTACTTCCAACTTCTTGGTTTAATTACGTAGATGAAAGTTATTGACATAGTAGTATTTTGTTTGTTCTGTCGTTATCACTCGCCCAACGGAGATCGGGTCATTTTTGGGTCATAAATGTTTTATTTTAACTTTTTTCGTATTTCTTCTTCCTTTTTCCGCTCATCAGTCTAGGTATGCTTTTCTTTTAACTTACGCACAATGCAGTAGCATTTCTATTACTTTAGCATTCTTTGTCAACCACAAATAAACAATTCTTAGCCTGGGTCTTGAATGACCCGGTCTTCGCTGTTTACGTGAAGGATATTTTATTTGTTTTGTCTACTTCACGCCGTCCGATTTGTTAACCTTTTTCTCACTCTGCCTGATCATTTCTATGACAATTTCTATTCTTTAGTCATTCTCTTAGAATGCTCCAACATGTCAGCTGTCTACAGGTGGCAAAACATTTCCCACAAAACGGGAAACTCATATCAGTGGTGGGAATGCGGGATATTTCCTTCCAAATATGTAGGATACGAGATAATTTTCTTCAAAATATCTACCAAAGAAAACGCATGGGACAGCTTTTGTGTGTGTTTGTATATATATATTCATGTCAGTGTGTGTTTGTGTGCATTATTTATTTGGTAACATTGCCTGCCAGAGTAAATATCAAACTCAGGGACGAGTATATATTTTGATCAATAGACCAAGACCAACAGTGGCGGGTCTAGCCTGGGCCAGGGATCCTAGCCCTCCCACCCCCAGTTTTTTGAGTGACAAAAACTAATTGAAGATATTATTTATACATTTTTTAAACTTTATAGTAAGCTATCATAGTCTGGGTTCTGGTTGCCCTCCCCCTTTTTACCTTCTACATCCGCCACTGAAAACCAATATGCTCATCACTAATATATCAAGCTTTAAATTAATTGGAAATCCGGTAATAATACTATGTTTCCTTTAAAAAAAATATTGATAGGTCAAAAATGACCCTATCATCGTGGGATGCGTAGTTTCTAGTATCTTCTGTGGGCAAGCGTTAATAAAGGTCTTTAAGAATTCGTTTTTGCTAGTTTTCGATACTTCTAAGTGTATAAATAATTACCTATTTTAATTTTGATATTTCCATTATTTATTTCATGAGGAAAAAAAAATAGATAAAAGACAGGTGTTGAAGCTAGATTTGTAATTTCCACCTCATATAATTCTTGACGATATGCTTCGCAGATTGTTCTTTCTGCATTTATCTAAATATTTAAACTAAACGCGGAAAAGTGCGCGTTTCAATACTCATTAATTTAAAGTATTTTTTCTTAGATTTTCGGTATAATACCTTTCTTCCTTTCAAATGGAACATTTACTCAAACTTCATAATAGTTACAAACTAACAATTTCAAACAAGATAATTTTAGTTGTTCAGGCCAGAATTCGTATTTCATCCAATAATTCTTCGTGTTTTATTAGTGGATACTGACAGTTATTCTTTGGGAATATGTTGAAGTTAAAATGTTTATTTCCGATTAATGTGTTGTTAAGTTTAAGCGCTATAAAGAAGCAAATTAAATTCCTTCTCATTGACATTTTTTAAATCTACATTTCTATTCTAGGTTGACACTAATTAAGCCTATCAGTAATCATTATGGAAATGATGTTTTTATTAGCAGATAATAATCATTTGATAGTATTTACTTCACAGATCTCTTGGACTTTATTATTTAAAACAGTTTTTTTTTTCTTTCTCGCAGGACTATGCATAATAGATTCTGAACAAAGGTGCAAACATTTCGGCGCCACTTGTACAAGAAACAAAGATACCTGGATTATCTTTCATTTAACTTTATGTCCTTTTCAGTGTCGAATCTGCATGAGACAAGTAGAGTTTGTTTTCAAGTTCAAGGAGCTTTAAGTTACCGAAACATACACAGGGTGTAATATAAAGTTAGATACGATGAGGTGACCGATTATAATCCCTCTAAAATAGGTTGCCTGTACAAAAATTAAAATTCACTAAAGATTTTTGCCCCTGCGTTGATGAATCTTCGAAGTTCTTAAGTCATAGGGTTAATTTAAAATAACTACAAAATATATATATGAACATATTCACTCTGAGGAAACTATTCATATGTGTCAAGACCAAAGTATATTTTTTTTAGTTTGAAACTATGTTACTTTCATACGTTAAATGTTTTGTTGTGATTAAAAGTATCAGACCAATCAAGAAACGAAATTCTGCACTAAAAATGGAGGATGTTTTAGCATCTGCACTTCTTTACATAGAAATGTCTATATTTAAGCTGGTGGTATAGGTTGACTGATCTTGTGTAATAAAGGCAGATTTGAATCAAACGTCTTTATGAGAATAAACGTGTACTATATATTACACTAACATATATTTAATCACTGAACTTTGAGAACATGTAGAGATACAAATACGTAAGTTTCGTCAGTAGTAACAGCATAGAACTATTTTATTAATAGATGTAAAAATATGATACTACTTAAATTTACATAAGGGTCTAGTTTGAGTTTAGTCTTTAAGAGTTGATGTGACGATCAATTCTTACTAGACGCTTCCCTGCGAGAAATATCTATTGCAGAATAATATTCTGCCCTGATTCACTGGTGAAAAACGGCAGGAAAATCATGTAAGTATGGTCCATGATTGCATAATTATAATACAATTTGATACCTTAAACCGTTCACCGATATATGAGAAATATAGGTTAAGGATTGTTGCATTACTTAAAATTACATATTTATGAGAAACTTCTAAGATAATTGTAGCTTTCCTTTGCTTCTATCATATAACACCAATGGCTTCTGGTAGTTGTAATTACACGATATCCAAATCACATAATGTGGTTATACTTGTTGTTTATACATGAAAACTTATTTGAAGATGTGTTGTGAGCAGTGTGCGAATTAGATAATCTATATTGGGGGGATAAAATTAGGCCAACAGGACGCAGGTGCAATAATTCAAAATGAGACAATAATACCTTACCCCGCATATATATATACATATAGGGTGGCCCAAATGTAGGTATACACCCCTGCATTGATAAGTCTAACATTCTACCTTATAGATTTATTTACTTCAGCTGTTCCGAGCTTAAGGTATAAGTAAAAAGACATTAAGGACAAATAGTAAAGAAATCTATCGAAATCTTTGTTAATAAGTCTACCTGATGGATATTAATAAGAAATTATATTAAAAGCAATGAGTCGATCAGTACAGGACTGTATACTTACTTCTGGGCCAGCCTGTATATATATATATATATATATATATATATATATATATA
This sequence comes from Thermobia domestica, assembly GCF_964235325.1. Taxonomy (NCBI): domain Eukaryota; kingdom Metazoa; phylum Arthropoda; class Insecta; order Zygentoma; family Lepismatidae; genus Thermobia; species Thermobia domestica. Next base: position 236,368,557 of record NC_137457.1, on the reverse strand, counting down.
TATATATATAATATGGCATCTTCAATAAATAAGAGATTTATTAATTCAATAAATCTACCGACAATAACTATGAACGCATATATTGTCTGACATGCACACATCCCACGGAACCTTTCTGAACGTGTTTAAATGTTGCACTCACTCTTGTCCCCGTAGCTCTCTAAGGTTTATTTACTTAATTACTTAATAATTCGGCCCGAGCGATAGCCATGATCACTAGCATATGTTAATTTTTCCACTCATATTGAAATCTTCCACTTCGCGTTATTACACACAGCTTGCAAAAGAAAACCTACTTCAGTGTGATGAAAACCACTAAAATTATCGGTTAAACCAGACATACTTAATATATATATATATATATATATATATATATATATATATATGGGGGCGCGGTGGCTCAGTGGTAGAGCGTTCACCTCCGGTGCTTGGGGTCCCTGGTTCGATCTCAGCTCGCGCCGTGTGGTCTTTGTGGTGGACAAAAACCGTGCTCGTGTGTTTTCTCGGGGTTCTCCTGTTTCATCCCACTTTCTTCATTCCACCATTTCACTCCTCTCTTATCATCCCCGTCTCCTTTAGCCTAACCTGCAGAAGCGTGGGACGTAAAACTTAAAGATTTCATATATATAGGTGTTAGCCTATCATACGAGAAATAGATTGTTGCTGGTCCCGATTTCTGATATCAAGGTCAAATCGAAGGCCAAATATGTAAAAAAAAAAAAAAAAAAAAAAAACTCTGAATTCAAATTTTGAGATTGAGCTCCTACTCCCCACTAAAGCTACGCTTTTTTCCTCCAAATATCGATTTTGTGATGAAGCTCAGGAAGCCAACACTTAGGGGAGACCGGGGCACATTTGCCAACTTTTTATAATTGCATGTGTGGTATTTTATCTGAAACCTATTTAGAGGTAAACAGGATATCATTTTCTTCCTTATACCTTTATGAACGAAGTGGAGCAGGGTTTTTTTTTTTTTTTTTTTTTTTTTTACAAAATGAATATTTAATTTCACTACCAATACTTAAGTGTGATCATGTGAGGTTGGTAAATGTGCCCCGTATGCGGGGCAAGTTGGTCAACCTACTAAATCTATACAGGGTCAAGTGTTAAGTGTTAAGTGTCAAGTGTTAAGGAAACACGTTGTCATATTTCTTCCTCATTGGCAGCAACACGGTCGCATTACTATGTGAAAGTCAGATGGTGCGAGGGTGTTTCCTCTCGACGTTTCTCGAATTGTGCGCTTGTTTCAATGGAGGCACAACCAATTCTTGTTTTCATGTCAAATTTTGCAGATGACCCCGGTGGAGATATTCACGAAACGCCACTAGTGTCGCTACTATTTTTATTGCATTCTACAGAGACGATTTGGTAGTTCAATTGTTTGTTTGACTTCTCTATATGCATTATTTTCCGCGTAGATGTGCAGAATGTTCAAGTTTAAATGCGTAAAACAAAACTACTTGCAACTGTCCGTTTTTATATAATTTCACATGACCCTGTTTAACAGTTTAACAACACACTGCTTCTTATTAAAAAGCCACCCAGCCTGTTTCCTGAACATGTACGGAACTGGAAATGTCCTATGCATGACCTCGGTTCATTCACTAGGTATATTAGAGGTCGGTTTTCCACCTGGCCTAAATCCGATTTTTCAATCGCACCAACTCAACATATTTCCTTGTTTTCTATTTATTTGTTCTTTTATGATGATGTTTGTTGTTAGAAACAAAATTGCTAAACTTCCTAACTGCATTCTCACATTTGCGGATTAGTGAAGGGTAGAGAGACGCAAGGACAGAATAAAAATTCCCGATATTCCCCTTTTCTCGTAACTTTTCTTATGCTATTCATATAAAGTGGGATAAACTTTGTACAGAGAAATTAGTACAAAGACCGTGCTATATACGGATTTAAAAAACTTCATAGCATTTAACAAATATTGGGCGTGCAATAACTGAAATTTCAAAAGGTACTTAATTTTCTATTATCCAGAGTTCCCTTTTCTCCTCTATTGCTACCACGCATGAACTAATTCCGTACCTTCATCGTCAGTTTCATATGGAGTACTCTAAAAATATATATCCTAAACTGGCTGTTATATAAGCTATGTACAGCTTAGTTTTTTTTTTCCTAAATTACTGAGTGATTACATCTCATATTAACTAACAAAGTCAACTGTTTATGACCATTTTAAGAAATCCTCATTCACGTTCTTCTTTCACTTGATATAATTTAAAAGAACTTCATTTTGTCGGTTACAACATACGTACTCCAGCAGTGTTGATGTTGAAATCTAAACAACAACACTAGGTATCTTTCTTCCTAAAACTTGTTACAGCATATTTAATTCAAATACCGGAACTGAACAAAATTAGGAACCACGTGATAGGGTACTTTTTAACAATATATCTATCTTCAAGTGCGATTTTATTCGCTTTAGTCAGCCTGGCGTGTTTCTAGGAAAAGCGATCATACTAATTATTTGTCGTCTCCAATAAATTACGAATTTCAGTAAATATATATGTACTTTTTCCGTTGGTTAATCAGCTGACAGACAACTAAATTCTTGAGCTTAAAAAATGTTCAAATTGATTCAAATTAGTTAAGAGTAACAGTAGACTTGTTTATAAAACCTCTACTGTATCTTGATCATATTTTAAAATTTAGATTTCTATAAAGTGATTTACTACTGACTTACTATATCAAAAATCCCTTAAATCCAATGAAAGCAACCAACGCCATTATTCCTTCATTTTGCACAGTAGTTTTAAAATGTTTTGTTAATTTCATGTTAGTATGAGTATTTAAAAACTACAACTTACCTACTGACTTTACAGTATTCTCGAGAAGCATTTGCTGGTTCATTTTCGCAAACTCTTGAACTTTATCTTGTGGCAAAAATTGGCACAAGTTGTCAACCTGAATTGATAATTTCGTCATAAGCTCCTCAATCTGAAAATACAGTTTTTCCTCAGTAAAAACGGAACAAAACTGTTATTTTATTAATTTTCAATTTCATCTAAAATAGTAAGTTATAACAAAAAAATAATAAAGTAAGTTATAACGGAAAGAAAAAGTCATTTAACTGAAAATCATCAGATTTACCACAATTAAATTGGTTGTAGATCATTTTCGAAATTTCTGAAAATGTTCACGAATTTGTGCGAACCTAGAAGCCCTTCCAGAGAATAAGTCCAGAAAAATGACCCTAAATCCCTAATTTTCCCTTTACGTCTGGCTCTTGTCCCTGCAATTTTCTCAGAGACATGGGTGGAAATTAAAACCTTTCTGTATGCATATTGTAACTATAGATTAAACCAGTTGAGAATTGCAAGAACGAACTTAAAAAGAACGTTTCTTACTAACTTCTACAAGCTTTATACTAATTTTTCTATGTACTTTATTATTATACTCATTAAACAATTCTTGTAATATATCTATCCATTTATAATTTTTTCCTTGACTACTCAATTTCTGCCACATATTTTTTTTAAAGTTCTGTTAAAACGTTCTACCTTAAGTTATTTTATGAAAACACATGCTCAAAATTGAAAAAAAAATCGCAAAATATCATCTCTCTATGTCTTACGGTTCCCGAGATATGGCTCCTTAAATCTTTTTTTTTTTTTCGCCAGTATCTCGGGAAATGTAAGAGTGGCGAGAAAAATTCCATCATTTTCTTAGATGGTTTCTGATACATTTTCGAATGAAGGGCTCAAAATTGAAAATTTCGCAAATATCTCTCTCTCTCTCACTCACACAAACACACACACACACACACATACACACACACACACACACACACACATATATATACAGGGTGGGCCATTTTAATTAATCCACGGAAATATCTAAAAAATGATAAAACATAGAAGAAATGTTTGAAGTACACGTTATATATTGCTAAGGGGGAAAACCATTTCCGCCAAAAGTACCCCTCCCCACCCCCCGGAAATGGGGGTAACTGGGGGTAACTTTGAAATGTCAAATGGGAACATGGGTCGAGTAATACCTCGTTCGAAAGGTCTTGGAAAACTAAGTAACGCTGTACCAAAATTTGTTTCATATGGAGCACCAGTTTCAAAATGGCCGCCATGATATAGTTCGGAAACTCCAGTAGCCGTAGTATGAAAACCATGGGAGGTAGATGAATGAAACAAAATTGAAATACGTAAATATCATAGGGCATATCGAATGATGTGACCCCTGCGATCCCAGCGTCTTTCCTGAAGGGATCTTGTGAGCTAACTTCAAAATTTCAATGTCGGACCGGACAACGGTTCGGACGTACGCTTGACCTACTAAATGCTGTTTAGAAGGCAGACTTCAGGGATAGAGAATTAGTGCACTCAGTTAATGCGGATTGCCACAGTCAAGGGCGCCCATAAGGGGGGCAAGGGGGCTCTCGCCCCCCTAGAGGAAATTGTGCTTCGGAATATCGAAAACTCAATAGAATTTTTACATTAGTTACAGCAAAATTTGAAACTATATTTGAAATGTCGCTTTTTCTTGCCTCTCTTGGAAACCACAACATGGGCGCCCTTGGCCACAGTTACATTTTGATTAAATATTAGCACTCATGTCATATTGTGAGCTTGAGGGACGAAACAGTGTGTATGTATATCCCCGAAATGCTTTCCGAATAACCAGCACGCATTGCATAAAAGTTTCTGTGGTGACGGAGATTAGCAAATTCACACGTTTGTAAGTTCCAGCAACAGCATTATTCGACAACTTCTTTCGTATAACGTTCCTTCTGTTTTCGCATCAAATCATACTTAGTCATACAGATATGCGTTACCATTCAAATAAAATTTCACCTTTTTATAGTCACTACAGCGTCATCCTTACAAACAAATGTTTCAACCATACCATACCTATTTGTAAGGTAGCCTTAATTTGCGAATTAAAGTAGAGTTCTCATTTGAACTTTCACTGTTACTTTCCACCCCGCTCACATACAGAGCACAGGAAAAGATTATTTTGCAGGACTTGGATATCTCTCTATACATTATGGCAATTTTACTCTAACATTTTTATCTCTGTTGTATCATTCTCGAGCCTTGGAACGCCTCCGTGGTTTTCCTATTTAATTTTCGTTATTTTCATTTATCTCTACCTGTATTCATACTATGGGCACTAGACGTTTTCTTAGACACATTCACCATGTCTTGGCGATCATTTTGAAAACGGTGTCTCATGTCGAAAATATTCTTACAGAAGCTGTTTGATATTCATTTGTCTATGTAACATGATGTTACTCGCTTCAAGTTGCTATTTGAAATTTTCAAGTTGGCCCCGGAACCTTTCAGTGGAGTCACCCCGACAACACCTCTCGATGTGTCTTACGTCAGTTACCTACTCCAGTTTTTCTTCTGTTGATTTATCTCCAATCGCTTTCATACTACGGATACTAAACCTTTTCTCTGACACTGATACTATGTTTCGGCGGCCTTTTGAGAACACTGCCATTTCACCTCAATCGTTTTCTCCTGCAAGATGTTTGATTCTGCAAGATTTATCGAACGAGGTACCACTCGACTTATGTTACTATTTGAAATCTTGAAGTTAGCCCCCAAGACCCCTTCAGGGAGGCCATTGGGATCACAGGGACCACACTATTCGATATGCCCTATGATATTTACGTATTTCAATTTTGTTCCATTCATTTACCTCCCATGGTTTTCATACTACGGCTACTGGAGTTTCCAAACTATATCATGGCTGCCATTTTGAAACTGGTGCTCCATATGAAACAAATTTTGGTACAGCGTTACTTCGTTTTCCAAGACCTTTCGAACGAGGTATTACTCGACCCATGTTCCCATTTGACATTTCAAAGTTACCCCCCGTTACCCCCATTTCCGGGGGGTGGAGAGGGGTACTTTTGGCGGAAATGGTTTTCCCCCTTAGCAATATATAACGTTTACTTCAAACATTTCTTCTATGTTTTATCATTTTTTAGATATTTCCGTGGATTAATTAAAATGGCCCACCCTGTATATATATATATACAGTAGTTCATTGCTGCCGTACAGGATAATACATTAAGGCAAAGTCTCAAATTTAATACACGATTTATATTTTTACTGTAGAACTATTAAAACAAGTGAGAGGTCGAAGTAGGAGCAATATCAAACAGAACACAATGATTCAAGATCTGTTTTACGCGATTTGTTAATTATTTAACTAGTAACTTGAGTGTTCCCGAAACATCTCTTCGTTCGGTTACCTTCTTTGGAGTCACAACTTAGTGTTTTACGAAGAACTCATCAAAATCAGGCAGGGCAAAAGCTACAACATTTAAAAACATTCTGCTGTTTTCTGGTAACATGTGATTTATCCTATCCAACTTCTGCATTAGTGGTTGAGAAAAAGCCGATTTCTGCCTTTAAAACAGTTGGAAAACAAAAAATGGAGCAATATTACATTTTGTTACAATGTTAGTGTAATAACCTTCACACAAGTTACCCTATGTTTAGAATATAGTACGAGTAGGAGTAAACTAAAGCTTGAAGCACCAATGTACGTTAATACATTTTGCTGCGAACAAAGTGTTTTTTTTTTTTTTTTTTTAAACTAGACTCTTAAAACGATAATTCCTTCAGCACAGCAATTAAAGACATTTGTAATTTATTTTTTCTTGCTTTTTTTAGGTAATTCACAAGTAATTGTTATTTAGTCCTACTATAAATTACTCTGTAATTAGTATTAAAAATGAACTTTCGAATTCGTTGTGAAGAGTCTTCAAAATTACGAACCTATATAAAAATATAGTGATTCCTTTGTTTCATTTACTTTTAAATTAAGACCAAGAAACTGTCTTAAGTTGAATTTCGTAGGAACTCCATTTTATACCAAAAAGAGCAATTTTATTTTTTTTTCAAATGTAAGAATGATGTTTCATTACGTTATAATAACCCACACTTATTTTAAACTAATAGCACTCCGGACACTGAAAGCATGGTACCATGCACCTTGTTGAAATTTCAGTATTTTATACTTACACCATTTCTTTCTTAACATCAATTCCATTATGCACCGTTAAAAACAAAACAAATAAGAAATTTTGAAGCTTCGATTTTCGTTCCTCTTCCCCTGTAAGCCAGTCCAATATGCTTAACCTAAGGGTAAATCCATGTCAAGTGTTCCAAGAAAGGAATAAATCGATCCTTGACAATTTTTAAAACATCTGATTTTTGATGTGCAGTTACTTTATCACGTCGTTAATTCAAAACAACTATTATTTTAAGTTTAATGATTTTAGGTTTCGAGAGGCAGCCATATTTGTTTTTGAAGGTGAGCAATTCGGTGGTGTTGTAAGAGGTTACGGAATCTGAAGTATCTCAACTCTAGTTGTTCTATCGATATGGAAAAAAAAATGGTTAGCAAATTGTAACCTACAAGACTATGTATTTAACTATTATCGTCCATGAAGTATAGCAGGGTGAAAAGTTGGTTTGAAAAAGGTGGTCATTGACGTTGGAAGTTCCGAGTTGAGCAGACGATTTTTGTAAGAAGGCAAATGACCAGGAAGGTAAGCATTTCTGGATAAAGAAGTCTCATAGAGAAGTGCTCATTCATAAAGCTTCAACTCTTACACGTAATGTCTCCGCCTTTTTAATAGAAATTATGAAAAGTGAAAAAAAGCGCCCACTTCACAGGTATGTAGCTCTGATGGGGGACGTCAAAAATTAGGAGTTACTGATTTGACTATAAGTACCTTTATTATTAACACAATGTTATTCCTTCAAATAAGCATAGGCAGAAGTACGGATAACCGAGAGTTTACATCAATAGGCAGTAAGAGGTGAATAACTCACAGAGAGGTTACAAAACATACAAGAACAATGCTGGGTTACGTACCATTCAAACAGTGTTTTCCATAAAATGTGTGGATTTGCATCACACAACCAGTGACAGTGAGGAGTGATAGTGTGATACCGACCAGTCGCTGTTATAAGCTCAGTGGGTGTAAGCTTCCTTAAAATGTTCTTGAAAGGCACCTATGTCATATCGTTTCTCGAAAGTTTAAATGTAGTTCGTGGTCGTAGTGATTCACGTCACCATGTTTGATGCTGACATCTTCAATTCCAAGACACCACACAGAGAAAAATCCGTTTTCCGGACTGCGGTATATTGTACAAATATACGTTATCATCTTGCTTACTATAGAAATCAGTACGGAGCATACGTTATCCGTATGCTACATAGACATTGCCCTTAGATGTTACATCATGCCGTTGGAGGATGTCTGACATTTAACAGTTTTCCGTATATCACATGCATATACTTAGGTTACCTTCGTCAGCTATATGTTATATACGTCCATTTGTATGCGAGATCCTGACCGCCTACATTGCTTCATACGGAAAGTACGTATAGATGAAACACTTATACAGAAAGTATTATAAATCACGCGTTTTCAGTTATACGTTTGCTGTACGTTAAGTCCAAAAACTACAGGAATTACGTAAGTAACCTATCTTTTTAAGTATGCCACCTATATTTTTTTTTCAGTGCAGTTTTCGTCGTAAATACACCAACTGTGTCACCTGTTTGGAGGCATAGGAAAGATGATTTCACACATTTACTTTCCGAATATCAGTTGAAATTGAAGTGCGAAAGCATCTACCATTTGTGTCACTAAGAGGTACATATTTATGATGTGAGTATAGTTTAGGAACAGCTAAACAAGTAGCAGATCTCTCGCGCAGTTCAACTTCACGGCTGACTACTTCTTCATTCCTGGCATAAATGTACTGTATACCAGAAATGTTTTTCACACAATAATCATACATATCTCCTGAGGATCATTGCTTACATACATATGTGATCATTGCTTATGGTCTGTAAACTCCTTTTCGTTACTATCCGCTTTCTTGTCCCTCCTATCCTATCACAAGCATTTTCCCCCATGACAAGACACAAAGAAGTGCCACTAGCTTCAAGACTAAAATCGTCTTCGTGATTACACAAATTTATGATGTTTTTCCTATTCTTATAATGACTTGCAGCCCCATCCGTGAAGTATATGATGTGTGTCACTGAAAGGACATATGCCTTAAAATCTTCAATCAGATGACGTTAGAAGTTGTGTATTGTTGTGGAGGTAGGCTCTAAATCTTAATACAAAGATTTCTAGCTTTTACTTCACCTGCATCACTTAGTTTATAATAGTAAACAAATGAGTGAAGCTTTGCCTGTTTTTACACCCAATGAAAAGTTTGAATTTCGTCTTGAAGGACGAATGAGAACTTTTTTTTTTTTAAAAAAAATCAGCTAAAACAATGCATTCTGCAAAAAAGAAAAAAAACTAGATTGTATTTTGGACACATAGTGGTGTATCTTGAGATGTCTGAGTTTTGCTGCAAGGTCCTCAAGAAAGACTTCTCTTGGTTTCACTAGGGAGAAACGATCTCTCTCAGCACGATCTGTTGTTACTCACTTCTTGTAAATAACATTGTGAAGAATGTCGTCGGTAAGTTCTTCGTGCAACAGAAGTTGAAGTAGATTTTCAGAATCTGGCACTGCATGCAGTTTTCCATTACATCGTGAATTGTTGAGATCGCATATCAACATTTCAAGCAAATCTTTATAGTCTACATTTAACTTAGCATCGTCTATAATTAAGTTCACATTCTGGTGATATACGCATACACAACCAGAATGTGGTCCTGTTGTACCAACAAATAACGCCACTTAGGTATAAGTTCACAAAATTTCGATCGCCTAACCTTACAATCTGGGTTTGTCTGCTGAAATTGTAAGTACAACTCGTTTAAGCTACCAAGTAGTAACTGTAACTGCTTTTGCTTCTGAACTTTAACATCAATAATTCGCACAGATGCATGGGTTTTTCTGCCAGTAAGAATCCTACTGTTTTCTTCATTTGCATAAAAATCTACAACCTTCTTCACAGTATCTTCATCAATAGTTTTACCACTTCTACTGTTATATACATTTGGCAGTATTGCTTGCGTTTTCATTAGTTCCCCAACCAGTTTAACTAAACGTTCTGAAACATTAATTCAGAATTTATCATTTGTCCTGGCCACGATTCGGGTAGTAAGCTTATTACTTTCATTTGTTGCTCTTTCGCAACAACAGTACATACTTCATTTTCTTGAGCCAACGGCACAGAATGCATATTTTCTGCCATGATTAATCAGCAACAAAACTGTGTCAAAGGTAACTTTAAGCCCTGTAGTCAAATGTTTTAACTTTTTGCTAATTCCTCTTGGTCTCCTTTTAACACTAACTAACTCTATGCCTATGGAAACCGGAGGTTCAATGTCGCGTTCACAAAAGCACTCCACTGACTTCTATCCTCAGCCAACTGGATCGTTTCCACTTTGTATTCCTATTTCTGCGAGATCTATCTTAATATTGTCCTCCCATCTGCTCCTAGGTCTTCCTAATGGCATTGGTCTTCCAGTTAAGATTTTGAAAGCGTTCCTACTTTCTTCCATTCTGGCTACATGACCTGCCCACCTGAGCCTCCTAGACTTGATGGCCCTAACAATGCTTGGTAAACCGTATAAATTATGTAGTTCCACGTTATGAAGTTTCCCCCATTCCCGTTCCTCTTAGTTCCGAATATTCGTCTCAGGATCTTGTTCTCAAACACTTTCAGTCTACGTTCTTCCCTCAAAGTAAACGACCATGTTCCGCAACCATGCGAAACAACAGGCATATATTTACAATACCACTGCTTATTCGCATTATCAGAAGATTCTTTTTGCCGTCATGCATCTTCATTCTGGCCCATGCACATACTTATGACATTCTTCGCCAATGAATTTACCAACATCACATTTCATTGTATCACTCCAGTAATGATACACAGATATGCATGAACACAATCGTCTCCTTGCCCTGTACGCATCTAACTGGGGCAATGGTGATGAATTTCCATCTGCTGCATCTCTGAACGCGACTCTACATGTTCAAACAAGCAGCCTGTTGACTGTGTGTTCGTGTACATTTGTTCTGTTTGCTTCCTAATTGGATAAAACCTGTTATTGTACGTTTTGCTTAACCCCTCTGTGAGTTATTCATCCACTGCCTCTTGATGTACGATGTCAATACAATAAACTCTCGGTTATCCGTACTTCTGCCTATGCTTATTTGTAACTATAACTTTGTGTTAATAATGAAGGTACTTATAGTCAAATCAGAAACTCCTAATTTTTGGTATATAATATCATTACAGACCTGTTATGGGGAGGAATTGTATATTTTTATCAGGTTCCCTACCAGAGGTATATTCTGTGAACTACGTATTTTTTACTTTCCTGAAGTTTTAATAAATTCTAAAAAAAAAAAGTCTAATATTTGAAACTTTGTGAATGAGCACTCCTATATTAAACCTCTTTATCCAGAAAATCTCACCTTCCTGATCAATTGCCTTCTTGCAAAAATCGTCTGCTCAACTCGGAACTTTTAACCTCTATGACCTACTTTTTCAAACTTACTTTTCACTCTGCTATACTTCATGGGCAAAAATGGCTAACATTTAGCCTTGTAGTTTACAATTTGCTGACCATTTTGGTTTCTGTTCCACATCGATAGAACAACTATCAGTTCAAATATTTCAGATTCGGTAACCCCTTACAACACTACCAAATGGTGCATCTTAAAAAACAAATATGTCTGCCGCTCGAAACCTAAAGTCACTAAACTTAAAATAATGTTGTTTTGAACTAACGACATGGTAAGATAACTGCACATCAAAAATCAGATTTTTTAAAAATTGTTAGGAAACGATTTTCCTGGACCACCTGACATGGATTTACTCTTAACAGTTATCATTATTTGTTTAATTGTAACAGACCATGCTTTGCGCCACTTCATCTTCCAAAGCTTCGGGTCTGCACTTTTTCCCCCGAAGATACTGTGGTTGAAGAAACATTTCTACACATGCTTACTACGTGACTTATGACAAATCTTGAAAAAGATAGTGTAATTTAATTTATTAATTGGATGGAGCTCCTTGCTACTTCCACTGCAATAACTTAAGAAAATAAGTTAGGAAATAACTTAAGAGCCTGACTTACTAAAAATAACACAAAATACACCATTTTTATTTTTCTTGTTTTTTATAAGTGAAAGGATATAATGAAATGAAATTTACCACAATCATAGATAATGTTATTCTACAGCAGAAAATATGAAACTGAAGAATTTTCAGTGTTGTCATCCATAGAAATTACAGTGCTGCCAGAATAATCTCCCAAAATCTAAGTTAAGGCAGCAACTAGAAAAACGCACTCAACTCCATTTGATTACTTATCATATTGTCTAGGTATCTTCTGAACTACATTTCAAATAATCTTTGTATTTAGTTTATAATAAACAAAATAGTTTTAACACACAGTTATTAAAATTAAATAATAATGTTATTTAAAAATTCGTTCACACGATACCAAAACAATATGATACGTAATCAAATGCAGTTAAGTTCGTTCCTCTGGTCGCTGCCGTAACTTAGATTTTTGGGGCAGTTGTTATTCTGGCAACACTGTAATTTCTATGGATGGCAAAGATGAAAATTCTTCAGCGTCATATTTTCTGTTGTAGAATAACATTATGTATGATTGTGCTAAGTTGCATTTCATCTCCTTTCACTTATGAAAAACAAGGGCAAGAAAAATGGTAACTTTGTATTATATTTAGAAAGTCAGGCTCTTAATGAGAGATCAAGGTTCCCACATATTTAGCGAGCACGAATTCCCTGACTTTTTCAGATTTCCCAGGTCATGATTTACAAATTTTCATGTCTTTACATAATGTAAAAAAAACACAACTATTGTATAACCAGGGAGTTCCCCATCTAAGCAGACACGCAAACACACACACACACACACACACACGCACACATGTATATATATATATATATCAATCTAACAATATAACCGGGTAAGACAAAAAGAGAAATGAGTTCTGAGAATCAAAAAACTGTATTTAATAATAAAAACTTGGAAAAGTCAGGGAACATTATTATTTTATTTCACGAAATACTGATTATTCCAGGACTTCTTACGAGTAAGCTGAATTCCGTGATTTTCCAATTTATAAATTTAGAAAATATCGAAAAAAAATGTAGAATTTTCGATAAATGCAAAGTTTTTTTTTATATAGCTGTATTTATTTGTTTATTTGTATGAATATCTTACCTTTTTACCTGAGCAGGATCTCTTATTTAAAGCAAACGTAGATTTATTATCCTTTCTAATTGTTCTTGTTATGATATACGGGGCTCGACTCGGGTTGTTCAGTTCTATTTCAATCGTAGCCTTATCGCATCCACTTCGAATAAATTCGCAAACCTTAAAAAGATAATAAAACATATCGTTCTATATAAGCATATTTCTTATTTATCTACAAAATATGTTTTCAATCTATTTGTACACTTAAAATTCCATATAAATTATTCCAGCACAATTTTAGGATCAACCGATATGTACTGAGCTTCCTCATGATTATATGGTTAGCGTACGCGTCTTAGAGGCGCGAAAACCAGGTTCAATTCTCCGTGGGAGCTCATATGGGTGGGATCCTACGTTAACCTCTAGGCTCATGTCTCATATAATCTCGCTGCTGAAAGGAAATTATTTCAAACTTTTCAAGGTATTAAAGCCTCATCCAATTTAACCCAACTGATATGTAGGAAAAATGCAGTTCATTTTGTATGTGCTGAACTTCGCCATCGAGGTTTATTCTCTTACATGAGGCGCCTTACATTTTCTTAAGTGTTTAGTTTTGAACTGGACACCAGATATTTAAAAAAGGTGTCTCGTGTACGATTATATATTAAAATCTACAGCTAAAAACTTTTTTGTTTGTTTTTTCTCTCATGCGCTTCTTAACATTGAATTTCATTGAAATGCAATGTATGAAGAGTATTGTGCTTATTAATTAATACAACTACATATTGACTCTTCATTATCACTAGAGAATATTCTTTTTTATTTTCTTCTTTCTGGAACTGCTAGTGCTTTGAACATGCTAAAACTAGCTCATGTTGTGTTCTTAGCTCCAGTTATTAATGACTTTTCCAGAACATATTTTCAATTTGATTAATGCTTTATGGACGAAAGCTAGGAATTGTATGGTCACAATTTTAGTTGAACTCTGTGAGGATTAACTATGCAATGCTTTGAGCTAAAATTCATAGAATGTGTGAAAACCAAACCAAAACTGCTTATTGCTGCTCATGCAATCAAGAAATATAATTTCAAATTTAAAACATAAACTTGCTTTTAAGTATAAGCATTAGTAATTCTAATTGTCCGCAGTTTATTGGCTTTGCACGCAATTAAATATAAAATTCTACAAACGTCTGAAAATTTTTAATCTTTTAGTATTACTGTTATGAATTTAGGTTTACTTCTTCCCTATCTTTTACTGTAAAGAGATTTGCTAAATTATTTTAGGGTAGCTCTGGCAACTAGAGATGCAGGGGTTCGGAAGAAAACGGCTTTTTTTTTTTTTTTTTTTTAAAAAAAAAAGCTCTGTTTTATCTGCTTCGCTTTTTTGCTTCGGAAATTTTGCGTTTTTATTTTTTTCTTCTGTTATAAATTGATAAAGCAAACTTTGTTTCGCTTCTCTACAACACAAAATCTCATTTAATTAGTGGTTAATGATGATAATCCATATTATAAAATTGAAAGTGACTCTTAATCTCTTGAACCACCCGACCGATCTCAATCAAATTTTCAATATTCATGAAGTTCGGGCCCGGGAGTGTTTGTATCATTTCACTTTGACACAAGGGTTGGGGGAGGACGAGAATTATAAAAAAAAATAATAATAATAAATAAAAGTTAATAACTCTTGAAACAAACGACCATTCTCAATCAAATTTTCAACTTAGATGCTGTTTGGACCTGGAATGTTTCTTATTTTACTTTGTATATCTTCACAAAAATTAATAATATATATATTATATATATAAATATAAGTGACTATGTTCCTGAGTTAATAACTCTTGAACCAACAGGTAGATCTCAATCAAATATGGACATAGGATAGATGAGGTTCGAACCTGAGACGTTTTTCATCGTTTCACTTCGCGGTAGATCTTAGGGGGGAGGGAATGAGGGGAAATATATGAAAATGAATAAAACTTAATAACTCTTGAACCAACCGACCGATCTCGATCAAATTTTCAATATAGATAAGGTTAGAGCCTGGGATGTTTTTGTCATTTCACTTGGACGGTGCAACGTGGGGGGAGGGGGATATTTTCACTTTGACATTAGAACCTGGGAGAGGGGGAGGGGAGGGAAGGGAAGATTTATATATAAAAATAAATAAAACTTCATTCTTGAACCATCCAACCGATCTCAATCAAATTTTCAACATAGATGACGTTCAGGCCTGGGGTAATTTTTATCATTTAACTTTGACGAAGCAACGTAGGAGAAGAGTACGGGGAGATATATATGTAAAAAATAAAAATGAAAGTGACTGTCTTTATAACTTCATCATACTTTAACCACTTGACCGATCTCTATCAAATTTTCAATATAGATGAGGTTCGGGCCTGAGATGTCGTTTGTCATTTCACTTTTACGGTTAAACTTAGGGGACGGTAAGGGAGGAGGAAGATACATAAAAATAAATGAAACTTAACTCTTGAACCACCGGACAGATCTCGATCAAACTTTCAACGTTGATGAAGTTAGAATCTGAGATGTTTTTTGTCATATCAATGTGACGCTTAACTTACGGGAGGGGGAGGGGGACAGACATTTCAAAATGATCGAAAATGACAAACACTAGTACCGAATCCATATTTTTCGGGGTTGCTCAGATGAACAGTGACACTTCTGATGCTGTTTAAATCCGAATTCAGCCTCGCAACTTGGGGGAGGGGGAGATATGTAAAATGATCGAAAATGACCGATATCAATGTCGAATTTATAATTATCGGGGTCGCTGAGAGAAACAATGACATTTCCGAAGCCGTGCCTGCAACATGGAGGAGGGAGGGGGAGGTATATAAAAAATATCGAAAATGATCGACATTAGTGCCAAATCCACAGTCTCCAGGGTCGCTGTGATGAACAGTGACATTTCCAATGCCGTTTAAATCTAAATTCAGCCACGCAACATGGGGAGAAGAAGGGGAGAGAAATGTAAAAGTCATCGAAAATGACTGATATCAGAGAGCGCTTTAGTAGTAGTAAAAAGTGACAGACTAATGGAACAAATTACTATTTTTTTTAAAATTTAACCCAGCGAAGCCGGTAATTGATGCTAGTACAGTAAAAGCTCTTTATTCGCGGGGTATATGTTCCATAAATATGGCGCGAATACAGAAACCGTGAATACGGAATGGTAATTTATATGAGATTGTAGGGGATACGTTGCTAAGTGACAAACTAAAAAAAAAAAAACAAGTACATATATAAAAAAATCAATTTACTGTAATTGAAGTTTTTGACTATATTGATTAATTATTATCTTCAGGCTTAGGCAATGGTTTGAAGAATTTTGTAACTTTTTCTTGCTTGGCAGTTTTTAAAGCTCCTTCAATTCAGACTGATATTCAGCAGTGGCATTACCAATTTGCCTCTTAAAAATAAGACTTCGTTCCATAGACAGATCAATTTTCATAAAGAAATCACAAAGCTCATTTGCCATTCTTAAACCTTCACTAAGATTATTCAAATTAAATGTTACGTTTCCAGTGCTTGTGAAGCCTCTTCTTAAATGGGCTGTGAATTTAACATTTCCTCCAAGTCAGTTTCAGTCAAATCTTCATCTTCAAGCAATTCCTGAATGTCACTTGACTCTATCTGTTCGAACCCATCTCGTCCTATTCCATTCGCAATTTCGGCTATGTTTACAGTAAAAGTTTGAATTTGCACACATTCTTCGTCATTTTCCGCAATCAGAGCAGGCCACAGTTTTTTCCAGCATGGCTTCCATGTATGTGGCTTCAGTTCTTCCAATGATTATTTTATGTTTACGATGCATTTTGCTATGTCAAATTTTTTCCAGCATTCCATAACATTCATATCAGGATTACATTCCATATTATCCAATACGATTTTGAAGGTTCGTCTAATGTAATAGAGCTTAAAGGCCTAAATTATTCCTTGGCCCATAGGTTGAATCAAAGCCGTCGTGTTGGGAGGTAAAAATGTCACTTTATATTAGGATGCATAGTTTCAAGTTCGCGAGGATGACCTGGTGCATTGTCTAAAACTAGAACTGCTTTAAAGTCTAAATTCTGTTTTTTAAAATAAGTTTCAACTTCAGAAACAAAACAATTCCGGAATCAGTCACAAAAAATAGCGCTTGTAACCCACGCTTTCTTATTAGCACTGGCAGGTCGTCCTTGTTTTGATTTTTTAAAGCCCGAGGATTTAACGATCTGTAAAGCATCAGTGGTTTAATGACACAATCTCCAGATGCATTAGAACATAGCAGCAGTGTAACTCTATCCTTTGCTGCCTTAAACCAAGGAGCAGACGTTTCGCTTTTAGAAATGAATGTTTTGTTTGGCATTCTCTTCCAAAACAGTGCAGTTTCGTCTGCATTAAATACTTGCTCAGGTTTGTATCCTCCATCAGCTACTAAGTTTGCAAATTCTTCTGGATATCGTTCAGCTGCAGCAGTGTCTGCAGATGCAGCTTCTCCAACGATTTTAATGTTACGCAATGATTGTCTCACCTTAAATTTATTGAACCAACCTTCCGATGCTTGAAATCCTCATCTGTACATTCACCACTACAACTACCATCAGGTTCTTTAAAATGAGCGTAAAGACGCTTTGCCTTCTCCCGGACCATTGAACCACTCAGGGGCACCCTTTTTTGGTTGCGGTCTTCGATCCATAATGACAACGCCACTTCCATTATTTCTATTGCTGGATCACGAACAATTTTCGCTGACAGTGAAGTTGAAGCTACATACGACCTTATTTTACCTTCGGATTTTTTTATTGATCGTACAGTTGATTCGCTGACATTGAATGAACATGATATGGATACAAACGACTCTCCAAGGCGTAAACGATCAAGCATTTCTATTTTCGCTTTAAGCTGTAACACAGATCTTTTTCGTGTCGAAACTCGTTTCTCATTTTTTAGTTGACATTACTGTATAAATTATGAAGACAGCGGTAGAGACGTGTTAGTCGATCACAATTTTTGTAACGAATGGAAAGACGAAACAATAAAACATGCAAAGCGGCTCTTACCAAAGGACGAAACGTCTAATAATATGGCGGCATTTAAAAATATACTTTATTCATTGAGTAATAAAGTTGCTTTCATTCTGTTTGTTTACATTCTCAAAAACATCGATCGCGGCGAAGGCGGCTTATGTCAAAGTCCGAACCAATACAGCGGCGATATCATTTAACAACATACTTTAGGCAAAGTTGTAATAAGGTTTATTTTACATTTTATTAGTCTATTTGACGGCGTTTACAAAGGATATTGGGTTGGATACCTATTGTAATCATTTTTATTATTATGTATGTACGTAGTGATTAGATTCGCGAATAAAGAAATCTTTAGCCGCGAATATAGGAATTGGGTCGCATTGTTTTAATGCTCGAATAGTGAAAACGTGAATGAAGGAAGCGCGAATAAGGAACTTTTACTGTAATACTATAAAACCTCGAAAACAAACCATGAACTTCGAGAAGATATTTCAAACAATTTTAATACTTAACATACTTACATTATGAATCCCAAAGGATTAACCAATGCAAATAATAAGAATGTTGTAAGCTCTTATATACAAAAGTACGTACTTTAAAAAATACACAAATAACTAGCAAAATTTTATGTAATATTTTTACTTCAAAATTTTCCACGCCCTCTTTTTGGAATAAAATAAAATTAAAATAAAGTATAAGAGAAATACTTATATTCATATGATACGATTAAAGGCTGCACATCAAGAGCTTTGTTTCAGGCAGTTCTGCATATTCTTGAGGTTTTACAGTTAAGTTTTACATAACCACGATAACGGTTTACTCAGTCCTCAAGGTTTCTGAATTTTTAACGAGTGGAATTCAACATATCATTACGGAACTCTCTCTCTCTCTCTCTTTAAAAAACACGAAATACAT
This sequence comes from Thermobia domestica, assembly GCF_964235325.1. Lineage (NCBI taxonomy): Eukaryota > Metazoa > Arthropoda > Insecta > Zygentoma > Lepismatidae > Thermobia > Thermobia domestica. Next base: position 236,349,458 of record NC_137457.1, on the reverse strand, counting down.
TTAAGTCAAATCAAGCTCAACTCCACACCAAACATGAGTGAGTGGTTAGCTTTTGAGCTTCTATCTGGAAGTCCGGCATTCAACCCCACATTCGACCACTGACAAAAAGTTTTTCTTAATTCCATCTGTGAATGTAGAAATAGTGCGTGTACTGTGAGTCTTGGACGACTTCCTTTCTTGTTGTTTTTAAATCGTTTTTATTACTAATTACCAGCAATGACGGATTTGCAAAGGGGGTTAGGGGGAAGGTCGGGTGTCTTTCGGACTGAAACCTGTTCCCCGAAATTACTAAAACAAACGAAATGTTAGTTATGCCTTTACTCAAAAATTCCAAGCTCCTCTCAAATAAAAATTAGAAATTTTTAGAAAAACTAAAAATTAATACGAAAATCCTCTCTCAAACTACTTTTCTAAATCCGCCACTGATTATCAGTATAAAATGATATTCTAGGTTGTATCCGCATAATTATTGCTGAATATATAAACGAAAGAAAATATTTCTTATGCCTATACTCAAACTTCAAGCTCGTCCCAAATGAAAACTGGGTATTATTTTAGAAAAAACAAATATTTTTCAGAGAAACCCCGCTCTCAAAATACTTTTCTAAATCCACTACTGATTATTTGTATAAAATGGTATTCAAGGTTGTATCCAGAAGAATATTGCAAAAGCATTGCATAGCTACAGTATAACAGAAATGTGGAAGTAAGTTTTGACGGATATATTGAACAAGAAAATTAGGAAAACCAAAAATAGATCAAAAGATTGCGATCTTGGCCAATAATTAGTTTTTGGATCAAGGGCCGATAAAATTTTTGAACGGCCACTATATCGAGTTTTTTTTTTTTTTTTTTTTTTTTTTTTTTTTACGGAATAAGCACATCATACTGATTTAACTGATAGTCTGGGTTTGGCTACTTTATATGTAGTTCTCCAGATATAAGGCCTACAAGATTTTTTTTGTTGTTGAAATACATTGGATCTTTTGGGCCAATTGGACCCAGGGCCACAAAAGTTTGGAACGGGTCTTAAATCGAGTTTTCGTATTTTCTACGGGATAAGCACATCCCGCACTGAGTTTGGGTCTGGCTACATCAGATATAAGGCTGACAAGAACATTTTTGATTGAAATATATTGGATCTTTTGATCCAAAAACATAAGTTTAACTTGTGTGCTAGAAGCTAGAGTACTAAACTCTAAGAAATGAAATACGGATGAGCAAAAATTAAATGATCTAGGGAAGAAAAACATGTTGAAAACTGAAAAGTTAAAATAAAATTAAATAGTCACAAAAAATCCCCTCAAATACTACATACTTTATGTATGCTTTAATTCATAAAACATGTTTTCCATCCATCATGATGTTGAATTCCAGAGCGAAATATGTCAACTACGTCATGAAATCTTGTTTAACTATTAAGTATTCTATAAGAACGCTATTTAGATAGAAAAATCATGAAAATGAAAAAAGTCAAAATTTCCAAAATTCCCGTTTTTTTCCCCAAAGCCGGCTTTTCATGTCAAAAAAAAACATCGATTAAAAAAAGCCAGCTTTTTTTCCATCTCTACTGGCAACTCCATATTTAGATGGGTCAGTGATATAATTTAAAAGCTCTTCTCTCATCTTTTCAAAAATAATTAATTCAGCAAAATGAACCATCTATTAGGTTCGCTAAAAGTCCTGCTAGAAACTGTTGTCAAGAGAATAGTAATAACATGATGTAACTCACAACTTCGAAAGTTCGAAATAGTTTCCATCAGCAGCAATAATCTGTCTCCAGTCCTAAAATTGCCCATGGGATTACATGGTGGAATAATTTAGTAGAACGTCAATTAAGGATGTCGTTCAGTTAAAGCTGTCGTTTCCGAAAATCGTTATTAACGAAACGAAGAAATGGTAATCCGACGGTTACGTTAGAGGAAGATGCGGAATACGTTATCGTTACCAACCAAGACGCATGACAGTGTCACGAATAAATTTACCAATATGAAACTTCAAGTTGTATTCTCAAGCAGAATAAAATCTCTGCGATGCAAAACAGTTGATTCCAAGTTTTTTAATTCCTCATGTAGGCCTACATTACAACTCCTGCAAGAACTCCTGAAGATTGTAGTAATGCCTGATTAGTAAGTAGCAGTTCCGAAATCCAAAGCAGCCCAGCAAACAGAGTATAATCTTAGGCTTTTCGCACTGGGATCCCAGCCCGGATGGACCCCAGTCAGTACGCTATCATCAGTGCAAAATCACCCCAGCTGAGTTGTACCAAATCCAACAGATGCATGCCGAGTTGAGCCGTGTTTGGCCAGATACATGTATTGCATATTTGCCATATGTGCCGGAACTTTCACAGCAATGCGTCCATGAAACTGCGAATTCAAACGCGAACCACGTTCTCCACTGTCTCCAAAAATGTGCGTGTGCGAATTACACCGTGTCATTTTAAAAGTTAAGCTTGAAAGCTCGTAGTTTAAGCTTTCAATAGAGCAATAACAATATATTAACAGCTGTCGTGCAAATTTATAAAAGCTTGACAAATTAAAGACAAGTTTTTTTTTCCTTTCCTTCAAATTATTCCTATGTCCTGTTATCTTCCTAGCACGTGTCCAATTAATTGCATACAAACTGATAACATGCATATAAACTGATGTTCATAAAAAAAAAAAGGTTATTCATCCAGAAAGCACGCAACAAACTGTGCTTTTCTTCCCTGAAACTATTTCCTCGTAATTACGCTTGAAAATTCGTATTTTAAACTTTTCAGAGGGCGATAACAATATATTAACAGTTGTCACTTAAGTAGAAGCAATTAATTTCCGTGCAGTTTTAAGATAAGTTGTCATATTAGAAAAAATATATACATTTTACTTCATATATACATTTTATTTATTTTTTTTCTTTTCAACGATTCCCTGAAACTGTACTACTATTTTTTCTGAAATACACAGTGTCCAGAGAGTCGCCCAACCCGAAATTTCGAGCATCACAATTTTCGAACCCAAAGTGAGAATGAAGTGAAACGACCACCCAGAGAACGTCTGTCTGTGTAAACGTTTTTGAGATACAAATAATGGGGACGAAGTTCGATATTCTTCCTTACGAATGCCAGAAACATACGAAGCATGTGATTTTTTTGTTTGTTTTAAACGAAACGTGAAAAATTACCAACTGGAGACAAAAGTAGCATTTTCTGCGAACAAATGGGTGTGTTAATGAGTAAGCTGGGTGGGAATGAATCGTTTTGAAACAAGAACAACACATTGGCACGAAATGCAGACTGTGATAATAGGGTGCCATACAAGAACCTGTTTTCCGTCATTATGGTACAATGCAGCAGCACTGACAGTATCAGACACTTTCAAAAATGTGATTGACCTCCAACGTAATAATTGACGAAACGTAATAATTTACCTACTCCTGGCAATGACCTTCTCAGTGATTTCCAACTTCCTTGTTTGTTGATCCAGTCTATCCATAGGATAGAAGGTACTTAAGAAACAGGACGATATACAACAAAAATAAAATTAACTCTTGTGCAATGGTTTTAAAATTGACAAAACATTACAAAATGAAGATATTTCAGAATATCAATCACTTCAGGACCCTAACTACTAAAATATATATTGTTTTGGACCAAATATTTCTGAACTGGTTAAGATGAAACAAAAATATTTAGCGATAAGCAGGTCGAATTGAATCTTCAACTTTCCATACCTTACTTTCATCAACTGTAGGGGCTCAACATAGTTTTGAATAGGGAACTCGTTTAAGGACATGCACTCACGCTTCAGGTGGTCTTTTGGCCTGTATTGTTTAGAAATTTATCTTCTAATAGAGAGGTGATATATCTATCAAATTTCATTTCATCTTTGAAATATCTTTTCACTGCACCTGAAAAGCCATGTAAAATACATTCTTAAACCTCCTATACTCTGACTACGGTGGGTCTTAGTATAGGTTTCGCTTTATGTTGTACTAACGCAATGAAATACTATAGTGAGGCGAGTGTGAATGAAAATGAGTAGCATGAAGAATACAATAAGGAGCGACACAAGACGTACGATTTCTTTGCATCCATGGACATTCATAAAGGTACGTAAATAAATTCATCATCTTATATTTATGAAAGTATTTGAATAACTTATAGTAACATCGATCTTGGTTACTATTTAAAATGGACAGCATTAGTTGCTATTTAAAATGGATGGACTGTTGTAGCAGGTAGTTCCTTAAAATCCTTAGTAAAGGTGTCAAAATAAAATGAAGTAATAAATAAACAAATCAGCTCACAATTAAAAAAAAGTTACATGTTTATGATATCGAAATCACATTGCTCCACATTACCATAGAAGATCTTCCAATCATCTTCGGTTTGCCTCCAAGTCCCAAACATATCGCATTTACTATTGTCGATTTTCCAGCTCCATTAGGTCCAACTATAATATTTAAATTCTGGCCAGGTTCTATAGTTGCTTCTGAATATGTGCTGAAAACAAAACGAAAAACCTCAATGATAATGTACCCGAAAATTTCAGTATCAACTAGCAAATATCTTTTACAGGATTTATGCGACGGTAATGCTCAGACGGAAATCCACACGAAAAATTCCTTGTGCCACCTTCTTGCTAAGCGGCTAAATTGCATAGTCCTCGGTTCGATTCGCAGTGGGAACTAATGTATTTTGATTGAGCGTTAAGGTGTAGATATTACGTCCGCGCAAAAGTTGAAGAAATCAACCTTAGTAATCAGTGAAATGAAAAATAAATAAATAAGTTACGAAGATATAGAAGATACATTATTAAAAGGATGTTGGTATAACTGAAATGTGCTACTGATATGTGTTACTTTCGAAGGGGAAAACCTCAAAATAACTATATGAGCTTAGTCAGTAGTCTATGCTAAAGCTACATATTTTTCTCGTCTCTCAATCAGGGATTGGATTCCAATGGTGAAAGAAGTCTGGAGTCTGTGAAGGGGAACAAGTCGTACACCACACGTTGCACCTTCCGGCAGTCAGAAAAAAAAATTAACTGCCAATATGTGACAGAAATACCCAAAAAAAATCTGGTCATCCGGGGGAGCGTTGACAGGAGAATGCGGGAAGAAAAAATGAGTTTTATACTGCAGAGTATGGACAGTCTGCATCGTTCCTTGGGGGCGTATATTGAAGTGCATATGCAAGGTCCATTGAAGTAAACACTAGAATACGTATGTCATTTGACCATCACTGTTGGTTGTTTGCGGGTAGGTACTGTGATTATGCTATTGGATTATCCTTAAAAATCGTACATTTGGGGCGCTTTTTTCTTTTTTAATCAACCATAACATTACTACTATACTATGCTCCTAATAGCGAAGTCTAAACCTTTAAATAGTAGGCATGATGTTTAAATTTATTTAAAAGTACAAGCTTCAATTACTGATCTTATAATGAGTCTGGATTCATGCTGTGTTAATTGTCTGTGAATTGCTCTATGGACAGAGGCATGATTGGCAATAGACAGATTTCTTATGAGCACATATCTGATACTTATAGTTAAATTCAAATATGCGAAATAATACTTTTGTTCAGACCGTAGAAGACATAATCTTAACACAAATATTTAAAACGATTCGCGTTTGTAAGTTCAGTTTCGCATCACGAAGTGAAATGAAGAAGACATCCGATGTAGATTTCAGTGCAACCACTAACTACGTGGAAGAAACTGACAGTTCTGTAAAATCAATTGTGCTGAGTGAGGTTGTAATGTAAATGCCCATGCACATGACGTAGACTTCGAAATCTAAGCTCACGATCTGTTAGGAATTTTGTCATACGATCAAATTTGTTAGAGTGTTCTTTTATACAATGGGCCGTCTTGATCACGCAAAGCGAATTCACAGACGGGATTACATAATTCTTTACATTTTATGACTTTTGTTAACGTAAATATGTTGATAAATCTCTTCTACATTTTCATTGCCTTTTATGAGCGACAATACTGAAATATAAAAAATTAAATGCAATCATGGATGAAAGTTTACTAGAAGATAAACATGTACATAAACAAATATCTATGTAAAAATTAAAATGATTAATCAAGATTAACAGACGTTAATAAAAAATAAACAATAACCAAATACTGCAATAATGTGAATATGAAAAAATGAAACTTGTGAATCATTGAATTCGGTTCAGATACAGATGCAGTCGTTATTATTATATATATATATATATATATATATATATATATATATATATATATATATATATATAGGGCCAGATCCAGGATTTTCTGAGGGGGGTGCACCAAATAACAGCCAGTACATTTGAATTAAATTTGCGTTTTTTAAATGCCTTTAGGCATCTGTGGTGTGAATGAGGAGTTGATCTGGAAATGCTAAGTATCTGCTGTCGACGAATATTTTTCCTTCAACCTTCAGAAAATTGACTGAAACTTTTGATTTTGTATATCTCATTGCTAGCTTCTCACTTTAGGTAGTGTAAATTTACAACGAAGGGGGCTGTACGTGCACCTTTGCAGCCCCCTAAATCCGGCCTAGTATTATATATATAGGATGGTAAGAAATATTTGAACAAACTTCGGAAGCTGATTCACGGCACTGAAACCAGCACAAAAGTCCTTTGGAACTTTGGTCTGTGAGGGATAGTTTTGGCGATATAAGGTACCGAAAGCGTGAGAAAATGAACTTCATGCAATATTCATACAGTACCCTTATGTAAATCATGTTAGTCTCATTTATACATATCATTATTTTTATCTAATTTGCGTATTAAATATGGTGTTGCCGTATAATCATTTTTATTGAGTGTTAGGTAATAAGGAAAGGATTAATTGTGGAAGTAATAGTGTAGAGTTAATTTCAATTTTATGTGTATTATTATTATTATTATTATTATTATTATTATTATTATTATTATTATTATTATTATTATTATTATTATTATGTGAGTTTTATATCATTGTTATATGTGAAGGATCGAAATAAGCAAGGATTTTAATTAATATTGATCTCAAATGATAATTAACTGCAAGGCGAAGCGCTGCATAAATCCCATATACAAAACGTAGGAAGTTGTAACTTAGCTCACATGAAACCCAGCACAGAAAAAAAAAGAGGAGAAAAGTTTGAAGACAAGATTCATTGTCTGCAAGCAGAGAACACCCATGAGTTTGAAGCAACTGGTACATCGTTGCTAACTCTATTGCTCATAGAGTAGGCTGAAATTCAAGTATCTATTGCATATAAAAGATATCGACGACAATGTTACTACAGTCGGATACGGTGACAGCTGGAGACAACGAGCCGAGAACAGCCATTGTTAAAAACGCTTGCTGGAGTTGAGAGGTATATGCGAAATTTTCATATGCAAAGAAGTGTTAACTTTTGTCTATCTGACCAGTTTTCACACCTTTTTCCTGGGAAGCATCATCTCTAACGAAATTTCCGCCTGCTCAAGACAGGGCAAACAGTTTGAAGCTCCCCTCACCTCACCGGAACAAAATCAAGGAAACGAGCATTCCCTGTCGAAGCCTTCGCCCCCTATAAATAATTTTACTTCCACAAGTAATTCTTTAAGTGTTGTTTAAATTTTCTTGAAGTTTCGATATCGTTGTATGTAGGATAAGTTAGACGCTTTATAATATGATTTAGTAAACGAATAAAAAAAGGCTTATTTCGGTTGAGGACGGCAAGTCCAACAGTTTAAATGTAAGTGGGATGCATAATAAATGTAAGAGCGACAATGTTGTTGTTGGTGAAGCAGACGTCCTGGGTAGAAAAACAGCACCCACGTCTAACAAAATGATGAATTATAGTGTTTATTTAATATGAACGCATGTCATATGTTTATATCCGGTGTATTAATGTATGTATATATTTATTTTAATGTCTTGTGTGGTGACGAACATTTCAATCACCAAAAACAATGAAAATAAGTGAAAATCTCAGTTATAGGAACCCCTCATGCAGGTGAACCGACTAAGAGTCATTCCGCTAGGCGGCAGCCTAGAAAGTGAGTGAACGGAAGAGGTTAACTAAAGTGCAATGCATGCACATTTTGTTTAAAAACTAATTTATACATTTAATTGTGATATTCTACTGAAGTGACATATACTGAACGAAAGCTTGACATTTCCAGTAGATAGTGCAAGCGTCGGTTTTTAAATAGTGTTTACCAATTTCAAATAATTAACATGAGAACATGACAAAGTGTGAATTGAGGTCAGAAGGGACAATGACTTGTGGAGGAAACTCTCTGGTACCGCACTTCACCCCCCATAAGATTTGCAGTAGGTAGAAAGCGAGCCCAGACTTTTGACAAGAAGAGGGGTGTGTTAGAAGATAATAGGGCGGAAGAACGAGGATAATTGGTGGCTTGTCATCGGAAGAGGAAGTACTCTCTACGCGCTCCTCGAGACTTTTGGTATCTAGACTTCCGTAAAGAAACATTAGTTTTTACGGGCGTGTAGCATATTTTGTATGCATCTGCGACTCTCATGAAAAACTTTAAAATTTGGTGCATTTTCGCTTGCATTAGTGATTTGTGCTAGCGACAATGATATAGACAATGCTAAAGACATGAAATACTTGTCGTGTTTAAGAATGTTCAGTGTTTGAACAATATAAACTTTCGTCGTTAATCCTGTAAAAGTAACCATAGCAACTGTGTACGTAGGTACAGAACTATGAATTTCGTTACGGTTTGAAATGAGCAGGAAAGTACGAGCTATTATTGTGAACGCTATTTTAAATTCAGTGTCATCTTCCCTTTGCTGTTAGAGTGATCAAATTAGATAGTCTCAACATAGCCACTTAACAGGCTGGATCTCGCTACTTTCGGCGAAACGAGCGGTGTCCAGAACTGACTTCACCGCGGGCACCAGTCACTGAGAATTGTCAATTGTTCCCTGAGCTGAAAAGTTGTAGGCGAAGCAGGAGTGCAGTAGAAAATGTATTGTTCCATTGGGAAGAGGAACAAGGCCATCGTTGGACCGACGTCCTACTAAATGAGAAGATAGTGGGGCCAACATTAGAAGAAGACATGGGACCCATAGGAAACACCCAGGACTAGGATCAAGATATGCATCATAATGTGCACGGACTCTCTTTATAAAAATAAATTAGGCCTAAAAGTAATGCGAACATTTCGGTGAAGCAATCTGAAAATTCTGAATTTTGAAGTAATGTTTTTTCTTTTGTCGTTGTAAATTCAGTATATAGTGATATATAACACGTGTGAGAAAACGCATTAAAATTTGTTCATCCAATGAATCTGTGCTCATCATTCTCCACAGCAAGTCCATTAAGGTATGTAAAAAGTGTGTCATTATTATGTATTCTTTTCAGCTGTCCTGGGGTTGACCGAGTCCGGTACAACGGTTGACCAACAACCATATGTTGTTGCGTGAGTGGGAGAGAGTATTGTCTCTTTATACCTGGAGTAAAACACGTACACTTTAAAATTAGAGTCTCTTCTTTGCTGGAAATTCTTATATAAATTCAATTCACTTTGTTCAGCATAATCGATTTATCAGTTAAAATTAAATTTTTGCTCTACTGACATTTAAATCAGCTCTACCGACTTTGGTAGTAAATTTGCATATAATTAAGATAATTTTCTTTGCATTCAGTAATAACATTCATTAACATATTTAAATTTATTTAAATTTTCACTTTAATTACATATTCATATTTCACACCTTGGATCCCTCCATTTACATTCAGAGGGCTGTAATTCAAAAACAAGGCAACGAAGAGAGTGCGGTTTACAACATGTCACTCGAAGTCATATCTGCTCGATTTAAAAATGTATGTGTCAAACCTCCGCAAGATGTGTGCGAGGGATTCCCCAAAAGCAATGTACGGATTACCTATAATCTGACAAGTAAACCGTACATTCCTTTGGGGAATCGCTCGCACACATCTTGCGGAGGTTTGAAACATAGATTTTTAAATCGAGCAGGTATGACTTCGAGTGACATGTTCTAAACCGCATTCTCTACGTTGCCTTGTTTTTGAATTACAGCCCTCTGAAGTTCATTTTCTCACGCTTTCGGTACCTTATATCGCCAAAACTATCCCTCACAGACCAAAGTTCAAAAGGACTTTTCTGCTGGTTTCAGTGCCGGAAATCAGCAACCGAAGTTTGTTTAAATAGTTTCTTATCATCCTGTATAAACGCAGTGTATCGTACACATAACACACAAACGACATGTAACATATAGAACGGTTTAAAACATTATTTTAAATATATATATTTCAAAATCGTATAATAACTTATTTGTTAACTTTTGCTCTTTACTTACAACCGACCTTTTCATTTATTTTATTCTGGTTAAGACAACACTGTGCTGGGAACAGAATATTTCAGTATAGACCAGTAATTCTCAATTTATTTCATGGGTCGCGGTGGCTCAGTGGTAGAGCGTTCACGTGTGGTGCATGGGGTCCTTGTTCGATCTCAGCTCGCGACAAGTGAACTTTGTGGTGGACGAACTGTGTGGGTTTTCTCGGGGGTTTCCCGTTTCCTCCCAATTTCTTGGTTCCATCATTTCATTCATTTCTCAACTTCACCGTCTCCTTCAGCATAGCCGGCATAAGCGTGGGACGTAAAACTCAAATATTTCATTTAACTTTCAATATATTTAATATCACGACCTGCTTTTATTACTCACTCCCCCTTGCCAGTGACTCTAATAAGTAATATATGTTCTTGGTTGTAATAAGCTTTTAAGGTAGATATTAAAATCTACCTGCTATAGAGATTCTACTCCTGCACTTATTTAACGTAATTATGAATGACTGATTATGACATTCAGAGCCTGACTTGTTAATCTTTCGCATGATGCAGTGTACACAGTATAATGTTAATATCTTAAATTTATGAGCAGAGAGGAGGAAATTAGCCCTCCTGTTCCCCAGTTCGATCAACGCCCTTTTCTAGCGGTTCTCCTGTGAAACTCTGACCCACGCTCTTTCGCGTGGTTTCTCTTTCATTTATTTCGGATTCTTGACTACGGAGATACTATGTTTGCTTAGCAAAAATGAACCATTTGAAATTGGATTCCTTGTGCTCTGAACGCCCCATATTTAGAAATACTGTATTTCAAAATAAAACTAAGTTGGAGCAAAATTTATCCTGCAACACAAGTTTGTTTGAAACACATAAAATTAGTTTGTTTCTTTTGATTCATTACAGTTTTGCATAAGTAGCAAGGCTATATCAGGGTGTTTACTAAAATTCCAGAATGAAATTTTGTGACTTTTTCTTGACCTTTTCTTTACCAAACCATAAAATTTCATACCATTCAAAAACTAATAAGAGTACCGGTACCTATTTTCTTCAGTACTTATCTTCATCTTATCTCTATTTTCAATGGCTGTTCCTTGGAGTGATAAAAGGTTGGCATCTTCTCATAATTGAATAAACTGGTTAGATGCGTAGGAGGTTTCATCCATGCGATGCGATTGGCATCGCCACTGCTGAATGATGCCAGCTGAAGGACAGTCTCAAGAGCGAATTTCAATGTGAATTAGATCGAATTTTCATGCATGCTATAGAAACGTGCTTTTCTTGCGATTTGGTAGCATCTAAAGCCAACAATAGACATTTTCGGTGGTGAATTTTGACGTTTTATTCCAATCTCAATAAAAAAATTCCACTCTGTACTTATATTAATACAGATAAAAAAATCGTGACCCTTAAGCTAAATTTCTTGACTTTCATAATCGTTTTCTGATTTCCTTACTTTTTCAAGACTTTCGTGACTTTTGTGACCTATAGACACCCAGTATATGAGACAGGGCTTATTGTTTAAATGGGATCCGAACTAACTTTGAAATTTTACATCGGATTACAGTCAAAATCTACACAGCAAATCCCGGACGTCTCGTGTCACTACCTTCAAAATTTAATGTTAAAAGACCGAAAATTACGCCCTGTAGCGTGGTACACTCCGCATCAAAAAGTTGCGACAGTTAACGCCCTGCACTTAGGCCACCCAATATACACCTTATCCCATAATCATGTCAGGTAAAGAGAACTCCTCTCTCTCCTACTTTCTTCTTTCCTACACTAAAATTAGCTAACATCATGAGCGCAATTCTTATTTCAAACTACACATGTAATAGTTTCGATAAAATGAAATAACAAAACCGAGACGAAACAACATGCATAATTTGATGTAGAGAGAAACTGAAACATACACAAAGAAAAATTGAAACCAATGAGTCTATTACACAGAGATTCATAAATGAGGCAGAGAGAGAGAAGAGGAGAGAAGAAGAAAACGAAAGGGGAGAACAGATAAAACTGTGAAATTCAAACGTAGTAAGAAAAGAACCTAACATTATAACGTTCCGTTTCCAGAAATCCAACAGTAATATAGAAATAACGTTTGTTTTTACATATTTTTCAGAACTATTCGAATATATAGAGGATGTTTTACACATTCATTATGTCACTTCTATAATGGATAGCATACTCAATTTCAAGTAGAACTGTAGATCTCCGAGACACATCTGGGATAATGTCAAAAGTTTAACACATATGCTTTGTTTCCGCGTGGTTCGGTTACAAATTCGGTAGTGTTCATTGGACGTACAGTTGGAAAATACATTCTAATAAAGCCAGGAGATAGCATTGGTCAAATCCTTCATTTCAGACTTCTAATGCAAATTGAACAAAAAAGCAAAAAAGAAAGAAACGCAGCAAAAAGGAAAGAGAAAGAAAGAGAAAATTGGATAGTTCTATTTTACTATTAAATTTCTATCCGAAATACCCTATATTAAAAGTCCAAACTATATCGTAATGAAAAGTTACAAATGTTGGGAAGGAAAAGCTTATATTCCTCATAGATGTAGCATGTTTCAAATTTCAACGTGGAAAAAACACATTGAATTATTGGATGGGAAAAAATTTTGTATCGAATTAGTATAACTAAAATTTTGTTTTCAAATAACCAATGACCATTTTCTAGTCTTTTCTGGTCTTTTCCGAAGATTTATTTGTTCCGAACATCCAGTATTGATTTAATCTCTTCCGAATATAACGTAATTTGCAGAGATAGAATGAACACGCTAAGAGCTCAAACAGATCATTTGTAAGTCGGATGATGCTGGTTAGGTTATAGACCACCACTGGGTCGAGGATTCAAATCCGTAGTGACCCGGTAATTCGACTGAGACTCGGTACCCCAGAGAATAAAAAATAGATTTTGCTTATTCCCTTGCGTTTAAACAGTATTTCTGTCAGAGATGACCACGACTGAAGATGTTATCCCCAGAGTACGAAAAACACGACACCTAATTTAACAGTTAATTAGATTCTGCAGACCATGTATATCGGGCTCTTGCTCCGTTTTAATTTTGGAACATGAAATGCGTGTGTGTGTGTGTGTGAGAGAGAGAGAGAGATAGGGGAGAAGTGAAAGATGCAAAGACAGGATAGGGAAACGTCAAGACACAGAGAGGGGGGACGAATATAAATATGAAACATACTTATCATTACAGTGTATGATATAGAACGCACACACTGTTTATTTGAATTATCGCCAGTGATGCCTTGTAAGTTTTCCATCAGAAGATAAATCTCTGCAGCCATTATTTTACGCAAAAGAATCATAATACCTAACGGGGAATCGAACCTAGATTTTCTATTTGGAAATCTGGCACGTTACCACTATACCACCGATTGCTTTAGCTAAACTTTGATTAACAAATGGTGTAGTTTTTCTTTCTGAGAAAGATAACACGAAAAGTGTATACTGCAGATCACTGATGTCTACTGATGTCTTTGGAATGCCCTGGTAATTCCCTTGCCCTTTCCCAACCAGCATTCGTAAATCGTCTCAATCATGATACAGGTGTTTGCTTCCACATTCTTATGTATTGCTTGTCCAGTATGATAAGTCGATTCTTCACAATCACTTTGTAAAAAGTTTGACTTTGGCGTGAACAGGATTCGAACTTACGTTCGATAGCTCTATTATTCATAAGGTCATTATGTTACCCTGCACTATCACGCACCTGAAATTACAAACCAAATATTACTTACTTTAGCCCTCATCCTCCAAACGAACCGGCTTCTTCCTGTAACGTTATTTGCACCAAGGTACACAACGAAATTGATTTATTCGACGGCCTAGAGAGAAATTAGTGTCCACTGATAAAGGAAAAACATCAATTCAGTTTGCATTAGTAGTCTGAAATGGAGGATATGACCAATGATATCTCCTGGCTTTATTAGAATGTATTTTCCAAAAGTATGTCCAATGAACACTACCGAATTTGCAATCGAACCACGCGGAAACAAAGCATGTGTGTTAAACTTTTGACATTATCCCAGATGTGTCTCAGAGATCTATAGTTCTACTTGAAATTGAGTATGCTATCCATTATAGAAGTGACATAATGAATGTTTAAAGCATCCTCTATATATTCGAATAGTTCTGAAAAATATGTAAAAACAAACGTTATTTCTATATTACTGTTGGATTTCTGGAAACGGAACGTTATAATGTTAGGGTTCTTTTCTTACTACGTTTGAAATTCACAGTTTTAAGTGTTTTCCCTTTTCGTTTTCTTCTTCTCTCCTCTTTTCTGTCTCTGCCTCATTTATGAATCTCTGTGTAATAGACATCCATTGCTTTTTATTTTTCATTGTGTGTGTTTCAGTTTCTCTCTACATCAACCTATGAATCTTTATTCGTCTCGGTTTTGTTATTTTATTTTATCGAAACTATTACATGTGTAGTTTGAAATAAGATTTGCGCTCATGTTGTTAGCTAATTTTAGTATAGGAAAGAAGAAATTAGGAGAGAGGGGGGTCTCTTTACCTGACACGATTATGGGATAAGATGTATATTGGGTGGCCTAACTGCAGGGAGTTAGATGTCGCAATTTTTTTATGCGGAGTGTACATACGTATTCTATAGACAGACGAACAAATGTAGATCAAGTCGTCGCAGGAGCCTCACTAACGTTCGGCAATGATGCGACAGTATCATCCTTTAAGGAATAGTTACGCGGGTGACTACCTTGCGATTTTCTCGCCTAGTCCGTTCAATACAAGTTATGCGAGGGTGTAAAGTTTTAAGAAAATTTAGAACGATGTGGGGGAATGGGCAAAATAAAATTTTCATAATATAATGAAAAAGGAATTGGTGGTACCAAATTAATTCTTATCTGAAGTTCCCAGTTGTATCTCAACATCACTGATGTTAGAGTCATGAAAAGCAATTTTCGGATCAACACTTCTACCATCTGTTTGGGTTTAGAGTTTTTTCACACCATTGCATTTTTCATAATGGTTTTTCATTCTAGGAACTAAACCAATTATTTCTTTTTTACACGTTTTGCAACGAGCTCGTTTGGTCCTTTCATTCTTTGAACTAAACCAAAATCTGTTTCTTTCTTACACGTTTTGCAACAAGCTCGTATAGTCGTTTCCTTATCGGATGGAGTTTGAGTGACTTTAATGAATTTGCTTCAAATGATGTCCATTTTTCTTCCCGTGAAACTCATGTTAAACGATTCCAAGTTGTACGGAGACTGAGAACCAACATGTAGAGTATTGCCGAATGCCTGCGATATTTTAATTTCAGAATAGTAATTTAGCAAAAAACCCTTTGTTTGTTTTCTGAATACAACACAAAAAAATGTTTTTCTAAAATAATTCTTTCATTTATTTTTAATACACCAGTTCTACAACAAGTCCTGATACTTTCACTTGCTATCGACTTCGACAGCGGGACACTCGTCAAAGCAAGAAAATTAAAACGTTCGTTTTATTAGTTTTTCTCATCCAATTTAGGTAAAAAGGACACAAGTTAGGAACATTGAAACCGTCCTATCTTTACTTTCGACTCAAAGGCACCAAAGTTGGTTTTGGTCTTCGTATGTGTGTGTGTCTCAATCAATGACCTTTTAGAGTTGGTGAGATTCTTTTTTCTGCGTTCTAACGAGGGTAGAAAGTCACAAGTCACCCCAAGTTACCCAAAAGACATCTAAACCAGTTCCTGATTGGACAGTTTTCGGTAATCAAACAATAGTAGACATTTTTACATTAAGCAGGTAGTTGCTGGTCAGGTGACGCATGGTGACCAGAAGAAGCGCAAGTCAATCGGGAAGAAGCTGATTAACCTTTCACCACGGGGAAGTCGTGTGTGGACTAGCCCGACGAGCTAGTATTAGAAAATTTGTGTAAGTTACCAGGCCTAGTATGATTTGAAGGCAAAGTACATTTCGTAATCTTATTCATAAAGTTGCGCCAAGTGAAGAACACAATTTTGGTTATCAAGTAATCGTGAAGGAAAAACACCTATTAGTTATCATAGTGTGCAAAGAGTTTACTGGAAGTTTATAAAATTATTGGAGGATCGATTAATTGCGCAGTCTGAGTGGACAATTTACGCCACGACCGCTATCTAGAAGAAATCGTAAGTAGTGTTAAATTTGTTCTAAATCGACAGAAGGGGATTTCAGTGGCTTAACCGCTCAAGAATTGGATTTCTTCAAAATCATGTCAAAGGAAACTTTGTACATTTAACCAGCACGCCAACTACGGATTGGTCAAAAAAAAAAAAAAAAAAAAAAAAAATAGAGAGAGAGAGAGAAAGAAAAAGAGAGATGCACAATTCATGATACATAAATTATCTTCATATAACCCACTTTCACTACGGGTTAATTTGCATATTTTGTTTTATCAGTTTTAAAGAAAAGAAAGAAACAGAGATAGTTAGTTAGGACAGTAAAGTTAATACCAGTGGTTGAAGTGAGACGGTATTCGGCGGTATCCAATACCGCCTCTGTTTTTTCAGTAATGAGGACATACAGTCTCTGGTTTTTCAGTGATCAAGACAGGGGCGGATCCAGGACCGACTTCTGGGGGGGCGGTGGGTTGTCATAATGCTACTTTTAAGGACTCCAAATTCTGGGATGGATTTTATTTATATATATAAAACAAGAAAGTTTCCTCTTCTGGGGGGGCAATGGTCCCGATCGCCCCCCCCTGGATTCGCCCCTGGATCAAGACAATATTTAAATAGCCAATATGTTGAGTCAAAACCATAATAAAACATACCGCCTCTGTTTTTTTATCCACTTCGAACACTGGTTAATATTCAACATTTTCTTTTCACGGCCGTATAATAATCACATATTATAAAATATTGTCCGTACTTTTCTTGTTATATATTAATATGCATTCAGTATTATTAACTTACAGTAATTATAGTGAGATATAATGTAAGTAATCCCAAATTTGAAATAAAATTATTTAAACGTAGTCGTTGTTTGTGTAATTATTCAATGTTAAACTTAAAAATTCTTCGAACCGCGAGAACATAGGTTGTGTAATGCGCTTCCGGTAATTAGTAGAAGCAGTGAGCTATCCCTCGCACCGAGTGTAAAAAAGAAAAAGGAAAGCGAATAAAATCAATTCTCACATATAGATAGTTCAAACACAGCCAAACACGTTGCCGACCAACTCTCATCTAAATCCTCCCAGATTTAGATAGCAGTTGGCAAAGCATAGTATATATCCTGGTGAGAGAGATGATTGGAATCTTTATATTTTATTACGTCTTAGTTTCGAGTGCAAGGGTAAATAGACGTAGCTTCTCACACCAGCGATAACACACTCAAGTTAACTGATAAGCATTTAAACAATACAATAAACGCTAAAACAAGGGGGGAGAAAGAGACGGAATAAATGTAGATCACCACATTGACCACGAGAGATAAAATATTCACATGGGAAGAAAAGTGAATGGAGGGCTCTTTTTGACAACTTTCTTTCTTTAACAGATTCTTAAAAAAATAAAAACAAACATATGTTTAAAGCAATACACATATTTAAAGCAAGTCTTAAAAAATACACATGTTTAAAACAAAATGCTACGTTCCTACAACTAGTTAAATGTTAAACGAAAGGTTTCCAGTAAAATTTCATATAGAAAGTAGGGCTACTGACATAAGAACCCTAAGAAAAATTGTTTTTAAGTTTTACCTTAAATGATATGCCGGCTAAGCTAAAGGAGACGTCGATGATGAGAATGAAAGAAATAGTAGAAGGAATCAAGTGGGAGGAAATAGAACTCCGAGAAAACCTACACACACGGCGTTTGTCCAGCACAATGCGCACTGGGTGGGAGCTGGAATAGATCCAGGAAGACAAGCTTCAGAGCAACGGGCTAAACCATTAAGTTCACAAAGCTTTAATAATGGTATTAAAATATTTAAAGTTGCTCTAAAAGTCGGTATTTTGGGGAGGGGATCCGAACCTCCAGGACACACCTCTGCAACTACCCATAATCCCTACCCATACTCTGCAAGTAGATACCCAACTGCACATCAGGGCTCATAATTGAGCTAGAGAGCTGGTTGAGGTGTCATTTTACAACAATTTTCAAGCCCTATTCTGTGATATACATCAGATAGGTTAGAAACTAGTGATGGGCACAAAAACCGGTTTTTCGGTTTTCTTCAAATCCGGTTCGGTTTTCTCCAAAACCGGTTACCCGTTTTCTTCAAAACCGGTTGGGTATTCTTCAAAACCGGTTCGGTTTTTCACCTGATCCGATTTCGGTTTTCTTCAAAACCGATTCCGTTTTTTTTAATTTGTTCTATTTCTGACCAGAATGGTGTTTCGTTGTTCCCCGGAAAGCGAATCCATTTCCACAGAAATAGTCTTATGTGTTTTCGAAAAGTTTTCACCGAAACCAGTTTCGGTGAAAACCGAACCCGTTTTGGAGAACACCGAAACCGGTTTCGGTGAAAAACCGATCCGGTTTTGGAGAAAACCGAAATGTCGGTTTTTCGGGTTTCGGTTTTTATAGAAACCGGTTTTGCCCATCCCTACTAGAGACATTTTTTTTCAAAATCAAAATCTTACTTCAGAATTTTGCAAAGAGTACATGTTTTAAAATTAATTCTCTGAATAGATAGTATTGTTGCGAAACATCTGGTAGGATATGAATTTGCGATCATGGGGTCATTGTTAAAAAAACTCAAAACTAGCTAGTTTTCGTTTTCTTGTGGGAATAAATATGAACAATATCATGAAGAGTACAGTAATGGATGTAAAACATATCATACAGACTTGCAATCTGCTGGCAATACTTATTAGCTCATACTTTAAAATCTTTAAATTAAAGTTAAGTTAAAGTGCTGATAGTTTTGAACTTTACTTTTATAGAAGTTAAGAAAATATTAATACAAGTTTCACAATTATAATGTTACTGTAATTAAACATGGTTTGTAAAAATAATACATATAGTACTGGTACAACAACAGGGTGCTTTAAACGAATTTTTATACTTATTTCTCCAACAATTATACAGTAGTTTTTCTTCAGGCATTAGTCGGCAATACTCATCATCTTTATAATTAAAAAATTACAAATTACAATTATTTTTAATACTTCAGTCCTTTTCTAAAGTGAACACTGTTACCTTGTTTTCTAGACCAACGTTTTCTTTTTCTTTATCAAGGTAAACCAGTAGCTGTAACAGTTTAATAGTTTCATTTAACACAACTCAGGCTCTTCGAAAATAAAGAAAATTTTGATTGCCAGATTGTAAAACCACCATGAAATTATTGAAGCAAGCAGCATGAGTTGAGTTGATTTTAGTTTAGCGTCCCTTTCAGCAGCGAGGCTATATAAGACGTGGACCTACTGATTTACGTGGAATCCGAACCACATGAGCTCCCGCCGGGAATCGAACCCGGGTCTCCCACGCCAAAGGCGCGTACGCTAACCGCTTAGCCACGGAGGAGCTCAGCAAGCAGCATGATAACCTTTGAAAAACTATTCATTTCACATAACGATTAATTTCTTAATCGTCACCAATTTCTCAACAATTATCAATTAAAAATTAACAACTGAAAAAATAACTGATGAAATTAAATCTTCACTTTTTTTATCAGATTAATCATTAGTTTTTAACAAATTAATTACAAGTCTGCCAAATATTCAACATTACCGCAATGTAAACACCATCTACTTTTGGTACGCACTTCCCACATTATATATATATATATATATATATATATATATATATATATATATATATATATATATATATATATATATATATATATATAGAGAGAGAGAGAGAGAGAGAGAGAGAGACAGATATACTGTAGATGTAGATGTAGATATTTCATTTTCGTATATCTAAGTTGTTAAATGGAAAAATAGACTATTCTATTATAACAACCACCAGGTCACAGAAGTATTTTTGTGGACGCTCTGTATATTTCGTAAAGACAGTGATTATTTTTTCGATTTATACTTTATTTTACTACACAAACAAGTTCTTTCTTCGGTGGAAACTGCTTCCTTCCCACGCAACTGGACAAAGAAGTCTCTCATTGTTTTGCATATATATATATTTAAAATATTGCGTTTTGGTGAGCGACGAACCTTTTCAGTGTTTCTGCCAGACTTATTAATATGCACAGTATATATTCCGCAGTTATTTGGAACTGAATTAAGTGATTTCTTTATTCATTAATGGAAATACTAGCTGGCCAGATGTTTGAGCACCGGAATGACACCAGCCTCATCGCTTTTCCAACCCCATCGTTATCAGCACTTTCTCACGCCCGAGTAATCGCAAAGTCTCGTGCATTGTGGCCAGTGGACTAAAATTAATATAAATGCTTTTTAGTATTCTGTTTGATGTGCATGCAGGTGATTTAACTAAGTGATTTTTAGAATGAACTACCAACACTCTTCAGTCAATCATTGCAGCTCGAATCTCGAACTTTTGCGCTCGAGGAGTTTGACTCCGGAATTGTGTGCAGCTACCACGCACGTTGCGTCGGGAATCAAGTACGACTTTGTGTTAAGGGGCCCAAGCTATTAGCCGGTGAAGGACGTTTTCTTACGGCCAGCCCCAACTAGTGAAGTCCCAGGTTCACATACCTTGTGCGTACATGTAAGTTATAAACGCGCCCTCCAACATTAGCATTCCACTTTGGAAACTTATTTTGCCGAAGACTCATTTCAATTCTTCAGAATTGTTTGGAGCAGCAACCAGATTGCTACGTGGGATTATCATCCCGGCAACTTTCCCCCAGTGCTAATCCCTCAAGTGCGTCAATGGTGTGAAAAAAGTATTTATAGTGTAATCTCAGTCATAATCTCCTATATATATATATATATATATATATATATATATATATATATATATATATATATATATATATATATATAAATCAAAGTGATTAAAAGGGCTACAGTGCATTAAAATGGCAAAGTGTGATTTTAGTAATGAAGATTATGATACATATTCTGTGTTAAGTGTTGTGTTCATTTCTCTTCGTTACTTTTTTTCATACTAGCATTGTAATAAATAAGTATTGTGTTATTTAATCCAGTGTGTTATCGTTGTTTGTATGAATGATATTTGTGTGTGTTGTGGTCTGGATAACAGTCTGATCGTCCGTGAGGTTTTTCGGACGAGACATCCGAACCTCTTGGCACCTAATGATCATCTCATCATTGAGACCGACGAGCGATTTTGAAACAATTGGTAATCCTTTCTTGCAGAGGTCCTTCAACGTCCTACCCAGGCAAGTCCAGGTCTCCAGCAAATACCCATTGCCAGGACCACGGAGGACAGACTACTATTAATAGTCGGTTACAAATAAATGACAGATCGAACAGCGACCCGCACCCCGGGTAGTTACAAATAAATGTCCGACCGAACAGAGACCTCGAATTGGTTATAAGTAAATGACGTCCGAACTACCGACCCGAATCGAGACCGTTGGTGCTCGAATATTTATAAAATCAATATTTTAATATACCATTTCTCTTTTAGCGTATTACCAGGAATTTAAAAAAAATTCTTTCGGGTGATTTTTTAATCGCGTGTTTTTGTTATAGTTTATTCTATTTAATCCAAGATGCCATACATACAAGAAGAATTAGCTTTATTTAGTCGGAAACTAGATTTAATCTTACAAAAAATGGGTATAACTAGTGAAGATATTAAGATATACTCAGAAGAAAGGAAAGAGAACCGTGCTCAGTTGGTGGAAGTTAGGAATGGAAATAAAGAGAATTTTGTTAATGTACAGAATGAATCAGGTCAAAATTTAGACACTGTACAGGAAGAATGTTGCGAAAATAATCTGCAAATAGAAATTTCTGAAAGCAAAACACCGGAGTCCAAACTCCAATTACTGACAGATAAGCCTACTAAAAATGAAATACCGGAATTGGAACCTGGAGTAGAGTTAGATACATCTATTGAAAATGAAACTTTGGAATCGGAACCTGAACCAGAGACAGACGTCATGAACCATTCTCGTAACACACCTGATAAGGACTTTACTTTTTCAGAATCTAGTAACACCGCTAGTAGTGGTAGTAGTAGTGAAAATTACGAACATATGATTGTAGACGACAGAGGTCGTAAGCGCACAAAAACAACTATCACAAACCACAGAGAGAAAAAGCGCAAACGAGGTTATAGTTATAGCAATAGGCAAAGATACACAGACCAGAACGTAAACAATATAAAATTTAAAGGGAATCAGAACCAAGACCGCATACAAAAACTCAGTAACAGAAACAAAAGGAGTCGTAAATCACGATCATGTAATCTGAGTTATCACAAATTAGACAGGGACCGCAACTTGTGTGACAACATTAAGCATAGATTTGTACATAGAGGTAACCGCTGTAGGAATAGACAAACCAACTGTAATAATCAAAATAGAAACAGTAATCATAGGAAAAAGAAAAAAGAGGTAACCAAGAGTTTGTATGTTGATACAAACTTTTCTTAAAGGGAAGCGACGTATTTCTTTTAATCATTGTCTTGCTTTTAGTAATGATGACCCACGAAAAAGGGAAAAGAACCACGCATTTCTTTTAATCTTTCTTTCAACTGTTAGATGACAAACATGTATTCATTTTCCTTCGTTTTTGCTTTCAGTTTTGATAACTCACGGAAAAATGGAAAGAAAAATACGCCTTGTTTTCAAACTTCTTTCTTCTTGCTTTTAGCTTGTAACTGTTCAACGAAGAGCAGCTATCACGTTTTTTCTTTCTTGTTTTGATAAAACAGCCGCTGGATTTTCGACCAACTGTCAATGTCGACGAATAAAGGGCGACACACAGCTGAATGATTCTTTTTCTTTTTTCTGTCTTTGCTCAGTGTCGTACTTCGTACCTCAACCAGTTGAATACCACTGTTGCAAACCTTATTAATAAATTACTTTTAGTTTAATGTTATTAATTTTTACAGATGTTTGAATTTAAGACTTTTAGTAAAAATCTACCCATTCTAAACAAGTAGGGGAACCGTATTTATCCAAAAACGGTTTGAAATTTTGGCGAAATTTCCGCACCCTCAGCCAGTGGGAAGATATTTTGGCATTATATTTTAATGTGTTTTAAATTTTTAAATTCTTTTTAGAATCCCTTCCCACTTTCTAAATTCTTAATTACGTTATTTTATGTGAATTATATTAATGTTTGATTTACTTTTTAGAATCCTTTCTAAAAAATATCGAAATACTCAGAATAAAAAAATTTTAGTTGTTAATTATATATATTTGTATATTTGTAATTGAAATTCAGTATGTAATCTTATATGTAGAATATAGAACTTTAATATAGATTTCTTTTATTTTTCAATAATCCATAATTAAGTATACATATTTTGTGTTAAACATTTAGAATATATTTTCATGTCTAGTAACATGTCAGTGAATATTTTAATGTTTATGAATCGCAACTACCTTGTGTACTTGTATGATAATATTTCGTAATGTTTTTTATACGAATTTTAAGAAAGTTATATTTTAGTCACAGTATGTCCCAAAACTATTTGGAATTTATTAGCAAAATTGCTATCGTTATGGAGGATTTTTACAAATCAACATGGCCGAAGGTCTCTTAATACGAGTCTTCAGATTTCAACCTAACTAACAGTATGGAGAATTTCCTTCCAGAAATCAACATGGCCAAAGTATTTTTTATACAAATATTTAGGTTTCAGCCATACCACCAATGACGGATGATTTTCTTCAAAAATTGACATGGCCCATTATTTATGAGGTTTCAGCCGTCTTAGAGATATCGATATAGATCCCGAAAAATACACTTATTTTCTTTTTTCCAACAGCATGAAGCCATAACGATTTATGAAAATTACTTTCTGTCAATCATTTTATATGCTCGATGACTTTGAATTTTAATGTGTTAATAAGAACATTTTGAATCTTTTATAGCAAAGATGAATAAGAAATTTTAACTGTCGTGAAATGACATAACTGTCTTGTAGGGAATTTAATTTTGATGTTTCAGGCCGACTAGAAAGTTGTAATGTCGTTGACTATATTTTTGTTTGTATCACATGTTTTAGGTCTTATGTATTTTGTTTTGCAGAGACATATTTTACGATGCTACGAGAGCATTTGTATTTTGTATGTTTACACATCTTTTTCTAGGTGGAAGACGTACGTTATGTGTCAGGGAACATACGTGTATTTTACTGAATATGAAAGTGTTTATATTTCAGCTCTGTATAGAAACATTTTTGTAAGTGCCTATGGTTGCAGGTCTTTCCACGTTTCTACTTTTCATCGCAGGTGTAGATGGCATATTTTGTGTGTAAGTACATGTAGTATTACACATTTTCCCCACCTATGGTTTTGGTTAATTCATGGCGTAATGACCGTTTACTTTCAGGAATGTTTGGACTAGTGTCAACTTCCTTGAGTCAGACCTTCGAGAAACTAGGATCAACACTGTATAGTTTTCAACGCTTTATTAATAAGTTCTTTTGCAGATAGTAACCACCTATTCTGGTAACCCTACAATATTTACTATTTTGGAAGTGAATAACAAATATTATTATAGGCCTAAGCTAATAATAACTTTGTTTCAGAATAATATCATTTGGTGTATTGAGCATTATCGAACTAAAGTCTCAATTTTCACATGGCGAGCAGATGTCACTTTGATTTTATGGCGTACCGAATTTTCTTCATACATGTCAACGAAGTCACAATCTTTCTTTTTTGATGTATAGAATCATACTTGTTTGTTGGAGTTACTACGAATCACTTTTGACATTAAGTTTATTTTATTTTTTCTGGAAAACGATTTTTCGTTCTTTTTCGGTAAGCAACACAAGGTACTATTTTAAAAAAAACATACAGGTGAAGACGTTATTTTGTTTGTATATTGTTGGTTTATAATGTGTTTACATTTTCATTCATTTTACTTTTTCAATGGTCTTCTTATTTTTCAAATATATTCTAGTAATATTGAAACTTTGATAATAATTTTAATAGTTTATACGTTTAACATATTTGCTATTTACATATTCATTCATATTTCAATGTTTTAAATAAAGATATTAGTACATTTTAAAAGAAGACATTTACTAATTTTTATTGACATGTTTGATAATCCTTGAAGTCGATATTTTTAATGAATAGTTATTGAGTGTGTATATTTACTTCATAATACACAACATAAAGTAATCGAAGCGGAACACTTAAAACATTTTACTAAAAGTATTGATTAGTGTTTTTTTAAATAACAATTTAAATAGCTCTATAAACGCTTTTTGCGCACTTTCAGTGAAAAAAGTTATCATACAGGTGTTTTAACCATGCCTCGTTTTTCACACCAGTGAAAAAACAAATCTCCCCTTCTCCCCTCATCAACTCATCGTTGGAGAACCATGGAGGATATCCAACACAGGAAGGTAGCATGGCTTCAACATTTGAAGAAACGGAAGATAAGGAAACCCAACTGCACCATTCGCTCAAGAGAATCTTACTACTTCATGGAACATTTGGATTGGATATTGCTCACGCAGGAATCTCAGCATATTTTCTTGCAGTGAACACGTTATCTATTTCAAATAGCTCGTTTATAGGTGAAAAGCCATTCATAGTTTATCCACTAAGTCTCACACCATATCACAGTGTTGTCTACTACCTAATTTTAATTTTTAGTGAAAAACCTAATTTTACTCAAATCTCATTAAACGTCCAGGAGTGCTCAACCTGTCTACGTGTGTACTTAACAGGTCGTTACTCCTATGAACGCCAATCTATTACTGCCACCAGGTTATAGAAGTAATTTTGTTAACGCTCTGTATATTTCGTAGAGACAGTGATTATTTTTCCGATTTATACGTTATTCTGCGACGAAAATAAGTCCTTTCCTCGGTGGGAATTGCTTCCTTCCCACGCAACTGGACAAAGAAGTCTCTCATTGTTTTTTCACATATATAATTAAAACATTGCTTTTTGGTGAGAACATTTCAGTGAGCGACGAACCTTTTCAGTGTTTTTCCCTGACTTATTATTATGCACAGTATATTCTGCAGCTATTTGGGCTGAATTAAGTGATTTCTTTATTCATTTATGGAAATAGTAGCTGGCCAGATGTTTGAGCACCGGAATGACACCAGCCTCATCGCTTTTCCAGTTCGTTATCAGCACTTTCTCACGCCCGAGTTATCGCAAAGTCTCGTGCACCGTGACCAGTGGACTAAAATTAATATAAATGCTTTTACGTATTCTGTTTGCATGTGCATGCAGGTGATTTAACTAAGTGTTTTTAGAATGAACTGCCAACACTCTTCAGTCAACATTGCAGCTCGTATTTCGAACCTTTGCGCTCGAGGAGTTTTACTCCGGAATTGTGTGCAGCCACCACGCACGTTGCGTCGGGAATCAAGTACGACTTTGTGTTAAGGGGCCCAAGCTATTAGCCGGTGAAGGACGTTTTCTTACGGCTGCCCCAACCAGTGAAGTCCCAGGTTCACATACCTTGTGCGTACATGTAAGTTATAAACGCGCCCTCCAACATTAGCATTCCACTTTGGAAACTTATTTTGCTGAAGACGGTGTTTAGACGAGCAACTAGATTGCTACGTGGGATTATCATCCCGGCAACTTTCCCCCAGTGCTAATCCCCCAAGTGCGTCAATGGTGTGAGAAAAGTATTTATACTGTAATCTCAGTCATAATCTCATATATATATATATATATATATATATATATATATATATATATATATATATATATATATATATATATATATATATAAATAAATCAAAGTGATTAAAAGGGCTACAGTGCATTAAAATGGCAAAGTGTGATTTTAGTAATGAAGATTATGATACATATTCTGTGTTAAGTGTTGTGTTCATTTCTCTTCGTTACTTTTTTCCATACTAGCATTCTAATAAATAAGTATTGTGTTATTTAATCCAGTGTGTTATCGTTGTTTGTATGAATGATATTTGTGTGTGTTGTGGTCTGGATGACCGTCTGATCGTCCGTGAGGTTTTCGGGACGAGACATACGAACCTCTTGGCGCCTAATGCTCATCTCATCATTGAGACCGACGAGCGATTTTGAAACAATTGGTAATCCTTTCTTGGAGAGGTCCTTCAACGTCCTACCCAAGTAAGTCCTGGTCTTCATCAAATACAAACTGCCAAGATGACGGAGGACAGACTACTATTAATAGTCGGTTACAAATAAATGGCAGCCCGAACAGCGACCCGATCCCCAGTTGGTTATACTATTTGGAGATAAACGACTTTATGAATGCTGAAGGTTCTTTCCACATCTGTACACACCGTAGGGTGTTTCAAGTTCAACAACACTCAATTTGTCAAACATCTCATCGGCAAACCCAGTTATTTATTCCTTCACGGAAGTAGACAGTTTACCGTTCTCTTTCTAAACGTGATTGTTCCATGTGTCTTATGGTAACTGTCACACATATATAACCATAGAAATTAAACATTTTGTTTGCAAATCTCGTATCTTCCCGAGCTGAAAAGGTTGAAATGTTTTGGGAATTGCGCCAGCGCCCTGATTCAGGAAGAGTACAAATACAATCTTGTCAAAATTTTCGTACAGTTAATTAACGGTGAACACGAAATTTAGAATAAAATTTTGAAAACAAGCATTTTAGGAATGATAAAAAATGGATCAAAAGATTGCGATCTTGACCAAGGATTTTAGGAATGATCCACAAAATACATTAAAAGATTGCGATCTTGGCCTATAATTAGTATTTGGGACACAAAATATTTGAATGGCCCCTAAATTGAATGGTCTCTACGGAATAAACACATCATACTGAGTTAAGTGATAGTTTAGGTTTGGATACACTGTATGTAGTCCTCGAGATATAAGGCGTAAGAGAAAATATTTGAATGAAATATATTGGATCTTCGATCAGGGCTCATAAATTTTTGAATGGCCACTATATCGAGTTTTCGTATTTTCTTGAAATAAGCACATACTGAGTTAAGTGATAGCTTGAGTTTGGCTACATTGTATGTAGTTCTCCAGATATAAGGCGTACAAGAAAATTTTTTGATTGAAACATATTAGCTCTTTTGATCCAAAAAGCGAGCAGTTAAATACGAAAAGAAGAGAAAGAATATTAGAGACAGACTAAGCAAATAAAGAACAAGAAAACAAAAAAAATAGAAGTGACGTAAAACTATCACTATTCCCAAGCGGATGCAACACTTGACACCGAGTGTTATCGAAGAGTTTAGTTTCGTTTTAAAAGCAAGAATTAAAAACAGTGAGCACTTAAAACTCCGAACACTAATTACACTTTCAGCAACTAGGATCAAGGTCAACTGAAGTATTCCAACAAAAATGGAGTATAAACTTAATTAAAATATTACTTGCATAAATTTATTTGTGATTGAAACTTAGGAAAGTAGAATTTGCCATTAGAAGTATGATCTTTCCTATTTTTCCAATAAAGGTTGGAAAAGTAGAACAATGTGAATCTTTGATAATGGAAGTTACATTTTAGAGGTTCGATAAATTATGTACATAAGAAAGAAAGCAAAATACTCACACGAAATCCTTTATCTTTATCTTGTTTATTCTACCAGCCATTTCTATATAATTTCATAAAAGAAATCTGAAAGAAAATTCATTGATGAACTTAAGTATTTCAGCAAAAGTATATCCTCAATAATACCAACTACAGTAAAAGAAAAATAGTTCAATTCATATCAACTTCTCTTAATCTAAGTATCTCAGTAATATTTTATTGGATTATAATAAAAGCAATGGACTCAAGAAATGTTCCAATGTCATATAGCTATGGAATGCACAGAATTAACAGTAATATCTTAAAAACAAAAGCACATCTCTTATGCCTTAGAACTTACAGGCGATGGACAAAAATATGGAAACATCTGTATAAAAGAGGTAGCGACTTCAAACACGATTTGAATCTGAATGGTAGGTGTCGCTGTGGTCACCGGCACATTCTGTGAGGTATACAACCTGGCCAATCGAAAAGATGGGCCAGTTACAGTTCAGCGACCCATCCGTGCAGGTTATCGTGAATCACGTCTGAGATGATAAGTTTCGAAGAGTACAAATTGTGTACGCGCCCATGGAGGGAACTTCCGTGACGAAGGTAACGGAAATGTTTAGTGTATCAACGGGCATAGTATCGAAGAATGCCTACGAGTGTCCCCCACAAAAAAACGCATCAGTGAAGCACCAGCGTGGGCGCAAATGTGTGTTGCGTGACAAAGACAGACCACATTGGGTAGAATTGTGACAAAGCAGGTCACTACAGCGCCAAAAGTCACAGCTGAGCTGAATACAGTACTTACAAACTCTGTTAGCGAGCAATTCCCAAACAACTTGTGGCTGTTGACCATGTTGCTATACGAAAACAGTGATACAACGCCCATAAAACCTGGACAATGGAGCAGTGGAAGACTATCATCTAGTCGGATGAATCTTCCTTTACATTGTTTCCAATTGCTGGCCGAGTTTACGTGTAGAGAACGCCAGCACAAGTGTACGATATAGACTGTATGTTACCAAGAGTGAAGCATGGCGGTGGTTCAGTGATGATTTGGGCAGCCACATCCTAGTATTCTGCCGGATTCATCATCACCCTACATGGACACGTCACTGCCAAGGACTACGTAGCTATTTCGAGTGGCCAGATGCACCCCATACAGCAAATTTTGTTCCCAGATAAGAATGCCTAACCTCTGTTCGTACAGCTATCGTCCAGGACTGGTTTGATGGCTCGAAGATAAAGTGTCGCATCTGCATGGCCTCCACAATCGCCAGACCTCAATATCATTGAACCCTTGTGGTCGGTTTTGGAGACCAAGGTGGGAGTCCGCTACCCACTACCGTTGTCTCTACAACTTGCAGCTGCTTCGGCGGAAGAATGGTATAACATCCCTTTGACAACCATACACGACCTGTATTTCTCTATTCCCCGCCGACTGCAGGGCGTCCTACGTGCGAAAGGTTATCCTACACGCTATTAATAAAAGTAATGTGGATTTTTTCAGGTGTTTCCATATTCTTGTCCATCCTCTGTATATCTACAAGGTGTAAACTTATTTTCTGACCCATCCTGTTTTTGTTAATTGATTTTTCACGTTACAGTTCTCACAATCATCAAACTCATCATCATCATCTCTGTAAAGTCCCATATCTTAATTACCACTAGGGATGGCTAGACGAATCTGGATCCTATAAGATTCGCACCCGGATCCTGTAAGATCCGGATCCAAAAATTCGGATCTTGGATCCGGATCCGAAAGTTTGGATCTTGGATCCGGATCCGGTTCCTGGATGCAGATGCGAAATTTCGAAGTTCGGATTCGGACTCCTGTTTTGAATATTTTAGACTTAGAACTAAAACATCCATATCGCCTCCAGAAAGCAGAAAGGTGCTAAGCGCCATTTTCGTTAATTTTTAACTAAGTGTATATCCTGACTACCCATTTCATGTTTAATGTTGTGCAAAAGCGAGACTGTATGAAAGGTCTGCAGCGAAAACTGAATTCTAGAAGAAAGAAAGAATCGGAATTAATTACTGTTTCATTCGTGTTTATGCTTTCCTGAGAAATTTGCATTTTGGTGCTTAGCACCTTTCAGAGATGGAATGGGTCAGTGGGTCGGTGGGTCAAGTTTTCTGAGTGGGTCAGTGGGCCTGTGTCAACATGTGACCCACTCTGACCCACCACCCACCGTGACCCACTGTGACCCACCGACTCAGTCTGACCTACAGACTCACTCTGCTCACTGCATTGTAGACAGGATCATCTAAAGATTGGTAAATTTATCTGCGTTTAACTTTCAAGACCTTCATTTCCATTCATTTCCCTTCCTTTTCCATTTGTTTCTGTCTACTTACCTGAGGAGAGTATAAGTGAAAAAAAAAAAAAGAACTTCAGGCACTTTTGGATATTGATATTTGCAATTGTAATAGTAGCAATAGGACATACTACTACTTTGCTTTCGAGGCCTGTGAGTTTTTAGAGGAGCAAACTACTGGAAAAATACATTTTTGAATCACTGTAATATATAAATTATTATATAAAAAATTGAATGTAACAATGTGTGCCTGATCATCATGGCCAAATTGCAAAGTCAAATGAAATGATTTATAGTATATAGTTAGCCATTAGTCCAAATTGGGATGTTATATTTATTGCTTTCATTAAGCTACGTATCCTAAAGAGATAGTGAAGATCCGAATTTTTGCGAAAAGAATTAGTATCTCGCAAGCAGTGACGACGCCAGCTTTAAGTTCTTAGGGGGCAAAGGAGGGACAGATACATTTTCGGGTGGGGGGCTATTTGCCATATCAAAAATGACATATTTATTACGTTTGACTTATTTTACATTACATTGTGTATTTCGTTGCTGTTTTCATATTAGACCTATATGATTATAAATTAAACTTATTTCAAGTAAAATTTGTAACTAAGTAACGTCTGCACATGAAATATTATTCAATGAAGCTTTTGAAGTCTAAACATAAATTGAAGTACTTTCGCGTATGCTACAAGTATCTAACACATTCGTCTAGTACTATATGCTACGGATCTCTCTCTCTGTCTCTCTCTCTCCCTATATATATATATGAGAGAGAAAAAAAAAATACGAGGGGCTGCTGAAAATGTCGTAGCGCAATCCAAGAGTGGTGTAGGTACTAGGTAGAAAAATGTTAGTTTAGAAAAACATATCTCTGTATGTAAAAATACAAATTTTCATATTACCAGTAATAATGAAATTCTTATTGTTTCTCAGACCTCTGAAGTGATTATGTGTGCCCAAAAGATAATTTCACGAACATCCAGATCCTAACTGTTATAACATTTTTGTTCCACCAAGGAAAGTCACCGAAGTAAATTAATTAGGAAATCAGTGAAATACCACGGGACTCTCCTCCGTTATATACAGTGGTGAAGAAGTAAGTGGCTTAGTAAAAACCTAGCGATTTCTCAACAAACTATGCTTTACATTAAAACGATAATATTTTTTATTCTCGTTTTAGCCCTAATTTGTTAACATATCAACTTTAGGTCAATAAGTCATAACACTAAACATATTGACTAATAGTTACTGAGCATAAATATCCCTTTTTTCCTTTTAAATTATACGAATCGTGCCTAGATACATTTGTTTATTCTTCTATACATACACATTATATCAACAACAACCATTTCTTTTGAGTATCTCGTGTCAATAATAATTTTTACCATGACAACCAATTAATTACTTGTTTTCTCTTTTAACTATATATGTTCGGTTATTGCGCCTCTGATCATGTATCGACAAAACAGGTACAGATTGACAATACCATTATAATAACATATACCGTTGTATAAAATGTCGCCCAGAACGGGAATTCCGTAACAGTATTAGTACAGTAAAGGAAAGAACCCTGGATGAAATATTTTTGAACATTCACCTTCTGAATAGCCCTCGTATTAAATTATTATTACATTAATATAAGTATTGTCACCGGCCTAAAGCTCGCTTTTTTTAGGATTTAAAAGAGACATTGGAAAAATAGACTTATTCTGAACTTTATTAACCAAGCCTTGTATATCTCCAACATTCTAGAAACTCTTCCCTCATCGCTTTGGTATGTCTTTTCATTTGTGTTGGTGAGTCTCAGTCCGATTTCATGACTATATATGGACATACGCTGTGGAAACAACGACTCTCTTTGTGAACGATTTCTCGAGTCCGGAAAAACGGGACAGTTGCAAGAACACCTACATGTTGTCGTCGTGCATCTCTGATTTGTTAATTCGAATGCATTTGTTAATGCATTCGCATCTCTTCAGCCAAAGAGCTTGAATTCAGTATTATACGTCATAACCGGGGGACTCCAGCCCCGAAGAACTCATACACAATAACCAACTGGAAAAAGCTTCAGTGTTTGGACACCCTTTGTGTAAACTACCTCCTCGCTGCCGTGTGCTAGGCGAGTCAGCCAGTACCTACTCGAGGGCAGCGTCCACGCTGCCTGAAGTTACGTACTGTACGCACCTTGTCTCCAAGCGTGTGACTTAATTAATTATAAAGGTGACTAACAATTTAATCTCAAAGTGTTTTGAATGTGAGTACGTAACAGTTTTGATGTGACGAATAAGTCGAGTTTACTGTTCATTACGACAAATATCAATATAAGTGAAACCCCGAAGTACGATTCGTCCGGGACTATGGACAAAAATCATATTTGTAGCGCCAGCTTGGGATACTCATCGAGGAAGCAGCAGTCGGAACCCAAACCCAGGACATTAATTCCAGGAGCAGCATCTGCGATTGAACCCAGGACATCGATGGAACTACTTTATGGGCTAGCCGAAGAATGACGTGAGTTGTTTTTATCTATATGCCACGCCACCTTAACGTCGATATTCAGTAAAGGGTTGTAAAGTACAGTTATATTTTAAATTCAAGTGCATGTAGTGTTTGTGTTTATTAAGTGACATTATACATTTATTATCTAAGTTCGAGTTCATTATTTGTGAAGTCAATGTTTAATTTCACCATACTCGTAGATTAGTACATATATCTACGTTGCCTGCATCTACGCCTGCTGTGCTCCCAGTCCCCGCATGGCGAAGCTGTAGGCATGGGCATTGACCATAGTCGTCGTGAGATAGCTGGGAAATAAAAAGGAGAAAAAGGCAAGGTATGAGACTAAAAGATTAATCCGAACCACGACGTACACAATGGTCACAGTATTTTTCTTCTCTTTTCCTTCTCCATATATATATATATATATATATATATATATATATATATATATATATATATATATAAATTCATTTATAATAACATTTTATTTTATTACTAATCACATATCAGAAAATCGTCGATATATTAAAAATATTGTTTATGGGTCTATTGAAAATTATAACTAACTGGTGACTTACGCAGAGTTAATAGTTAATTGTTCCTTTTTACATTGAGCGATAACATCCATATACACATAACATTATTTACAATTAAGATTGTCATCATATAAAACGTCAACAAGATCGGAAGTCAACAATTATATTTAGAAACTTCAATTTAAGATCAATGTCATGGATTTCAATTTAACACAATCAGATCTCTTTTGAACACGTAAGATAAAATAAAGATAAACATAACGCTCAAAGTTAGTACAAAGATAAAATAAATTAACAACACAAAATATTTAAAACAAGAGGTATATCATAACATGTTGCACATATATAAAATTCAAATGAAGTACTCATAACACAACTCGTAACGTCCAAGAGAATAGATTAAGAATTTTTGTCCAAGCTTAGTTTAGTTAACACATCAGGGTTGACTAAAGTTTTAACTAGCTTTAGCCATTTGTTTCTCGTGATTTCCGAAGGTTGCCATACCTTCAGTTCATCAATATTGCGAAATCCTATAGATTTGCCTGTTTTAGCATCAATCAATTCAAACACATTAGGATTAATTTCCTTAATACATAGGTAAGGGCCAGCATAGACATCACAAAACTTATAAATTCGCTTTAAGTTAGCATTGCTTTGTGGATGGAGCTTCAGAAATACCATGTCACCAACTTTGATCTGATATTTATTTTCCTGTTTCTGTTCTACCTTTTTATTATGTCGCTGAAACTTCTGATGAAACCCAGCTCTAGGTGCATCTACAATAACAAATTTTTTCCAGCTACTTTCTCCACTACGGTGGGCAAAATATCTTCAGCCGGTCCAACAAAATACTCGCTGTTTGTGATGACATTCTTTACAACATTGTCTCTTGTATCTTCAACTGCCTGATTCGACATTTCTGTGCCAAGAATTTGAGCACATTTCTTAGCAAGGGTGAATCCAATTCCTCCAGTGGCACAACACACATCTATCAAGGAAGTTTCTTCGTCAACTTCAACCACTTCCGCGATGGAAATATAAAGTTGCTCGGCTCCCGAAGTATTCACTTGAAAATAAGAATCTGGAGATATTCGGAAACTTATGTCACAGATAGTTTCTTTCACATATTCTTTTCCGAATAACAATTGCAGTGGTGGAGGTTTCTCACCTTCTTCCTTTTCAGTGAAGGTCTGGAAATAGAGCGATGTTACATTCAAGCTGTTTCCTTCTCTGTTTTGGAAATAATCTGTCAAATCATCCTTAATCTTCCCTATAGGCAAATGCCTCAGAAAGTCTGCAAATCCTTCATTTTTCTCTTTTCTTTCTTCTGCCCAACCTGCTAAATCCAGATTCCTTCCTAGCAGCAAATCCGTCAGTCGCGTGAGTGAAGATTTTATTTCTTCAGTCTTCTTCTTCAACTGTTCTTCATAAGTAACATCCCACAAAGGGATTGTAGCCTGTTTTATTCTATCTTCTACAGGTAACTCAACTTTCGCCTTTTTAGAATCCTTATCATCAGACTTTTCCAATTTTCGTTTACGTTGATCAGTTTCGGCAACTTCGGCTAAAAGAACTCGCTTCTTCGAACTGTATCCATTCAAGGTCATTACTGCCTTCTGTTGGTCTTCTTCAGTTTTGAAGATCAAATAAATCCAAGGACTCGCTTTTTTCGGTGACCTAACAGTATGGCTTCCCAACTTCAAATCGTCTGTTAACAATTTCTTCAACTCCCCTAACCTGTATAATCTCGGCAGATCTTTCACTTCAATTTTGAATACGCCTGTAGTAGTAGTGATGGTGGCCTCTTTGGCCGGAGATGGTGGTTCTTCTTTAATTCTAGCACCTTCCGCATCGCCATTCACCACAGGTTCAGTTGTTTCGTTTTCATCCTGTTCTTCAATATTTTCATTTCGTCCATCGACCTCCTTCTGACCTTCTTCCGGTTCTACTTTCATATTCACACCAGTACCATTCACTTTTTCAACCAATACTTGCAAGTTCTCTTTCAAATTGCGTTGCAGGTGATCAAAATTTTCTTGTATACCTTGTACTTTATCTGCAAGAGATTTGTGTTGCGTCAGTGTCTGTTCTAGCTTTTCATCGTTCGATTTTTGTTGTTGATCAAATTTAGCAGTTAGTATCTGTTCTAGCTTTTTATGTTTGATTCTAGCTTTTCATCGTACAATTTTTGTAGTTGCTCGAATTTAGCATCTAGTAGTTGTCTAATCGTATCAACAACATTAGAATAGGAATGTTCGGACACGGTTTCGGTATTTTCGGACACAGTTGTATCTAAAGTACTTGGTAACTCCTCAATCTCTGAATCCTGCATATTGTTAATTCTTCGGACCTTTTCTTCACTTCTCAAAGTAGTAAAACTCATAAAAGAGATATATGTATATACCTAAACCTCGTTCTTACTTTCATTCAGAACTAGAGGTCTCACGAGGAAACGGTCTCAAGTGTAAACAACCGATTTAGCTGGGGTCCGGATGTGTGTTACGGGAGACCAAAGTAAGACACACGTATTTTGGCGTTTGGGAACATAAGCAGAAATTTCCGAAATACGGGGTCCCAAAGTGCCCCTACATGCTATAACTAGGAAGCGAATGACGTTACTTGTACACAGTCGATTTAGCTGGGGTCCGGATATGTGTTACGAGAGACCAAATTAGGAGAAACGTATTTTGGCGTTTGGGCCCATACGCAGAAATTTCCGAAATACGGGGCCCCAAAGTGCCCCTACATGCTATAACTAGAAAGCGAATGACGTTACTTGTACACAAACGATTTGGCTGGGGTCCGGATACGTGTTACGGGAGACCAAATTAGGAGACACGTGTTATGGTTTTTGGGCCCATACGCAGAAATTTCCGAAATACGGGGCCCCAAAGTTGCGCTTCATGCTATAACTAGGAAGCGAATGACGTTACTAGTACGGAATGTTGGCATGGCTTGGAATAAGATGTTAATATATATGCAAAAGTATGTGACTTGTTTTTGTTGTTAAGTCCCACAAAAAGGAATGTCGAATATACATGGTCCCATATTTGCTAGATTTTCAATAAGGCCATGAATTTGGCATATGTGGTACCCATGCAATTCTGAACAAATGTTAAGCTGGCACGAGCCGTCTAGGGTGGATCTGCTCACCACGAGGGTGTCAACGGAGCATAATAATGTTTGTGATATTCGCCTGTATTTCTATGGTTAGGATGTGTGGAAACTGGACGGAACACTTTTGTGCAAGAGAGTGAACATTAATATTTAATCGATACGGCGTGTGTTGTCAGGAAACCGGGCAGTGTGGCGGAAGTAAAGTTTGCCGGCCTGCCAGGTTCGGTCGAAAAAAAAAAAAAGAAAAAACTACATCTCTTCGACTTGGGCATATAATAGCCATATTCGGACCCCAGCCAAATCGGTTGTGTACAAGTATTGTCATTTGCTTCCTAGTTATAGCATGTAGGGGAACTTTGGGGCCCTGTATTTCGGAAATTTCTGCGTATGGGCCCAAACGCTAAAATACGTGTCTCCTAATTTGGTCTCCCGTAACACATATCTGGACCCCAGCAAAATCGGTTGTGAACAAGTAACGTCATTCGCTTCCTAGTTATAGTATGTAGGGGCATTTGGGGCCCCGTATTTCAGAAATTTCTGCGTATGGTCCCAAACGCCAAAATACGTGTCCCCTAATTTGGTCTCCCGTAACACATATCCGGACCGCAGCCAAATCGGTTGTGTACAAGTAAAGTCATTCGCTTCCCAGTTATAGCATGTAGGGGCATTTTGGGGCCCCGTATTTCAGAAATTTCTGCGTATGGTCCCAAACGCCAAAATACGTGTCCCCTAATTTGGTCTCCCGTAACACATATCCGGAACCCAGCCAAATCGGTTGTGTACAAGTAACGTCATTCACTTCCTAGTTATAGCATGTAGGGGCACTTTGGGGCCCCGTATTTCAGAAATTTCTGCGTATGGGCCCGAACGGAAAAATACTCGTCTCCTAATTTGGTCTCCCGTAAGACATATCTGGACCCCAGCCAAATCAGTTGTTTACACTTGAGACCGTTTCCTCGTCAGTGTCCCGGGTCTACGGCACCAGATAAAACGATAATATTTTTAATTCTCCTTTTAGCTCTAATTTGTTAACATATCAACTTTAGGTCGATAAGGTATAACACTAAACATATTAACTAATAGTTACTGACCATAACTATCGCTTTTTTCCTTTTAAATTATACGAATCGTGCCTAGATACATTTGCTTATTCTTCTATACATACACATTATATCAACAACAACCATTTCTTTTGTCTTGTCTTGTCTTGTCTTCTTCACCGTAACTGGTGTTATATGAGCTGAAGAACTAGATGCACCGATAAAATATTGTGCAACAAATGTACTTCCTGCTTGATGTTGTTATTATTTTATTTTGTTTAAATTTTATTTGTAGGAATTAAAGCTGTGCTAAATATGAGTCGGTAATGAATTATAGCTTCTCTTCTTGACCATAATTTCTTTCATGAATGCGATGAGTTCTGTGTTGTCGGATTTTGAGTCGCACTTATTCTGGAGTAATATCTGAAATATCGTTGAGAAGCGTTGCATGTAGTGCTCTCAACGGGTCGGGTCGAGTCGGGTTGAAGACCGACCCGACCGGTCCCGTGACCTGAATTGACTGACCCGACCCGATGACCCGAACCGTGATCCGACCTCATTGACCTGACCCGACAACCCGACCCGAGCTGACCCGACTGACCCAACCCGACCCGAGTTAACCCGACCCGATCTGACCCGTTCCGAGTCGGGTCGGGTCAACCCGAACCGTTTGAGAGCACTATAGTCACGACACTGGGTGAACGCCAAAATGCACTCACATTGGGAATTAAACCTGGACCACGTGTACCGAAGTCTTACACGTTAACCACTAGCTAGATCAAGCGATGGATTTGTATATGCATCTTAATGAATATTTGGCACTTTTGAGGTTTGGTTATTTCTTTTTATAACTGAAACCAATGTCCGACGTGGGAGAAGTGTACTTTTTTTTTCTTGCTTTAGTTCTATGTGACGAAATTTTTATTCAAGGTCAGTTTTCTCACCTGCTTGGACGGCAGGGGGCTTCTCGGAAGGCAATAGCAAGAGTCTCTTGGAGGAGACAAAAGGAAATCGTTTAACTACAATGATAAGGGTTGACGAAACGGGAGAACAACTGATTTTTTCCAACCCTTCAACTTTCATTCCAAAATAGGTTCTTATGATTCCTGGACATGTGCCACTTTGATTTTTCTTTCTTGGTAATTAAAACGTATTTTACAGTATATATAGTTGCACGTAAGAAGATACATAACATGAATTTTGTAATTTAACATTTAAAAATACTGTATGATATTTAATTACAAAGTACTAATTTTATTTCATCACTTTCAGCCCAACAAATGAAATTCAAACAATTCGCTCCCTGGGTCTTGGTCATCAATACTGCGTCCTTTTCTTTGTCTTGCAGTCAAGTCTTGGTCCTGCATTTCGTAGTTTTGGTGGTCTTTCATGCTATACAATAGCCAAGAATGCTCGCCTCATCGGTACAAATGAAGACCAAGTGTGATTTTGATTATGGTCTTTCATACTATACGGAAAGCAAGAAAATATGCTCATCGCTACTTGGTGATCACCAAAACAAGGCCAAGAGCAAGATTACTATGCAATTCGTCTTGCATATCCAATCTTTATCTTGTTCTTGTATCGATGTCCTTGGGCTTGGTGAAATAAAATGAAATATTCAGTTTAAGGTCCCTCGATTCTGTACCGAGGCTAAGGGATATGGTGACCATGAGAAATGAATGAAATGGTGGAATGAAGAAAGTGGGAGGAAACAGAACCCCGTGAAAACCCACTACACGGCGTTTCTCCACCACAAAGCCTACTAGCACAAGCTGGGATCGAACCATGGACACCATGCACCAGAGATGAACTCTCTACCACTGAGCCACCGCAGCCATGCTTGGGTTTGGTCGTCCATATCCAATCTTTTTTTTAGCCTTGCTTAACACGTTAGTTGCCATTTGGGTCCGATCGGACCTACTGGAGTGATCTAAGAAACTGTTCTTGTAGGTCCGATCGGACCCACAATTTCTAATTCGTCGAATTGACGTTAGAGTACTTGTATTGTTAAATCCTGTCTCTACTGTTATTGAACTGTAGTGTTTTTATTACACATGTAGGTTTTGGTCTTTGATATTGATTATTAATGCCGCTAAGGGCGCTAAATACCAAGTAACAAGCATTTCTTGCTTTTGTAGACCCGATCGGATGTTTTGCTTTTTCAGTGACATGTTAAAAAGTTTAAGAATGGATTCATTATTTATTCTAATTTATTTTCACAAGATGTCAGTGTCCCTGTCATTTGCTGAATTTTCAGAAAAGTCTAGATCACTACACTGCTATTACTAATGAGATCGAGTTCTTCGCATATTTTTTTCGTTTTTTATTGCACAAAGATATTACTTATTAGCACTAAAAGCAAGATGAATATATCCACACTTCTCACTTCTGCATATATAGTAATAAACAAATAACTTTCTAACAGAGTTGCCACTTCAACTGTAATTTATCCCCTTGCCCATAAACAAAATATACACACGTAGGTCCGATCGGACCCCCAACTTTTATGCACGCGGATTCACTACCATGCCTTAGATTATGTTT
Source organism: Thermobia domestica (assembly GCF_964235325.1). Taxonomy (NCBI): domain Eukaryota; kingdom Metazoa; phylum Arthropoda; class Insecta; order Zygentoma; family Lepismatidae; genus Thermobia; species Thermobia domestica. The sequence continues at coordinate 236,308,537 of NC_137457.1, read as the reverse complement.
CAGTGTTAATATTATGTTTTAAAAATATGAACAAAACAAGAATAATGTAAGTACGTACGCTTGGCACTCTACCGGTGAACAACAAAATTCACCCTTAGCAGCAACGTGTTAAACAACTTCTAGTTTTGTTCTAAATCCAGACTCCATATTGGCGTAGATATTAATATTACAGTCGATTGGTAAAATCAATCTTCCAGATTTACAAATTAAAGTACACATAAGTACAAAAATAAGCATTTACCATAAAAACACTAGCTGCAAGTGTTCAAAATAGATTTATGGCTACTATAAAATCAATTGAAAATTGCTATTTTTAATTAGGCAGCTAGTGAAAAACAGCAGCTTTCGAATCCAGCAGAGTTTAGCTCAACCTAAACTCAGTTGACCAAAGTGAGCTGACCCGACTGACCCGACCCGATAACCCGACCCGACAACCCGACCCGAGCTGACCCGATTGACCCGACCCGATAACCCGACCCGAGCTGACCCGACTGACCCGACCCGACAACCCGACCCAGTTGACCTGACCCGACCCGACCCGTTTGAGAGCACTAGTTGCATGACAGTATTTAATTGTGCTGAATTAGTTCGCAAAAATTCATTTAAGTCAACGTCTTGTTCAGAGTTTTGTGTATCATCTAGAGAAGTAGAACACTTTGGTTTGTATTGTACACTGTTACTAAATGAGGAAAGTTGAGTTGTTTCCTTATTAAAATTCATAGTACTAGCTATTTCCTGTTTTGAATTAGACGTACAACTGAATGGTCTTCTTGTTGACAGAAAATCTGGTTCCTTGCTTGTGGATGAAAATGAATTTCTTTCTTTTTTATTAGGAAGTGATTTCTGCAACCAAGATTTAGAGGAGCATGCTTGTTCCGCAGCTGTATTTAATTCTGAATTTGTTGGCTGTTTCCTTACTGTGGGGTTTTTTGAAAAAAAAAATGATTCTATTTGTATGAGTATTTTCGTTAAGATTTTTTCGTTTCTTCTCGGGTGGGCTGCTTGTAATGTCCTCCCTGGTTTTGTCTGATAATTTCGGAAGGTTCCTAGAAACAACAGTTGAATAAGTATTCAAATTGGTACCTGAATCTGCTGATGTTTTAAAAAACTTATTTGTTTGTCCGGGAAGGTTTCGGGATAGCCCTACTTGTAGAAAATTTTGAGTCAAAGGTGGCGGTCGTTTAATTATTAAATTAGCTTCTTTGAACGATAGTTTCTCCTTCGCCATTAAAGTCATAATTTGTTGTTGTCGTAATCTTTCTGGACATTGATTAAAGTGCACTCTATGGTTGTTACTACAGTTAACGCATTTTATGGGGTTTGTGCAAGTGTCTGAAGAATGTGATTGGCCACATTTTACACAAGTTAGTTTTTTAGAATGACAATTAGACCTCCTATGTCCATACCTATAACATCCCATAATGCATTGTTTGGTGGTGGGTATATAAAGGTAAACGTCTCTTTTTAAGTAATACAACTTGACTTAATTTGGAAGGTGTTGGGAGTCGAACGTTAGGATGATGGTAGTAGTAGGTTGTAAGACATCACGATTATCCTTTCTATAAATACGCCTTACTGAAGTTACAGGAATGTCACTTTGTATATCATTTAGTAGATCGTCCGTAGAGATGTCAGTGTCTATATCATAGATTACCCCTGTTGAATATAGTAAATGATTGGAGATAAATGCCTCCCATTTATTTGTAGTTAGTATGGGATGGGTGAGGAAGTTGTTTGCTTCGGTTCCAGATCGGAACTTGACTTTGATCAAGTTGCGTCCTATTTTGTCAATTACTTCTATGCCAGGTATTTCTGCATAGTAAATTTGTCGACTTATTGACATTATGTGCCGTTTGCCCAATAATTCTAAATTGGAACGAATGAAAACAATATAAGGAGTTACGTGATGATCCTTATATTTGTTTATTCCTACTTGCATAGCATTAGAGTGAGGATTTATTATATGCTTGGCGTTATTGATTAATGATTGGGTTACTGGCAGAGAATTCATACTAGTTTGTAATGTTTCTTTCTCCTTAGTATTACAGGTATTTATATTTGTAGATTCAACTTCCATTGTAGAACAAACTGAAGTTTTTGTTACGCCTAAAGACTCTGTGTTGGAAGTTTCCATCATGGCGCCTTTAAATTCCATATACAATTGCTTGTATACAATCAAGATTTATGTAACACATTTTAAACTTTGATTTTGTTGCAATTGAAGGTAAAAGTTGATAATAAAGAGAGGTTTTTACTAAAGCACCTGAATGAAAAAGTATTTTCACACTTTGAAAGAATTGAAATTGATCTCACCTATCTGTTGCAGTAATCCCAATTTAATAGTTCGGGAATGTTCTAGTAATGTTGATCACTACACTCTGCACTAGGCGAGTGTTTTGTCTGTGATTTACGTTGTATTTCACTCCACAGTTTTATGTTAACAACGAATCAATAAGTCTTATTACATATAACACGACATAATAATAATAATAATAATAATAATAATAATAATAATAATAATAATAATAATTATTATTATTATTATTATTATTATTATTATTATTATTATTATTATTATTATTATTATTATTATTATTATTATTATTATTATTTTGATAAGTACTATTTCTTTGCGAACTGATATAGCTTCTAAACCGTAAATAGTTGTTTCCACACATTCTTAAGTATCCTATACAGATAAGTAAACACTTACAAATTAGTTATTAACGCAAAATATGCTTCTCGAAGGTTTCTCTCACACCTCACAGGCGAAGACTTCTTTCACCTGTTTCGCAGATTGAAAATGAAATGAAATCTTTGAGTTTTACGTCCCACGATTATGCCGGTTAGGCTAAAGGAGACGGTGATGATGAGTAATGAATGAAATGGTGGAATGAAGAAAGTGGGAGGAAACGGAAGAACCCCGAGAAAACCCACGCACACGGTGTTTGTCCACTACAAAGTTCACTTGGCGGGGGCTGGGATCGAACCCGGGACCCCAAGCACCAGAAGTTTCGCAGATTGAATTTATCACATGCATGTATTATTTCTTCTCGTCTCATCCATGTTTTCTCTTTTAACTATACATTTGTTCGGTTATTGCGCCTCTGATCATGTATCGACAAAATAGGTACAGATTGACAATACCATTATAATAACAATATACCATTGTAACATCCAGGATGATTAAAAAGCAATGACTCTTCCCGAAGTCATGGATGCAATTTGTAACATTATTCTTGAAAATTACAGCATTTCAGCCAGTGGTGGATATAGCCCGGGCCCGGAGGACCTAGGACACCTCAGTTTTTGAGTGACAAAAATAATTTAAGTTATTATTTATATAGTTTTTAAAGTGTATAGTAAACTCACGATATACTTATTATAGTCTGAGGTCTGGCTGCACCCTGCTTTCTCAGTTCCTGGCATTTCTTTGGAACTCGTCGGTAGCATAATTCAGAATGGCTTTGGTATGCGCAAATTCTCCGCATAATGGGTTCCCAAAAAATCTGTCAGGAGAATAAAAGAGTGACGGCATTAAGAGAAGTCTTCTTCAAATTTGACCGTAATGCTGATCAATTTCGCTCACGAATAGTAACCATAGATGAAATATGGTTGTACCACTAGGATCCAGAATCGAAACAACTGTCAATGGGGTAGTAGCACTCATTTTTCCATCGCCCCAAGAAATTCAAGACAGAAATAGGTTGAGAAACTGTTTGCAACATTCTTCTAGGATAAGTATGGAGTCGTAATCATAGACTACCTCCGCAACGGTCAGATATTTAATCCAGAATCCCTACATTACTCACAAAACTGAAAGAAAAATTCAAAGTTCAACATCGCGGAAAATGAAAAGAAAGGAATTCTGTTCCTTCAGGAGAATACACCTGTCCATCAAGTAGCTCTCTCAAACGGGTCGGGTCGGGTTACGGGTCGGATCGGGTCAGGTCAACTCGGGTCGGGTTGTCGGGTCGGGTCAGCTCGGGTCGGGTTGTAGGGTCAGGCTACTCGGGTAGGGTTGTCGGGTCAGGCTACTCGGGTCGGGTCAGTCGGGTCACCTCGGGTCGGGTTATTCCGGTCGTGTTGTCTTGTCGGGTCAATTGGGTCAGCTCGGGTCGGGTTATTCGGGTCGGGTTGTCGGGTCGGGTCAATCGGGTCGGGTCGGGTCGGGTCATCAGGTCGGGTTAGTCGGGTCAGCTCAGGTAGGGCTGTCGGGTCGGGTTGTCGTGTCGGGTCAGTCGGGTCAGTTCACTTTGGTCAACTGAGTTTATGTTGAGTTTAAACTCGGCTGGAGTCGAAAGCTGCTGTTTTTCACTAGCTGCCTAATTAAAAATAGCAATTTTGAATTGATTTTATAGAAACCATAAATCTATTCTGAACACTTGCAGCTAGTGTTTTTATGGTAAATGCTTATTTTTGTACTTGTGTGTACTTTAATTTTTAAATGTGGAAGGTTGATTTTACCAATCGACTGTAATATTAATATCTACGCCAATATGGAGACTGGATTTAGAACAAAATTAGAAGTTGTTTAAGCAACGCCAAAAGAGATATTGGATATGCAGGACCAAGCCCAAGCAAGGCCACGGTGGCTCAGTGGTAGAGAATTCATCTCTGGGGCATGGTGTCCAGTACCGTAGCTAGTTTTTTTTTCAGGGGGGCCAATGAAGGGCCCAAGAGGATTTTGAGGGGACCATTTCCAATATATATATATATATATATATATATATATATATATGTGTGTGTGTGTGTGTGTGTGTATGTGTGTGTGTAGTCAAGATGCATATTTCCATCTTTGTTGTTCATGATTTTACTCTTTGGAAAATATAAGAATTTAGTACCTCAAACAACTACGATTCATTAATGCAATTGATTTCTAATATAAGTAAATAGTTATTTAATCATGGCGTTTAAAATATGTGTAGCTGGTTGACTTAAGTGGAAGCAAACACACTTTTACAGGTAAAGAAAATAACTTATAGGTTCATGCCTCTACTTGAAGAGGATCTTTCTATTTGTGTGGGCAACAGCAAACATATCCACTACTTGTTAAAGATCTAACGATTTAGCAATTTTCTTCTCAATATAAAGTAACACTAAGTTTTTCAACCTATCATGAGTCATTGAATTGCGTAAGTCTTTAATCTTTTCAAAGAAGAGAATGACCTTTTACATGTTGCACTAGAAACTGATATAATCACGGAGATGATACCTAGCTTGTAGGTTTCTAGGAATGCGTTTTTGTAGACACAAAGAAGATCAACGAAATTCGTTAAGGAATCAGCTTTGGTTTTCTTCTCGTCTTCATACAACTTAATTGTTAGAGCAACCCCCATTATGCTATATTTCTTGTTTAATTATGCTTTTTTTAAATTATGCTTTATTGTTAATTTCAATGATTATTTTACATTAATCGTGTATAATGTATAATATATATTATACATTAAATATTCTAAATATCTTGATCTATTTATTGATTTTTTTTGCAACTAGTTTCTCTCATATTTAATGAACTTTCTACTAAATTCATTGTAAAGAGATGTGCTTTGCTCATATAATTTTTTATATCCTTTGTGTGTGCCTTACATGTACATATATACAGAAAGGGAAATTAAAAGATGCCACCAAAAAGTACAGAAAGTGCTTAAGTTCAAAAAGTCAACATAACAATATAGTATGGAGTTCTTGCATACTATTCTTGGAGTTCTTGGAGTACTTGCATATTAAAACTAGTTTCTTTTGGACCCTTAGACAATCACAATCATGTTCAAGGTACCAACCATATGTGTAAATTGCTGTTGTGATTTATATGCTTTTTATGCTTTTGGATTGCTCTATTAATTGTGTTTGGGAAGATTTTGAGTTCTCACTTTAATGTTTGCAGATCACCCCATAATGCTGGGTTATAGGCTCGTCAATGTTGTAATTTAAAAAAGTTTTTACTTTTTGGATGTAGAGGGTGATTGATCTGATGATTTTGCAACATGGTTCAAAGCGGTTTCCCATATCAGAGATTGTCTATCAATAGTAGGGAGAAAAATGTCTCTTGATAGATATATTATCTTTAGAAAATTCGTTTCCTGCATCCTGCATCCTGCATCAAATGAATTTGTGATATTTCGATGGCGGATGTCTAGTTCGTTTCCACGAGGAACCCCTATATTCTATTTGTTTCCGGCTCTGGAATTCGAGACCATTTTCTTTGCACATCTCCAAACATTCTTGATAAATTTGTTCGAATATTATTCGTTGAGAGTCATATTTACTAGACCTCATCTTGGACAGCGTTTGAACTAGTGTATCTACAAGGATCAAACCTTCTGGCATGTCTGCATCTACTTGAGATAAGGCGAAACTCAAAGTTATAGCATGGCACCAGTAATCTGAATTTTAGCAGCCCGAAAACATTCCCTCGTGTACAGATCACACTAATTTTCCGGATGGAATGATGGAGATAAATAAATATCAGATGTTCCAGATTTGTTTTAATACCGCATGATAATATAATGTGTTGAAAACAGATTTTATGAAAAACAAAAGGAATAAATGGATACGATAATTTGTGAAAAAAAGTGATAATGCTTAAGTGAATTATAAGAAAAAGCCTTGAAAAGTAATCAAGAATTAATATGTTTTTCCTTTGTTATAATAACTTGTCCTAAGGGACAACGGTTATAGAAACTAATGAGACTTTATAATTGCAAAAAAATCATAAAGCACTTAACTTGAAATTAAAGATTGATAACATTTGGTAACATAATGGGGATTCAGGCTGGCAGAGGGGGAGAGTGAAAACGGAGGCAACAGAGACGTTCTTTTTTTCAGCCATGTGTAAAGAGATTAACCTTGGACTTCGGGTGAGAGGTTACCATATACTCATATGAGTTTCAATTGCTACCACTTGTAAAAGTTAGCTAAGAAAGACAGTTTGAGCATAGTTTTAGTTTCCTAGCGTAATTAGTTTTTGTGAGAAGTAACTCGTATATGCAAATAGCATCGTTAATATCATCTTGTATGTTAGAATTGTCTTTGTGTAAATAAAATTGTAATTAAGCATTTCGAGGTAAAACAGGTTCTTTTACTTAACTTCTACAAAGAAAAGATTAGAACTTACCTTTTATGCACAGATGCCACAGCGTGGGATACTGTCGGTCAGTAAATAATATAATCTGAAGTCATCTACCATACGTAACTAAATATAATTCATTAATCATTTTTATTAATCAATAAATAGTTGTTTGGTAGATAAACTCATAATAATAATAATAATAATAATAATACCAAATTATTTAATTGATGCTATGAATTTGTACTATGTCGCAATAACCAATGGAAATCAATTACTTAGTGTACGAAGACTTTTTTCGTCCAACACAAGTGTAATGTTTTACTGCAGTGCATGTTATTTGTAAGTATGCATATCATATTTTAGTATGACTTTCAACATTGAAGCGAATAAGAATGCCGACTGATTTTCTATTTTTCTGGTTGTTTGTCAAAAACAAAGGAGATAACTAGATAATGGACAGAGGTTAAAATGAATGTCCAGGTGACGAGGTCAATGCAAGCATCCCACAGATTTCCGTGAATTAGATCTTTCCGTACTACAAACTAAAACGAGTGGAGCAATTTTATTCGGAATGCAACGGTATTCTGCAGTTCGTAACTTTGTTATCGATAGATGTTTTGGAAGTAGTTTCACTTGTAGCCCCTGGCAACTCACCGTTTGTCGACCTATAATAGCATCATCTGTGTGGGCAGGTGCACTAGGGGGGCCAAGAATTTGAGCAAGGGAGCCTGGCTCCCCTTGGCCCTCCCTTGGCTCCGCCACTGATGGTGTCCATGGTTCGATCACAGCTTGTGCTAAGTGGGTTTTGCGGTGGAAAAACGCCATGTAGTGGGTTTTCTCGGGGTTCTCCTGTTTCCTCCCACTTTCTTCATTCCACCATTTCATTCATTTCTCATGGTCACCATATCCCTTAGCCTCGGTGCAGAATCGAGGGACCTTAAACTGAATATTTCATTTTATTTCACCAAGCCCAAGGACATCGATACAAGAACAAGATAAAGATTGGATATGCAAGACGAATTGCATAGTAATCTTGCTCTAGGCCTTGTTTCGGTGATCACCAAGTAGCGATGAGCGTATTTTCTTGCTTTCCGTATAGTGTGAAAGACCATAATCAAAATCACACTTGGTCTTCATATGTACCGATGAGGCGAGCATTCTTGGCTCTTGTATAGCATGAAAGACCACCAAAACTACGAAATGCAGGACCAAGACTTGACTGCAAGACAAAGAAAAGGACGCAGTATTGATGACCAAGACCCAGGGAGCGAATTGTTTGAATTTCATTTGTTGGGCTGAAAGTGATGAAATAAAATAAGTACTTTATAAATAATTATCATACTGTATTTTTAAATGTTAAATTACAAAATTCATATTATGTATCTTCTTACGTGCAACTATATATACTGTAAAATACGTTTTAATTACCGAGAAAGAAAAATCAAAGTGGCACGGGTCCCGGAATCATAGGAACCTATTTTGGAATGAAAGTTGAAGGGTTGGAAAAAATCAGTTGTTCTCCCGTTTCCTCAACCCTTATCATTGTAGTTAAACGATTCCCTTTTGTCTCCGCAAAGATACTCTTGCTACTGCCTTCCGAGAAGACCCCCTGCCGTCCGAGCGGGTGAGAACACTGACCTTGAATAAAAATTTCGTCACATAGAACTAAAGCAAGAAAAAGAAGTACACTTCTCCCACGTAGGACATTGGTTTCAGTTATAAAAAGAAATAACCAAACCTCAAATGTGCCAAATATTCATTAAGATGCATATACAAATCTCCCGCTTGATCTAGCTAGTGGTTAACGTGTAAGACTTCGGTACACGTGGTCCGGGTTTAATTCCCAATGTGAGTGCATTTTGGCGTTCACCCAGTGTCGTGACCATAGTGCTCTCAAACGGATCGGGTTGACCCGATCCGACCCGACCCGACTCGGATCGGGTCAGTCGGGTCGGGTTATCGGGTCAGGCTACTCGGGTCGGGTTGTCAGGTCGGGTCAGCTCGGGTCGGGTTATTCGGGTCATGTTGTCGGGTCGGGTCAATCGGGTCAGCTCGGGTCGGGTTGTCCGGTCGGGTCAGTCGGGTCGGGTTCTCGGGTCAGCTCGGGTCGGGTTATCGGGTCAGGTCAATCAGATCGGATCACGGTTCGGTTCAGTCGGGTCGGGTCGGGTCATCGGGTCGGGTCAGTCAATTCGGGTCACAGGTCGGTCTTCAATCCGACCCGACCCGACCCGTTGAGAGCACTACCATCAAGCCCCTGCGAATACAACTGACATTGCATAATCTAGGATTTCAATGTCTAGATCATCATTCTTATTCCGCAGATTTAGCTCCGTCTAACTATTACATGTACTTATTCTCCAAACTTAAAGAACACTTGAAAGGACACCATTTTAGATCTGATAGGGGTAGTGCTACGAACAGTGGTGCGAGGAAATCTTCAGATTTTTTAACTTTTCAGCAAAAACTGGAGCACTGTACAAGGTAGTATATTGACTCTCGGGGGAAGTGTAGAAGAAGTAAAACTTCACCATTCCACGTGCACTCCTTCTGGGTTGGGATACGAATTTTTCAGCAGTTCCTAGTCAATACGATAGACGTCACGTCAGTACTTTGAAACAAAATAGCCTAAGTAAGGGAGCAACAATTACTAACAAAAGATCAGCACTCTGACAATACGTTTTATTGGGAATCAATTTAATTCCATAAATTTATTATCATTTACAGGGAGGGAAAACACAACTCTTTTTATTCCCTTCAAAAAATTAAGCCATTGTAGTTGCAAACTAAGCTATTATAAGTACATCCTCTGAATATTGAAAGCCGAGAATAATGTTTCAGAAGAAAAGAAGTATGCATATAGAACCTTTAAATAAAGCAAAGTATGAAACTGAAAACTTCAAACCTGGATAAATACAAACAAGTTATGTAACTGGTTTTACCTTTCTTTTGTTTCCAATCGAAGTTGATCTAATGAGAAGAAAACAAGTCGACCAAATCTACTATTGTTCGCCAGGCACAATAATTAAAAATAATAACTAAAATTTACCTCAAAAGGCGTTAAATTAGAAAACAGAAATATGCGTGCATATCCAGACGTTCAAAGAAGAAAGCTTGAGGACTAATCTGCCACATAGTAAATGCATGGAAAGTAGATTACAATTTGACAATGAGATTGGTTATGATACTGATATAAAATACTACATGTAGAATGTTTAAAGATTGTAGGAGTCTGGGGGGCAGTCAGGGGTGCAGAAGTAGCTACTAGGGGAGCGCTCGCCCTCCTTGCCCCGCTCTGGCGTCGTCACTGCTCGCAAGCCGTTAAACTTACTGAGCTGAAATTCAGTGTATTAACTCTTTATTGAAAATAAACAGAATGTGTCTTAGCATTTTTTTAAAATCTCCTTTATGGGGGGAGGCACTTTCTATACATGGAAAATTGATTGTGTGTTGATTTGTAAAAATGATCGAAAACGATCAATATTAGTTAAGAAAAAATCAGAAACAAAAAATACAGTTGCTGAAGCTTATGTTTATTATATGGAGCGCTTACAGCAGAGGGCAATCAACCCATAAAGTTGAGAAAAATAGACATAAAACTGTAAGCTAAATTAAACGGAAATTTTAAGTTTGGATTGTATGCATAATTATATGGAAATTTTTACTTTTTTCCCTTTACGTTGACCTACTTACCTTGATTTGCGACTTTCAAATTTCATCCTTTTTTCCACTGAAAATTATCGATAATTCAACAAGGAAATAATTATACTATGATAATTTAATTGAAATTCATCGTAATTTGGCCCATGAAAAACAGGAGTGTGGTAATTGTAACGGAAAAAGGAGGGACATTCACCTTTACCTCTGAACACTTCCCCTGAACCTCGTTCCCTTATCGGCCATTCAACGTAAATATGAGCCTAAGGGCAGAAAATTGTTTTAAATATATTTTGCTCATTATTTATATAAAAATGACCAGAAAGGTTCACAATTTACTATGCAGATCGATTTCTTGTTAAAAAGTTTCAGTTTTTATCTTGTTGAGCGATTGAAGTTCCATGTTGCATGAAGCCAGTCGAAAAGATAATTTACCAGCAATTTTAGACACTCCTGATTATCATGTGATAAGAATTTGATTCAGTTGCACTGCGGTGTAGACAAGCACGTACATTTTGGGAACTGAAACTCAGGAGTTTTAAAGCTATTAGTATATTAGGTAGTCTACTATTTGATTACGTTTGGTACCAATGTAATTATGTAACTCCCGTTACACCTATGTTTTTTTGTCTATACAACTTGTACTAAAAGTCAGAAGTAGTCTATCTTTTGCAAAAGTTAAATTAAGCACATGGGCAATAGAACAGGGAAGTGAATATCATTATATTTCTAATTTAGTAGGTAAAAACTGCGTAACGGGTGTTAGATGTGAATTGTTAGCTTGGTTTGACAGTGATATTTTGTGCACTTAGGCTAACTCTAAGGCTCTAAATAGGGAATCTGAAGTTAGTAAGGTCCTCTTCTGAAGACATGAATTATGGTAAGATTTTGCAGGATGCGAATTAAGCGACATTGTACCGAAGCTGATGAAATGCACTCCAGAGAATATAACTTCTAGGAGATATCATGCGATGGGGGACTCCCTCTCATCCCCCCGTTATGTCGCACACTCAGGGTAGTGATTAAATAGCATCAAAGCGCCATATTTCAATTGAGTACTCATTACATACCAGAAGTTTACTTCTTCATCAGAAGTCCATTAAGCTACTATTGGAAGTCTTCGTTTAGCAAATTATTAGGGACTGCAGTGCGACAGACTTTTAAAACTGATAGCATTTTTCTGGTGCAAATATGTGTGCAATTTAATACTAGTGCAGCTAATTGACTAAACAGGATCAGCCCTCATTCGTTCAGCATCATCCAGATGGTAGGCATCCTATCTATTACAATTGCAAAACTGGCCACATTTTGGTATGGGTGCACCAAACAGCACATAATTTAATTTAGATAGCATATGTAACAGAGTAGTTTACATGTGTCTCAGTTCCAGGCGAAATTACATATTCTGCATTTTTCAGGAAAGCATAGTAAAATTAGAAATTCCAAAGATGGAATGCTCAATATATCAGTTCCATTTCAATTAGAGCATTAATTTTGTTGTCCGTTTCAATCGATTAAGGAAAAGAATGCTTCCTCAACAATAATCAGAGAACATAGTGAAGGAAATGATACTTCTGACATTTCCGAAATAGAAGAAAATGGCATAACAGCAAACATTTCAATCAGTACATCTGTAAACAGTTATCATCAAGAAATCAGAAAAACTCTACATGACGTGTACACAGACTCCGGAGATAAAAAAAATACACCGTACGAATGAAGTTGTGATCAGACCTTTGCGGAAAGATTATGTTTTTGTTGGAATTTTTGTTTCGGTGACAATGAAAGATGAAACAAGTAACAAAGACTGTCGGCAAGTTGGAATCTGTCAAGGACTTCTGAACGAAAATAGTGATAGGGTCTATTAGAGTTATGTTCTTAAAATTTTGTGGCGAAAAGGAATTCGAACTACGCAGAAGTTTGGAAAGTATAATTCATATTCATGATGTGATTGGTAAATTGCTAACTCCGATTATAAAAATTAAAGAATAATGTAAAGTTGTATATCAGTTTCGTTCCAGAGTTAATGTTACTGAAGCATAAAAAGAATTGACTTTTGTTGATGTTCAATGTATGAACAGACCTACAAGTTTAATACTGAATCTTTCTACATTTTTCTGATATATATTTTTATTATTTTGTGTTTTTATTTCCTACACTTACTACATGTGTAACTTTTTATCTATTAACAAATGTTGTAATATTTTGTTCTTTACATAATATGCTTATTAAAAGTGAAGTTGGTTTAAGTTCATTCGCACTGTGTAACACCCGTTACAATTTGTGTAACACCCGTTACAATATTGAACAATTTTTAAAATAAGAGCTATTATACTTATAAAATTTCTGTTTGCAATATTCACAGCATCATACTTTCAGAAAAGTGCACACATAATTGAAAACAAATTTTAATCTGGACATTCGCAGAGTTTGGCTTAATATTGCATGCATCTGAAAGTGCATGTCCGATTGCCGTAACGCCCGTTACGCCACATTTTTTACTATCACTGAGTTCTGGTATCATGTATATGTAGCGAATTTAGTGTTTACTGAAATATAGAGACAAACGGTGATATTTGGAGGCAGTTTCATATATCTTGACTCAATAAGTACTTTACTATAACAATTTCTATTCGTCCAAATGTGACACCGTTACGATGGAATGGCCGTTATGTTTTCTAGAAGGAGGAGGGAACTTGGTAATGACAACAAACTTTCATGTGTAATTACAAAAAATAAATTTAAAAACAAATAAGAAATCATCAGTTTATCAGGCTTTAAGATAATTTATTCACAAGATTCCCTATCGAAAGTGTAGTAAATGAAGTTTCTGCTCTCCATGATTCGACATTGCCAACTGACATGGTCGATATATAAAATATGTTGTATGGTGATAGAGAGGTGATTTTTCTTGCTGAGTATTTCAAAACTGACCGAGAAAAATCGTTTACAGACTTAAGTCTAACAAGAAGATTGTCGATGAGGAGTTGCAGAAATTTCTACGTCGGGTAGAAGTATTATCAATTTCCATGTCAGATTGCGAACGGGGATTTCTCCTTAGAAATTTACAGATGCTGATATTAGAAATAGGCTATGTGCTCATAACATTGTCTAACTTGTTCATCAATGTTAATGGCCTACCGCTAGACAAGCTCAAAGTGGACGAGCTAGTTATTTCTTGGCTGAAGGATGATCATTATTCCGCTGCGAATGATTTACCACGAAAAAGCTCTGGAGGCCAATGGAAAATGTATACTTACATTACTAATGGCATATTTGTGTTATTCAACTTTGTACCTAAGTTTTGATAAGTCTCTTCTTTGCTTTTTATAAACTATAAAGTAAACTACTTTGAATAAATATTCATAATAATTGAAACTATGCATATTTGTAACTTAAATTTAACGTGGTGCTTTAGTGATTACACAAATTGCAATTATGAGTATACCTTATAGATATGCTCTCACAGACGATACCCGAGAGCACCTTTCCTGGACTGGCGCTGAATTCATTCGTGGTTGTGCTTATTTATTTATTTTACAAAGCTATCGTTGAACAGATAGCGTATTTACATATATGAAAGAATGTGTATATACACACGAATATATCTTATGATGAATGATAGGCGCTTTCAATACACTTTTGAAAAAAGTATTTCTTTAAACTAATTTAAAACTAGTGAGTACGTAAAGCGCGCCTTGTTTTGCGTTGGTTTACAGAAGTTAAGAGAGAACCTACTCGCGTCGGCTTACCTGGTGACGTTACACATCCAACCTCATCCTCAGCGATTGGTCTGGCGCAACCTGTAGTGTATATGTGAACCTTGGTCTTCACTACTCTGCCGCTCCTGGACTGTGGTCCCGTCATTCGATTCTCTAAAGGCGCATGCGCAAAGTAACAAACGCGTAAAGAATAGGCGTGGTCTATTACCATGAGCTATACATTTTCATTGAGAGTAGAATCTTCCCCCTCTTTCGGCAAACAAACAAACACGCCTTATATTTCCTGGTACAAGAATGGGCCCAGTTAGTGCTGGTCTCTGGTGGCAAAGCGTCCAAGTAATTGAATTGAATTGAATTGAATTGAATTGAATTGAATTGAATTGAATTGAATTGAAAATGCTTTTATTCATGAGGTGAGGTTCAGCTGTAGGCTGTTCTACCACCTAACCTAACAAAAGTACAATTAGGAATGTTACATGGAATATATATAAAGATATTTTACACGTACATATATAACGACAATAAACATATAGTGTTTAGTTAACTACAAACTAATATTTTATATATAGTATATGAAGTAACTGGTGTAGGTAATCAAGTTTCGGTTGATGTAAAAGATGATCCTTTACCCTACGTTTCAAGGTCAAGAATCCTTTGCACTCGATTATATCGGAAGGTAATGAATTCCAGGCTCTCACAGCTGAAATAGAGAATGATTTCGCTCCTTTTGTTAATGTATGCCGCGGGATGTCTAGTAAGACATTCCTCATTTTTGAGATTTAAAAATAATAATAAATAAATAGAAGTATACAGTTAACGGATCATCTCCAAGTTTCAAGAACAATATAGGAGAGTGAAAATGTTTTAAAATAGAACTGACAACATGTTTTGTTTGTAACACGGATGGATTTAGTAAAGTGAAAACGAAAACAATCCCAGTTCTAACTTTCAGTTCCGTGAAAGGTAGAAATGAAAGTGCAATAAAAGTACTATAAAAACCTTAGACAATTTAGTCAAAGTGTGCAAAGATCTATCAGCTTCACACCTCCTAGTAACCACTCTTGCTTTGTCAGGATCAGTGTCTTTGGAAAAGAGTTGTGCAGTTTCTGATTTCAATGGACGTTAAAACAGTGTAAGTACGCTCTCAAGAACTCTGTTAGTGATTTTAGTGAAAACCACATAAGACAGTCCTAACGTGTAAACGAGAATGTGAACCTCTCAAGTTATCATGTTACTATTATACATTTTGTAAGGCACTTTGGTGATGGTTTAGTTTATATTCACTTTGTTATATATAATTGTAATAAATTGGTTTTCTTTATATCATGCCTATGAAAATAAGTTTCTAACTCTATACTACCTGCCGTATGGCAATCAATCAATCTTAGTCAATCATCTATTCAATGTCAATCTCAATCTCATTCAATCAAATTTTTTTAATAATTTCTTATGGCTCCCCCCGAGGAATTTAAGCTCTCGTTGTTAAGACTGTCTTGTGTACATTTCACATACTTGTAAGGCAAGACTTTTATTTTCATATTTCATTATTCTTATATTTTCTGTTATGATATGCCTATAACTCGTAGACAAGCATCTTTCATACCTCTCACCATGAATTCCACTTCAGACAATACCAATAATACTTCTGGTACAGTTTCTATCATTCCCGATATATGATCCAAGTACCCACCCATCCGCGGAATTATTTTTAAAGAATTTTCTCAAAATCGCCTTAGTGAATAATTGGTCAGACTCAAAATGTGTGCAAATTTTTGAGAAATCCTTAGCTGGACCCGCTCATTTCTGGTTTTCAACCCAGAACCTTTCATCCCAACCTTGGGCAACCATCCAATCAAAATTCTTACGTCAGTTTGGTCAAGATCAGGTCTCCCGTTCCCGTATTCACCAATACCGTTCACGCGTTCAGCTCCCCAACGAACCTCTCTCTCATTATGTCTTTTCCAAAAAGCATTTAGCAGACCAAGCTTATACCCAGCTAGACTTTCAGGAAATTTTGCTAGAATGTGTTTCTAATATGTTACCTGAATATATTCGTTGGTTCGGGACACGCTCAATTCCTGACTATCCCACGCTCCTAGATGAAGTAACCTTGCTGGGACGGACCAACCACCTTGTTCACAAACGGGAAAACGAAACAAAGACACATTCCACAACCGCGACCGATACCACAGCGCAGGCTATTTCCGAATTAACAGATCAAATATCTCAACTCCGTCTCCATGTTAATACCCTTTCAAATTCCCAATCCGCATCTGTCCATTTTGCTCCTCCCGTTCCCGTTCTCCAAGTCCTCATAACCGCTTCTACTCCTCCAAAACATCCCGACCTTCTTCCCCGAACCCAAATCCCTCACCTTCCTCTTCCTTCCTCCCACATTCCCATCCCACCAATTCTCTCATAACCTCCTATCAACACTGCTCTTCACCGACTCCTCCACATTTTCATTCCACTGCTTCCACCTCTACCTCATGTGCACCTTGCGCTATGCACTCCCCTTCCCTCCCACATTCCCATACCACCAATCCCAGTACATCCTCCTGTACTAACTGTAACCCAGAGCAACATCAATGCTGCCAACACGTTTCTTCAACCCCTTCCCATCCTTCTCATAACTCCACAAACAAACCTTCATCTACAAACAATACCAAACGAAAGAACCCCAAGAAGCAGTGGTGCTCTAGTCAGAACAAACAACCTCCATCCCAAAATGTTTTTACCACACAATCTACCCAAATACCTATTCCTCCCTACCCATTTTATCATCCTTTTTTCCAGTATCCCCCACCTCCGTTCCGTCCTTCTGCCCATGGGACCACACAAAACACACCTAAGGATTCAAAAAAAGGCCTAAACTAGCGCGGGAGTTACCTTACCGCGCGCTAACCACGCAATCTTCGCTTCCCCCTTCCACTTCCTCTCCCACCGCGACTAGCCAGGACCACCATACCCTTCCCTTGCAGTTTAAGGACAATTCTCCGTATATACAAGGCACTTACGCAAACAAAGAATTACTTTTTTGCCTCGATAGTGGCGCAGTCGTAGGATTATACCCATTTGAATTATTGGAACCGAATGCGCATACTTTCCATCTTCCGTCCCTTCTTCACGGTTTGTCAGACAAACTTGTCCAATTAAATCGCGCTACTATTCTCAAAATTAACTTTAATGGTCGTAATTACTCCATTCTTTTTCGGTTAGTCCCCTTCAAAAATTTCCCACCCTTCTTTCATCACATTTTTTGCAAGATCACCAATCAATTTTGGATTACTGACAAGGCACTTTCTCCTTGAAACATTTTGGAAAAATGCCAGCTACTGTAAAAGATAAAAACCCAGTTAGTATTAACATCTCGCATTTCTTTCAACAACACTCCAAACCTCAGGTTGTATTTTTTGCGCGGCGCACTACCGTTATTCCCCTTCATTCTGTTAGATTCGTACCACTTGCTACTAATGGTTACTTCCCTGATGCACAGTTTAGCCTACATACACCGATTTCTTGGAATTTAAGTAAATGTTATATGGCACATACTGTAGTTTCAACATAACACCTTGTTCTCCCTTTAGCTAATCTCACAAACAAAACGCAAACGATTCAGGCCCATAATCCGGTAGTTATAGGTTCTCTCTTTTCCCAACGAGACAATGACCACAATATCCTGACTATTAGGCAAATATATTTTCCTACTGACGAAGATGCGGCACGCAACAAAGAAAAACGTCTTAAAGAAATTGGTCATCTCATAGATATTAGTAAATTTAAGCTGTCTCCGGACATGAATGAGGAATAACAAGCTCAAATGCGGGAATTACTCTCCGAATATGCCTTTTTATTTCAGTGGGCAAGTGACCACTTCACCAAGATATATTCTTTCGTGGCAACATTAGATTTAGAAGACAAAACTCCATTTCAGTGTAACGCCTTTGTCATTCCACACAATTACGCCCCAAAGCGAGAGAGTTAGTTATACAGCTTTTGAACCAAGGGCTTTTTGAAAAATCGGATTCCTCCTATAAAAACAACATCCTCGTTGTTTTAAAACCAAATTCTGAATCTCTTAGAGCCGTATTTGATTTGCGGGTTTTAAATGGGAAATGCCGCACTTTAGCTTCTCCATTAGAGGACATACAGGACGTTATAGACTCGCTTAGTAATTCCACCTTTTTTACGAGTTTTGATCTTCACTATTCTTTTTATCAGTTATCCCTTCATTCTGATGATCGCTCTGCCACAGCCTTTAGTTTAAAGGGCCTCTCTTTGCCCTTCAATCATATGCAACTCACTTCAATTCCACAGGGTTTCAAAAATTCATCTATTTTATTACAACAGGTACTGCAAACTATCTTTCGGGACTTATATACCAATAACATCACTTCGTTCGTAGATGACATGTATATCCATGCTGATTATTTTGATCACATGATGACAGTTTTACGCGCATTTTTTCATACAGCTGCAAAACATTCCTTGCTGTTCAATATCAACTGTTACGATACGATACGTCGGAGGTCCCTGGTTCGATTCCAACGACAGACTTTTGGATTTACGTCATCTACTTCGCTGGATTATTTTTATTTTTTTTCTTTCCTCGGAAAGTTCAATTATGTAGTCTCAAGCTTCGTAGAAGCATATTTGTATACCTTTGTGTTTTATTAAAAGATAAGTGCAATAGCAGATTCCTTTAACCTCATATAAAGTCACTACCCTTGTTTGTTTTCCTACCTTTGTGCAACTTATCAACTTTCTACTTGTGTCTGGCTACGTTTCCATTTCTTGGCAGTGTCACTAGTCTGCGTTTGAGGACATTGCTCACATTCAACTTATTTGTAAATATTTCGAGCGCCCAGTTAGCTTTTCTCTAGCTGACTCATTCGATTGCCTCAACTAAAAGTTATTGTCTGGTAACTACGTCAACGATTATTAAGTGTGTATTTTGTATTTTCTACTTTTCGCTGAGGTTTAGCTTTGCACTTGAAATTCCTCAGAAAGTACAATTCAGGATCAGGAGGTGAAGTCCTCAGCGTGTGAGGTCTTCGACTCTCAAACGTTTTGACTCATGTGACGTCACGAACACGGTGTTAGGAGAAGGTGAGTTATGGAGTGACCATATTTGGTATTGAGGAAATCAGGAGGTGTGGTTTGAGGCCTCAGTCCGGGAAACAAAACTGGATGGTGAGTGTTTCTCGGGGCACTTCGTTGGAGTTGGAAGAACAGCAACGAGCCAGCGAAAGAGAGGGAGGAGAAGAATGGAGTTACTAACTTTGAAGAAGGTACTGTTTATTTCGTCGAAACAATAAGTGACTACGCCAGACTAATTACTCTTATACTTTATTGTCCTTACCCTATCTGCTGCACTTTTAAAAGCAAATTTGAGTATGAGTTATGATTTCTAAATACCATGAGCTACATTTCCCACATGCTTTAGTTGTAGAATTATCTTTCAGATGAGATTTATTTTTATATTCCAGCGCTAGTTGCTGGTGGTGGAGAAGATACCCCAAAATCTAGTCATCTATCGGTCTCATAATGACCAAAGCGATAGATGATATCAAGCTAAACATACATAGCTATTTAGTCATGTTTCATGATGGAGATGCTTTAGGTTTGATCTCTGTAGTACCTGTGCAGCTGGGTTAAAAAAAATTGGCGTTTTCACTTTTTTGTTCTGACTACATTTATTTGGAGATTATTTTTATATGTTGCGTTACTTTGCTGAGGACAATGTGTTTTTATCTGATTTTTGTGATGATTTAGATGCTACTGAATTTTTTGAGCCGATTATTACATCATCTCCGGGTCGCATACATTTTACGCGACAATGTTTTGATAAGATTAAAAAGCAATTACAATTTACGCATTCGCTTTCGAGTATTGAAACTGTTTCTTCGTTAGATTCTGACAGGTTTGAGTTTACTGTAGACATGGCTGTTGGGGGAAATCAGGATAATATTGGCATTTTGAGTCATATCCTTCGGCCAGAACCATTTTTTGGACGTATGGGCGATGATATTGTTCGCTATATCGATCAATTTGAAGTATTGGCTCAGGTAAATAATTGGACAGACGTAAAGAAAAAATGGATTCTGGGTTCGCTTTTAAAGGGGTCAGCAGCCTATTGGTTTGACACTACGTCAAAACAAGCAGATTTTCCGGAGTTGTCATATGAGCAATTTAAACAGAAGTTAATAGCTGCTTTCAAGGACGCTCTTTTGCCTCAACTTACAGAACAGGAAATGCGGATGCGAGAACAAAATGAAGGAGAGAGTATTCTATCATACGTTTACGCCAAGCGTAATTTAATTTTACGTAACGATAAGGACGCGCCAGTAGCTAAGCAAGTGCAGTTAATAATCGATGGATTATCTCCGGAGTATATGAGATTGGCAATAAAAAAACAATATGTTACTGTTGAAGCTTTAGTGCAAGATTTGTTGGACGAGGAGAAGGCACGCGTGTTGTTGGAAAGAAAAGCAATTGAAAAGCTGATTAAGAAAAATCCGTTATTAGCAAATTCTCAGTTAATGCAATGTAATCCACCTGAGAATACTCAAGTTCAATCGGCTTCTGTTCCGCAAAGTCAGCTTTCCCAGGCTGTAGTACGGACTTTGCCCTCTCAAGCTACGAATACACAGGAAACTGATCAGGTTAAAGATCAGCTGGCTGCTATACAAAAGCAATTAACGCAATTGTCTTTGCAAGCAGAAAATAAGAGGACAGATGATCAACGTTCGTTTTCGAGACGTAATACTAATAATAACAATAGTAATAACAATTATGGACTTAATTATAATAGACGGGGCAATGGCCAACGGTTTCGCAAAATCGTTCCCGGGGTGGTCAGAATAACAATGCAGGGAATAGGACACAGCAGAGGGATCCTATTATTTGTCATAAATGTGGAAAAGAAAACCATATTGCCACCCACTGTAGAAGTAATTTAAACTGATCAATAGAGTTGATGACGCAGGGCCATCAGCTCTTCAACGTCTTAAAGTCCCTATTCAGATTGATCGTGCGCTTCCTCATGTTAATGTTACTATTAATGGGAAAGAGAGTCCTTTATTATTGGATTCTGGATCACAGGTGTCTTGTATTGGTCAGGCCATGGTCCCGCGTTTTGCTAAAGTTCAAGCAACACATAGTTTTTTGAAAGGCGTGACAGGGAATACTTTGTCTGTTAACAAGATAGCTTTGGTTCGATTCAAGCTTGGATCTCAAGTTTTTTGCCATCCTTTCCGGGTTATCCCAGCGTATTCCCACCCACCCCTATTGGGACAGGATTTTTTATTGGCCCATAAGGCAAATTTAAATTTACATGATTTATGTTTGGAAGTTACGCGGTTTGGTAGGATTCCTAAATTTACTCTGCCCATCGACAGTACAGTTAATTCTGTGTCTAACGAATTTGCAACGCTCGTATCTCCTGTGTATAAGGTTTTTTCGTCTGTTTGGTTGCCCCCACGTTCGCGAACATGTGTTAAAGTGAAGAAATGTTTTGATTTATTGGGAAATAGAGATTATTTGGTACCTAATAAGTTCGTAGTGGGTGCTGTACATGTTTTATTAAGAGATACTGCGGTTGACAGCGTAAATTCACATATTTGGGTTTCGAATTCTACTGACAAGCAATTTTTGCTATGGAAGAATAAAGTTTTAGGGCATGCTGTTCTGAATAGGGAAGAACATTTTTGTAGTAATGTTACAGAAGATACTGGTCTTCAAAAGACTCAATCTGATAAATTTGATTGTACCAGGGTGGATGTGAACCCTGAACTCTCTGAACATGACAGACAACGATTTTATGATTTAGTTACGGAGTACAGAGATGTGTTTAGTTAGTCCCCGGACGATTTTTCAAAGGCACGGGACTATGTTCACGAATTTCAGTTAAAGGATGAAGACCCAGTATACATCCGCCAGTTTCCCATCCCGTTCCATCTTCGTGATGCTGTTCACGAGCAAGTTGAACAGTTACTTAAACAAAACGTCATTCGTCCTTGTCATAGTAGTTACAATAATCCCATCATATTAGTGAAGAAAAAAAATGGATCTTGGAGGTTCGTGGCAGATATGAGATTTACGAATGCTAAGATAAGGCCTATTAATTTTCCTGTACCACCAATTCAGGACATATTAGTGCGTTCTAGTGGTAAAAACCTGATTTGTTCGACAGATCTCTCGCAAGGTTTCTTTCAAGTGCCTTTGTCTGAAAAAAGCCAATTAGTAACTGCTTTTTCAGTTCCTGGACTTAAGCAGTACTGTTTCACTTCCATTCCTATGGGAGGAGTTACTTCTCCAGCGGCGTTAAATGATTTAATGAAACTAACACTAGAAGGATTAGATGAAAATAAAGTATTTTATTATCTCGATGATATTTTGTGGTCAGACGATACGATAGATGGCATTATTAATACAACACGTGAACTATTTGAACGATTAAGACGCAGAGGTTTGAAAATATCTCCTGAAAAAACTAAATTAGGCCATTTTTCATTGGAAATATTGGGTCACCGCGTCTCTAAGCGTGGTATTTCTATTTCTGAACGTATTACTGAATCGATTCAAAATTATAGACGTCCAAGAACACAAAAACAATTGAAAAGTTTTTTAGGGTTGTGTTCATTTGTTAGAAACCACGTTGCCAACTTTTCGTCTATAGCGGAGCCGTTACAGTGTCTCTTGAAAAAAAATGTTCCATATAAATAGACGAGTGAACAACAACAAGCTTTTGAGAAGCTCAAAGAAGGGATCTTGTCTGCGCCTACTCTTATGAAATTTCATCCAGAAAGAGACGTGTACGTCACGGACGCCTCACAACGCGGTTTAGCTGGGGCAGTCCTGCAACCTGAAAGTGATGAAAAAGATGCTCCTTTGGTTCCAATAGCTTACTGTTCTCGTGCTGTAGGGCCACACGAGAAATCATATCACCCATTTAATTTAGAATTAGCAGCTTTGATCTTTACGCTAAGACGCTTTAGATATTTTTTATTAGGACGTCACTTTTATTTGCGTACCAACTGTCGGTCACTGGTTTTTTTACGTCAAACTAAGAATGTGGCTAAATTTTCTCGAATTCTTGCGGAGTTGGAGATCTATAATTACACTATTTCTCATATTTCGGGTGCTTCTAATAGTCTTGTAGACAGTATTAGTCGCCATGTAGATTGCACAAGAGACGAAGCGGATGAACAGAAGAATCTAGAAGATCCCCGGGTCTTTACTATAGAAGAAGATGATAAGTTAAAGGAAGAACAGCGGGAGGATTCCTGTTACAAAGATATCATTCTCTTTTTAGAAGGGAAAATACCGCAAAGTTATGATATTGAACGACAGGCACTGCGATATGAGATGAAGGATGGTTTGTTGTACCGAAAACATAGACGTCCAACTGGTACACAGTTGTTGGTAGCTATTCCTGCTTCCTTACGAGAGAAAGTGTTTCAGTCAGCTCATAGTTCTTCTTTGGGTAGTTCACATTCGGGATTTACAAAAACATATAATTTGTTGTTAAATTCAGTATATTTTCCTTACATGAAAAAGTTCGTCATCGAGCGATGCAAAAGCTGCCAGGTGTGCCAACGTTTCAAAAAGGTACCGGGTTCGCCTCCTGATGTTTTACAAACTATGCCTAGCGTGCCTCCTTTCTTTCGTATTGGTCTTGATGTAGCTGGGAGGTATTCTGATGTCAATATTCTGCGGCACAAATATTTAGCAATCGCAATAGACTACAATACTCGTTACGTAGTAACGGCTACGTTGGGTGAACAGACAGCCGCTGCTTTGGCAGATTTTTTGTACAATCATGTAATTTTACGCTTTGGTTTGTTCAAAGAAGTGATTTTAGATAGATCTACGGCGTTTACGAGTTCTTTGTTTCAAGAACTATGTAATATTTTAGATATTAGAATGAACTTTGTTAATCCTTACTTTCACCAGACCAATGGTCTTGTTGAGACTTCTGTCCGCCATATTGAAGCACTATTGAAAAGGAAAGTGGATCCTAACAATCATGGTAGTTGGGTGGATCACGTGCCAGCCGTCACTTTTGCCCATAATATCACTGTGAACCATTCCACGTCATTTAGCCCATTTAAACTGTTACACGGAGTGAATCCTTATTTAGAACACCAGGCTATCATTAATGGACCGTGTGTACACAGCGTGAATCAAGAGCGTCTAGCCACTCTTCTTGACATTAGAGAACAGGCTCAGGATAAACTTTTTAATCGATTTCGTACTTCAGAGAGATCTTACAATAAACATCATAGATCCGTACAGTTTACGGAAGGACAGCGTGTATGGATTTTTGACCCTTCAAGACGGAGAGGTAATGCCAAAGCATTTTCAGGATTATTTTTTGGACCTGCTGTTATAGTACGAAAAGATTATGAAAATGCTTATTTTGTGAAATACAAAACTTCAAAGGGAAGAGAAAAAATTGAGTCGATTGCCATTACTAGACTTAAACCGTATTACCCGGATGTAACCCCAGAACCGATGACAGGCGAGGAAGAAGAAGAAGAAGAAATACGTGACATGCAAGTGATAAATGTTGCCAAAGATTATTCTGATCATAATATAGAGTTTAACCAGCTATCATTCACCACTGCACTCAGTGATCCCGTGGAAATTCAGCAAGTTGTGGATGTGTTGGAGCTTCCAACTTTAATGGATTCGTCTCAGAAATTCGCATACAAGAAGCCATTATATAGTTATAATGAGGACATTAACAAGAAAGTGAGTGTATATTATGGTAATATTGCAGATCTGAAGTGTGACATCGTGGTTAATGCAGCGAATGAGACCCTTACTCCTTTGTCTGGAGTCGACGGAGCAATTCACAGAGGGGCAGGGACGGAACTAGCTGAAGTTTGTAAAAAGCTAGGTTCGTTAAAACCTGGTGAAGCTAAGATCTCTTCGGCTTTTAATTTACCAGCGGAATATGTGTTATTCACTTGCGCGCCTAGAGATAATAATAAGAGAATTTTACGACAATGTTACACGAATTGTCTACAACGCGCTTTGGAGAATAATTGTCGGACGATAGCGTTCCCTAATTTGGGAACTGGGAAATTCAATTTTGATAAGTTTCAGGCAATGAAGATTGCTTTATCCACGATTCGAAATGTTCTGGAAGCTAATTTGCAAGATTTCGATCGTATTGTGCTGTGTATTTTTGATAAAGAGAACCGGAAATTATATGAAAATAATATGTTTGCTTATTTCCCAGTGCGAATTTAAAAAAAAAGACAGTGGTTAGTAGCGCATATATGAAGGTTAGTAGAGTTCTTACAGCTACTCTTACCTACATGTGATACTTATGAATTAGGAAAAAAAAAGAATTCACTAATGTTTCACGGCACTGTATCACGCACACACTCTCACTGATCACTAGTCTTCGGTTATATAGATCCTGGACGAGGAGTTTTCCTTTCACTTACCTGCAAAGGAAAAGAGAAACTTAACTTGGATATTTATTATACTTTGATTTGACGTTAGTTTATTTTCTATTCAGATCATAAGCTAAAAAAAATTGACATTTTTATACTAGCTGGTCTAGTACTTACTTACTTTATTTATTTATTTATTTATTTTGCAATTTTCATTATGACTATTTTACTCGAGTATAATTGCGTAGATCATGATCTATATCTATATATCTATATATATATATATATATATATATATATATTACATATTTACCTAATTGTGTATTTTACCCTGGTCTGTGACGTTTGAATTTCACTGAATTAAGACTTTAAACTGCAGTTTTCCTAATTTTGACATTAGTTATCTCTATTTTGATATTAATTTCTTGATTATGACGAATATTTTTTTCATCCTAATTTAGTCTATATGCGCATTCTATGATATAAGTTTTGGTTAGTTGTGTTACTAATTACAATATATACCTGTTTGAGTATCAATTTTAGTGTTAGTTTTATTACAATTATGCCTTTATGACTGCTACGTTATGGTTTTTAAGTAATTTCAATATTTTATGAGAAGTATAGCAGTTTGATTTAATGGTACTAAGCTGAGTTATTTTGTTTGAATGCATCTATTTGCTTTATCATTTAATGAATCAAGTTACACTATGGTAGTTAAGATATATATATATATATATATGCATTCTATACGTTAACGCACTTGAATTTTATTTGAGTTTTGTTCTGAGTTTAATTTTATTTATTTATTTTGGGTGTTATATGTGTGTTCGTCTGTATTTTTTACAGATGATCCTGGTTTTATCCATTGCCTTTGGTACTTCTGCCAATTTTGATGTGTCGATTTCAAGTGGATTTTTTTTAATGAGTTACATGGCCACATATTATACCAATATGCTATTCCCATCATGTTTAACGTAAGTTTTACTTTTCCGCAATCCCTGCCTGCGTCTTCTTTATTTAAATCATTACACTGTGCCGATAATTCTTCGTACTCTATTCAGACATGCTCTTTAGCTCATAGTCTTGACGCATTACATTCACATATAGCGAGTAATTTTTTGAAAATTAATGAACCTTATAGATACCGAGAACATTCGCGTTCTAAGAGAGGTATTGCTATTTTAGGGAATCTTTTTTCATTTTGCTGTAACGTGGCTACCCAAGGACAGTTATCGTCTTTTCAGAAGAAACAAGATAAATCAGAATCTACAGTTATTGAACTAAGACAGCAGTTACTGAGGAATTCTGTGTATATTCAGAATGCGTCTGTTGAATTAACAAATTTCCAGGCGAAATTGGGTAAAAATTTTCAAAAGATGGAAGTTTTTTCTAAGACTTTGTTGGATCAATCTAAATTTTTGGCCAGGACCTTAGAAAATTTATCAAATAAGGACCAATTGGAAGTTTTTGCGATTTTGGGTGAATTATATCAGTTATCGATGCACATTTTGAAAGTATTAGAATTTCAGCGTTATCAAACGTCCATTCAAAGCTGCCGAGCAGGGAAGTTAGATCCCGTATTGGTGCCTTATGAAGTATTGCAAGCTCAGCTTCACATTTTACAGGAATCTATAACTAAACAACGTATGATTTTGGCTATTCCTGCTGAAGATATTGATATATATTATACTTTGAAATTACTTTCGTGCACTATTACTGATAATTACATTTTTGTGCATTTTAAAGTGCCACTTAGAGAACAAGATGTGCAATTTAAATTATTTTCAGTTAAGGCCATTCCATTTGGTTATCATAACCAAACATGTTCAATTAGTATTTCACCCAGTTATGTTATCTTTCAGGGTCATATTTTAGCCCTACCAATTACTGGATCAGACCTTTTGTCATGTAATTTGCAAGTTTCACCCTTATGTAAAATCCCATCGCATGTTTCTGTGTCCTCCCATTTAGCGCAATGTTTATATAAAGGATATTTTGGTATAACTGTCCATGATATTATTTCATCTTGCTCTTATATTTGTCATGAGAATTCTCAAAGCCAATTGCTGGAATTACAACCACATATTTATGTGTTGACTCATCCGCCTGCTACGGTTCAATTAGTGACTGGTACTAACACTAAACTCATAGACATTACGGATAAAGCTAAGTATGGTTCGATTATGATTAAACTGCCTTGTGGTACGACATTAAGAGTTAATAGCCATTTATTTGCGAAAGCCGTCTTTCCTTGTTTTCAAACGGAATTAGTTACGCCTACTGTGGTGCATTTATTTCCGGCTTTCTTGTCTGCCAATAGTTTTGTTCATCTTAATCAGAAATTTAAAACTCATGAAGTTTTCAATTCCTCAAATTTATTAAATCTCAATTGGCACTATTCTGTACCTCATCTAAATCTTTCTAGCTATTCTGTTGCTACTGTGGTTCCCTATACTCCAATTTATTATAGAGACAATTTTATTCCTATTTTTCTCGTGGTTTGGAATATTATTTTGACATTAGCCATAGGTTACTTATTATATAAACAAGGTTTTTTCTTGTGTACTCTTTGTATGAAAGGCGCTAGAGCAGAATCTATGTCTTTGGATCAAGATGTGTTGTGGATCATTGTTCATATTGTGGAAATTTTATTACTGTTGTTAGCAGTTTTTCTGTTATTTAAAATTTATAAGCGACGCCCCATGTTACGTCGAAATCCTAAAGTTTTTAGAAGTGCTAGCCTGCCTCCACCCCCTCCACCAACTACTAGTGAAAATAATAGAACTAACGTTCATCCTTCGCCTTCAGTCTCTTATTTACATGACTATATAACATATTATTGATATTTATTGGAATTTATTGCAACTTGGGATTAGGTATTATTATTATTAGAGATATTAATAGGCGTTGATATAAGAACTTTGTATTAACATTGTACAGTTGTATTGCTTACTTATATATATATATATTGTTTTTAAGAATTCGTAGTGGCATATGATGCATTAGTATTTTGATTATATTATTTGAAGGATATTGAGATTATAGTTACCTTGTGGAAATCCTTGGATGCATTGAAGCCTACGTCCCATTGCTGGATTCAAGTAGTATTTCTGGAAAAAGAAGAAAAATGTAGAAGTGGAGTAGTTTCAGCTTTATTGTATATGCATATTTTGATAGACTTTGATTTTAATGAGATTAGAAGAAACAAAGATATTTATTAAGAATAATACTACATAATTTGTATGCTATGACAGATCGTATTTTATTTACATTATAGACTGTGATTTTATTAGTGTTTAAACTTCTACCTCTGACTACGAAAATACTTTTCACTTCCAATGCTTCGTCTGGACTTATTTTGCCTCTCTGATATGGATTACAATTGAGAAATCTACGCCTCAGCCTTGCTATTGGACATGGAAGTTTCTCGCCTGGTGGATTTGACTTATTGTGATCTTCGATCCTGCCGACTGGTTGTTGTTACGTCGCCCCGAGCAGTATTTCTTACGTCGCCCCGTCACCTTGGATATTTCAGCTGGACATCTTCACTTATAGGCCGCGTTAGGTTAGGAGTAGTTTGGTGGTGGTCTGTCGTGTCCTATTTTTCTTGTCGGCAAGTGCGAATATGGACCGCGATAAGTCCATTTCTACGGACACTGTGAAGATTAAATCCTTCATGGTTCAATTTTCTAGAGATTAATAGGACCACTCTTTGCCCCCCGGTTTTGTTCCGCCAACATTCTGTGCTATTCTATGGGTAGTTACCTAGTTATGCGTAAATTATTAAGCTTTGTCTTCCATTAGAGTGAGATCTACATTAGAGACTTTACATTGTGGATTATTTATTTCATTCTATATTAAAAAAAACTTTAGTGCAAGGCTGATTGGATTTCAATTAATTATTTTTTTTATTATTACTGCCCTTTGTTTGCTGTATACTATTATTAACTTTCGTTTAAGTAAGGAAGGTCTAACATAATAATAATATTATCATTATTTTTCTTTTTAAGTTTGCTTGTGCTTTACACATTTTTATACCGGGTTTGTTTCCGTTTACTTTGGCTTATTTATTATTCCATCCATATCAATTTTTTTCCTACTTCAAGACTATACATATATTTATATTATAACTTTGTTTTTTTTTTGTTGTTGTTGTATATTTGTAGGACTTACCTTTAAAATATCTTTATTTTGATTTTTCTCATCACTTTTTTAAAATCTTCTTTTGTTTTAGTTTCTCGTACTAGATGTATGGCGTCGCCACTTTCGCTTATTTGAGAACTTGTCGTCTGCCTGGATTCGTCGTCCGATACAGCCTATGCCATCTAGTGTTTTTTAATCTTAACTTCGAGGTCGTAACTAAGTATGATTTAGGTTTTTTTTTTGGTTGTTAATTTTGAATATTGAGAAAAAATTTGAATGTATACTTACATGTGTTTTTTAAGTTTCTTTTAGATGCCGATGATTGTTTTAGATCTTCCATGTATTCAGCTCTTAGACTCAATCATCTTGTTTGCGGGGAGGGCATGTTACGATACGATACGTCGGAGGTCCCTGGTTCGATTCCAACGACAGACTTTTGGATTTACGTCATCTACTTCGCTGGATTATTTTTATTTTTTTTCTTTCCTCGGAAAGTTCAATTATGTAGTCTCAAGCTTCGTAGAAGCATATTTGTATACCTTTGTGTTTTATTAAAAGATAAGTGCAATAGCAGATTCCTTTAACCTCATATAAAGTCACTACCCTTGTTTGTTTTCCTACCTTTGTGCAACTTATCAACTTTCTACTTGTGTCTGGCTACGTTTCCATTTCTTGGCAGTGTCACTAGTCTGCGTTTGAGGACATTGCTCACATTCAACTTATTTGTAAATATTTCGAGCGCCCAGTTAGCTTTTCTCTAGCTGACTCATTCGATTGCCTCAACTAAAAGTTATTGTCTGGTAACTACGTCAACGATTATTAAGTGTGTATTTTGTATTTTCTACTTTTCGCTGAGGTTTAGCTTTGCACTTGAAATTCCTCAGAAAGTACAATTCAGGATCAGGAGGTGAAGTCCCCAGCATGTGAGGTCTTCGACTCTCAAACGTTTTGACTCATGTGACGTCACGAACACGGTGTTAGGAGAAGGTGAGTTATGGAGTGACCATATTTGGTATTGAGGAAATCAGGAGGTGTGGTTTGAGGCCTCAGTCCGGGAAACAAAACTGGATGGTGAGTGTTTCTCGGGGCACTTCGTTGGAGTTGGAAGAACAGCAACGAGCCAGCGAAAGAGAGGGAGGAGAAGAATGGAGTTACTAACTTTGAAGAAGGTACTGTTTATTTCGTCGAAACAATAAGTGACTACGCCAGACTAATTACTCTTATACTTTATTGTCCTTACCCTATCTGCTGCACTTTTAAAAGCAAATTTGAGTATGAGTTATGATTTCTAAATACCATGAGCTACATTTCCCACATGCTTTAGTTGTAGAATTATCTTTCAGATGAGATTTATTTTTATATTCCAGCGCTAGTTGCTGGTGGTGGAGAAGATACCCCAAAATCTAGTCATCTATCGGTCTCATAATGACCAAAGCGATAGATGATATCAAGCTAAACATACATAGCTATTTAGTCATGTTTCACAACAAATCAGTATTTGGCGCTAGACGGATTAAATGCTTAGGTCATATTGTGGAAAATCACACAGTCAAACCTGATCCCGAGAAAACCGCTGCCCTCGCCAATGCACCCAAACCAACCACCATCAAAGGGTTAAATAGTTGGTTAGCTTTGGCTAATTACTTTAGGAAATTTTTCCATCACATTTCTCTCATATTAGCCCCACTTTATGAAGCTATTTCGAATGGAAATCGCAAATTGATATGAACACCTGAAAGAGACCGTGCCTTCGACCAGATGAAGCACCTCCTCACTTCCCCACCAGTTCTTGATTTGTACTCAACAAAGAACACAGAACATATTTTAATGTGCGCTTTCTCAGCCCTAGGCGTTGGCGCCGTATTGTTACAAAAAGACCTTAGCTCTAATGTCGTTCAGTCCGCCTGTTATGTTTCTTCCAGGCATCCAAAAACTGTCAACCCGCTCCCAATTTTTCATCAGGAATTGTATGTCATTTTCTTTTCGCTTAAGAAATTAGAAAAATACCTTCTGGGAAAACATTTTACTTTCATCACTGATAACATTTCCCTTCTTGCTATTAGGAAAAGTGTTACCCCAAACGCAAAAATTCTCCGGTGGATCACTTATATCAACACTTTCACTTTTACAATCAAACACGTAAAAAGTCAGTCTAACGCAGTCGCCGACCTACTTAGCCGTTTTCCACTGGACGTCTCACCAGACGCCATTGCCTTAGAACAAGATGAAACTCCCGATGCCGTCCTCTTTACCAATACGACAGATACTGACCAGACCCACCTATCCTTCGAGAACACTCCTCCTACTGTTCTAACTACAATAGGTGACAACACTGACCTATCAAATCTCCAGCTTCAGGACCGTTTTTTTGGCAAAATTATTACGACTCTAAACACCAAAAATGAATCAAACCCGGCCTTTCAACGTCTCACAAAACAGTACGTTCTTAAGAACAATATCTTGTACAGAAAAATTTATCGCGCCTCGCAAACCCGTTTCCTTGTCTGTATTCCGGACGCGCTAAAACCTGCTTTATTTCAGGAATATCACGGTGAACCTACTCATAGGCTTTAACAAACATTACTGGATGATTCGTTATAAATATTACGTTCCTCGCTTGAAATCTGGTGAGCGAATGAACTCAAATCTTGCAAACAGTGTGCAATTTTCAAACGCAATTATTTGCCCAACAACCCCAACATACAACGTTTTCCCCAAGCTCCCCTATTTTCGGTTTATAGCTTGGACTTAGCAGGGAAATTCATAGCCAGTGACCCAGAGAAATACCAATATTTCTATGCCGCAACCGAACATTGCACAGGCTTTACCATTACACAACCCATCACTACCCCAAATACTGACAATTTCATTTCCTTCATTACCAATCAAATAATCATTCCCTTTAGCGTTCCTTCCTGTATTTATACTGACCGTCAGTCAGGCAACACTTCCACTTTATCCCTGAGCTTTCTCAAATCACTCAATATTACAGTTAAGTATGGATTACCTTATCAGCATTTTACAGTAGGAAAAGTTGAACAACGTCTGGGCACATTGCAAACCAGTCTTAAATTTCTGTGTCAATCTAACCAAAACCTCTGGCCAAAATATTTGCCTCACGCCACTTCCGCACTTAACAAGACTCCATTAACATCTTTAGGTGTCTCATCTCATGAGTTGTTATATGGAGTACCTCCTCGCCTACCTATCGATAATTTACTGCATGTTGAGAAAGAACATCTAGATTTACAGGACCGCCTTTTGTCACTAAAAGAAATGCGTGATTTAGTTGAATATAGGAAGCACCAAGCATTTCTAGACTTCAAGAAAAAAGTCGAATCAAGCAAACCGCCCACAGAGTTTATAGCGGACTCTCAAGTTATGATTTTGGACACATCCACTCAGCCTGGTACTTGTAAACCACTGTCCAGAATTTATAAAGGACCTTATAGGCTCATATCAACTGTTTCTCCAAACGAAGTCCTCGTTGACATAGAGGGTAAACCCACCCTTACAGGAAAGACTCGTTTGAAACATTACGTACCACCAACAACACCTAATTCAGAGTTCGAAACGAAATATAAGCGTTTTTTGAAATCGTCTAATTAAAGTTTTAAGCCGGCAAAACTTCCGACTTTGTCCCTCGTTCTGCCATGGATTCCAGTTTCAAAAAGGAACTTTATTTTCAAATCCCCTGTTAGGTAGGCAACACACTTTACAAAAATCTTTCTCCCGTGCAATAATTTTCAGGCCGTACAATGCATTCATATCTCACCTCCCAAATCCTGATTTCATATTGAGGCATTGGTTCACTGCCCGACATACCACCTTAACCTCTTATCCCTTTTCCTCTTTCTTCCCTTCCCGTACGTAACTCGCCACTTCACAAATAGCAGCATTACTCTTTCTAAGCATACAAGGACAGTTCCCCTATCCGTCTTAACTTATTTCCTTCCTGTATCTTACTCTTAAACAGCTGGTTCTGTTTAAACACTTGCGCGCGCTTTAGGATACACGAACGAAATCTGATTAACGTTTTTTCTCTTTTCCAGGTATTTTCTTATCTTCCCCTGCATATACGTACATGCAACCCTCATGCCTCCCGGCATTCAGTTGACCGGTGGCGTTGATTATGAACGTGTTCCACAGGCTATCCCCTATACCCAAACCTTTCCCCTCCTATACAATATCTCCACACCCCAGTTCCAACCCCTAAACCTTTCACTCCAATGCCAAGCCAGTACTTCACGCCTATGCACCCCCTTTCAGGATTTTCTCCACTCTGTTCAAAACATTTCAGATGGCATACAACAATCTACCTACTTCTTTAAATTTCTCTCAGATGATAAATTTATTTTACGGAATACGAAACGGCCACAGAGGGGACTCTTTAACTTTCTTGGAACTGCCATAAATTTTTTAACTGGCGTTGCCACTAAGGATCAGATACATTCCACACAAATTGATTCTAACCAGCTAAAAACTCATATTCAAGATTTACAAAAACAAGAATCCGTCCTCACTTCTGGTCACACCAACTGGCAAACTTAGCGACACAAACTTCCACCTCATTATCGGATGTTCAAACTACAGTTTCTGCTCTCATCAAAGAAGAAACCCGCTTATTAAACGCATTTACTTCGGATCATAAATCTTTCATTACTTTTTCTAAAATGTTCTTAAAATTTGATAATTCCATTCTTGTCATGATCCGCCAGTTACTATACTTAGTTAACTTTAATGACATCTTTGACGAATATAAAGACAATCGTTTATCTCCACAAATTGTTCCTATTAGACAATTACATGCTGACCTTCATAATCTAAATGCTAAACTGACGCCTAAACACTTTCGCATTCATCCAACCCTCACAGCTCATATTGTATATACTCTTCCTGTTACCATATGTTATTTCTTGGATAATCATATTTTACTTCACGTTAAAATTACCGTCATTCCCCTTTCAGTTTTACCACGTCTTTTTCAGCTACATCACTACCCCGTTGCCACACCGCACGAGCAATGCTCTCTTCATCCTTCAACAGATTTAGTTGTATTTTTTAATAAACAGGCAATACCGTTCTCGCAACCAGACTTACGAAACTGTCGAATTTCTAACAAACATTTTTTATGTAAAATTCCAATAATTTTCAATCATACGGTTGCTTCCTGCCTTTCAGCGCTGAAATATCAGCACATATCAGGATTATCAAAAAATGTATGTACATATACATGTTCTACTTTCAAACACTTTTCAATTACTCCCGTGCCCAATCACCAATATATTTTAACCAACCCTCACAACGACCTCCATTTTCAGTTCCTTAATGATACACATATACCATTATTTGTCAATAACTCACATAACCTACGTGTCACTGTCCCTTGCGACACTGCTCTGCTCTCCGAATTCCGAGAGCTCATTCCACGTTCTCATTTCTGCTTACCGACAACTACGATTCACAGATCATTAATCCTCCATCACATTCTTCTTATTAACACAGACTTACTCATGCTCCCAGCTGATCGCATTCTTCCCCTTCATTCTATTCAACATTTACCGCTTAACTTTAGTACTCGAATCTCCACCATTCCGGAAATAAACTCTACCTATCAACCACCGGTATGGCTAAACCGGATCCCTAAGGAATCCTACCCCACCATTTCGGGTTCCTTTTCCCTACTTTTCTTTTTTCTGTCTATGGTGAATTCTGTTTTCATCTACATCCTCTATAGGCGTGTTCAAAATCATAACCACCCACATGTCTTCCACCCCACTCCTGAAACAATACCACTTACACAACTGGCATATCCAATTATATATATATAACAAAACGTTGGACTTACCTCATCACCTCTTCTTTCGTTTCCCTTCTCTCTTCTCGCCGCCACCATACATCTCAAAAACCAAACACCACACACTTCAACCCTCACCTTTTCCCACCCTTTCCCGACAAAAAACTTAATGTTTTTTATACCCGCACCTCTTGCAACGAGGTATACCCTCCCCCAAAATGACGCACAAACAATCTAAATTCCCCATACACGAACAAAATCTTGTTTCAAAATTGGCTCTGGTTCATCTTACACCCACCTCAATTCCTCCCTTAATACCCTATTGTATACGTTTAACACCCTACGTTCAATCTTCCTTTCTTCCCGCACATTTTTTCCCTCCATCACTTTCCACATCATAAATAATAAAAATTTTCTCCGATTTTCCCTCCCCAAAAACACCTTCCGAAAACCCAATGGTAATTCCTGGCCCTTTTCCCTTTCCCATTCCCGATAAGGCCTTAAACACCGCTCATGCAACCTCCGTCGGCCTGCACGTATTACCGTCATCAGCTGAAAATCCATTTTTTTTCAATTGATCTGTTCTCCCGAACTACATTAAGACTACTGAATGCCACCTGTAAACACCCCGTAACTCCACTACCTTACGGTACCTACCCAGAAATACACTTATATGCCAGTCATTGACCTCTGTAACCTACTTCCTGGTTCCAGCAACATAGACTTCTTCAGTTCTTCCTAACCTACGGGCACTCCATCTGGCGCTGTCTAACAACTGATCTTAAAATCATTACACATACCTTCAGGGTAACATGGCACTCATAATAATAATATAATAACTCTTAAGCATACCCATCACATTTCTTAATAATTTTATCCACTTATACGCTATTTTTCTCTCTCCTTTTTGCAGCCTTTTTCTCTCATCCCTCCCCCTGAGAGTAACTGCATTAGATTCCCGCTTGATGTACATTTATATTTCATTCCCGGTTCTATTCTTCATTTTAATTCTACTCGGCTTAATTATTTTTCACTACTGCCTTCGCCGACGTTTACTGCTTAACACACTTCCCCTTCGCAACCGACCATCACTCGTGATTGTTCAATACACCCCTCTCCCACCTCCACTTACCACGCCCCCTCCTCTCTTCCTTCACTATCAACATACCTCACCTGGTATCTCGGCCTCTTAAGCAGCAATACACTAGATGTACCATTTTCTGTCCATCTCCAATTGAAGTTTTTTTTCGTAACCCTTTTAGTAACAACCATTCTTGTGGTGCATACCTGGTATCAGACATGTCTTATCACTATTTTTCCTTTTCACCTTTATTACAATTTTTTTCTTCTTTTCATATAATGAAATTTGAATATAATAAGCCTTGCCTGCAACCTAACAGAGATACTCGTGCACAGGCGTACTTTCATTTTTACGTCCTTTTGAGTTCCTTTCATTTACGTCCTACTTCCTGGACACTTGCTCCACCCGCCCTGGGACAGTGACTTCCAGAATCCAAAGAGATGCAGCCAGCCCAGCTCCAGTGACTTCAGTTCCAGAAAGATGCAGCTCGTCCTGCCTCCAGCGACATCCCGTTCCTGAGAGATGCAGCCAGTCCTGCTTCCAGTGACTTCCAGTTCCAGAGAGATGCAGCCCCGTCCTGCCTCCAGCGACATCATGTTCCTGAGAGATGCAGTTCCGTCCTCTTCCAGCGACATCCCGTTCCTGAGAGATGCAGCCAGTCCTGCTTCCAGTGACTTTCAGTTCCAGAGAGACGCAGCCCCGTCTTGCCTCCAGCGACATCCCGTTCTTGAGAGATGCAGCTCCGTCCTCCTCCAGCGACATCCCGTTCCTGAGAGATGCAGCCAGTCCTGCTTCCAGTGACTTCCAGTTCCAGAGAGATGCAGCCCCGTCCTGCCTCCAGCGACATCCCGTTCCTGAGAGATGCAGCTCCGTCCTCCTCCAGCGACATCCCGTTCCTGAGAGATGCAGCCAATCCTGCTTCCAGTGACTTTCAGTTCCAGAGAGATGCAACCCTGCCCTGCCTCCAGCGACATCCCGTTCCTGAGAGATACAGCTCCGTCCTGCCTCCAGCGACATCCCGTTCTTGAGAGATGCAGCCAGTCCTGCTTCCAGTGACTTCCAGTTCCAGAGAGATGCAGCCCCGTCGTGCCTCCAGTGACATCCCGTTCCTGAGAGATGCAGCCAGCCCTGCTCCTAGTGCTCCAGTACGATATGTAACCAGCACTACTCCACGGCATTCCAGTTTGCAGCCTTCTGAACTTTCACATGGACCTTCCTCACATATCAGTGTTTTTTTCATCCCATGTGATCACACCCTTTAGTGTTTTATTTTTGAGATTTAAAAGTCACTAGTTCATAAGAACAGATGACAGACCTTTTTTTTTGAGCCGAGGATTAAGACATTCCTCATTTTTTAGATTTAAAAATAATAATAGATAAATAGAAGTATACAGTTAACGGATCATCTCCAAGTTTCAAGAACAATATAGGAGAGTGAAAACGTTTTAAAATAGAACTGACAACATGTTTTGTTTGTAACACGGATGGATTTAGTAAAGTGAAAACGAAAACAATCCCAGTTCTAACTTTCAGTTCCGTGAAAGGTAGAAATGAAAGTGCAATGAAAGTACTATAAAAACCTTAGACAATTTAGTCAAAGTGTGCAAAGATCTATCAGCTTCACACCTCCTAGTAACCACTCTTGCTTTGTCAGGATCAGTGTCTTTGGAAAAGAGTTGT
Source organism: Thermobia domestica (assembly GCF_964235325.1). Lineage (NCBI taxonomy): Eukaryota > Metazoa > Arthropoda > Insecta > Zygentoma > Lepismatidae > Thermobia > Thermobia domestica. Next base: position 236,269,974 of record NC_137457.1, on the reverse strand, counting down.
GCAGTTTCTGGTTTCAATGGACGTTAAAACAGTGTAAGTACGCTCTCAAGAACTCTGTTAGTGATTTTAGTGAAAACCACATAAGACAGTCCTAACGTGTAAACGAGAATGTGAACCTCTCAATTTATCATGTTACTATTATTCATTTTGTAAGGCACTTTGGTGATGGTTTAGTTTATATTCACTTTGTTATATATAATTGTAATAAATTGGTTTTCTTTATATCATGGCTATGAAAATAAGTTTCTAACTCTATACTACCTGCCGTATGGCAATCAATCAATCTTAGTCAATCATCTATTCAATGTCAATCTCAATCTCATTCAATCATATTTTTTTAATAATTTCTTACAAGTGTACGGGAACTTTTTGTTTCGTATGGATGGATTTCATTTCGGAACATCAGCTTACTTTTAAGATAAAGGGGACCATTATTGTGTATGACCTTATGTATCTGGCAGTACAGATGCAACAAACGCCTCCTTGATATTGTTAGAATATTGTTTTGATTTAGTAAGGGCAGTATATGTTCACATTTTCGCGTGTTATAGATAAATCTCATGCAGGCATTTTGAAGTTTTTGAATTGATATTGCTAAAGATTTAGTAATGGCTGGTCCATATACGGAATCGCAATAGTCGAACAGTGGAAAAATAAGCATGTTCACTAAATACAGTTTTGTGTTCTGATTTAGAAAATCATTATATTTATATAATAATCGCAGAATTGATATTGAGTTATTAGATACAGTAGATATATGTCGCTTCCAGTTTAACTCACCATCTAGTATTAATCCGAGACTTTTTACTGAAGGTGAGTAATCTAACGACGTGTCTCGAATGGAAATATTAATTTGTCCAGTTTCCAATTTCCTAAGATTTTCTCTTGTTCCCATGACTGTAAATATGCATTTACTTGCGTTTATTTTCAAGGAATTGGACAAGCACCAATCAATAAATATTTCTCAGTCCTCATTGATGAGGGCTGCACTTTGTAAGGCGTGCTCTGGAGACGTGGCTAAGCCGAGTTGTGTATCATTCGTGTACAGATGTATTCTAGAGTGTAGCTTTGGTACGTCTGCTGTATATAGACAAAATAGCAGAGGTCCTAGTATTGATCCCTGTGGCACTCCTCTTTGAAGACTGATTCGGTTTGATACCGCAGGCTTAGGATCTCTTAGTACCACTCTTTGTTGCCTATCTGCAATATATGATCTGAACCACTGTATCGTGTTGGTGGAAAAGTTATAGTATTTCATTTTAGCTAGAAGTAAGTCGTGATGAACTGAATCAGATGCTTTAATAAGATCTAATAATACCATGAATGATATCTGGTTGTTATCTAATGCTCGAAAAATGTCGTCAGTGAAGTAGGGCTGTGGCAGTGCTATGTGAATTGCGCAAACCTGATTGGTGTAGGGGTAAGATATTACTATTAATGACGTAATCATTGAGCTGGTTATGCACAAGTTTCTCCATAACTTTGGACAATATTGGTAATAGACTAATAGGCCTAAGGTCGTTTAGAGATGGTACATTTTGCTTTTTTGCTATAGGCATTACAAATGCTTCTTTCCAGGATAATAGAAAGGAGCATGCGGTTATGGAATAATTTATTAGACCCCTATGTGTGTTAATGGTGATATAATGTGTGGTAAAACAAGTCTAAGCATTGAGGATTTTCAATGAATCTCTCATCTAATTCGAAAATGGTCACGTATTTCTGTTACCTCCAATATTTTCTTGAGGAAATTAATTATTTATCAGGTTGATTTTCGCGCTTCAGTAACCTACATATACAATTTTGGTTATTTTGAATACAACGTTCCACTTTCCACTCGAAATTTACATACTAAGATAAAGTATTCAATTATTATTACTATTACTAGTAGTACAGTTTCTAATAAGACAATATTCCAAGCTCACTCAAAAAAGAAGTAAAATATACAGCAGTGTATTTTAGTTTTTTTCTTTACGACGGAACTATGATGAAATTTCTAGTTTAAAATCCAATTGGTATGCTCTTTAAGATAAAGGAGGCGGATAATTAGTGAAAGTGAATGATTATTAAATAATTGGTGTCATAAGAAAGTGGGAGGAAATTAAAGAACTTCAAATAGTTACTGGAATGTCTGAAACTCTCTTCCCCTGAAATACATATATTAATTAGTCAGACATAATATTGATCGATTTATCTATTATGATAAGAACAATTCGTTTTATAGGAAATCTTTAAGCAACAGTTAATTTGACCTCGTTCTCAATAATAATAATAATAATAATAATAATAATAATAATAATAATAATAATAATAATAATAATAATAAACATGGATATTCATTTGGAAATATAGATAATAAATCGAACACGATTCCTTAACATTTCTAAACTCGCTAATCAATTGGAAAATTCCAGTCGAAATCTGATTAATTCGCTGGAATTAGTTTTTTTAAGGGTGCTCTCGCACAAAAGATCTAATAAGATTATAATGTAAAGATGTTACGAGACGAGATGAATTAAAAGTTAGAATGATCGCAGTAGAGAGAAATACGAGATTACAATTCTGGATTTCTACAGACTTACATGTTTCATGATCCCAGAAATAGAGTAAGGCTGAAATACGAAAAGTATGGGGAAATTTAAAAAAATCAAATATCTACATAAAAATGAAAATTTGACAATTTGTTTTATTTTGAACTGCAAAATCCTTCTTCCGCTTCACTAAATATATTTTCAATGAGCCCTAATATTAGACTTATAATTATACACTCTACACTACATTCTTTGCTGTGTATCATGAAGAAAATAAAATCTATTTGAATTTAAAACTAAGATCGTATACAATTAGATAATTTGAGCTCTCTCGTGGCTAAGCGGTTAGCGTACGCGTCTTTGGCGTGAGAGACCCGGGTTCGATTTCCGGCGGGAGCTCATGTGGTTCGGATTCCACGTTAATCAGTAGGTCCACGTCTCATATACCCTCGCTGCTGAAAGCGACGCTAAACTAAAATCCACTCCACAATTAGATAATTCTGATTTCTGCTTATCTTATAGTACGGATTTTAGCTCACCTAGTGTTACCCTTTAATATTACTGCTGTACAAAAAAAAAAAAAAAAAAATGATGTGGAGTGGTAGTTCAAAAACTATGAGTTTTACGGCCCACGATTATGCCGGCTAGGCTAAAGGAGATGATTACGATGATGAGAAATGAATGAAATGGTGGAATAAGAAAGAGGGAGGAAACGCGAGAATCCCGAGGAAACCCACGGACATGGTGTTTATCCACCACAAAGTTAACTTGGCACGGGCTGGGATCGAACCAAGGACCCCAGCGACCATATGCAGCAGAGATGAACGCTCTACCACTGAGCCACCGCGGCCCCAACTGGTCTTCAAGTTCACAGTCGGAACAAGCGTGATTTTCGTTTATATATAATGTTTTATATGTTGTAAATGTTTTATTTTTCCATAATGCCTTGTTTAAGGGAGGATTAAAACCTGAAACCTCCTTGAATAGGGTCTATGCCCTGATACTACCAGGGAAGCAAGAACGTTCGTGCGCTTTTATACTAAGAAAGAAAACTATCAATTACAGGATTTTAACGGTTTATTTATTCGGCAAAATAGCCTCCATTTGCTTTTACAATCTTCTCCCAGCGCTCAACAAGCTTGTAAATGCCAGTTTTGTAGAATATTTGTTCCCGAGACTCGAAAAACTCAGCAACTGCATTTTTGACGTCTTGTTCAGTCTTGAACTGCCTGCCACGCATAGAAAATTCCATGGCCAAGAATAAATGGTAATCCGAAGGGGCGACATCTGGGGAGTAGGAAGGATGAGGTAGAAGCTCCCAACCAAGTTCTGAGACTACCTCCAGCGTCTGTTTTGTGGTGTGAGGGCGCGCGTTGTCCTTGTGATAGAGCACACCTCTTCTGTTCACTAGTGCTGACTGTTTCTGGGTCAGTTTGGTGGCTACCGTTCTCAGTTGTGATGAGTACACATCTTTGGCAATTGTCTGACCACGTTCCAAGAATTCGTAGTGCACGATACCGTTTGTAGTCCACCAAACACAGAGCAAAACATTGCGTTGATGGGTGTTCAGTTTTGCAGTCAAAGGCTTCGGACCATTCGGTGATAGAAACTGGTATGACCGTTTTTTATTGTCATACATGACCCACTAGTTAATATACGATCCAAAATTGGACAGATATTGTGTCTCGTCAACAAAGATGAACAGATATTCAGTCTTAGAAATTGGCTCGTAGCGGTCAGCTGGTGAGGGACCCACTGACCCAGTTTCCAGGTCTTCTCCAACTGATGCAGACTTACCCGAATGGTTTCCCTGCTTACCTCGAATCGGTGAGCAAGTTCCTCACATGTTTGACTCGAATCGTCTTTAATAGCGGCCTTCAGGTGGTCCATATCCACTGATTTAGGCCTCCCAGAGCGAGGCTTATCTTGCAAGGTCTCGTCACCAGTTAGAAAGGTCTGGAACCATTTTTGTGCTGTACGTTTACTTATTACACCCTCTCCGAACGCAACACATATTTTTCTAGCTGCTTCTGCACCACTTGTCCCCAATTTAAACTCGTAAAGCAAACAAGCTCTAAAAACTTCATTTGACACTGACATGATCACGAGCGATTTTTACACACCACACTAACAAATGCGTTGTTATATTCACCGTGGCTGATGCGTCAATGAATAAGCTTTCCTAAACAGTCAAAACTTTCATGCTACGGTGACAGATGTCGCCGCAGCAGCCAAATGGAAGCGGGAGTGGTTCAAAAGCGCACGAACTTTCTTGTTTCCCTGGTATATGTAATCAGAACTTGACTACGGAATGTGGTTCGGATTCCACGTTAATCAGTAGGTCCACGTCTCATATAGCCTCGCTGCTGAACGGGACGTAAAACACAAAAAGCAATCAATCAATTGACTACGGAGTTCATTAAAATAATTTTGAACAGTATTGACTTGATAAAGGCACTGAATATGTAGTTTCACACGATTGTTATTACATACCATCTTCCGTGTATATTATTCTAATTTATGGCAAAATAATGGTAAAAACTTCATAGTTTGCAGTAGCCAACGTTCTGAAGAAGTCGAAAAGGTCAAAAATGAAGAAATTATTATTATTATTATCAATATTTTAGAGAACCATCTAGATATAGGGTATATACCAGGGAAATATGAAGAGTGAAGGGACACGAAAATTTATTTTAAAAATCCATTTATTTTGTTCTTTTAGGTAAAAGAAAAAGGGTACACAAGTACGCTATCAAACCAATTAGATTGTCAAGGCGTTAGATTCAGAAGAAAATGCAATTTCCATAGATATGTATTCAGTAAATTGAAGAGTTGAAATAATTTTAAACAGTAATAATAATAATAATAATAATAATAATAATAATTATTATTATTATTATTATTATTATTATTATTATTATTATTATTATTATTATTATTATTATTATTATTATTATTATTATTTAATATATGTAATATTTTTCTTTTGTAAAGTAAATTATTCGGTTAACAGCAATTTTCCGCTGAGTTTCTTTAAATTCACATAGTCAAGTGGAAACGTAATGAAAACTCGTACTTTGTTGCTCGGGCAGTTCATATGCCGCATCGCATGTATTCAGATACCAATTTCCCTGATGGAATTCCTCAACAATATGGACTAGAAATGCTTCTATCAAATGAGCACGTAGTCTAAATAAGTGGAGATCTACACCAACTATTCAGAAATAATTAATCACATGCTTTGGTCATTTCAGCCTTCTCCGGGTTAACCCACAAACAGATAGGAACGCAACTTTAACCTTAAGAATTTTGAGATTACTTTCTCGCTCTGTTTTTACTTTCTTTTTTAAAAATGTTGTTTTCTGAGCTCTTGGACACTAGAATACATGAAATCACATGGCCCAGACTGTACATTTTACACTGGGCATACATAGAAAAAAAATTAAGTTGCTCTCCGTTGGTCTCACGACAATTGGTCACACTAAAATGCTGCTCACATCCTTTCCAGGGAATAAAGCCCGAAATAACATACACTAAACGTATGTTTCCTCAATATTCTCAAAACAAGTAAGGATATAGCTAGTTTACTGACGAAACGAAAATAGAAAATTTAGATTTTGTCTTAACCGGCTTAGTCGATTATTATCAAATTTCTTAATTCCATTATACAGGTACCTCACGTCACCGCGTCAGAAAACTCCAAAGATGTTAGTTTACTAATTAAGGAAAATAAATAAATACCACAATTGACCAGGAAGGGTCTAGTGTTATAAAGCTGTAGTCTTTTTTTTTTTTTTTTTTTTTTGTCAAATTTAAATTGAGGATACTTTAAATAATTGTAATTTTATGAAATATGACCAAGAGAGCATGTGCTAGATTTCAGCTTGCCTCGTAATTTGTAGGTTCCAAGTTATTACCCGACGGCCAGACATTAGACTGAGATTCTCTTTCATAATTTATCCTGAGTTTCGTCAGATGAATGATGGAATGGTACTTGTATAGACAGTCTATATAAGTACCATTCCATCATTCATCTGATGAAACTCAGGATAAATCATGAAAGAAAATCTCAGTCTAATGCCTAGCCGTCGGGTAATAATTTGGAACCTAAGATCCTGTTCGATTTTCTTCCACTTTCTTTTCCATTGATAGTCATTATTAATCATTAATGCTTCCCGCGTAAGTTGGCACGCTATGTCTGAAAATTTATTAAACGAATCAAGTCTGGTAAATACAGTAACGAGAATCACGCGAAACTTACATTTATGAATGAATCTATGTTGGTAGTTGAAGCACAGAGAAAATAACAATTTTTGTTGTTTTCTTTGTGGTGTACTGAGAAAAATCTATTATCTGGACAGCGGTACAAATATACGGAATATTGAACAATATGCCCAGAAAAGTATAACAAAAGGAAAAACAGACAGACGGACGGATGTGTTTTACATACATAGCCTGGAATCGAAGAACAGACTAATAACATCCAAGATTAATGTTCTACTACTAAACAACAAGTCCCCCTCACCAAACTGTATACATTTGGAATATCTTGTAAAAGCAATAATTGCGTTATATATCCATCAAAATACTTAAATGTTAGTACGCTAATTTCTTAAGAAAATCACTTCTGATGTCTTAATTATATGTCGTATTCATAATATGCAATCGAGCGAGGGAGAGGGATATAGGCTAATCTTGCTTAAGATCTTTTATTTTATTTTATTTTATTTATTTCTTTTTTTCTTTTTCTTTTTCTTTTTCTTTTTTTTTGTCAAATTTAGATTGAGGTTCCTTATGTTCTATGCTAAAGAAGCAGCGAGGGGGTTAGATACCCAACGTGGGTAGATTTTAACGTCAAAATTAGTTCGGATTCCAATAATCAGTAGATACACGTCATCTTTAGCCACCATAATATAATGGTGGGACGTTAAACTCAAACAAACCAAACCAAATACAATCAATCAAAAAATTTGTTTTATATTTCTCCAAACATAACAGTATTATAAAGAATGTAAGTTTTGTGTTTTTAAAACCCACTAGCAACTCTTAAAGCACTTTCAAACCTATTTTAGGGTATTTTGAGATTTTAAGTGCATAAATGCGTTTTCATTCTGCATTATCTGCAAATTAACAGTGTAACTAGCCTTCAACTAGCTGGAGCCTTTACCCCCAGATCCCGGTCTTTGCTTACTCTATGACGCCGCACCTCATAATCCTTCAAGCATACTGAATTTCAAGTTTTTATTCCAATTTCAAGTAACTAAAACATGAGATTTTATGTTGATACAAAACACTATTTAAATAACATGAAGATTTTTCTTCTCCTCAGGTCGCTGAAAATTACAAATATTAACTTTGGCACGTGGGTTAGTTCCAAGAGTCTACAAACTTGCTAAACTCTACAGGATCCTAAGATAAGATATCGTATTATAATAAACCATTTATTTTTTTTCTTTCCACGAGCTTTTCTTCCCTTCCAAATGAATATCAAACACTGCTGAAGTGAAGGACTAATGAATAAAGATGTTGCAGAAGTGCAAATACCAAGGGTCATATCTCTAACCTTCCAGAATAACGAGATATGGACATTTTATTTTAAAAAATGTAATTCTCACCTGTTTTTCTTCCCGATCCTTTTTTCCCCTTCTTGTTCAAATATTTAAAAAAAAATAGGCTTAAATGCGTATCTAATTATTCTAAATAGAAATCATAATACTAAATTCCATGTTTCTAACTTTCAGATATTCCGAGATATCGACATCTTATTATAATAATTGCGGATCCCATCCCTTTTTTTTTCGTATCACCTCTTTTCTGTACCTTCTAATTAAAATATCTGAAAACAATGAAACGAATTTGAAATTATTTTAAATGAGAAATTCAAATGCCAAATTTCAAGTCTCTAGCCTAAATGGATCTAGAAATATGAACATCATCTTAAAGTAATTACATCCTTCATTTCCCCCCTCTCCCGCCATCTTTTCCGTCGAATTTGAAAAAAAAGAAGAAGAATCCTTTCTTAGTAGAACCTTATCACAAATCCTATGTATTGTCCAAATTTGAAAATGAAATGAAATATTTAAGTTTTACGTCACACGGTTATGCCGGCTAGGCTAAAGGAGACCGTGATTATGAGAAATGAATGAAATGGTGGGATGAAGAAAGTGGGAGGAAACAGAAGATCCCGGAGAAAACCCACGCACGCGGTGTATGTCCACACAAATTTCACTTAACGCGAGCTGGGATCGAAACAAGGACTCCATTCACCAGAGGTGAACGCTCTTCTACTGAGCCACGGTGGCCCAGTCCAAGTTTGAAGCTTCTAGCGTAAATGGTTTGGCCTGTGTTATAGAGATAAAATCCTAATCCTAGAAATAACTAATTTTGGTGCATATTTAAATATTCGATTTTATAAATTCTTTCGTGTTAACTAACTACTGTATGTTGAAAACCATTTGTTTGTGTAGAAAAGTTTTTCTTCCTTGATTTTTAACCTCCCGTCAATATTCGGAACCATATTCGATTCCAGATGTGATCATAAGATTAGAATCAGTTGCACATTTAATTCTAAAGTGCCAACATATTATCTTATATGATTCTTTCTTCTTCTTCTTCTTCTTCTTCTTTCTTTGGACTTTCGGACATTTTGAACAATATCTTCGCATTATCTTTATTGACTACTCGTTCTAAGCTGTTTTAGGGCCTACGTTTTTTCTCTGCTTTTTTAAAAGAGTTTAGAAGATTTAAAAATAAAGTATCTATAATAAGTACCTACATTGTAATTTTGTATGAATATTGCATATAGTGATGCCTTGTGATCTGGTGGAGGACTAACTCCTGGTTCGGGTCTTATTCAATCATTCTAAAAGTATAATCATGCTACATAAAGGCGATATATTTTCCTGGTATTTTAGTGTAAGCGATCCCAAGAAAAGTGTAGGGAAAGAGAAGCTATGGAGGCGATGTGAACTATGTCCACGTAGTTACATTTGTATATACATATATATAAGTCAAAGGTGTCAGAAGTAAGTCACGTATGTTTTGCAGAGTCATGAAAGAATTCTAACGGAGATTTCGTGTCAAATGGAAGAGAAAACACCTTTTCACCACGAGTATATTAAGACTGTTTAAGTTAATGGTTCTGGTTGTTTACTATTCCATTGCCACAAGAAAGAAAGAAAGGAAGAAACAAAAACTACAGCGTATTACACAAACCTTGTCTGTACTTTTATCGCGCCCTTTCTCACATTAGCATGTCTGCATTTTTGTGTATACGGCTCCAGGTTTCGACACTACAAAGAGTCGTATCTACCATTTTGAAAAAGAAAAGGAAGTAATGCTAAAAAAAAAAAATGTCTTTCCAGCCTTAGAACAAAGTAGGCGTAAACAAAGCGAAATGAATTACTCCGCGGCTCACACGTACTTCGCAGTGTTGCCAATTTGGGGGGAAAGTCGCTAAATCTAGGGGATTCGCCTTCCAGGGTAGCGACAAAAAATAATTTTTCCGATTAGCGACTTTTTTGGTGATTTTGGAATGACAATTTGGCGACTTACTTACAAATCTAGCGACTTTTGTGCTGCGAACAACTTGTTCTAAAATAAGTGCTATTAGCTCGAATCAGTTCAGATATATGTTTATTTTCCTTTTGCTTATTTGACTCAGTGTAGATGTTGACGAGCTGGGAAAGTACATAACATTTATCTCTGTATTCCCGCTTTGATTGCTGTTATCTCACCTTCTAACGGGAACCAACTCCAGCTTTTAATGTCATTTAGTTTACAGAGCTTCCGTTAGAGACAGAAATAATATACTCGTATTACCGATAGCAAACAGATTATCTGTAGAAGCGTGAGTAGAAGTGAAGTAAGATATTTTCTAGACCTTTTATTTCGTTCGTTTTTCTAAACTCATTTTTGATTTCGTTGAAGCAAAATTGATCACAAAGTTAAAAATATAAAAGTGAAATTATTGTTAGTTATACATGAGCCTTTCATATATGTTCTTGTGGCGTAGATAGTACTATGGCATGGCTTGAATTGATTACTTATCATACACACTTTATATAGGGGAGAGGGGATACATTTGAACGGGGGGTACCTTAGAACATTTAAGATAACAGGCCAGGAATAATAGCATGTCTCGTGGTTTCAAAATGTTTAGCTTTGCAACACTCCGTTACGTGCCTGTCAACTCTTATCTACCATTTTAGTGTAACTGTTGGTGAACAGCAGTACTTTGTTACATTTGTGGGGTCGAAAGTTGGAATTTTTCTGAAGTTTTGTAAGATTTTTGCCAGAAGCCTGTGTTTCGATATTATCTGGCATTCATTGCAGAAGTAAGTACATTAATTTACTTATCTAGTATTGCCCTTTGTTTTCCACAGTAGTTCATGCTGTATGTGTATTATCAAATTTTGCTTTGTCATGTCGGTTGGGGCAGTTTCGAACAAAAATTAAGGGGCACATTTGAACATTGTTCTACCTCAACTTTTCTGAAATCTAAAGGTACCAGCAACATGTTTGTGTTCCCAAACAACGAAAACAAATGTTCAGTGCCAGATCCTGATATTGTGTGTAAACTTCCTAATGCTTCAACACCTTCTAGAGGGACGAAGCGTACTGCAAAAATTCTGACATTTTATGTTGATTAGGGTTGCGCAGGAGTCTAGTGGAATCAAGATTTAAACCTGTCTTGACTCGTTTCGAGAAAATGTTGTCTCGACTCGAAAATATGTTTTGCTTCTACTCGTCAATTTCAATCTCGACTCGCCTCGAATTCGAGAAGAGACGTTTCGAAATTCTAGTCGAGACAAAATATACGAGTTAAAACATAGGCACATATTAGCTAGAACATTATGACTACCTACCTAATTGTCAGTATGTCAACCTTTGGCACGGATAACAACAGCGACGCGTCTTGGCATGGACACAATGATCCTTGGTAAGTCGCTGGAGAGAGTTGGCATCACATGTGCACATATAGGTCACCTAATTCCCGTAAATTCCGGGGTGGGTGAGATGCGCTCTGACGTCACGTTCAATTACATCCGATATGTGTTCGATTGACTCCAGATCCGGCAAGTTGGGAGGCCAGCACATTAATTGGAACTCTACCCTGTTTTCCTCGAACCACTCCACCACAATCCTGGCCTTGTGACATGGTGCGTTATATTGTTGAAAAATGCCACTACTGTTGGGAAGTATGGTCGCCATGAAGGGGTGTACGTAGTCTGCAAGCAGTGTACGATATGCCTCAGCCGTCATGGTGCCTTGCTCGACATCCTCTAGACACAGGGATGCTAACGTGAATGTTTCCCACAACAAATTAAGCCGCCGCAAGCTTGTCTCCGTCCCGCAGTACAGATATCAAGGAGCTGTTCCCTTGGAACACGACGGATTCGAATCCTCCCATTTCGTTCAGAGAATTTATGAAGTTCACTTTATCGCAATAGTTTTATACAAACTACATAACTAAATATTATTATTATTATTATTATTATTATTATTATTATTATTATTATTATTATTATTATTATTATTATTATTATTATTATTACTGTATTTGAAGTACAATCAAATATCATGACATTAATTATTGGTTTTTAATTAACTGAATTGAGCTGAAAATTAAATCTTAATCTCGAAAGATTAACTATTAAATTTATGCGTTCTGTATCTTTCTGAAATACTAAATGCTGGAATTAGTTTCAAGGCTATTTCTAAGTGAATACTTTCTTCAAAATAACATTAAAAATTATAGAAAGATTTTCGAGACATTCGAGTCGAGTCGAGATTTTTACAAGCAGTCTCAACTCGACTCGAAAATTTGAGTCGAGAAATATTTATCTCGTCTCGTCTCGAATTTTCCAAAGTGTGTCTCGACTCATGCGCATCCCTAATGTATGTTTTCAGAATTTTAGAGTTGGTTAAATTTCCTGTCCAATACCCGCATATTAGTGAAAAAATGTAATCTTAACAAAGTGCTAGTAGCAATATGCCTTTCATTAACCCTATCTAGGTATGATGATCAAAATTAAATCATAAACATATTTTCACAGATAGTCTACAATGATTATATATATATTTTTATAATTTTCTTCAGAGCACGCCTAGGCCTATAGATATGTTGTCCACATATCATGTTGATTCTTTTGTCTAACGTATAAAGTATAACATATATGTTTTAGCTCTTATCACTATTATTATTATTATTTCCTTCCCATGTACGATTGGCTAATATTTGTGCCTTCAACCGTTATTGTTGCTTTATTTCATTAGTTTTCATATAATCGAATTCATCCTGAAAATAAAAATTATTGTAGTAAAATAATGGTATGTTCAAAACTTCCCCACGTCAGTTCAAATCTACCCCATGCTTGTTTCAATCTACCCCCAAGGGGGTACATTGAACGACATCCCTACGCCTTTGCATACAATGACAAGTTCAAACAAACTCCTCCATTTTATGGCAAATGTAGTGTATATTATATTTATCATGTGCTGCAATTCTATAAGGAAATTTACTGAGTGTTTGGAAGCAAAAACGAATACCCGAAAACAGATGTTCAAATGTATCTCCTCGCCCCTATATATATAAAGAGCCAAATTCCACGAAAATTTTTTTAGCGACTTTTCACCCAAACTTGGAGTCATTTCATCTCCTATTTAGCGATTTTTTGTATCAATCTGTTGGCAACACTGGTGCTTCGGCAACGAGAGACGTGAACAGCAAGATCGTCTGCTAGCTTACTGTCGTCGCATAATTTCCAGGCAAAGGCTACAGTTTCTTGGTAAATAATTAACGGACCGACACCGACTACTCTATGTTGGAGATACAGTATATATTTTTTAAATCCTTATATATACGAGATTGCCTCTGTTCCTGTTGTCTTCTTTTGTGTTTTATAACACGAGACGAAAATGGATTATTGTCACACATCGTCGCCATTAAACTCTGCATTCTACAATAATTTTAAATGAGTGGGTAAGGCGCGTTAATGCATACGCATGCGCAGTAAATATTATATGTCCAGATACGGCTGAGGTTGAATAAAGCTACATCTGTTTTAAATAATATATATATTGCGCTTATTATCATAAAATGTAGGATAAATTCAGATATTTTTATTTGAAATTATTATTTTAGTAGGGATTATATTGCGGTAGGATACTAGTGCACTGAGACCAACAACCAATCACTGGTCATTGACAAACTGGTAGTCAGGTGAGTTTGTTTACATCTACTTTTTTCTAAGACTTGAAAGAGAATAGCTTCGCGAGTGTGCAGCTGAACAGGATGATAGCAGCAGTGTTGCTAAGCATGATAATTCACATAATAGTCAAATCAAATTGAAGAAATATATTCCTAGCTATTCTTCGTAAAGATTCCAAGAAAGCTGAATTTTTGTGTGAACCCTCATGACGTTCTGAACAATATCTCAAAAGTCCCCGTCGACTTGACACCTGCTACAAATTTTATGGCAGGTCAAGGGACAAAAAGGAAAATACATTTTTTCGTGAAAATCACGTGGGTCGTATGATATGATTTGATTTACTCCACGAACCATAATACATGGTATTTGTAGCGTTCAGTACAGTACAAGATACATAAAAATGGAATACATAAAAAACGTCAATACTTTACTCTACCAAAATAAAAAATATAATTTTACATTATTAAAAAAAGTATTAAGAGAAGGAAAAAGACACAAAAGAAACTACAAGATATTAAATATTTACATGATTTATCAGACACTAGTTAACAAATTTAAACTTTTTGTTTCTTACATGAGAAAAATCACCTGATCGTAAAGGAACTTTTTGCGCTGAATTCGAATATGCACTCGGTTTCTCTCCATCACGTACAGTTTTCCCGTAACAGAGGGATTTTCGGGAAATTCCCTCAAAAAATTCCCTTTTTCAGATATTTTATTCCCCTAGCTCCTGTCCCCTTACATATAGTAACATAGAAATTATACCAAAGTATACCTTGATTTATATTTAATAAACCCTAAAAGTTTCATAAAAATCGCTTTGTTCTTTCTAGAGAAATAAATATACTTGTATGTATACTGTGTGCACTGTTTATTGCACCTGATAGTAATGCTTTCAGATCTCCTGAGTTGGAGTAAAAACGATTTGCTTTATTACTACAAACACAGACATAAAAATGAATATTTACAATAGTCAACAACACACTTGTATTGCTCTCTGTAAATTAGAAACATGTATAAAAATAGAATGTACTTCCAACGTATATTTTTTAAACGTACAGTATATGTATATCTTAATACATATATACACAATTCTCCAAGTTTTTTTCGTTTTGTTCATGAAATGGTTATCAATATTTGTTATCAAATGTAACAGAATGCAAAAGAAAGAAAGAATGGAATACAGACTCATTGTTGACAACAATGAACTAATGCAGTCTGAATTTTCCACTACGGTATCGTTTCCCCCCTCCCCCCGTGCATTTCTTTCTTTCTTGTGTTCTTGACACCTGGTGAGGGAGTTTTGTACATTTTTATATTGACGTGTGATTTAACACTACTTCACTTTCAAAGTTGTCTTTGCTGCTAAGAGTGCTTTCATGTTTGATCTTAACGGCATTATACCCAACTAAGACCAGAAGTTTAGTTTGTGATCAGTACAATGTCGTCAAGAGGACGGCGTTCGTGTGTTAACTCACCAAATAGTTTTTGTTATATGTGTGGCCAGTTTGTAGTTAAAGGACAGTGTAGATCCATTACGCCAGCGGTGAAACTAGCATATTATATATATTTCGGATGTCGTGTGGGAGATCAGGACAAAACTTGGGCACCCAACATAATTTGTGCGTCGTGCTACGTCACTTTACTTGCATGGGCCAAAGGGAAACGGAGGTTCATGAAATTTGCTGTACCAATGGTGTGGAGAGAACCCACCAACCATCTGGATGATTGTTATTTTTGTCTCACAGTAGTTAAGGGACATTCTAAAAAAACCAAAAACCAAGAACCAAAAGTTATCCCAACGTTAAATCCGCAATTAGACCTATTCCGCACGGGGATGAATTTCCACTTCCCGAGCCCCCTACCAACTGGGAAGAGATATGGCCAAAAGACTCTGATGATGATCATGACCTTGATGAACCATCGACATCAACATGTACATCCAAGGATCTAACGTTCATCCCTGACTGTGTTCGCGAGCCACATTTCATCCGGCAATGTGAACTTATTGACCTAGTCCGTGATTTGCACCTGGCAAAACAAGAGGCGGAACTTCTGGGATCAAGGCTCCAGCAGTGGAACTTATTGGATGCAGAAACGAACATATCAGTGTACAGGAAAAGGCATGTTCAATTTTCAAGCTATTTCTCAATGCAAGATAATGTGTGCGTATGTACGGATATAAATGGGTTGATGGCGGAGCTAGGAATTCCTTACGTTCCAGAAGAATGGAGGTTATTTATCGACGCGTCAAAGGTCAGCCTTAAAGCTGTCCTTTTACATAATGGAAATAAAAAACCTTCTATACCACTTGCGCACTCAGTGAAGATTAAGGAATCCTATGACACCATGTCAACTTTGCTAAATCTTATAAATTACAAGGACCATTGTTGGCAAATATGTTGTGATCTCAGATAGTTGGTATTTTATTAAGACTGCAGTGCGGTTACACGAAGTACCAATGTTTTTTATGTTTATGGGATAGCCGAGCTGATGACAAACATTATGAAGTGAAGGAATGGGAACCTAGAGTGAATTACGTACCTGGAGAATGCAACGTCAAATACGCTCCTTTGGTAGATCCTAATAAGATATTACTACCGCCACTTCATATCAAGTTAGGACTTATGAAAAACTTTGTCAAAGCCATGGACACATCTGGTGAAGGTTTCAAGTATTTGCGAGATAAGTTCCCTAACCTGAGTGATGCTAAGATTTCAGCGGGAGTGTTTATTGGTCCCCAAATTAGGAAATTAATGCTTGATGATAGCTTTGATAGCAAGTTACACAGTGCTGAGCTAGCTGCCTGGACAGCATTTAAGTGTGTTGTGCGCAACTTTCTGGACAATAACAAAGCTGAGAGTTACACAGAAATCGTACAGGACATGATACAGAAATACAAAGAGTTGGGTTGTAGGATGTCTTTAAAAATCTACTTTTTGCACTCCCACCTCAGCTTCTTTCCTGCTAACCTAGGTGCTTTCAGCGACGAACAGGGGGAAAGATTCCACCAAGATATAATGGCAAAGGAGAAAAGGCACCAGGGGCGATGGGATCCTTCAATGATGGGGGACTATTGTTGGGGTGTTGTTAGAGAATGCAACAATTCTTACAAAAGAAGGAAGTAGTGTACGTTTTTGTAACCCAATGGAAGTTTCATATATTGTGATAGTTTTGATTGGTTTTTCATGACCTTTTGGTACATTTGTATTATTGTTTATTGTAAATTGTCACACTTGTAAATTATATTGTATTATATTTTATATATGTGTTTGTGGTAATAAAGCAAAACGTTTTACCTCAACTTAAGAGATCTGAAAGCATTACTATAAGGTGCAATAAACAGTACACACAGTATACATACAAACATATTCTCTAGAAAGAATAAAGCGATTATTACGAAACTTGGAGGGTTTGTTAAATATGAATCAAAGTATACTTTGGTATAATTTCTATGTTAGTATATGCAAGGGGACAAGATCTTGGGGTGTAAAATAAACGAAAAGGGAAATTTTTGAGGGATTTTCCCGAAAATCCCTCTGTTACGGGAAAATCGTACGTGATGGAGAAAAACCGAGTGCATATTCGAATTCAGCGCAAAAAGTTCCTTTAAGAACAGGTATTTCCTTTTATGTAACAAAACCTTTGTTAACTAGTGTTATCCAAAACTATTTTTGTCAATTTCAAACTTATATGCCTTTAGATAGGTCTACCCATTTCGGTGATTCTCTGGCAAGTGATCTATTGTCAGTAAATTTTCAAAATTAATTTGAAACTATGATGTTTATATTTTTCTATTAAGAAATAGTATAACTATATACTGAGACATTTAAAATCTTTTTGTAAAATATATTTACTAGGTTTTGACCATATAAACTTTATCTGTTCTACACCATGCTCAATGCTGTTCACATATCCCAATTTTCAAATAACTTTCAAACTAAATTCTAAATATGTAATTATATGAACAATAGCTAAAAATGTGAAGTGGACAGTTGGCAAAAACTGATAATTTTGTTTTAATTAATGTTTTATTATGGTAGGCAAAAATCGTAGTTTTCTCATGTCATGTTTTGCTGTCCCGTGCGTAACGGAAAACATGTGTTCTTCGTTTTTCATTTGTAATTGAAAAAAGATAAAGTATTGAAACTTTTGCTCCAAAGTAAAATTATTATTAGCCTGTTAGTTGTACTTATTAAATTTAATAAGCACCACTAACAGGCTAATAATAATTTTACTATCCTCCTCATTCATTTCAAGAAGTATAGAAATGTTTTCCCGTGCGTAACGTTGCGCACGGGACATTTACAGATTTATGCAAGGAAGTGGATAAAATTAAGTTATTAAGACTTCAATACCTGTTTATTGTTGTTGAGGTTAAACAATGAACAATAAACGTTTATATTAACTCAAAGAAACATGAATAGCTGAGGTAATCTGTGGTTAAGTGAATTTTAAGAAGACGAACTATTAAAATGTTTTGTTAGAATAACTTGGCCTAAGGGACAAGACAAACAAATGAACAATGCCTCTTAATTGTTTAAAGCGTGATAAAGTTGGGAATATAAGGAGGATCCAGGCTGGCTACGGGGGAACGGAGGCAACCATAACAAGTGGAGAAGTTATTCAGCCATGTGGGTGAGAGGATTCTACACACTCATATAAAATCACTTCCTATTAATAAAACTTAGCTGAAAAAGACTCTGAGCAAAGAAAGTTAGGTCTCCTTGCGAAATCAGTTTTGTAACCAGAATTTATATTTTGTGAATGTTCTCTCATTTTTTGTATATTTTACTCATTCATACCGTGTGAATAAAATTTAGAGACTAAATATTATTTTTGCTAAATTAAGTTCTTTTACTGACTTCCATAGAGAAGAGATCAGAACAAATCCCCAATAATTATATGACAGCGTAGGATATTGTCTAGCAATACTCAAGAATTTTGTATTACCATTTTTATTAATCATGGCTCCCCTGGCGAGATGCTAATGCTCAGATTCTTTTTCGGCTAGAGTTTACATTTTTTATACCAGATTCTATTTTTTGTTTTAAATTTTTTCTCTATTTCTTGGTTACGGCTGATGGTTTTTCCCAGTGCAATTAATTTTATAACTTTAATATCCTTATATTTTTTGTTTGGTTGAGTGATTCCGTATGTTGTTAACACGCAGTGCAGTTCAATCACGGAAATTGGGTGTAAACTTCACCGAGATGCAGTCGGTTACTAACGATCTTACTAACTCCTGGTTACATTCCAACCTCCCAGTCGCACCAGCTGCCACATCACAACCTTTCTCTTATCCGATTAACAATGTTACATCAAAGCATCAAGTTACTGGGTCGCCATTAGCAAATATCACACACCAGTCTGTGGTTCATCCACAAATTCAGGGTTCAGAGCTATCATTGTCGGCTACTTCCCCACCCATACAATGAACTTCAGCTGATATCACCATTCCCATTCATCCAAATTCACTCAGCATATTTTCGCCTACCCCTTTAGAACGGGCAGACCTATTCATTTCTAACTTTGAGCGCACAGCCAAAATTGCAGGTTGGAGTGAAGACAAAATGCGTTCTATCTTCTCGTTATGTCTTGCAGACATTCCTCTATATTGGTACAAAAATACCGATTCACTTTCCACCCTGCCATGTAATGCACTTAAAGATAAATTCCTAAAGCAATTTGGGCCAAACAATTTACCTCTCTCCGAAGCTGAAAAATACAGATCAAGAGTTCAGGAACCTACAGAATCACTCCTCCACTATTTATGTGCAAAAAAATTCTTGTCCATCCAACTAGATCACCCACCCTCCTTTGAAGATTTTCTGTTGGATTCAATTACGGGGTTATTGCCCCACTTTATTGTAGAATTTTCTCAAAAGACCATCAAGTCATTTGACGAACTTACCGAACTAGCAGCTAGAAGGGAGAGGGCAGACAGGTTAGCCCAGCGGCGCCTAGCCAGCTTAACCGCCCCTACCCCTCCACCACAAACCAATCAGCAAGACCCTTTAAACAATATAATTTCTCGGTTAGATTCCCTTCAAGTACAACTTAATGCTCAACCTGTACAACATACTGTTGCATTCATGGAACATAGTCAACCGCAGTACAGGCAGCGAAACTCAGATCGTTCACCTTCTCCTTCCTACTCCCGAAATTCCTCCCTGGGGCGGAATGACCACACACATTGTCCTAGGCAACGATCGCACAGTAGGGAACGGAATTATAGGAATCCACCTCAATCCCCACCCCCTACTCCCACACCATCCTCAGATCACACCCATAAATGTTGTTCTTGCCTAACTCCAAGGCAACAACAAAATTCTAACAATACCACACAGACCTCCCCCCAGAAGAATGTTAATAGAAAAAGTCGTCCTCCTTTTAGAAAAGGTGGGAAAAATCGAAAGGGAGCAAACCATCACGAGGCTGCCATGGCAACTATATATCCTATGCCTTACCCACAGTTTTACCCTCCACCATACCCATCTCCCTTTCCTTTTCCACTACCTACAACTTCCCAAACTTCTTGTGGTCCCACTCCTTTGGTTCCAACGTTACCTTCGTTACCCTCAACAGAGCAGCCGTAAGAAAACGGCAAAACTTAGAGGAGCACCCTCCTCCTCCACCTCCAACTCACCCTTCCCTCAATGACTTACAATCACAACAAACATCCAACCCACACAAGAACACACAGCTCCAGCAACCTTCTCCCGTTGCTGAAAATAATCATATTCCTCCTACCATACTAACAGACGAGCACATTAAAAAGTCTGGTAAACAGTGTACATTGACTGTCCCATTGATCTTAAAAAGGCATTTGACCTACGTTGAGGGGTCTATTGCTTCAAAACGACATTTAATAATCCTTGACTCACGAGCAGAGCTAAATTTAATTCCTAGCTATTTAGTTCCTCAAAAAGCGCGGCCTTTTCCTTTGGCCACGATTCTTCACGGTGTCTCTAACCTCCCGCTTACTCTTACGCACGCAGTAACATTACCAATTACGATAGCAGGACGTACATTTTCGGTTCTTTTTCGCATTTCACCCCTGCAGTGATTCCCCACCATTTTAGGAAACTAAATCCTCAAACAGCATCAGGCCAAACTTGATTACGAAACAGGCACACTAAGCTTAACATATTTCGGACGCAAACCGGTACAACCCATACCACATAAACCTGAGGAGGTTCGTTTTCTTTCAAATTTACAGGCAGTTAAAAACAACACAAATTTGTTTTTCAAATTGCTAAAACACAAACCATTCCGGCAAATAGTGTTATCATGCTAAGATTAACAATTCCTGTAAAAACAAACATACAATTATTTTACATAAATCCCCCTATACATGCCAATCTTAAAGCGTTTTACACGGTTCACGCGGAAACCTCAATTGACAACCTTCAAATACCAATTATTAACTTCTCTCCCTACGAGCAAACTTTTTTTAAGGGCCTACCCGTTGCCTCAGGCACAATCTTCCCTACAGAGCCTAGTACCTACAAAGCATACTCTGTTAGGCAACTTTTTGAATCGACAGAAAAAAATGCGGAACAAAATAGAAGGGAAAGGATGGGAAAAATTAAGGATTACATTGATCTCACTAAATTCAACATTAGTCCTGCACTTTCTCCATCCCAGAGGCAACAAATGTTGGAAAGTTTAGAAAAGCGGGTCACTACCTTTAAATGGACAAAAACTGATTTTAGTAAAATAAAAACCTTTGAAGTTTCTTTGGACTTAATCGATTATAAACCCTTTGTTATGCCGCAATTCGACATTCCACATCGCCTTAGGCCTATGGTGAAAGAATAAGTCCTACAGTTTCTTGAACAGGGCATAATCCAACCATCTAACAGTCAGTATAGAACTAATATTATTGCAGTCCTGAAACCAAACAGTAAATCGGACATTCGTCTAGTTTTGGATCTCAGAATTTGTCTAGCAAATGCCAAACATTAGCAGATCCCATACAGCCCATGACAGACGTTTTGGATAACATGTCGGCTGCTCGCTGGTTTATTCATCTTGACCTAGCACAATCTTTCTATCAGTGCCCTTTAGCTCCTGAAGATCGCAAGGCCACGGCATTTTCGGTTCGGGATCTTCATTTGCCCTACACGCAATTTGAACCTACAGTGCAACCGCAAGGACATGAATCTCGTAGTACGCTTAACTTGCATAATACGCACTATCTATCGCGATATACCAGCTCAAAATTTCTCCCTATATGTTGACGACTTTTTTCTTTATTCTTCTTCATACACGCATTTATTGGAACTCTTGGACCAAGTCTTGGCAATTGCTGAAAAACATTCACTTCTATTTCATGTTGACAAATCTGAATTTGTGGTCACTTCTGTTAAATGTCTAGGGCACATAACAGAAAACGGAACAATTAGGTCAACCCTCAAAAAATAGCTGCCATTACTAAAATACCAAAACCTAAAACCATAAAGCAACTCCGTAGTTGGCTAGCGAGTGTAAATCTTTTTCGTAACTTCTTTCCATATATTTCCCTAACTTTAGAACCATTGTACAAAGCACTTAGGGGAAATCCAAAAACATTAACCTGGAATTTTGATACGGATGAAGCATTTGAAGAAATGAGATCCGCTATAGTAAATCCCCCAATCCTACAATTATACAGTACACAAAACACAGAACATATGTTAATGACAGATGCTTCGGCAGAAAACATAGGAGCGTGTCACTTTCAGAGAAAAGTAGGCGAAAAAAATATCATCCGGTATGCTACGTCTCAGCTCGTCATCCCCAAAGAATTAGACCTCTGCCAATCCACAATTTAGAACTTTTTGCGATTTTCTACTCACTAATGAAGTTAAAGAAATATCTACTACGTAAACATTTTACACTGGTAACGGATAATAAGTCTGTTAGCATTAAAAACTACTACCCAATTAACTTCTAAACTTACGAGGTGGTTGGAACAGATAAAAACCTTTGATTTCACAATAGTTCACGTAAGGTCTAATCAAAACTCACTCTCTGACCTATTAAGTAGGAACCCTTTGCCTTTTGATGAACAAGACTTGGAACTTCTCGACACCGAAGTTCATCCCTGTCATCTCTTGGTATTAGATGGAAACACTGACATTGCGCAACTACAAAGGGATGATCCCTTCTTCTCTAGAATAGTGCGAACCTTACTAACGGAAAATAAAGACAATAAAAACTTCAAAACATGGCAAAAGCGATATGTTTTCAAAAAGAATTTACTGTACCGTAACATGTATTCACCAATCCAACCGCGCACCTTGTTATGCATACCGAGGGTACTGCGTCATACGGTATTTAACGAGTTTCACAATAACTCTTTAGTTCATCCTGGATACTTGAAATTATACTACCTCATTCGTAGCAAGTATCATATACCGAATCTGAAAAATTGGTTACATCACAAAGTTAACTCATGCTTAGATTGTGGCTATTTTAAAGGGAGTTGCCAACAAAGCATTGACACAGTTCAAAGAATACCGTCGGGTGACCTCTTTGACCGCTGGACCATAAATATATGTCGCAAACTTATGCCATCACAGGGTGACGAATATACACACTTTTACGTAGGTGTGGAACAAGTATCATCATTTACGGTCACTAAACCTATAAAATCTCCTACTACAGATGGATTCATAGATTTCATTACAACTGACATAATTATGACCTACGGCGAAATGAAAAATCTGCGTTTAGACCAGCAAAGTAGTCATATGAGTTCCAAATCAAAAGCATTTCTCAATTCTCTAGGCATTAAGGCCATATAAGCGTTGCCAAATTTGCATAAATCTATAGGACAAGTAGAATCAAGAATTTCCAATTTACAAACAAACCTCAAATTTCTTACCAGACAGGATCACAAACAGTGGCCCTTGCATTTACACAAGGCTACGGCTACAATTAATCACACTCCATTAACACAGTTTGGGGTTTAATCGTTTCACATTTTATTTGGAAAGGAAGTGAGATTCCCAATTCAGAACTTTCTTCATGATGATACACCTCCCACTGACATCAATGACAGGCTAGTTATGCTCAAAGAACTACGGGACCTAAGAGAATTCAGGAGGGAACATTTTTTTCAAAAGCAGAAAGAAAAAGATGAAGCCAAAAACACCACCACTCAATTCATTCCCGGTTCCCAAGTTCTTTTGAAAAGACTCAGCACAAAAAAAGATGAAAGTGGACCTTTGAGACAACTTTATACAGGCCCACACACAGTTCTGAATAAACTTGATGAAAATTCATATCAGATTGATGTTGGGGGAAAAATAATTAATGTTGCAAAGAACAGACTTAAACTATACATTCCAGACACAGAGAAAAAAACAGTTTTTGAAACTAAATATAGCAGATACCTACGCGGTATCAAGGAATAGGCAGCAAACATGGCATACAACCCCACCCAAATCAAACTTATAGCCCAATCCACTCCCACAAAAAACGCAATCTACGTTGCAGACAACTTATATAACTTCATTGCATCATTTGCACGCGTTTTTTTTCAACCAAATTGCTAAGCACATATTGTGATTATCTAAAACACGCCACTGATCCCACTAGTGTACCCACTATAAAACGATTATGAACAAATAAATACTTCCGTATAGTTGAATAATGAGAGTTTTTATGGTTATACTTGGACGAAGAGATTTGTTTCGTAACTGAGTAACCATTTTCGCAGTGGAAAGCATGTTGGAGAGACAGCGGGTGTATAACAATAGAGAGATGTAGGGCACCGAAAGCGTTGTGAAGTGTACGCATGTGTTGAGGTACATACAATGTACAGGACTTCATTTAAGCGGGCATATAAGATAAGATAGTAATCTCCCATTTTTTGTTATTTTTGCCATATTACTTTAATTAGAGTTACCCACCTGAGTATATGTTATCTTTATAAATTGGTATTTCATAGTGACATAATAGTTTTTTCCCTGTAAATTTAGGTCCTCATGTTGTTCAACTCCAGCACTTCTTTCCTTGTCATCCTTGCAAGTGCTAACCTTTGGTGTAGATTAAGAATATGCAGACACTATTTCGAAGATTTACGGGTAAAATTCACAAAGAAAGAGTAATATCTAAGGAACTTCATTACTAGCGGAATATGGTAGAAATAGTCCCATCAATATGCCTGTAACTGAAGCATTACAATAGAACTAGGACAACTATACTATCATTTATGTGTAATCTACTGTACATGAAGCATTTATACCCAATATGAACTCTCTCCCAAAGTGATTTTGGGCCATATTTTTGTAAATAGCACTCCCCTCAGTACCTTCGGTGTCCTAACGCTCTTGCAAGTTGCCTACTTTCGCTTGCAATAAAATTCCTAAGCTACTTCGCAACAGTGTCGTCAGCGCCCTAACCATCAGTGCTACTGTTCTTCCGGGGGATTAATAAATAGAACAACGCCAATAGTTTAGTGGGTTTTATACTGTTACGAGTTTATTGTGCATATAAGACGAGATCCCCCCACACATATATATATATATATTATATACGTATTGCATTTGCGCTCCGCTCTTGTGAATCTGCGCGTGAAAGATCTGAAATGACAGACAAATATTTGCAGGTACGGCAAAGCTGAAGCTGTTGGCATACATGAAAGAAAGTCATTTTATGGTTACCCCATATTGTCAATCTACAATATATTTATCTTTAATGTAACTGGAGAGTCATTCATCTACAAAAAAAGTTTATTTTTCTTCTAGTACGCGAAATTCTCCCTTCTTTTGTTATCAGTGTTCCATGTTCCACCACGATGAAATGTTGGAATCAAGTGCAGATCAAAAGCTAATTTGACGAATTGTACACTATTTAGTGCGCACTCCATTCGTAGACTTCGAGTGTGCATCCTCGAAGTGTGCACTATGCACTTTTGGACACGGCCAGATTTGCTTGCCTGTGTATCCATATTACTTATATCTACTTAAAAAACAAATCTTGACTGTGAAGTAACAATCAATCATCCCAACTAACCAAAAACCAACTGTTTCCTTTCAATTCACTTTCCCACGCTTCACCTGATAATGGCATCGTTCAAACGACCAACGTTTGGTAGGTAGCACAAAGGATCGAGCAGCTCAAGAGTTGTACAACATTGTATGGTTTGAACGCCAGTAGGGATGGTACAGTCCGCGGCATAAAATTTGTTACAAAAATTCTAAGTCCAAATTAATAACAAACTCTTGCCCAGTTTTCTTATGCATTCCCGCAATACAGGTATCAATCGATTAGTTGCTTCTAGTATTTATTTCAATTCCTCCCCGTCCTGCACCTCTCCTTGTCTAAAGCAGTGTGTGTGACGTAGTACACTTTCCATTCAGCTGAAAAAGAAACAGGAATCTAGTTTACAACTTTATAGCTTTAAAACAGTCTTTTCCATTCATTTGTTCTGAAATATTTTTAAGAGCCTAAATTAAAGGAAAGTCACACAATCTTCCCAGAGCTTCATAAATAGCTTTCGTTTCATTCTTTTCTTTCTTTAAGGAGTGCAAGCTAGTAAGATGGTCCCTAAGAAATCTATGGAAATTGCCAAGAGCTCTAAAATATCTACGGACAGAAACGAGTTTGATTCAATGATTAATTGAATTTCTTTTCAGTAAGTGCAAGCAAATATTTCAGGGGCGTCATTAGGGCAGGACAGGAGGGTGTAATTCCCCCTCTCTTGAGCTTCATAAATACGTATTTTTTGATCAAATGTATAGTAATACACTAATAAAAAGTGAAAATCTTATGTCGCCGGAAAATCTCTTCCGCTCCCTCCCCCCCCCCCTCGAATAAAGTCTAAAAGACACTGGTCTTAACAACAAACCGAAAGAGTTACGATAGCAAATTGCTAAATAGCTTACATTTGGTTTCAAGAGTCGAAGGTTTGATCCCAAGCCATATGACTTCCTGGGTGACATTGAGAGAGAGAGAGAGAGGGGGGGACTCAAGTATGGAGACAGAGAGGGATGATTTGTATACACAGATTTAGAATTGGGGAAAAATGATCGGACAGCATTCGTATTATGACGAAAATTCTGATTTTGTGAAAGATAAGAAGGGAAGTTTTCGAACTGCGAGGATCACATTAGGCACTTGTCGAATTAATGTGGAGAACTCTTTCTAGAGCATCAGATGATTACGAAAGGAGAGAAAGATCTTCAGAACTGAGGAATTAAGATTTAAAAAAATCTGATTTCGGCGACGGGTTCCGAACCACGAACTTTGTGGTTAGCGAACCATGACTTTATCCATTCTGCTACGGAGAATTCTGTTACTAGTTCACATACGTTTCCCTTAGCTGCGTTGAAAGCTACCTTAAGGGATATTCCAAACGTTGACTCGGTGGATGCGCCGTTCAGATAAACGTAAACCTCTTGTAACTTAGTTACAATGTGCAAAATGAACTTCCTCTTCTTCAGGACACTTTTCAAAGCTTTAAAATTTGTTACTATTGTTTTAATTACGTTACATTTGATAGAACCATCTGATAAATCGGGCTAAGCTCTGTGCGTCATTGTCTGTTAGGTGAATGGTTAATGTAAGTTACTTTTACGTGGATGGTCCGAGCTTGCAATCAAGACCATTCTTATTGATTATTTTTTTTGAGCTACGCTCATACTGTATATTCCACAAGTTCAATTTTGAAGTAATGTAGTCACAGCTAGTTTAATTCGAAATAATTTTCCAATATTATATTTGTTACTAAATTTACATGGCACTCCTCACTGTTTGTAGCCCTGGATAAATGCAAAATTGTTTTAAAAGTATATTTTACTTTCAAGTTTTATTGTTTTTTAATTGTCCTTCAACTTTATTTTACAATTATTTTCTATTTCTTAATTATAACATATTTTCTATTTATATTGTATTCTATGTTACACGTTTATTATTTATATTTTATGTCTTACCATTGAAGAGGAGCTTTTGACAATTCAGAGCAGCAGGGACATACACAGGATGCAGGCCTTTGCAATCAAGAGCTTTTGCGCCCACGAAATCACTACTTTTTTTTGTAAATTATATCTAATTTTAGAGATGATGATAGCAGGGGCGGATTCAGGAGAGTGCGTTCGGGCGATCACATCCCCCAGAATAGGGAACTTTTTATACTTTGTATTTTAAAAATAAAACATCTCCCAAGTATTTTTCATCTTTGTGTTATAAACTGAAATTAAAACCTAAAGTAGATAGGCCTTACTTTCTTAAGAAAGTTAATTCTGCAGAAGAGCTACTTCTCCTTTTCTAAATTTGTTTTTTCTTTTCTTTTCTTTCTTTCTTTTTGTTTTATAATCTGCTCTTACCTTGATTTGACTTCGAACGACCGCTCCTCCCAAACAATCATCCTGGATCCGCCCCTGGATGATGGACATTTTAGTAAAATATGCCCTCAATCGTTGAAATAAATTCCTGTCAAGCTTTCGATCGCTGAAATAAATTTCTGTCTACGGCCCTGCAAAACAGTGACGATTTTAGGGAGTGATCAGTTAGTAATGCCTCCCTGGACCAACGACATTTCCCCAGAAGTCATCATATGCGATAATTCAGAATGTGATTTATGCATTGTCACTTTTCACTCTCAGTGTCTTGAAACACACCAAAAAAGAACTGTTCTGAAGTATTTACTGGTTCTCCCTATGACCCCATTTCAATATGGCCAATCTTGGACATATACACATCTGAAATATCACCTTTTATGTCAGTGATCCCGAAAACTATCCATTCGACACAAATATAGGATATTTCCGATTCTTTATTCCTGTCACCCTCCCATTGTCAACTCGAAGCCAACCAAGGCTTATTTTGGACTTACGCAACATCCACAGTGTCACTTTTCATCTCTGCCCATGAATTCGACACTAATTTCGTTCATATTTGACTACTTTTACATGTCACCTTCACCTCTTGTTAGGGATGTTTTCAGTATCTCGCCCCCACAACTATGGAGAAATTTCAACCAACTAAGTATAATTATAAATTATCATCTGAAACACAACAGTACGGGTGATCTTTTTCGCAGAGGAATACGTTAACTACTGTTTCAATATCAATGTATTGGCTTTTCTTGCTGTCCATGCTGAAGATTGCCAAAGGGCTAAAATTCATCTGCACTATTGTGCAATGAATATAGATCTTAGTGGTTTAATTTACTGAATACTCGCTTAGATGTTGCTCTCGTCACAGAAAAAGTGATATACAGTTATAAAAGAAAAATGAAAATAAATATCTAATTTTTACATCCCACGATTATGCCGACTATGTTAATGGTGAGAGTAATGGTGAGAAATAAATGAAATTGTTTAATGAAAAAAGTGGGAGAAAACGGGAGAAACCCGAGGACACTCATGCACACGGTGTTTGTCCATAATAAAGTTCATTCGGTGTGAGCTGGGATCGAACCAAGGACCCCATGCACCATAGGTAAAGTTATAAAAGAATAGGCGTCTAAACAAATACGGAACACTACTATCAATGAGAGTTATATAAGATTAGATTTTTAATTATTTTATTCTAAGTTAAAATTTCAATCAATCTTGTTCTTCAGTACTGTTCGAAAACTTAAAGTTGTTGCTGCAAGGACGTGATAAATCTTTTCAGTAGACTTTGCAGTCCCCTCCACAGCTTCTTTTTCATGTAAGGCTAAAGTAGTCTCATATTAGACATCTAGGAAAAATAGTGGACTTACGAATTTTCAATGGGCCCCGTTTTACTCTGGGCTCCCTCAACGCACTGCCGTTAGTTACGTCACTGTTCAGAATGCATGATGCAGCTTCTGCTTTTAGAAATACTTTCTAAGGCAGTACGAGTTTTTTTTCCTGCTGTGTGAATTAAGTTGTATTTGCTAGAAGTGTCGGTTAAAGGAAACTAAAGATCCTACACTCAAACACAAATAATCTCTTTCGAAACTCTAATGGAAAACGAAACGAATCGTCCTAAACATGTTACGCTTTTGAAGAGAAAAAGAGCAAATCAGTAGTTGCACATACGCTTAATGGTGTTTCTTGGATACAAATTTATAACTTACAACAGTCATGTTCACGTAGTGGTTTGATAGATGAAGGGTTAGTAAAAGGAATTCTTACGCTGGTGGTCGTGGGTTCGAGTCTCTGCTCTTCTTGTTACTTTTTTGCTCTTAGCTAAACTTTGTTTGTATATTCCAAACCTCGAAGTTTGGTTTGGATTATTTATGAAAGCAGGTAGAGAATTAATTGTAGTCGAAATTAGTTTCAAATATGAGATTATAATTACATATTTTGTCTTTAACTTATTACATATCAATTTTTATATCAAAGTTTCCAGTCTTTGTTTAATTCATCCTCCGGTGTAATACAATGAACATTTGCAGAGCAACGTCAGTCGGACGAAAGTGCTATATTCCATTGTTACTCTAATATACCTAGGTATTTGTTCATATATTTATAAATTGTTTACTAAGTAAAAACGTATGGCGGTCCACATTATGTGTCATATAATAGACCGTACAAAGGCGGACATAGCAGAAGGCGTATTGCAAATATTCATGGTGATAAAAAGTAGGTGTCTTCTTCACTAGATTCGAATCACTGTTACAGGCGGTTTTGGTTTACATAGCAAGCATAATACCACTCGGCCACCAAGTCTCGCACGTTAGCTTCTTTATTAATGCAGAACATACTGAGACACTTACATTCACTGGTGTCGCGTAATGTATTTCATAAAATGTTGTTAATAAGTGGGTCGAATTAGGTAGCCCTTGAGAGGGCTGATGGTGTTGTGGGCGAGAATACTAATAGTGTGTATATTCCCCTTGGGACTCGATTACAGCTGCCATACGCCGTGGCATTGAATCCACCAGGCGAGAGATATAGCGTTGGGTGCAACAGATCGACCACGCATCTTCAACACGCTCCCAAAGATGTTCGTGGAGGATTGTTCGACCAGGTTTCCCGCAATGTTCTTGCAACAGAGGCCCACATATTTTCAATAGGGTTCAGATTTGCTTCACAAGGAACCCAGTCAACTATTTCGACATCAGGTTGCCTCTGCAACCATGTCTGAACCACATTTGAATTATGTATCGAGCTATAGTCCTGTTCCAAATATAATATGCCGTCACCTACATGAGCTTTTATTTCCGGAAGCGTTTCATCCAGATGTTCCACATACTTGTGGGCGTTTAGGCGACCAGGACTCCTGTAGATTCCTCCGAAATTTGCAGCCTTGCATATCCATGCCCAACAGTGGACAGTTACATGTTCCATTCGACCAGAACGGGAAACGTATTCATAGGCATACCTTTTTCCAGTGGGCGGTAAACACGCTTCGGCCCGAAGTTTGCACTGGAGAATATTTTTTCGTCTTTGAAAACGACCTCGTCCCACACACGTGCAATATTTAACTGTGCAAAACGCCAGACGGTCAACCATGTGGTCTTCTGTTAGTCGCTCCTTTACAGCTGCCCTGTATTATCTCAAACCAAAGGATTTGAATCTACGACGGACAGTCGTAACATCGCTTGGGAAATTGGTGTTCTCTCGTAACTGTCGGGCAGACATGAAAGGGTGCTCACGGCATTGGGCAATTAAACTCTGGTCTTCTTCGGCAGAGGAAACTCGTTGTCGCCCGCTTCCTCTTTTACGTCTTACATCTCCTGTTTCCTCATATCTCCTGTAGCACGGTTAACGCCATATCTCGCGCCTGCCTTGCTATAGTTCATGCCTGCATGCTCAATTAAAGCAATCACGCTGCTTTTAACAGAAGCTTCGTAGTGAGCCATTTTCACACCAGAAGCAAAATGATAGCTTTGCTTATGTGTTTGAACGGAACGTGCTTCATGTGACGTCACGTAACAAGGCGGAGTTTCCTCTCATTGCTGTAGACGATATCGTACGCCCTCTGCTGGGTGTTTCGTGACGGAAAAATTGCTTTTAAGCAGTTCATGGCGACCGCTTTGAAATCAAATGTAAAGTATGAGAATTAAATTTGTTATATCTGTAGTTTGGTGTAGAGACAGAACAAAATTGGAAACCAAAGGTTTAAGAACAACTCAGATTATTAATATAAAACAAGTCAAAGATTATTAACTTGTATTATCACACAAGAAATGCGAGAATTTTGAAACAAAGAAAAATAACTTAGAAATTTGCAACTGAAGACAAAAAAAAACAAAAAAAACTAACTTAAACACACTAAAGGTTATGAGCAGGGGGATTTATGGGGACGTCAGCAATGAGGCAATATGTCCCCGTCTCGATTAACGTGAGGGATGGATTTTACCATTTCACTTTGACGGAATAACGTAGAGGATGCAGAGGAGGGGGAAGATGGGGAAGATACATAACAGCTATAAATATAAAAATAAAAGTGACAATGTTCGGTGGTGAATAACTCTTGAACTACCCGATCGTTCTCAATCACATTTTGAACATAGATGAAATTCGAACCTGGGAAGCTTTTTGTTATTTCATTTTGATATTAGAACTTGCGGAAGAGGAGGGGAGGATACATATATGAAAATGAATAAAACTTAATAACTCTTGAACAATCCCACTGATCCCAATCAATCAAACATTCAATATAGATAAGGTTCGGACCTGGGATGTTTTCATCTTTTGCCTTGACGGCACAATGTAGGGGAGGGGAAGGGGGGACTATATAAAAAAATAAAAATAAAAATGCTGTCTTGGTGACTTCATCACGCTTAAACCACCGAACTGATCTTAATCAAATTATCAACATAGATGAGGTTCGGACCTGGGGTGGTTTTTATCATATCCCTTTGATGGTAGAACGTAGGGTAGGAGGAGGGGAGGGGAGATATCTATGAAAATGAATAAAACTTAACAACTCTTGCACCACCTGACCGATCTCGATCTAATTTTCAACATAGACGACGTTCGGGCTTAGAAACTTTTGTTTTAATATTTTCACTTTGACGGTAGAACATAGGAGAGGATAAGAGAAGGGGAGATTAATATATAAAAATAAATAGAACAACTCTTGAAACATCCAACAGATTTCGATCAAATTTTCAACGTACATGACATTCGGGCCTGGGATAATTTTTGTCATACCGTGCCCCCAACATGGAGAGGGGAGAGGGATACACAAAATCATCGAAAATGACCAATATCAAAGAGTGCTTTAGTAATAGTAAAACCATAACATATTACTATTTTTCTTTAATTTAGCCCAGTGAAATCGGGGTGCGACTTAGATTTGAGGACGTCTTAAGTTCGAGTAGTTATCGAGAAATAATTAAAGATATTAACGTGTTATTACTTTGCTAATAATAATAATAATAATAATAATAATAATAATAATAATAATAATAATAATAATAATAATAATAATAATAATGTTATTATTATTACTGAAGATTTGATCATTCACATATTGAAAGATCAAAATATTAAAATATCTTAAGACGTGAGTCATCGCCGACTAATGATCACCAAACATTCTAAATTTAAGAAAAATATTCACACATGGTTCCGACTTGAGAACCTCCAGATTATTAGCTAGCGCCTTGAGCACAGATCCACGCTCTATATGCGCTAAATGGTATGTTTTAGTATGTTTAAATTAGATTTCCTTGCCTCCAGTTACAAAATTCTAAGTTAGTATTTTTCGTTCTTTCGATTATTTTAAATCATATAAGTCAATAATCTTTGGCATAGTTTATATTAATAACGTGGTTGTTCTTAAACCTTTCGTTCGCTATTTGGTTTCTTCTCCACACCAAACTACAGATATGATACGTTTAATTCTCATACTTGTCATTTGGTTTCAAAGCAGTCACCATTCCCTGGTAAAGCAATTTTGTTCGTCACGATTCATGATTTTTGTAACAAAACATGTCATGAAATGAGTTAAATGAAGGCTGCAAGAGTTTATATCAAAGTTGAGTATTGTGAGCTAGTGACAAGCATGTAATAACGTCTCGTATTTGAAAATAATGTTAGCTACTTTTAATTCACTAACTGGTATTAGATTTAATTCAAGCTTAAAGAATTGGAATGAACAAACTCAGTGTAGCTTAAAGAACAAAAACGTAAGAGGAACGGACGAGATTCGAACCCTGGACCACCAGTACAAAAATCCTATTCACTAACCCCTCACCTAACAAGCCATCAACTTCTAGAAGTTTTAAATTTGCAAGCAAATGATACCATTATACGTTTGTGCAATCAATGTTTTGCTGTTTCCCTCTTCAAGAAAGTAACATGTTTACGACGATTCGTTTCGTTTTCCATTAGAGCTTCTAGAGAGATGATTTGTGTTTGAGTATAGGATCTATTGGTTCCTTTAAGCGACAGTTCTAGCAAATACAACTCAATTGAAACAGCTGTAAAAAAACTAGTACTGTCTTAGAAAGTATTCCTAAAAGGGAGAAACTCCATCGTGCACACTGAACAGTGACGGGAGTCCGTTGAGCGAGGCCAACAGCAAAATGGGGTCCATTGAAGATTCGTAACTCCACTTTGAAGGGTTTTAATTAATTTTACACATTTCCTCAATTTCTAAAATGTAACTACTTAGCCTTAGATGAAAAGGAAGTTGTGAAGGAGCTATAGACTGCGAAGTCTACTGAAAAGATTTATCACGTCCTTGCAGCAACAACTTTAAGCTTTCGAACAGTACTGAAGAACAAGATTGATTGAAATTTTAACTTAGAATGAAATAACTAAAATCTAATCTTATAACTCTCATTGATAGAAGTGTTCCGTATTTGTTTAGACACCTATTCTTTTATAACTTTACCTATGGTGCATGGGGTCCTTGGTTCGATCCCAGCTCACACCGAATGAACTTTATTATGGACAAACACCGTGTGCATGAGTGTCCTCGGGTTTCTCCCGTTTTCTCCCACTTTTTTCATTAAACAATTTCATTTATTTCTCACCATTACTCTCACCATTAGCATAGTCGGCATAATCGTGGGATGTAAAAATTAGATATTTATTTTCATTTTTCTTTTATAACTGTATATCACTTTTTCTGTGACGAGAGCAACATCTAAGCGAGTATTCAGTAAATTAAACCACTAAAATCTATATTCATTGCACAATAGTGCAGATGAATTTTAGCCCTTTGGCAATCTTCAGCATGGACAGCAAGAAAAGCCAATACATTGATATTGAAACAGTAGTTAACGTATTCCTCTGCGAAAAAGATCACCCGTACTGTTGTGTTTCAGATGATAATTTATAATTATACTTAGTTGGTTGAAATTTCTCCATAGTTGTGGGGGCGAGATACTGAAAACATCCCTAACAAGAGGTGAAGGTGACATGTAAAAGTAGTCAAATACGAACAAAATTAGTGTCGAATTCATATGCAAAGATGAAACGTGACACTGTGGATGCTGCGTAAGTTCAAAATAAGCCTTGGTTGGCTTCGAGTTGACAATGGGAGGGTGACAGGAATAAAGAATCGGAAATATCCTATATTTGTGTCGAATGGATAGTTTTCGGGATCACTGACATAAAAGGTGATATTTCAGATGTGTATATGTCCAAGATTGGCCATATTGAAATGGGGTCATAGGGAGAACCAGTAAATACTTCAGAACAGTTCTTTTTTGGTGCGTTTCAAGACACTGAGAGTGAAAAGTGACAATGCATAAATCACATTCTGAATTATCGCATATGATGACTTCTGGGGAAATGTCGTTGGTCCAGGGAGGCATTACTAACTGATCACTCCCTAAAATCGTCACTGTTTTGCAGGGCCGTAGACAGAAATTTATTTCAGCGATCGAAAGCTTGACAGGAATTTATTTCAGCGATTGAGGACATATTTTACTAAAATGTCTATCATCCAGGGGCGGATCCAGAATGATTGTTTGGGAGGGGCGGTCGTTCGAAGTCAAGTCAAGGTAAGAGCGGATTGCAAAACAAAAAGAAAGATAGAAAAGAAAAGGAAAAACAAATTTAGAAAAGGAGAAGTAGCTCTTCTGCAGAATTAACTTTCTTAAGAAAGTAAGGCCTATCTACTTTAGGTTTTAATTTCAGTTTATAACACAAAGATGAAAAATACTTGGGAGATGTTTTATTTTTAAAATACAAAGTATAAAAAGTTCCCTATTCTGGGGGATGTGATCGCCCGAACGCACTCCCCTGAATCCGCCCCTGCTATCATCATCTCTAAAATTAGATATAATTTACAAAAAAAAAAGTAGTGATTTCGTGGGCGCAAAAGCTCTTGATTGCAAAGGCCTGTATCCTGTGTAGAGTAGAGGGGGGCAAGAGTACGTGGGGGGTAAGGATACGATTCCCTAAAATCAGGTGAATATATTCGCGTATGGCAATAATGCGTCACGTGGAGTTTGATGTTAATGGCGTCTAGAACCTAAACAAATTTGAGTGTGCTGCGGTAAACTACAAACTATCTAGGTAATTATTTATGTTTTTCTAATAGTTCGATATAATATTGGAACATAAGTAGTTAATGAATAACTTACACAATTTTATAACGATTTCAAAGTACTATAAAGCGTTAGTTTCTAACATATCAATTGTTTGACAGGATGGAGTAAATTGACTTTCTTCCAACAGTTGGCTGTACAACATCACGGGAAAGTCAATTGTGAGGTGAGGGGGCAAGGGTACGCAGATACCTACGGGGCAAGGGTACGCGTGCGTACTCTTGCCCCTTCTGTTCTATGAAAAAGAATCAAATTTGATTTAGAACTAACAATCAAAAAAGAATGTAGATTCCGTTGTAATAGAGAGTGACGGCAAACTTTACGAATACTGGTTCCCATATGTAGCCTCTAACGTTCAGAATTCTGAAGAATCCTGATATTTTCTTATGTACTAGGGATAAATTTTTATTCTAAATTCCATTCCTTACATAACAGTATCTAAGGTGGTGTTTGAGTTTTCGAAACAGATAAACGTGCGAGATAGTGACATCTGCAGTTATTGAATAACATTACGCTTGCTTATTTTATTCAGGTTTCAGAAATACTACGCTTTGTCCTCTTTTATCTTAAATGTCAGTAGTCTTCAGTAATAAATTTCAATGGGCCTTATGCAGAGTCATTCTGACACGTGATTAGTGCCATACTAAAAAGTTCGACTACCGTATGTTTCCTGTAGTGGTCAGTCCTTTAGTAATCATACGTTAAAACGACTCTGCATAAGGCGGTATCAGCCCAATGATTGGTAAGGGATTCTATACAGATGTATGAAGCTAACCTAACCTAACATTTGACAATATGTAGCTTCATCAAGGATAGGTCGGGAAGTTTTTAAGTTACCCTTGTAGGTGGCAAGCATTCTGTAACTGATGGAATAAGCTGGAAATATATTTTTATAAAGGGTCTAAATATTATCTGATTTTTTTGTATCTATGCATTCCTATTACTGATATAAGGAGAATTAAGGATTTTTCTTTTTCTTTTTTGAATGAGAATCTGCAACGTCTTTAGGTACAATAAAGCCAGTAGGCCTATTTACCGAAGAAATGGAGAACGAATTAGTGTAATATATCACATTACTGGATCAATTCTTCTATGAATTAACTTTAAAAGATATAAGAAGAATGGCATACAATTTTGCTGAACGTAACTAGGTGCCCCATATCCTTTAGTCGTGTGAATCGAATGGCAGAAAGAGATTGGACAGAGTCTTTCCGTCGTAGACATTTAACAAGTGCTTTGCAACAGCCTTCAAAGACTGGTCTGGGTAGAGCTCGTGGTTTTAGCAAGCCACAAGTTGAATGTTTTTTTAATTGTCTAAAAGATCTTGTAAGACAAAACGTCTTTTCTCCACGGGATATCTACAACATGTACGAAACTGGAATAAACACGGTTCCTCATAAAGTGCCAAAAGGCGACTAAAACTCAGTTGTGAATAAAACTGTATCTAGTGATTTTGGAGTTAACATAACAGCTGTTTCATGGTGAGTGCATCTGGTTCCTTTATTCCCCAGATATTTCCCACAAAACAAATGAAACAAGAATTATTCGATGGTTCGCCGCCAGGTTCTGTGGGAATATCTAATTCTGGTTCATCAACTCACAACTTTTCGTAGAATGGTTATATTATTTACACCAACATGTGCGATCAAATTCGGTTACGAAAAAGGTATTTTTACTTGTTGACAATCAGACCTCTCACATTTCAATCGAAGCGATTGATTTCTGCAGGCAAAATAGGATAGTGATGTTGAGTTTACCACCAAATCCCAGTCATAATTTGAAACTATTAGATCGCTCCTTTTTTGACCCGATGAAATCCTGATATTCAACTGTGTGTGATAAATGGATGAGGAACCATCCATCCCAACATCCCACGAGTTTGTTTACTGAGGCTTACTACAAAAAATACTCATAAAATGCTTCGTGTGGAGTGTTGTACTGTATGGGGCGGAAACGTGGACATTACGTAAAGGATGAAAATCGACTGGAAGCCTTCGAAATGCGGGTGTGGAGAAGAATGGAAAGAATTAGTTGGGTCGAGCGTAAAACGAATGAGAGAGTGTTAGAAATGGTGGGTGAGAAAAGAACACTTTTAGATATTATTAAGAAGAGGAAGAGAAACTGGTTGGGACATTGCCTAAGAAGATATTGTATCATGAGGGACGTCCTAGAGGGTATGGTGGCGGGAAAGAGAGGGAGGGGGCGAAGGAGACTACAATTAATGGATGATATAAAAACAGAAAGATCATACGCGAAGACGAAGAAGTTAGCGGAGAAGCGTGGAGCATGGAAGCTGCTCAGCTGCGGCAAGTGACCTGCCAATAAAGGCAGAATACCTATGATGATGATGACTACAAAGCTGCAACCATTGGTATCCAGCCTTCAAGAATCTGGAGTTGTCCTACTGAATCCAGATGTGTTCACTGAAGAAGATTTTCTTCCTTCTATTGTGGATGTGATAGACTTAAATGTAGATGCCAGGACTGAAGACGAAAGCATTCCTGAAGCAAAAAATCAAGCATCAGACCTGAATAGAGCCCAAAATCGTTCATCGGATGATTCACTGGAAGTAAAAAGGGGCCCATGCGGTACATCCAGATCAAACACTCCTTTGCCAGTTGCTCGTCCTCCTCCATCTGTTACCAAACCTTTAAACAGTAACGCTAGATCCTCACTAGAAGCAAGCAAGAGCTCATGCTGACTGTCCACTTCAAACACTCTTCTGCCGGTTGCTCGTTGTCATTCATCTGTTAACAAACCTTCAACCAGTAACGTTAGATCCTCACTAGAAACAAGCAAGAGCTCATGCGGACTGTCCACTTCAAATACTCTTCTGCCGGTTGCTCGTTCTCGGGGGGCGCGGTGGCTCAGTGGTAGAGCGTTCACCTCCGGTGCTTGGGGTCCCTGGTTCGATCCCAGCTCGCGCCGTGTGGACTTTGTGGTGGACAAACACCGTGCTCGTGGGTTTTCTCGGGGTTCTCCCGTTTCCTCCCACTTTCTTCATTCCACCATTTCACTCATCTCTCATTATCACCGTCTCCTTTA
The DNA here is from genome assembly GCF_964235325.1 of Thermobia domestica. Lineage (NCBI taxonomy): Eukaryota > Metazoa > Arthropoda > Insecta > Zygentoma > Lepismatidae > Thermobia > Thermobia domestica. Next base: position 236,230,759 of record NC_137457.1, on the reverse strand, counting down.
GCCTAACCGGCATAACCGTGGGACGTTAAACTTAAAGATTTCATTTCATTTTTTTTGCTCGTTCTCATTCATCTGTTACCTAACCTTCAACCAGTAACACTGGATTCTCACTAGAAGCAAGCAGGAGCTCATGCGGATTATCCACATCAAACACTTCTCTGCTGGCTGCTCGTTCATCGGTTACCAAACTTTCAACCAGTAAACTAGATCTTAGGAGTAAGGGAGGTAAGCAGGGGGCCCACGTGGACCATTTACACCATGCATTCCTTTGGTGGTTGTCAGTCCTCCTCCAACTGCTACCAAGCACTCAACCAGTAGATCTTGATCTTCTCGAAGTCAATCAGAGATTCTGACATCCTCTCCTTTCAAGCACAACTTACTTTCGAAACGGCGCCCTCCAAAGAGCAATGGCAAACATCATCTTGCACCAGGAAAGCTACAATCGAAATTGTAGCTACAACTCCTCAGGTCAGTGAGGAAGTAGTGTACGAGTGTCAATTATGCAATATCATTTACAGTGATCCACCAATAGAAGACTGGATCAAGTGCGCAAGATGCCATGAATGGTGGCATGAACAATGCACATCATATAAAGGAGTAGTACCTTCATCTGTGATAATTGTTAATGCTCTTTTGGGTGCGTACTCTTGCCCCTTTGATTTCGTACTCTTGCCCCACATATAGGGGCAAGAGTACGAATTTGAATGTTTTCATTTTATGAGTTCTACTTCCTCTAAGAATAGAGGTATATAAAAGTTGAGTTCACATTTCGTAAAGGAGAGTTCAAGTTTTGTGTTCCATGTAAAAGTTTTCCGTTGTAACTATTTTTTACCAAAATATATAAGTTTAATTAAAATTTGCGTACTCTTGCCCCCCTTTCCTATATCTCCCTGCTGCTCTGATTTGTCAAAAGCTCCTCTTCAAAGGTAAGACATAAAATGTAAATAATAAACGAGTAACATAGAATACAATATAAATAGAAAATGTTATAATTAAGAAATAGAAAATAATTATAAAATAAAGTTGAAGGACAATTAAAAAAACAATAAAACTTGAAAGTAAAATATACTTTTAAAACAATTTTGCATTTATGCAGGGCTACAAACAGTGAGGAGTGCCATGTAAATTTAGTAACAAATATAATATTGGAAAATTATTTCGAATTAAACTAGCTGTGACTACATTACTTCAAAATTGAACTTGTGGAATATACAGTATGAGCGTAGCTCAAAAAAATAATCAATAAGAATGGTCTTGATTGCAAGCTCGGACCATCCACGTAAAAGTAACTTACATTATCCATTCACCTAACAGACAATGACGCACAGGGCTTGGCCCGATTTATCAGATGGTTCTATCAAATGTAACGTAATTAAAACAATAGTAACAAATTTTAAAGCTTTGAAAAGTGTCCTGAAGAAGAGGAAGTTCATTTTGCACATTGTAACTAAGTTACAAGAGGTCTACGTCCTATCTGAACAGCGCATCCACCGAGTCAACTTTTGGAATATCCCCTTAAGGTAGCTTTCAACGCAGCTAAGGGAAACGTATGTGAACTAGTAATAGAATTCTCCGTAGCAGAATGGATAAAGTCATGGTTCGCTAACCACAAAGTTCGTGGTTCGAAACCCGTCGCCGAAATCAGATTTTTTTAAATCTTAATTCCTCAGTTCTGAAGATCTTTCTCTCCTTTCGTAATCATCTGATGCTCTAAAAAGAGTTCTCCAAATTAATTCGACAACTGCCTAATATGATCCTCGCAGTTCGAAAACTTCCCATCTTATCTTTCACAAAATCAGAATTTTCGTCATAATACGAATGCTGTCCGATCATTTTTTCCCCAATTCTAAATCTGTGTATACAAATCATCCCTCTCTGTCTCCATACTTGAGTCCCCCCCCCCTCTCTCTCTCTCTCTCTCTCTCTCAATGTCACCCAGGAAGTCATATGGCTTGGGATCAAACTTTCGACTCTTGAAACCAAATGTAAGCTCTTTAGCAATGTGCTATCGTAACTCTATCGGTTTGTTGTTAAAACCAGTGTCTTTTAGACTTTATTCGGGGGGAGGGGAGGAAGAGATTCTCCGGCCACATAAGATTTTCACTTTTTATTAGTGTATTACTATACATTTGATCAAAAAATACGTATTTATGAAGCTCAAGAGAGGGGGAATTACACCCTCCTGTCCTGCCCAAATGACGGCCCTGAAATATTTGCTTGCACTTACTGAAAAGAAATTCAATGAATCATTGAATAAAACTCGTTTCTGTCCGTAGATATTTTAGAGCTCTTGGCAATTTCCATAGATTTCTTAGGGACCATCTTACTAGCTTGCACTCCTTAAAGAAAGAAAAGAATGAAACTAAAGGTGTTTATGAAGCTCTGGGAAGATTATGTGACTTTCCTTTAATTTAGGCTCTTAAAAATATTTCAGAACAAACGAATGGAAAAGACTGTTTTAAAGCTATAACGTTGTAAACTAGATTCCTGTTTCTTTTTCAGCTGAATGGAAAGAGTGTACTACGTCACACACACTGCTTTAGACCAGGAGAGGTGGAGGACGGGGAGGAGCTGGAATAAATACTAGAAGCAATTAATCGATTGATACCTGTATTGCGGGAATGCATAAGAAAACTGGGCAAGAGTTTGTTATTAATTTGGACTTAGAATTTTTGTAACAAATTTTATGCCGCGGACTGTACCGAGACCGAGACTGAGACGGAGTGTTTTATACCGAGGCGAGACCGAGACAGACATCTTTAAATCGAGACGACACCGAGACGAGACTTCGGTCAGTCTCGAAAGTCTCGGTCTCGTCTCAAATATTGATAGCTATTTTGCCTTTACTTAAAAATTATTTCATTGCTATGTGAGATAATACGGGAACAGTTGACTGACATACAGTGGCGTATTTAGGAGGTAGGTATCGGGCTCAAGCCCCTCCCGAAATAAATTTGTGATCATTTTTTCGCATTCTACGTACAATAGAATGTTTCTTATCCATTCCTTAAGCCTCTCCCGAAACAAAATTCATTGCTGATGTATATAATTTTCTCTCTCTCTCTCTCTCTCTCTCTCTCTCTCTCTATATATATATATATATATATATATATATATATATATATATATATATGTGTGTGTGTGTGTGTGTGTGTGTGTGTGTGTAGCTACGGATTCACAATACAATCAAGTAAGGGGCTAAGCCATACTTTGCCTCTTTATCCAGTGTGAAGCAGGATTGAAGCTTATTTTATCCAGTGTATACAGCGTTAAGGGGGGGCTATAGCCCCTATAGCCCTTAACTTGCATCCGCGCCTATATCGGGTGTTGCAAAATAAGTGTTACAACTCTTGGGAGGTGACTCCTGCCACCGAGACAAGAAAAAAAGTTCTCTTCAACTTTCTGCTATCGGACATAGTTTCAGATCTACAAGGTGCCGAAAGCGTGGGAAAATGACTTTCGGACGCCAATAGTTCGGAAACTATCCAACATAAAGAGGGCGGGTAAAAAATTCACTGAAGAAGTCATACATGCTCTATTGAATTTTTCATGTTTCACAATCCTACCGTGCACGCGCAAGGGATTCCCCAAAGGAACGTAGGGAGTCCCGGATAATCTGCCAAATGAAACTTGGTCTAAATGGATATGAACTGATAGGCTTTCTACCAGGTAACAATAATTCGTTTGTCTTAAGTCGATATCTGGAACAAATACAAAATGGCGGATACCTTTATGCCCGTTGTGTGTGGTTGCATAATCGCCAGGTACGGATGCTGGCCAACAGTGACGTTCTGAGTATTAATTGTAGCGAATTTGTACTCAAATGCTCTAGAAAGACATCTGGAGTGTCAGTAGAGCATAACAGATGAAGCAGGGTGATTCACATGTGTGGAAACACTTAACGAAAACTGCCCAGAAATGCACTCATACTCAGTGAACGTGAGTTCAAAGCGTCGGAAATGTAAGGATTAGCGTCAAGAACATGAAAGCCATTGCAAATTCACCAATAATATTCCTTCAAACCGATGCAATATGATGTGCACGGTTGCATACCAATAAGTATGCAACAACTGAGGCCAAGTTCAAATTGTGCAATGGACTCACAAAGAAACTGTGTAAACTAAATGAACGTCACTAGTGGGATCGCATGATCGATATTGAAATGTGGCCAATGTGTGTGTGTTGATATCAACATGTAGCTAATGGACAATTGTCAACATGCCGCACTACTGCTGGGACACCATCGCACGTGCGAAAACTAGGAAAATAACGTTGTACATTCTGCTATTACATCTGGTGTAGCTTTTGGTAGAACGTAACTAGAACACGATTGTATCAATGTCCCTCTTTGTTTGGGGCATTGTCCCACAGTCGACACATATCAAAAGAAATATCTTAATGCATGGTTGAAATTCTGATAGAGCGTGAAAATAACAAACTTGTATCATGTCCCACGTCTTCTGACAAGGAACCCTAGGTATCTATCAGAGCCCGATATTCATGAAACTTTGTATATAGATAGTGTACCTCGGGAAACTCGCACAGCCAAATTTGTAGCTGCAGAGTCCAAGACGTTGGGGCACTAGGGCCCGAGAAAGATCAAAAGTGGAACCTCAGTACATTAACGACATGGTGAGAAAATGCACGTTTTTCTTTAAAACTAATCATTATAACGACACGAAATGAGCATACATGGATATGAGATGGTCGATATGATCTGTTAAAAGTTATAAAAAGAATATCCGCCATCTTGAAAGAGACCATGTTGAAACTGGTGCGATTGGTGCAAATGAGAATAGGGCCACCCGATGCATTAATTTCAACGTAAATAGCCACAAATACCTGTTGGTGGAATCTGTTGTGAGATTACATTATTCCTGTGCTTCTGGTAGAGAGGTTTAGGTACAAGATGAGCAAAGTGTATCTTATGACACTCGAGCAGATGCAGATTATGGAGCGCTGTGAGTGGGATCAGTGGAACTAGAAAACCGAGCGAAATATAATATTAGCACTACATCATTTGTGTCAGAGTCAACATGTAATTGGTGGGATGTGCTGGTATGACGGGTTAAATCTTCATAATAGTATCATGGTTGACATTAACTTGTAACTTTTTATTAGACTTAAATTAATTCGAACAGAAATCAGAATGTCATATCAGTCCACCTATAGTGCTCCATACCCTCCATCTGCTCGAGTATCATAGGATACACTTTGCTTATCTTGTACCTAAACCACTCTACCAGAAACACAGGAATAATATAATCCCACAACAGACTTCACCAACAGGTTTTTGTGGATATTTACGTTCAAATTAATGCATCGGGTGACCCTCTTCTCATTTGCACCAATCGCACCAGTTTCAACATGGCTTCTTTCAAGATGGCGGATATTCTTTTTATAACTTTCAACAGATCATATCGACCATCTCATATACATGTATGCTCATTTCGTGTCGTTACAATGATTAGTTTTAAAGAAAAACGTGCATTTTCTCACCATGTCCTTAATGTACTGAGGTTCCACTTTTGATCTTTCTCGGGCCCTAATGCCCCAACGTCTTGGACTCTGCAGCTGCAAATTTGGCTGTGCGAGTTTCCCAAGGTACTCTATCTATATACAAAGTTTCATGAAAATCGGGCTCTGATAGATACCTAGGGTTCCTTGTGAGACATATGACGTACTCGAAATATAGGAAAATACCTCCAGAAATTCGTATCTTACACACAGTGCAGTGTCAAGACAAAGACGAAAATGAACCGATTTGGCACATTTAACACTATAGCTGGAACACCGTACATATGGAAAATAAAACGACATGAGAAATAGGAAGAAACGTCTGAAAGCTCTGATTGTTTATAACTGTGCAGTAGGAGTAACAAAATGAAACACACAAGTGTGTCGGGAGGCTGTACAAGAGGGCCTGCCAAACAAAGTGGTTACTCCTCAAAGAAATGAATACAGAGAACGTGAGGCTCCTTCGAATCTCAGGGCTAGAGCGCTCGCTTTTGCTCGCGTGGTCGCAGTTTCCAATCCTACTGGGAGTCCATGGCCTCTGATTCAAGACCCGAGTAGTTATTTTCCTATTTTTCGCACGTGGGACGATGTCCCGGCAATAGTGGGACATGTTGACATTTGTTCATTAGCTACATGTTGATATCAACACACACATTGGCCACATTTCAATATCGATCATGCAATCCCGCTAGTGACATTCATTTAGTTTACACAGTTTCTTACTGAGTCCATTGCACAATTTGAACTTGGCCTCAGTTGTTGCATACTTATTGGTATGCAACCGTGTACATCATATTGCATCGGTTTGAAGGAATATTATTGGTGAATTGGCAATGGCTTTCATGTTCTTGACGCTAATCCTTACATTTCCGACGCTTTGAACTCACGTTCACTTAGTATGAGTGCATTTCTGGGCAGTTTTCGTTAAGTGTTTCCACACATGTGAATCACCCTGCTTCATCTGTTATGCTCTACCGACACTCCAGATGTCTTTCTAGAGCATTTGAGTACAAATTCGCTACAATTAATACTCAGAACGTCACTGTTGGCCAGCATCCGTACCTGGCGATTATGCAACCACACACAACGGGCATAAAGGTATCCGCCATTTTGTATTTGCTCCAGATATCGACTTAAGACAAACGAATTATTGTTACCTGGTAGAAAGCCTATCAATTCATATCCATTTAGACCAAGTTTCATTTGGCAGATTATCCGGGACTCCCTACGTTCCTTTGGGGAATCCTTTGCGCGTGCACGGTAGGATTGTGAAACATGCAAAATTCAATAGAGCATGTATGACTTCTTCAGTGAATTTTTTACCCGCCCTCTTTATGTTGGATAGTTTCCGAACTATTGGCGTCCGAAAGTCATTTTCCCACGCTTTCGGCACCTTGTAGATCTGAAACTATGTCCGATAGCAGAAAGTTGAAGAGAACTTTTTTTCTTGTCTCGGTGGCAGGAGTCACCTCCCAAGAGTTGTAACACTTATTTTGCAACACCCGATATATATATATATATATATATATATATATATATATATATATATATATATATATATATATATATATATATATATTTTTTTTTGAAAATCCTGAATTTTGTATCATGTTGTGTGAAATATTGAAGAGAAATTCTTCTAGATACTCTGGAATACCATTAGATAAACAAGCACTCTTGCCAACGCAACATAAATTGTATTATCTCAAATTGTACTATGTAAGGTATTACCTATTTCTAATTTAGATAATAAATAAAACCATAATACCGGGTCTAGGTCAAAACCCCCGCAGCCAAAACCCCCACACTCAAGAAATGTCAAAACGCCCACACGATCGGTCATAACTCCCACACAAATGGACAAATCTCCCAAAAACACAAACGGTCAAAACCCCCACAGCCAAAACTCCCACACTCAAGAAATGTGAAAACGCCCACACGATCGGTCATAACTCCCACACAAATGGACAAATCTCTCAAACGCATAAACGGTCAAAGCCCCCACAGCCAAAACTCCCACACTCAAGAAATGTCAAAACGCCCACACAATCGGTCATAACTCCCACACAAATGGACAAAACAGCTACACATAGCAACGATCATAATCCCCACATAAATGGACAAAACTCCCACACAAATGGTCAAAACTCCCACATGCAGAAATTGTCACAATTGCCACAAAAATGGACAAAAGCCCACACAATCGACAAATCCCCCACACTCTGAAATGATCGTGATTGCACGTCTTTGTTGCGGCTCTTTATGACGCCCACTTTAGTGTTTCTGTCATTAAAAAACAGTACAAGAAGAATTGTTGCAACATCAGTTTAAGTGGAATAAAAAATGTTATTAAAAAGTACAAGAGCAAGACATGCAATCAGGATCATTTCAGAGTGTGGGAGATTTGTCCGATTGTGTGGGTTTTTTATCCATTTGTGTGGCAGTTGTGACAATTTCTGCATGTGGGAGTTTTGTCCATTTGTGTGAGGGTTTTGTCCCTTTATGTGGGGATTGTGACCGTTGCTGTGTATGGGAGTTTTGTCCATTTGTGTGGGAATTATGACCGTTGGACGTTAGGACCGATTACCAGTGTGAGGATTTTGGCTGTGAGAGTTATGACCGTTCATGCATTTGGGAGATTTGTCCATTTGTGTGGGAGTTATGACCGATTGTGTGCAGTCGCCCCTTGTCGGTCTGAGAGCTCAGATGATGTGTGAGTAATTGACGTGTTTGGGGATGTCAGATCCGACAAGTTGCGCCCAGGATTTCGTAAATATAGAACTTAACAAAATATGAGGTACGGGATCCAACCTGGGTTGCATTTAAATGAAATCCAACACGTACAAAAGAAACAGACTGTGATGTTAAAGGGGGTGAAAAGGGGCAAGAAGGGAGTAACTTTCGGGATAGGTTAATCTACTCGCACTTACTTGCAGGTCTGATCGTTGTCCTCTCCACGATTCCTCCAACGGGCCGACGTCCGTCCATCCCTCTGTTTGGCTGGCTGGTCGTTCAAGTAACCAAAGTTAAGAGTCGGGGAAACCCGGACTGAGTAACCAACTTCGCGAAGACCGCAACTTTAGACAAACTTATAACTTCTTCTTAAAAAGCAATACATCGTCGTTGAATCAAAGGTGCTCTCTAAGATAGAGCAAGGCTATCAATCGTCAATTTCAAATGTAGCTAGCGGTCTACCTTCTATCTCGTCCCTCGCTCCATGTCGACTGTCCCTTCCAATAGTCTTTCAATCCATTTTGTCTGGCGTTCCTTCCGGGTTCATATCCTCGGTTATTCACTTTGATTTGTGTCTCGATGAAAAAAGTGCATGCTCGTAGATTAACCAAGGTAAAGTGATGATAGGAATGCGGACGGGGAAGCAATCTGTTATTTTATTAACTGAAAAATTTACAACGTAAGAAATGAATGGCAGACAGCAAAGGCAAATGAACTTAGAAAAAACAAGTCGATAGGTGATTTAATTTGAAACGAATGATGATGCTTTTGACTGAAATGTTCTTTTGAAATAAAATGTTCCATTGTTCAAAATAAGAAACTTTTTCATATGTCCAAATACACATATCTTCACATCCCCCCCCTGAAATCAAAGTCCCGAATGAAAACATTTCGGAGACAAACAAAAAAAAATCACTTTTTAGAATTTCTGTTTAAAAAAAAAAAACTTAAGCATCTTTGTAGTTTCATTCAGTCTTCATGATAAAAACACAGCAGCAAATATAGTCTGGAAAGAATCATATGATAAGAAATGATGAGTACAGCAAAAATGTTCACACACTAACACAGTTGATAGCAGAACAGTCAATGCCAAATGACGTAAGCACAGCAACGTCGATGTTGTAAACACAGCATCACTAAGCATAAAATGTAGATCTGGAAATCACAGGTACAATGTCCTTACACATCACAAAACTGGAAAGTTCATACAGTACAAGTAGATTATAGGAGTAGGGTAGACAGGTATGTAGCAGTAACATCACAAGATTTAGGGAATACAATCAATGACTGCCCAAAACACGTAAGATATGAGAATAGGGACAATAATTGGATAAAATAATGGAATGAATAAAATTGACGAAAAATCAGGGGAAAAAAAGCAAAATTAATAACTAAACCATAATTCATACGTATATATCTATATATAGTAAATAAAAACTCCAATTCCAATAAAATTGTAACTCTATAATCAAAATAATCATTACGCGGTAGAAGAAAAATTAATCTAGCTACCCATAGAAAGAACAGATAAAACAACACAAAAGAATGTTGATTTCAGGTTTTAGAAAAACGAATTGTGGAGAATTTAGTTCCACAATGACCGACGTATTGGCAGAGTTATAGCCCTCTGCACTGGCTATTAAAAACCTCAAAAGAAATCAACATGACAGACTATCACCAAACATATTCCTAAATCCCTAACTAATTATGCGCTAAAAGAAAAGAAACTTCTTTCTTCTTATATGAAAGTAAAAGTACGTATACCCACAGGAAAATGTGGAATCAAGTCAAATCTACAAATATACAAAAGTATATATCAAATAAGTACAAATCTTCGTCATGAATAAATCCCAAGTCATCTTCATGATGAAATACGCAAGTTTACTATATACACTGCAGACGATGAAAAATTGATCATTCCAAAAGATCACTAAAATCACACAAGAGGTTATAACAGTGTATATTCCTTTGAAAAGAATACATTGACTGGGTATATTCCCAATAACTAATAACAAATCGTAGGATCAAATCAAAAATCCAGGGAAAGAAAAACTTCATTCTTCTTTACATCCACATTTGGGTTATAAAATGCATCTTGAAAAATGCAAAAAACGTAAGGATTCCTTCTTCATCACTATCATAACATAGATAGTATACAAATATCAATTCATAGTTGCGTCTATCTCCCTAGTTTTCTTCTGCAAAACATAATGTATCAATAAGATGTTGATTAGATGACCAAGAAAAAGAACGTGTTCTACAAAGTTAACCAACAGTTCTAAGTGACTGAAAAAAAATGATGTCTATATGAGTACTCCTTTTTCTCCTTATCTTCGTTGTAATTGTTATTGCCGGCAAGACTTAGAAATACAAACAAACCAAAACAAATTCCATAATGACATGGCCAGTGTCAAAACAAAATTCGTCACTAACTTCACAGATGTTCCTAATCCATCAAATCTTCCTTTGAGAACCGTCTTCTTTTTTCCTCTTTTTTTTAAAAAAAAACTTCATTGCAGAGAAACAGCTTCCACTTCTTTTCCTTCTTCCAAGGGAAAATACACAGGTAAAAGACGCTGATAGAGATCCCAATTCTCCTTGTCGAAAATACACAATACAATACGGTCTACGTTGTCCACATGATCCTCTAAAAATTTTCGTGTACTCAACAATGCAATTCTAGCAGCAGGTTCCTTAGGGAAATGAAATGCACCAGCAGCGATGCAAGGAAAAGCCACAGTTGAAAACTGATTTTTCAACACAAAATCAAAACAATTGTTATAACAATTCTCCAAAGTCTTCTTGTTCGCATCTCTGGGACCACACGTCAATAATACATGATCAGCGGGGAGATTATAGCCTGGAGCAATCTTCACTTGTCCTGGTTTTAAAGAACGTATTTTCTCGCAGTCTTTACGAAATTCTTCTCCTGCAGCTTCTTGGATACTTCTATCTGCTCCTCCTAATGGAATAAGTAATTCATTCGTGGGATTGACAACGGCGTCAGCTTTAATCATAGCGATATCTCCTCGAAAAACACTGATTTTCTTGTTGATTGCAGAATTGGCACCAAACTTCGGTTTCAAACTGGAACAATTCTTCCCTGTTTCAGCCCAAGTAGGTAATTGGTTGGCAATCACAACCTCACGAAGATTCACAGATGGAATATCTTCTTCTTTTTCTATCATGTTTACCGAAGGATTAAAAATAATTTCATAGTGTTCTTCTTTTTCTTTCTCTCTCTTATTTCTTCCTTCCTGTTCTTCGGCACAGCAGGCATTCGCAGTAGCATCCTCGACAATGTCTTGTATATCCAAGTCAACATCATCTTCTTCTTCCTCTCCCTCGTTTTCCTTCTCCTGTCTCTCGTAGTACTTCTTCAATCTTTGTACTGCAATCGAATCAACCTTGAATCTTCCTCGCGCAGTCTTGAACTTAACAAAATAGGAATTTGGGTGGTCAATATCTTGAATTATTCCTGGACCAAAATAACGTCCACTGAAAGCTCTGGTGGATCCTTTCTTCATGGTGCTGTCCAAAATCCATACCTTGTCTCCGACTTTGAAATTGGGTTTCGAATGACGTTTGTCATAAAATTTCGTTGCCGTCTTATGTCTCTGGAACCATTTATCATGGGCTTTGTCTCGTATTTCTCCAAGTTGCTGTAAACGTTCAGCATTGTCCTGAAATTGACAAGGGGTGTCCAAAATTGCTTCGTGTAGCATTCTACATCTGAATCCATGCAAAAGTTCAAAGGGGCTGTATCCAGATGATAAGTTAACAGTTAAATTGTGGGCTAACATAATAGATGGCAGCAGTTCGACCCATTTTCCTTGATCTTTATTACACAACGCAGATTTCAGTCTCTGTTCAATGTTTCGGATAGCTATCTCAGCAGTCCCGTTAGCGTAATGAGCTTGAACATTTACAAATCGAATCTTAGCTCCAATCATTGCACACAACTCCTTGAATAGGTTACTTGTAAAACATGGACCTTTGTCTGTAACTAATTCTTTGAAAATACCGTATTTCAAAATTACATTTTCATAAAGAAAACTACTTACAGAAGACGCTGTTATATCTGCTAATGAACCACAAATACTATATCGAGTAGCTGCATCGACTACGACAATCAAATACTTGTGTCTCAAAATATTACTCGAGGAGTACACCCCTCCAATGTCTACAAAAATGCGATAGAAGGGCGGCACTTGAGGATACGTTTGCAATGTACCATAAGCAGAACCAGGTTTATTTTTGCTGGACTGGCAAATTAAACATTCTTGGCATTTCTGATAAATATATTGTTTCATATTAGGGAAATACACAGATTTCACTAAAAGATCATATGTCTTAGAAAAGCCTCCGTGACTTGAACCAATGGCAGAAGTATGAGCCGCATCAAAAACTTTGTAGCGTAATGAAACAGGTACAGCAACTAAAAATTTCATACCACTAGATGTTTTTTGTTTTCTATACAAGATTCCTTCTTTAACCGTGAAATAAAATGCCTGTCTTTCAATTTTGGGATTTTTCTTTTCCTTGTTTTCTAACCAATCAAAAATATCCTTATAAAACGGGTCCTTCATTTGTTCATTTCTGAGAGAAGGTTCGTCACTTAGCATATTGTTACACTCTGTAACAGTGGAAGAAAATACTCGAGGGTCTTCCTCATTTTGTTGCTCATCAGAAATGTCCCTGGGGGCACGAGAAAAACGTGAAAGTGCATCGGCTTCTATGTTAGATACCCCAGATATGTGTGTCACAGTAAAGTTATACTGTTCAATAAAACTAAGCCACCTAGCAAATTTGCCTACATTTTTTGTCTGCTTTAAAAACAAAAGACTCTTACAATCGGTTTTCAAAAAAAAGTGACGTCCTAGCAAAAAGTAACGAAAGGATCTAAAGGCATATATGATACTCAAAAGTTCAAGTTCATAAGGGTGTCTAGACTTCTCGCTTTTATTTAAGCTACGGCTACAATAAGCAATAGGTGCTAACTCTGGGTCATCTGGAGAGGATATAGGTTGTTTGAGCACGGCAGCCAGACCGCGAGTTGATGCATCACAGAACAAGTATACAGGGTGTTTAGGATTATAATGCATCAAATATGGCGATTTTATGATAAGATCTTTAATTTTCTCAAAAGCATCTTGTTGTTTTTGTGTCCACTTAAACGGTACATCCTTTCTGAGAAGTGAATTCAAAGGTTCCGCAATTTCAGAAAAATTAGGTAAGAATCGTCTTACAAAGCTAGCTAATCCTAGAAAACTTTTCACATGTTTTTTCGTCTTCGGACGTTCATAATTACTAATGGAGTCAGTTATTTTCTTGGAAATTCGCAAGCCATCGTACGAAATATCGTGTCCCAAAACTGTTAATGAAAAATAAGCCAATTTCGTTTTTTCTGGTGCAAGTTTAAGACCACGTTCTCTAATTCGTTGAAATAACTTCTTGGTGAGGTTGATAACATCCTCAAAAGTATTCCCACCCCAGAAAAAATCATCAAGGTACCCGAAAATTTGTTCAGATTCTAATTCTTCCAATGTCATTTTCACTAATCTGTTTAAACCAGCGGAACTAGTGATAAGGCCTTGGGGAAGTGCTGTAAAACAAAAAGAACCAGCTCCTGGGATTGAAAAGGCAGTGACGTGTTGGTATTCTTCCGCGATTTTCACTTGAAAAAAACCACTGAGCAAGTCCGAGCAGCACAGGTAGCGACACTTACTAAGACGCGAAAGAATGTCTTCTATCGACGGTACAGGAAAACTGTCTGGTGCAATGTGTAAATTGATCGCTCTACAATCCAAACAAAATCTATAAGATCCAGACTTCTTTTTCACGAGAAGAATAGGCGAGTTATAACTCGAGATGCACCTCCTAATAACCTTTTGTTTAAGCAAAGTATCAATCTGTTTTTTAACTTCTTCTCTTAAATGGAAGGGGATAGGAAACTGATTGGTGTGAACTGGGACGTTATCTAGCATTTTAATTTCATGTACGTAGCCCTTGGCCACTCCAAAATCATCCTCTGACCAAGAAAAACAATCCTTATACTCCTCTATAACAGAATAAAACATTTGCTTCTGATCGTCCGAAAGTTGAGGGTTAATGTCCACACGCTTGACATCAAAACCAGCAGGAAAGTTATTGTTGTCTTGTTTACTGGCTAAACCATGATTTTGAACACTATCTGTATCATTTGGATCATGTGCACCCGGCCTAATGTCAATGGCTTCACCTAAATGGAGATTTTTCTCTAAACACAACTTCTTGTTGGTTGGGTTGACTACTCTAATGACAGGATTAACAGGATCCACTCTAGATTCATTAACAAAAATTTCGGCTTTAGAACAGATGTTTTCATTGGGTTGCAAAACATTTTTAATTCCCACTAAATCATTAATTTTACGAACAGGTACTGAAACACTGGAATTTGGTGGCAAAGTAACAGATTTCGCCGTTATGAAATACGCTTGCATAAGGTTCGCTGTTTGTTCGGAAACTGTGCCTATAGCATGACTTTCAGGTAAAGCGTGATCAGTAGGCTTCCCAAACCTAACTATATGAACTACGTGAATATCCTGGTTAATAGTGACATGTTGAGGAAGTAACCAATCATTCCCCAACAAAACAGAAGAAGCAAATTTGTCAACAACTCTAAAAGTATGCGTAAATGAATAGCCGTCAATTTTGAACTTCAGTACAGCTAACGTGTTAGTTTCAAGTCCTTTACCCGAGATGCCACGGATAATAGTACGTCTTTTAACAAGTCTAGTGTTCGGAGGAAGGAGCTCTCTAGTGCAAATTGAAATTTGACTCCCAGAGTCCAATAACGCTTTATACTCTTTATTTCCAATAGTAATTTTGATGCAAGGCAGAATCCTATCCCTAACAATAGGCGTAGTAATCGTGTGGGTCTTAAAAACAGGTCTTTCACTATTCCCTGAACTATTTCCACTATGTAAAACATTACAATTATTACTTCTCCTGACTTGCGCCATGTTGCACTCTAATGCTTTGGCCGGACAGTGTATTTTATTATTCACGTGAGACGTACTATGATTCTGTTTGCGCTTGTTCTGTTCGTTCTTAACCATAACAGAGGTATTCGTCGCAGAGCCCATTCTATCATGCATATTATTATTATTCTCGGCACTTTTACATTCAGAGGAACAAAAAGAAAAAAAAGAGTTACATTTCTGTTGATGAGGCGGAATAGAATCTACAGACTGTTGATCACTGCATTCTTTCTCAGCGGATAAGATATCATAATGCAAACGTGCAAGCATTTCTTTTTTTTCCCCGTTGTTCTTCGAGAGGAAATGAAACATGAGAATTATCGCGCAATGAAACATCAGCTATCTTAGCGATAAATTCCGGTGTACTAAACTGCAAGACTTGTTCTTTCGAATTAGATTTAATGAGCGTCTTGTAATTTACTATTAACTCAGCTGACTGTTCTTGTAATAAAAACTCACATAACGCATCAACAGATGGAAACAATTTGTTGCATGTAAGCTTAAAATACTGAGGCAATAACCCTTCAATAAGGAAATTAATTTGTTGTTGAATCGGCATGGCTTTATCAAAACTAAGTATGAGATCTAGCTTCTCATAAATATATGTCATAATAGGTTCCCCTTCTTTTTGATCTCTAGAACGAATGGTGTGTTCCGTCACCTTCTTAACCACAAAACCACCAAATAATGTGATCATTCGTCTCTTTATGTCTACATACGACAAGTTCACAAATTCGTCTGTCCTAGTTAAAGCTAGAAACCACGCTAAGGCTCCGTCCCTTAATAGATATGGAAGCAAATGACGCTTCTTTACTGCATTGAACTCATAAATGACGCAGTAAGATTCGAAATACTCAAAAAAACGAATGACGTCTTCCCCATACTTGCCGTGAAAAAATGTGGGGCGCACAATAGAATCTAGAGACGTAAGTAGAGTTTGTGCCATAATGCTAGTATTCACCATTTTCTCTAAATATCTCTAAATAATATAACTAAAAGCACACAAAACAAAATAACACAACAAATTGAGAGGGTGGAGGGAGGGTGGCAAAACAAATAGAATTTCATCAAATTCTAACGGTGGGCGGCAAACAAACTAATGCAAAATAAATCGAGGGTCGCAGATATGTGTGCATCCACACAAGTTAAAACCACATCTCCGCCATGTGCAGTCGCCCCTTGTCGGTCTGAGAGCTCAGATGATGTGTGAGTAATTGACGTGTTTGGGGATGTCAGATCCGACAAGTTGCGCCCAGGATTTCGTAAATATAGAACTTAACAAAATATGAGGTACGGGATCCAACCTGGGTTGCATTTAAATGAAATCCAACACGTACAAAAGAAACAGACTGTGATGTTAAAGGGGGTGAAAAGGGGCAAGAAGGGAGTAACTTTCGGGATAGGTTAATCTACTCGCACTTACTTGCAGGTCTGATCGTTGTCCTCTCCACGATTCCTCCAACGGGCCGACGTCCGTCCATCCCTCTGTTTGGCTGGCTGGTCGTTCAAGTAACCAAAGTTAAGAGTCGGGGAAACCCGGACTGAGTAACCAACTTCGCGAAGACCGCAACTTTAGACAAACTTATAACTTCTTCTTAAAAAGCAATACATCGTCGTTGAATCAAAGGTGCTCTCTAAGATAGAGCAAGGCTATCAATCGTCAATTTCAAATGTAGCTAGCGGTCTACCTTCTATCTCGTCCCTCGCTCCATGTCGACTGTCCCTTCCAATAGTCTTTCAATCCATTTTGTCTGGCGTTCCTTCCGGGTTCATATCCTCGGTTATTCACTTTGATTTGTGTCTCGATGAAAAAAGTGCATGCTCGTAGATTAACCAAGGTAAAGTGATGATAGGAATGCGGACGGGGAAGCAATCTGTTATTTTATTAACTGAAAAATTTACAACGTAAGAAATGAATGGCAGACAGCAAAGGCAAATGAACTTAGAAAAAACAAGTCGATAGGTGATTTAATTTGAAACGAATGATGATGCTTTTGACTGAAATGTTCTTTTGAAATAAAATGTTCCATTGTTCAAAATAAGAAACTTTTTCATATGTCCAAATACACATATCTTCACAATTGTGTGGGTGTTTTGACATTTCTTGAGTGTGGGAGTTTTGGCTGTGGTGGTTATAACCGTTCGTGTATTTGGGAGATTTGTCCATTTGTGAGGGGTTATGACCGTTTGTGTGGGCGTTTTGACATTTCTTGAGTGTGAGGGTTTTGGCTGTGGGAGTTTTGACCTGTTCCCAATAGATACTCGTCATTTTGTTCTAAAATTATATGACGAGCAGATTTTATCTGATCTCAAACGGTTATCGTCGAATATACGCGGTTAAACCAGCACTCTGATTAGCCAAATTCAAAAGATCTCAACAACTTATCCCTCTACAAGAGACGTTCTCTCCATCGCCTTCGTGGCCAAGTCGGGAGAAAACGCCGATAGTAATCCAAAGGCTGGTAGTTCGCGCCCACCGAGGGGTATAATTTTTACTTGTTTAAAGTGTTTCTAGACTCACCTTAATGTAAACACATTACTCATATAGGTGATTTAACATATTTTGGGAGCGTAACTTTACGGTTCATTGACGCTTATGCATGGGGAACTTACCTAGAACATACTAGGCATGCTCCCGAGGTACATGTAAGGCATGTGCCCAGAGGCGGACATAGGCTGTGACTATCATTTGCCATCTATGGGATTTCTTTCTCAAAGGTGTACTCCGCATCAAAAAAATTGTGACAGCTAACGCCGTGTAGTAATTCGACTGAGACTCAGCTACTCAGCAGAGGATAAAAACATATTTTACTTATTCCCTTGCGTTTACACAGTATTTCTGTCATAGATGACCAGGACTGGAGATGTTATCCCCAGAGCACGAAAAATACAACGCCGAATTTCCAGTTAATTAGATTTTACAGATCAGATATATCGGGCTCTTAACTTTGGAACACGAACACGAGTACGAAGTGCATGAGAGAGAGAGAGACAGGAGGGGAGAAGTGGAAGATACAAAGGCAGGATAGGGAAACGTCAAGAAAGAAAGAAAGAGAGAGAGAGAGAGAGAAAGGACGAATATAAATATAAAACATACTTACCATTGCAGTGTATGATGTAGAACGCACACACTGTTTACTAGAATTATCGCCAATGATGCCTTGTAAGTTTTCCAACAGAAGATGAATCTCTGTTTGCAGTCATTATTTTATGCGAAAAGATCAAAGTACCTGATCGGGAATCGAACCAAGATTTTCCATTTGGAAGTCTAGCCCTTACCACTACACCACCTTTTTTTAAAAAAAGTTAACTGACTCACCGAACGTGTCTCAGTAACTTACTTAAGAACTCAGTAACGTACTTATCACTAATTTTACTTGTTTTCCTCTTTTAACTGACTTTTCCAATCACCTACAACGAGAGGGACACGAACACAGAAACATCGAAGAAAGTTAAAATCACAACGGCTCTCCCACCGGGAATCGAACCCGGGACCCCGTATACCAAAGGCACATGTGGTAACCACTAGACCAGCGGGGAGGGCTCACCACCGATTGCTTCATTAAATCTTCATTTAACAAATGGTGTAGTGTTTCTTTCTGAGAACGATAACAGGCAAAGTTTAAACTGCAGATCAATTATATGTTTCGAATGTCCTCGTAATTTCCTTGCCCTTTCCCAACCAACATTCGTAAATCATCTCTATTATGATACAGGTGTTTGCTTCCACATTCTTAAGTATTGCTCGTTAATATGATTAGTCGATTCTTCACAATCATTTTGTGAAAATAAATCAACTTTGACGTGAACAAGATTTGAACCTAAGTTAGGTAGTTGTACTATTCATAAGTTCGTTACGTTACCCCAACACTACCTATCACGTATAAATTCAACCCAGATATTACTTACCATACTTACAAGTCAGCCCTGATCTTTGGAACAAATCAACTTCTCCTTGTAAGCTTATTTACACCAAAGTGTATAACGAAATACATTAATTCGACGACCTAGACAGAAATTAGTACCAACTTATCTATCTATTAAAATGCTACAATACCAATTAAAAGTGCCTGAGTTCCAACCTATAACTTTAGCTTTCAAATCTTTCATTTAAGGTTATGTCTGATTTCACGTTTAAGAGAGACAAACATTTTAAGTATTTGTACTTTAAGTAGTCTAAATTAGTTAAGTATATCTTTTTCATAAAGTTTATGATATAAAATTATTGTTCAAAGCCTTCGTATTTTAATAAGCCTTCTCTAAAATCAATGCATATGAATTGTGCCTCCATCTTTCGAGTTCTTTTAAACTATATGTTGAGGATGTTTATATGTTTGTGGTCAATCCTTTCGACAATGAGATCTCGAAAACTACAGGCTCTAGAAAGATGACGTTTTCAATGATCGATTGGAAATTTTGCGTAGATTGTCCAGTTCTAATTGAATATTTAAAAAAAAACATGGCCATTATTTCTTTATTACATTTTTAGGGCACACTGGAAGCGTTGAAATTAAAAGAAAAAACTGAAGCGTCATATCCTATGCATTATACATTCCAACACCACATTGTTGTATATTGGGGTTGTATGTCTCAGGCGTTTGTTTCATGGCCAAATAATAATGAAAAAGGAAGGATAACCATTTCTCGAGTTTAATAATGTAAATGTATTAGTGCGTAACTGTTAGGTCAAAAGAAAAACTTTAGCCAGCGTAGATTGACTGTGCAGCATGCAATGTGTAACTAGATTCTAGATTATACCATCCGTTAAAATGTTTACTTTTTAATTTTTCGGAAGTAGGTACAACATGTACCTCCTTCATAAAATTAGAGTCGTGATGACTTAATTGGCAAGGTAGCTAGCTGTATCTACTATTAACAGAACAGCTTGGTTTTGATCCTCGATGGGGGAGGGAAAATTGTTCTCACGTTTTTTACTGACCCAACTGTGGCTTATGAGCTCAACTATTGTCTGTGAAATGGATACCTGCAGAAGCCTGAGGATTAATGTGGCCGGACTATGGTGCTGACCAAACCAGTTCCTGTCAATACCAAGGTCATGGAAGTGGAAAGGCGTACCTTCAGCATCTGTGAGCATATTGTGGCCTTACCCGAATGGATAACTTATCTGTACCCATGGGCGCCCAAAGGGGAGGGCAGGGTGGGGCCCGGCCCTCCCTCTGGCTCATGAAAATGTATACGTGGTAATATAGCAAACTACGTATATTAAATACCAGAATTACCAGACGTAATGTAGTAACCATGGAGATGGGCCCCTACCTAGAAAATTTTCTTCAGGCGCCACTGCCTGTACCTTCTACTTTCGAAGAAGTAACGCTCTTCATCGTGTATCTGCTCTGAACTACAACTACTGAAATAAAGATAGCTATTATATTACATAGTAAATCTCAGAAATACTTTTCCTTATTTCATGGATGCCTGTTTAACAATCAAGTAATACTAAATTAACTCATTTTTATATTTAATTTGGTTCCTCTTTCAAATTCTACAGTTATGAAAATAAATTTGAATTATAGGGAAATTTTAGATACATCTTGAAACTGTTATCCTACCGAGCTGCCAGGAGACATGAGCCCTAAATATTAAAGCATATAATGTTTCAAATTTGTCTAGAAATTTAAAAACATTAAGAAACGAAAATGCTAAGAATCTCCGTTTTTCTGTCTACTAGCCTGATACTATGGTTAGCATAAGTAGAGGCCTATGTAGTGAAAATTACATTATTACATTTAATCATTGCAGTATTACAATGGATAAATGGTGTGCGCGTTATTTATTAATATCTATAATGGAATACTTTAGTTGAGAATATTTGGTAGATAACTCATATGGACACCATATTGTTTTATAAATAGGTTAACTTTATCTCTGATTTCCTTTTTGATTCTCTTAAATACAGAAATAGTTCTTTTAAGTCTAAAAACTTGTGTCTGGAAGGGTTAAAAGAGTTGTAGAATGCCTATCATAGAATCAGTGCCGTGTTTAGGTTTGGTAGACCCTAAAGCATTGAAAGGGACCCTTTATACGTCAAGCTTTCTTTTTCAGGACAAAATATCACGGTCTTTTAGGTTTCAATATATCCTACATGCTAATGTATGGACTTAATGGATATCTAAATGGAAACCAGGGCCCATTACAAGCATGGCTGAGAAACGGAGGCTTCATTATAAGCGGAGCTGCATAAGAGGGGTCTCATTACAAGTGGGGCTGAGAAATAGAGACCTATTACTTACTTCATAAGAGCCTAGTACGTAGCAATACAAAACACCATTTTTGTATGTGCTTTTTATCTTATTTCCTTTTTCTTTATTTTTGGAAATTAACTACAATCAGTTTTTCTTTAATTTTCTGGGCTTCCAAGAGAGTGGGGCCCTAGGCTGTAGCTTGTTTAGCTTATTCGTAAATCCGGCACTGCATAGAACGCATACTTTTATTCGTTACAAATAGATTATTATTATTATTATTATTATTATTATTATTATTATTATTATTATTATTATTATTATTATTATTATTTTGAAAAAATACTAATATCAATTTCTTACACATGTTTAATGTAAAGTGCTGGTTGATAGTTCTAATCAATTTTCTGGTTTAATTTTACGCTTTTTTCCTTTCCATGGACTAGCCCTTTGCTATTCCGAAATTTATACCCCTGATTTCCAATCTGAAGATTTTACTCACAGCTTCAAAAGAAAGTTGGTGCCAGCGACTTGAGTACAACAATCGTATATTAAATCCCATCTCAAAATTGTGTGCTCTTTATACTTTCAGTATACTTCGTGATCGGAGGTGGCATCTCTCTCTCTCTCTCTCTCTCTCTCTCTCTCTCTCTCTCTCTCTCTTGTGTGTGTGTACATAGTCTACTAAAGTCTGTTTCAGGCAACCTGATAGTAAACTCCCCTACCTCCCACTACTTACCACTGCAGAAAGGGAAAGCAAGTTGTTAACCTTCACAGGGAGGGAAGCTTTTCTAATAAACAGAATCGTGTAAACCCTGAATTCGTACAATTCGCTCACACCTGATGTTGAGAAAGCACTGCTGTTCCTTTTGGCTATCAACCTCGAGCGGAAGGCGGAACACCAACATTCACCTGTATTTGAGTGTGGTGGGGGGGGGATACTTCTTCTTTTTCCTATCAGGTTTTGTGAAACAGATTATAGTATATACCGAGACTAGTCTCGATCTCGATACCATCCCTAGTATATGATATTATGGCCTTAAGCATGTCACGGATAACATATCTCGGCGAACAAATTATCCGGGGAAGGAGAAAGCAACCTGGGACGTGTAATTTACTACTATCCTGCGGTATCTGCCTGGTGTGTAGGAATGCGTTCGAGTCGAGTCGAGACAGAATTTTCCTGACAAAATTCGAGTCGAGACACAGCTCTTCCAATAGAAAAATATATCTATATATATATATATATATATATATATATTTCGAGTCGAGACATCACTTTTAAAGCACATTTTCGAGTCGAGACAGTCTTAAATCTTGTCTCGTGCGCATCCTTACTGGTGTGAATGAGGAATACTTCATTCAGTATTCGATTGCACCAATGGCGAGAGCGTTACCGATTACGCTACGTGGCGCCACTTGTTGGCAGTGCAGTGCTGACTAGTTAAATGAAAATAAAGGAAACCTTGAAGTTTAACGTTTCACAATTATGCCGGTTAGGCTAAAGGAGACGGCGATAATGATAAATGAGTGAAATGGTGGAAAGAAAGTGGGAGGAAACGGGAGAACCCCGGAGAAAACCCACGAGCACAATGTTTGTCCACCACAAAGTTCACAGGGCGCGAGGTGGGATCGAACCAGGGACCCCAAGCACCGGAAGTGAACGCTCTACCACTGAGCCACCGCGCCTCCTCAGGACTAGTTAATATTACATTCCCTACTTACCTATACTTTTGTTTACGTTGAAAAGTGAGATTTTAATAAGTATTTTTAAAATGGTAATTTTTGCTAGCAAAAGCTTGTCTGAGAAATAAACTAATTAATCGATTAATTAATTGCTAGTGAACAAGTGCCACTATAAAAATAGCCGTCTTTAAAAGATGCACTTTTGAAAGTACTAGTGGCACATGATTGGTTAGAATTACAGTGAATCACTTCAGAATTATTGTTTATGTTGAGAAATTAATTTTTCAATAAATATTTATAAGAAAACGCAGCCAGATATTATACTACGGAAGGTATAACGTCGTTGTCTTCCCGCGAAAAGTTGTAGTGATGTTTATAGGGAGTGACCAGCTTGGTTACTCGTGGCTCGCTGAGCGCAGTAGACGGTTGGTAGTGATTGGCTACCCTCTTGCCACACCCTCAGTGACGAGCAAGTCCAAGCGCGGGAACAACGACATTATACCTTCTGGACTTTAAATATCTCTCATCAATTGAGAGTACGCGAAGGTAAGATGGAAATAATGAGATACATAAGTAGTTAGATCGGTAGGCCAAACGGGCATGAATCCATTTATTTCGGTTCCTTAAGGAATAAAAGATCATGCATAACAATGAAATAAGTGGTAGAACAAAAAAGTGGAAAGAAACAGTGGGAGGCTTCAGCGAGGTTAATCCCCCTACCTACGCCACTGTCAAACACTTATATCTGTCCAGTGTATATTGGGAAGAATGAAGCAGTACAGCGCACCGCCAGGGAAGGAAAATGAGTAAACAGCAGTATAGCTTACATTAAGATTTTCATTAGTCGTTACCTAGTATTGCACAAACACCATGTGAGTAGATTTTCTCGGGGTTCTCCCATTTTCCCCCACTTTCTTCATTTCACCATTTTATTCATTTCTCACCATCACCGTCTCCTTTAGCCTACACAGCATAATCGTGGGACGTAAAACTTAAAGATTTCATTTCATTTAGTCGTTATCAATGGAGGTTCGTTAAAGATGTTACATTTGTAAAAAATTATTTCAACAAGCTAAGAGAAGAAAGTTTACTTAATGTATTAATTATTGTATACACCATTCTGAAGCAATACAAGACTTACTTCCCACGGATGTACTACCATGAGCAAAATAAATGACGCGTCTCTTTATTTTGAAGTTTTTTTGAAAATATCTCCGTTTTCTTTATATGTTCGAAATTTCGGAAGGTTTCCCCAGCAGGACAGGTTAATAACAAACCCGTTTTTAATATTTGTGTTAGATATTAACTTAAAATAAAGAAATTAGAAGCAAAAAACATTAAATCGACAGGAATCTCGAGAATTACCAACTCTGCTAAAGTGGGAAATTTTCAAGAACGCGAGGGAATTCTGCAGTTCAACACGAAGCAGCGACATCTATGTCATTGAGAGAAGCGTGGATTAGATCTACAAACGAAAATTTTAGCGAAATATTTCTAGTATGTCTTATTATATGCATTATCAGCGAACTCCAAATATATGAATCTATGCTAAGTATTAACATAAAGATAGAGCAAATAGTGGAAATTACCTATGGAAAAAGACGAATTGTTAGCCCAATCGTAATGAAAAATCGTCTTTACTGTAGAACAGGTTCAGCTTACGTAAAAGAGCAAATAGCTCAGTTAGGTAAAGCAACGAGTTTGTATACCGAAGGTAGACGGTTCGAATCCCATGGAAGTACTGTTGTCCTTTTTATCACTAAGGTTATTTTATTTATTTTTTATTTGGGAAAGAATCAAATTGTAACATATGTGTAAAACTCATGACGATACCAAAAAAAAAAAAAGAGAGAAAATATCGTCGCATTTGCATTAGTGTCTCTAATTTTTGTTTGCAAACAGATTCGTAATTATTTCCCCTGTGCTCACTGATGCATAACGAATGTTTTCCAGTAAATGTTAATTCTAATTTGGAGAATTTTATAGTTTCACAATGTTTCTCACTACATAATCTTCTATCTACGTGTTTGGATATTTTGATAACAGATTTCCCTATTAAATGTTTAATTTTCTCTATAAATATTTGTCTTAAATTGAAATTGTTTTGAATTTACTACATAAGCAAAGTTGCCCGAAGGAGGAGAGCTCAAGTAATAGATATTCTACGTAAAAGCAACCTATTGTAGAATGATGATGCTTCTTACCTTCAGCACATAATCTTAACGTTAGAGAGTCAGAGAGAGAAAAATCCTGGTTTTTCCTCCTCTATGACCACCCATCTTAAACCTCTACATATCATTGTTCGTCTCACATAATTTCGGCTCTCCAAAGACATTCATATTTATTATTATTATTATTATTATTATTATTATTATTATTATTATTATTAATGAATATGCCACCCTTACATAATGCTGTAACTTTACACATCTTAGTTTAAAGTGCTTTCTTTAGTAATAATTTGAGCAACCACGTCACAAAATTTAAAATGTATGAGGGGGCACGACGTTTTATTTCCCCTCCTCTCTTTTCAGCACCCTCCAACAGAAGGTATATAATTTCTGAGAAGCAGGGCAGACAAAATGAATAAGAAATATATTTAGAGCATCCTTTTCTCCTTCGTGAATGTAATATCACGTAGCATTTTTTATTCTACTGAAGACGACCCTAGGCCGTTATGGTTAGGTAACAAAAGAAATACCTAATATATTTATAGCGCCCCTTATCTGTAATATTACCTCTTCTTTATTTGTTCGAGGCTTCCCTACACAACCAAGGGTGACATAAAGAATAGGAAAAGTGTCTAAAGATGACAAAAGACTTTATATTTTGTCAGGAACAAGGCAGTATATACACAACATTGCTTTCGTTAACAAGTGTTTCACCCTTGAGTCGCTTATAAAATTATGCAGAATAACTTTTGCCGATCATTGTTCTAGAGGGATTTGTTCAGGATGGTTTGGTGTCGAGCTAATAACGATAAGTATATTTATTTACATCACTGTTAAAGAAATAGCAAACTTTCTGAAAGGAACTTACTTAGGAAACAGATCTTCCTTCTACTTAGCCAGAGCCCACTCTGAAAAGTTGCATCTGGCATTCTGAGTGAAAGTTCTATGGGACTATTAGAAAAATATATTCCCGTTTTCACGCTGATGGTAGAATTTCTTAAACAGTTATTGAATTACGTTCGAAGGGTAGGCGTAAATAGCGCCCCCGCAACAATGTGGCGTGGGGACCGCACAAGCTGCAAGGCCAAAAAATATACAGAAAGTACGCAGGGGCGGAGCAGGCCAAATTTTCACACGGGCAAAGTGACTTTTTGGCGCCCTTCCCCTAGTAGTAGCCTATATTTTACATTTTATCATAGTGTTTTTAATAGTTTAAACCAGGAGCGTCATTTCAGATTTTGCTTTGGGGGGGGGGCAAGACCTCTTGATATAAGTAAAATTTCGCGTTTTTCACTGATTTACTACTATTCTAATGATAAAATCTATATACATCTCAAACTCACGGGGGGCAAATGCCCCTCCCTGCCCTCCCTAAATGACGCCCCTGTTTTAAACCCATTTTCAAAAAGAAATCCATTACCTAGGAAAAGTTCACAAAGAATATGGCCCGCTATAAACAATACCAACTCCACCCCCCTGGTCTAGTGGCTAGCACGCCTGCCTTCTGTGGTACCGGGTCCAATTCCCGGTGGATTACTGTTGAACGATAAAAGTGGTTCGGATTCCACTATAATTAGTATCCACATCTCCCTTGCCCATTAAGGCATAACCGTGGAACGCTAAACTCAAGCAAACAAACAAACAATACTTAATTCCCGGCACTCTTTATTCTACATGCCATCTCTCAATTTTTCGATACAGCCCCCTTAGTACTATGAAACTCTCTTCTTCCATAGTTAAATGGAAAAAGATCTTATAATTGCCACTACTTTACAAGAATATGAACCAAAAACGTCAGTAGAAAGCACATTATAAAATTTACTTTTTGAGGCTCGTTTTGGTGCCCCTCTTTCTCTGGGGCCCCGGGCAGTCGCCCGGCCCTTAGTCCGCCCTTGAAAGTACGGACGCATAACTAAGGACTGCGGAGGAGAGGTTAACCTTCATGTTATGCCACTGGTTTGACGTGTTTGAAATGTTCAGTAAGTGATCAGTTGGTGAAATAATTTCGACGGTTACTGATGTTTAAAGTTTAGCTAAGACAAAGCTACCTAATCAAATACATTTGATATCGCGATGTCACAATTTGATTTTTCCTCACATAAAAAAGATAAAAACAATAGTAATAAAAACCCTTACTCGTACTGGGCTCCTAACTAACTAACAACCTAATTCTTACAGACTAGTTGCTCTGACCAACTGAGTTTCGATTTCTTACGCGAAAGAAGTCTGTTATATTAAGAGGCATGCTTTTCATTATCAAAACTGTTCGAAGTAATACGAACATGGCTTAAGAACAGAGACGGAACTGAATTACCACTCGATTGACCTTGAGGGCAAATCACCAAAGCGTAGCTATAAACGTAAGTTCAGCATGCATTTCTCTGGAGTTGTGTTTAGTATTCCTATCTGCCAGTCATGCTTGTTCGTAGGAGTAATATGTTACAAACCTAACCTTTCGATAGAGCACAATGACAGAGAATCAAAATTAATGAATTCTTGCCCTTGTGAACTTGGGATGCCACCATGTGCAATAAAACTGTCGCGTCTTCTGAAGTGATATTTTATCGAAAATAACTCATTTTCCTTTATATATCCGAAGTTTTTGAGGGTTTCAAAATGAGGAAACGTTACTGACAAACAAGGACGCATTTAGGGGTGGGTCCAGGTGGTCCGGACTCCCCTCTGAAATCCCAACTTCTCTGTAAATTTAGCCTAAATTTAAGGATTATCTTTTAAATTTTATTATAATTTATCCTAATATTGAAGTCGGACTTCTCCCGAAATAAATTACTGCATACGTGCCTGCTGACAATTTTCAATATATTCCTTAAATAAGTAAAATAACTAAATTAGGAGCAAAAAGCTTCAACACGGGCTAACTTTTGTCCACTGCCAATATTGTTAGAAGGGATATTAATAGCAAAAACTGCTAGGCAATGCTGAACCTTGGAACTTCACTCCGAACAGCAAGCTTATTATTGAGAACTACATATGAAACATTTTATCAAAACTTATCTAGCTTTTACCTGGCATGAAATTATTATATACACCAAAATTCACTCTCCTAAAATGTGTACCTAAACATTGCTCTACGTATCTACGAAGCAATGAAAATTATTTATCGAAATATGTGAGCAGGGAATTCTAACAGCCAGCCATTTTATTTAAATCGTAGTAAACCCTGTAACCGGGCGTTAACGTGAAGACAAAGCTTGGTCCATTGGTAAAGTGTTGGAAGAATATAAATTCAACGTTCGTAGGTTCGAATCTATCCACTCACCATAACATTTTGTTCTTATGTGTAACGGTGAAATAAGAAAGAAAAAATGTATAACCGTTAAGACAAAACTTCAACCAAGTCTGAAGAGAACAATACTAAAATAGTAATACAATGACGTCAACCAAAAATTATTTCATGTAGCGTTTGGACGAAAGTACAGCTGTTAACAATTGCAGAAATAAAAACAGGCTGTAATGCAGTCTAGACTTCTGAATGCATTTACTTCCTGAAAACTTTCGTCTCGTCATTGGTATGCCGTTAATCATTGTAAAGTCTTTCAATTGGAAGTGAAATGACACAAACTAAAACAGTTTTAAATCAATAAATGTCTATGTGTAAAAGTAGGTGTCTTTTATCTGTAGTTCTGAGTTCCTTTTACTTTGAAGTGACAAATGAGAGAAGAAAGTATGGTGTTCGAAAAATAAACAAATTTGAGATTTCAACGAATTTACACGTATTATAGCCCCTAACACCGAAAAAGTTATTTTTCGATACATGTCCATCAGTTCGTCCGTCCGTTTGCTACACTTTTCTGTGCACTCGCCTAGAAGCCATACCTGAAGCCATACCTCGCCTAGAAGCCATACTTGAACATACCGTAAATTAGTTGAAAAATTTACGGTATGTTCAACTTATCTGCACAAATTTTAGTTTAAGATTTTCATAGTATTTCCTATAGTTTTTTTTATTTCCCTCCTACTCGCAAAACAAGGGTAGTTTCCTGTACGATGAAAATAAAAAAAAACCAGATATTTTCTCATAACTGGTTCTAACGATCTTGTTTTCTTTCTTTTTTTATAAATCAATATTTAATTAGCAACCCTATTTTGTGGTATAAGGCATTTATCTGAGAAAAATCTACAAGGGGTAGTTTATACTAAGGGGGTGAGTTTTTTCTCAGTGATTTTCTCAAAATGGACTCAAATGTTTTCGTTCATATTTCATAAATAAAGACTTCATTAATAACTTATCAATATGGCATAACTCGTTTGTCCTAAAAAAATATGCGAGGGGTAGTTTACTCTTGGGGGTTTTTCCTCCACGGTTTTCTCAAAAATGAGTCAAGCAATTTTGTTCGTACTCAGAAATAAATATTTCATTAAAAACCTAGTAATATAGAATAACTCGCTTACCCTGAAAGAATCCTCAAGAGATAGTTTATTCGGGTGTTATTTTTCCCTCACGATTTTCTCAAAAATTACTCGGACAATTTTATTGATAATTCATAAATAAGTATTTCATTAATAACCCTATATTTTAGTATAAGTCATTTCTATGAAAAACAATTACAACGGATAGTTTATTTTTGGGGTCAAGGTTTTTTCCCCGACAATTTTCTCGAACGACAGGCGATTTTGTTCAAATTTCCCAAATAAATATTTCATTAATAACCAAAAGTATATCTTAACTCATTGTTCGAAACAATTCACAAGAGGTAGGTTACTCCTGACGTGTTCTTTTTGAACGACTTTCCCAAAGTGACTCATTTGATTTTTTTCATATTTCATAAACAATGATTGCATTAATTGGTCTATTATATGTCTAATGAAAATGTGCTCAAAGTGTGAGTTAGTTTTGTAGTATGGATTTTCTTCAATCGAAGTTTTTTATTCGATAATCTGACATTCGATGTATTTGAATAATACGATAATTTTATTCGTATTATCCAAATACACACTTCAGTAACAACTGCGGCCTAACACAGTTAAGAAATTGAATTGAAAAAGTTTAGTGCGGTGGCCCTGTAATTGAATATTTTTTGAGAAACTCCCTAGCTTTTTGTGGTAAACTCAGGCTTTTCTTTTTCGAGCGACAAAAGAGAGAAGAAAATATAGTGATTGTGAAAATAATATCAAATTCAGATTTCAACGAATTTACATGTTTCATGGCGTCTACATACCGAAAATGTGACTTTTCGACACCCGTCCTTCCGGTCCGTCCGTTCGGCACACTTTTATATGCACTCGCCTAGAGGCCATACCGTTCAACTTATCTACACCAAATTTTAAACTTAGGGTTTACTTAGTATTCTTACAGGAGCTTTTCCATTTTTTCCTACCACCTAAAATAAGTGTGGTTTACAAACAGCCGAAAATCGAAAAACGCTATTTTCTCAAAAATGGTTTTAACAATTTTGTTTATTTTTCATTAATCAATATTTAATTAACAACCCTATATTGCAGTATCAGATATTTCTCTTAGAAAAATTTACGAGGGGTAGTTTATTCTTGGAGGTGACTTTTTCTCGACGATTTTCTCAGAAAAGACCCTGGCGAATTTTGTACACACTTCATAAATAAATATTTGACCTTACAACATGGTATAAGTCAATTGACCTGAAAAATATATGAGTAGTAGTTTATTCTTGGACTTGAATTTATTCCCGGTGAGTTTCTCAAACATGACCAGTTGGCAACCCTGTATCTCGACAACGAAGCTGAATTCGAAAACTGCAAGAGGACCATTTGTCTCCTTTTGATGTCACGAATCACCTCCCGAAGTTTGTGGACATCTTTCAGGTTCACCCTTAATGAAGCTTCTTTTCGAAAAGTTAACTATTAACTTTAGGCATTGTTTATCTTTTTTTAAATCACAAATGTCGTTATTAATTTTAAGGCAGAGAACTACTTCTGAGAGAATAGATCTTGAAAAATAATTTTAAAACTTAGACTTTTGTTTTCGAGACATTCCAGACAAGACGAGACATTTTACAAGCTATCTCGTGTCCAAAACATTTGCCTCGTATTATCTTGGATGTCACAAAGCGCGTCTTGTCTCTTTCTCGAGACATGTCTTATCTCGTGCGCATTCGTTAACACTTGGGAAGGATTATCTTTCGACTCAAAGCATTGTTTTTATAATGGTTGCATATTTATGATAATTGCTGTCCACATAAATTACAGTCCTTTCAGTTGAATTAATTTTTATTATTATTATTATTGAAATTGCAATATCTAGTTTAACGTTGGACGATTATGCACCTACGCTAAGGGAGAATGATGATGAATGAAATGGTGAAATGAAGAAAGTGGGAGGAAAATGGAAAATCTCAAGAAAACACATACCCATGCACACGGTTTTTGTCCACCTCAAATTTCACTTGGCACGAAGTGGAATCGAACCACGGACCCCCTGCACCAAAGGTCCCTGCAATGCTTTATTATTATTATTATTATTATTAATAATAATAATAATAATAATAATAATTGAAGCGAGCTTAACGAGTTTCAACCGTACGACTCAACCAACGTTTGGGTGCCTGTTCGTTCGTCTGCTCCTCTCATAAAAGACATTTCATTTTAATGAAACTAGTAAGTGCCTTCTTTTAGCTCTGCGAAGTAACTATTGCTTGGAATATGAATCTGCAAAACATAAGAGGTAAAATTAACCAAATGGTGCAAGTTTCCACTTATATAAACAAAACAATTTTGCAATATCAACTACGTGAATCTTGTCCCATAAAGAAGCCGAAACCCCTACACCGAAGAGCCCTCCGAGATTTGATCATTGTCCACACGGACTGAAATTGTCATTTGAAGCCAAGACTTTAATATGAAGCCAAAAATTTATTTAAAATAGACGGAAAATTCGAAAGTTATAAGCATTTTCATATTTTTGCCTTTTCCCATAAGGGAGCCGTAGCCCCCTATACTGAAGACCCCCCCGGAGATTTGATCATTGTCCACTCGGACTGAGTTTGTCATTTGGAACCAACACTTTAATACGAAGCAAAATATTTCTTTAAAATAGACGAAAAATTCGAAAGTTATAAACATGTTAATAATTTTGCCTTTTCTCATAAGGGGGCCGTATTAGCCTACACTGAAGAGCCCCACGAGATTTGATCATTGACCACTTGGACTGAAATTCTCATTTGAAACCAAAACTTTAATATGAATCCAAAAATTAAACTTTTACATCAATTTAAACTGACTGGGTTCCAGTTCCCCCCACTATTGTTTAGTTTAGTTAAGTGGTAATTTGTGTCAGCTTCACATCATCAAAAGAATGTTTCACTTCCCCTCCCCTCCCCCAGGAGTTCGTGCTGGATCCACCACTGGAATCAATAGACACTCTTCCTATTCTTTTTGTCACCCTTGATTGTGTAGGGGCTCCCTCGTACAAATAAAGAAGCGGTAATATTACAATCAAGGGGCGCTATATATTAGGTATTTTTTTAGTTACCCCTAACCGCACAGGGCCATCTTTCGTAGAATAAAAAATATTACGTGATATTCCAATCATGAAAGGGGAGAGGATGCTGTAAATATATTTCTTATTCATTTTGTCTGTCCTGCTTATCAAAAATTACTTTGTGTTGGAAGGCTACTGAAATGAGAGGGGCAGAATAAAAAGTCGTACCCCCTCCTACATGGTTGCTCAAATAAGTACTAAAGAAAGCATTTTAAACTAAGATATTTAAGATTTAAACTAGGAAACTAAGATATCCTACATTATGTAAGGATGGCATATTCAGGATTATTATTATTATTATTATTATTATTATTATTATTATTATTATTATTATTATTATTATTATTATTATTATTTGAATGTTTTTTGAGCACCGAAATTTTGTGAGTGAATATGTAGAGGTTTAAGATGGGTGGCAATAGAGGAGGAAAACCAGGATTTTTCTCTGACTCTCTAACGTAAAGATTATGTGCTGAAGGTAAGAAGCATCATCATTCTACAATAGGTTGCTTTTACGTAGAATATCAATTACTTGAGTTCTCCTCCTTCGGTCTACTTACCTTATGTAGTAAATTCAAAACAATTTCAATTCAATACAAATACATTGTAAAACTTTTCCGTAATTAAACATCTAGGGAAAATTAAACATTTAATAGGGAAACTTGTTTTCAAAATATCCAAACACGTAGATAGAAGACTATCTAGTGAGAAATATTGTGAAACTTTATAAAATTCTCCAAATTAGAATTAACATTTACTGGGAAACATTCGTTATGCGCCAGCGAGCATATGGTGAGCAGTGAGCACAGGGGAAATAATTACGAAACTGTTTGCAAACAAAATTAGGGACGCTAATGCAAGTGCCACAACAGCATTTTTTCTTTTTTTGGTATCGTCATGAGTTTTACACATACGTTACAATTTGATTCTTTCCCAAATAAAAAAATAAAAAAAATAACCGTAGTGTAGTGATAAAAATGATAACGGCACTTCCACGGGATCGAACCCGCTACCTTCAACATACAGACTCGTTGCTTTAACTAACTGTGCTATTTGTTTTATTACGTGAACTGAGCCTGTTCCGGTAAAGACGATATTTCATTACGATCGTCCTACCAATTCGTCCTTTTCCATCTTTATGTTAATACTTAGCATATATTCATATATTTGGAGTTTGCAGATAATGGATATAATAAGACATACTAGAAATATTCGTTATAAGTTTAGTTTGTAGATTTAATCCACATGTCTCTCAATGACATAGATGTCGCTGCTTCGTGTTGAAATGCAGAATTCCCTCGTGTTCTTGAAAATTTCCCACTTTAGCAGAGTTGGTAATTCTCGAGATTTCTGTCGATTTAATGTTTTTTGCTTCTAATTTCTTTATTTTAAGCTAATATCTAACACAAATATTAAAAACGGGTTTGTTATTAACCTGTCCTGCTGGGGAAACCTTCCGAAATTTCGAACATATAAAGAAAACCGAGATATTTTCAAAAAACTTCAAAATAAAGAGACGCGTCATTTATTTTGCTCATGGTAGTACATAGGAATTTATTTTCGGGCGGGGGTCCAAATTCAATATGAGCTAAAGTTAAATTAAAATTTGTTGAGAATCAGAGTAAATTTACAGAAAATTTGGATTTTTTAGGCGGGAGTATGGACCACTAAGACCCACCCTGCGTTAG
This sequence comes from Thermobia domestica, assembly GCF_964235325.1. Classification (NCBI taxonomy): domain Eukaryota; kingdom Metazoa; phylum Arthropoda; class Insecta; order Zygentoma; family Lepismatidae; genus Thermobia; species Thermobia domestica. The sequence continues at coordinate 236,196,268 of NC_137457.1, read as the reverse complement.
TGGTGGCGCTGCAGGGGGCGAGGAGGGGCAACCGCCAACCCAATATTTTTTCTCGTTCCCCCTTTGCTCCCATTCTTCAATGTACAACCTGTGAACTCATGATCACAAACTAACTGCTGCTGTAAAATTTGCCACTGAAATCTATATGAAATTGAAATCTTTTTTGTTCATTGACATGTTTGCAGATATAGAAGCTACCTCTGTTCATTAACGCATTCTTTAATGCTGGCTTTGATCCAGGCCAGTAGCCAGCCTAAAAGTGTAGGGGGGGCCGGCTGAAGTTAGGAGGGGCCCGATCCAACCTTATTATAGTTCATCACCATATTATAGTTCATTTACAAGCCCACTGTGAAAATTTTAGGGGTGCCAGGAAAAATTTAGGGGGGCGGCCACCCCTACACCCCCTTGGATACGGGCCTGTTCTGATCCCTAATTAACTAAGCTCTTCTGAGTATGGCTAACCACTGAGTTCCAGGTTTCCATCTCTTACGTTGAACATTTTAAACTCTCTCTTTACTTCCGTCTATTATTGATGAACTGCAGCCACGTGTGTCATAAAGTTAAATAACATAAATACAACAATCTTTATATTTCTGGAAATAAGAGAATTTCACAATTGGTTTTATGAATAGCAAAAAGAATCATGAAAGAATCCTGAAGTTACAGCGGAAATCCAGATAAACTCCGCTGTCCAGAAGTGTGTCCAGAAACGTGCCGATGTTCATTTGCTACTCACAAGCATAAAAACTGTGCAGTCAGAAATAAATTGGATTGGTAGAAGCTCAGAATTAAATAATAAATAAATAAATAAATAAATAATAATAATAATAATAATATTTAACGCAAAACAGGTGTGGTTGCTTGGCCTCCTCAGAATTTTCCTTGCCTCCCCTCTTGCACCCCTACTATTACGAGCCTACGCCGCCACTGCCCTGCGTACATTCCTGTTGCTTCGTTTAGCTTGCGTGGTTCAATCCCCGGTTAAATAAATTTGTTGTAGACAACGTCGTGTGCGTAAGTTTTCTCGGTGTACTCTCGTTTCCTCCCATTTTCGCATTCCACCATTTTTTATCATATAATTGCTTTAATAATTTTCTCCCTTAGCCGTAAGGGCATAATTGTGGGACGTTAAACTGAGTAATTTTTCCCCTTACCTTGTAATAAAAAATAACTTTTATCTGGGACTTTCCTTAAGAATTGAGCTCCTCCGTGGCTAAGCGGTTAGCGTACGTGCCTTTGGCGTGGGAGACCCGGGTTCGATTTCCGGCAGGAGCTCATGTGGTTCGAATTCCACGTTAACCAGTAGGTCCACGTCTCATATAGCCTCGCTGCTGAAGGGGACGTTAAACTCAAAATCAACTCAACTTTCCTTAAGATTCGATACTAGTCATTAATGTTCAAAACAAGCAAAAGAAAAAAGACATTAGTGAATCTGTAATTTACTTTCCAATGTAATCTTCCTGCCTAGTACGTATAACCAAGTTGGAATTATTATCGCAAACTACTCTCTGTGAGAACGAAATGTTTTATTTATCTCTCGTTGTGTTGCTAGCTGTGTAGGCATGACACAAACTGGTACCACATTATTTTACCATCTGAAACCTACGTCAGCAGATGTTACTTATGAGTATGACCGAAGATTTAAAAAAGTACTTAAAAAGAAAAAAAAGTATCTTGTGCTTCAGTCTTGGGGCTTTGTAATCATTTATGCTAACTATATATATTTCATTCGTCAGTAGTAAATACTGTATTTTATGCTCTATTGCAACGTAAGATTCATAGAAATACTGTTCGAAATGACTAGCATCTGACAACAACAAGATAGTAAACTATCCTTTTCGAAATTCTTTTTTACTTCTGCTGATAGGCTTAGCTGCATCCTATTATTTATGGTGATGTGTATTGGAATAAATGAGGCGGATAGTAAACAAACTCACAGAGAAATAGATTTCTTAAAAATGTTCTTGCTCGCTACGCTCGCAATCCAAGCATTTTTAATAAGAGACACAACAAATTTTTAATTATTACTTAAAGAAAGTTATATATAATTAGTTAATGACGATATGATATACAAGGTGTTGAGTTTGACTTAGTGTACGCAGGAGCGTTTTCAAAATTAGAAACGGTTAAGGTCTGAAATACGTGTCCGGCGTTTTGATAGTAATGAGTTTGCTTAGTTAATTATGCTTTTCTTCCCAATCGGATTAATCAGAACAGTGAGAATGAAGATATGAAAATAAGAGGGGTGTAGAGACGCACGTAGCTGATATTTGCGCCGGAATATTAATGAAGATAATAAAAGGAAAGAATAACATATTCAAATTTGAAGCAGTTGTAGAATAGGGACTTCAGGAGTCAGAACTTAACCCAACGAATTCCGTCTTTTTCAAAGACTGATCATTACTGGTGATTAATTATTCCATTTACATATGAAATGCTTCCAATTTGAATGAATTTATTGGGATCATTTTTCCATCAACTATTTGCATCGCTAGAATTTGTTTGTGCATAAGTATCTAGTTGACTGATATTTTTATCTATCTACATACATACAAAACATATGCACACATTATAAGTAGGCCTATGTACGCATGTGTATGTATGTATGTGTGTTAGTGTACATTTAATACGTTAATAATAATAATAAGTAATCTTAAATTCAAATTTTCATTCATTAAGAAATTAAGTAATTACTATAATTTCAAACATATACAGTAACCAAACTATATTTTGGATTTTAAATACAAACATTAAACATATTCTTTACTTCCATTCATCAATGTTGACAAATTTGCAAAGAAGGGTCCTCCTGAATTTCCGTCACATTTCACATAATATTTTTCACCGTAAAAAAAATCGAAATTAAAATGCTATTTGTGTGGTCACATACAGAATAAAAATGCAAAACTTTACAATTATTACTGGAAATTAATGACCATTCCGAACATTTTAAAACAACGCAGTTTCTAATGTATTGAAATTTCATTTCTTGTCGACAGTATGAAATGTAAATTTCCATAGTTGTTCTCCAAGTGGATTTGTATACAACTAAAAGTAGTTTTCTCAAGTTTAACAGGAAGTCCAACTAACTCTATGGCCTATGGAGCGTTCACCTTCGGTGCTTGGGGTCCCTGGTTCGATCCCAGCTCGCGCCGTGTGGACTTTGTGGTGGACAAACACCGTGCTCGTGGGTTTTCTCGGGGTTCTCCCGTTTCCTCCCACTTTCTTCGTTCCACCATTTCATTCATCATAATGACCGTCTCCTTTAGCCTAACCGGCATAAGCGTGAGACGTAAAACTCAAACCTTTCAAGATTTTTATGGCCTATGGAACCCGGAGGTTCAATGCCGCGTTCACAAAAGCTCTCCACTGACTTCTATCCTTAGCCAATTGGATCCAGTTTCTACTTTGTATTCCTATCTCTTAGAGATCCATCTTAATATTGGCCTCCCATCTGCGCCTAGGTCTTCCTAGTGGTCGTTTACCGATTGGTCTTCCAGTCAAGACTTTGAAAGCGTTTCTACTTTCTTCCATTCTAGCTACATGACCTTCCCACCTCAGCCTCCTAGACTTGACGACCCTAACAATGTTGGGTAAACCGTATAAATTTTGTAGTTCCTCGTTATGAAGTTTCAGCCATTCTCCATTCCCGATCCTCTTGGGTCCGAATATTCGTCTCAGGACTTTTTCGCAAATACTTTCAGTCTGTGTTCTTCCCTCAGAGTAAGCGACCATGTTTCGCAACCATACAGAACAACAGGCATGATTATCGTTTTGTATATTTTAAGTTTCAAATTCCTCGACAGAATTCGCGACGACAAGAGATTTTGAACCGAATAGTAACACGAATACCCTGCTTTTAGTAGACATTTAATTTCTTCGTGAATATGATTTTCGTTTGTTAATATTGATCCTAGATATTTGAAAGTATCCAATTTATCAAAATTATTATTTAATATTTTAAAGCATCCCTAATTTGCCGTATTACGGTCCTGACGCAGTTCCATGTATTTAGTTTTCTCTACATTTACTTCTAAACTCATGTCCCTGCAAGCGTTTAATGAGATCTCTGCATTTCTTTCTATTAGGGGCCGCGGTGGCTCAGTGGTAGAGCGTTCGCCTCTGGTGTTTGGGGTCCCGTGTTTGATCCCAGCCCCCGCCAAGTGAACTTTGTGGTGGCCAAACACCGTGTGCGGGGGTTTTCTCGGCGTTCTCCCGTTTCATTACTCATCATCACCGTCTCCTTTAGCTAACCGGCATAACCGTGGGACATACAACTCAAAGATTTCATTTCATTTTCATTTCTTTCTATTGTTCTGCTATCATCCCCTATTAAATTTACATCATAAGCATATGCCATAACCTGGTGAATACCGTTCAACTGTAGGCCCTGGTTGCTATCTTTAATTTTTCTTATAGCGTATCCCAGAACAAAGTTGAATGATAATGGCGGCAACGCATCTCCTTGTTTCATTCCATTTTCGACGTGAAAATTCGTGGACAAAAATTTACCTACCCGGACTTTACTTTGGGATTCATTTAAACATATCTTAATTAAGCTAATTAGCTTTCTAGGTATTCCAAGTTCTGTAAGAACGTTGTATATACTAATGTTTCTCTTCTAGCCGAGTCGTACGCCTTTTTAAAATCAATAAATAGTTGATGTACTGGGGTATTGTATTCCCACTTTTCTTCGGATATTTGGCGAATGGTAAATATTTCGTCGATAGTTGATCGATTTCGTCTAAATGCGCACTGATAATCTCCAATAATTTCATCTGCGTATGGGGTCAATCTTGCTAAAGGAATATTTGAAAGGATTTTATAGGATGTTGACAGAAGAGAAATGCCTCGATAATTATTACAGTCAGTTTTGTCGCCTTTTTTGTGAATTGGAACAATGATTGATTCTTTCCACTCTTGTGGCAATTCTTCCTTGTTCCAGATAAGGAGAATGAGTTTATGTATCTTGTTCCACAATTTTTCGCCTCCAGCTAAAATTAACTCAGCCGGAATTTCATCTACACCCGGAGAATTGTGTTTCTTTAATTTCTTTATAGCGGTTTCTACTTCTATTCGATTGGGTTCTGGAATATACGGTTCTGCGGTGTGTTTCTCCTTTTCTCCACGCACATTAGTTTTTGGCTGCGTGTTCAGCAAATCGTCAAAGAAATCTTTCCATCTATTTAAGAAGCTATCCGTATCAGTGAGAACTGTTCCGTCAGCTTTCTTTAATATTTAAGCACGAGGTTGATAGCTTTTCTTAAATTCGCTTATCTCCTTATACATGTCCCGAATATTTTTATTTTTATTATTATCTTCAAGTTCCTTAATTTTAGCTTTCAAAAAATCGCGTTTCTTTGTTCTAAAAGTTTTGGAAGTTTCCCGCCTGATGTATCTGCGAAATTTTGAGTAGTTATTTCATTTGGATTTTGAAGCCAGCGTAATTTTGCCTGTTTTCTATTCTCTGCTAGCTTAATGCATTCCTGGTCGAACCATGGTTCGTTCCTACGTATTTCCGCGTGTCCCAATTTTTCTTTTGCTGAAATTTTAATGCTATCTCCAATTTCAATCCAAGTATCCTCAACACTAGTGCACTCCGAATCTTCTAAAACCGAGAATCTATTCGAAATAGGGATGGCATCGAGGCGAGACGAGACAAGACTTTGTACAGTCTCGGTTGATAAATAGCGGTCTTGGTCTCGAGTCAGAAATCGCCGTTTCGGTCTCGTCTCGGTCAACAGATGCTTGTCTCGATCTCGGTCTCGGTCTCGAGGACCAAATCTCGGTCTCGTCTCGAAAGTCTCCAAATAAATAGTGTGAAATTAAAATTGCGAAAGTATTATTATCGTACAGTCTGTCCTTTCCACTTCTTATTTTTTTGCCTTCATTCTTGATGGCATGTTGTACCTCTTCATAGCTAATTTGCTAGCGCTTATGCTTTCCATGAGTGTGTTCCAGGTTCAATTATCAGTGGGTATATCAAATTTGGGATAAAACCCTAATAGTAATCCATATTTCACTTTTTAACATTAGACTTTGTCTCATACAGCCTCAGTACTGCCTATACAATTAAACTCTATCAAATTAACTCTAGTACAGTATATAGTAGTTTATTTCCTTCCTTTGAATCACAATTGATCAATACCTCCTAACGGATAACGCAACACATAGCAGCAGGAATGTATTAAATCGGACCGAAATTGAAATTTTACAATTTCTCATTTATTATCCAATACATTCTGCTTTGACTGTCATTTTAAGAACAGAATGTAATGTTCATTATCTTAACAAATAGGACAAATTATTATACAATATATTTTGTTTCAAATTGATCAAATGCTTTATTACCGTTTTACATCTCCGTGTTTAATTGACACTTTATAACACGAACTTCCTGAACCTTGTGTGGGAGCTAAGGCATTCACCTTTGCTATGTGTGATCTTGGGTTGGATCACCAAGCAAGTTAGATTCAAAGTCTGATATTTCCCATAAATCGCGTCTCAGTATAAATACATTCTGTTTCTTATACAAGTTCATTAGGTTGTAATACATTACATAAGCATATATCCAGAGCCGTAACTAGGCAGGAGCAACTGGGACAGTGTCCCGGGGTTCTCACCCATAAGGGCGTCGAAAAACCCAGTCAGGCTTGCAAAATTTCTACTCTGAGAACTAAAGAAAGGATAATACCTAAGAAACTGAAGAATTTAGTGCTATAATTTAAACAAATTGTCATGGATACTGTAGATCTATCTCTTTGTACGCTAGGAAAAATGTCGCCCCTCGGTGGCGACGAAATCAGCTTTGGGGGCCCACAGAGTTATTGTTACTCATCTAAGTAGGACAAAACAAGATATTTCCAAAAGGAAACAAATTATTGTTTTGTTCTACTCTTCGCAATAGTTTATGTGAAGTATAAAAAAGTTTTAAAAATTAATTATTTATTTTCATTTTATTTAATATTATTTTATTTTATTTTATTTTTATTTATTTGTTGCTCTGACTTACCATAGAATTTCAATGATGTCACGGAGAGACGTAAGCAGACTACAGCACGCTTGACTACAGCAGAGCCATAAGCAGCAAGCTTGACTACAATTCGCGTGGTCCGAAGTTTGATTCTCGGTGTGGGTACACTTGAAGCGACCGAAGTGGTTCCACTATAATCAGTAGTCCACGTCTCCTTTAGCCGCCCTAGCATAACCGTAGGACCTTAAACTAAAACAACCCAACCCCAAAATGAACACAATGCGTATTACTAACTGTAAGGCTTTGAATAATTGCACATACACTGAAAAAAGCCAAGTCCAGATATAAGGAGAAAATGAGGATAATATGCTTTCTGTTGCGAACAGCATGACAAGACGGTGGTGTCAATCGTAATATTGGGTGAAACACCCTCATGTCCAAAATGATTGTCGCATATCTATAACTGTCTTCTTTTAAGAATATAATTTGATAATGATTTTGCAGGGTACTTTTAATACTGATACTATGTGTATAATCGGGAAATGTATATTTGTGGTAAATTTCATGGGAAAAGAATCATAAATACGAAAATTAGAATGTGTAAAACAAAATGTTGCTAAATGGACAAGAAAGTTTTATTTTCGTTTTATTGTTCTTATTTACTGCTCTTTTGACATGAAATTTGCCCCACACATGTCTTTGCAGAATATACTCATACTAACATTATAAGAAATACCGGGCGAATTCGTTATCAAATTATATTCCTACAACATATTTATAGACATGCGACAATAATTTTGGACATGAGTGTACGTCAGTAAGTGAGAGTGGTGATTACTGTTTTCACAGGAGTAATTGGTGCTCTCAATTACTGACGTACGTCGCCGCATGAAATAAGGGTGTTGCACCCAGTATTACGATTGACATCACCGTCTTGTCATGGTGTTTTCAACAGAAAACATTTTATCATCGTTTTCTCCTTATATCTGGTCTTGGCTTCTTTCAGTGTAGCTAAATGGTATGGATCGAATTTGGGCGGTCGATGGTCAAACTAAAACAAGTGAAATGTAATTAGGGTGTAATTAGAACTTTTAATCAAGCACGGTTTTAATCTAAAGTGTATACTAGGCCAAAGACATACAGGGAACAACTAGTGATACTGAGAAGTTTCATGTTACGTTTAATTTCAGTTACATTTTGCATTTACATGTATTGCTGGAACGAAAACTTTGACATTAACATTATACTGTAAGTAGCCCAAAGACTATGAAAAACGTCGTCTTTTCAAAACATTCTTGCACCATAAAACAAATTACGAGTAATTTTAAAATATTTTACACTTTAGCTACGTTATTTGGACTATATTTAGCAATTTATTTAAGTTGTCAACACTGATTAAAATAATGTAACTGCAACTTGTTATAATTAAAACCACCAAAAACCAGTGGCGGCCGGTGGATTGTGGTTTCGGGTGTTGCAGTACGAACGATCGGAGACACAAGATATAAAGTGGACTCATTGACTAATCAGCATAACTTTAGATGCAAATGCTATGTGACATGTTAAATTAAATAAAATTCTGTTTGTAAAAAATAAAAAAATGCAGAACATTTAATCCGATTAATCACCTTATTTAATTAGTAAGTCCATTCTTCTCTCTTTGATTGGAACAAATCTGCCTAATACATGCTGGTTGAACTCTAGTATTCTTATTGTCAGGTCTTTTTCGATGGAAAGCATAACCAATGGTGATAACCTTTCTTTGGACATTCAATTCCTTGAAAGTGTCAATTCTTTTTGATGTGAAAAAAATTTTTTTTCTTCTTTCACTGACGCCATAGATACAGTTAATATTAATTTCAGAAGCTTTGTAGATTCACTAAATATTTTTTCTAGATTATTGTGAACAATTCATTCTAACAAACTCAGTCCCTGACAGTGATTCGAATTCCTCTTCAGTGTAGACTGAAGAGAGTTCGTAGCTGAGATTAATGTTATAAAATAATGTACATTGAACACGCTTTATTCACAATTTATCTAGGAAAATTTAAAATAAATTGTGGAAATGTATCTAGTGCATACAACATTACTGTCATAAGAGGTCCTGTAAATTTAAACCATTTTTTTTTTCGAACACTCTCCTGAATTGTCCTTTGCTTGTTTTGTCTAAGCCTTAATAGTAAGTTTTTCCTCAGTTGAAAGTTGAGCAATTGTTTTGTAAGTTACTCACAGAAGTCATGGTATGCAATTCATTCAGAATTTGTAGGTTATGTACAGAATTAAAGCGCACACAATAAAATTAAATCTAATAACTAATAACCAAAACAGCTGATACAAAAGATATGCTGGTATATGAATTGCGAATGTTACATATTCATACATAGTGCTGTCAATTGGCCGGCCTTTCATTGGCCTGGCCGGAAAAATTGCTGTTATTTTGATTAAAACCACTGACGCATACAAACTTCTCACCAGCCCCTTTATAACCGTTTTTTTTTTTTTTTTTTTTTGTTAATTTGTATCTAGTTCAAAGTATAGATATTGAAAAGTAGCTGTCATTCTGTAAACTCAAAACTGTTACATTTCACCATCTATCAACGATTAATATATTTTGTTCACCTATTTAGAAAATTTTAGAGAGATGGCAGGAACTGTATCAGGGAAAATTTGAAATTTACTTTCAAGGAATTTTATACATTTATTAAGAGTGGAAAAGGACATCTTAAAGCAATTTCCCATAGTTGAAGTACAGACTATATGTTTAAAGAGTGAATTTCATTTTCCAAATCCAAAATTGTCACGTAAAGATTATTATACTTTTGTTCATCTGTTTCGATAATTTTAAAGAAATGGTAGTTACTGGTAAATACAATAAATTGATTAATGCCGATTGATCAATTTCAGTTTCTCATTTATAGCACAATGTATCTATTAAGCTTATTAGTGAATGATCTAAGGACATACAAAATATATGTGTTAATGCACTTTTGTTCACGATAGTATATGTAATTTCCATGAATAGGTCCGAACAGAGATACTTCAGGCTGAGACCTATATCATAGAGAATTTTGAGGAAGTGCCGTTTTTTTTTTATTTTGCAGAGTTGGCAACCCTATTCATACATCGACATACACATGTGCGTAAAAGAAAAAAAAAACTACATTCCAATCATCCGTCTTGGTTGTTGCGCAATGCACGATAAACACAATATACTTCCACATGAGGCGAAACATTGTTTATCAATGTCATAGTTCTGGAAAGCAACCTTGAAACCCGCCAGATATAGGAACATGTTAGCTGGGAGGGGTCCAAAGTATTTGAAGAAGGTCCAATACGTCTAAGTAATAACGAACCTGTCTTATACTGTACCCGAAAACATAAGTAATTCTTAATTACTGTCACCTATATTTTTAGAAAAAAATGATAGAACGATTATTTCTATAAGAGAAAGAATACATGATGAGGCGTAAAATAAAATATTTAGCCTCTATCAATCATTTCTCTGTTAAACAAGTATAGTTCGTTAGGAAAGTCTACAAATATTAGTCAAGTTTCCAAATTTTTGCGAGGTCCGAACCCGGTGGACCCTCTCGTGGCTACGTCCCTGAGCATTGCTAACTAGTCCCAAATTCAATGTGGCGTTCCCCACCGTACAGTTTTATAAAATATACTTATTTTATAAAAGAAATATATTTATACTAAAATACTATCCACAGAGGGGGGTGGGGATTCTACATATTAACTTATTAATATTTGGATCACAAATTACTGTAGAAGAAACCTTCATTATCTATATAAGCTAAGAATTAACTTGTAAATGCGGATCTACTTTCATTTGTTTCCTACTCTACTACATATTTTCTTTCTTATTTTGTAATTCTACTATCACTTTTTTTTAATTGTAATTATATTGATTTGCTTCATTATAAGTACCGTAATTTAAAAATATGAATGCATAAAAGCAAATTCCATTTGTTAATTCCTAGTGAAATAAAATTCAGAAAGCTTATTTAGCGTGAAAAACCTTCTCATTCACTGGAAACCGTGCTGTGTTGCAGAAGCGCTGCAACCACCAGACCCTTTAACTTCTGAGATAGGGGAAAGGAGACTTAACATTCGCTCCAATTCCCGCGCTGAAGGAATCTGGTCGTTGTATGCTTGCTGCAACACAATATAAATTAAAGACTCTGTGACGGATTATTTTTCGCTTTTTAAAACGGATTAACGAAACGGACAGTTACATAAGTAAAAAAAATATGTTATTTAAAGTATATATGGGAGTATTAGAAAGTATTTTTTCTGTTCTATACTACTATTGCTAATAATATTTTTTCTTGAAATACTTTGGTCGTTACGCAACGCTGCAACACTAACATTAGCCGCCACTGCCAAAAACTATTGCTGTAATGTTATAGAAACAAAGTAAAGCAACAATCATTATAAAAATTTATAATACGTCATATTAAGCAGTATAACAATCACTACTCATTTATTTGGTACCTCTGAAACGGTTTGAAATAACAATTGTAAATGGCATTATATTCATTTAAGTCTTTTGGAAGCATCTACATGATGAGACGTGATGATGATGATACGTAAGCACGTTTTCGAAGTAAAGTCTGTAGAAAAAGAAATTCTCTATTTATTGTAACTTTGTTCCTTCATTCATTCGAAATACATTATACTATAATCATAGTATTTGACGCTAAGATACAATTGATGCGCATTGCACCATCCATGCCATTTGAGTTATTAGAGATCTTCAAAATGTTGATGACAGTTATACTATATTGTCCTTTGTTACACTGAATAATGTATGCGATATTGTGGTTTTATTTAATATCGAAATTAGAAATATGTAATACCTTACGTAGTGCAATTTGAGAAAATACAATACAAATTTATGTAACGTTGGCAACATTGCTTCTTTATCTAGTTGTATTGCAGAGTATTTAGAAGAATTTCCCCTTCAATATTTTACACAACATGGTACAAAATTATACACTAGCTGATATACCTATTCTTTGCACGGGTCACATAAAATATCTACACGGTGTATGTAAACAAACAGAACAACGGAAGAAAAAGATATCGGTCATTTTCTTCTACTGTTACATATCCAGGTAAACACGCCCTGAGACCCCCTGGTTACCAGCCGATGGGGGATGTGTTTGAAAGTCAACGCCTGTGGGTGTATCAGTATTCGTCTTAGCGTCCGCCAAAACTATGAATTGACACTAACATCGATCATTTTGGATTATTTTTACAATTCTCGGTATTTCCCCGGTAACCCCCGGCTCGAAGCTGAATGGGGTGAATTTGGAAGTGAATGCAAACCGAGTTTAACCATTAACCTCGGCGACCGCGAAAACTAAATTCGACACTAATATCAGTCAATACTACTTTTACATATATCGGTAACCATCCCGCAAGCGCCCTTAACAGCACAAGATTTGCTAGGCATATGCCATTTAGGTGTCCCTGCAACTTTTTAGGTACCCGACACTTGGCACATATGATATTCATGTGCTAAATATATACTTCAGCTACTTACAGTTTTAGGTACTTGTTACACTTAATTGATATTTGCAACTAGGTTACACAAATATAGCATTTATATACGTGGCTCAGTTTCGCACTCTAACAGTCATTTGTTTCTATGTCGTTATTTGAGACATATATCTGTTATGTTCTAGGTACGTCCTTTAGGTACTCCCATGCGCAAAAAATATTGCGCGTATACTGTAACTCACGATTTTTCGCAATTATTCCATTTTCCTTATGTTTATGGGTAAAATTCAGTTATTAGTATGTGGAGATAATAGAAAGCAATCCATCTAAGGAGATATTTCCAAAAAATATAATAAAATAATAATAATATAAGCAAAAAACAAAATTATGTTCGGTTTTGTGTATACTGGCAATAATGTTTTCGAGGGATTTTTTGCAGTAGCACAGCACGATTGCAGAGGGATAACTTTAGTTGAATCAAGGAACTGGAAAGTGGACTAATATATTGCATTTATTGGCTTAAATCTAGGGTGTAAATTGTCTACCAAATATAAATTAGCTTCTGTAACCAAGATGTTATACGGAAGTATAGAAACAAAGAGAAAAACTGTTGTCTTAAGTTTGGAAGTGACATGCTCTATAGCCATGAGCATTTATTTGTTAAGAAAACGACAGGCAACAAAAGGTAGTCTGTGTGGTCAAGTGGGTTGAGTGGCGAACTAGTAATTCTTATATTGTTTTGACACCAGATCGAATCCCATGCGATCCCATCCAATTTTTTCTTTAAAAAACATTGTAGAAAGTGTATAATTTTTATGTTAATAAGAACCGAAACAATATAATAATGAAATAACTTTTTGTTTTTTCTGATGACGTATTTATTTAGAATTTGTGTATTATTACTAATAGCGATTGTTTTCAGTTTATGGTATGATATGCTTAATCATTCCCTCTCCGTCAGCAGAAGTAACTTCAACTCACTGCGAGTGTCTGTGAGTCAGGAACAGTAAAAAAAAACAAAACATGCGCGACCTGCTGCCTTACACACAGCGTGGCGAACACAGTCACAGCGATAGCTCGTTGTCATGAAGAAAAAAAAAGCTGATGTTAAATTACTGTTCTAGTGTTTCAGTGTGTGTGTTTCTTTTTAGAGTATTGACTCTCTCTCTCTCTCTCTCCTTTTGTTTCATATCCACAAGTGCAACAAATGCAATCATAAGTCTGTGTAAGGAAATAAAGGATGCTTTCTTTAAACAAAACTAAATTAACAGCTCTATTTGTGAGGAACACGAATGCTTCCAAAAGATGCCATGGGTATTAATTATAATCATACCGAATTATACAGTAGCGTGAAAAACTGATAATAAAATGATGTAACATGCATAAGCTTTTTTTTTCTAGCGTGACAACACATTAAACATAACAAATTAAATTTTTGGGATTACAAATTATCACCTTACGTGTCGGTATAGGCCTATTCGTTTTCACAGTCGAGCGACGAAAGAAGAAAGTGTGGTGATAGTTATAAAAACCCAATACCAGATTTCAATGAATTCAAGCTACAATGCTCCTACATATCGAAAAAATTATTTTTCGATGTCTGTCCATCTATTCGTCTCTCGGTTCGTCACGCTTTTACATGCACTCAAATAGAGGCCATACTGTTCAACGTATCTGGACCGAATTCTAGACATAACGTTTTAATAACATACTATCTTTCGAATTTTATATCCTTCGACAACTAAAAGTAAGGGTAATTTACTGAAGGATTAAAATTTAAAATAATTCAATTTTCTCAAGAAAAAAAAGCTGTGACGATTTTATTTACTTTTTATAAATATATATTTTATTAACAAATATCCACCGTATATGAATATTTTTTCTGAGAAAATATATATGGTGTAATTTACTGTATGGTATGCGTTCTTTTTCCACAATTTTCTCAACCACATTTCATAAATAAACGTATTATTAATAACCTAACAATATGACAACTCGTTCGAAGGAGCAGTTTACTCTTAGGGTGAGCTTTCCCCCGATGGTTTTCCCATTAATGCCTCAGGCAATTTTGTTCATATTTCGTAAAGAAATGTTTCATTAATAAACTAAGATACAGCCTAAATCGTTTATTCCGTTAACATACAGAAGAAGTGGTTTTCTCAAGGGTTGATTTTTTTTTTTGACAATTTTCTCAGTAATAACTGAGACAAATTTCTTCTAATTTCAGTAAAAATATTGTCTGTAACACTCTTACAATATGCATAACTCGCTTGTTCCGAAAAGAAAAATCCAAAAGAGAGAGTTTACTTTGACAGTGAAATTTTTCCCGACGATTTGCTTAAAAATTATTCGATATACTGTCAAAATTACAGATAGAAGAGTTTACCTTTGGGGGTAAGCTTTTAACGATGACCTTCCTAAAAACAACTCAGGAGATGTTTGTTGTTCATATTTTATAAATACATGTTACATAAATAACCTAGCTATATGGTATAATTCCCTCATCCGGAAAATCTAGAACTGGTATAATACTTTTGACAGTAAGTTTTACCCTGCGATTTTCTCAAGAACGACTCAGGCGATTGTGTTCGTATTTCATAAATAAATGTTTTATGAAAACACTAACAATATAGCATAGCTTGTTTGTCCTGAAAAGATCCACAAAGGATAATTTATTCTTGGGGTGACTTTTTTCATGATTTTCTCAGAAATTACTCAGACGCTTTTGCTTATAGTTCGCATACAATTATATCCTTAATAATTCTAATATATGGATCAAGTTATTTCTAACCAAAATATGACCAATGGGTACTTTACTTTTGGGCTTGAAGTTTCTTCTAGCAAAGTTTTCCAAAATATTATTTTATTCGCAATTTCCCAAATAAATGTTTCAATAATAGTTGCAGCCTAACACGAGTCAGTGTAAGAAATTCAAGCGAGAAAGTACAGTGCGTTTGCTCCGTACCCTTTCTTAAATGTATTTTTAATGTTACACCTAATCACAATTTTCCGAACAAAATCGAAACCTCTTTTTAAATGTGCCTTGTTGTGGTCAAATGGTTCAAGTGCATTGGTTATGGATTTGATTTCCAGTGAGAGCTAGTGTATTTTCGTCCAAGAGATGTTACACGTCGGTGCAAAGAAAAAAAAGTGTTTAAATAAGCCTAACCAAGCTAATCAACAAAGAAATAATACAATGTTACGAAATTATCGTAGAAACATTGTTAATATTAGGTAGGTGCGACTGAAATGTCCAAACGATGATTGTCAATTCCAAAGGTAAAAAAGTGAAAAATACAATGCCAGGTTAATCAGTGGCCTCTAGGTAAAGCTATCCTACTAACATAAGAAGTGATTGAGACGCCAAAAAATGTTGTAATCGCTGGGAGACATGTTAGGAGAATACAGAGGTGAGAGAGAGTTTAATACTGCGAATCATGGATAGTCTTCACTTTCGTTTGAGGGCGAATATTGAAGTCCGTAGGCCTACATAGGTTTGCATTGAAATGAACATTCTTTGTTTTCGGCCGGCGGGAGCTCAGGTGGTTCAGATTCCACTTTAATCAGTAGGTCCACGTCTCATATAGCCTCGCTGCTGAAAGAGACGATAAACTCAAAATCACATCACACATCTTTGTTTTCGCCTTTGTTTTAGCCCATAAATGTCTCTGTTCATGAGCTCCTTAGTGGATATGCGGTTAGCGCATGCGCCTTTGGCGTGGAAGACACGGCTTCGATTCCCGGCGAGAGCTCACGTGGTTTAGAGTCCACGTTAATCAGTAGGCCGAAGTCTCATATAGCTTCGTTGCTGAACAAGACGATAAACTGAAACTCAATGTCTTTGTTCATAAATTTCTTTGTGTATGGTTTTGCATATACGT
This sequence comes from Thermobia domestica, assembly GCF_964235325.1. NCBI lineage: Eukaryota > Metazoa > Arthropoda > Insecta > Zygentoma > Lepismatidae > Thermobia > Thermobia domestica. Next base: position 236,179,903 of record NC_137457.1, on the reverse strand, counting down.
GGCATGGATATTAAATTTTGATTTCTACGCCATATGTATCTAATTACATACACACCTATAAAACGAACACAACAAACTTGGAATACCTACATTGTTTGCGTCTGGAAAATCATCACGTTCTGCTGCACAGGAGAGCCGTGTGTATGGAATTCCATACACGTGGCAATCAACCTATTAAGAAATGTATAATAATAATAATAATAATAATAATAATAATAATAATAATAATAATAATAATAATAATAATAATAATAATAATAAACAGAAAACGATACGATCATTTACATAATTTATAAACATAAGTTAACATTTAATAAGCATATAACTGCAATGGAATTAAGTTGTTTCTCTCTCTCCCTTAACGCAACAGCCCTTATTGTGCTAAGGCGTAGAAGAGAACTTATAGCACTCACGATTTGGGGCGGTGTGCGGTCAGAACATCGGATCCCTTTGTTGTTAGTCCTAGCTTTCCAGACGGATGCAGTTATTCCCGATAGAATATACAAGCAAATAGACTTTTGCATTATCCCTCAATGTGATACTTGTGGTTGCTTAACCGTATACAGATAGCTGTCCATGGAAGAATCGTTGATAATAATAATAATAATAATAATAATAATAATAATAATAATAATAATAATAATAATAAATAACAGAAACTCGACAAATATTCTTGCAAATAATAGGAAACAGTTTGCGTCACACTGTTCACTTTGCTAGACACATCAGTGTGCCGCGTTATACCAATTGTGCCACACTGGAATATAGGGTATGGCTTTTTAATTTTTTCCAACTATTCCAACTGCTTCAATTGAAATGGATCTATAACAATAAGAGAGTGAATTTAGTCTTCTTACCCTTCGATTTAGAAATAAGGTTCGCGAGAATTTCATAAAAGAATAATATACTCAGAATTGTATATAGTAGTTTGTTTTATTCGAAATTACATACTTCCTACAACTGTTTTTTGATTGAAATGATTTGAAATGAAACCTTTAAGTTTTACGTCCCACGTTATGCCGGCTAGGCTAAAGGAGACAGTGATGATAAGAAATGAATGAAATGGTCGAATGAAGAAAGTGGGATAAAACGGGAGAACCCCGAGAAAACTCACGCACACAGTGTCCAGCACAAGGTTCACTTGGCGCGAGCATAGATCGAACCAAGGACTCCATGCACAAGAGGAGAACGCTCTACCACTGAAACACCGTGGCCTATGAAATTGCTTAAAGGAGAAAGGGACTACTTTATGAAAACTTGAAGACAAACACATTTGTTAAAAAATACATGCTTTTCGTGAAATATTGCTTATAGACATGGGCGGATTAAGGCTTTTGGGGACCTAGAGCCGACTATTTTAAGGGGACCCTATGTTAAGAATAGTTCCAGTGCATAAATTTTCTTTGCTGCCTTCCACAGCCTCATAGGTTTATGGAACTACCGAGAACTATGCTGTAATATTTGAATGTGCTCCAAGTTTACAATAATTAGTTTAGTTAAATCCATTATTAACAATTAAATAATTGCATTCATTATTAACAGTTAAATGCTGCTGATGGAAAGACTTAAATCTAGGGATACCGCGAGCGTAACGAGCGGAAAAAAATTAGCATCGGTCTGGAGCCTATAATATAAGTTGATTACTATATTTTACTGTTAAACAGAGGGATTTTAAAGAGCCCTCTGAGCTTGGGGTCCCGAAGCCTGGGCTCCATTGGCTCCGCCCTTAATCCGCTAATGCCTATAGATTATAAATTAAAGGGGACGGGCAGGGTCCGTTCTAAAAATTCCGGCCCGTGCAGACCGCTAGCCCCTGTGTATATGCTATCTTTGGAAATACAGTAGAGTTTCGTTTATCCGGCATAAAACAGACAGGCAGAATGCCGGATAATATGGGTGTGTTAAGGAAAGACCTATTAAAAGTCAAACTATGATATAATTTTACATATTACTCATCTAATAATCATGTTTTGCAAGAAACAAATATAATGCATTGACTCAGGGACGTATCCAGCGTGAGGTCCTGGAAGCTGTCCCTTTCCAAACCTCAAACACTTTTTAATAAACCTACTTTTTTCCTTTTGAGGTTCTTTTATATCAGATTACTTTGAGTCAGTGTTCAAACTGTGGGCAATGCGTTGTTGTTATAATTCTAACAAGTAACACTTCCCCAGTGTAACACTCCGATTTTGATAAAATTTGGCAGGTAGATACTACACATAAAGTAAACAAATAAGTGCTTTTTTATTTTTTGCGGAAAAACGGTTTTAGGGGGCAAAAGCCCTCACCAAAAATTTTGAAAGTTGACGCCCGAAAGGCAAAAACAAGTGGACCAAAGTGAACGAAATTGTGCACAGATATTGCAGACGTAAAATTAGGGAATACGTATTTTGTATTTTCCTGGAAAAAACGGTTAGGTGGGGCACAGACACCTCCAAACCTTTAATCATGTAATATCAAAAGTGCTAGTAACATGTAAGATGTGTGTAAAGGACATGAAGAATTGCAACGACACTTTGTGTATGAACAATACGCAAAAAATAAACGAATACGGTTTTTGTTTATTTTCTGCGGAAAAACGGTTCTAGGGGAAAAAGCCCCCACCCAAAATTTTGAAAGTTGACACCTGAAAGGTAAGAAAAAGTGAACCGAAGTGAATGAAATTGTGCATAGATATTTTAGACGAAAAATGAGGGAATACGGGTTTCGTATTTTCCTGGAAAAAACGGTTAGGTGGGGCACAGACTCCTCCAAACCTTTGATCATGAAATAACAAAAGTGCTAATAACAGTATGTCAGAAGTGCCCAAATTTACATGAAGAATTGGAACAAAACTTTGTGTTAGGACAATAAGCAAAAAATAAACAAATACGGCTTTTTTTATTTCCTGTGAAAAAAAACGGTCTTAGGGGGCAAAAGGTCCTACCCAGAATTTTGAAATTTGACGCCCGAAAGGGAAGAAGAAATCGACCAAACTGAATGAAATTGTTCACAAATGTTGTAGAGGTAAGATGAGGGAATACGTGTTTCGTATTTTCCTGAAAAGAAAAATACTGTTGAGTGGACCGTGGTGTTGAGTGTCGGAAGGAGTGGACCGAAGCCAATGAAATTGTCTATAGATATTGGATATGATAAATAAAGCCTCTCCTGTTTCACAAGTGTCTCCATCAGATTTATTCAAATTTGGCAGATCAACAACAATCACAAACAGTATAGCGTATTTTATAGTATTTCACGAGGCAACTTTAACCCTTACAATGATTTTCCGCATAAACAAAAACACGTGCCGATTAATTTCCTGTTTGCTGTTGATGTGCCAAAATTGATAGGGACATCTTAAAAACACGAAAGTCCTTATTTTACATACAGTCTATACAATATCTACACACGATTTCATTTGCTTCGGTCCACTCCTTCCTGCACTTTTACGGTAATATTTTTTTTTTTCGGAGTGGCTCTAGGCTCCAACACTGTTTTTCCGTACAAATTAAAACACATTTCATTTATTGTTTTGCAAATTGTCCCTATACGAAGTTTCGTTGCAATTCTCCATACTTTTAGGAACTTCTGACGTATACTTATTTGCACTTTTGATATTTCGTAATAACCAACTAAGAAGATCCGTGCCCCACTCAACCGTTTTTTTTTTCCAGGAAAATACGAAACACAATTACCTCAATTTACGTCTAGAATATGTGTGCACGATTTCATCCAATTCGGTGCACTTCTTGTTGCCTTTTTGGCCTTAAATTTCAAAATTTTGGGTGGGGAATTCTTCCCTCTAAAACCATTTTTTCGCAGAAAAAAAACCGTATTCGTTTGTTTTTTGTGTATTGTCCCTACACAATGTGTCGTTCCAATTCTTCATGTAAATTTGGGCACTTCTGACATACTGTTATTAGCACTTTTGATATTTCACGATCAAAGTTTTGGAGGGGTCTGTGTCCCACCCAAACGTTTTTCTTTTCTTTTTTCCAGGAAAATACAAAACCCGTATTCCCTCATTTTACGTCTACAATATTTGGGCACAATTTCTTTCATTTAGATTCACTTTTTCTTGCCTTTCGGGCATCAACATTCAAAATTTTGGATGGGGGCTTTTGCCCCCAAAAGCCATTTTTTCGCCAGAAAATAAAAGAAACTGGTATTCGTTTAGTTTTTGCGTATCGTATATACACAAAGTGTCGTTGAAATTCTTCGTCCTTTACACACATCTGACATATTGTTACTAGCACTTTTGATATTTCGTGATCAAAGGTTTGGAGGAGTCTGTGCCCCACCTAACCGTTTTTTCCAGGAAAATACAAAACACGTATTCCTTCATTTTACGTCTGCCATATCTGTGCACAACTTCGTTCACTTTGGTCCACTTGTTTTTGCCTTTCGGGCGTCAATTTTCAAAATTTTGGGTGGGGGCTTTTGCCCCCTAAAATCGTTTTTCCGCAGAAAAAAAGAAACATGTATTCGTTTATTTTATGTGTACTATCTACCTGCCAAATTTTATCAAAATCGGAGTGTTACTTGTAGGAATATACCGTAATGCCATTGAAACCAGGTGGAATTAAAGCACACTTTTAAATGGGATTATAATTTCGTTTCCGTTTTGTTTATAACATTACTATATTAGAATGATACACTCATAGCCATTTGCTATTTTTTTATGTGATATACGTAGCAGACAGTTTTCCTTACATGTCTCTAGAAAATATTTTTTGATTTCGTTTGTGTTACAATGCAGTTTGACCGGTTCATAAATGAAAAGTAAGAAACGTTTAAGAGAAATACAGAACTGTTGCATTGTTGTTGTTATTATTATTATTATTATTATTATTATTATTATTATTATTATTATTATTATTATTATTATTATTATTATTATTGATATTTTTGAAACATTAGAATTACATGCTTACGAGAATTCGTGTTGGGCCCCCTCCGAAAAGAAAAGCTGGATACGTGCCTGCACTGAATGATAGACGTATGAGTCATGGTATAGACGGGCGTGCTAGGCGATCGAGTCCGGAGCATCGAAAACAGACCACAACTTGCAGTTCTTCTTGCCAATTGATGCTGCTTTTTACCTGCTATGATATGTCGGATAATAATGTGGAATAAACGAAGGTCGAGACCATGGCGTATTGGTGTTTCATGCACCTAAACCTGTAAAATATTTGTGCCGAAAACATCTTTCACTCACTAGCTAAATTTGTGGGTATGATCGCACATCTTCCCTTATAAAGTATAGTCTTATAAAGAATATATATAGCATGCTAAAAACCTAAAGACTAAATTCAATAATTTTCTATAGTTTTCTTTTTTAACAACGGGAAACTTGTTTAATTCATCACGATTAATCACGTTTGATACTAAGATGTCTGTTTCTGTCTATATATATTTTTCATACTTTATTGGAGACAATTTTTTTCAAGAAAAGAGGATGATAAAAGAAGCTATACAACAGCATACACTAATTCTAAATAAATACGTCATCAGAAAAAACAAAAAGTTATTTCATTATTATATTGTTTCGGTTCTTATTAACATAAAAATTATACACTTTCTACAATGTTTTTTAAAGAAAAAATTGGATGGGATTGCATGGGATTCGATCTGGTGTCAAAACAATATAAGAATTACTAGTCCGCCACTCTACCCACTTGACCACACAGACTACCTTTTGTTGCCTGTCTTTTTCTTAACAAATAAATGCTCATGGCTATAGAGCATGTCACTTCCAAACTTAAGACAACAGTTTTTCTCTTTGTTTCTATACTTCCGTATAACATCTTGGTTACAGAAGCTAATTTATATTTGGTAGACAATTTACACCCTAGATTTAAGCCAATAAATGCAATATATTAGTCCACTTTCCAGTTTCTTGATTCAACTAAAGTTATTCCCTCTGCAATCGTGCTGTGCTACTGCAAAAAATCCCTCGAAAACATTATTGCCAGTATACACAAAACCGAACATAATTTTGTTTTTTGCTTATATTTTTATTATTTTATTATATTTTTTGGAAATATCTCCTTAGATGGATTGCTTTCTATTATCTCCACATACTAATAACTGAATTTTACCCATAAACATAAGGAAAATGGAATAATTGCGAAAAATCGTGAGTTACAGTATACGCGCAATATTTTTTGCGCATGGGAGTACATATTGTTTCAGATATCCTAACAGCACACGATGTGCTAGGCATGCGCCATTGAGGTGTTCTAAATTATCTCCCACATTTGATGCATTTGTTACTTCTTTTTCTAAGCAATTGTGTACTAGAAGCAACAAACGCATGAACTTTATTAGATAGCAACTGTCACCGATCATTTGAAAGTGAATATGGAAGAACCATAAAATAAAGTAAGTAGATACTCGTCATCTACCTATTAAAATGCTACAATAGCAATTAAAAGCGTTTTTTTTAATGCTAGCCCTGGGGCTAGCTATCCTGTAGAGGGCTACACCCTCTTTTAGGAAAGGGATGGAATGGAATGAAGGAATTGAAGGTTATAATCGTTGGGCTAAGAGATATTTCTTTATTTATTACTTTATATATTGGGTCATTATAGTCTTTGCGACTATAATCATTTTACAGGTTAGGTAATTAACAAAATTATATAGTTACAAGTACAATAATTATGATTAGAATAATACAAAACAAGTTTGTGGAAATAATTAAAATCTGTATAAATGAATATGAGGTATGAGATGAGATGCGATGCACGCCACAACACATAGGGACTGTTAATATAGACAAATGCTGGTTATCTTCTGCCTAGGGGCGACGCTAGGCTAATGTAGACAGAGGAGGCCCTGTTAGATGACAGAGGAGTAACTGTGCTTGATATGACGGGTAGATATGCGGTAGATGGACATGAAGGCGGTGATCTTGCACAAGTGCGAAGTCTGGATGATTAGGCGGTAAGATATAGCAATAGAGTGTGAAGAGTAAATTAAGAGGGAGATGGTAATATCGAGGCCGAACAGATGATAGAGCGAGGTAATGCATGGTTTCGAAAAGCAATGGTTGTTCTTGCTGGAAGCGAATGGTGATGAACTTTCGGCGGAGAGATTCAATGTGATAAAGCAATGTAGGGAAGATTATGAGAGAATACAAGTAGCGAGTCGGACTAGGAAGAGAAATACGATTAGCGATACCAAAGGCATGGCGCTCGAAGGTTGCGAGTTTGAAGTAGAATGAAGGTGGAGATGATATCCAGGCTGTGAATCCATAGGTAAGTACACGACGAAGAAAAACCTTATATGTGTTTAGAACGATGTGTGATGTAAGTCCCCATGTCGTGCCAGTCAGACGTTTTAGAAGATTGAGACGGTTATAGACTTTAGTTTTCACGTAGTTCAGATGAGGAGTCCAAGTAAGGTGTTGATCAAATATAATGCCGAGATAAGTTACTGTTTTGTTGAAACGAATTGGCGAATCCTGAATGGAGAGAGAGAGGAGTGATGGATTTCTATGGATTCTGGAGCGTTTGCGTGGTGGAGAAAAGACGATGGCCTGTGTTTTTGAAGCATTTATAGTGAGCTTCCATTTTCGACACCACTGAGAGAAACCATCAATTGATTCTTGTAATATTAGGTTGATGTGTCGGATGGTACGGCCGAGAGCGAGGAAGGGAGTATCATCAGCATATTGAAAGATGTGTACGTTTGCGGGCAGAGTTGGAAAGTCGGAAACGAATAGCACGTACAGCAAGGGGGACAGAGCTGGTCCTTGAGGTACGCCAGAATGTAAAAATGTTGGATGTGATAAATGATTGTTAATAAGAACATAGGTAAGGCGACAAACTAAAAAGTAATAGGTAAAACGGATATATGGTGATGGCAATTTAAGTTTAATGAGTTTGAAGATGAGGGCAAGATGCCAGACTTTGTCAAATGCTTTTTCTAGGTCAAAAAGCACAAGACAAGATAGTCGCACAGAACTATAATGATTTGTGATAAGGGTGCTTAGTCGTTGGAGCTGATCATTGATGGAATATGACGGGCGGAAACTGGCTTGAAAAGATGGAATGAGACTGCGTACACGGAGATAAGGATGAAGCCTATCGACTAGGATGCGTTCCAGTACTTTGCTAAAAGTCGAAATGGGTTGTATAGGGCGGTAGAAAGATACGGCGTTGGGTGGTTTATTCGGTTTTGGGAACATGAGAGTTTTAGATATCTTCCAGTCAGCAGGAAAAAAGCCTGTTCGAAGGATGAAAGTGAAGATAGAGGCTAATAAAAGAAGGAGTGAGGGCGGACTTTCCTTGATATGGCGATATGTAATTGAATCAAAACCTGGAGCAGAGTTTCGTTTAGTCTGGACAACGGAAGTGATATCGGCAACAGTGATGGGAGAAGTGAATTCATTAGGCGGCAATGTATGACTGGCACTAGGTTGGAAGAGAGGACTCGCTGTGTTTATTTTATCGACTGGATGAGAAAAAATATTATCAGAAAGTTGAAGAGTGAAGATGTCCTGGAGGTAGTCGGCAAAAGCATTAGCCTTGTCTTGATCAGAAGCAGCTTGACTATTATTGATGATGAGTGGGTAAGGGGTTTTAGTAAATTTGCCACCAAGCGCATTGAAACGTTTCCAGTAACGTTATGGATGAGCTGTGTCGGAGAGAGTGTTACAAGTTTTAATCCATTGGCGCTTTTTGTATGCTTCAAGATAGTTTTTTACAGAACGTTGGAGCTTATTGTGAAAGCGTAGAGCTTCAGGATTTCGTGTCCGAACGTAGTCACGATATGCTTGGCGGGAGCGTTTGATCTGAGCGAGGTAGTGCGGAGGCAATTTAGGTTGGTATGGAGTGGAACTGGTAGTTGGAATGTATAATTCAGATGCATGGGTGATCTCTGAAGTGATTGTAGTGATGTGTGCATAGAGTTCGTCAGATGATATAGGAGGGTGGAGATCTGCAACAGCAGTCGTAAGATATGTACGATATTTATCCCAATTGGCTTTATCAAAGCGAGGCGTTCGGAGTGGTGGAGGTGCATTTTGCGGTCGAGCAGTACCAAGATGATATGAAAGTTTAATCGGTGCGTGATCACTACCAAGGAGATCAAGGACTGTGATAGTACTGTTACTGGTAAGTGTAGCTGAGGTGATAGCGATGTCAGGAGTGGTATTTGGCACGGGCCTAGTAGCTGATGGAGGAATATGCATTATGCCTGTCGTATGAGTTGTAATGTGGTCTGTAAAGGGTGTGCGATCATTTGGTGTGCGACTCTGAAAATTGATATCGGCGAGAATTATGTAATGTTTATAGGTATGAGAAATATGACTGAAAAAATCAAGTGGGGTGGGATGGCCTGAACGAACATAAATAGTAGCAAAAGTAATTATGATGGACTTGAAGTATAGGGTAATGATGATATGCTCAGGGAGATGTGGAACAGAACAGATGTGATGGCGATGTGGTATGTGATTACGAAAGCCAATTGCTACTCCCCCGTTTGTCCTTAGGGCTGGAACTGTATTGTCATGACGAATGAGTGTGTAACGGGGAATTTTACAGATGGTAGATTTAGTGAGAAATGTCTCATTTAGTAAAACGACACATGCGTACTCTTCGAGTAACAGTGCTTCGACTAGGAGTTTATTGGTAGGCAATGAGCGAATACTCATGAAAAGGAAGACTAAATCCATGATGACGTGTAAGTTAAACTGTTGTTTCGTGACGTGAGGTATGAAAATGAACATAATTGTTGGTGTAGGTGGCGTTGAAATTAACGTTGAAGACAGATTTGTAATCTGTTGTAGAGTATGATTGCGTTGAAATTATGAATGCTTTGGAAGGTGAGTGTGAGAAATTGAAGAAGATGTTGTATGGTAACCGGATCTGTGGTTTGGAAATTGGTTGGGAGTGAAGAATCTGGCATCCGGAGCGGGACGACTAAATCAGGATGTTGTTGGTCAGGTGGAGGTTTATTTTTGTCTTTATAACTATAGGCCGGATGTTGGTCGTGGCAAGTGGGACATTGAGGTGGTTGTTGAAGATTAGTACAAAGGCGCGTATGATGTGGTCCTGTGCAATGTCCAGAGACTGGCGGATTTTTCAGTTAACCGTGTTGTGATCATTGTATAGTTGACAGTTTTCACATCGCACAGGAAGAGGAGCTGGAGTGCGTGAAGGTTCAACCCTGTGACGACGTTTGTAAATGTATGCGCTAGTAGTGAGCAATGTATCGATCGTATCTTGTGAAGCGGTGAGAAGGCGTACCATGTATGTTGCTCCTTGATTGTTGTTTATGCGGATGACCTTGTGAATATTATGTCCCTCATGTTGAAGTTCATGGATTTCGGAGTCGGAATATGTTGGGTCAACTCCCCGGATGACAACAGACAGAAATGGTGGGCGTTTTGGTGGCGGTGCTTTTTTCTGTCGTGCAGAGGAGAGAGATGTGAGAGTGGCTTTTTTCCCAAAGATCTCAAACGAGGCCTTGTTTCTGACGGTGAGAGCAAACTGCTGGTCTGTGGACTTTAAGATGTAACCGTTACGAGTTTTGATGACTTCTGCTAGTGGAATGCTTGGAAGATATTTCTGGAGTTGTAATGTGATGAACTTCTCATTGCTGTACTTTGTGTCATAATTTTGCAGTAGGAACGAATGAAGAATGAAGTGATTATGAGGCTGATTATTGGTAAGAGATGTTTGAGAGTTTAGAATAGTTGTATTGCTATTCTCATCTGCTGCATCCATATCAGAATTTGCTGAAATGTCGTCTCTGTGCTGCTTCTTCGACTGATGTCGATGCTGCTTGATAGTATCAGCATACAATTGAGAGTTTCGTGGAGACCTAGAACGGGTGGAGACATTTGAAGCTGATGAAGCTGTAGAGCTGCCGGATATGGTTCGCTGCCTGTTACCAGTTTCTTTCCGCTTGACCACTTTCGTGCTCGAAGCGGGCGGAGTGACAAATACCGGAGAAGACCACCGTGCCGTCCATCCACCGTTGGTCCAGAAGCAGCTTGATCTGCCATAGCAGAGACCGATAGATTTCTAGAGAGCCGTGAGACTCTAAAGGGATGTGTTGAGAGTGATGAATATGATGAAGGTAGGACAACCCGTTTGGATAGTTGCCCAGGAGGAGCGGCTCCTCTAGCTCGATCCGTAGATCAAGACGCCCTTGGCTTGATGAGTCTGACGGATGGATCTCTAGAAAAAACAGAGAAAGAGGCTCAGGATATGGAGAAGGAAGGATAATTCAAAACTCATCACCATATATAAGGTAACGCTTCAGAGCAAGCTCTGAGAAAGTGGTGATTAAAAGCGCTTTTTTTAGTTAAGGAAGAAGAGACATTATATTTCTCTTAGAGAATTCGAGTCTATCGGTAATAGATTTTATCCTCCTGCCTCTCAGAGGGTTACGCCCTCTCTTTGGCATGTGATTCTTATATGCAAAATAGGTGCAGGAAAAGTGCGGGATGGGCTAAGGGATATTCTTTATTATCAGCTGAAGTGGAACATCTATTAAGAGGGTTGTGAAGTCATCATCATTTAATTTCATATCATCATTTTACATTTATTTTTATTTATACTATAAATAATAAACATAATATATAGAACTAGAATAACTGTAACAGTGCATAATGATATAGTGGAAAAAACATGCATATGATATAGTGCAAGAGAATCAAAGATAAGGAATATGTGCAACATGTGGCCAGAGAAATTGTAAAGTAATGAAGATGAGAAATGAGATGAAGTGCTAGAACGTCACAAACATAAATGTGTTAATCAGACATTTGCAGGGTTATATCTTCTGTCCCGGAGCGGCTCGGGACTGATGAACACAGGGGGAAGCCCTTGTTAAGAGTGAGGATCTCTGTGCAATAATGCACTGAGAAAAAAAATTGTAGGTGGCGTACTTAAAAAGATAGGTTACATGCGTAATTCCTGTAGTTTTTGGACTTAACGTACAGCAGACGTATAACTGAAAACGCATGTTTTACAATACTTTCTGTATAAGTGTTCCATCTATACGCACTTTACGTATGAAACAATGTAGGCGGTCAGGATCTCACATACAAATGGACGTATATAACATATAGCCGACCAAGGTAACATAAGTATATGTAAGTGATATACGGAAAACTGTTAGATGTTAGACATCCTGCAACGACATGATGTAACATCTAAGGGCAGTGCCTATGTAGCATACGGATAACGTATGCTCCGTACTGATTTCTATAGTAAGCAAGAGGATACCGTATATTTGAAGAATATACCGCTGTCCGGAGAACGGATTTTTCTCAGTGTGGAAAAAGATGAAGAATGTGATCGCCAATGAAATAAATGTCGTAGATTTCTCGTTTGTCCGATGTCAGGTGCGTGTTGTTGATATATAGAGATATAAATATATTTAATGGTGAAAGTTTGTACCGAAAGGTAGAGTCGGTGAGAGCGTAGGAGTGAAGGATGTCTAAAAAGCGCGGATGACCTGTGCGTATGCGGGAGTTGACGTATTTAATACGTAGTTCTGCAAGATGTTCCGTAATTTTCGGAAAGGAGATGTATTCGTAGGTGAGCCATGTAGGATATGGTAGTTTAAGACGATAGGCTAGACGAATCACGTGTCTCAGTATGCAGAGCTTTTCGTAGAATGAAGCAGAAGCATTGCACCAGGCCGTATGTCCATAAGTGAGGACGGGGCGGAGAAACGCCTTATAGGTGTGTAGCAAGACATCCGCTTTCAGGCCCCAAGTTGTTCCAGTGAGTCGGCGTAAGAGATTCAATCTATTGTTAGCCTTATCTGTTAGCCTCTTCAAGTGAGCGTTCCAGGTGAGCTTGGAATCGAAGACCACGCCTAAGTAGGTAATAGTCTATGTAGGATATTAAAAGCGCTTGCTTGATGGCTAGTTCTCCCAAAAGGTTGTGCCCTTTATATGGGAAGAGAAGGAAGAGGATTGTGGATAGAAGGTATATAGTGCTGGTCTACGAGTGCGTTCTTTATTTATTAGCTTCAATAACAAACAAAAAAATAATAATAAACAGGTATATTACGAAGATAAATATAGAAATAGATGTGAATGTATGATACAACTGCAGACATTATAGCATTATGCTATAATCATAAGGATGGAGGTACTATTTCAAGCGATGGCATTGCCTTTATTTTGATTATGGGATCATATGAAGGACATTATAGCTTTAATGCTATAATCATAAATGAGGGGAATATATGAGATGGAAATGAAGTGCATCGGACATCAAAACACGTGGGATATGTTAGTGGACGAATGAGCTTATCTTCCTGTCCTGGGGTGGATCAGGACAATGATGGAGACAGGGGGAACCCTGTTAGAACAAAAGGACTACTGTGCAACATAGGATGGAAAGATGAGAGATAAATAATAGTCGGTTTTATAAGCAGCAACGGCATGAAGATCGGGATGATCAGGGGGTAAAGTGTAATGATATAAAGAAAATAGAAGGAAAAGTGAAGTATGATGAAGGGGATGAGAAGGGGTATAAGCTATATCAAATTTCATAGTATCTAAGAGGAGGGCATGTCGTTCCTCGAACCGTTTAGTAATATACTTCAGTCGGAGTGTTTTGAGATGGTATAAAATATGGGGAAAAGTTAGGCGCTCATAAAGTTCAGGTGTAGAGCTGGGTAATTTAATGCGGAATACAATACGTAATGCATGGCGTTCAAGAAGATTTAGTTTCTCGTAATAAAAGGGAGAGGCGTTAATCCAAGCCACGAACCCATACGTTAGTATTGGCCGGAGAAAAATCTTGTATGTGTTTAGGACGACAGATGATCTGAGGCCCCAAGTCGTTCCAGTTAAGCGTCGTAATAAATTCAATCTATTATAAGCTTTAGCGACAACCGTCTTTAAATGAGGACGCCAGGTAAGGTGTTTGTCGATGGTGAGACAAAGATATTTAACGTAATTGGCGGGTTTCAGGCGAGTGTCGTCAACGGTTAAATTGAGATAAGACGGATTTTTCTGAATTTTACTACATTTTCTGGGAGGAAGAAGAAATAATGTTTGTGTTTTATCTGGATTTATCTTGAGTCTCCACTGGTTGCACCAGCTGACGAAGGAGTTGATAGCAGACTGCATAGCGGTATTAATTTGCTGTACTGTGTTCCCTAAGGCAAGTAAGGCTGTATCGTCTGCGTATTGAAAAAGCTGGATGTTGTCTGGAAGTGGCGGTAAGTCTGCAACATATAGAAGATATAATAAAGGAGAAAGTGCTGAACCCTGAGGCACGCCGGAATGTAGAAAGATGGGATGTGAAAGAGCACTGTTGATTGAGATATAGGCCAATCTGCAAGAGAGAAAATTATAAATAAAACGGACGTAGGCGAGAGGAAGTTTGAAATTCAACAATTTAGCAATGAGACCGTGGTGCCAAACTTTATCAAATGCTTTCCCAAGGTCAAATACTAAGCAGGATGGTTTGATGGTATTGTAATGATCAGTTATGATAGTGAGCATTCGTAAAAGTTGGTCGTTGATACAGTAATTTGGACAAAAGCCTGCTTGATGATTCGGGAGAAGGTTTTTAACAGAGAGGTGTTGATTGAGCCTGTGAACGAGAATACGTTCAAGAATTTTGCTGTAGATGGATGTTAATTAAATTGGTCTGTAAGAAGCAACGCTATTGGCAGGTTTGTCCGGCTTTTGAAACATTAGAACTTTCGAGGTTTTCCAGTGAGACGGTATGTAACCTGTTCTGAGTATAAATGTAAAAATGAGAGCTAAGAGGTGTAGAATATACGGTCCTTCTTTGATATGGCGATATATGATCTCACCTAGTACAGGGGCAGTATTGCGTTTTCGTGCTATGGTATCTTGAATTTCGATTGTGGTGATAGGAGCTGTAAGTGGATGGTTAGCGGGAAGAGAGTGGGTTGGATTTGGTTGAAGGTGAGGAGACTGAAAATTAACTTTTTCGACTGGATGACTTTTTGACTGATTAGTAGGTGGTAGAGGAGTGAAAATGGTTTGTAGATAATCGGCAAAAGCGTCCGCTTTATCTTTATCGGTATGAAGAGCTTTGTCATGGTGAATTAATGGATATGGTGTATGTGTCTTTTTACCTGTTAGGATGTTGAATCTTTTCCAAAATTTCGTGGGGTGAGCAGTATCTGAAAGTTTATTGCAAGTGTCTATCCAACGCCGTTGTTTATATGCCCGTATGTAATTTAGGACTGTCCGTTGAACTTGTCTATGAAGCCTTAAGGATTCGACATTGCCGGTGCGTTGATAATCTCTATAGAGTTCTCTGGAACGACGAATAAGTGGAAGGTAATGGGGTGGGAGTTGAGGATGATGAGGAGAAATAGTTGACTGGGAATATGGGAGTTTGCGGATGCCTCAATAGATGATGTGATAACGTCAAGCGCATGATATAATCCTTCTTCTGTATTAGGGGCTTCTAAGTGTTCAAGACTGTGTGCAAGAGAAATGCGGTATGCTTCCCAGTCTGCTTTATCAAAACGTGGGACTTCACGTGATGGAGTAGAATTGGAAAGGTTGGAGACTCGGCGTGTGATAGAAAGTTTAATTGGAAGGTGATCACTGCCCATCGGATCGAGTACGTGAACAGTGTATCGGTCTATGAGATTATGCGAAACTATGACGACATCTGGTGTAGTGTTGGAAACATGTCGAGTTGGTTTGGGTAGTTGCAGAATAGTGCCGGTAGTATGAGTGGTAATGAAATTCTGGAAGTGGCGTTTTTGATGATCGGTACGGCTGTGAAAATTGATGTCAGCCATGATTACAAACATTCGGAAGTTATTGGAAATATATTGAAGAAACCCATAAGGAAGCTCATGACCAGGGTGGATGTAGAGTGTGGCAATGGTTACATAAAGGTGTGAAAAATAGAGCGTTACAACCAAGTTTTCAGACAGATTTTGTATTGGAGGATGGAAGATGCGATATGGTAAGCTTCGAGGGAAACCAATAGCTACGCCACCATTTGCTCTGCGGGCTGGTATGGTGTTGTCATGGCGAAGTACATGATAATTTGAAACTTTGTTAGAGCGTGCAGCTGTAAGGTGAGTTTCGTTTAGTAAGAATGCATGTATGGCTTCCTCCAAAAGAAGTTGTTCGAACGAAGTCCTGTGTTCCTGTAAGGAGCTGATATTCAGAAACAATAAACTAATATGAGAGTCCATGTCTGAAAACTCAATGTGGATCAGTTGTAAGGTCAGTGTTGAGAACAGAAGAGTGAAAATATACATTTTGACCAGAGTAAGTAGCTTGGAAGTTAACATTGAGGATTCTTTTGTCTGCCAGTTGAATTTGTTGGAAGACGTGTTGCCATTGAAAGGGAAGAATATTTTGAAGTGCTGTGGTGAGAAAGGAAAGAAACTGGTTGATTTGAATTGGTTGAAAAACGGAAGTTGGCGTATCCATAGGATTGTCGGTAGGTGCAGTAACCTTTAAGGGCACAACTAGTTCTGGCTTGCTTGGTTCAGGACGGGGCCGTGCTTTGCACCTGTAGCTATAAGTGGGATGAGCATCTCCACAAGTACTACATGCTGGCGGATTTTGGAGGTTTGGACAGGTTTTCGTGTTGTGAAGTTGCGAGCAGTATCCACATTTCGCAGGATTACGACATTCCGCTGTGCTATGCGAGTTATACATTCTACATTTCTCGCAACGCAATGGAGGGGAGCTGGGGTGTGTGATGACTCCACTCTGTGGCGTTTTTTATAAATGAAAGCTCCATTGCAAAGTAAATCGTCAAGTTAGACCAGTAAGTTGCCGGAAACGTTTCCAATACTGAGTAGGATGTGAAAGAGAGCCGAGATGATTGCATGTTTTGACCCAGCATCGCAACTTATAAGCTTTAAGATAGTTGTGAACTGTTCGTTGCAATTGTCGGTGATGCTGAAGAGAGTCAAGGTTGCCAGTTGCAGTATAATCTCTATAAAATTGTCGAGATCGTTTTATCAGCGGTAAGTAGTGAGGAGGTAAAGAGGGTCGAAAATTTGAAACTGTTGATTTGGGGATGCATTTTTCTGTGGCGTTTTGCATAACAGTGACGATAGAATCCAGAGCATGAGATAGGTCGGATTCAGTGGTCGGTGAAGGAAGATGATTAAGATGATTCTCAAGGTATGATCGGTAGGCATTCCAATCTGCTTTATCATAGCGGTAGGTAATACGGGGCGGCGGCGTTTGAGAACTGGTATTGCTATGAGTCTGAATAACTAATTTGATTGGAGCATGATCACTACCAATGAGATCAAGAACATTAACAGAAACTACGTTGTGATATGTTGCTCGAAACAATGACTATATCGGGAGTAGTCTGACTCGTGGGACGAGTCGGTTTGGGTAGTGGCAAAATTACTCCGGTGGTATGACTGATAATGTAATTGAGGAAAGAATCCCGCTGCGTAACTGTCCGGCTATGTAAATTTACATCTGCCATGATTATGTAAGTACGGAAGTTGTTGGAGATATATTCAAAGAAGCTGAATGGAATATCGTGACCCGGACGAACGTAAATTGTTGCCACAGTCACGTACAGTGCTTGATAATATAGTGATGTAATAAGGTATTCAGGAAGATTTCGGAGAGCTGGAGAATGGCTTCGAAACGGAATAGAGGGTGAAAATCCAATCGCTACTCCCCCATTGGCTCGTCTAGCTGGCATCGTGCTATCTTGGCGTAACAGTTGGAAGCGAGATATGAGGCAGGGCAGTCTATGGGTGAGATGAGTCTCATTAAGAATGAAGGTATTTATGTGTTTTTCTAGTAAAAGCGCTTCAAAAGTCGGCTTCTGCTGTGATAAAGAGCGGATGTTTAGAAACAAGAAAGAGAGCGCCATAATGTAATGCTGAATAATACGGATTGTGACTGGATAGCGTTTAGACTTCGGTTTCAAGGACATTTGAATGATAATATACACTATTGCCACATATATATACACACATATATATGTTGGACAGATGTTGGCATGGAAAATTGCCTTGGCCGCGGATTGAATTTGTTGAGCGATGTGATATCGTAGAAAGGGGTGGATGTTTTGTAGCGAGAGAGTTAGAAACGTCAGTAACTGATGAACAGTGACAGGTTTTTGTAAAGCAGGATTCGTCGGGGGTTGGATTTGTTCTGGTATACGTAATGGTGCCACTGTCTCCGGTTTCGATGGCTCTGGAGCTGGCTTGGAGCGACATTTATAACTGTATGTTGGATGACAGTGATCTTGACATGTGGAGCAGGTCGGAGGTAGTTTGAGATTGGTACAGCTGCGTGTAGGATGTGGTCCAGAATAGTAACCGCATTTAAACGGGTTTTTGCACTGGGAAGTAGAGTGCTGGCCATAAACCTGACACCGCTCGCAGCGAAGAGGTAAAGGAGCAGAGGTGCGTGATGGTTCAATGCGATGACGTTGTTTGTATATGTATGCGCCACGAGTTAGTAACTCATCGATAGTCTGTTGAGAGTTAGTTAGTACCCGCACCATGTAGGTCAGACCATGATCGTTTTTGATCCTGAGGCATTTAATGACATTATGACCTTCTAGCTTTAGTTCTTCAAAAACTTCCTCGTCAGTGAAACTCGGATCTACCCCTCGTATCACAACAGACAGTGTGGGTGTTTTTCTCGGTGGCGGCGGCTGTTTCGTGCGTTGATCACTGAGCTTGGTCATAGTTGATTTAGATCCAAAGATCTCAAAACTGAATTTGTTCCTGGTCGTACGGAGAAATTCCGGATCCGGCGTCTTAATAATCATGCCGTTCCGTGTTCTGACAATCTGAGTAATATTAGCCCGAGGCATATACTTCGTAATCTGTACCAAAAGAAGCTTAGGATTGGAAAATTTAGGATCAAAATTCTGCAGCAAGAAAGAATAAATTGGTGGTCTATTCGGAGGAGGCAGGGTCGGAAACTGGCGATCATCCTGTAGGTCGATAATCATTGATGCTTCAGAGCTTGCATCGCTTAACTTATGTTGGCGTTTAGCAGGCGGCAGCTTGGTGGATGCGACAGGGGAACGTTGAAGAGAAGTAGAGCCCTGGCTGGTAGAAATGCGTTCCAAAGAATGGCATCTCCGTCTAATCGGTTTCCCGGAGGAGCAAGAAGGTTCCGGTGCTATAGGCGGCAAGCCAGAGTGTTGGCCAATGATAGGTTGGGACGCCATAAGTCACGGTGAATATAATGAGTGAAACAGTATGACGAAAGGAAAAAGATGAAATGAATGATTGAATGATGAAGCTAAGCTTCCAAAAATATGTACACTAATGTGTACGGTAACGCAGTCTCCACTCGAGTGAAACCCTTGATCTCTCCCACTCTCTCGCCCGTTGCTGAGACTTGCCGTACTTGCGTCCACAAATACGTGATAATCACAGCCTGGACTTGACACTGAGAAAACAATGCCTCCAATGGGAAAGCTGGAAACCAGCGAAGTATTCTGATTAAAAGCGCCTGGGCTCCAACCTATAACTTTAGCTTTCAAATCTTTCATTTACGGTTATGTGTAATTTCACGTTTAACAGAGACAAACATTTTAAGTATTTGTACTTTAAATAGTCTAAATTAGTTATCTATATCTTTTTCATAAAGTTTATCATATAAAATTATTGTTCAAAGCCTTTGTATTTTAATAAGCCTTCTCTAAAATCAATGCATGTGAGTTGTGCTTCCTTCTTCCGAGTTCTTTTAAACTATGTTTATATGTTTGTGGTCTTCCTTTCGACAATGAGATCTCGGAAACTACAGACTCTAGAAAGATGACGTTTTCACTGATCGATTGGAAATTTTGCGTAGATTGTCCAGTTCTAATTGAATATTAAAAAAAAACATGGTCATTATTTCTTTATTACATTTTTTAAGGGTACGCTGGAAGCGTTGAAATTAAAAAAAACACATCATATCCTATGTGTTATACATTCCAACACCACAATGTTGTATATTGGGGTTGTATATGTCTCAGGCGTTTGTTCCATGGCCAAATAGTAGTGAAAAAGGAAAGATAACCATTTCTCGAGTCTTAAGATAAATTTTTATTTTTTGAGTCTTTTGCCCAATGAACACCATATATAATTGACATTATACTTAATTATTCTATAATGTATTTGCTTATTACATACTGCATGCAAGAAGAAAGAAAACACTGGTCATACATGAATTAGAAACTCGAACCAGAAGTAGGGCCGCGGTGGCTCAGTGGTAGAGCGTTCGCCTCTGGTGCTTGGGGTCCCGGGTTCAAACCCTGCTTCCGCCAAGTGAACTTTGCGGTGGACAAACACCGTGTGCGTGGGTTTTCTCGGAGTTCTCCCGTCTCCTCCCAATTTCTTCATTCCACCATTTCATTCATTTCTCATCTTCACCGTCTCCTTTAGCCTAACCGGCATAACCATGGGACGTAAAACTCAAAAATTTCATTTCGTTTTTTTTCAATCAGAAGTAGGCTCAAATCTTGCAAACTGTGCGAGATATTGAGGAAAAATAATCGAAAAAATCTCCCCTTTATGATACCCTTTGGCTTTTTTTTTTTAAATCAAGACGTCTTTCACTTGTGTAAAGGGACATGTACATATGTTGTGAGGAATGAGAAGGAGATTTATGCTCATATGCGAATGATGCACTGTGTAGAGAGCGCAGGTTCAGCTAGTTTTGTTATAAAATTACATGGCAAGCAGTTTTTATCTGATCCCAAACGGTTATCGTCAAATATACGCGGCTAAAGGAGCACTCTAATTAGCCAAATTCAAAAGACCTCAACAATTTATCCCTCTACAAGCGGCATTCTCTTCATTGTCTCTGTGGCCAAGTTGGAAGAGCACGCGGCTAGTAATCCAAAAGTTGGTGGTTCGCCTCCTACACCCTGGGGTACATTTTTTTTACTTGTTTAAACTGTTTTTTAGACTCACCTTAATGTAAACACATTACGCATATAGGCGATTTAATATATTTTAGGGAGTAATATATATTTTAGGGAGTAGGGACGGACATGGACTGTGACTATCACTTGCCATACATGTGATTTCTCTCTCAGAGGTACATAAGGCACATACTGGCCACATTCCCATGTTCCTGAGAAAACATGATAGACATATGCCTGTTATGTAATTGTGTTGTTAGGGCCCCCCGGGTCGCATACGATGGTAGCTGAATTTAAATATCATTGCTAATGGAAGTGTCACTATTGATCTCAGCGACCGCGAAAACTATGGATTTGACACAAATGTCGGTCATTTTGGATTATTTTTACATGTCTCGGTATCCCCTCCGGTGACCCCCGGCCCATAGAATATACAATGGTAGCTGAATTTGAAGTCATCCCTACTGGAAGTGTCACCATTGATGTCAGTAACCTCGAAAATATGGATATGACACTAATGTCTGTTAGTTTTTAATATTTTTACATGTCTCGGTAATCCCCGCCAGCAGCCAAATCGGGTGAATTTGGAAGTGACCCCCTCCCTGAAACTCTCTGGTTTGAACAAAAAAAAAACACTTCGTCTTGGTCTGGGGCCTGGATCAAAGTATCCGTAACGAAAATTTGACAACTCTCGGTCCACTCGTCTGGTCCCCAGACCTCACACAGACAGACGGACAGACAAACACACAAACTCTATTTTATTTATATTATCTATCTATCTATATATATATATATATATATATATATATATATATATATATATATATATATATATACGGGGTTTTTCAACACCGACTACATTTGCGAGGTGATTCCTGACACCAAGATAAGACAAAAAGTATAGACCATCCTGGGTGCACAAATGCTTCCTTTCGCAGTTACAGGCTACCGAAAACATGAAAAAATGAAATTTAATGGTCTATAGCTCCAATACTATGGGATCTACCATAGTCGGGTCAAGACTTCACATAAGAACTAGTATGTGCCCTATCCAAATATCCATGTATCAGTATCCTGCGATACTTCTGCAATGCTTTTTACAGAGGTAGTTGGTGAGTACTTCAAATTATATGCCCTTAGCCAAACTCTCTATGGGTAAATCCATGTGAAGTGGTCCAGAAAAGGAATAAATCGTTGGTCGACAATTTTTAAAAAATCTGATTTTTTATGTACAGGTAACTTATCATGTCGTTAGTTCAAAATAAGCATTATTTTAATTTTATTGGCTTTTGGTTTCGAGTGGCAGCCATATTTGTTTTCGAAGATGTGCCATTTTGTGGTGTTGTAAGGGGTTACAGAATCTGAAATATCTCAGCCCCTAATTACCCTATCGATGCGAAACTAAAACCAAAATGTTCCGAAAGTTCTACACTTGAAGAGTGAATATTAATTATTGTCATTCATAAATTATGAATGGGTAAAATTAAAATTTGAAAAAGTAGGTGATTGACGTTAAAAATCCTAACTTTGACACCTTTTTCCTTTAAGAAGGGAAGGGGTCAGGAAGTTGAGCTTTACAGAATAAAGAGGTCTGATATGGTTCTTATCACTCACTAAGTTTCAACTCTTAGACGTGTCCCCTATTTTTTCTAGAAATTATCAAAAATTCAGAAAAGTGGAAAAAGTGCATATTTCACAGGTATATATCTCTGGTGAGGGACCTGATAAAAATATATAATTCATACCCATAACAGGTCTACATGATATTATTCTATACTGAAAATTAGGAGTTTCAGATTAGACAATAAGTACCTTTATTATGAACACAAAGTTATACCTATAAATAAGCATAGGCAGAAGTACGGATAAACGGGAGTTTACTGTATATCCATCAAAAATCGGTTGGCAATGGATGAATAATGCACAGAGTGGTTAAGCACAACATACAAGAACAATACTGGCTCTTAAACAGTTTGTTCCACAAAAAGTTTGGATATTTGATCACACAACTGCGGAGTGATAGTTTGACACCGACCCGTTGCTGTTGTAGCTAATTGGGACTAAGCTTTCGTAAAATGTTCTAGAAAGGTACTCATGTCTTGTTGTCTCTTGAAATTTTGAATGAAGGTCGTGGTCCGGGGGGTTCGTAAAAATGCACTTTCACGTCATCATGTTCGATACTTATATCTTCATCAATTCCAATGTACCACTTTTCTTCATAAATACATGCAACTGTGTCACCTGTTTGGAGGAGTACAAGGACGCTTTTCTCACATTTACTTCCTGAAAGTCAGTAGAAACTGAAGTGCGAAAGCATCTAACTTTGGCGTTACTGAGAGGTACAAGTTTATGGTATGAACGTGTTTTAGGAACAGGCAAACAAGTAGCAAATCTCCCTCGCAGTTCAGCTTCACGGTTGACTACTTCCTCACTCCTGACATAAATGTACTTTATACCAGAAATGTTTTTTACACAATAATCATACATGTCCTGTGGAGATAAAATTTGATCATTATGTATCATCTGTAAACTCCTTTTGGTTACTATTCGTTTTGTTGTCCCTCCTATTTCATCACAAGCATTTTTTCCATGACAGGAAGCAAAGAAGTGCCACTCCGCTTCAAGACCAAAATCATCTTTGTGATTAAACAAATTGATGAATTTTTTCCTGTTCTTATAGTGACTTGCAGCCCCATCCGTGAAGCATATGATATGTGTCACGCAACGGAACATGTGACTTAACATCTGCAATCGCATAACTTTGGAAGTGTGGACTGCTGTGGTGGTATGTTCTAAATAATCACTGATAATACAAAGACTTCTAGATTTTACCATCACTTGGTTTATAATAGTAAACAAATTGGTGAAGCGTTGCCTGTTTGTTCACCCAATGAAAACTTTGAATCTCGTCTTGAATAACGAATGAGAAGTTCTCTGAAAAATCAGCTAAAACAATGCATTCAAAGTGTGTAAGACATCTTTTTTTGTATGCAAGAAAACTAGATTGTACTTTGGACACAGTGGTGTGACTTAAGATTTCTGAGTTTTGCTGCAAGGTCCTCAAGAAAGTCTTCTCTTGGTTTAACTATGGTGATCATCTCAGCAGATCTGTTGTTATTCACTGATTTTAAATAATATTATCAGGAAGGTTGTATGTTAACTCGTCTTGAAATAGTTGTTGAAGTAGATTTTCAGGATCTGGGCACTGGATGCAGTTATCCATCATACATTGTTCATTGTTGAGATCGCAGGTCAACATTTCAAGCAAATCTTTATAGTCCACATTTAATTTAGCACCGTCGATCATTAACTTCACATTCTGATGATGTACGCATACACCAGTGTTGGGTAAGTTACTTGTAAAAATGTAACGCGTTACAAGTTACTTTACTTTCTCTTAAAATGTAACGCGATAGTAACGCGTTACCTGCCCCTAAAAAGTAACTGTTACTTTACTTCGAAAGTAACGCGTTACTAACGCGTTACTTTTAGGTCCGAAACTTTCATACTGTGGAAAAAAATTATGACTTCAATTTTCCGTACTACTATTACTACTGCTATTATTATTATTATTATTATTATTATTATTATTATTATTATTATTATTATTAATTATAACAACACTGTATATAAAAAGAAAGATAGGCGGTTTGTATTTGCATACTAAAATACTAGTTGATTGCCAACCTCGGTAGTCGTGAAGTCTAGGAGTCAAGGACATTGTTCACGAGATTCTGAATTTGGGTTGAGGGTCTAGGTTGAGTATTCAGGCTCGAGCCAGACACTGTCAAAAGTTATAGGGCACTGGCCAAATATCTTCAAAACTGCTCGGCCCGGGTTTAGAATTGTCAACGGCTCGAGCAGCTCGGCTCACAGCTCATTCATTATCAACCCGAACCGAAAAGTGAGGCGAGCCAACAGCTCACCGAACCGACTCGGCTAGAGCCCTCGGCTTAGTTGAGCCGAACCGAGCAAATGGCTCATCCCTACCAAGCCAGCTCGAGCCGATGGTTCACCCCAAGTGAGCCGGCTCGAGCCATCTTCTCAGTTGAGCCGAGCCGAGCTGAGCTTGTTATAAAAAATCTCTTGTGGTCTCGTTATCGAGACGAGACGAGATGCGAGCAGTGTCCCCTCTCGTAAGCAACACTAAAAGTATTCCATGGCTTTCGTTTTCCAGTGTAATCAGGCCATGATTTCAAAACGACTGAAACGAACGAGCCATTTATCAAACTCGACTGGACTCAAAACTCGACGCGAAAAACTGAATCGACTCGGAACTCGACTCTAGGATATTACCCTTGACTCGACTCGAAACTCGATTTGGATTCGAGTCGAGTTTTAGCTTGACTCGTGTTCATCCCTATACGTTAGAAAAAATGGTTGCTTATTATTATTCTGCTAAACTAATTATATAATAATAACAATGTTGTTATGTAAAATTAAAAATAAAGAATATAGAGAAACATTACAATACTCTATAATCAACGGGACTCTAGGATAAGCAAACTGATCTGAAAGAACTCCAATATTACATCAATCAACAAACTATTTTCTAGGAATAAAGTAGGCCTGCTCATCAAAACACAGTTTATTCATATTAACCCCTTACTGTAAATCGTTAATTATGGTACCCTAGTTTTTGATAAATATTTTCCGCCGAGGCACTTCAGACACTTTACTTCTAAATTCTGTCCACCATCATCCTCAGCTCTTAAGAAAAAAAGTATTCTTTCAAATGTTCGAACGGTAAAATATTTTCGTTCTCCATCTTTATAAAAAGAACACCAATTAAAGTAAAATAGACTACCGGTATCATTGCACTCACAGTTCACTCACTGAATGTATTGATTTGGAGCTGTCAAAATCTACGACAAAATCTTCCAGGTGCTTGCAATCAGTACACGTGATTTCCCTAAGGCTGTCTTCATCTTAAAAAAACAGCAAGTGGCACTACGAACTTATCTGTTTCTCTGTGTGTCTGTGACTGTCGTCACTGACATGCGTAGTTCATGCTCGATTGTTTCATTCTGAGAAATTCACTTACAGGAAACATTTGTTTCCGAAAAAAATATACATATATTGTAGTTACTCATCTGAAATGTAACGCGAAAAAGTAACGCAAATTAGGTACGTTACTTAAAAATTTGTAACGCGTTACCGTTACAGTTACTTTGGAAAAAAATGTAACGCGTTACTAGGAAACGTTACTTAAAAAGTAACGCTTTACAAGTAACGCGTTACTTGCGTTACGTTACTCCCCAACACTGGCATATACACACAGAATGTGTTCCTGATGTACCAGCAAATACACACCACTTGGGTCTCAGTTCACAAAATTTTGATCGTTTAATTTAACAATCTGGGTTTGTCTCCTTAAAGTGTAAGTACAACTCGTTCAAGGTACCAAGTAGTAACTGCTTCTGCTTGTGAACTTTAACGCCATTAATTCGGACAGATACATAGTCTTTTTTGCCAGGAAGGATCCTATTGTTTTCTTCACTTGTATAAAAATCAACACTTTCTTCACAGTACTTTCATCAATAGTTTTACTACTACTTTTTTTACATACATCAGGCAGTATTCCTTGAGTTTTCGTAAGTTTCCTAGCCAATTTAACTAAACGTTATGAAACATTAAATTCAGCACACACAATTTTTCTTGACCAAGATTCGGGTAGTAAGCTTATTTTCACTTGTTCTTTCTCAGCAAGAGTGCATTTTTGTTTCAATTTTTCGATGAGCACTTCATATTCTTCGCCCAGCGACACTGAATGCATACTTTCTGTCGGTGATTCATCAGCAACGAACTGTCAAAAGAAACTTCAAGACTTCTTTTCAATCCTGTATTCAATTGTTCTAACTTTTTGCGCATTGCTTTTGGTCTCTGTTCAACACTTAACTTCCTTATTTTCGAAGCAGGTGGGACGCTTAATTTTGAACATGTTGCATTCAAAACTTCAATATTGTCTGATGGAAGGACAAAATCAGGTTCATTTCCTGATTCAACACTATTGTTTTCGATTTTGCTTTTTACTTGTACAACAAAGATTTTTGTGTAGCATGTAGTACATGATTATTTTCCAGGAATCAGATCTACTGCATAATTTTTGTCCTTTAGTAAATGTGCACTCGAAATTTCTGAAAGTCCTTTGGTTATAGTTTTTTTTTATGGATTTTTAGAGGGTCGCAACACGAATTACCAAAAAGATGATGGCACTTTCGAGAAAACTTTACTCTATGGTAGTTGCATATGTTTGCAATGCCACTGCTTGTTCGGATTAGCAGAAGATTCCTCTTCTCTTCACTGATGTCACTAAGGGACGTAATGCATCTTGCTACCGGTCCATACATTTATGACATTCTTCACCAATACATTTGCCTACATCACATTCCATTTTCTTCACTAATTTGATGCAGTATTGATACACAGATCTGCAGAAGCACAACCGTCTTCTTGCGCCTTAAGCATCTGAGTAAAGCACCAGTAGTGAATTCCTATCTGATGATGTCTGAACACAATTGTGCATATTGAAACAAGAACTCTGCTGAATTGTGTTTTCAGTACATTTATTCTATTTGCTTGTTAACAGGATAAAACTTGTTCTAGTATGTTGTGCTTAACCACTCTATGCATTATTCATCCATTGCCAACCGATTTTTGACGGATATACAGTAAACTCTCGTTTATCCGTACTTCTGCCTATGCTTATTTATAGGTATAACTTTGTGTTCATAATAAAGGTACTTATTGTCTAATCTGAAACTCCTAATTTTCAGTATAGAATAATATCATGTAGACCTGTTATGGGTATGAATTATATATTTTTATCAGGTCCCCCACCAGAGATATATACCTGTGAAATATGCACTTTTTCCACTTTTCTGAATTTTTGATAATTTCTAGAAAAAATAGGGGACACGTCTAAGAGTTGAAACTTAGTGAGTGATAAGAACTATATCAGTCCTCTTTATTCTGTAAAGCTCAACTTCCTGACCCCTTCCCTTCTTAAAGGAAAAAGGTGTCAAAGTTAGGATTTTTAACGTCAATCACCTATTTTTTCAAATTTTAATTTTACCCATTCATAATTTATGAATGACAATAATTAATATTCACTCTTCAAGTGTAGAACTTTCGAAACATTTTGGTTTTAATTTCTCATCGATAGGGTAATTAGGGGCTGAGATATTTCAGATTCTGTAACCCCTTACAACACCACAAAATGACACATCTTCGAAAACAAATATGGCTGCCACTCGAAACCAAAAGCCAATAAAATTAAAATAATGCTAATTTTGAACTAACGACATGTTAAGGTAACAGCATACAAAGTATCAGAATTTTTAAAAATTGTCGAGCAACATGCATTGGACCACTTGATATGGATTTACCCCTATATGAAAGTTGTTGCGTGAATACCGCAGGATTCTGAAACATGTACTTTTGGAATAGGCACATATTAGTTGCTAAGTGAAGTCTTGACCCGATATGGTAGATCCCATAGTATTGGAGCTATGGACCATCAAAGTTCATTCTTTCATGATTTTGGCAGCCTATAACTCCGAAAGGAAGCATTTGTGCACCCATAGGTTGGTCTATAGTTTTCGTCTTATCTTGGTGTCAGGAATCACCTCCCAAACGTTGTTGTTTTGAAACACCCTTATATATATATATATATATATATATATATATATATATATATATATATATATATATATATATATATATATATATATATAGAGAGAGAGAGAGAGAGAGAGAGAGAGAGAGAGAGAGAGAGAGAGAAGGCTACATCAACAGTGGATTTTGTTTCGGGAGAGGCTTGAGGCTGATAGGCACCCCCTAAATACAGGACTGTATAACAGTCAACCGTTCCCATATTATCTAACACTGCGACGAAAGAAGTTTTGAGTGAAGGTAATTTTAATTTTATCAATATTCAAGACGAGACCGAGACTTTCGAGACTGACCTAAGTCTCGTCTCGGTCTCGTCTCGATTTATAGAAGCCTGTCTCAGTCTCGTCTCGGTTATATAAAATCCGTCTCGGTCTCGGTCTCGGTCTCGGTACCATCCCCAATTCGAAACTTCAATCTGGTATTAGTTTCTTACCTGGCTCTCTTCTAATTTCTTTAAATTAAATCTCTCCATTTTCGGACAGTGAATATTACCTTTATTCAACGATAATCTCTCTTGTATTATTCCTGCTACCAGGTAGTGACCAGTGTCACAATCAGCCCCTATAAACGACCGAACATCAAAGTCCAAATTAATCATCTTGAAAACAGCTCTTATTTGTAAAACAATACATAACGATCGCTGTTGGCTATTGCAATGGTCTGTCCAAGCAGATTGATAAAAAATCAGCGTAGCACAAACAACAAAAGCTACTTGTCTTATATGCAAAAAAAAAAAAAAAAAAACGGTAAGATCAGTGTAGGGGAAGGCGAATTCTACTTCGCCCCGGGCGCCGAAATCTCTAGCTACGGCTCTGATTGCTAGCAGCTGTGTTTATAAAAGCGCGAAGTTCACTTACGTTTTCTTTATGCACTGGCTTGATTTGCAATATTTCATGAATATAAGAGGAAACAATTAGCTTTATATCTGAATACCTGCTAACGAGTAATTGCCATGCTACTGAATAGGTCTAACTTGTTTCGGTAATTGACAAATTTTCAATTAGTTTAACTCTTCGCCCGTAAGAGAATTTCGGAGGTACTGAAACTTCTGAACTGTTGAAATGTCTTTATACTCGTGAATAAGAGATCTAGAAGTGTCCTTGTGTGATAGCCAAAGATTACAATTCTTGTCAAATGCAGGCAACACTAGTAGTATGACCAGTAATACAATAATACCAGTAATACGCTACTGCTACAAATGATGCTGCTGCAATTTATTTTCATGCTTTGAAACAAGTGCTTGTATTTAGGCCTCTAAAGAAAAATACAATATATATTTTCAATCTCTGCACAAACGTTTTCTGCTTCGGGTTCGATTTGATCTGTTTCAATAGTATCTTGCAGCTCCTCCTGCTTTGACCAGACGCTATTTAGATGTTTTAAGCGTGCACGTATTTTTCGATAGTGCCTTCATTTGGAAATCTGAGTTTTACGTCCCACGATTATGCCAGTTAGGCTAAAAGAGACTGTGATGATGAGAAATGAATGAAATGGTGGGATGAAGAAAGTGGAAGAACCCCGAGAAAACCCACGCACACGGTGTTCACATGGCGCGAGCTGGGATCGAACCAGGGACCCCATGCACCAGAGGTGAACACTCTAACGCTGAGCACCCGCGGCCCCTGCCTTCATTTGGGTCAAAAGCCTGAACCAGCATTTCCCAACCTTTTTCAACTTGCAGCACACTACGGATGTAACTTCTTGAATTCTCGCGGCACGCTCATAGATTATTATTATTATTATTATTATTATTATTATTATTATTATTATTATTATTAAACATAAAATACACGTTCTTTTTCGAAAACTGTATCCTACCTTTCACTAAGAAGGAAGATAATTAAATAACGAACAAACAAACAAATCTCTTGTACTTTTCACACACAAATGTACTTAATTTGTATACATGTTTGCTTTATCGAAAGAAATGAAATATTTTAACATTTCAAGCAGGGACGTAAATAAGGACGCCCCGTAGACCGCGCATTGCGGGGCGGCCCAAGCCATCAGGGGGCCCCAACTCATGAAGTGGGACGTAGAGAAGGGACTCCACTGCACGCTGTCTGCGGGGTGGCCTCCAAGCCTTTAGTTACGCCACTGATTTCAAGTTACGAAATATTCTGCAGCAATAATGTAGCAATAATGGTCATAACAATGACAAATACTTTTTTCAACGTTAAAAGTGTACAGAAAAGTACAACAGCATGAAACTTATAATTTGTTAACATAGTTAATATACGTTACAATTTTTAAATATTATATGAAATTTAGAATTCTTCAATAATATTAGTAATGTAAAATTTTTGAATACTATCTATTGAAGGTTGTAATTGTTCAATTATAATATATGAAGATTACAGTTTTTCAAAAATAAGTAAAACAAGTTGTTTCACGAAGCAAATTTAACGTTCAACTTGAGCTTGATGTTCTTTCATAATCTTCTTCAATTGTGGACAGATAGTTGTTAAACACACCCTCATGTCATGTTTCGGAGTTAACATTTGTGACCCGTTCTTACACTTGATTGTATTCATTGCAGAAAATCCTGCTTCACTTAAGTAGAATGTAGAAAAAGAAAAAAGAACTTTGTAGGAATAGCTGGATATTCTCTCCGGAAAGAAATCTAGAATGATGCCATATTTTGTTGCGAGTGCTGGAGTTCCAAACCTCGGTCATTCCTCACAGTGGCGGCGTAAGGCAAACTGTCGCCCGGGGCCAGTGAAGTAGATCGGGACCTGTAAACAGCACATTGACAGTGTTTTTATATATAATTTGCATATTAAATTTTTGCTATATTATGGGAATATTTAATCTTTTAATTAGGACTATTAGCATATTCCATTTATATGATTTGCATATGTAGCAGAGGGAGCAGACGACATATTAGTATTTTATGTATATATATTGTTTGTTTAGCGTAATTGATTACATGTAGATTGACATCAGGACTGGACATGATACTGGGGACAGCGATATTTCAATATGATTTACTATAATAATGGAGAAGATATAACATTTGGGTTTGAAATACGGTAGTGTTTGCTTTTCGTAGAGGTAGAGCTGCCGTGTCGTGACAAAACGCTGTAACTTTGGCGAAGAAGTTTTGCGAAAATGAGCCTTAAAGTTTTCATCCGAAAATGTGATCTGTATCGTGTAGAAATAGTGTATCTTGACTTTGGAAACACGTGGTTACATGTAATGTTAGGTAAATGCATGTTGTGTGATTAAATTTGGTGAAAATTGATTGGTTGACTATTATTGCCTAGTTACACTGGTTCTACACGATACAGATCACATTTTCGGATGAAAACTTTAAGGCTCATTTTCGCAAAACTTCTTCGCCAAAGTTACAGCGTTTTGTCACGACACGGCAGAGAGAAGCCCTCAGAAAAAAAAAACTTTAAGAAAGCTTGCTTCTCTGATGGGGCTTTGTTCTGACTGAAGCTTGGGTATGTACAGTTATCCACTGTAGCCACTCTATTTTGATATAGTAACCATGAGCTTCAAACTTTGTCTATAAGCAGAGATAGTCACACTTCCTAGTGTGTTATTTGTGAGGAACATACACTGCTTCTGTGTAGACGGCAAGTCGATGTTGACAATGGGTTCGAAGCAAACGAAATTTTAGCGTGTCGGTGGAAAATCGACGACACAATAGAGTGTGAACTTTACTAGCCACGCCTACTTTTCACGTCCCAGATACAAGATGCGTCGTTTTACCAACGAACTTCTGCCTGGATGGAGAAGTTGAAAATTTTGATATTTTGGAAGAGTCCACTTTGGTCCTAGTTGTAATAATTCAGAAACACCCGTTAGATGTCTCTGGTGTGTGATAATTTTCGTCTGCCTTCCCCAGCATGTCTGCTACAAGAGTATGTTTTAGTATTGTGTAAATAAATTTTCTGGATGAATCCGTATTGTTTAGATATATTTTAAATCGTTATTATGTTTGTTATGATAGTAATGGCTTGTACTAATAACAATCATAAGCCTGGTTGATGGTTTTGAGAGGTGACCTATGGGCAAACACAAACCTTAGTTTTTTTTAAACCTCCACTTATATACCAGTGCTGGATGCTAAAGAAGGGAACTCTCAAACCAAGAAACAATCCTTGTTTTCAGGTGCCAGTTTATGACAGCCCTTGAGAGACTGTCCTCAGATTAAGTAATATGTGTAGTTTGCTTATGTTATTTCATTTACGCTGATAAACCATTCTAAAGTTAAAAACATTAAAAATAAACATTGCAGGTTGACGCCATTCTAAACGTCACTTGGACAAGAGTTTAAGTAATTCGTAACGAGATGGCAGCACACGTCACGACAGGTCAGCAAGCATGGCCAGTGTCAAGTTCAGTATTTTTTTGTGTTTACTTAAACATTGCGAATTAACGTGATATAGTGCGTGTGAGTTATATATGTCAAATTAAAACTTATTAAATAATTATCTAACGAATATAGTGACATAAAACAATTTAATTGGTGTGAGCTACAATGCGAAGAAAAG
This sequence comes from Thermobia domestica, assembly GCF_964235325.1. Lineage (NCBI taxonomy): Eukaryota > Metazoa > Arthropoda > Insecta > Zygentoma > Lepismatidae > Thermobia > Thermobia domestica. The sequence goes on along the minus strand of NC_137457.1, from coordinate 236,146,902 downwards.
CAAACAAACTTGTTGATTTTAAAAGCTAAGTAGGTCACAGGTAGGCTTCCTGTGAGGGTGGATCCTACCCTACCTATTTTGTTAGAGTGGCTGGAAGTGGTTTGACCCAACACGGTGTTTGAACGAACAATGAACTTCCGTTTGGATAAAACGAAAGAGTGGATGACACTCGAGGCAGTTGTTTGATGGTTTTGGTGGTGTTGACATCGTTTGCGACAAGTTCGGTTTGAAGTGACAATTTTACTTAACCGTGGAAGTGAATTGAAGTTTCGAGACATGGGGAGCATGTACTAAGCTCAGGAGAGCAAATTTTTATTATTATTCGTAGTGAATATTATAGAACTATTGATTCATTGGTCCTGACGAACTTAGTGCGCAAGTCATTTTTAGGCCCGTGACCAATGTTTCTATACAGTAAGTTCGCAGTTCGATTCGACCACATAGTACACGCGTACAAGAGACTAAGTCTATAGCCTTGTACTCATGCTTCGTGTAAATAGTTATAATATTCAAGTGATTTCTTGTTGCTGCGAAGGAGTAAGACTTTCCAGAGCAAGTATTATTAATAGCTCCATGCTCCGAAGTACAGCCTTCACTGCCGCCACTGGAGTAGCGAGACACAGCTGCTATTGCTGACAGACACCTGCGGAAGGAGAACAGCTGAGATCCAGAGATCCAGAAGAAGAGGTGATATGGTAACCCAATCCTGCATTGGCCGTCAACTATAGGGAGCCGAAGGAATCAGCGTTGCGTTGCAGTAGAATCGGAACTCATATAGATGGACACTTCAAGAATGAAGACATCGGTAAAAGTGGTTCAATAGTGTGCACAAACGGTATTAAAAGCGAGAGCTCCGCTTCATTATCAGAGTGATTCAAAAGTTAAAATTATTTTTTTTCTCATCTTCGTGTCTGCGCGCGAGTGCGTTGTAAAAAAATGTATTTTCACAATTGGAATGTTCATTCAGCTCATTAAAAGGATTGGAGCGGAAATTTTGGATTCCCTTTTCTTCACCCAGCTTTGCCGTCAGGTATGTGTTAAAATTTTCTGTCCTTATGTTTTCTTTTCAGGCCAGATGCCGGGATTAAACACAAACCGTGAATCTGATGAGCATGTTTCATGTCAATATGGGTAATTTTCACACTCAGGGTGGATGTTAAAACTGCGTATCCCTGTAATCAAGAGTTTTATGTTGCATATCCCCTAAATTATCATTTCAAAATTTTGTTGTTAATATTTCAGACTTTACCGACTGACTTAATTTCATTTGTTAAAAATTTGTGAGTGGAAGGGTGCGCATAATCAAAGTAATTATTAGCTTGTGTGTGATGTTTCCTCCCACATTAGCATTTTACTAAATAATTTAATTATCAAATTTATGCATCACATACATTAAATCTTCCCCCCGTTCACAAGGAACTTGGCTGCCGTTCGCGTGGGGCACGGCACACACCAACCTGAGTGTAACGTTTGTATAAATGTCCCTTGTAAAGTTTGTTTCGGATAGTTAACGTTGTGGCAAGAAAGTAAAGTTTTAAGTTTTTCATTTGTCTGTTTATTTGGATGATGATGCCACAACGAGAAAAGAAAATTACCCACCGGATTCACGGATATTAGGACAAGCCAAACGCGAGTCAGTATATGTTTTCTTTCAGGTTGTCGCGAGAAGCCATCCAGAAAGTTTATGATTTATTTGAGTATTTGCTTATCGGTGCGTTAGCTGTATTATTGCTTTTGTGTTTTATGTGCATTTTGAAAGTGTGTTGATATCTTTAGAGCTTTTGGAGGGGAATAATATATTAGAGAACAGCTAGGCACTTTAGAGAATATTTTTTTTAGAAATATTAGTATCACACATATATGGTTTAACGCCTAAAAAAGCTAAAGAAATCGAGGGTTCCGCAGACAACAGTTTCTTGCAACAAGACCAATTTGCTGAGGTTATAGAGTTCCCGTCAGAGTCTCAGGACACCGTTGGTGAAGTGGATAGCGTTGTAAATACTTCTCTCTAGGAAGTAGTTCCGCCTGTAGAAAGTACCGTACACACTGAAAGAGTAAATGAACCGGAGCAGGTTAGGGAACCGATTCCGTCCACCTCAGCGCAAGTCACTAATACTGTCACTGATCCGTGTCTCGCGTCGCTGTTTAACATGCTTAAGGAGATTTCTTGGAAATTAGATACTCAAGAAAAGATACAAGAGAAAACATTAAATGAAATTTCAGATAAATTAGAAAAACAAGAAAAGGCACAGGAACGGTCACTGTTAGAAATTACCGAGAAATTATAAAAACACGAACAGAAGCTAGAGAAACAAGAAAGGACACAGGAAAGGACGCTAGAAGAGATAGCTCAGAGGCAGGAGAACTCTAGTAGAGTTATGCTAGATAGGTTGGGAGCTGTGGAGAAGCAGATTACTGCCAGTTTCAGGCAGGAAATGCTTCAGAATGTCTCAGAGCTAGAGGCCAGGATTGATTTCTCAGCGGAAGCTCTTGATTCGCGGATCACAGCATCCTGCCAGGAGCTGAAAACTTCTGTCGAGGCAACAGAAGAAAGAGTGAACCAATTAGAAGTCAATACCGAGAATAGGATAGGTGAAATATCAGAGGTCCTTGGTTCGGATCTAGCGCAGGTCTCTCGAGATGTCAACCATTTACGTGGGCGAAAATGTGGGAGAGAGTGGGCGAAAATGTAACGGCTATGTCGAGCGAAGTAGACCGCGTAAAGGCCACCGTGGAGAGTTCTGTAGGGCACTTGCAGTCAAAGTTAAGACGTGCGGAAATGAGATGGGAGGAACAGTTGGAACTGTTAAGGGAGTCGGTGCGAGAGAGTAGTTCCAATTGTCAAAACACAGCCTCTGTCTCACATGATGGAGTTGACACGCCGATCGCTGGACCGAGCTATGCGAGACAGTCCCCTGAGCTCTCGAGACGTGAGAGTTCAGATGAGCAGGCTGACCCTCCCGCCAACAACAATAACAATAGTAGTGTGTCTACGTGTCAAGTTGCATCTGCGCTAGGGCTACTGCATAGAGATTTATCTCTTCCCACTTTTTCTGGGTCAGAATGAGAAGTACAGGCCCACAATTTCTTGGTTGAACTAGAAAATTATTTCGATCTAACTGGTGTGCCTGAAGAGAGGCGACTCGCATTTTCATCACACTGTTTTCGAGGGATATCAAGACAATGCGTGCAGGTCAGGATAGGGAAGTGCCGGAGCTACCAGGACCTCGTAAAGCATTTCAAGGAGGCATACTTGAGCGAAGAGAAGCTAGCTAACCTCCGTGCCTCCATTCTAACTTCGAGATTCGAGACAGGTGGCAGCAAGAAACCTACAGAATACCTGTTGGAGTTACTACACACTAACAGTATTCTCGACCCCCCTTTGCCACCCCAAGTATTGTTAAGGGTATTACCGAGACAGTTGCCGTTTTCCATCTATAGGTGCATAGTTTCTTCGAAACCACGCTCTATAGATGAGTTGCTTAGCATAGTAGGTGAGCTACAGTCCACCTACCAGCCACCGAATTCGAATAACCGGAGGGGAATCAATGCCCTCACGATTGAAGAAGAAGAAGAAGCAGGGCGCTCTTCCCCCCCACCAAGGAACAGTAGGCCGAGTAACCTCACGAGAAACAGGAGGTTCCATAGGGACACTGGACCTTATCAGGATAGGGGTAACAGGAGAGGCTATAATAATCGAGACAGCAATCAAAACGGCAACTGGCGTTCGAGAAACTCCAATGGTCGATCTCATGACGATGGAGGGTCTCGAACTGGGAACCATAACAACAGAGGGCAAAGGAGAGGTAGGAACAGGGGTCGTGGTAATAAGCAGCAACGAGACAATAATCGAAACAGTGACTATGCTGCAGAGGTGAACGAGCTCCGTGTTCAAGAGCAGAGGGCTACTCAGTCCACGAGACAAGTCTCGTCTCGTGGCAATTCCCGTGCGAATAGCCCAGGGAACAGTCAGAGAAACTGAGAACTGTCCGCATGTTCTCAGGACTGTCACGTGAATACTAGCGTGCTGAATATTCTTGGAGAACCGGCGAACTTTAAGACTGGGAATATGCGTAATAGTGCTATGGAACATAGTCATGCATTAGAAGAAAAGGAAGAAGATAGTTGTGAGACATATGCGAAAATTGTAGAGACACTAGAGAATGAGGACTGTGATAAATGTAAAAGAATTATTGGCACCACACATTTCAATCGTGGAGGAAACGACGACATTCGTCATTCAGAAATTATGTTTTTTTAAAGAAATGGGGACAAAATTAAAATTGATAGAAATTTGTTCGATGAGACGAATGCGATTTTTAGGGATCTATTAGAGACGTCAACTGAGAAATTACCTACGAATAATTTAATGACACTACCGGAAGTAGAAGTAGGCTTGTTTGAAAACAAAGTTCTGGCATTATTGGATAGCGGAGCAAGTATCTCTGCGATCTCGCTCCAATGTTGGGAAATAATACGACAGCGTGACCCCCCACCAGCGTTTGTTAAATCATCCAATATACGTGTCAGTTCTGCCTTCGGTCGTTCCCTTGCTTCGATGATTGGTCAGGTGTTATTAGAACTAATTATTGCGGGAAAGGAGTTCTATACTTCAGCAATAATTGTGAAAGGGCTCAACCGTGAACTCATTTTGGGTTCACAGTTTTTCGTAGAAAGTAGGGCAATACTAGACTATGAAAGGAACGTCTCTTTGTTGAATCAACCCCACCATATAGAAGTTTCTTTTCGTGACATAAAGGTCAAAGAAGAAGAGTCGTTATAAGAAAATTATCCTGGGAGTTCGAGGATGATGTGGTTGATTTATGTAATCCCACTGTAAGTAGTATGTGCGCGTCGAGGATGGGACCGCTGACTACGCCGCAGTTCGCGCTGGCGTCGGCAGATGGATGCGACTAGCGAGAGTTGGCTACTCTGCGCAGCCGGTTGGACGATGGGAAATTCCCAACCGCAGCCGAACTTGCAAATGTTGTATACTCGCCACAGGAGTGGGCGAAGGTTCGAACCCAGGCTACACCAAATGACATTAGAGACCACGTCGAAAAGTATACTGATTTGAGTGGGGATGAGAAACAGAAGTTGTACGCCGTGCTCTACAAACTTAGGGAAATCTTTGATGAGAAGTCCGGTACAGTAAAGGACTACCACCACACAATAGAAGTGACCGATGACCGACCAATGAAGACCCGAATGTATCCGTACCCGTTACGTCACAGAACTGCCGTTACGAACACTATAAATCGATGGATGGCATGGGGAATCATAAAGAAGCATCACACTTCTTATCTGAGTCCGCTTGTCATAGTACCAAAGAAGAATGGGTCACTACGTATATGTCTGGATGCGCGCAAGCTCGAATCAATTACGCGTTGCGAATTCGATCAGCCAATCCCTGCACTTAGCACTCTTCAGAATCTTTGTGAAAGACGCTGGTTCAGCTCCATTGATGCAGTGGATTCTTTTCAACAAATCCTCGTAGAAGAAAATAGCCAGAAATATTTGGATTTCCTTCACGATGGAATAACGTATGTTTTTAAGAAATTGCCATTTGGCACAAAGCAGAGCTTAGCTTCATGTGTGCGTGCGATCAATATCATTCTCGGAGATGAGTGTCGTGATTTCTGCTGCCACTATGTGGACGACATTACGTTATCGTCATTTTCTTTTGAGGAACACATGCGCCACCTAGATGTAGTCTTAGGAAAATTGAAGTTAGGAGGTCTCACACTAAGACTTAAAAAGTGTCAGTTTGCGCGCCGTAGGATTTCAATTTTAGGTTATGATCTCTCGCCTGCTGGAATTGAGAAGTCGCAGGAGAAACTAGAGAAGGTGATGGAGTTCAGAAAGCCCAGAAATGTCAAAGAATTAAGAAGTTTTATTGGGTACTGCCAATTTTATAGAATATTCAGTACGCAGTATTCAGAAATTTTGTATCCCTTATTTCAGTTGCTAAAGAAGGGAGTGAAATTTAAATGGCTTCCATGTCATGACGAAGCGTTTCAAAGGATACGTGAAGTCTTTAGAGAAAAAGTAGTGCTAAAGAAGCCACTCCCTGACAGACAGCTTATCTTGGAATGCGATGCATCCGACGTCAGCTGTTCGTCACATCTTTATCAATTGGATGATGACGGTGAGGTCCGTGTAATTGGGATGACGTCACGCATCTTCAATGCGGCAGAAAGGAATTATGGAATTTCTGAGAAGGAAATGGCAGGAGTAATAGATGGGGTCAACAAGTTTAAACACTATTTAGTTGGAAACCATTTCAAAATTCACAGCGATCATCAATCTATTCGTTTCTTGCTATTATGTAGGTTGACTTCACAGCGTCTCATGCGTTGGGTGCTTACTTTGAGTATGCTGTCATTCGAGTTTCAGTATGTGAAGTCAAAGGACAACCTGAGTGATTATCATTCTAGGTACCCACCAAATACAGGTGTGCAATTTGACAAGGCGAAGAAGCTTGTTTTGAACGAGTCTCTCATGACCATTCTGACGCACATTCCTAGTCAGATGAGAGAATTGATTGCAGTGTTGCCAGAGCTGCAAACATCTGACCCTGTATTTGGCGACGTCAAGAGAAAGCTGCAGTCAGGAAAACTCTGGGAAAACTGCCAGTGAACATTACCAGTACTTACTGTCAAATGGACGGCTATGTAAACGTGACCGGTCTGGTCTACGGATTTGCATACCGGAAGTGCTTGTGCAGCTATTGTTGGAATACTACCACAATGAGGGAGGACATCTGTCTGCTAGTAAACTCGTGCCGATGCTAACAGAGTACTTCGTATGGCCGAAGACGAGAAGTGCCATCAAGAAATTCTCAGCTTCATGTGGTTTGTGCCAGAAAGCATCCCCCCACATATATCGTTCGGGACCTCGGAATCCAGTTTTAGTGCGCCGTCCTGGGTATATGATATGCCTGGACTGGTTGGGGCCTCTCCCCTTGGGGGTAGGCAACGTGAGCTACATTCTGGTGTGTGTGTATGCTTTCTCAAAATTGATTGGATTATACGCTTGCAGAAGAGCCACCACAGATACAGCATTGAAGAAGCTGAAGGAGTTCCTGAAACTGTGCCCGTCCGCCGAGATTATATTGACTGACAATGGGACGCAGTTCTCAAGTTCTAAGTGGAAGAAGGAACTCTCGGACTTAAACCTTAAGCCCATCTATAGTACCCCGTACTATCTTCAAGGAAACATGGCCAAGGTGGGTGTGAAATCGACAGTGAGAATGTTAAGAAAACTGTGCCATGACAAGCAGAAAGAATGGCCCAAACACCTAGAGAAAATAGAAAAGTGTCTCAACTCAAGTATACATCTGTCGACTGGTTTGAGTCCATATCAAGTGCACCTGGGAGAATCACCTTCAAGAGAATTGGCCAAAATATTTGAGATCCCAGAAGTAGACAGACAAAAGTCATTACAGTACTACGCAGAGTTAGCAGCACGAAATTTGAAGTCTGCACAGACAAGAAAAAAGGCCTTTGATGAACGTCGCGAGCCAGCGCGTTTCGAGGTTGGAGAACTAGTACTGGTCAGAGCTTTTCCCAAGTCTGACGCTTCCTCGGGCATAACTAAGAAAATGCTCCTCCTTTACACGGGACCTTACACGATCCTTTCAACATCCAACAACAATGTGTGTACTCTCGGTGATCCTGAGACTAAAGAGATAAAAATGAAAAGAAACGTGTTCCACTTGAAAAGGTATGTTCAGCGCGAAGCTGCGCCTCAGCAGGTTCCAGCTGACCCGATGACGTCGTAGAAGAGGAAAAGGTAAACAAACCGCGTCACCCAGGAAGGAAGGCTGAATGATCCCATCACTCAAGGTCGCACCTCCCACAGCTGGCACAAGAGAATTGTTGCGCTGAGTGTTGCGTTGTATATAGATTGGTTGTGTATTGTTTATGTTGTATTGATAACAAGTTTCTTTTTCTCTTTCTTATTCATTATTGTGGGAATATATTTACATAGGTTAGCAATATTTTGTTTAGTTTTAGGAATATACGGCTCATGTATGATGTTTTCGTAAAATGTATTGTCTCCACTTCTGAGAAAATGCAACGATTAAGTAATTAACGGTTGCATTTCCTTAGGTGGGGAATAATGTAAACAGCACATTAACAGTGTTTTTATATATAATTTGCATATTAAATTTTTGCTATATTATGGGAATATTTAATCTTTTAATTAGGACTATTAGCATATTCCATTTATATGATTTGCATATGTAGCAGAGGGAACAAACGACATATTAGTATTTTATGAATATATATTGTTTGTTTAGCGTAATTGATTACATGTAGATTGACATCAGGACTGGACATGATACTGGGGACAGCGATATTTCAATATAATTTACATATAATAATGGAGAAGATACAACATTTGAGTTTGAAATACGGTAGTGTTTGCTTTTCGTAGAGGTAGAGAAGCCCTCAGAAAAAAAAACTTTAAGAAAGCTTGCTTCTCTGATGGGGCTTTGTTCTGACTGAAGCTTGGGTATGTACAGTTATCCACTGTAGCCACCCTATTTTGATATAGTAACCATGAGCTTCAAACTTTGTCTATAAGCAGAGATAGTCACACTTCCTAGTGTGTTATTTGTGAGGAACATACACTGCTTCTGTGTAGACGGCAAGTCGATGTTGACAATGGGTTCGAAGCAAACGAAATTTTAGCGTGTCGGTGGAAAATCGACGACACAATAGAGTGTGAACTTTACTAGCCACGCCTACTTTTCACGTCCCAGATACAAGATGCGTCGTTTTACCAACGAACTTCTGCCTGGATGGAGAAGTTGAAAATTTTGATATTTTGGAAGAGTCCACTTTGGTCCTAGTTGTAATAATTCAGAAACACCCGTTAGATGTCTCTGGTGTGTGATAATTTTCGTCTGCCTTCCCCAGCATGTCTGCTACAAGAGTATGTTTTAGTATTGTGTAAATAAATTTTCTGGATGAATCCGTATTGTTTAGATATATTTTGAATCGTTATTATGTTTGTTATGATAGTAATGGCTTGTACTAATAACAATCATAAGCCTGGTTGATGGTTTTGAGAGGTGACCTATGGGCAAACACAAACCTTAGTTTTTTTTAAACCTCCACTTATATACCAGTGCTGGATGCTAAAGAAGGGAACTCTCAAACCAAGAAACAATCCTTGTTTTCAGGTGCCAGTTTATGACAGCCCTTGAGAGACTGTCCTCAGATTAAGTAATATGTGTAGTTTGCTTATGTTATTTCATTTACGCTGATAAACCATTCTAAAGTTAAAAACATTAAAAGTAAACATTGCAGGTTGACGCCATTCTAAACGTCACTTGGACAAGAGTTTAAGTAATTCGTAACGAGATGGCAGCACACGTCACGACAGGTCAGCAAGCATGGTCAGTGTCAAGTTCAGTATTTTTTGTGTTTACTTAAACATTGCGAATTAACGTGATATAGTGCGTGTGAGTTATATATGTCAAATTAAAGCTTATTAAATAATTATCTAAAGAATATAGTGACATAAAACAATTTAATTGGTGTGAGCTACAATGCGAAGAAAAGCAAACAAACTTGTTGATTTTAAAAGCTAAGTAGGTCACAGGTAGGCTTCCTGTGAGGGTGGATCCTACCCTACCTATTTTGTTAGAGTGGCTTGAAATGGTTTGACCCAACACGGAGTTTGAACGAACAATGAACTTCCGTTTGGATAAAACGAAAGAGTGGATGACACTCGAGGCAGCTGTTTGATGGTTTTGGTGGTGTTGACATCGTTTGCGACAAGTTCGGTTTGAAGTGACAGTTTTTACTTAACCGTGGAAGTGAATTGAAGATTCGAGACATGGGGAGCATGTACTAAGCTCAGGAGAGCAAATTTTTATTATTATTCGTAGTGAATATTATAGAACTATTGATTCATTGGTCCTGACGAACTTAGTGCGCAAGTCATTTTTAGGCCCGTGACCAATGTTTCTATACAGTAAGTTCGCAGTTCGATTCGACCACATAGTACACGCGTACAAGAGACTAAGTCTATAGCCTTGTACTCATGCTTCGTGTAAATAGTTATAATATTCAAGTGATTTCTTGTTGCTGCGAAGGAGTAAGACTTTCCAGTGCAAGTATTATTAATAGCTCCATGCTCCGAAGTACAGCCTTCACTGCCGCCACTGGAGTAGCGAGACACAGCTGCTATTGCGGACAGACACCTGCGGAAGGAGAACAGCTGAGATCCAGAGATCCAGAAGAAGAGGTGATATGGTAACCCAATCCTGCATTGGCCGTCAACTATAGGGAGCCGAAGGAATCAGCGTTGCGTTGCAGTAGAATCGGAACTCATATAGATGGACACTTCAAGAATGAAGACATCGGTAAAAGTGGTTCAATAGTGTGCACAAACGGTATTAAAAGCGAGAGCTCCGCTTCATTATCAGAGTGATTCAAAAGTTAAAATTATTTTTTTTCTCATCTTCGTGTCTGCGCGCGAGTGCATTGTAAAAAATGTATTTTCACAATTGGAATGTTCATTCAGCTCATTAAAAGGATTGGAGCGGAAATTTTGGATTCCCTTTTCTTCACCCAGCTTTGCCGTCAGGTATGTGTTAAAATTTTCTGTCCTTATGTTTTCTTTTCAGGCCAGATGAAGGGATTAAACACAAACCATGAATCTGATGAGCATGTTTCATGTCAATATGGGTAATTTTCACACTCAGGGTGGATGTTAAAACTGCGTATCCCTGTAATCAAGAGTTTTATGTTGCATATCCCCTAAATTATCATTTCAAAATTTTGTTGTTAATATTTCAGACTTTACCGACTGACTTAATTTCATTTGTTTAAACTTTGTGAGTGGAAGAGTGCGCATAATCAAAGTAATTATTAGCTTGTGTATGATGTTTCCTCCTACATTAGCATTTTACTAAATTAATTAATTATCAAATTTATGCATCACATACATTAAATCTTCCCCCCGTTCACAGACCCCTTTTCGAAAAATCATGATTTATACATTTCTATTTTTGACATTCATTTGCATAATCATTCTTTCTGTTTACTCTTCCCCTTTCCCGTTGGTGTGTGCGTTTAAACCAACTTGATCTGGGATATAGTAAATAAATGGGGGCGAAATTCAACATTCCTGTTTATTTTTTTAGTGCTTAAAACCGCCTTCAGGCTGGTATTTAAAAATAAAACTGGACCAGACTATCATTGCATATTGTTTCCTTTTTTATTCATTTTTAAACAAAGGACGGTACAAAAAAGTATTCTAGATACCAGTGTAACGTAAAGTACAACCCACAACAGAAATAACAATCTTAAGAACAAAGAAAACGTAACAACAAAGAATCCTGAATTTATTCTACACCTATACTATCTTAATTTCAACGCGTACTGTAATTAGATGGAATAGTGTAAGTAATGCTCCTAATAATAGCCCTGCATTTAGAGACAAATTTACGTACAAAACGTAACAATGAGCTGATATTTGAAACAAATGCAAATAAAAATATAACCAATGTGATTCCTAAATGTAAACTCTATGTTTTTTTAGAATTTTCTTGTTCGGTTCTCGCCTTTTGGTGTTTTTCCTGTGCAATTTCTCATATGGTTAAGTTTATTGATGGTTTCTCATCTGTCTGAGTTTACGCTACATGGGTTTTATTTGATTAGATTTTTCTCCTACAATTAGCCCCATTCACTTTAACATTCGGTTTCTCTCCAGTGATCATACACGATGCTTAAACATTTTTTAACCTAACTATTAGTAAATAATGCCAAGAATAGATTTCTCTGCTGCGTGTCTTTTTTTTACTATTGTTTATAGATTTCACACTTGTTTTATATTATTTTGTATTTAATAATTCAGTCATATTTATATTCTGTCACTTATTACTATTTCCATTACCACTTACTAACATACTTAGTACTTGAATATATTATAATAAAAAATATAGATTATATATATTTTTATATATCATAAATATATCATAGATTAAATATGTGAGCACAGAATTCTACTTCGGTTTGTACCATCCTACTTTTCATTACCACCTATCACCAGTCAATGGACAGATCTTGCCAGTTTTTTGTTAATTTCATTTTGCTGAAAGACCCTTCAAATGATGCGGCAGATACGGGTAGTGTTATCAAAATCTAAAGAGCGGTTGCCAAACTTTAGTAAACTTCAAGCCCCATTGAAGATATATATTTCACTATGCCTTGTAGGGAAGAGTCAAGTTGTTCTTTAGCTTTCTGAGCACACCTTACCGAAGGATTATATCCTTACAATATTGAAATAATGCAACGTCATCCAGGCCAAATCAGAGCAACATGCTTTTAGCATTTCCTCGCTCTCATCATCTAGCTGCTGCACAGAGTTGACGATAGGACACAGGAATCCAAATCTGTCGTTCAGGTCATCCATCGGACAAGGAACGAACAAGAACGTGTCATCCAAACATTCGAGTCAAACCTAGACCATTCGATAAATATAATAAAGATATATATATTCATGCACGAAATATTAGGTGCCATAGACAACAGAGTAAGTCCCTGGAACCCATTAACCTGTTAGTATAAAGACTCGCAGTGAAATAGCTATTGTATCAACACTGTTCATTGAAAAGTCATGGTTTATAGTTCGTTCTCTTCAGCAGAAAACAAGCTTTCGAAAGGTGCTATGTACTAGCGTCCATATCGGACCTGAACAGGGAAAAGTAGGATAATATCATGAAAATTCCCTCCAAAAATCCCTCGAATGACTTTGGCCTCCCTCTGGAGTGGCCCTGGGTAAAAGCACATAATCCAAATTTATCTCAAAAATACTACAGGGGTTAGGAAATGGGTGTACTATGTTTGTTTTAGACAGACGGAATAGGTATGAGTGGAAAGGTTGTATACCAATACGCTCTGTACATACGAAACAGAACCTATGACCCGAACTATAAAGAGAACATATTAGATAAAATATAAACGCACTACTATTTATTCTGATATCCTTTATATTTTTTTTTATAAATGAAGCCTTTATTTTTATTATGTTCTCTTTATAGGTCAGGTCATAGGTTCGGTTTTCTATACATAGAGCGTATTGGTATACAACCTTTCCTCTCATACCTATTCCGTCTATCAAAACGAAACTTGGTTCACTCATTTCTTATTCCCTATAGTATTTTTCGAGATACATTTGGGTTGTGTGCTTTTACCCGGAGTTACTCCAGAAGGGGCCAAAGTTGATGAGAGGGAATTTTCCCGACATTATTCCAATTTTTCCTGTTCAGGTACGTTAGGGCGCCAATACCTCTGGAAAGCTTGTTTCATGCTGAAGAGAATGAACTATAAACCATGACTTTCGAATGAACAGTGTTGATACAATAGCTATTTCACTGCGAGTCTATGATTTTTTTTATACTAACAGGGTAATGGGCCTCATGCCTGTTGTTCTGTATGGCTGCGAAACATGGTCACTTACTCTGAGGGAAGAACATAGACTGAAAGTATTTAAGAAAAAGATCCCGAGACGAATATTCGGACCCAAGAGGAATGGGAATGAGGAATGGCGGAAACTTCATAACGAGGAACTACATAATTTATATGGTTTACCCAACATTGTTAGGGTCGTCAAGTCTAGGAGGCTTGGGTGGGCGGGTCATGTAGCTAGAATGGAAGAAAGTAGAAACGCTTTCAAAGTCTTGACTGGAAGACCAATCGGAAAACGAACATTAGGAAGACCTAGGCGCAGATGGGAGAACAATATTAAGATAGATCTCGATGAGATTGAAATACAAAGTAGAAACTGGATGCAGTTAGCTAAGAATAGAAGTCAGTGGAGAGCTTTTGTGAACGCGGTATTGAACCTCCGGGTTCCATAGGCCATAGAGTTAGTTGGTTAGAGTTAGTGGTAATGGGCCTCAAGGACTTACCCTGTTGTCCATGGCACCTAATTTTTTGTGCATATATCTTTGTGAACATATCTTTGTTATGTTTATCAAATGGACTAGGTTTGATTCGGATGTCCGAATGACACGTTCATGTCTGTTCCTTGTGAGTAAAATTGTCATACATTTGTTGTCTTATCTCATCTAGAATTTCATTGATAGTGCGCTTCACTTTGGCCTGTGTAGTCAGGGGTTCATTCTTTGCTTCTCCAGGCATGTATCTCCTTCTTCTACTGTGTGTACCCAGTTATGTTCCTGCAACATCCTTCAGTTGCATATATGATTTCCTTGACCAGCTCATGTCTCCAGGTATGAATATGTCAACCAGGTTCTGTAGCTGAATAAGAGTATTGATTTAAACTCATATCCTGAGATTGAAGTCATTTTTGGATCCGATCAATATATGAGCGAAGTTCAAACTTGAAATACAGTAAAGCGATGAAGTTAAATAACTGGATGCTTGCAAGAAGAAGACCAGCATCTCCTCGAGTATCAAGCATTTCAGTCGAGCTGTTACGCAGTTCTTCCAACACATCAAATACTTCATCCAATTGAATAGAAAGTGCCTTCACAGCCTCTTCTTTCGAACTCCATCTGATGTCATTTTCAGGTTTCAGACCAATCTTTACGTGCTTTTGCAACACATTCCATCGGTGAGTAGATCTAGAGAAGAATAAAAACAAACGTTTCATTGCTCCAAAGAAAGTGACCGCCAGAATGTTAACGTGCGCAGAATGTTAATGTACGCCATAAGGTTCAATGAATTTACAAGGAACGAAAATAGCCAATTATATTCCGTATCAAAGTTTTAACTGCAGAATATTGCCCGGCCATTGTAGTCTGATTGGCCTCTTCAATCTTAATATCAAGCCTATCACATTGAAGTTTCTTCAGTAGGTATTTCAGCAGGAATACTCTCAGCAGTCTTTTCTTCGACAGAGATGAAATCAATAAATGTTTCCCGAACTTGAACAGAATCATTGTATGTCAACAAATCGAATGATTTGTGACAACTATTTCACTTGACAACAATCAGGAGTTGAACCAAATATAATGCTGAAGTATTTTGAATATTTAAGTATTTGAAAACTTGTTTTCTTATTAAATAACGTCAAAAAAAAAAAAAAAACCAAGAGCAAAATTGGGTAAACCAGCTAAGCCAAAGGGTTTTGCTCGCTGAAAATTCGACTTGTAAAGGACAAAAGTAAAAAGACAGAAGGAAAACAAGTGAATCAGAGACTAAAGAGCTTTTAGTTAGCAACAGAATACTAAAGCATTACGTACGTTGATCCCTTCTTCGTACCCTTCTCTTGAACTGATAAATAAAAAAAATAAACAATATTTTAGAAAACAGGCTAGCAGGCGGGGCCCCATTACTTGCATCATAAGACCTTAGAATGTAAACAATACAATACATTTCGACTTTTCCTTTATTATAGGCTACTTTAATCTACACTCACAAGTAAACCTTACGTTTGGGTGAATCGAGTTGCTGACTGAGACACATATGAGAAAGTAATACTAAATGTGGTCAGTATTTCAGTGAAGTTGTAGGTGCGAAGCTCCAGGGGTTTAGGAGTTGAGTTGAGTTGATTTTGAGTTTAACGTCCCTTTCAGCAGCGAGGCTATATGAGACCTGGACCTACTGATTAACGTGGAATCCGAACCACATGAGCTCCCGCCAGGGGCTTAGCAGATACAGCTACCAGAACATCACATGGAAGTACAGAATAGTCTTCATACAGTTGGAGGTAAAAAGAAGCTCTGTAAGACCTCTTGTAATGACAAAAGGTAAATAACAAATATATGGGTACATATTAGGACTAGGGGGAAGTCATATAGTAAGGGTATACCTGACGGCGGCCATCTTGAAATCCGCCATTTTGAATTAAGGTTAAATTTTTAAAATAGAAATAGGGTTATATGGTACATGATTTAAGGCGTAAATTTAATCAGAAGAACAACGGTGACGTTAATTTTGATTTACGCGCAACTGGTAAAATGTTACAGGGATATAAAATATTGTTGCAGCATATGTATTAGTCCTTTACTCCACCTTGTAAATTTTGTATTAATGATAATAATTAAATAAAAAGCAAGTGGATAAATATTAGGTCTATGGTAAAACTTGCCTTGATGGGGGCCATGTTCAAATCCGTCATTTTGAATCAGACAAAAGTTTTAAACAAAACGCATAACATTGACACCTTATTAATAGCAAATTTTACCATAAATTCAACGGTATAACCATTTTTGCTTTACCATTAATCAGCATTTGTTATCGCATAAACAAATTGCTAATTTAAGTAAAAATGACCAAAGTAGAATTGAGTCATAATTGAACTTGGGTCTTTCTTCCAGAAAAGTCCTCAATTAGTACAATCAATATGTAGTTCAGAAAAGAGTGCATTACTTGCACAAATGCTCTGCTCACAGTGAGCACACCTGAGAAAGGCAATCGAGTTACACTTGACACATTTGTCGTTAACAATTCCGTCAAAGTAGTAGTCGTAAGGAGCGATAATTTGTTATTAATAAGGTGTCAATGTTATGCGTTTTGTTTAAAACTTTTGTCTGATTCAAAATGGCGGATTTGAACATGACCGCCATCAAGGCAAGTCTTACCATAGACCTAATATTTATCCACCTGCTTTTTATTTAATTATTATGATTAATACAAGATTTACAAGGTGTGGTAAAGGACTAATACATATGCTGCAACAATATTTAATTTCCCTGTAACATTTTACCAGTTGCGCGTAAATCAAAATTAACGTCACCATTGTTCTTCTGATTAAATTTGCGCCTTAAATCATGTATCACATGACCGTATTCCTATTTTAAAAATTTAATCTTAATTCAAAATGGCGGATTTCAAGATGGCCGCCGTCAGGTATACCCTTACTATATGACTTCCCCGTAGTCCTAATATGTACCCATATATTTGTTATTCACCTTTTGTTATTACAAGAGGTCTTACAGAGCTTTTACATCCAACTGTATGAAGACTATTCTGTACTTCCATGTGATGTTCTGGTAGCTGTATCTCCTAAGCCCCTGGAGCTTCGCACCTACAACTTCACTGAAATACTGACCACATTTAGTACTAATTTCTTATATGTGTCTCAGTCAGCAACTCGATATACCCAAACGTAAGGTTTACTTGTCAGTTTTTTCTGCTCAATTTCTCTGAGGTTATTGTAGAGAGTGAAACTTTCATTTTATTCATATTTTAATCCACATACATTTTTTCCTATAAATTTCTTTGAGGCCCTAAGAGAGTGAAACTTTTATGTATTTTTCACCTACATTCAGCTTTATTCTTTAATTTTTTTTGGGGGGGGGGAGCCAAAAAAGTGAAACGTTTGTTTTGTTATTTTTTCACCTACATGCAGCCTTTTCCTTTAAATTTCTTTGGGGGCCCCAAGAGCGTGAAACGTTTACTTTAACTATTTTTCAACTGTATTCGGAGCTCTTTCCTTTAAATATCTATGGGAGCCCCCCAGATATGAAACTTTTATTTATTTTTAATCTACCTCCAATTTTCCTCTAAACTTTTCTTGCGGGTCCCCAAGAGAGTGAGGCCCGAAGCTATAGCTTGTTTAGCTTATACGGAAATCCGACACTGATTAGTTTTATTAGACAGATACTTGTTGTTTCATACGATATTTGGTGTAATATTTTCGTTTACTCTTAGGGAGAGTATGGATTATAAACCTTGATAGCCCTTGTACGGCTCATTCTAACAAGGTTCTTTTGTATTATCTTTTACCTACCGTTCGGAGGCTCCCACAAAGTGGGGCCCGGGGCGGTGGCACCGCTCGCCCCGCCCTTACGCCGCCACTGATTCCTCACATCGACCTTTTCCTTGTATATTTAATTCTGCTGACTGTACGACAGAAGGCTCAAAGGGATCCCTCACGCAGTAAAATGAATTGAACTGAAGCGTAGGAAAATACTTCTCAACATTGGTACACAACAAAGACAATGTCTGAAATGAGTGTTGAGAGGTTCGTGTCAATTTTATAGCACTTTGTAATCTCAAATGTCACACTTGTTTTGTTTAGTAATTCTGTCCTCCCAAAGTGAGAGTTTCTCCCTGAATTAGCAAATTTTGTCACTTAAGGTTAGGATATTTTAGTTTTTTCCCTACATGCTTTTGTTCAGACCGGTGCACAGTGGTCCAGAAATCCTGAAAATGTGGCCAAAATAGGAAGATGTGGTTCCATGTCCATGAAACTTGACAGATAAAGGTTTGTGAGGTCACTGAGTACGATTCTGATATCCAAATTAAAAACTTCAAAACGTCGGATCCAATATGGCGGCGGAAAAAAGAAAAAATCAAGCCGTTGATCTGAAATCGGGTAAATAAAGGTTTTGGGGTTCGCTGAATACGAATCTGATATCCAAATGAGAAACTTCATAATGGCGGATCCAATATGGCGGACAAAAAAGAACAAATCAAGCCATTGATCTGAAAATGGGTAAATAAAGGTTTTGGGGGTCGCTGAATACGAATCTGATATCCAAATGAAAAAATGAAAAATTGCGGATCCAATATGGCGGATGCAATATGGCGGATCGTGGAAACAAATAAGACATGTAGTCACCAAATGTGTATAATGGCATGCAATATATATAAACTTGATGTGTATATATATATATATATATATATATATATATATATATATATATATATATATATATATATATATAAAGTAAACATATATATTTTCTAACTGAAATATGTACCACGTTGGTTGCAAAATGTGCACACTCCTCAGTCCGTGTTGCATTGTACATACAAAACAAGTATTTTGTTCAGAACAATAACCAACGTGGCAGATAGGCAGTTAATAGTCTTTAACACAGTTATTCGGACTGATCATCAGAAGACTGTGCGTGCGGAGCCTCTATATCTTTCAAAAGCATGAGTACAGCTGGAGACAGTTGCTTTTCCTATGCTTCTGTGCCATGGGTTCGCGAAGCGTCGAGATTTTGGGATCACTTGTGACCAGGAGTCGCAGAAATACATCTCGCAACGTGTCCCCTCGTGTGCACTTACGAGAATTATGTTCCCTCTACTGTTTGATATGCTTGTTTCGGGCCTCCTGGGCCTCTTCGGACATCTGCCCAATCGGTAATATGCAATGACTGATAATTGCGGATCCATGAACAAGAACTTTATGCACTGAAGCGGGCATGTAGAACTACGAATAGTGTTGAAGGTACAGTTCCAGTATATCATTTGACCAAGCTTCAAATTTACGTGGATCTACCTCCAGCCCACAAGATAAGGCGTGAAGCAACACAGCACACTTCTCGATAAGATCCCGGTTCAGACCTGTTATGAATGCAATCTTATCAAGATATTGAAAGAAACGACGGGCAGTGTTTCCGTCATTTGAACTACCGCTTCCGCCTTGCTTTGGTTCATCGATGATCATCCCTAGCTGGGCCTTCATGGCCTTTTGGATGTCGGCTTGCTTCTTCTTCATGATCGGTTTGTGTTCTTTACGAATTTGCCATCTTCGAAGATCCAAGCGGTATGCAACATGAAGCAGCCACTCCATAAAACGGATCCATGTATGAAGAGGAGACAGTCCGACGCCAAGATTGTCAAGTTTTACTGGCTTAGGGCCCTTTGTCAATGTGTTCATCTCCTTTGGCGTTGCGTCACACACATAGCAGGTCTGTGCTGATTTTGTGTGCGTAATCGAGTTACAGACTTTGCCGTCAACCATTGTGAAAGGCAGGCTTGGGTGACCTCAAATACCTTTCCTGCGTCAGTTCTCGTATTTGTCCCTGCATACATTCAAATTCTTTTCATATCAGTTCAGTTGTTTTCTTCTTAAACTGCAATCTTATGGGCCCGCAGAATCTCGGGGATGATGGCCGCTGATTCTGCAACACTACGACTCGTAATCCCTTCCTTTCATAGAACAGTTGAATTGGTACAATTGACGTGAACACAATGTCAGTGTCTGTAAAGCCCTCCTCTTGTGCAACTTGTTTGTATTCAGCGTGTCCAGTAGTATCCGCATCCACATTTGGCGATGAGCTGAAGTGACATACTATATTTTGCTGGGATTCTTTCTGGCACAGGCTCCCGTGTTTGTACAGTTCGTACAGCTGTGTGGTCTAGCAGTGATTGCAGTGACACCTCCGCCTGGGACTCGGTAACGTCGATCAGTTCCGGGTAGCACGCTTTTTTGCGTCAAGCACACTATTATAAGCAGGATTTATATCACATGATAAGTTCTTTGCGCCGTTTCGCAGCAGCTGGTACAGATGGCATGTCAGATTTCCTTTAAGGAGCAACGCCAGAGCTTCGTCCGCAGTATAACACTTTGCAGTTGTCTGTTGTGACTGCTTCCAAGCCCTCTTCATTTTGGCAGCCCTGGTTGGTGATTTTGCCATTTCATGCAGCAGTTTGGTCTTTTCCAACTCACATTTCTCTCTGTATTTCATAGCAGCCGCATATACGAGACACTCATCACTTTCTGCCGACGATCGTAGTGACTCCGTCTTTCTCCGCTTCGAGCGCTCGCTGCTCGCCGCGAAGCCTGTATGCGGCCTTCCCCTTCCTTCTATTGACGAAGAAAGTTCAGGCTCAGCTGCACTGTCCGGTCGAAGCACTAACACTAAAGCATCGTTTAACCACTCCCCATGTTCCGCTTCTAATCTTTCATAATTTCTGTACCACTGATCTAGCTTCTGAAATATTTGGTAGCAAAACTCATTCGCAGTTCGCTTCGCTTCTTCTGCTAGTTCCGCTGCTGTTTCCTCCCTCAGGAACGCGACAAGGTGCTTCTTTTTTGCAGACCTGCATCCTGCAGTGGCTCGTAAAACGTGGACAAGTTTTCGTCTTGATATGTGATACGCCATGTCTGAAACGAAAAGAAAAAGACCATTCAGCATTAATGACCTATACTGTTCGTCACATTACGATTATCATAATTACTGATACTGTAAGTCATAACTCTGTTATACACACAACACACTGTTGTTGTATTGCTGAGGTCTGTCATTGTGATTTGTATTGCAATGTATGTGCTGACATCGCATATAGCTCTATTTACTCCTTCATGCACAATTTCTTCTCATTAGGGTTTCAATTTCCAATCGTTTCAATTGTACATGCTTTTAGTTAGTTTGAATAGCTTTTATGTCACAACTATTTTATTACAAACACAATGAGAGCATTATTTGCAAAGTCGAACACACATTCGACGTATACTCTGTTATGAAATGCCGTTGGTTTCATTTGTCTACTCAATATCTTACTCCAGCTTTCTTTGCAAACTTTTAGTCTAGCAACACTGAATATCTACAGATGGCAACACTGAAGGTGCTTTTTTCATCTCGTTGTGTCGACTAACATTATCGATAGTCACGGTACGTTACTGTTCATTATCTCTATTCGTTTATGAGACAATAGCAAACGAATGAATATCAAACGTTTGCCTTCCAGAGGATCCGGCCACCCCTTACTTTCATTGATTTCCATTACTTCAACTACAAACTGACCCTGTTAGCATGTTTTTGGTTTCGAATTTACACTTCTCATGACATAATGCTTTAGAACAACATATTTTCATGTATACGACAGTTTACCCTTGTTGTTCAGTCACTTCGTACACTTTTGTTTACTATCAGCTTCCCACAAACATCTCTCTATTTTACACAAAATGGAGCAAGGTTTGTTTGTAGTGTCTAACTCCGAGGATATTGGGCTCATATGTACGAGAAACATCTGAGCTTCACTTGGCTTCACTCAAAAGAAAAGTCTAGAAACACAAAAATACACGCATACTTTTGTTTCCTTTGCTACGCTTACCTTTAACGCTCATTTCAACAGAACACTGCAATCACATCACACATCTACGCACACTAACAGCAAGTATAAGCTTTACATATATATAATATATCCTGACCCCCCTTGTTCAGTTGACGAAGGACATACATAACACAACACTGGCAACTTTGTTGTCTCTAGATGATACACAACTGCTGTTTTGTGCACAGGCAACCTCTTAAATTGTACGCCAGTCACAGACTGCGGGACGCTATTATTTGAAACACCCATATCGATATGACGCCCAAGGTCAATGCCTATCCAGCACTACTACTAGTTCCGAGATTTGCGTTATGTAATTTTGGCCAGGTTTTGAGGGTCTCTGGACCACTGTGCGGTGACCTGTTATCCCCCCCCATGAAACCAAATTTGATCCCAATTGAGTTAGATCATTTGATCGCCAACAATTATCGTTTGATCGCCACGCGTATTAACGTAATATAAGTAATTATGTAGGGGGCCAACAGGTTAATCTGTTAGCCGCCCATGTAAGCAAATTTGATTCCAATTGAGTCAGATCATTTGATAGGCGTTTGATCGCGTTCGATCGCCCACAATTATCATTTGATCGCCACGCGTATTAACGTAATATAGGTAAATACGTAGGGGGGCTAACAGGTTAACCTGTCAGCTCCCCCATGAAACCAAATTTGATCGGAATTGGGTTAGATCGTTTCATCGTCGTTTGATCGCGTTTGATCGCCACGCGTATTAACGTAAACGACGATCTAACTCAATTGGGATCAAATTTGCTTACATGGGGGGGCTAACAGGTCACCGGTTATGAATGATCCATGTATGTTTCTTTTCTCTGGGGGCGGGGGTAGACTTTTATGTACCAGAAGAGAACCGAAAGTCTTTTTTCAGGACGCGGAAACATTAATAGACTGACTACATTCATATTACATTTATTATTATTATTATTATTATTATTATTATTATTATTATTATTATTAAGCTCTTTGCTTAGTCTAATTGCTAATGAATGCGACTTAAATAGTATGGTCCTGTTTTTTTATCAGGTGGAGTACTACCTTTCTTCTGAAATTTACTCATTATTATGTATTTTAATTGGGACGATTCTCCGATGTGGACCTGCTGGTATGAAGTTTGCAGGCTTATAGCGATTGTATATATATATATATATATATATATATATATATATATATATATATATATATATATATATATATATATATATATATATATATATAAGTAGGCGTTACGTGTGGAGCGCTGACGCAAATATTTTTGGCACTATCGAGCATTAACGATGTGAAATCGAAATTGGGATTTGCTGTAGATAGCCTTTCTATTCAGAAGCGAACTTCTATTCAGAAACACGAAAATAATGGCGCCTGGCCACGCATCATCCAGTTGAATGTGTGCTATCTGCTTAGTCATTGGCCTTCATGGGTCAGTACTTCTTAGCAAATTTACTCAGTATTTCAACAGTGTGAAATTAAAGAAAACTGTAAAAATATGACTTCATTCCTATCTGTCTCCTGCAATTTGTCTCACATGTGAAAAATGAAATGAAATACCGAACTTTGTATCTCAAGAATTTATAAAATATTTTTTCCTACAACATGGCCCACGTTTCAGCCAATAACGACACATCATGCTTTGCGTGTTTTCCTTATAACAATAGTGTCCTTTATGATATATTTCTGGTTATCAGTATTGCTCTAATTATTACATTTGGATATAAAAGTGTAAAGGTGACTCACTTAAGAATACAAAATTCATACAACTATAGTTGGAAATATAAATTTTGGAGAGTAATCTTCTAGCATTAATAAATAAATAAATAAATCGGATATTTTGACAATTCGTTTCTTATTTGATTTAGTTTAACGTCACACGATTATGCCTGCTTGATTAAAGAAGACGTGGACCTAGTGATTATAGCCATCAATTTGGTCGTTCAACTGTACCCTCACCAGAAATCGAACATAGAACCATGCGAAGCAAATTCAAGCGTGCTAGCCACTAGACCAACCGATTCTGATAATTCGTATTCTAAGGAAGTGTAAAGGAAGTCCCAAAAGTAAAGTATCTCGGGGAGATTAGGAAGATTAAACTCAGCATAAGACCTTCCCAATAAAGATAACTGAACACCATTTCAGTTAATATTTTTGGAAAACTTCGCTTTTAAATTGGGAAAAGGATAAATTTCATAGTTTCTTGTGAAACTTCTAGATACATGCTTTCACTTAGGTGAAATTCGTTGTTTAAGATCTTACTTAAAAGTAAGACAATAAATGTTTCGACGTTTTCTATAATTCCGCTTCTAATTAAGGCAGGGGCGGATCCAGAAGAGGAAAATTTCTTATTTTATATATAAATAAAACCCATCCCAGAGTTTGGAGCTCTTAAAAGTAGCTCTAAGTAGTTGTATTACAACCCAGCATCCCCCCTAGAAGTCCATCATGGATCCGCCCCTGAATTGAGGAAAGAGAATAAGTTCGTTTTTTAAAAATTGAATCTTTATACAAAGAAACTTTATGTGACAACTACTTTAAATTGGAGGATTGGAGGCAGGTTGAAAACAACTGGTTCTATGAGAAGTTAAGTAAGCTACTTAGCGTTAATATTATTACTATATGATGAATATATTATTCACTCTAGTGATACCAGCAAATGTAAGTAGAATCAAGTCATCTATTATATTGGCATTTTGAATCCTGATTTTCAAAAGCAAGCATGTTTACGGTAAGTCTAAATTTCCCCTTAATTTCAATTTATAGACCTAATCTTAGGTATTGTCTCTGTGTATAGCTTTCCCAAGTTTACATTTTAACTCGTGCTTCGAGTTTTGATAGCCTTGACGTATAAAGCTGTATACGATTAGACCAAATGTGAGAATGAAGGCTGAGAAAACACGAGTGAGCCTCAGACTTAGCCTTCAAACATTCTGTCTGCGTATGCTTTTGCCAAATGTAAATTCTAAGTCATGCTTGACAAATGAATTTAAATGCATTTTAAGGCTAGCCTTATATGATGTATTATTAGCAAGTCTGAAGCAAGCTTTCAATCGAGGAACTAGCAAGTTTGCCTTGAAGGCTTGAGTAAGGTCATTGTAAGTCTGAAATGCTGTTAGGAAGGGAATTACCATAAATATTAGATCTAAAAGCGAAGAGATAATTTTAACAACTGGTTCAAAAAATTTGAGAAATTTTAGGTAATACCCACAGAGAAATGAAGAACTCACACATATTCCACGTCAGTGAGGATTCCCGTTGCTCAACGACCACTCCGCTATCATCAGTATGACACCGGATATATGAAGGTTGACTCCTTCTGTGCGATGCTTTGACCCGACAACACGTTCAGAGATATTCGGCATTATGTAAGTGCCTGAGCTGGTTATTGAATGCCCCTAACGGTAAAACGGTGCCCTTTTTGACCTATGTACACTTTTTTCTTTTTCACTTAATTTCGTGTATATTATTACCTCATTCAGTTTGAATGAATGAACATGTGTAGTAGTGATTTCAAAAATTCTGCTTCTAAAGGGAAAACAGGAACAAATCTTCACGATATTCAAATTTCTGGTATTATATTAATTAAACCTTACTATTTCCGTGCGAAGAACAGGTACTTCTACTTGTTCTATTTTTCATTAGCTGCAGTAAACATCTTGAAATAAGCACTTAGCAGACAAACTCCATTTTGTTGGGAAGAAGTCATTTGAGCTCCCTATTTGCTCACCCGTAGTTAGAACCCTGAGACAGTGCTTCTTGGTTAGCCTTAGCTTTCTGGAAATGCTAATGTCCTCTCACCACGTTCACTGTAGATATTATTCAAAGATTCCTTTGTCTGCTTTTTATTTAAATATCCATGAATCGATCGATATACCAATAGTTATGACAATTTATTATGGAAATAAGCGTTTCTGAGCTGGTCTGTTTGAGATATCAAATCGAAGAAAGAATGGAAAATAAGACAACGTTATCTTTATTATTACTCTCTATTTCATACTTCTTGTTATTATTAGATAAAAACAACATTCTTTTTCATTTAATTTCATGGTGAATAAAACTGGTTGGTTGTGATTAAACGTTCCCTTTCAATACTGAGAATTTATAAGACGTAGACTCAAATAACACGGAATGAATCCAAACCAATATAATACGTTCAATGTTCTAAGGTTTCTAAGTGGAAGTCGAACCGAGAACTCTGTTCAGCAAAGGCATTGCTGAAGCTGCTAGATAGAGTTTAGAGGATGACGAAATGGGATAGCATTTAATACTTTTGCCGTTTACCTCCTTAATGTTAGATTTTTGGAGATATGTTGTTACTGAGTTGTACTTGAAATCCTTTGAATTCATCGGTATGAATAGGACATGTTATTTAGTATTTTTATTCCTGGAACCACTTCTATCTCAGAAAGCAGAAACTAGTATATGAAAACTTAAGTTCTTTTAGATTCCACATCACTTATTAAATAATGAAAAAAATAATAATGTAAATTACTGTAGATATTTCGATATTGTAGGGACAGCATTATCGCTTATGAAAAAAAAGCAGTACAGTATGCAATAAAATACCTATTAAGTTTGACACACACACTATGTAAGTTCGTTTAAGCAGATTCAAAGTGCTAATAACCCTAATAACAATGTACACTTTATTATTCTGATCCTTTCCTAGGATGAACTTGATTCAAATTTATAAATACTACAAACAATAAATCTACGACATCTTAAAAATGTTCACCTACATGTCCTTTAAAATGCCCGCTTTCTCGACGCGGGAAACCTGGAGCGAGCGCGTATGTTTCGGATTCCACGTTAAGTTCTGGGCTCATGTCTCATTTAGCCTCGATGCTGAAAGGAAAGCTGAACTCTAATACAACAACAACAAAGATGTTCTACAAATAGCTCCAAGGAAAAAAATCTGCTTTTAAAGCTGGGAAATTCAATAGAACTAGGGCGATCTAAAGTTTCTTAAACTGTGATGTGAGGAGATAATATCTATGTTATCCATAGGAAAAGAAATTCTATATGTATTATTTCTATCCCGTATTTATGTATATTGTCACTCGTATATCTAGTATACAGTAAAAAAATGTTTTTGTGCTTGTCGAAAGATATCGTATACAAATGACAATTCTTTTACCTGCCTCAGTTGTATGTAATTGACAGTTCTACGACCTCTTTAAGATGATTTTTAATAGCCTACCGCTACTTGCAAGTAAGGTTCAATGACCTGAACCAGATGAACGATGAGGGATACATTAGAAATACAATTTTCCCAGACACATCACCTGCTCCAACATCATTAGAGTGAGAGGAGACAAAGTGAACCAACGAGCATTACCCAAAGGGTCAGTTTATAGGTGCTCACCAGAATTTTCCCAAGTTTCTAAGTTGTTCATGATATTGCAAATCTCAAAGGAAAAATTGAAATTTACTTTTTTTTTTTTTTTGGTACTGCGACAACAATCGCAGTTTTTCTTGTATAATTCTTCGTTCCTAGCTAGTTTCCAATGTTTTGTTACGACGATGTAATGTATGTTTGAAACCGTATTATGTGGCAATTGAAAAACGTGTTTATAGTAGTGCTGTAGAAATCGCTTTTTGAAAAAACCGAAAACCGGTTTTTGAAAAAAGTGAAATTTCATAAAACCGAAATGTTGGTTTTGAAAACCGCTTTTGCGGTTTCGGTTTTAAAAACCGTATTTGCGGCTTTCGGTTTTCAGAAAGCCGGTTTTCTCAAAAACCGAAAACCGAAAATGTCACAAAAATTCGACAGCACTAATATCAATTAACGGCGAGAAAACAGCAAAGAATCTTTCCTCAGAATCACAGTTGCCAGATGGAGGGAAATTTCCCTCGGCGTAGGGAAAAATGCTAAAAAATTGCAGAGGGGAAAGAAGGTATTTTTTTCTTAAAATGCCTTAAAATGTAGGAAAATTCTTGTTGAGTATACATTTACAATTGGCAGAATAAAAAAAATAAGTTGCAATTTCTCACAAAGAGGCGCGGCAGTCATTATTGGGATGTAAAAAGATGCAGAACAAAACATGATCGATGTTTCCTTCACGTATAAACTATTGCAGGTGTCTGGGACTTGGTCAACACGTGCAAAACCACAACATTAACACTTGCAAGAAGAAAAGAACAATCAACACGTGCTAAACCACAACATTCACACGTGCAAGAAACCAGTCAACACGTGCAAAACCATAACATTCACATTTATGGGAGTGACAACAAATCAACAATAAAATTGTGTATTGCCATCTAGATTTTCTTTCTTTCTTTCTTTCTTTCCTTTTCTTTCTTTTTTTAAGAAAGGGAGGTGGTGCTTTTTGTTAACAAAAGAAAGAGTGGCAGTTCTATTTTTAAAAGCAAGGGGAAAGAGTAATAATAATATAAAAGATCTCAGTCTAAGTGGATTAGATTTCAAATTGAATTTCATGAGTTGCTTGTGTAGTGATCTTAAATAGGAATATACCTTATTTTCTATTTAGCTTAGTGTTGCCATATTACTCGATTTTAGCGGGTATCGGCCGATTTTCAGGTTCTATATTCGTACCGCGCTTAAACTTATCTTAATCACGAAAAACCACCCGCTTTGGGATTGGAGAAAAATCTAAGACGACTTAGTTGATAAAGTGTTGGTATATTCAACATAAACCGCTACACTTGTGACAATCTCAATCGAGATTGAGTTAAATTTGGACTCGCGCTCAGGCTGTGGGCTAACGGGCTAATGTGGCGTAACGGGCATTACAGCAATTGGACATGCACTTTCAGATGTATGCAAAGTTAAGCCAAACTCTGCGAATGTCCAGATCAAAATTTGTTTTCAATTATCTGTGCACTTTTCTGAAAGTATGATGCTGTGAATATTGCAAACAGAAATTTCATAAGTATAATAGCTTTTATTAAAAAAAAATGTTAAATACTGTAACGGGTGTTACACAAATTGAAACGGGTGTTACACAGTGCGAATGAACTTAAACCGCCTTCACTTTTAATAAGCATATTATGTAAAGAACAAAATATTACAACATTTGTTAATAGATAAAAAAGATACACATGTAGTAAAGTGTAGGAAATAAAAAAACAAAATAATAAAAATATATATAAAAAAATGTAGAAAAATTCAGTATTAAACTTATAGGTCTGATCATACACAGACTATCAACAAAAGTCAGTTCTTTTTAAGCTTCAGTAACATTAACTTGGAACGAAACTGATATACAACTTTACATTATTCTTTAATTTTCATAATCGGAGTTAGCAGTTTACCAACCTCGTCATGAATATGAATTATACTTTCCAAACTTCTGCGTAGTTCGAATTCTTTTTCGCCACAAGAGTTCAAGAACATAACTGTTATTTTCGTTCAGAAGTCTTTGACAGATTCCAACTTGCCGACAGTCTTTGTTACTTGTTTCATCTTTCATTGTCACCAGGACAAAAATTCCAACAAAAACAATCTTTCCGCAAAGGTCTGATCACAACTTCATTCGTAGGGTGTATTTTATCTCCGGAGTCTGTGTACACGTCATGTAGAGTTTTTCTGGTTTCTTGATGGTAGCTGTTTACAGATGTACTGATTGAAATGGTTGCTGTTGTGCCATTTTCTTCTGTTTCGGAAATGTCAGAAGTATCATTTCCTTCACTTATGTTCTTTGATTATTGTTGAGGAAGCATACCTTTCTTTAATCGATTGAAACGAACAACAAAATAAATGCTCTAATTGAAATGGAACTGATATATTGAGCATTCTTTGGAATTTCTAATTTTACTATTCTTTCCTGAAAAATGCAGAATATGTAATTTCGCCTGGAACTGAGACACATGTAAACTACTCTGTTACATATGCCATCTAAATTAAATTATGTGCTGTTCGGTGCATCCATACCGAAGTATGTCGAGTTTAGCAATTGTAATAGATAGAATACGTACGTTCTGGATGATACTGAACGAATGATGGCTGACTCTGTTTAGTCAATTAGCTGTACAAATATTAAATTGCACTTATATTTGCACCAGAAAAATACTATCAGTTTTCAAAGTCTGTTGCACTGCAGTCCCTAATGATTTGCTAAACGAAGACTTCCAATAGTAGCTTAATGGGCTTCTAATGAAGAAGTAGACTTCTGGTATGTAATGAGTACTCAATTGAAATAAGGCGCTTTTATGCTATTTAATCACTACTCTGAGTGTGCAACTTAATGGGGGGTGGGGTGAAAGGCAGTCCCCCATCGCATGATATCTCCTAGATGTTATATTCTCTGGAGTGCATTTCATCACCTCCGGTACAATGTCCCTTAATTCGCACACTGTTCACCCTTACCACAAGTCATGTCTTCAGAAGAGAACCCTCTATAACTTTACTAACTTCAAATTCCCTAGATTCAAATCCTTAGAACCTTAGAGCTAGTCTAAGTGCACAAAATATTATTGTCAAACCAAGCTAATAATTCACATGTAACACCTGTTACACCGGCAATGTAACACCCGTTACGCAGTTTTTACCTATTAGAAATATAATGGTATTCACTTAAGTGTTCTATTGCCCATGTGTTCAATTTAACTTTTGCAAAAGATAGAATATTTATGACTTTTAGTACAAGTTATATAGAAAAAACATATCTGAATTGTAACGGGCGTTACATAATTACATTGGTACATTGGTATCAAATAGTATACTCTTAATATAGTTATAGCTTTAAAACTCCTGTCTGAGCTTCAGTTCCCAAAATATACATGCTTGTCTACACCACAGTACAACTGAATCAAATGCTTATTACCAGTTTTGCGAACAGCCTCTGAAGAAAATAGGCTAGATGGTCTTCAGAAATAAGCTTTTTTACGCAAAAAATTGCTAGATTTTGAGCTGCTAACCTATAACCCACATTGTAGATTTTAGACCTCCTTTTTTGTGTGTAGGATTATAAGTGAGTTATAGTAAAATTTGGAATGTTGAATTTTATTCGCAGAAGACTAACAAGCAACATACATGATTAAATTGCAATAAAATCCATCAACTCATCTGATTTGTGAAAATCAACAGCCATATTATCAATTTAATTGAAATAACTCATCATCGATGACATCGCAGCTAGCCGAGGCGCTGGAACTGGATGCACGAACGTTGGATTGTGAATTGTTTGTGTTTATATAGCCTGATATTGTCCCAATTTTCAGTAGTACTTCTTTCGGCAGGTCATAGTTTTTATAAATACTTCTTATTTCTCCGTACATCCACATGAATCATCATGATTGTATTGAGAGTTTTGAAGCTAATTAGATATCCTATTTGTTTCCTTAATAAACAAAAACAGTCTTTGTAGCTTGAAGAAACGAACAGCTTACTAAATTTGTATTAGAAAACTTTCATTCTTGTAATGAAATGTGAAAATTAAAATAATTAAAAAGTAACAAACAATGGGGCCATTACGGGAGCGACATGGAAATTCTGAGTCGACAAATATTGTTAAATAGTTGCAAATCTGTGGGTGGGGAGAGATGAAGGATGAAAAAAATTGTTGCGTAATAAAATACCCTCTCTCTAGAGAAATCAGTTGATACGATGATATATAATGACAAATAGGTTCTTTTTTTTTTTAAAAAAAAAAATATTTTATTTTGAAAGAAAAATTATTTTTACAATTAATTTAACTGCTAATAAAAAATGGCAAAAAAGTTACATAAAATAAGCTATATTTGATTCTATAAGCATTTCGTAAATTTGTATGGCTAAATTCCTCTCCAAATAGGCTAGTTTTACCAAAAATAGGCTAAATTGGCATCACTGCTAATCACATGATAATCAAGGGTGTCTAAAATTGCTGGTACATTCTCCCCTCGACTGGCTTCGTGCAACATGGAACTTTAATCGCTCAAAAAGATAAAAACTGAAACTTTTTAACAAGAAATCGATCTACATAGTAAATTCTCAAACTTTCTGATCGTTTTTATATAAATAATGAGAAAATGTATTTAAAACATTACGCTCATATAGTGTGCCACAGATGACAAGTTCAATGGAAAATGTGCGAACTATAAACAGTGTTGCAAATTTATGAACTCTAGTAGTTACTGTTGTTATAAGAATTATATTGTGCTATTAATGCAGAAAGATAAAAATGTTTAATTTTCTTGTATTCATGTTATTCCTTTCCCTTTCATTGTTGAGTCGTACTCGAGAAATATATTCTTTTCTTTGTCGGCTAAACAATGAGGAAATCTATATATAATGAATATAAATAAAATTGGTTATGATATGATTTTTTAAATTTGAGTTTAGCGTCCGTTTCAGCAGCAAGAGTATGTGGGACGTGGTCCTACAGCTTAACTCGGGATCCGAACCACGCCATAGGCGCGTACACTATCCACATAGACACGAGGGTGTTCTTCAGTGAGTTATGAATAAAACTGATTCCTGAACTTTTTAAACCCTCTTAATCGTTAGGTAACTTTTTATTTTCACTTAGTATGCTTCAACAAGGTCTGTTTTCTAGTTACAGAACAGAAGGAACTGAGCGAGCGTTATAGCAAGGGAAGGCAAGCGAGTATTATCAGGCAGCTTAACTTAGGATTGAAAACATAAGCTCCCTTAAAGAGTCAACCCATTAGCTATTAAAACAATGTGAGAAGACAATCATTTAGTCACGATGGAGTATATTGCTTCTCTGGAATAGTTACTTAAGTAGGTGCATGATATTATACAACAATTGAATGACTTTGCGAACAACAGGATTTTGTTACGTCAAAATAAAGACGCTGTGTTTATAGTAATTTAAGATTTAAGTTGATTTGAATTTCGTGTTTCTGTGTAGCTGCTGTCTTCCACTCTGTGTTTTATTGTTTTTGTAAGATAAAATGGAACAATGTCCTACACGATAAAGGATTATCCACAATCTGCACTCACAACGAAAATATATTTTTCATTAAAATAATAATATATATATATATATATATATATATATATATATATATATATATATATATATATATATATATATATGAGCATATGAATCGTTATTTCAAAATAGAACTGTAATAATTATACGAGATTTTGTTCGTTCCTTTGAATTCCCTTTAGAAAACCTGCTTGGAAACGCTACTCGCAGGAATGCAAGGAAAACCACAGATTTTAAAAAGGAAATGCTTATCGAACAAATGAAATTAGGGTAGTAGCTACCTCGTGCCTAAGCGGTTATCGGCGGGAACACATGTAGTTCAAATTCCTCATTAACCTGTAGGTCCACGTTCCGTATTGTCTCGCTGCTGAAAGAGACGCTAAACATCAAATTAAAAATAATCGATCAAAAATATAGACTAGTGTTAGCGATCTTCTTTCTTAATGTGATGATCCCAGGTACAGATCCGAAGACTATTTATCCTGTCTGAGCTCAAGTTCCATCAAGCAAATAAATGATATTTTACAGTGCAGCCACTGGCCAGCTTCCTTCAACTTCGTCTTATATTGTTATAGATTGTTTCTGTTTTCAGTATAAATTGGAGTCTCAGGCTCTATCAGGAAGTTGGTTAGCGTTCAATACATGCTCAACATACACTATTTTAAAACATATGAAGCATTCCGGGTAGTAATGGTAAACTTAACAAAGAGTCACTTTGGGAAAGACGCATTTTAATCTTTCTTCACAATGAAGAACTTTACAAAACGTTCTTCTTTTAATTAGTTATTATTGTTGTTGAAATTTCTGTTATGATTATTATTTGGGTAAATAAAAAAAGTTGGCCAGATGTTGAGTTTGTCCTAGGTGCATTTCGCCAGCCCCCCCCCCCCCCCACCTTGGAATTTCGAAAAAAAACCAATGGCAATCGTTTGTGCCGGAATGTACCGTAAACATTTTCGTTTGTACCACTTCCGGTACGAAGTTATAAGGGTTTTGAAGTGGGGGCTGGGGAAACGGCAGCCCCCCCCCTAAAAATTCAAAACAAAATCTATGACAATCGTTTGTGCTACGCTTGTGCCGGAAAGTACCCCGAAAATTTTCGTTTGTACCACTTCCGGTATGAAGTTATAAGGTTTTAAAGTGGGGGGCTGGAGAAACGGCAGCCTCCAAACTTGGAATTTCGAAACAAAAACTATGCCAATCGTTTGTGCTACGTTTGTGCCGGAATGTACCGCAAAAATTTTCGGTTGTACCACTTCCGGTATGAAGTTATAAGGTTTTAAAATGGGGGGCTGGAGAAGCGGCAGCCTCCAAACTTCGAATTTCGAAACAAAACCTATGCCAATCGTTTGTGCTACGTTTGTGCCGGACAAAAATTTTCGTTTGTACCACTTCCGGTACGAAATTATAAGGGTTTCAAAGTGGGGGGGGGGCTGTAGAAACGGCAGCCTCCAACCTTGGAATTTCGAAACAAAACGCATGCCAATAGTGTGTGCTACTTTTGTGCCGGAATGTGCCACAAAAATTTTCGTTTGTACCACTTCCGGTACGAAGTTATAATAGTTTTAAATTGGGGGGCTGAGAAAACGGCAGCCCCCACACCTTGGAATTTCGAAACGAGTGATATGCCAATCGCTTGTGCTACGTTTGTGCCGGAATGTACCGTAAACATTTTCGTTTGTACCACTTCCTGTACGAAGTTATAAGGGTTTTAAACTGGGGGGCTGCAGAAAGGGCAGCCTTCAAACTTGGAATTTCGAAACAAAACCTATGGCAGTCGTTTGTGCTACGTTTGTGCCGGAATATACCAATAAATACTTCGTTTGTACCACTTCCGGTACGAAGTTATAAGGGTTTTAAAGTGGGGGGGCTGGAGAAACGGAAGCCTCCAACCTTTGAATTTCGAAACAAAAGCTATGCCAATTGTTTGTGCTACGTTTGTGCCGGAATGTACCGCAAAAATTTACGTTTGTACCACTTTCGGCACGAAGTTGTAAAGGTTTTAAAGTGGGGGGCTGGAGAAACGGCTGCCTCCAAACTTGAAATTTCGAAACAAAACCTATGCCAATCCTTTGTGCTACATTTGTGCCGGCATGTACCGTAAACATTTTCGTTTGTACCACTTCCGGTACGAAGTAATAAGGGTTTTAAAGTGGGGGGGCTGGAGAAACGGCAGCCTCCAAACTTGGAATTTCGAAACAAAAACTATGGGAATCGTTTGTGCTATGTTTGTGCCGGAATGTACCGCAAAAATTTTCATTTGTACCACTTCCGGTACGAAGTTATAAGGGTTTTTAAGTGGGGGGGGGGGCTGGAGAAGCGGCAGCCTCCAAACTTGGAATTTCGAAACAAAACCTATGGCAATCGTTTGTGCCGGAATGTACCGTAAACATTTTCGTTTGTACCACTTCCGGTACGAAGTTATAAGGGTTTTGAAGTGGGGGCTGGGGAAACGGCAGCCCCCCACCTAAAAATTCAAAACAAAACCTATGCCAATCCTTTGTGCTACGTTTGTGCCGGAATGTACCCCGAAAATTTTCGTTTGTAACACTTCCGGTATGAAGTTATAATAGTTTTAAAGTGGGGGGCTGGGGAAATGGCACCCCCCACCTTGGAATTTCGAAACGAAACCTATGCCAATCGTTTGTGCTACGTTTGTGCCGGAATGTACCGCAAAAATTTTCGTTTGTACCACTTCCAGTACGAAGTTATAAGGGTTTTAAAGTAGGGGGGCTGGAGAAACGGCAGCCTCCAAACTTGGAATTTCGAAACAAAACCTATGGCAATCGTTTGTGCTAAGTTTGTGCCGGAATGTACCGCAAAAATTTTCGTTTATACCACTTCCGGTACGAAGTTAAAAGGGTTTTAAAGTGGGGGGGCTGGAGAAACGACAGCCTCCAAACTTGGAATTTCGAAACAAAACCTATGGCAATCGTTTATGCTACGTTTGTGCCGGAATGTAATGCAAAAATTTTCGTTTGTACCACTTCCGGTACGAAGTTATAAGGGTTTCAAACTGTGGGGGCTGGAGAAACGGAAGCCTCAAAACTTGGAATATCGAAACAAAAGGTATGCCAATCGTTTGTGCTACGTTTGTGCCGGAATGTACCGCAAAAAGTTTCGTTTGTACCACTTTCGGTACGAAGTTAAAAGGGTTTTAAAGTGGGTGGGGATGAAGAAACGGCAGAATCAAAACTTGGAATTTCCAAACAAAACGTATGGCATTCGTTTGTGCTAAGTTTGTGCCTGAATGTACCGCAAAAATTTTCGTTTGTACCACTTCCGGTACGAAGTTATAAGGGTTTTAAAGTGGGGGGCTGGAGAAGCGGCAGCCTCCAAAATTGGAATTTCGAAACAAAACTTACGGCAATCGTTTGTGCTACGTTTGTGCCGGAATGTACCGCAAAAATTTTTGTCTGTACTACTTCCGGTACGAAGTTATAATGGTTTTGAAGTGGGGGGCTGGGGAAACGGCAGCCTCCAACCTAGGAATTTCAAAATAAAACCTATGCCAATCGTTTGTGCCGGAATGTACCGCAAAAATTTTCGGTTGTACCACTTCCTGTACGAATTTATAAGAGTTTTGAAGTGGAGAGACTGCAGAAATGGAAGCCTGCAACCTTGGAATTTCGAAACAAAATTTATGGCAATCGTTTGTGCTACGTTTGTGCCGGAATGTACCGCAAAAATTTTCGGTTGTACCACTTCCGGTACGAAGTTGTAAGGGTTTTGAAGTGGCGGGCAGGGGAAACGGCATCCCCCCACCTAGGAATTTCAAAGCAAAATTTATGTCAATCATTTGTGCTAGGTTTGTGCCTGAATGTACCGCAAAAATTTTTGTTTGTACCACTTCCGGTATGAAGTTATAAGGTCTTAAAATGGGGGCTGGAGAAACAGCAGCCTCCAACCTTGGAATTTCGAAACAAAACCTATGCCAATAGTGTGTGCTACGTTTGTGCCGGAATGTGCCGCAAAATTTTCGTTTGTACCACTTCCGGTAGGAAGTTATAATAGTTTTAAGTTGGGGGGCTGAGGAAAAGGCAGCCCCCCCACCTTGGAATTTCGAAACGAGTCCTATGCCAATCGTTTGTGCTACGTTTGTGCCGGAATGTACCGCTAAATACTTCGTTTGTACCACTTCCGGTACGAAGTTATAAGGGTTTTAAAGTGGGGGGGCTGGAGAAACGGAAGCCTCCAACCTTTGAATTTCGAAACAAAAGCTATGCCAATTGTTTGTGCTACGTTTGTGCCGGAATGTACCGCAAAAATTTACGTTTGTACCACTTTCGGTACGAAGTTGTAAAGGTTTTAAAGTGGGGGGCTGGAGAAACGGCTGCCTCCAAACTTGAAATTTCGAAACAAAACCTATGCCAATCCTTTGTGCTACGTTTGTGCCGGCATGTACCGTAAACATTTTCGTTTGTACCACTTCCGGTACGAAGTTATAAGGGTTTTAAAGTGAGGGGCTGGAGAAACGGCAGCCTCCAAACTTGGAATTTCGAAACAAAACTATGGGAATCGTTTGTGCTATGTTTGTGCCGGAATGTACCGCAAAAATTTTCATTTGTACCACTTCCGGTACGAAGTTATAAGGGTTTTAAAGTGGGGGGGGGCTGGAGAAGCGGCAGCCTCCAAACTTGGAATTTCGAAACAAAACCTATGGCAATCGTTTGTGCCGGAATGTACCGTAAACATTTTCGTTTGTACCACTTCCGGTACGAAGTTATAAGGGTTTTGAAGTGGGGGCTAAGGAAACGGCAGCCCCCCCACCTAAAAATTCAAAACAAAATCTATGCCAATCGTTTGTGCTACGTTTGTGCCGGAATGTACCGCAAAAATTTTTATTTATACCACTTCCGGTACGCAGTTGTAAGGGTTTTGAAGTGGGGGGCTGGGGAAACGGCAGCCCCCCACCTAGGAATTTCAAAACAAAACCTATGCCAATCGTTTGTGCTACGTTTGTGCCAGAATGTACCGCAAAAATTTTTGTTTCTACCACTTCCGGTACGAAGTTATATGAGTTTTCAAGAGGGGCTGTGGTAACGGCAGCCCCGCACCCAGTAATTTCGAAATGAAACCTATGCCCACTCTTTGCACTACTTTTAAACAGGAACGTTTCGCTAAACTCTTTTCTGTACCACTTCCGGTACAAAGATACGAGAGTTTCAAGCTACGGGGCTGCCGTTTTGATGCCCCCTCGGAATTTCGAAACGAGACCTATGCAAATCGTTTAACAACATTTGTGTCGGAATGTATCGCAAACATTTTTGTATGTATCACTTCCAGTACAAAAGTATGACAGTTTTAACTAGGAGGCTGCCGTTTTCAGAACCCCCCATCTTGGAATTTCGAGATAAGACTATGTCAATCGTTTGTGGTACGTTTGTGCCGGACAAAAATTTTCGTTTGTACCACTTCCGGTACGAAGTTATAAGGGTTTCAAAGTGTGGGGGCTGGAGAAACGGAAGCCTCAAAACTTGGAATTTCGAAACAAAAGGTATGCCAATCGTTTGTGCTACGTTTGTGCCGGAATGTACCGCAAAAATTTTCGTTTGTAGCACTTTCGGTACGAAGTTAAAAGGGTTTTAAACTGGGTGGGGCTGAAGAAACGGCAGAATCAAAACTTTGAATTTCCAAACAAAACCTATGGCATTCGTTTGTGCTAAGTTTGTGCCTGAATGTACCGCAAAAATTTTCGTTTGTACCACTTCCGATACGAAGTTATAAGGGTTTTAAAGTGGGGGGGGGGGCTGGAGAAGCGGCAGCCTCCAAAATTGGAATTTCGAAACAAAACCTATTGCAATCGTTTGTGCTACGTTTGTGCCGGAATGTACCGCTAAAATTTTTGTCTGTACCACTTCCGGTACGAAGTTATAAGGGTTTTGAAGTGGGGGGCTGGGGAACGGCAGCCTCCAACCTTCGAATTTCAAAATAAAACCTATGCCAATCGTTTGTGCTACGTTTGTGCCGGAATGTACCGCTAAATACTTCGTTTGTACCATTTCCGGTACGAAATTGTAAGGGTTTTAAAGTGGGGGCTGGAGAAATGGCAGCCTCCAACCTTGGAATTTCGAAACAAAACGTATGCCAATAGTGTGTGCTACGTTTGTGCCGGAAAAAAATTTTCGTTTGTACCACTTCCGGTACGAAGTTATACGGGTTTCAAAGTGGGGGGGGCTGTAGAAACGGCAGCCTCCAACCTTGGAA
This sequence comes from Thermobia domestica, assembly GCF_964235325.1. Lineage (NCBI taxonomy): Eukaryota > Metazoa > Arthropoda > Insecta > Zygentoma > Lepismatidae > Thermobia > Thermobia domestica. The sequence continues at coordinate 236,107,998 of NC_137457.1, read as the reverse complement.
TTTCGAAACAAAACGTATGCCAATACTGTGTGCTACGTTTGTGCCGGAATGTACCGCAAAAATTTTCGTTTGTACCACTTCCGGTACGAAGTTATAAGGGTTTTGAAGTGGGGGCTGGGGAAACGGCATCCCCCCACCTAAAAATTCAAAACAAAACCTATGCCAATCGTTTGTGCTACGTTTGTGCCGGAATGTACCCCGAAAATTTTCGTTTGTACCACTTCCGGTTAGAAGTTATAAGGTTTTAAAGTGGGGGGCTGGAGAAACGGCAGCCTCCAAACTTGGAATTTCGAAACAAAAACTATGCCAATCGTTTGTGCTACGTTTGTGCCGGAATGTACCGGAAAATTTTTCATTTGTACCACTTCCGGTACGAAGTTATAATAGTTTTAAAGTGGGGGGCTGGGGAAACGGCACCCCCCACCTTGGAATTTCGAAACGAAACCTATGCCAATCGTTTGTGCTACGTTTGTGCCGGAATGTACCGCAAAAATTTTCGTTTGTACCACTTCCGGTACGAAGTTATAAGGGTTTTGAAGTGGAGGGGCTGCAGAAACAGAAGCCTGCATCCTTGGAATTTCGAAACAAAAACTATGGCAATCGTTTGTGCTACGTTTGTGCCGGAATGTACCGCAAAAATTTTCGGTTGTACCATTTCCGGTATGAAGTTATAAGGTTTTAAAATGGGGGGCTGGAGAAGCGGCAGCCTCCAAACTTCGAATTTCGAAACAAAACCTATGGCAATCGTTTGTGCTACGTTTGTGCCGGAATGTACCGCAAAAATTTTTGTTTATACCACTTCCGGTACGCAGTTATATGAGTTTTTAAGAGGGGCTGTGGTAACGGCAGCCCCGCACCCAGTAATTTCGAAATGAAACCTATGCCCACTCTTTGCACTACTTTTGAACAGGAACGTTTCGCTAAACTCTTTTCTGTACCACTTCCGGTACAAAGATACGAGAGTTTCAAGCTACGGGGCTGCCGTTTTGATGCCCCCTCGGAATTTCGAAACGAGACCTATGCAAATCGTTTAACAACATTTGTATCGGAATGTATCGCAAACATTTTTGTATGTATCACTTCCAGTACAAAAGTATGACAGTTTTAACTAGGGGGCTGCCGTTTTCAGAACCCCCCATCTTGGAATTTCGAGATAAGACTATGTCAATCGTTTGTGGTACGTTTTTACCGGAATGTACCGCAAAAAAATTACGTGCCTAAAGTTGGCCCCCACCTCTCCCAAATCACACCAAACGTTGCACATCGTTAATGCATCGTTAGTGCACGTTAGTGCATTTAGAACTAACGTTAGTGCTATCAGCGTTTACGAGATATTGAAGATTTTGGTTTGGGACCTACTTCATATGAAGTTAGCCCCCCACCCATCTTTATGCAGACAGATTTTCACTAAACTTAGCGCATCGTTAGTGCATCGTTAGTGCACTTAAACACACTAAGCACTACCGTAAGTGCTACCATATTTTGGGATTATTCAAGATTTTCGGTGGGGGGGCAACTTCAGAAATATCAAATTCTATACAAATAGAGATAGGAACATAGAGTTAACGGCAATCGTTAGTGCATCGTTAGTGCAGTTAAAATACTAAACACTGACGTTAGTGCTACAATATTTTGGAATTTATTCAAGATTTTAGATGGGGGCCAACTTCAGAAATATCAAATTCTTTACAAATAGAGGTAGAAACATGCAGTTAAAGACAATCGTTATTGCATCGTTAGTGCACTTAAATGCACTAAGCACTAACGTTAGTGTTACCACATTTTGAAATTTATTCAAAATTTTTGGTGGGGGCAACTTCAGAAATATCAAATTCCATACAAAGTGTCAGTATTTTCAGGAATCAGTAACGAATGCACTAATTACTTTGTTAGTGCTTGAAGAGGGCGCAAATTCATGCTGACCACCAAAGATATTTTACTTGTAACACCTACACTAATTAAGCACTAACGTTAGGGGTTGGTGCACGAAGAAGCACTAACGATGCACTAAGGATTGTACTGGAAATGATCATTAGTGCTTTTTAATTTGGCAGAAATTTGACACAGTGAAAAACTCCCCTTAAATTTCTTATGTGAGTTTCCTGAGATGTAACTGGCCATAACTACACTAATAGTGAAGCACTAACGAAAACAGCTCTAATTTTTTCGTTATTGGTTGAAGTGGGGCGCCAAGTTCATGGAAGCTTCCAAAGGTTTTTTTTTTTACTTGTAGGACCTACATTAATGAAGAACTAACGTTAGGTGTTAATGCACTAAGAAACACTAACGATTTCAGTAGAAGAGGTCATTAGTGCTTTTGATTTTGGCGGAAATTTGACGCAATGAAAAATTCCATATGAATCTCTTATGGGATTTTTGTGGCATATAATTGGCCATATCTACATCAATAGTTAAGCATTAACGGAACTATGAGTATTTTGCAGAACCGCTAACGATACATTAACGAATGGACTTATTTTTCGTTACTGCTTGAAGTGGGAACCAAGTTCACGCTGGCCCGCAAAGGTTTCTTACTTGTAGCACCTACACTAATGAAGCACGAAACTTAGGTGTTGGTGACTAGGAAGCACTAATATTACAAGGAAAGAAAACTTTCGAATTTATCGTGAACTTAGCCCCCACTACAAGCACTAACGAAAAAATTAGTTTTATACGTTAGTGCATTGTTAGTACTTCTAGAAGATACAAGTAGTTTCGTTAGTGTTTCACCATTAGTGTAGAAATGGCCAATTATAAGTCTCAAAACTCCCATAAGAAACACATGGGGAATTATTCATTGTATCAAATTCCCATCTCATTCAAAAGCACTAATTACCTCTGTTAGTGCAATTGTTAGTGCATCGTAATTGCTTCTTAGAGCACAAACACCTAACGTTAGTGCTTGATTAGTGTAGGTGTTACAAGTAAAAAAAACCTATGGAGAAGTCAGCGTGAATTTCGCACCGACACTTTAAGCACTAACGGAAAAAATAGTCCAATTCGTTAGTGCTTCTATAAAGCACTAACAATTTCGTTAGTGCTTCACTATTAGTGTAGTTATGGCCAATTACATATCACGAGACTCACAAGAAATTTAGGCAAATTTTTCATTGAATCAAATTTCCGCCAAATTCAAAATCACTAATGATCTCTTCTAGAGCGATCGTTAGTGCATTGTTAGTGCTTCTTAGCGCATCTACACCTAAGGTTAGTGCTTCATTAGTAAATGTGCTACAATTAAAATACCTTTTGATTCCAGAGTGAACTTAGCGCCCCCACTTCAAGCACTAACTAAAATTTAGTGCCATTCGTTAGTGCATTGGTAGTGCTTCTGGAAAACACTAACAATTTAGTTAGAACTTCAATATTAGTTTACTTATGGCCAATTACATGTAACGAAACACATAATAAATTTATGGGAAATTTTTCATTGCGTCAAATTTCCGTCAAATTCAAGAGTACTAATGATCTATTCTAGTGCAATCGTTAGTGCATCGTTAGTGCTTCTAGAAAACACTAACAGTTTCGTTTGTCCTTCAATATTAGTGTAGTTATGGACAATTACATGTCACTAAACTCCTATAAGACATTTATTGGGAATTTTTAATTGCATCATATTTCCGCCATATTCAAAAGCACTAATGATATCTTCTAGTGCAATTGTTAGTGTTTCTTAGTGCACCAACCCCTAACGTTAGCACTTCATTAGTGTAGGTGCTACAGGTACAATATCTTTGGAGGGCACGGTGAACTTGCGTCAACTTCAAGCACTAACAAAAAATTAATGCCATTCATTAGTGTATCGTTAGTGCTTCTAGAAAGCACTAAATGTTTGTATGAAATTTGATATTTCTTAAGTTGGTCCCACCAGAAATCTTGAATAAATCCCAAAATATAGTAATGCTTACCTTAGTGCTTAGTGCATTTAAGTGCACTAACGATGCAATAACGATTGTCTTTAACTGCATGTTTCTACCTCTATTTGTAAAGAATTTGATATTTCTGAAGTTGGCCCCCATCTAAAATCTTGAATAAATTCCAAAATATTGTAGCACTAACGTCAGTGTTTAGTATTTTAACTGCACTAACGATGCACTAACGATTGCCGTTAACTCTATGTTCCTATCTCTATTTGTATAGAATTTGAAATTACTGAAGTTGTCCATCCCACCGAAAATCTTGAATGAATTCCAAAATATGGTAGCACCAACGATAGTGCTTAGTACGTTTAAGTGCACTAACGATGCACTAACATTTGCCATTAACCCCATGTTTCTATCCCTATTTGTATAGAATTTGATATTTCTGAAGTTGACCAACCCACCAAATTTTTTGAATAAATCTCAAAATATAGTAGCGCTAACGTTAGTGCTTAGTGCGTTTAAGTGCACTAATGATGCACTAATGATTGCTGTTAACACTATGTTTCTACCTTTATTTGTATACAATTTGATATTTCTGAAGTTGGCCCCCCCACCAAAAAACTTGAATACATCCCAAAATATGATAGCACTAACGTTAGTGCTTAGTGCTTATAAGTGCACTAACGATTCCCGTTAACTCAATGTTTCTATCTCTATTTGTATTGAATTTGATGTTTCTGAAGCTTGCCCCCCACTTTAGAACTATTATAACTTCGTACCGGAAGTGGTACAAACGAAAATTTTTGCGGTACATTCCGGCACAAACGTAGCACAAACGATTGACATAAATTTTGTTTCGAAATTCCAAGGTTGGAGGCTGCCGTTTCCCCAGCCCCACTTCAAAACCCTTATAACTTCGTACCGGAAGTGGTACAAACAAAAATTTTTGCGGTACATTCCGGCACAAACGTAGCACAAACGATTGGCATAGGTTTTGTTTCGAAATTCCAAGTTTGGAGGCTGCCGTTTCTCCAGCCACCCACTTTAAAACCCTTATAACTTCGTACCGGAAGTGGTACAAATGAAAATTTTTGCGGTCCATTCCGGCACAAACGTAGCACAAACGATTGCCATAGTTTTTGTTTCGAAATTCCAATTTTGGAGGCTGCCGTTTCTCCAGCCCCCCACTTTAAAACCCTTATAATTTCGTACCGGAAGTGGTACAAACGAAAATGTTTACGGTACATTCCGGCACAAACGTAGCACAAACGATTGCCATAGGTTTTGTTTCGAAATTCCAAGTTTGGAGGCTGCCGTTTCTCCAGCCCCCCCACTTTAAAACCCTTATAACTTCGTACCGGAAGTGGTACAATCCGCGGCAAAAAACCTGCAACATGAGGATGTAAGTTCATTGTGAAACTACGCCTAACAGCACAGGGAATGAACATAACGTCTAAGTGGAACGAATCACTTCAGGATAAGCCTCCGCTTCCACCCGTGCACACTTATTTTGGAGCAAAAAACTTCGTCATTTCACAATAAACTTATATGCTCATGTTGCAGGTTTTTTTGTCGCGGATTGTACAAACGAAAATGCTTACGGTACATTCCGGCACAAACGTAGCACAAACGATTGGCATAGGTTTTGTTTCGAAATTCCAAGTTTGGAGGCTGCCGTTTCTCCAGCCCCCCACTTTAAAACCCTTATAACTTCGTACCGGAAGTGGTACAAACGAAAATTTTTGCGGTACATTCAGCCACAAACCTAGCACAAACGATTGACATAAATTTTGCTTTGAAATTCCTAGGTGGGGGGGCTGCCGTTTCCCCAGTCCGCCACTTCAAAACCCTTACAATTTCGTACCGGAAGTGGTGCAACCGAAAATTTTTGCGGTACATTCCGGCAGAAACGTAGCACAAACGATTGCCATAAATTTGGTTTCGAAATTCCTAGGTTGGAGGCTGCCGTTTCCCCAGCTCCCACTTCAAAACCCTGTGGTACAAACAAAAATTTTTGCGGTACATTCCGGCACAAACGTAGCACAAACGATTGACTTAAATTTTGTTTCGAAATTCCAAGTTTGGAGGCTGCCGCTTCTCCAGCCCCCACTTCAAAACCCTTATAACTTCGTACCGGAAGTGGTACAAACGAAAATGTTTACGGTACATTCCGGCACAAACGTAGCACAAAACATTGGCATAGGTTTTGTTTCGAAATTCCAAGTTTGGAGGCTGCCGTTTCTCCAGCCACCCACTTTAAAACGCTTATAACTTCGTACCGGAAGTGGTACAAATGAAAATTTTTGCGGGCCATTCCGGCACAAACGTAGAACAAACGATTGCCATAGTTTTTGTTTCGAAATTCCAATTTTGGAGGCTGCCGTTTCTCCAGCCCCCCACTTTAAAACCCTTATAACTTCGTACCGGAAGTGGTACAAACGAAAATGTTTACGGTACATTCCGGCACAAACGTAGCACAAAACATTGGCATAGGTTTTGTTTCGAAATTCCAAGTTTGGAGGCTGCCGTTTCTCCAGCCACCCACTTTAAAACTCTTATAACTTCGTACCGGAAGTGGTACAAATGAAAATTTTTGCGGTCCATTCCGGCACAAACGTAGCACAAACGATTGCCATAGTTTTTGTTTCGAAATTCCAATTTTGGAGGCTGCCGTTTCTCCAGCCCCCTCCACTTTAAAACCCTTATAACTTCGTACCGGAAGTGGTACAATCCGTGGCAAAAAACCTGCAACATGAGGATGTAAGTTCATTGTGAAACTACGCCTAACAGCACAGGGAATGAACATAACGTCTAAGTGGAACGAATCACTTCAGGATAAGCCTCCGCTTCCACCCGTGCACACTTATTTTGGAGCAAAAAACTTCGTCATTTCACAATAAACTTATATGCTCATGTTGCACGTTTTTTGCCGCGGATTGTACAAACGAAAATGTTTACGGTACATTCCGGCACAAACGTAGCACAAAGGATTGGCATAGGTTTTGTTTCGAAATTCCAAGTTTGGAGGCTGCCGTTTCTCCAGCCCCCCACTTTAAAACCCTTATAACTTCGTACCGGAAGTGGTACAAACGAAAATTTTTGCGGTACATTCAGCCACAAACCTAGCACAAACGATTGACATAAATTTTGCTTTGAAATTCCTAGGTGGGGGGGCTGCCGTTTCCCCAGCCCGCCACTTCAAAACCCTTACAATTTCGTACCGGAAGTGGTACAACCGAAAATTTTTGCGGTACATTCCGGCACAAACGTAGCACAAACGATTGCCATAAATTTGGTTTCGAAATTCCTAGGTTGGAGGCTGCCGTTTCCCCAGCCCCCACTTCAAAACCCTGTGGTACAAACAAAAATTTTTGCGGTACATTCCGGCACAAACGTAGCACAAACGATTGCCATAGTTTTTGTTTCGAAATTCCAAGTTTGGAGGCTGCCGCTTCTCCAGTCCCCTCCCCACTTTAAAACACTTATAACTTCGTACCGGAAGTGGTACAAATGAAAATTTTTGCGGTCCATTCCGGCACAAACGTAGCACAAACGATTGCCATAGTTTTTGTTTCGAAATTCCAATTTTGGAGGCTGCCGTTTCTCCAGCCCCCCACTTTAAAACCCTTATAACTTCGTACCGGAAGTGGTACAAACGAAAATGTTTACGGTACATTCCGGCACAAACGTAGCACAAACGATTGCCATAGGTTTTGTTTCGAAATTCCAAGTTTGGAGGCTGCCGTTTCTCCAGCCACCCACTTTAAAACTTTTATAACTTCGTACCGGAAGTGCAAACGAAAATGTTTACGGTACATTCCGGCACAAACGTAGCACAAAGGATTGGCATAGGTTTTGTTTCGAAATTCCAAGTTTGGAGGCTGCCGTTTCTCCAGCCACCCACTTTAAAACCCTTATAACTTCGTACCGGAAGTGGTACAAACGAAAATTTTTGCGGTACATTCAGCCACAAACCTAGCACAAACGATTGACATAAATTTTGCTTTGAAATTCCTAGGTGGGGGGGCTGCCGTTTCCCCAGCCCGCCACTTCAAAACCCTTACAATTTCGTACCGGAAGTGGTATAACCGAAAATTTTTGCGGTACATTCCGGCACAAACGTAGCACAAACGATTGCCATAAATTTGGTTTCGAAATTCCTAGGTTGGAGGCTGCCGTTTCCCCAGCCCCCACTTCAAAACCCTGTGGTACAAACAAAAATTTTTGCGGTACATTCCGGCACAAACGTAGCACAAACGATTGCCATAGGTTTTGTTTCGAAATTCCAAGTTTGGAGGCTGCCGCTTCTCCAGCCCCCCCCCCACTTTAAAACACTTATAACTTCGTACCGGAAGTGGTACAAATGAAAATTTTTGCGGTACATTCCGGCACAAACGCAGCACAAACGATTGCCATAATTTCTGTTTCGAAATTCCAAGTATTGAGGCTTCCGTTTCTCCAGCCCCGCACTTTAAAACCCTTATAACTTCGTACCGGAAGTGGTACAAACGTAAATTTTTGCGGTACATTCCGGCACAAACGTAGCACAAACAATTGGCATAGCTTTTGTTTCGAAATTCCAAGTTTGGAGGCTTCCGTTTCTCCAGCCTTGCCACTTTGAAACCCTTATAACTTCGTACCGGAAGTGGTACAAACGAAATATTTAGCGGTACATTCCGGCACAAACGTAGCACAAACGATTGGCATAGGTTTTGTTTCGAAATTCCAACTTTGAAGGCTGCTCTTTCTGCAGCCCCCCCACTTTAAAACCCTTATAACTTCGTACCGTAAGTGGTACAAACGAAATTTTTTGCGGTACATTCCGGCACAAACGTAGCACAAACGATTGGCATAGATTTTGTTTTCAAATTTCTAGGTGGGGGGCTGCCGTTTCCCCAGCCCCCACTTTAAAACTATTATAACTTCGTACCGGAAGTGGTACAAACGAAAATTTTTGCGGCACATTCCGGCACAAACGTAGCACACACTATTAGTATAGGTTTTGTTTCGAAATTCCAAGGTTGGAGGCTGCCGTTTCTCCAGCCCCCCCACTTTGAAACCCTTATAACTTCGTACCGGAAGTGGTACAAACGAAAATTTTTTTCGGGCACAAACGTAGCACAAACGATTGGCATACCTTTTGTTTCGAAATTCCAAGTTTGGAGGCTGCCGTTTCTCCAGCCTCCCACTTTAAAACCTTATAACTTCATACCGGAAGTGGTACAAACGAAAATTTTTGCGGTACATTCAGGCACAAACCTAGCACAAACGATTGACTTAAATTTTGCTTTGAAATTCCTAGGTGGGGGGATGCCGTTTCCCCAGCCCGCCACTTCAAAACCATTACAATTTCGTACCGGAAGTGGTACAACCGAACATTTTTGCGGTACATTCCGGCACAAACGTAGCACAAACGATTGGCATAGGTTTTATTTTAAAATTCCTAGGTTGGAGGCTGCCGTTTCCCTAGCTCCCCACTTCAAAACCCTTATAACTTCGTACCGGAAGTGGTACAGACAAAAATTTTTGCGGTACATTCCGGCACAAACGTAGCACAAACGATTGCCATAGGTTTTGTTTCGAAATTCCAATTTTGGAGGCTGCCGCTTCTCCAGCCCCCCACTTTAAAACCCTTATAACTTCGTACCGGAAGTGGTACAAACGAAAATTTTTGCGGTACATTCCGGCACAAACGTAGCACAAACGATTGGCATAGGTTTTGTTTTGAAATTCCTAGGTGGGGGGCTGTCGTTTTCCCAGCCCCCCCCACTTTAAAACCCTTATAACTTCGTACCGGAAGTGGTACAAACGAAAATTTTTGCGGTACATTCCGGCACAAACGTAGCACAAACGATTGGCATAGGTTTTGTTTTGAAATTCCTAGGTGGGGGGGCTGCCGTTTTCCCAGCCCCCCCACTTTAAAACCCTTATAACTTCGTACCGGAAGTGGTACAAACGAAAATTTTTTCGGTACATTCCGGCACAAACGTAGCACAAACGATTGCCATAGGTTTCGTTTCGAAATTCCAAGGTGGGGGGCTGCCGTTTCCCCAGCCCCCCACTTTAAAACTATTATAACTTCGTACCGGAAGTGGTACAAACGAAAAATTTTGCAGTACATTCCGGCACAAACGTAGCACAAACGATTGGCATAGGTTTTGTTTTGAAACTCCAAGGTGGGGGGGCTGGCGAAATGCACCTGTTTGTCCTTACTATTTGAAATGTTTCATACTGTATGTAGTAAATTTCTCTGAAATTTATATAGTTGTTGAAAATAATCTAGTCTTTTTTCAATTCTTAAATATTATTTTTAAATGTTATATTTTCTTAAAACACACGCAATGCTCCAAAAATGTTCTGAAATTCAGAGTAAACTTGTTTTATAGTATTGTAGTGGGTGACATTCATAAGCCCTAAACGGCACAAATCCTAAACAGGACTACTACAGGAAGACTAACTGTAAGACTATTAAGGTCCTCCTTATGTATTCTCTTGCATTGATTACTTGTGGCCAAACATCTCTTGAGGATACGAACTGTGACACATTTTACGTACTGAGAGCCTTAGCATGTTGGAAATGAACTTCTGGAAAATTAAATAAAATCTTGATGTGAAATGACTTGTGCCAAACGAATTAGGTTTGTTTTACGTTCGTTTCAGTCGCAATGACAAACGACTTTCCTGCAACTGAATCAATCGATTTTCCATTTCCCTGCAGGTGTTTAAAAAATTACATTCATTTTTATTAAAGTAGATGTGAATAACATTGCTAATGACAGAACTGTATCCTAGTCATTTTTCTGAAAAGAACAAGTAGAATAACATCTAAAATTTATGATGAAACTTGAAGATCTGGTTATAGATCTAGGCCACTAGAAGATCTTCTTATAGACTTTGTTAGAATTACTAAACAGATTATTACGAATGCAGGACAAAATCCAAGAGGACATGGTTTTGAAAATTCTGACAAAATGAACTAAAATCAAGGGACAGAATCATAGGCGCAGCCTAATAGAAGGATGATTATTCTTTTCTGCAACTGTCACACATCTTCGACAGAGGGAGGGGCGAAGGAGACCACAATTGATGGACGATATCAAAACAGAAAAATCGTACGTGAAGAGGAAGAGGTTAGCGGAAGACCGTAGAGCATGGAAGCTTCTCAGTTGCAGCAAGTGACCTATGATGATGATGATGTCATGCACCTAAAATGTTATCTGTAATTCTTCACGTTTTTGAAGTAACCTTTTCAAAATACTGAAAACTCAGTAAAACACGTAAAACTGTTGTGCAGTAGTAAGTATAGACTATATTTCACATTTTGATCTTTGCTAAAAAAATTATTTTGATCAGTATTTCAGAATTCAAATAAATAAATATTTATACAACGCTCAAAATAAGACTCCTATATGCCACGTCATGAAGATGAACATTTAAAAATAATCAAATAACATTACAGTTAGTTTTCACAATTAAAATGTATGGTTTAACAATAACATGCTGAACGTATTTCAAATGTATTAAATGTATAATAAATAGGAGTACCCAAAACTTTTCATGTGGGTGGGTATGAAAGTAATTAAAGCCAATCTACCCTTTTATTATATCATTTTTAGGAATAAGTTTTATTCGGTTTTCCGTATTTTAAAAGAAAGAAAATGTGACAATTGAAGAGAAAATAATCATATAGGGTGAGCACTGGTAAATCAAGCTGTCCATAGGATTTTGTCCGCTTTGTCAGAATTTTTATTGGATTTTTTATCGCTTGGGTTTTGTCGCCGCTGTCGTTACTACAGCCATTATATGCACCTACATGACTTCCGATGTGCATAAAAACACGCTAAGAATCAAGCATTTTGGTGCTAGATTTTCCTTTAATAAATCTCTAAGCATAAAATTCCCTGTCTGCAAAGATTATGCAGAACAGGAATTCCCGTTCTACCTAAAGATAAGATCATTTAAAATATTTTCTACATAGTGCTGGAGGGCCTTTAGGCAGAACGGGAATGAATCATGAACTTCAAACTAAAATTTCTAACATGGAGACGTGTTTATTAAAAAAAAAAAACTGTTCTTTTTTTCCACATTAATAAATTCCAGTACACTTGCAATTTTAATTTTTTTTTAAGATGTGCCAATTATATACGAAACTCGTAAATTTGAGGGAAAAACTTGCATAATAAACTCCCAATGGGGATCGAACTTGAGACCCTGTGTGCAAGTCACACGCGCTAGCAACTACACAAGCAGGGAGTACTGTTTCAAGTAAAAGCTTCACCCTCTTCCTACAGAAGAAGAACTCCTTTGTAATTCACTTACATATAATACCAACATGTAACACTTCCCAATGGTAACATTCCGATTTTGATAAAATTTGGCAGGTAGATACTACACATAAAATAAACGAATCCATGTTTCTTACTTTCTGCGGAAAAACGGTATTAGAGGGCAAAAGTTCCCACCCAAAATTTTGAAAGTTGACGCCCGAAAGGCAAGAAGAAGTGGATCTAAGTGAATGAAATTGTGCACAGATATTGTAGACGTAAAATGAAAGAATACGTGTTTTGTATTTTTCTATAAAAAAAAACGGTTCGGTGGGGCACGGACCCCTCCAAACCTTTGATCACTAAATATCAAAAGTGCTAAATACAGTATGTCAGAAGTGCCTAAAGAACATGACAAATTGCAACGAAACTTTGTGTAGTGACAATATGAAAAAAATAAACGAATAAGGTTTTTTTTTTATTTTCTGCGGAAAAACGGTTTTAGGGGGCTAAAGCCCCAACCCAAAATTTTTAAAGTTGACGCCCGAAAGGCAAAAAGGAGTGGACTGAAGTGAATGAAACTGTGCACAGATATTGTAGACGTAAAATGAGGGTATTCCCTAATCTTACGTCTACAATATCTGTGTACAATTTCATTCACTTCGGTCTACTTCTTCTTGCCTTTTGGGCGTCAACTTCCACAATTATTGAGTTGGTACTTTTGTCCCTAAAACCGTTTTTCCGAAGAAAATATAAAACCCGTGTTAGTTTATTTTTTTGCGTATTGTCCTTACACAAAGTTTCCTTGCAGTTCTTTATGCCCTTTACTCACTTCTGACATACTGTTATTAGCACTTTTGATATTTCGTAATCAAATGTTTGGGGGCTCCGTGCCCCACTCAATCGTTTTTTCTAGGAAAATACGAAACACGTATTCCCTCATTTTACGTCTACAGTATATGTGCACAATTTCATTCACTTCGGTCAACTTCTTCTTGCCATTGGCAATTTTACAAAGTCGAATCCCTCCTTCGTAATCACGAATTTGTATAAGAACGCAAAACTCAGAAACTCAAAAAAGTAACCCTTAGCTATTGCTTCTACACTATTTCAATGATTCGTAGTTTAATATATCCCTTTTCCAAGTATGGTTGCGGCATTGATTAAACGTAATGTTCTTGTATTAAATAAATATATTTTAAATATATCTAACAAGGCAGGGTACCCTGCTGTAACACACCGATTGTGATAAGATTGCACAGACATAAAGAACATTGAAAAAGAAGCGACACATATTTTGTTTTAATATCGGCCAACAAGCGCGTTGAAAGGGTCAAATAGGGGCATAAAAAAGGGGGTCAAAATGAGATTATGTGGAATATAGTGAGAATGAGAAGAGATATCGGAAAATGTTTAATGTACGAAATACTACCCATAGTCGACGCAATTCAATCAGGTAGAACGCACCCATGAGAAGAGAGCAGAACGTCCGAAAACGGACTATTCAAGTGTACAACATTGTCACAATGTGTTACGGAAATGAGCGAATAAGGAAGAATGTTATAAGGAGCAGGAAGAAAGAAGAAACGGAAACAGAAAATACGTGTTTTTGCTTTCGGTGCATACATCACCCATATGCGGAAAAAAAACAACGCAGATTCATCTCAATGCACGAAGATGGGTTAACACGCAGGAAGGATGCAAACGCCGTTCATATAGGCAGCCAGTGAGACAGTACTGCGCAGTGGGTTGCATATATCGGCTAATGCTGACAAACATTCATAACACAGTAGGATGTAACTCGCTGAAGCTGGTTTTGTCATGAACTCTGCCAACTTCTAGAAAACTATTCTGGAATAATTTACTTACCTTTAAACAGTACACTTAATTATCACCAACACATACGTCAATTCAAAGAGTATTATTTCCTGCATTTCACTTTCAACAGCAAATACACAATTTATTAAAAAGAACTATATTCCTACCTCTACACTGACAATGATGTAAATGGCTTATTATGCGCGCATTGCGCACACCTATACATATTAGAGACAACAACTGTACTTATTTTCTGCCACATAATAGCGGTCACTGACTTGCAATCTCCTACATGATAAACCTTACATTTACCACAAACACTTATGGTTAACAAATATAAATTTTGTTGCAGGACTTTTAAACATTTATTCATAGCATTTTGGTAAATAGTACGTTCTGCCGTGGAATATGCTACAATACATTATAATGATGCACTTGGGGATAATCGTATATACATATTACCTGCAGCAAAAGTATTTCATGTTATATAAAAGCAGGAAAATATTTGCAGTCTGTCGCCATGTTTATTTTTGTATTTTTAACGAAGACTAAAATTTAGTAGATAATCATTTTTCAATAACTTAAACTCATATTTCTTATTACAATCAGCTAAAAAAAAAAAAAAAAAAAAAAAACATGATTTCCATAATAATATCCTCAAAAAAGCACATACATAGAGACATCAGTACTCCGATTTTAGAGGTGTAACTCGCTAAAGCTCGCTGGGGTCTCCGCCCCCAGACCCTTGGCCATGGCTTTGCCATGAGGTATCAAGTTCTAGAAAACTATTCCTTGAGGAATTCACTTCCCTTTACAGCAGACACCTGTTACCAACACATACTTCAATTCAACCGGTATTATTTCTTTCATTTAACTTTAAACAGCAAACACACAATTTATTAGAAAGAACTCTATTACTACTTCTACTCTGGTAATCATGTAAATGGCTTATTATGTAGGCTTTGCGCACATATATACATGTTAGAGACAATAACAGAATTTATTTTCTGAAACATAAACAGCGGACTGTCTTGCAATAGCCTACCTATTAAACCTTGCATTTTCCGGAAACACTCACTGTTTACAAATGTGGATTTTTGCAGCCTTTTAAATATTTATTCGTAGCATTTTTTCAAATTATGTTTTGCAGTGTAATTTAGTACAATGTATTATAATAGTGCCGTTGTTGTTAATTGTACATATTACCTGCAGGAAAAGTAATTTATATCTGTGATATAAGAGTGGGAAAATATTTCAGGCTTCCTGCATATTTATTCTTGTATTTACAATGAAGACTACAATTTACTAGGTAATTTACAAATATGAATATTGTTGGAAATTGTTTAAACTTTTTTCATAGCATTTGAGTGAACACCACTTTTGAACTGTAATGTAGTACAGTGGATTATAATGGAAACCTTGGGCATAGTTGTACATATTACCTGCAGCAAGACTTCTTGAAAAGTTTCATATATACTGCACAAATTCTTGCAGTCTCCGTGTATATTTATTCTTGTATTTTGAATAAAGACTACAATTTATAGGTGATTTACAAATATGAATATTGTTGGAGGCTTTTTAAACATTTGTTGGTAACATTTGAGAGAACACTACTTTTGCACTGTAATATAGAAGAGTCCCTTATAATGGAATCTTTCGGCATAGTAGTACATATTACCTGCGGCAAGACTTTTTGAAATATTTCATATTTACTGGACAATTTCTTGCAGTCTACCTGTATCTCGTCTTGTATTTTCAATGAAAATTACAATTTGTAGACAATTTACAAATATAAATTTTGTTAAGGCTTTTTAGACATTAGTTCATAACATTTGATTGAACACTAGTTTTTGCACTGTAACGTAGTACACTGTATTATAATGGTGTCATTTGGTACAAATGTGCTTATTAGGCAGCAAGACTTCTTGAAATTTTTATATATATATAGGGCAATTACATACAGTTTTCCTGTATCTTTACTCTTATATTTTCAATGAAGACGACTATTTACTAGCTAATTTAGAATATGAATATTGTGTTGGAGACTTTTTAAAAATTTGATTATAGCATTTTAAACAATACCACTTTATGCATTGTAGTATAACAGTGTATTAGAATGGTGTCTTTGTGATTTCTTATTACAATCAAATAACAAAACATCATTTCCTTAATGATACTAAAAAACGAATATATAACCCGATTACTATTCCGATTTTAGAGGTGTAATTCCACAGATGTCGGCCCGCTACGTACCAGTACTATGTGAGCAGTAAGTAGGAAGTGTAGGGGATTGACGTGAGCCTACTGGGCAGGAGACCAGGGTTCGATTCCCAACAATTTTCTTCTCACTTTTTCTTTATTTGAAAGTTTATTTTTATAGCATATATTGTTTGCTTATAAGCTTGAGTCTATTATACATCGCATTTCATTGCAACCGGTTCTGCACACAAACTACTGAGCCGAAAGGGGCACTTTCCACGTATCTCATATATTATAACTATATAGGCCTACGCTGCCGACGGGACAATTGTCAAAAGGTGCGTATATATATATACAGTGCATTCCACGAATAACACTAAGATCCACCTCCTGAAGAAACGAAGGCAGATAGAAACATGAAATCTTTTGGAACCTTCAAGGAACTTAAAAGACAACATTATGCTGAGAAGGAGAATCCCCCACAAGAGGGGCTAAAGGGGGTTACTGGGGGTAACTCAAAAATTTTGAATAGCAACCCCCATCCTGTGGTACCTCGCTGGAAAAGTAATCGCGTATAGAGACCAGACTGTGTCCACAACAAACTCTAAAGTCTAACGTAGGTCTAGTTCGGAACGAATGCACAATAACACATACCACACAACTAACACTATAACAGTATTGCAAATACAAAACATGCAAATTGAACTGAAACCGATAGAAAAGAGAGTACCATAATATTATTGAAAAATCTGAACCCTCCGAGGCTCGAACCCCGGAACGCACGTGTACTGAACCAACACTTTACCATTGCGCTACTGTCGAACTGCTACTCTTACGGAGGAAGAGATGTAGTTCATGACGACGAGTTGCCCGTGGTGGCGCTTTGGTGTTGGACACATGTACTTTAGCAAAGCTACTCTGTTTACTCGTGCACCACTATCAGATGTGCTTTTCCGACCAACAGTGCGCTACATTACAACCCGGAACAGTAGGTCTGAAGAACGTAGACGTGTGTTTGTGCTGGTGCGTTTGACCATCCCACATTGCATACATAATGTGGTATCTTGAACAGATAATTGAAATTGTGTTACTCTTTGGTGCTACGAATCGTTCGTACAGTGCAACAGCACGGTTGTTCAATGAACAAAATGTGCGCAACCCAATTAGTGTTTCTTCTGTACGCCATTTATTAATCAAATTCTTTACGGCAGGCAGTGTGACCAATGCCCCAAAGCCTTGAAACCCTAGTGTTGCTACGGAAGAAACACAGATACAAGTGTTGGCGGTGCTGAATGTGCATTCTCAACAGTCCATAACAACTGTGGCTCAAACGTGTGGTGTGTCACGCACAACGACATACAGAATCTTAAAAAAACATACCTTCCATCCATACAAACTACATATGGTCCAGGAGTTAAGCGAACATGATCCCGATATGCGTATTGAGTTTGTGAGCAGATGTGTGAGGCATTGGCACGTGAGACCATTGTGCTGACAAACGTGTGTTTCAGCGATGAGAGTACGTTCTACTTGAATGGCAAGGTCAACAGGCATTACTGCCGATATTGGTGTGACACAAACTCTCATGTATTTCGTGAAGGCAACACTCAACACCCAGAGTCGCTGAATGTGTGGGCGGGTATTTTAGGTAAGCACATAATCGGGCCCCTATTCATCGATGGAATATTAACGGGTGAGAAGTACCTGGCGCTGCTGCAAGACTTTATTGCACCGTTGATTGTCGAGGCAATGTAAGATAATCCGCAAGAATTTGGAGAGATTCCGCCCGTTTTTCAGCATGACGACTGTCTTGCCTATTTTCACCGCCTTGTACGTGACTATTTAGTTAGTGAGTTTCCGCGACGATGGATTGGTCATCGCGGCACCATTGAATGGCCTGCCCGTTCGCCAGACCTTGCTCCACCCGACTTTTTTCTCTGGGGCTATTTGAAGACTATAGTGTTCCGCCGAACAGCATTGCGGAGTTGCGCCAACACATAGTTGATGCCTGTCATTCTATACCGGTAATGACTTTTACCCGTGTTCGAGACGAGTTCGTCCAACGTTTACATTACTGCCAGGAAGTGGGCGGTGCACACTTCGAGCATCTCCTGCATTAATGAGGTATGTTCCAAATCATACTATGTTACTCTCTGCTTACAGGTTTGCAATGTTTCTTCGATCATAGTTTACGGATGGCAGCAATGTTGGGTACGGACATGCAATCAACATGCACTTTCCAGAACAGGTCAATACACGTGATACCTTTCAAACAAGGTACCACACGATGGGGGTTGCTATGTAAAATTTTTAAGTTACCCCAAATAACCCCCTTTAGCCCCCCTTGTGGGGGATTCTCCTTCTCAGCATAATGTTGCCTTTTAAGTTCCTTGAAGGTTCCGAAAGGTTTCATGTTTCTATCTGCCTTCGTTTCTTCTGGAGACGAGCTTTAGTGTTATTCGTTGAACGCACTTCGACCGTCCTTTACGGATGGCCGCCATGTTGGCTACGGACATGCTAGCGACTTACAATTTTCACAAGTGGTCTTTACTCGTGATTACCTTTCAAACGAGGTACCACACGATGGGGTTAATATGTAAAATTTTTGAGTTACCCCCAGTAACCCCTTTAGCTCCCCTTGTGGGGGATACTCCTTCTCAGCATAATGTTGCCTTTTAAGTTCCTTGAAGTTTCCAGAAGGTTTCATGTTTCTATCTGCCTTGGTTTCTTCAGGAGGTGGACCTTAGTGTTATTCGTGGAACGCCCTGTATATATGTATGTATGTAAGTATGTGTGTGTGTGTGTATTTCCTTAAAATTTATAATCTTATACTTTTTCAGTTGTGGTATAGACTTCAAACGTGGTATACGCATGTATCTAAACGACTAGTATAAACAAAGAGATTGTTTGCAATCATTTCCGGTTTGAAGCACACACTATTCTCGCGAGACAAAATGTATTTTTGTCTCGTCTGGATACTATATCGCGAAAATGATGCTCAATGTTTTTTCCAAAATGTTTTTGGGGGCTACACTGCCTCCTTGGGGCTCTTAGAGTGCCCACGCAGGAGACCAAATAATACGCGTATAATAGAATAATAAATAAAATATTATCAGCAGTGCCCCTGAGAAGACTAACTGTGATCCCCTGGAACATTGTTTCTGAAAGAAACACTGGTGATGTCCCATCTCTAAAGCTACATATGTTTCTTTTTAAATAGTTGAGTATCGTCTCGAAGCTTCACACGAACATACTGCCTAGTTTCGAGACCAACTCAAAAGTTACCGTGTATATATGTCCTTTCCGTCTATTTCAGCGATTTTATTACATCCAGGCACCAGACCATATTTTAAAAAAACGATGGGCGGACGAGTATAGACACTGTTAAATATGTCGAATGTAGAAAATAAGCATCACTAAAATTGTTATGCATAAATTGAGGGGGTGATCGCAACAGTAGTCTAACCCACATTTACATCATGACGTTGCAGGATGTCTGACATGTAACAGTTTTCCGTATATCGCATTCACATACTTATGTTACATTCCTCAACTATATGTTATATACGTCCATTTCTTTGTGAGATTCTGACCGCCTATATGTTTCATACGGAAAGTACGAACTGATGGAACACTTATACGGAAAGTATTATAAAACGTGCGTTTTCAGTTATACGTCCGTTGTACGTTAAGTCCAAAAACTACAGTAATTATGCGTGTAACCTACCTTTTTAAGTACGCCACCTACAATTTTTTTCTCAGTGAAGTAGAAAAATTCTGGGGATAGCCAGCTTGGCTTCTAGGGGGGCCGGCACCCTTTGGGCCCCGTCTAGTTCCGCCTATGTAATCATGAGATGTAAAATTATAAAATAGAACAGACAATCCCCCCTTTTTTGAGCAACTAATGTGGTTCGGATTCCACTTTAATCAGTAGGCCCACGTTTCGCATAGCCTCGATGCCGGACGGAACGTTAAACTCAAAATCAACTCGACTCTTTTTGAGCAAAACCATATCGGTACTAGCCTTTTCCATTGGTGTTACAGCAGGAAATTCTTTCGTTTTCCAGTCTCACCTTTTCAAAGTGGTTGTGCTGCTACCATGAATGGATAGTTAGAACTTCTGCTAATAGATAGAGCTAACAATCATGTTTCAAATCGCTAGCCTTCATACCTTTCGAACTATGAATGTTTTAATTAAAAATTTATTTCCCACAATTTATAGCTGTGGAAAAGGTTGTTTTTTGTCCTATGCCTATTAGATTTTGTTTCTATTTTGGTGCATCCAATTCATAATTAAATTTAATGACGTGAAATTTGTAATCAGTTGATACCTTATGTACAGTACAAGGCTAGATTATAATTTTATTCTATCACTTACACTTAAGCTCTTTTCTATAAACATTTCTTAATTTACATAATTCTCTTACAAGTCTTTTGAAAACCACTTCTACTAGAAAAAATTAACTTATAATACAAAAATTGAATTGAATTTTTAAAAATCAATCCTCAAATGTGTTACACATTTTACAGATAGAGTATTTGAACATGGTGATGCGTACGAGACAAGAGTTAAGAATGTATCTCTCGTAAATGTTTTCATGTAAGTTGATGTATTGTCTCGAAAATGTATAAGTTTCTATTGAAAGAGCTGTCTCATATCAAAACTCGTTATGAAAATTTTGTCTTGTCTTGTCTCATGCTCAATCCTAGTTGAACGTTTAGCTTTCTCATTTCAAATAGAGAGATATCGGGTTTGAATCCCGCGGGCGAACAACTTGTCTGAAATTTTAGCTCCAGACTAGGTGAATAATAGCCTAGTACGATTAAATATAGACTTTGATAAGCGTTCTTTCAAAATCCCTTCCTACGCTTCATTCTCACTTCTTACTGACACAAGATGGTTTCAGTACCGTGCCGTGGAAAATCTGCGTCCGGATGTATCTGATTCAACATTGCTTCTCAAATAATTAGTTCCACCAGTATTAACGTAATAAATATGAAAGTACTTGAATCTACCGGTAACGAGATTTGTCATGATTTTCCTTACATGCAATGCATTATTTCTGATAACGTGGTCATTCAAATTAAGTTCACGGAAGTTCTAAAAGTACAGCTGCCGTTAAACTATAGAAAACCATTAATTCACAAAAGCAATGCTTTGTAAATCGCAACCATTGAAATATTCAATCTAGCGTGGAAAACATAATGCACTTACCTTGTTGACCAACTACGGTGTGTTCGATTTTGAGAGTAGAGTTGACAACGCTTGTAATCACTTCTACTGGACGTGTCTTCATGGCAGCTCAATGCCAGAATGCACAACTTATAAACTGTTTCACGATCGAGGGTGAGGGGGCGTGACACTTTCAACACTTTTGTAAGTACAGCCAATAGAAAAGCGCAAGCGCACGTGTTCAAGCCTGTTTTCAGATGTATCGTTAAGGCGGTTGGTACCTCTTCCTTGAGTCGAGTTTTCCCTTACCTAATAACATTGGAACTTTTTCCGTGTTTTTCTCACCAAGCAATGAAAAAATCCTTACAAAAATTTCCATGCAGTCAGGTCGATAATAAAGGATTCATTATATGAGCTTATAGTTTTACTAAAAGCCTCCAATTAAGTTATTCATTCCCCCCTTTTTTTTCATGTGCAGATTTGCAACAGTGCGATCTCTGCTTCTCCCTGTTTGTGTTAGCAGCGTGCGGAAAATTTGGGCTAGCCATTTAAAACAGGTTTTTAAACTCTGTCCATATCACATCGGTAGAATGAAATTTTCTAGCCCTCTCGTCTTTTTCGAGGACAGATTTATGGCACTGAGAAGGAGTGGGCGCTCTTTATTTTCTTTGCTGAACCTATTGCTTTTAGTATATACGTCCAGTCTCATTTGGAGTTTGTGGTTACTTTCAAACCTAACAAGGTGCCCCTTGCATCTCACGTATTTCAGTCTTACACCTGATGATTGGTCATACAAATATAATTAGCAGAAGATTGGATACCGGATAAGTTTGGGGGCCGCGGTGGCTCAGTGTTAGAACGTTCACTTCTGGTGCATGGCTCGCGCCAAGTGAACTTTGTGATGGACAAACACCGTCTGCGTGAGTTTTCTCGGAGTTCTCCCGTTTCCTCCCACTTTCTTCGTTCCACCATTTCATTCATTACTTATCATCGCCGTCTCCTTTAGCCTAGCCGGCATAATTGTGGGACGTAAAACTTACAGATTTCATTTTATTTTCAAATTTCCTGTGTGAAATAATAATAATAATAATAGTAATAATAATAATAATAATAATAATAATAATAATAATAATAATAATAATAATAATAATAATAAATCCGTGGCACAAGATTGTAACGAGCAGGGAATATCACTGCAGCTTTGACACTAATAACTTAGTTAAAATTTGTGGTCACCTCATCGGTTTTTCCTTGCCGGTTTGTTTCTCCTGACCGGAGACTGACGGAAACCGCGCTGTCGACATCAGTGGGATTTTCACATTGCAAACACAGTGCTCTTTGACTTTTGTAACCTCACGGAAACAGGTAAACCAGTGGATATAGCATTTTGGAATAATTATGTATGTATGTATTTATTTATTTGTATGTATTTGAAACTGTGAATATTAGTATAGAGTGTTTATGCTAAATAATAATAATTTAATTTTTACCACATACGAAGGAAATTTAGAAATAAACTTTTTTGTTACACAAATATGTTTTTAGCGTGAATGCTATCGAATTCTATTCCTAATGATGACAGAGTTTTCAGTATTGATTCATTATCGTGAGACAATTGGGAAACTGAAGAACTGACCACACATTACCCTTCTAACAGAGCACATTTGTAGGAGAAAGTAAAGTGTAGAATCAGGGATTCTTTTACTACACAAGAAAACATCTACACATAATGAAATATATATTGTTAATGTAGATACAAACGTCATTTTCTTATTATTACTTTTCGAAATATGAATAGGGACTTATTTCTTGACAGGGAATACAGACTTATTAGTGTTACCTGCTAACAATAACCATGTAACTTACGCACTCTAAATATGATTTTTTTTCCAGATGGTGAATGTAAATGAAGTTATTAAAAAATAAATAAGCAGTATAATCATAATGCTAAATATCAGCGAAGCACTGTTCACAATTTAAATATCTAAGAGCATACTCCAAAATCCCTAGGCCAGCTTAGTAGATCTGGGGACACTATTCGACATTCATAAATATTCATAAGTGTCGATATTTTCAACATTGTAGCAGTTTCTAATGCACGGGCGGTTGACAATTTGAAGAATTGATACACCTTTTTTTCGCATAGTAATGATCTTGTAAAGGACACAGAAGAAATACGATAATGTATGCACCTGCGGACGGATATTGTAAATGGAAAACAGAACATGACATATAATAAATGATTTCCGGTTAAAAATGCTAATTGGACAACCAGAATACAGAAAGACCTTTAGGAAATAAAATATGCAGATCACACACGCAGAACAAGGTAATATAAAGTTTGATTCATTTATATCCATCATATGTAACGCGGCAGCTGATGTTCGTCGTTGGAGAATATTCTGGAATTTTGATCGTTGGAATGGGATATCACTGATGGATGAAGCATATTAAATACCATGTGTTTTTTTTTTTTTTTTTTTTTAGTGAAAAGGAGTTATAGATTGGTTTTAAAGCATGGATTTACTGAAACTTTTTAATTGTAGTACAAGAGGTGAAAGTGATTTCGCAGAATCGTCATCTTTACGGGGAACAGAGGCTTTATCCCAACCGGTGGTCATTCCACACTTTCCGCCACTGGAAAAAGAAGTTACTCCGTCTAAAGTGGATGTATTAACATCTTTACCACGAACAGAGTTTTCATCCCAACCGGTGGTGAGCCAGCAACCTCCGCCATTGGATACAGAAGTTACCCCGGTCAACTTGTATGTATTAACGTCTTTATCAGTGACATCCCAACCGGTGGTTAGCCCGCAACCTCCGCCACTGGAAACAGAAATTTTCCCGTTACTTGATGTGGATCATGAAATAGAAGAATATCCCCCTACACCTTCACCAACAGTGAGTAATTTCCCGGTGCAGAATTGGGAGTTGGAGGAAGTTTTGAATTTACCATGTGAATGTACTGTAGAACGTACATCATTGGATTGTATAAAATACTGTATAATACAATGGAAACCAGGCAATATATGTATTTGTTTTACTTGCGGGTTCGGAGACAGCAGTCAATGAACACATGATTGTTTGGTGTTGGATACGGAATCTCTTGAGCGGAAAGCTATAGATGCCGTAACAAAAGTGAGGTTCGTGAAGAATTATTATCAATTTACAGAAAAAAGCATGGACAGCCTTTTGCGATGATATGGAATTTCATTGAACGCTTCCGAGATCTTGTGTGGGACTTTGAATACAGACCCACCCTATTAAAAATTTTACTAGAGAAAGATTATGGGGAATACGTGGACATATGGTAAATTGTGTATTGTTTTCAACTTTTAATTGTTTGATTTCCTTTTATTATTATTATTATTATTAATCATGTATTGTGATAGTGAAAATTGTGGACAAAACATTAGTGAAAGTTGTGTGTTAGAAACGATAACTGCATACTTACGCTCAAATGAAATAAGTGGTATGCAGCATAATCCTGGAACCTTTCTTGAAAAGCACTTGTTGAATGATAAGACTTTAGTAGAACTCTTTGAAATCTTTCATGAACGGCATCGTGAAATTTCAATCACAAACTTTATGTTAAAAACTGGTGAATGTTTAAAAAATACTGAATTTGTTGGACAACGTCCTGGAATGTTCGTGTGAAATTTCAGTTTGCCATAAAATGTATATTGTAGACATACAGCGATTTAAGAATTCCCCCAATGAATTTGTGATACGTGAATTTTGTCTTACTGCGTGTGATGATACATTAAATTTCCATTGTTTAGTAAATGTACCATGTGATTTTAACGATTTACCAAGAGGTTGCCAAAAACAAATCAATTCGGCTTACAAACTACTTGCATGACTTGTCGTGGTCTAGTAAGACAGGCTATCTCGTATCACATATTCGGAATATTATGTATGAGTTTTGTGCATCAGATGCAACTTTCCTTTGTAAAGGTGGGGAAAAATCCATTTGGATAAAGAAAATCTTTGCGTTAGCAAACGTTGTAGATCTGGAAAGAAAAGGTTGTCCACCATTAGCAGAATTACAGAGTACCGTTTGTAATGAAATTTGTTCATTTCATAAGCAAGTAGAAGCAAAATCGGCATGTGCATATCGAAATGCACAACAATTGAATTATTGGTGGAAAAATGAGCGATTCATAACCCTTATGGGGCGTTTACACTTAGTTGATTTGCGTTCGATTCAGTTGAATTGACGTCACTTTCAACTTAATCGACCGTGTAAACGGGACTTCAACTTAATCGCTTGTTGATCAAAGGCGACTAATCGACTGCCAACTGAATTGAAAGACGTTCTATTTTCTGTGGTCGATTCGATCAGATTGCCTAACGAATACGACTAGATTGCCTAATGTAAACACCTGATTCCAAAACATTTTCAAGGGAAACGAAAAGTGTCCGGCATGCGGTTATGCTTATTTTACATTAAATTACTTTTATAATTATATGAGAAAAATGAATGCTTATGGAATACAAAAAATACTCTTTATAGAAATATTGCTACTAGAGGAACAGCACTAGATTTATTCATTAAATGAATTTAAAAATCACAACTGCTGATCTACGTAATAAATTAAAAATATTAAAAAGCTTCGAAAAGATCAGGTGCAGGTGTGGACGATATGCCCCAACAAAAGATAGCTTGGTTTATGAAGCTGATCGCAAGATTATATAAGCTCCATTAGAACGTACAGGTCTACTTCTGCCGCACCACTAGGAAGAATTGTTGAAAAATTATAAATATTTTACTAATTTTCTTCTTATTATCACCTAAAAGATTTCCACTGGGTGACATGAAAATATCTCACTTGGCATAGATAAAAGTCAAAGAGGCCACAAGTAATTGCTGAAAAACTACAATTATTTTACGATTTGCGTAAATACGGTTTCCGGATGAGTAGAATAGAAGCTACAGTTGTGAACACAAACCAACCTGTGCTAGGTGACAAGAACAAACGTTATCAATCCCAGTCAGGGCAAGGCAAAACTAGTGGTAGCGCAGGGGAGCGGTGTCCAAAGGGAACAGGCGCACCAGGGATGGTAGGTATGCGTGCAATCGAGGGTAGTGGAAAGAAGTTGATTTTGGCAACGATACGAGTTTTAATAGCACTTGTAATGGTTTCATACTAGTAACGCCCCACTTGTAAGCATAAAATATAGGTCCTATACACTGTGCAGAAATATGCCACCGGAGGAAAATAACACCTAATAGAGCCGTCTTTCATATGCACTCACTTATTTTATCCGTTGTAAATCACTTATAATAATTTTACACTGGTAACCCTAAACTTGTAAACTTAAAATACATTTGTATTACTTTTTTTTTTTAAATTCTGATGCCTGCAGAAATTTGTTCCTTATAAACATGATTTTTCACGTAAAGTATTGAATCTTAATGTAAATCTTCCAAAATGGCCAAAACAACACCTGCATCCGTTAGTAGCAAGGTATGTGACATGATTAGACCTGTTTATAAAAACTCTATTATTTTGTGCTAAGCAAAGGTTTCGCCGTTTCTATCCTGTGTGGTTTAGATACCATTCTCGCTTTGCCTTCGGTGCGAGAGGTCTCGGGTTCGATTCCCGGTGGGGCACTCGGTCGAAAAAGTGTAAAAGCATTTTTCAGACCAATCATCCTGAATAAGATTTTCCTGTTTTCCTCATTCATACTAGGCAAATGTCGGGATAGTACCTAATATATAAATCCCAGGCCGTCTCCTTCCTTCTCCAATCTTTTCTTCCTTTCCTTTCCCCGAATAGTGTACTCGCCGACGGACGTCGTCCCTTAAAAACGTGACTGGCTAACATTGCCTTAGTTTCCGAAAGCCCAGAAATCTAAATCCTAAATTCTATCATTATTTTTTTTAGTAGCTACCTAGAACATTTTGTATTTACTGTTAGTTTTTATGGCACTACGCTATCTTTGTGTTGATAACAGGTAAGCCTTTTTAAACTAAATCTGCATCCAGTAATGCAAGTCTTCCCTTCTGCAAGAGAAAAAATGACATTGAAGGAAATTGATATATTATGATTCTAAGTATGTACACCTTGTCTCAAAAAGGTTGAGCGCATTCTTTATTGGTATTTTAAGGCAATAATTTTCAAAGTCCAACTTCGGGTATCTTCGGGAAATAGTAAACCAGGTTCGAACCGCCAAGCCAGCCTTTGCAATCGGGAAAAAGTTTGCAGATGTGTTTTTCTTCTTTTAAATATAATAAGACTTGTTACCAAGTGTAGAAAAAAAGCAACATTGATTGAAATATTTAATGATACAATATTTCGAAACTTTGTATTAATGTCAGCAAATGTTTGTTTGTCATTTAGCTCTCCATACGTGATGGAACATTTAGATACGTAAACGAATCTTTCCATATGTAAAAGAATGCTCAAAGTTAATACATAGAATATAATTATCACCTGAGTACTAAAATAAAAGTCAAAGTAGAACAGAAACAGCGTTTGTAGTGGATATGAATGTCATAATTTTCTTGAGAGCCGTTATACATCGCTAAAAGTACCTTAGCAGAAGTCCTTGTGTTAGCTCACTGGTAAGTTGTCGGACCTTAAATCATAAGGTTATGAGTTCGAATCTTATCTGGGTCAATGCCTTTTTTAAAAATATTTTCCGCAATGCATGAAAAATTATATAAAATAATTAAATTAAAATATATCAGTTGTATATATATAACATAATCATTGCAGAATGTAGTAATTATTATGTTTAAAATATAAAATCTGAGATAATTTTCACAGTAGGTCGGTACTATATATGAGAATGTTAAATGCAAGTTAGGAAAATCGTTTAATAGCAATAAATAAATTATGTAGTGTATTTATTTGCAGCTATTTGTCATACAGATGTAACTTCTCAATATTCTCAATACAGCATGTCATTTACATTCGTGAAATACAGTATATTCCTACGAATATAGAAAGTGTGTAAACAGAGTATCCAAAGTCGGATCCTGCTTCAAGACACATAACTTTTCCCGATCCCCTTAACGTCACGGGAAGAAACACAAATTCTCTTTAGAACGGAATATCGTTACTTAGACTCTCATTCGAATACGTTGAATATGCTTTTGTATATTCATTTCTCTCTCTCTCTCTCTCTTGCTTTGTTTATGTGTTGCGGAATATCCCAAGTTGAATACAACATTTGCAAAGTATATGACCATCAGTGTAATGGAATACCGGAAATTGAAAGTCGTGTTTCTTCAGGTTGGATTTGCGTGTTCATGTTAGCTCACTGGTAGAGTACGGGCTTGTTAATGAGGTCGTATTGAGTCCAAGCCTGCAGAGAATTTTTTTTTTTTTTTTTTTTTGTTAGTAGAATTGCACAGAAATCGGATTCAAGGAGTGGTTTACTTCTAGAAATATTTTCAGAAGCGTTTAGGTAGCCCTGAAAAGGACTGTTTTCGGGAGTTAAGGCGGGGACATTAATATTGTGTCCAATACTTATTTTATTTATTTAAATCCGCTGACTCCAACAGGAGAATCCCAATTACAGGAGTCTTACATAAAATATTACATCTATGTTATCAATTTAAAACAAACACTAGAAAAAAAAATTCACCCTTCTGAATTTATTACACGCCCTATTCTTCTGGGCATGGAATCTATTAAATGGGTGACAAATTTATCTCCTTCCCCTACCTCCAGCTATGCTTCGGAAACAAGATGCCACAGGTCATCTTGGGTTCTGGTGGATCTGCCTCAGGCCAACTATCCCTTAGAGTACTCTTCACTTCTGCCCACATATTTTCCATGAGATTGAGGTCTGCTCCACGAGGCGGCCAGTCAATTAAATCAATCTCAGGCTGCCCTGGGAACCATTCCTGAACCACACGGGAAGTATGTATTGGCGACTGGTCTTGCTGGAACTGAATTACACCATCAGTCTGAAATACTCGTACAGATGGCACCATGATATTACTCATAATATCTAAGTACTGAGCACTGAATTCTGTGAAGCTGTTCTGCTCCGCGCCTGAAAATCCAACCCCAACATGAAATAGATACATGGCCACTGCGATTTCAAGCAGCAACACATCCAGGGTCATATCGGGTGCCTCTCGGGCGATACACAAAACGGCGTCCCTCATTTAATGTTGTGAATATGGATTCATCTGAGAAAACTACGTTTTCCCAATTGCGACCCACATTCTCCTGTGCAAACGCGAGACGGTAAATTTTGTGGTCGTCTGAGAGTTTTTACTTCACGGCAACAACACAGCCACGTAACCCGGCATGACGAATCCTTCGCAGAGCTGTATGCTTACTACCAGGAAAAAGAGAAGCTTCCCTTAGCTGTCTAGACGTCCTTAGTGGGTCTAGCCGGGCTTCGTTTACTAATCTCGCATCTTCGGCTTCGGTTGACACATGCGGACAACCAGAAGATCGTAAATTACCAGTTTGACGTGTAGGACCATATTTCCGAATCCATCGCTTTCCTGTAGAGGCCGGGACATCTACTCGCCTGCTAGCCGCAGTTGCAGAATAGCCTTCCAACTCCCATAAAGTAATTACTGCTGTACGTCTATCCATAGTTACCAATGTTCTGAGCTGTGAGCAGGAAGCAATAGGTAAAAGCTAGTACCTGACGCGTGGTTGGTTAATTGCACGACACGCCTATTGTGGGGAACGACTTGGTCAACGACTCGCGAAAGAAATCTGAAAATGGTGCGCCGTAATAATAATATTAAAAACAGTTTTTATAAAGGAGTATTAATACATACGAAAAGCTGTTTAAAGAATGAATTGTTATACTGACTTTACACGTATAAAAACATATACCATATACCAAACAGATTGAGCGATATGATGATAGCTGTATTGAGACGAACACTTTCGAAGTCCAACTTCGGGTATCTTCTGAAAACAGTAAACTAAAGCTGCTGGTTCGAACCTCCAAGCCAACCTTAGCAATCGGGATAAAATGTACAGATATGTTTTTCCTTCTGTTAAATATAATAAGACATGTTGAAATGGTATTAAGTGTAGAAAAAAAGTAAAGTTGATTGAAATAGTTAATGATACAATATTTCGAAACTACATATTCACACTCTCGTTTCGTCATTGTGATTTCCATACGTTAAAAATTATTTACGTATGAGCTCAGTTATATTTCAGAAGCAGCTTCCGAAAATCGGTCATGTTAGCTCAGTGGTACACCCCCGAGCGTTTAAATCGTGAGTTCGATACCTGTTCAGGTGAGATTCTTTTATGATATTGTACTTTCCTCAATGCATGAAAATTATGTAAAATAGTTACATTACAATTCATCAGTTGTATATATCAGTTGAATATATATATTCATATCATTTCACGACATAAGCAATTCTTATCTTTAAAATATAACATTTGAGGTATTGACAGAACGTCGGTATGTTATATGTGAATATTAAATACAAATTAAGAAAATCGTGTAATAGCAATAAATAAGTTATGTAATGTATTTATTTGCAGCTATTTTAATACGCAGGTAACTTCTCAATATTCGCATTACAGCATTTAGGTAGAGCATATCGAAAATCGGATCGTGGTTCAAGACAAAAAACTAGCTAGCCCCAAACTGTCACGTAAGAAATTCACGAATCGCAAAAGTAAAGTGAAGAGATTGAGAGCGGTAATACCTTAATCGCTCTCTCTCAACTCTCTCTTATCTGCATTTATACATATAAAAGTGTATGTATGTATGTTCCAACATAACTCATGTATGCCTAGAGCAGGGTTTCTCAACCTTGGAGTCGTGGCCCCTATGAGGTCGCGAAGATAAGCGGGAGAGATAAATATAGTTAGAATCTAATATCGGAAATTATTTTGAATTTTGTTCTGATAGGCATACTTTTATTTTTTATACATACTGTACAGAACAATAAAAAATAAGTCTACTGAACGTTGTCAAAGGGTGCAGAGTTGTTTAAAAATGAATTTAAATGAAAGACGTATGATATGATACTAATGAGAACTGTATATAGAAATACTAGAAAAATACACATGGAACAAAACCTGCACATTGAAATACAATTAAAATTGAAACCTAATGAGATACCTAAGCATGGTGTAATTTCACTAGTGCAGCAATGCCCGGTTCAATCTTCGTGACGAACATTATGAAGCCATTTTCAACTGATAAGCGATTTCTTGTCTTTGTTTTAATGTTTAACATGAAAAAAATAACTTTCGCATAAGTACGATGTAGCAAATGGAATTATTACTTTTAAAGCAGCAGATACCAGACCAGGATATTCTTCTCTCCTCATCAGGCAGAACTTGTCCAAGTCTTTGTTACAGAAAACCAGTTGCAAAGACTTGTAGCATGATCATTCTATTATTTGGTTAAGAAGTTGTGGGCTTAGATCAGATACGTTAATGGCCTCTTCAAAGAAGGAGTTTAACATCCATCTTGAACCAGCACCTTCGTCGTTGGGAATATAGATAGTACAGTTACTGTATCCACTGTCAATGCCGGGCGCCGAAAAAAGGGGGCACAAATTTCGGAGGAAGTGTGTTACTCATGTTAGGAAAGTAGGGATGCACGCGAGACAAGACGAGACGAGAAATGGAAAAGTCTCTTCTCGTC
This sequence comes from Thermobia domestica, assembly GCF_964235325.1. Lineage (NCBI taxonomy): Eukaryota > Metazoa > Arthropoda > Insecta > Zygentoma > Lepismatidae > Thermobia > Thermobia domestica. The sequence goes on along the minus strand of NC_137457.1, from coordinate 236,076,073 downwards.
TCGCAACCTCAAGCGTTCGTCTCGTCTCGCAAATGTGAAGTCTCGTCTCGCGTCTCGCATAAAATTTTGAGTCTCATCTCGCGTCTCGCGCGAGACTTTCTTGCATGGTCTCGCATATATTCTAGGTCAAAATTTTGCAATGTGTTATTCTATGGCTGTTAATGAATAATGATGTGATATTCTGTCCGAAGGCAGGTATTTGACCTAAAAGTCCCTTGGCAAGGTGAATGGTGGTTTGCCATTGCTTTCCATGGGATGAATGTTCATAACATCCTAAGGAGACGGAACCTAGAGTTCAATATGGTATCCGAACTTGTGTCCCCTCCGCTCCAAATTAAAAGAAAAGTTGTGCTGGAATTTGATCGCTGGACCATTAATTTTCGTCAAATTAATAGCATAATTTACAGCCCTGGATCCAACATTGTTTTCCAGCTTAGAGGTCTCCAGCAATATTTGCCTCTTCTAAAATATCGTCGCCACTATCAACATTTACACGTTTTGCTCGTTTCCTTGAAGGGTGATTTTCCAGTATAAAGATGTTTTTTATACCACCAAAAGCGCTTGTATACAACAAAAGAACTCCTCACAACACAATACGACCCAATTCTTTTGGTTCGTTCGGGCTTGTAGCAATGTTGGATTATCGCATTTTATCAACTTTCGCTTTCAACTTATATAGTGTTGCCAGAACTAGAAAATAAAATTACTGACAGATATAGGGCCATTCCTACCATCTCCCACGAAACCTATAGGGACATCCTGAAACCAGTATTTGAATTAAACTTCCGAACTAGAGGGGGATGTTTTTGATAAATATATAGAAAGAAAATACTTATTCCATGTAAAAATATCATGTTATTTCTGCGAGCCATGCCGGGGATAAACTTTGACGAGAGGGGATTTCCCCGCCATCCCCCAACATTAATCGCTAGTAGTAATGTGAAAAAGACAGAAACAACAGAAATATCATATTTAGCAGCAATAGGGAGTCTTATTCGCTTTTCAGACCAAAAATAGAAGTTCATGTATTCGTGCGCGCCCGCGTGTATATGTTTGTGTCGCAAAATAAAGTCCTAAATCCATGCTGTAATAAATTTCCAATTTACAAAGCTTTTCTTTTTTAGAAACTAAAGAAGGCTTTAATTCTGAAAATTAACCTTGATTAATAATAAATCTCATAAAATGTCTATTGCCCCAATCACTTTTTTGTTCCTGGAGGCATTAACGGTCAACTTAGAAAACTCAATAAATGTAAAATTACTAAATATACAATTAAATGTAATTCATAAATGTTGCGAGACTGCGAGAAGTCTCGCGAGACTTCTCGTGCGAGACTTAACCGAGTCTCGTCTAGCGACTCGTCTCGCATGGTTTAGTCTCGTCTCGCGTCTCGCATAAAATTTTCACTCGTCTCGTGTCTCGTATCGCAAATGCGAGACGAGACGAGACTTCTCGCGTCTCGCGTGCATCCCTATAGGAAAGTGCATGTGCACATGTATAAAATAGAAGGAAAAACGTAATAAAATGTGCTCAAAATCAAGAAAAGGCAGAGTTTACTTTTGAAAATTTTATTGAGCTTCGTGCCAACCATGGTGGCGCTTCGCAGCTAGTCTGTCGACCTCACTCATATGTACGGAGACATCGTCGTATACTCTCGCCCCGGGCGCTGATTTTCCATGCCACGGCACTGTTCACTATAAACAAAAAATGGATTCTACTATTATAGAAATAGGTATGTTAAAAATCCCACACAAGCTTATTATAAAACACAAATTATAAAAGGGTCGCTGGCAAGAGGATGTGATAAAAGGGGATCGTGATAGGAATTAGATTGAGAACCACTGGCCTAGAGTAATTTTGGAACCACTGTCATAATTGGGAATGTTTAAAGTCCGAATCTTACTTTTTTTTTAGTAGGTAAGCAACCTCATGGTAGAGGTCTGCACGAGCTTAGGCCTAGGGCCGGGCTTGGCCCGTAAATTTGTAAATAAACAATCATATTTCTCGGGACCTTTTCGGGCATAATACAACGATATTTTCTGGAGAACTTTTAACGCACACCTAAATTTGTAACTTGAGACGGCCACACTTAAAAATCACTGTGCAATTGTGAGAAAAGTTGTGTAATAGAGAAAAAAAGAAACTAAAAGTAACAGAAATAAATATGCTTACCTGGTCTGAGGGAAAATACTGCTTCTTACACTGAATTACCTGTAAAGGAACCAGAGCGTTGGGAACAACCTGTCTTGGTTTTTTCTTCAAGACAATGTCAGTTTATAGGGCCTATTATATGAGAATTTATATGACTTTTTTAAAAATAGAATTCGTATAAATGTCAAGGATAACCTTTATTTCCTTGTTGTCTCTGAATCATGAAAGCTTTTAAACTGCAAAATTAAACATGTAATTGTTGCAAATAAAAAATACAATTTTGCCCTAATTGTTAAGTTTTTGTAATTCGGGCTTATTTCGGGCTCATTTGATTATCACATGGGATCGGGCCCAAATGCTAAAACATATCTCTCTCTGGTCGAGCCTCATATTATTAATTCACGGGCCGGGCCCGTGCAGACTACCTCATGGATACGCTGTAAGCAGTGACGCTTTCCAACGAGGCGATCCCTTCACGCCTTCTGAAGGGAAAATTTCTCTTTTTGTTATTATTTTTTCATTCGTACGAACCGGCAAGAGAATTTTTCCAATTTATTAAACCAATAATTTGCGACAATACGATGCGGCAATGAGACTGAAGACGGCGGCATTCTTTCCATAATCTCACCATATACACAAAATACAAAAGTAACGAACTCTTCATTTCTCCCCCAACAATCCTTCCGCGACCTGCCTTCAGGATGTCATTGCCGAATAGTCTATATCTTTGAAACAGAAATGGACCAGTTGGTAATACATTGAGGACTAGCTCGGGAGAGTAATGCTCCCGGAAGTAGAAACGAGAAACACATTTCTGATTGGTTGGAGTTATCCACTTCTTGCCACATTGCATCCAAATAGCAGACAACAAACACTAGCTGCTGTCGGCCTCAGTGGCCGAGTGGGCTAGCGCTATATGCTAGTAATAAAATCCTTTTTTGGCACGAGTTCAAACCCCGCCCGAGGAAAGTTTTTTTTTTTACGTTTTTATAACACTTATTAAATTAAAATAATATGAAAATAATACTTAAAAAAGTGATTTATTTATTTTTATGCAGATAAGTAGTTGTAGTACTTATGCCCTTGTACTCCATGATATAGGGTCGTTTCGTTCCCCTTGTACTTCATGATATAAATTTTGTGACCAACTTAAAACAACTGGCTAGGATAGCGCGTAAAGCAGCTGTCTAGAGTAGCGAGCGGGAAAACGTACTTCCGGGAGTATTACTCTCCCGAGCGGGTCGTATACATTGGGTGGCATTGTCACAGAAAAAAAAAATCCAGCTCCTAAATAGATCAAGGGTGCTCCGCCCTGTCAAAGACAAAATGTGTGCTTCGGTTCAATGACCACACTTAAGGGTTGAGAAAGGTCAGCGTAAAGAAAAGCACATTATCGAAGTTCAGGCGAGGAATCAGTGATCTGTTAAAACTGCTGACATTTGTGTGGCACCCATCTACCCGATTGATTCGTGTCGAAGAAGTCGTTGTTCTCGGAGGTGCTTCTCTGTTTTTGAAGTAGTGTCTTTCTTTCATGTGTTTGCGTTTCTGAGCAGTAGTGAGTGTGTGAGGCGCATTACGTGATTATTGACTGTGAAAATCAAATCATGTCGGGTCCGTCCAAATCCACAATGTGCTCTGGAAAACCTCTTAGAGGGCAAGCCAGAGAAATTGTTTTCAATGTTGCAACGTACTTGCAAAATCAAAAAGAGTTATATAAACTTAAGTATAATGTTGTCGAATCCACAAGCGCCGCCACGGGATTATCTAAATGGATGGTTTCTCAAGTTTTAAAAGAAGGAAAACAGTCGCTGGCTAAAGGTGAGCTGAATTTCTCTACACCGACAGGTAAAAAGAATCCAAGGAAAAAGCGAATACAAACAGATGATTTTGCTAATGGTGCAATTAGGCGAAAAATTCATGAATTTTACACAGTAAAGAAAGTAGTTCCAACATTACGAAAACTAACTAAAGCTATAAGAGAGGACGGCATATTAGATTGTAGCAGTGAGTATTTAAGGTGTCTTTTAAGGTCTATAGGGTTTAGGTGGAGAAAATGTCAGTCAAGGAGAAAGATTTTGATTGAAAATCCGAACATTGCTGAGTGGCGTGCACGATATTTAAGGAACCTGCGTGAATACAGAAAACAAGGTAGGCCAATTGTATATGTTGATGAAACCTACATTCACGCATCACATTCAGTACCGGCGTGTTGGCAAAGTGAGAGTGAAATAGGTGTAACAGAAACTGTTGGAAAAGGGCCACGTCTTATTATTGTCCATGCAGGAGGGGAATTTGGGTTTGTTGATAATGCTTTATTAATGTTCAAATCTAAGCAAAAAAGTGGAGATTATCATGATGACATGAACAGTAGAAATTTTTCAAAATGGATCGATGAAATACTACTTCCTAATCTTCCCGAAAACAGCGTTGTTGTCGTTGATAATGCCAGTTATCACAATGTTCAAATCAATAAAAGACCAACTATGTCTTCACTTAAAAGCGACATGATACAGTGGCTATCAACGACAGACAAATTTATAAACGAAACCGAAATTGAAGCGGAGAATAGAGTGAAAACATTGTGGAGAATGAACAAAAGACAACTGTTCTTAAGAATTCAAAGTGTACCTTATGTGAAACAATACGCGATTGACAAGAAATTTATAAACGCGGGGCACACTATAATAAGACTTCCACCTTACCACGCAGACTTAAATCCTATTGAACTTGTGTGGGGGGAAATCAAGACCAAAGCGAGGCAATGCATTTCCGATTCACTGGATGCAAAGAAAGAATTACTGGGAAAGTTATTTAATGAATATTCACCACAGAAATGGGTAAAATGTTGTGAACATGTGAAAAAAATTGAAGATTCTTACTTTGAAAGAGACGGACTTATGGATGAGCGTGTAGATGAACTGATAATTAGACTTGGTGAAACCGATTCAGACTCAGATTCATCGGCCGATACAGACTCAGATGAGTGGGAGAGTGAAACTGAAGGAGAAATGGAAAACATTTAGAAGGTGAGTTCTGTTCTATCGTTTATTTATTTTTCATTAAAATTAATTTCGAACTTTTCCAACGGTTTTAATTCATATATTACGTTGGTAAGAAATACTTAATTATTTCCCCTAATCGTACTTAATTCTTTTAATATTCAAAGAGAAAATATTAAAATGCATTAACAATTTAAAACAGTCAATATACAGCATTTACACTCAAATGTCGTAGAAAATCCTCAGACCATTCCGCTCCCTGCAGATTGCAACACTGCAAAACATCATTGTAGCGGAGAAGGGAGTGGGGGAATGTAGGATTAGGTGCGCAACAGCTAGGCTGCAGCGTTCTGTTTACAAACTTGTTCACTTATATCAATATTACGATTACTAGGCACGTGTTCTTCTGATTTCCCTACGGAAACGATCATAAAAAGCTTGCTTGTTGATGGATAAATCATTGACGTCTTAATTTAGCCAATCAGACAAATCCCTACATCTCGAGTTCTAGGAGGTGATACCGTGAACCGTTTCAGATTTATTGCTTTCTGGTGGGGTACTATCTATGTGCAAAATTTGAGCATAATAGCCGACATGCATCTTCGGTGCCTCTTCTCTTTAGTACAATTTTAACCAGAGATGGTGTGGGTCAATGAAAATTTGATCCACGACCCACCATGATCCAGTATCACCCACCACCCAAATGACCCATTGGCCCACTCTGACCCATCATCCATCGTGATCCACTCTGACTCACCACCAACTATGAACCACTCTGAACCATTGCGACCAACTCCGACCCATCGACATCAACTCTGACCCATGATCCACGTCCTCTTCTCCGTTGACTAAAGAGGCTACACTTGTAATAAAACAACACTGTGAAATTATCACTTACCGGAGTTTGAATTTCTACCGTCAATGGCTCAAGCTCCTCTCTGTTACTATGCTGGTGGATCTGACCTTTACTATATATAATGGCAAAGTGTTTCTCAACTTCCGAATTAAAATGAATTTAAATTTATCATATAGAATTATTTCTTTGTTGCCTTACAGACACATTTCAGTAGAAAATAGGATGAAATTTGAAAGTCTCAAATCAAGGAAAAGTAGACCAACGTAAAAAAAGAAAGAAAAACTAATTTTCTATATCATTAAGCACTTGGAGTGCCACTCTTTATCTAATCCACCTCGAAAATTATGGATTCGACACTAATGTCGGTCTTTATATATATATATATATATATATATATATATATATATATATATATATATAATTTTGATGTCAGCCTCTTTCATTTCTCCTAGGAGAGCAAACGGATACTGCCACCGTTAGGACTAAATTTGGTCTTAAATGACATTAAAATTTCTACCAATTAATTTAGCGACCAGTGTTGCATTTAAAAGCTCGGCGCCTCTACGCACTTTTGCTCTCGGCGCCCCAATAACTACATATTTCTCCGCCCCTTCGTCCCTAACTTAAAAATAAAACTTAATTCGAATATGCTTAATTAGTGAATTTATTACATTTAAATACCACTCACTACATGCTACAGCTAGAACTACGTAACAAAAAATAACAAATGTGAAACGTGTTCTGAATTATTTTTAGATTTCTTACGCTATTATTATACATATTAGAACAGTAAAAGAGGATTGTTCATGAAATAGTATATTTGCTCTTGATTTTTAACTTTTTCATACGGAAAAAATTAAAATATTATTCAAGTTTTAAACTTTGCACTCTGCAAATATATTGCCCTCTAGGCAATGGGACTAATGTGAAATGTGGACTAATGTGGACTAATGGGAAATGCAGCACTGTTAGCGGCGCTGAAAATTTACGATTCGATTTTAATATCGGTTGATTTCGATATTTTTTTGTCGCTACGTAACCACCCTGGGTGCTAATGGGAACTTAATTGGACTTGAATTGAAAGTAGAACTATTCACCTAAGCGACCACGAAGCTATGGATTCGATACTAATATCGACCAGTTTCTAGCATTTTTGATATGTATCCCGACAGTACTTTTTTTGCAGACTGTAAGAAATATAGTTATAATTGCGCTAGATATATCAGAATTATGTTGAAACACACACATACATCCACTTTTATATTCTGTATAAATAGAGAGTGAGCGAGCGAGCGAGAGAGAGCGACTAAAGGCATCACCACTTGCACATTGCAAAAGCATATATCAGGAATTGAATTGAAAATCTATGTAAAGACTTTCTGCTGTGGCGTGCTTCATAAGGACAATTCCAGTCTGCTCACGTGACCTTTGGGGTTCATGAATTTCTTGCGAGCGTTGCGACTTTGGATTCTCTGTTTAAACCTTCGGTTTATGCATCGAATAAGTTTTCAAGAACATAAATGACATGCTGTATTAATGAATGTTGAGAATTACCCTCTATATGACAAATAGCTGCAAATAAATACACTACATGATTTATTTATTGCTAGTGAACGAGTTTCTTAACTTGTATTTAACATTCTCATATATATAATACAGACCTACTGTGAAAATTATCTCAGATTTTATATTTTAAACATAATAATTACTACATTCTGCAATGATTATGTTATATATATACAACTGATGTATTTAATGTCATTATTTTATATAATTTTCCATGCATTGCGGAAAATATAATTTTAAATGAGCATTGACCCAGAAGGGATTCGAACTCACAACCTTATGATTTGAAATCCAACAGCTTACCAGTGAGCTAACACAAGGACTTCTGCTAAGGTACTTTTAGCGATGTATAACGGCTCTCAAGAAAATTATGACATTCATACCCACTAGAAACGCTGTTTTTGTTCTACTTTGACTATTATTTTAGTACTTAGGCGATAATTATGTTCTATGTCTTAACTTTGAGCATTCTTTTACATATGGAAAGATTCGTTTACATATCTAAATGTTCCATTACGTATGGAGAGCTAAATGACAAACAAGCATGTGGTGACATTAATACAAAGTTTCGAAATATTGTGTCATTAAGTATTTCAATCAATGTTGCTTTTTTCCAACACATGATAACAAGTCTTATTATATTTAAAAGAAGAAAAACACATCTGCAAACTTTTTCCCGATTGCAAAGGCTGGCTTGGAGGTTCGAACCTGGTTTACTATTTCCCGAAGATACCCGAAGTTGGACTTTGAAAATTTTTGCCTCAAAACACCAATAAAGAATGCGCTCAACCTTTTTGAGACAAGGTGTACCTAAACTGAGACTGCACGGTTTTCACTTATTAATGATTATACTAGTAAAGAGCTTTTTATGTTCTTTTTTTATTATTTATTTGTTATGATGTTATTATTATTTTTTTTTTTAAAAAAGAAAATCTCATTTTTCATTATTTAATGATTTCTTAATATATTGCATAGTGCAAGTTTACAATAGACTGTCATAAAAATGGTAATTTTGTGGTTAAAATGAGTTGACTAAAAATGAAAGAAGACTAATAGGATATTGATTTCCACTGGCGGAGCATTTTTGCACAATGTAGGAAGCAGTATTTTATGTTTACAAGTAGTATACTACTGTTACGATGAGTGAGTCGATATGAAAGACGACTGTGTAATATATTAATTTCACCGGCGAAGTCTTTCTCTATAATGTATAAAGTATATTTATGTTTACAAGTTTAGAGTTATTACTGTCGAACCATGACAAGTGCTTAAACCTATTCAAAGATTCTCTACTGAAAATTCTTTCATCAAAGTACACGTATACTATGCTTCTAAATACTGTTTTCTTAATATAAATTCCCTTATCCAGCACCATTTTCTTTTCTTTTTTCTTGCCACTGCTATTTAATTTCGTCCCTTAATTCTTCTGCTATAACACCGCAAATTGTACCAATTACTTTTTGCTTGGACATCTTTAAAATTGCCAGTCGATTTCGAATCGACCAGAGGAGAGCGAGTCGACAAGCAGCATTCAATTTCGGTTGAAACAATTGAAGACATCCATCGATCTGGTTCGGCCTAGTTGCTTCGATTTAGTCGCAAATGCAACAAGTCGATTTAGCCGTGCGACTAAATCGACCAAGTGTAAACGCCCCATTACTAAGGGCATAGCAAGTTTAATGTTTTCATTGTAATCTTAAAATCATTGTAAGAAAGAGATATTCTATGGAGAAATAAAAATATAAAAATTAAAAAATACGTATTTATTTATTTCTAAAAATCTACAAACATCTACTCTTTTCTTTTTCATTATGTTTTCCACATGTTTTGACAAGCTTATCATTATTTTTTAATTTTTTTATGATTAAACATGGCAATACATTTGTCAAATGAAACACCACGTATCATATAATACAGAAAATATAATACAAAATATTCACACATGATAGAATGATTATCTTGAACTTGTACAGTATTTACAAAATAGAGTTTACAATTCCTTTGTAGGAACTGCTGAATTAGTTTAGGCACACCCTATGCCAGAGAATCAAAATAGTACCCATGTTTATTTTTATTGATATAGATCGCTATTCAATGGCTACCAGGTAAATCAGACTTGTCCAAATTAATAATCAGCCCTACAGGGTGTTGAACAAGTATAGGTCAACGATCAATGGGATAAATTCCAGTCACATTTGCACCACTAATACAGTCCTTTAGTAACACTTGTAATAATTGATCACTATACATGTTTATTAGTCTACTTCATCCTTACTTTCCTCCTTTTGTTTTATTTTTGATGGAACATACGTTGCACTATTTGGATTTACGTATAAAACATAACCATAGACTTTTAAGTACTCGGCACATAATAAAGCTTCACGCACACAACACTTAAATTGTCCAATTCTGTGTTTTAAATAAGCACAAGAGTAAACATGAAATCCTAAAAAAGACGCTTTTGGGCACTGTAAATCTTCTAAATTCACAACACTCCGTTATAATAGATGCTGCAGATAGTCCTGACTTGTCTTACCATAAGTATACAAGGTACAGGTATTAGCACAATATTATTTCAATATAGTGGGTAACAATGAGTAATCTACATCGCCATTGTACCAGTCAATACCACTATCATGTTGTACTAGATGTTTATTCGAAAGTATGAGCGGCACACATAATTCATGTAATGGATATGGTTGTTTAAAAATCCAACTTTGTAGAAAGGGGATATCAGGATTTACAATTGCAAGTTTGTTAATAATAATATAACCATCATTATCGTTGAACGCGGAGAAGTGAACAATAACCCTCATGGCACTCAAATGACGAAATTTTACATTGTGTGATCAGTATATACATTCCTGTCTTTATCGATTTGAATGAGAGGGTCAAATTGAGCGTACACAATACATGTAATGGAATTTTGTAGAGGTTGAGAAAATAATAATTTTAAATTGACAGGGGAGTCACGTATGACATCCCTCGTAGAATCATCTCATGTTCCTGTTGGAGATAGAATGAATGGGTACAAAGTGTATCCATGTCGAAATTCTTCGCAAGAAATTGTATGTGAATGATCTTGTGTATGTGATACTGGAAAACAGAGTGGAATATGTTTGAACATATAATCCATTTGCAAAATCAGGAGTGAGGGGTGTCGGTGCAAATGATTTTGAACCAACTTGTAATTGCAGCTTGTTAACGTTAAAATGTTAAAATTCAAAAGGGTTTACATGTGGTTGACCATTAAATGCAGCGTTCAATACAAAACCTATAACGACACCTTTTGGTACTTTACCCAAAAATAAATTATCGAGATTATATGAACTTACTTCTGCGTTAATGGTATAGGTACGAGTTTGAACACTAGTAAGAGGTATGGTGGCTGTAATGTGTTCCATGCCAGCATTGATTTGCATAGCTAAGTTGGCAGCAATATTTAGACGCGGCACGTGAAGTGTTACATCTTCAAGTTTGATTTTATATGCTGTATTTTCAGCAGACATTAAACAAACATATCTTTTGTACGATGTAATTTTACACGTAAGCTTACTTTATTAGGAAGCATACATCTCACACCGGCAATATCAGCATGGATACGGCCATACATATCGAATGATTCACTATTTCTAACATACTGGGCACGATTTGTAAATCCAGTATTTGCATTACCTAATACATTAAATTGGTTTGCAGTATATTTATACCATAATCCCCCAGTTAAATGGGTTCGAGCAGCATCACTACCATAATTTAATAATGTTTCAATATAAGCATGGTACGGATATGAACCAGATGATGAACTAATTAATTTATCGTTTAATAAAACATCAACTTGACTAAATAACGAATGAAGAAAATTATTTACAGGTGCAACAATATCTGCCTCAACTAAATTTGTATATTCGGTTTTTGTAATTTTACATTTTACATAGAGATACAAGTATGCAGTGTGAATAAAATCACCAGTTTCACCAGGTACAACAAATTCAATTGGTCCTTCTGACGATAAAGTAGAAACCGGGCGATATTTAACAGTTGAACATGTCTCAATAGCAGTTTGAGTCATTGGAATAGTAAGCAAATCAAGTTCACTTGTACAACATTCACGACTACGTCCAGTGAGTAAAGCCATGATTAACTAAATATATCACCGGAATATTTTCGATTACTTTTGACCGGAGGACCGAATTGTACAATAGCAGGAGCCTTACGTTTTCGTGGACATCTCTTACCACTACCGGTTAACAACTGACTAAGTTTATTTGCAGCTTTAGTTTTTAATGTTTCTCCAGCTTCTTCTACGCGAACACAACGGATTCTTTCAATGGACGGTCTTCCAGTACATCACCTGCAACTTGTACTCCCGTTTGTAACGCCTGCTGGCCTACAGCTTTGGCACCTTGCTTTAATAAAGGCAATGCAAAACGAAATAAACCTTTAAAGAAACTACCAATCCCATGACCCCGTTGATAAACTGGACCTGAAAAGAAGGGGAGGCCACGTCCCCGCTGATAATAAATATGTTGCTTTTTTTCATTTTCCAGGAGAACGTTTAAAATGAAGTGTCACTGTCAATGTCCCGGAACGAAATGGTAAATTTCGTCCTACGTGGTCCTTTAGTAGTATTTCAACACTGTTAAAGCAAAATTTAGAAAGTGGTATATAGTGAATATCTTGATATCGTAACGTTTAAATTTTCCCATAATTCATATTGCCAACAGTTTCAATACGTAGTAAGGGAGCTTGCGTATCTCCCACCAATTGATATTCAATAAGATCAGTATACAAAAAATTTAAAAAGGATATCCAATATCTAAGTGTGGTTGTTTAAATCCCTGTTTTTGAATAATGAGATCATTTTTTTTTCATGAAAACCTAGTTGTATAGCCAAAGTAGGTGAAAGTGTTATGAATTCAACGTTTGGTTCAGAAGTAACATGAATAATATTGGAAGCGTTAAATATTCTAAAACTTTATTTAATTCTTCCAGTATGTGTTCAATGTTTGCATAATATCCAGGAGTAATTTTACTTTTCATAAATTTCATGACCTTCTAATTTGTACCAAACAATATTTTCATCTTCGGTGACATTATGACACGTTAAAGGAATATGTATTTCACTTAATCCGACACACCAATCCGTATCTGTTAAACGTACAGTATTTTTCAAATTATTAATGAAATGGGTTGGAATATTTTTAGGATAAACATCTGTACTTGCATTTGAAACCAGTGTAATGTAGAAGCTGTCTTATATGCTTTCAGAAATCATTTTCGTTTAAAATGAAGTGTCAAGTTCGAAGTTCCAAAACAAAATGGTAAGTTTATTCCGTGTTCATCTTTTAAGTTTACTTCTATCGTATCAAAATATTTCTTTTCGACTTTCACGTACTGCGGGTTATGAAATAAAATATTTTTGATTCGTCCATACCGCTCGTAAAATATACTAATTTTACGAAGTAAAGGTCCAATTTCTTCTTGTTGTTTTACAGTATCCACAAATACGTTAACTTCTGTTGGAATATTATAATCAAGATTACAGGAATATTTTCCCTGAGGTCTTAGAAATTGTTCCATATTTTGATCTTTTATATACACCACTCAATTATAAAAATTTAAATTTTCATTCATAAAACCGAGTATATGTTGTAAACCTTTTGTTATGTCTAAAATACATCGATCACGTGACCGGAAGGAATGTTGAATATACACTTGATTCTTAAAATAATTATATTTTATTATACGTACCTTCTCGGGGATTAGATTTAAGATGGCTTTAATGGATGCGTAATATCCCTCCGTTACTTCAACAGAATATCCAATATATTCACCATCAATAAATGTATCGATTGTAATTTGTTCACCCGGACCAACATTATAAAAACTCCATGGTATATTAATTTGTGTTAAGCCCACAACCCACTCTCCGTCCGTTAAATCTATAGCTCTTGCAAGTTTTACTCGAAATGAGGATGTTGTATTATGAAAAAGTGTACTACTTGCATTGGAGGGTAACGTCACGTAAAATCCGCGTTTCAATGACGAATTCATTATGCAGACTGAATACTAGATACTCGAATCCACGAATTCATACTTTCTGGGTAGCCTAACCATTTTACGAAAACCCGCCCGTTCTTACGTTGAAGAATTTTTTCAATTAAATAGATTTTGTTTGAGCTTAGAAATTTTTTGTAATTCTTCAGCATAAAATATTCCTTTAATTTCATCACCATTCCAGTCTTGTAATTTATAAGTTACAGGATTTGATTTTATACACTTATCAACGAGAAATATTTCTCGAGACCAATTTGGCAAATAACGTTTTTCATGATTATGTTTATATTCAGTAATGCGAACATAATCTCCTGTTTGAAATTTACAGGTTAATTTCTTCTTATTTACAGTCTTTCCGTACAGCGTATTCAACACTTGATTGATATTTGAAACATTTTCTTTTGCGGGTGCTATTTTAATAGTTGAATGATAAGTATGATTATAATTGTGTACAATTTGATGCAACACATCAATGTACCGATACATATTTTCTGCAGTAAAATAACGATATATTTTAATTTTAATGGTACGAATCACTCTTTCTACTAACGCACATTTCATATCCGAATGTACACTATAATGATTAATCCCAAAATCTTTAAACACTTTCTTTACATGACGATTATAAAATTCTGATCCTAAATCAGTTTGAACGTGAACCAGTAATGGCACTTGGTTTAAAATTGAAGTTATTGCATTAGCCATTTCAAGCCCTTTCTTTATTATGACAGGAATGCAATACAAGTACCGCGAAAAATTTTCAATTGCACATAAAATATAGTGATATCCGTCATTATACTTTGCAATTTTTTGCATGTCCGCCATATCGCATTGTAATGTTTCATTAGGACCACTAACATAATATTGTTTCCGTGGAAATGTTTTTCGTATTGGAGCGTGCATTGTATATGCATCTTGTGATGCTAACCATTCTTTAATTTTCTCTCGGAATAATTTTGTTTTACGTTCTAATATACTAACACTGGATAAAGATGCATAATCTGAATACTTGTAATAGATTTTTGATAATTTTGTCATTTCTTATTTACAGTTTATATTCTTTCCAATACCGAAATGCGTTAGCTGCAATTGTGGGAGATACGGTTGAAGAAGAATGCCGTTTTCGAATTTTACTCCTAGTCACTTTCGGGGTTGCAAAAGAAGGTGAAGGCGGTCCTGGTACGTGAACTAACAAATTCCCGAGGAATATTAATATCATCCAATAACGTTTTAAACGACTGTAATGCTACTGGTTGTGTTGAATATTTCCGTGTACGAACGACACCATTCACTAAATCAATAATATTGGAACCGGGAGTTATATTTCCATCGATAGCCACTGTACCTGTTTGATCCCACGAGATTTTCTATGAATTAATGAGTTGTTTAAGTAATAAATCCGTTTTCCTTCGTAGTGTTTTTGGTACTGATTATAATATATCGGGTACAAGAGTTAAAGTACCACTCTCTGTACGACTACTTGCATTTTCTGAGTCAACAATTGGTAAGGCAATAGGATTTTCTAGTGTGGGACCTGATTTATAATGTAAATATTGATGTAATACTTGCTGATACAATTTCCATTTTTATTCTCTACTCAAATCTGTACGATGTAAGATTTCGCTCATATCTTTATCTAGTCTTGATTGATGTGCTTCATGCATCTTTAAATTAGATTGTATTCTATGAAATGCATTTTCTGGTACTAATAGCATTTTACGTAATTCCGACATGTTGTTTTCCAAAAATTGTTGAGGCTAAGGCACCAATGAGTGGCCCGAGAATTAATGGAAGTAATGCACCACCTTACTGTAGTAATTCCTTTTCTCTTTAAGAGAAAGTTTTGAGGAGAGAGCACGTAAGATCTTATGTCTACGGAGCCTTTGCTTCTGAATTAATGATATGGGGATATTTCCTTTTATAGTATTTTTTGCTACTTGTGATATGGTACGAATCAAATCACCTGGTGTGTTTTGAAGAGTAACTTTCCGATCGGATGGCTTGCATTTCGCAAGCGTACAGAGCGTATTATAATGATGTTTTACCTTCAACATCTTGATGCCAACTAAACATAAAACGGTGTGGCCGCGTTTTTAACACTACTGTACATATGCATTATTTCTCCGGGAAATACATTTGTTCTCAGTCGTAGGGCATCATGTGTTTGTTATGTAAGATCAAACAATAAATACGTGTGTGCTTTTTGTGTAATTTCCTCAAAGACATTCACGAGATGTTTGGTTTCAGAGGCATAATTTGTCTCGCTAAATATTCAATTTGTTACTTATCACGTGGATTCTTAAATACCACTATATGATGTGCATTTAAACTAGTATCTCGAGCATGCCGGTTTTTTGGAAATAAATTTTGAACAATAAATATTACGGTTAATTTCTTATAGTGAGGGTACTTGCTAAATAATTTGGCCACATCGCCATTTGTTTATGACATTAAATCATCTAATATGAGTAATGAATTTTCACTTATATCAAAAGTATTTTTATCGGGGATTCCTTCCAAAAAACGTATTTTTGCATCAACGTCCAAGTTTGGTACAACTGCGCCATAACACCAAACAATTTCTTTAAGGGAAACATTAAACATGTCATTTCTTCCTTTGATTAATCGATTAACAAAATGAGTTTTACCAGCGCGTGTGGACCGGCGACGGGAATAGTGCATGGATGTTGAAAACGTAACATCTTCGTTGCAAATGACACAATGTTATAGAAACTCTGCTTATTATTCCAAAAAAAAAAAAACGAGTCAGTGACCAATCATTTATGAGATCTATAGCCATACGGAACAGTAACACTTTTTGGTACATCAGTCACACTGTCAGCGTCTATTCGTCTGCGTTTACTGGTCACCATTCGATGTGTCTTTAGTTCTCTTCGAGAAAAGATTTCTGATCAATTTTTGATGGGATTTCCATTACAGTTGCCTCAAGATTCCCCGTCACTAAATCATAAAAACTATCAAAATTAATTTTATCACTTGTTCTGTGATTTAATGTTATTCCACGAATTTTATATACATATTTCATTTCCCCACTAGCATTGCGTAAAGCGTAGGCGTAATTCTCTGCACCTAATGCTATTACTTTACGTATTTCCCAACCTTCGGGAACTTCGTTTGTTAATCCACCCAAATACGAACTTAATTTTAATGGAAGTTGCTCATATTTTCTTTGTATAAACATGATACTGTCCGTATCGCAATAGATTACATTCTGTTCTCCAACACTTGTTAGTAGGTCATACAACCACAGCCATGTCCATGATGTTATAAATGCCGCAAGCACAACATTTGAAAATGTTAATGGGATATTTTCACTCTCACAGTCTTTATATTGAATAATTAAATGAGTTTCACCAACTGCTGTTACAGCTTGAATTTCGTATTTTGGATCTGTTAAAATTTTCAAAAAATACTTTGCTGTATCAACAATTGTGTACTTCGAAAAGTCTGTTCTTTGTCCTCATTTCCCTTACAGCGAATAAAAAACAGTTTTTTCTGTACTGCGCAGGCCTGGATTATATTCTATGTTTTCATAATTTAACTGTATCCCCTCATGCCTGAAATATTCTTCAATATACTTTTCCTGCTCTTGTTTTGTACTGCATTCAGCAGGGAAACCTGAAACTTCTTGTTTCATTTGTAAAAAGCATTTTACGTATGAGCCAAATAATCCTTCACAAACACCTTTTTCCGGGACTAACAAATCAAATTCCCATATCTCATGAGTTTCAATTAGCTCATACCCGTTGTCTAATGTTTTGTGCAGTTCGGGGGTACAGAACGTACCGGTAATGATACGTTCAAGATCTATATGTGTACATTCGTCATTATTTTGTTCATCCATGCACGATTTATATAATCCAAAGATCAATCTGCCTCCCTTAACATAAGGGTGGATTGGAAAATATAAATCGTAGGATGGAAGAACATTGCACTTTACAGACCCATGAATGTTTCGCACATTGGGGAAATTGGGGCTATTGTGCACTTTAGGTACATTCACAGGCATGCCTCGTTTACACATTGTTGCGGGGTATAACGAAGTGACATCTACATAAACCACATATTCGTCCTCTGCACAGTCTACATATAACTTAAAATTTTCTGTTCTACCTCCTTGATAGGCAGATTTCGGAATGAGAGGATCACAAATATGTTTGCACCGTTCTTCGAGGATATTCGGTATATGTTTATCACGTTTTACCATTGCATCCCATTCACGTTCACAGATTTCAATTAAATTATAACCTAGTTTTTTCAAATATTTGCGGCAATTCACTGTTTGTTCGTATCTCTTCTCAAAAGTGTTCTACGCGCCATTTTCTTTGCATAAAATGCTATTTCTATTATCTTTATAACAGCTCTACAGGCGTGCCAGTAACAGCCCATAAATTCGTATATAGTGTTTGTTTTAGCGTCAAAACCATCGACTTTATGTCTACCAAACCGTTCCTCCAACGCATTGTTCGAAGTAATAATAGATCTCGTTGTTACGTGTTCCATATACTTCAACCATTTTAATGCTCTAATGCTCTGTTGTTGAGTAAGTTGGAACCCGTTTGGAGTAATAACTGGAATTGTGTTTTCAATTAAATGATGACACCGTTACGTCAACATTGTTAGACTGGCAATCGTCGTGCTGGAAATAACACATTGAATACCATTTGTTTTCTCTTCAATCATGGAGGTAAATTTAATCACTGCATCCGCCAATATATGCACATCATTCCAGCAATAATCCAACAATTCTTTGTGAAAATCAAAAACATCACCATTCCGTACTAGCTCTTCATGCCACAGCACACGATCTGCTTGATCTGATGTATTACTTGAGTTAGGGTCATAGTAATGCAATACCGGCCATTCTCTAACATAATTTTGATGTTCCTCTGTATTAAAGAGGTATGGAAAATCTCCATTTTTTAATTCCACATTCAATCCTAATGTTTTCGGTAATCTGGATCATTTTACACCAAGACAAAGAAAAGTGTCCCGAAAATCAAATCGATTACTGATACTAATTTGAAATATCTTTTGACCGTGCATAAGAACTTGTGGAGTTATTTTTTGTTTCTCAATACGTGTCCGAACACAAAATAGGACATCATATCGCGAATTATTGTGAGCAAGTGCCTCAATGATCTGATACTTTGGCCTTTACATAATCACATGTTCAATAAACGCCTCCATGGTTGTAAATAAAAACATACGGTTTCCGGTTTTTTTATCTCCGCGCTTGAAACACAAACTATGTACTCCAGTATTTATGCAGTGGAAACATACATTCAAACAACAACACAAATTTACAGCATGCTCCCGTTCACCTTTCTTACTTGGTGCTAATAGCATGGTTTCCACATCAAATATAATGTACAAAAACCATTCAGTGCTTTTTAATTTACACTTCTGAACGAAACATCGATGACTAACAGTTACGTGCACTTTACAAAGACTACAATAGTAGTCCCCGCATACATGATAAATTTTCTTTTTCTCATATCGTAAATTACACCACATCAGTTACACAATTTCACTTAATCACATGTGGATTTCTTTACTTTATTTAGTGCTAAATGGTTATTAAAGCAAGTGCCTTCAGCAAAGTTTCTACTACATTGTGTACAATGTACAAGTTTCGCGTTAGTTTCTTTACTATGAGAATGTTCACAGTACGAGCATCTCATCAGGCATTGGTGAGCACTCCTATCTGATCTAAATCCTTCCAAGCACAAAAAGAAAAATTCCTCTTACCCATAAACGAAGTAATATTCTTAATGGGCTGGAAATGACACACAGTATAACCCTCTTTGATACAAAATAAATATCTTTTTCTCCGCATTTATTCCTGGGTAGCGTACCACAGGTGTTCTTGAATCTTCCGGTAGTTCATATACTACAAGTTGGTATTTCTTTTTCAATAAATAATTTTGAAAAGCAACTACATCTTCCAAATCAAATCCCTGTTGCTCTTCAACGTTCATTTCTGCTTTATTTTGCCATGTTTTGCTCGTAGGCAGGGTCATAACATATAGTGCATCCTTACTTTGTTTATGGTTTGTAATCCAACATACTATGGATTTTGGCAGACAAAGAAAATCACTAGCCTTTGTGACCACCACATGATCCTCCAAAAAATACTCATTTCTGCATATTTTTACCGCTGCGCGTTTACGTACACCCTGTCCGTGTAATCCGTCAACAATCTTAAACCGGAATTCTATTTGATTCCCTATAAGAAATGATTCGTTGCTATTTAGTACGTTCTCCACCGTTGTAAGAACCACATCGGTATTCAAATTTTGACGTTTTCGCCATGAAACAAACACTTCTTTATTCAAAAGATCTCTGTCGGAATTTATTCTTAAACCGGCAAAATCGTGGGGTTGTGTATCCCTCAGAACGGTAGAGAGCACATAATCCATCATGGATGTAATATAATTCATGGGATTTGTAATTACATGTCGTGACGTTGGTTTTACAATAATTTCCACCCCTTTCATATTGAAACGCGGGTACTCTTTCACATTTCTCCCCACAATTTCAAACATATCACAGTCTGTTTCATTCCCTCCATACCCTCGCAATGGGAGTGCTGAGAAATTGTAGGCCGCATATCTTCTGAATAATGTGCATTATTCAGACGATTTACACGCGCATTTTTTTCCTCAATTTCTTGCGATTTTTGCAACAACATCTCTGTAGAGTCAGTTTCGTTACTTGTCTCGGAATTTTGAATTTCTAATGGTTCATCCAAATTAATTTCATTTAATAATGCCTAATCAATATGTAATGAGTCATCATCATTATGTCCTGATTGAGCATTTTGACTATTTCCCGTAAATGAAAAGAACTCGGATACACTTTTATCAATCACTCGCTCTAACTGTCCCTTCTCAGAGGAACAATAACATAAATATGACACAAATGTCGCATCATACAATCAATGTTCACGGAAAAAACCGTGATCAAAGACAGCTATAATGTCCGCTGCTGAGCGAACATTATTCAGTATAATATACTGATTATTTTTAAAATATAGGTACAAAAGCGATAATAGATAACTTAAAATTTCAGAAGACCCAATATACCCTGCTGCTTGCAGATCAACTACCTGCTGCCAAGTATGTAAAACACGATCAGCACTATCCAAGCCTCGCAATCTTCCTTGGAAAATTGCTTCATCATTGAAGTTAACTTCTTCGAAGTAAAACTCCATTTTCTGTGAAAATACAAGACGAAAAGTGCAATCAGTATATGTATACAATGAAAAAAAAACTAAAAACAAACATCATTTTGAAAATAATAATAATAATAATAATCCTTACAAAATAATAATAATAATCCTTACAAAATTTGGTTTATCTCTTGTTTAATTAATAATCCAATTCTAATCCACATCTTTTGTCGCTCTCTGCTTTTTCTCTCTTCTATCATTTATTATTTGCTTCAGCACCTAGAACAGAAAAAAACAAAACTACAATTAGTTTCCGTATTACAACTTGGAAGGGAAACGGATGATGTTTTGTAGCTTTCGCTTTATATAAACTGTTTAAAAAGTGGGAGGAAACGAGACTATCATTAGAAAATCCATGGACACGATATTGTTTATCACAAACTTACTTGGTTATGATCAAACCATGGACCATTATGCACCAAAGGTAACCGTTTTATCACTAAACCACTATGGCCCTGAAAAACGTATACACTTGATAGCTAAAGAGATTAGTTTTGTATATTCTCTTGTAACTTGAAGAGAAATGCTGCATACATTTACGAAATTTTTTTTAATATATGGAGGAATTAGATTTTTAATTTGATGGGCCCCACCATTGGCAAGCATTCTATTCAATGCAAGGGGAAGAACCCTATTAAAATTTCTCTGGTGTGAATGAGGGAATTTTTCACACAGATTGCTAGGCGTGAAAAGCTTTTATAGTTTTTTGATTCAGTGTTCCTAGTGGGAATTGAACAAGACACAATTTTGCACCATAGGCGAGAGCGTTAGCGAATACATCACTTAATTTACACAAAATACAATAAATAAATAAATAAATAAATAATTGTATTGAATTAAGAATTTCCTTTGAGAAGAACTGTTTGCTGTTTCCTCTATTAACATACTGCTTTAATTAGGTTAACAAATAAGTTGATTAAACATATGAGCTGTAAAGTACTATGCTACGATCTTAACAATTGTTTTCGATTGTCTTATGTTATTTTTCGAGTTTCGCAAATAGAAGTGTTTGCTAAACATGCGTTCGGTTTAATTTTTTCGTGCATACTTTGAATTTTTTGTGTGCTTTTGTAAAAATGATTTAGACAAATTCATACTTTGATACATAGCTTAAAGTAGAATTATTATTATTATTATTCATACTTCTTAGTAACGATATTATCTTGTGTAGGGAAGAAACTTGTGAATAAGGAAAGACTGTTAATATTAGGTTAGGGAGACACTTAGAAATATTTGCCGGGAGAGTTACTAAACATATTAAATGTATTGATAATTGTTTAATGCTTGATTTTACGAGAATGCGCGTATGGAAAAATGAGATTATAGATTATAACTTTTTTTAAGGCGACCTGTGTGGTTATATGTACTTTAGTGTTTAACTAGGGTATAAATCGCTTAGGAAAATTCCTGAAAGGAAAAAATTGATGAAATTGAATCCTTTTATGCATGGTTGGAAGGATAACTATCCTGAAATTGATTTATCTACTTGGAATCGAACTGGATCACTTGTACTGAAGATCAGAGTTTTAAGAAGTAACATGGTGGGAAATATTATATTCCATTTGCTAACATTTTTAAAATTCTTATAGCTGAGTTGCTTATTAACATGAAATGAAATAAGTTTTGCATGATAACGGATCGCAAGCACTAAACGATTTAGGATTTAGGATTTAGATATAACATCTAAGGTCAGTTAACCCGTCACGTTTTTGAGAAATATTATCCCTCGCAGTGCACAGAATCCAGGGAAGGAAGAAGAATTTTGTATAGTACCTAAGTGGTTGGCAACCCAATATGCTTGAATGCACTGTTGGATTATTTAATCTGGAGGAGAACATCAACTAAAAAGAAAACGTGAATACACTATAAATTAGTTTAATGCGAATGAAAAAATAAATAAAATATTTCTAGTTTATTATTTGATCAGTCTAACAAAAGCTATGATAACACTTGAAAAATAAGCTTTGTTATATGGAAAGCTGATAATAGTTTTGGTAACGAAACAACTTGATCGGACCGTCTAAAACTGTTCATTTGAGTTGAGTTGAGCTTAATATTTGTAGTTACAAAACCATATATGTTTCCGCTGAAAATCAAACTCAGGTAACCTTACATGAAAGGCGTGTACGTTATTTGCTTAGGCATGAAGTAGATATATATTACAAGACTGATAATATATATACATGGAATATAAATTAATTAAACTTACACCTTTGTAGAACTGAACCCCGGTCTTCAAGTTCTTTTAAAAAAGAACTTTTGAGTTTTACATCCCACGGTTATGCCGGTTAGACTAAAGGAGACGGTGATGTTTTTCTAGTTTCGCATTATAAAAGCTGTTAGAAGAAGTGAGATGAAACGGGAGGAACCCACGAGCACGGTGTTTTTTCACCACAAAGTCTACACGGCGCGGGCTGGGATGGAGCCCCAAGTACCGGAGGTAAGCGCTCTACCACTGAACGACGGCGCCCTTAGTATTGGTAAATGTTAGGTTATAATATAAGAAAAGGAAAAGTTGTTTTGATTTTAGGGGTAATTACCATAGGGTTAAAAATTAGATTATGCTATTCCTGGGGGAACGGAAAATTAGCTCTTTGATAATAATTGGTTAGCCATAAGAATACTTAAGTTGAATTGTATGTTTGTAAATTCATATTATTGATTAGTATGTTTCTTTTATTTTCGAGAAGGATGGAATCAAATAGTGAAAATTGTAGAAAAAATCAATGCCTGCTTGCACTAGTGGATCCACTAATGCCTCATGTATGCGAAAATAGATGGGAAAACCATCTAAAATTATTAGAGAAAGCCGTAAGTAAGTGCGAGAATAGAATGTTAGTTGGGGTAGAAGAAGAAAAAGAAGATGACACCCACAAAAGAAAGAGAGAAGAAGACAACGCTCATGAAAATGAGAACGAAGAAAGAGAAGAACAAGAACAAGAAGCGCTCTGGGCTCTCTTCCCCTTAGAAGAGGAAGCTCAAGTTAATATCGTTATTGATGTTAAAAGGGTAGAAGCTCCTCAGAAATTAAGACTGAAAAAATATAAAAAATAAAAGTGAAAAGAAAAAATGTAATATACATATATAATAATAAAAGTTTGTTTTGGGTGAAGGTAAAAGTGAAGTGTTTTCTTTTCTCCTTTCTATTATTATAATATGGCAGTGAGTGTTTTTAAAAAATCGTGGTTTTAACAGCAGCGCAGTTATATGAGACTTGCACCTACAGATTTACGTGGGATTTCAATAACTTAAAATGTGTCTTGTGTTTGCTGTTTTTCAGCCTAAAGGCTATTTGAGATATGGACCTAAAGCATAAATTGAGCCAGTTAGTTTGTGACTTGTTTTTGTTTTCCAGTAATAAGGCTATTTGAGACTTGCACTTACATCTTAACATGGTATCCGAACCACTTAAAATGTACATTGAAAATACCATGTCTGAACAATACATTTAGAAAAAATGGAAGAAAATATTATTTTACAGTCTATAAGAGAACTGAAGGTAAGTAATTTTGAAAATCCTGTAATAGAAGCCACCAACATCCAGAGAGGATGAAGAAAATGAACAAGAGGGTGATATCTGACCAAGTATAATGATTAGATGATTGTTTTCTCATTACAGAAATTTGATTTATGGTACAATCTAATGATAACACCTAAGCTATATGACACGTGGGCTTACAGTTTAACATAGGATTCGAACAACCTAAGCAAATTGAAGTTGGATTTATTATTCCAAAATTATTATTATTAATAATAATAATAATAATAATAATAATAATAATAATAATAATAAAATAATAATAATAATAAATAATATTATGGCTGTTCTGATTTCGTATGCATATGAGACCTGATTCCAATTTTAGGAAATTTTGTTTTTTTCAGTTAACACGAATAATTGTTACTAATGTATGTTAAATCTTTAGTTAATGATGTAGAGAAGGAAAAAGTGATTTCCATTATTCAGTTAGAAGTTTAATACTGGAAAACATTGAATTCACACGTAAGATAGATTTATGATTTTTCCTTTTGTTATCAGCTAAGATCCTTTTAAAGGCGAAGAAAAAAACAATTGTAGAATTTGGTGATGACCGATAATCTTACGTAAAAGTATAAACATTTCAGTAATCTAATTGAAAAATCTTGTCTGGTAACGGAAATATTCTTTGTTGTGTTTGACAACCGCTTAGGTCTTTGGAAGTCTCAAACAAGTTTTAGCACCCCCTACTTGAATACTCCTCTACCTCTATGCGTCGGTTTTCACTGTTTGATGTTCTTTTTAGGAACAGAGCTCGAGACAGCCTTAAGGGGCTCTTCCCTCAACCATTGCTTCTTTTCACCCCGCACAACCGGCGATTAGTCCTCCTGAGCGTTTAAGCTGTAACTGATATCAGTGTTGCCATACCTCCGCCCCACTTGGGTACTTAAATTCCAGCAAAATAATGAGAAAGCTTTCCTTACTATTTCCAGTTAACAAAAAAATTATATATATATATATATATATATATATATATATATATATATATATATATATATTATATATATAAATTTATATTTCAAGTATGGAAAAGGAAGAGGAATCTAGGCAACGTTGGTTTTTAGCCAGAAAGAATCATAAATTTATACCACGTGCCGTACAGACTAGTTAGCAAAAGATTTAGAGGGGTGGACATGTTTTTCAGAATTCTTGGAACTCTCTCTAAGTATAAGCGATAGTTTATATTACAATGGTTCGTTCTTTTCACGAAAAAAAGTCAAAATATCTTAAAAATAGTCTTTTGAGTAGTAAATAGTAGAAGCAAGTTTATGAAATTCTGAAAAAGTTGTGGATAATCTTATCTTTGACATTACTTTCTTAGTAAATTTATTCTAATCACATCATTACTCTCTCAAATATAACATCGAAGAAATATGATCTTTGGATTACAACATATTGTTTTTATATTATAATATCTTGGTAAAAATTTTGACGGAGGATCACTGTAATTTTAGAGATATAAAAAATAGCTTGTTGTACAAAAAAGCAGATGCAACACAAGCTGTCTTATCACACTTGCTGTGTTATTAGAAAATAAGGTCTATTTTTCGTTAAATGACACGGAGAGATATGAATAATGAAAAAAGCCATGCGCTTCGTGTTGCACAAATAAAAACATTTGATTAGTACAAGCTGGCCCACACAGTTGAATATTTCATGCTGTTTTTTCTCTAATAACTAAGTATATATATATATATATATATATATATATATATATATATATACTGTATATGCTTTCGAGTTGCTATAATAAAAGGCAGATATTCTATGGCTTTGGATTATTATTTGTTATAAACAATATTTGAAATTTTATGGAGAAATCCTATTTCGTTAAGAATGCTAAAACCATTAAAATGAAATTGGCTTTGATCTTAGCAATCTGAAGTAAGCTTAGGAGGGAGTAAATTTTCATAAAGCTAAGAAAAGACATTGCTTTCATCATGTATCTGTGTTAGCACGCAGGTATTGTCCGCGGCATAAAATTTGTTACAAAAATTCTAAGTCCAAATTAATAACAAACTCTTGCCCAGTTTTCTTATGCATTCCCGTAATACATGTATCAATCGATTAGTTGCTTCTAGTATTTATTCCAACTCCTCCCCGTCCTCCACCTCTCCTTGTCTAAAGCAGTGTGTCTGACGTAGTACACTCTTTCCATTCAGCTGAGAAAGAAACAGGAATCAAGTTTACAACGTTATAGCTTTAAAACAGTCTTCTCCATTCGTTTGTTCTGAAATATTTTTAAGTGTCTAAATTAAAGGAAAGTCACACAATCGTCCCAGAGCTTCATAAATATCTTTAGTTTCATTCTTTTTTTTCTTTAAAGAGTGCAAGCTAGTAAGATGCTCCTTAAGAAGTCTATGGAAATTGCCAAGAGCTCTAAAATATCTACGGACAGAAACGAGTTTTATTCAATGATTCATTTAATTTCTTTTCAGTAAGTGCAAGCAGATGTGTCAGGGGCGTCATTTGGGCAGGACAGGAGGGTGTAATTCCCCCTCTCTTGAGCTTCATAAATACGTATTTTTTGATCAAATGTATAATAATACACTAATAAAAAGTGAAAATCTTATGTCGCAGGAGAATCTCTTCCTAACCCCCCCCCCCAATAAAATCTAAAAGACACTGGTTTTAACAACAAACCTATAGAGTTACGATAGCACATTGCTAAAGAGCTTACATTTGGTTTCAAGAGTCGAAGGTTTGATCTCAAGCCATATGACTTCCTGGGTGACATTGAGAGAGAGAGAGAGAGAAAGAGAGAGAGAGAGAGAGAGAGGGATTCAAGTATGGAGACAGAGAGGGATGATTTGTATACACAGATTTAGAATTGGGGAAAAATGATCGCACAGCATTCGTATTATGACGAAAATTCCCATTTTGCGAAAGATAAGAAGGGAAGTTTTCGAACTGCGAGGATCACATTAGGCAGTTGTCGAATTAATGTGGAGAACTCTTTTTAGAGCATCAGATGATTACGAAAGGAGAGAAAGATCTTCAGAACTGAGGAATTAAGATTTTAAAAAATCTGATTTCGGCGACGGGTTTCGAACCACGAACCTTGTGGTTATCGAACCATGACTTTAACCATTCTGCTAGGGAGAATTCTATTACTCGTTCACATACGTTTCCCTTAGCTGCGTTGAAAGCTACCTTAAGGGAATATTCCAAAAGTTGACTCGGTGGATGCGCCGTTCAGATAGGACGTGAACCTCTTGCAACTTAGTTACAATGTGCAAAATGAACTTCCTCTCTTCAGGACATTTTTTAAAGCTTTAAAATTTGTTACTATGGCTTTAATTAAGTTACATTTGATAGAACCATCTGATAAAGTAGTGCCAAGCCCTGTGCGTCATTGTCTGTTAGGTGAATGGTTAATGTAAGTTACTCCTACGTGGATGGTCCGAGCTTCAAATCAAGACCATTCTTATTGATTATTTTATTTGAGCTACGCTCATACTGTATATTCCACAAGTTCAATTTTGAAGTAATGTAGTCTCAGCTAGTTTAATTCGAAATAATTTTCCAATATTATATTTGTTACTAAATTTACATGGCACTCCTCACTGTTTTTGGCCCTGCATAAATACAAAATTGTTTTAAATGTATATTTTACTTTCAAGTTTTATTGTTCTTTTTAAATTGTCCTTCAACTTTATTTTATAATTATTTTCTATTTCTTAATTATAAAATATTTTCTATTTATATTGTATTCTATGTTACACGTTTATTATTTAAATTTTATGTCTTACCTTTGAAGAGGAGCTTTTGACAATTCAGAGCAGCAGGGACATACACAGGATGCAGGCCTTTGCAATCAAGAGCTTTTGCCCCTACGAAATCACTACTTTTTTTTTTTTGTAAATTATATCTAATTTTAGAGATGATGATAGTAGGCGCGGATTCAGGGGAGTGCGTGCGGGCGATCACATCCCCCAGAATAGGGAACATTTTATACTTTTTATTTTAAAAATAAAACATATCCTAAGTATTTTTCATCTTTGTATTATAAACTTAAATTAAAACCTAAAGTAGATAGGCCTTACTTTCTTAAGAAAGTTAATTCTGCAGAACAGCTACTTCTCCTTTTCTAAATTTGTTTTTTTCTTTTCTTTTCTTTCTTTCTTTCTTTTTTTTCTTTTTTTTTTTTTGCAATCCGCTCTTACCTTGATTTGACTTCGAACGACCGCCTCTCCCAAACAATCATCCTGGATCCGCCCATGGATGATAGGCATTTTAGGAAAATATGCCCTCAATCGCTGAAATAAATTCCTGTCAAGCTTTCGATCACTGAAATAAATTTCTGTCTACGGCCCTGCAAAACAGTGTCGATTTTAGGGAGTGATCAGTTAGTAATGCCTCCCTGGAGCAACGACACTTCCCCAGAAGTCATATCTCCGATAATTCAGAATGTGATTTCTGCATTATCACTTTTCACTCTCAGTGTCTTGAAACACACCAAAAAGGAACTGTTCTGAAGTATTTACTGGTTCTCCCTATGACCCAATTTCAATATGACCAACCTTGGACATATACACATCTGAAATATCACCTTTTATGTCAGTGATCCCGAAAACTATCCATTCGACACAAATATAGGATATTTTCGATTCTTTATTCCTGTCACCCTCCCATTGTCAACTCGAAGCCAACCAAGGCTTATTTTGGACTTACGCAGCATCCACAGTGTCACTTTTCATCTTTGCACATGAAGTCGACACTAATTTCGTTCGTATTTGACTACTTTTATATGTCACCTTTACCTCTTGGTAGGGATTTTTTCAGTATCTCGCCCCCACAACTATGGAGAAATTTCAACCAACTAAGTATAATTATAAATTATCATTGAAACACAACAGTACGGGTGATCTTTTTCGCAGAGGAATTCGTTAACTACTGTTTCAATATCAATGTATTGGCTTTTTTTTGCTCTGCATGCTGGAGATTGCCTAAGAGCTAAACTTCATTCTGTACTATTGTGCTATGAATATAGTGGTTTAGTACACTGAATAGTCGCTTAGATGATGCTCTCGTCACAGGAAAAGTGAGATACAGTTATAAAAGAAAAACGAAACGAAATATTTAAGTTTTACGTCCCATATTATGCCGACTACGCTAATGGAGACAGTGATGGTCAGAAACGAATGAAATCGTTTAATGAAGAAAGTGGGAGGGAACTGGAGAAACCCGAGAAAACTCATGCACACGGTGTTTGTCCATAATAAAGTTCATTCAGCTCGAGCTGGGATCTAACCAACAACTCCATGCACCATAGGTAAAGTTATAAAAGAATAGGCGTCTAAACAAATACGGAACACTACTATCAATGAGAGTTTTATAAGATTAGATTTTTATTTATTTCATTCTAAGTTGAAATTTCAATCAATCTTGATCATTATTACTCTTCGAAATCCGGACCAACCAGTGTTCCCTACTAGGGTAAAGATTAATTGATCGCCAACTGAAATCCAAAATCCTCTGTATAACCCCACGTTCCATTATTCCATATACAGAATTAAGAGTCTAGCGTAACCTACCAGTTAATACGTTTTCTTCTTCTTATTATTATTTTTAACACCTCAAATATATAGGCTCATAATTAAACCACTGATTGGAAAAAGGTAATAACTACATAAAAATATTTTTTCCACTTTTAAGCTTTTCTCACCAATTGCAGTGCAACAATACAAGATTCTTCTTGTTGTCTTAGAGTTTGTCAGTTCTTTTGCTACAATTAATCAGTTATACACGTGTTGAAACAAATACAAATACGCCTCGGGAAGGTTTTTTAGCGTTTCTGAAAACTTAGGTCTGATGTACTTATTCCGTTTTGCTGGAAATAGTTGCTTCAAATAGTTGCTGCAAGGACGTGATAAATTTTTTCGGTAGATTTCACAGTCTATAGCTCCTTCACAACTTCCTTTTCATCTAAGGCTAAGTAGTTACATTTTAGACATTGAGGAACAAGTGTGAAATTAATTAAAACCCTTCAAAGTGGAGTTACGAATCTTCAATGGACCCCATTTTGCTGTTGGCCTCGCTCAACGCACTCCCGTCACGGTTCAGGGTGCACGATGGAGTTTCTCCCTTTTAGGAATACTTTCTAAGACAGTACTATAGTTTTTTTTACAGCTGTTTCAATTGAGTTGTATTTGCTAGAACTGTCGGTTAAAGGAAACAAATGATCCTATACTCAAACACAAATCATCTCTCTACGAAGCTCTAACGGAAAACGAAAAGAATCGTCGTAAACATGTTACGTTCTTGAAGAGGAAAACAGCAAAACATTGATTGCACAAACGTAAAATTGTATCATTTGCTTGAAAATTTAAAACTTATAGAAGTTGATGGCTTGTTAGGTGAGGGGTTAGTAAACAGGATTTTTGTACTGGTGGTCCAGGGTTCGAATCTCATCCGTTCTTCTTACGTTTTGTTTCTTTAAGCTACACTGAGTTTGTTCATTCCAATTCTTTAAGCTTGAATTAAATCTAATACCAGTTAGTGAATTAAAAGTAGCTAACATTATTTTCAAATACGAGACGTTATTACATGCTTGTCACTAGCTCACAATACTCAACTTTGATATAAACTCTTGCAGCCTTCATTTAACTCATTTCTTGACGTGTTTTGTTACAATACTCATGAATCGTGGCGAACAAAATTGCTTTACCAGATAATGGTGACTGCTTTGAAACCAAACGACAAGTATGAGAATTAAACGTATCATATCTGTAGTTTGGTGTGAAGAAGAAACCAAATAGCGAACGAAAGGTTTAAGAACAACCACGTTATTAATATAAACTATGCCAAAAATTATTGACTTATATGATTTTAAAAAATCGAAAGAAATTTTGAAAGAACGAAAAATACTAACTTAGAATTTTGTAACTGGAGGCAAGGAAATCTAATTTAAACATACTAAAACATACAATTTAGCGCATATAGAGCGTGGATCTGTGCTCAAGGCGCTAGCTGATAATCTGGAGGTTCTCAAGTCAGAACCATGTGTGAATATTTTGTTTAAATTTAGAATTTTTGGTGATCATTAGTCGGCGATGACACACGTTTAATTGTCTTAAGGTATTTGAATATTTTGATCTTTCAATATTGGAATGATCAAATCTTCAATAATAATACTAATACTAATACTAATACTAATACTAATACTAATAATAATAATAATAGTTATTATTATTATTATTATTATTATTATTATTATTATTATTATTATTATTATTATTATTATTATTATTATTATTAGCAAAGTAATTCAATAACACGTTAATATCTTTAATTATTTCTCGATAACTACTTGAACTTAAGACGTCCTCGAATCTAAGTCGCACCCCGATTTCGCTGGGCTAAATTAAAGAAAAATAGTAATATGTTATGGTTTTACTATTACTAAAGCACTCTTTGATATTGGTCATTTTCGATGATTTTATGTATCCCTCTCCCCTCTCCATGTTGGGGGCACGGTATGACAAAAATTATCCCAGGCCCGAATGTCATGTACGTTGAAAATTTGATCGAAATCTGTTGGATAGTTCAAGAGTTGTTCTATTTATTTTTATATATTTATCTCCCCTTCTCTGATCCTCTCCTATGTTCTACCGTCAAAGTGAAAATATTAAAACAAAAGTTTCTAAGCCCGAACGTCGTCCATGTTGAAAATTAGATCGAGATCAGTCAGGTGGTTCAAGAGCTGTTAAGTTTTATTCATTTTTATAGATATCTCCCCTCCCCTCCTCCTTCCCTACGTTCTACCATCAAAGGGATATGATAAAAAACCACCCCAGGTCCGAACCTCATCTATGTTGATAATTTGATTAAGATCAGTTCGGTGGTTTAAGCGTGATGCAGTCACCAAGACAGCATTTTTATTTTTATTTTTTGTACATAGTCCCCCCTCCCCCTCCCCTACATTGTGCCGTCAAGGCAAAAAATGAAAACATTCCAGGTCCGAACCTTATCTATATTGAATATTTGATTGATTGGGATCAGTCGGATTGTTCAAGAGTTATTAAGTTTTATTCATTTTCATATATTTATCCTCCCCTCCTCTTCCGCAAGTTCTAATATCAAAATGAAATAACAAAAAGCTTCCCAGGTTCGAATTTCATCTATGTTCAAAATGTGATTGAGAATGATCGGGTAGTTCAAGAGTTATTCACCACCGAACATTGTCACTTTTATTTTTATATTTATAGCTGTTATGTATCTTCCCCCTCCTCTCCATTCTCTAACTTATTCCGTGAAAGTGAAATGGTAAAATCCATCCCTCGCGTTAATTGAGACGGGGACATATAGCCTCATTGCTGACGTCCCCATTAATCCCCCTACTCATACCTTTAGTGTGTTTAAGTTAGTTTTTTTTTGTCTTCAGTTGCAAATTTCTAAGTTATTTTTCTTTGTTTCAAAATTCTCGCATTTCTTGTATGATAATACAAGTTAATAATCTTTGACTTGTTTTATATTAATAATCTGAGTTGTTCTTAAACCTTTGGTTTCCAATTTTGTTTTGTCTCTACACCAAACTACAGATATGACAAATTTAATTCTCATACTTTACATTTGATTTCAAAGCGGTCGCCATGAACTGCTCAAAAGCACTTTTTCCGTCACGAAACACCCAGCAGAGGGCGTACGATATCGTCTACAACAATGAGAGGGAACTCCGCCTTATTACGTGACGTCACATGAAGCACGTTCCGTTCAAACACCTAAGCAAAGCTATCATTTTGCTTCTGGTGTGAAAATGGCTCACTACGAAGCTTCTGTTAAAAGCAGCGTGATTGCTTTAATTGAGCATGCGGGCATGAACTATAGCGAGACAGGCGAGAGATATGGCGTTAACCGTGCTACAGCACGGAGTTGGTGGAGGAGATATGAGGAAACAGGAGATGTAAGACGTATAAGAGGAAGTGGGCGACAACGAGTTTCCTCTGCCGAAGAAGACCAGAGTGTAATTGCCCAATGCCGTGAGCACCCTTTCATGTCTGCCCGACAGTTACGAGAGGAAACCGATTTCCCAGGCGATGTTACGACTGTCCGTCGTAGACTCAAATCCTTTGGTTTGGGATCATACAGGGCAGCTGTTAAGGAGCGACTAACAGAAGACCACATGGTTGACCGTCTGGCGTTTGCACAGTTAAATATTGCACGTGTGTGGGACGAGGTCGTTTTCACACACGAAAAAATATTTTCCAGTGCAAACTTAGGGCCGAAGCGTGTTTACCGCCCCCCCCCCCTGGAAAAAGGTATGCCTCTGAATACGTTTCCCGTTCTGGTTGAATGGGACATGTAACTGTCCACTGTTGGGCATGGATATGCAAGGCTGCAAATTTCGGAGGAATCTACAGGAGTCCTGGTCGCCTAAACGCCCACAAGTATGTGGAACATCTGGATGAAACGCTTCCGGAAATAAAAGCTCATGTAGGTGACGGCATATTATATTTGCAACAGGACAATAGCTCGATACATAATTCAAATGTGGTTCAGACATGGTTGCAGAGGCAACCTGATGTCGAAGTAGTTGACTGGGTTCCTCATGGAGCAGATCTGAACCCTATTGAAAATATGTGGGCCTCTGTTGCAAGAACATTGAGGGAAACCTGGTCGAACAATCCTCCACGAACATATAATGATCTTTGGGAGTTTTGAAGATGCGTGGTCGATCTGTTGCACCCAACACTATATCTGTCGCCTGGTGGATTCAATGCCACGGCGTATGGCAGCTATAATCGAGTCCCAAGGGGCTATACACACTATTAATAAATGCTCGCCCACAACACCATCAGCCCTCTCGAGGGCTACCTAATTCGACCCACTTATTAACAAAATTTTATGAAATACATTACGCGACACCAGTGAATGTAAGTGTCTCAGTATGTTCTGCATTAATAAAGAGGCTAACGTGCGAGACTTGGTGGCCGAGTGGTATTATGCTTGCTATGTAAACCAAAACCGCCTGTAACAGTGGTTCGAATCTAGTGAAGAAGACCCTACTTTTTATCACCAGGGATATTTGCAATACGCCTTCTGCTATGTGCGCCTTCGTACGGTCTATTATATGACACATAATGTGGACCGCCATAAGTTGTTACTTAGTAAACAATTTATAAATATATGAACAAATACCTAGGTATATTAGAGTAACAATGGAATATAGTACTTTCGTCCGACTGACATCGCTCTGCAAATGTTCATTGTATTACACCGGAAGATGAATTAAATAAAGACTGGAAACTTTGATATAAAAATTGATACGTAATAAGTTAAAGACAAAATATGTAATTATAATCTCATATTTGAAACTAATTTCGACTACAATTAATTCTCTACCTGCTTTCATAAATAATCCAAACGAAACTTTGAGGTTTGGAATGCACAAACTAAGTGTAGCTAAGAGAAAAAAGTAAAAAGTAGACCACAAGTAGAACCCACGACCACCAGCGTAAGAATTCCTTTTACTAACCCTTCATCTATCAAACCATGACGTGAACATGACTTTTGTAAGTTATAAATTTGTATCCAAGAAACACCATTAAGCGTATGTGCAATTACTGCTTTGCTCTTTTTCTCTTCAAAAGCGTAAAATGTTTAGGACGATTCGTTTCGTTTTCCATTAGAGTTTCGAAAGAGATTATTTGTGTTTGAGTGTAGCATCTTTAGTTTCCTTTAACCAACACTTCTAGCAAATACAACTTAATTCATACAGCAGTTAAAAAAAAACTCCTACTGCCTTAGAAAGTATTCCTAAAAGCAGAAACTGCATCTGCTGCTAACGGCAGTGCGTTGAGGGAGCCCAGAGTAAAACGGGGCCCATTGAAAATTTGTAATTCCACTATTTTTTCTCGATGTCTAAAATGAGACTACTTTAGCCTTATATGAAAAAGAAGCTGTGGAGGGGACTGCGAAGTCTACTGAAAAGATTTATCACGTCCTTGCAGCAACAACTTTAAGTTTTCCAACAGTAATGAAGAACAAGATTGATTGAAATTTTAACTTAGAATGAAATAACTAAATATCTAATCTTATATAACTCTCATTGATAGTAGTGTTCCGTACTTGTTTAGACGCATGTTCTTTTATAACTTTACCTATGGTGCATGGGGTCCTTGGTTCGATCCCAGCTCTCGCCGAATGAACTTTATTATGGACAAACACCGTGTTCATAAGTGTCTTCGGGTTTCTCCCGTTTCCTCCCACTTTTTTCATTAAACAATTTCATTTATTTCTTACCATTACTCTCTCCATTAGCAAAGTCGGCATAATCGTGGGACGTAAAAATTAGATATTTTATTTCATTTTTCTTTTCTAACTGTATATCACTTTTTCTGTGACGAGAGCATCATCTAAGCGAGTATTCAGTAAATTAAACCACTAAAACCTATATTCATTGCACAATAGTGCAGATGAAGTTTAGCCCTTTGGCGATCTTCAGCATGGACAGCAAAAAAAGCCAGTACATTGATAATGAAACAGTAGTTAACGAATTCCTCTGCGAAAAAGATCCCCCGTACTGTTGTGTTTCAGATGATAATTTATAATTATACTTAGTTGGTTGAAATTTCTCCATAGTTGTGGGGGCGAGATACTGAAAAAATCCCTACCAAGAGGTAAAGGTGACATATAAAAGTAGTCAAATACGAACGAAATTAGTGTCGACTTCATGTGCAAAGATGAAAAGTGACACTGTGGATGCTGCGTAAGTCCAAAATAAGCCTTGGTTGGCTTCGAGTTGACAATGGGAGGGTGACAGGAATAAAGAATCGAAAATATCCTATATTTGTGTCGAATGGATAGTTTTCGGGATCACTGACATAAAAGGTGATATTTCAGATGTGTATATGTCCAAGGTTGGTCATATTGAAATTGGGTCATAGGGAGAACCAGTAAATACTTCAGAACAGTTCCTTTTTGGTGCGTTTCAAGACACTGAGAGTGAAAAGTGATAATGCAGAAATCACATTCTGAATTATCGGAGATATGACTTCTGGGGAAGTGTCGTTGCTCCAGGGAGGCATTACTAACTGATCACTCCCTAAAATCGACACTGTTTTGCAGGGCCGTAGACAGAAATTTATTTCAGTGATCGAAAGCTTGACAGGAATTTATTTCAGCGATTGAGGGCATATTTTCCTAAAATGTCTATCATCCATGGGCGGATCCAGGATGATTGTTTGGGAGAGGCGGTCGTTCGAAGTCAAATCAAGGTAAGAGCGGATTGCAAAAAAAAAGAAAGAAAGAAAGAAAGAAAAGAAAAGAAAAAAACAAATTTAGAAAAGGAGAAGTAGCTGTTCTGCAGAATTAACTTTCTTAAGAAAGTAAGGCCTATCTACTTTAGGTTTTAATTTAAGTTTATAATACAAAGATGAAAAATACTTAGGATATGTTTTATTTTTAAAATACATAGTATAAAATGTTCCCTATTCTGGGGGATGCGATCACTCCAAACACCCTCCCCTGGATCCGCCCCTGCTATCACCATCTATAATATTAGATATATATACAAACAAAAAAGTCGTGATTTCGTGGGGGCAAAAGCTCTGGATTGCCAAGGCCTGCATCCTGTGTATGTCCCTGCTGCTCTGAATTGTCAAAAGCTCCTCTTCAAAGGTAAGACATAAAATTTAAATAATAAACGTGTAACATAAAATACAATATAAATAGAAAATATTTTATAATTAAGAAATAGAAAATAATTATAAAATAAAGTTGAAGGACAATTTTAAAAAATCAATAATACCTGAAAGTAAAATATACTTTTAAAACAATTTGGCATTTATGCAGGGCTACAAACAAGTGAGGAGTGCCATGCAAATTTAGTAACAAATATAATATTGGAAAATTATTTCGAATTAAACTAGCTGTGACTACATTACTTCAAACTTGAACTTGTGGAATATACAGTATGAGCGTAGCTCAAATAAAATAATCAATAAGAATGGTCTTGATTTGAAGCTCGGACTATCCACGTAAAAGTAACTTACATTAACCATTCACCTAACAGACAATGACGCACAGGGCTTGGCACTACTTTATCAGATGGTTCTATCAAATGTAACTTAATTAAAACAATAGTAACAAATTTTAAAGCCTTAAAAAGTGTCCTGAAGAAGAGGAAGTTCATTCTGCACATTGTAACTAAGTTACAAGAGGTTTACGTCCTAACTGAACGGCGCATCTACCGAGTCAACTTTTGGAATATTCCCTTAAGGTAGCTTTCAACGCAGCTAAGGGAAACGTATGTGAACGAGTAATAGAATCCTCCGTAGCAGAATGGATAAAGTCATGATTCGATGGCCACAAGTTTCGTGGTTCGAAACCAGTCGCCGAAATCAGATTTTTTAAAATCTTAATTCCTCAGTTCTGAAGATCTTTCTCTCCTTTCGTAATCATCTGATGCTCTGAAAAGAGTTCTCCACATCAACGTGCACCTTACACTAAGACGTAGAAAGATAAGCTAAGATAAGCTAGTGGGCTCATACCCCGCATATGAAGATTGTTCTTCTTTTTCTAATGCTCACTAATCCTAAAACTCTTTTATTCTCTACTACACTTGTGTTAGGAACCCTTATTTCCCTAACCTCCTCATCATGATTTGGTACTTGAATTGGTCTTGAAATTAACCTCCTATCATTCATCCCCCTGATTTCAAAGACCAACAATCAACGTCATACCGACTCTGCTCTAAAATACTTTTTAATACAGGCCATTGCAAGATCCTTACTTTTAATGGCAATCATTTTACTCTACATAGGGCTGCAAACTACATACTATTTAATCACTATTTCCTTACTTTTTAAAATAGGCGCAGCTCCCCTCCACTTCTGAATACCCGAAGTAATAGAAGCCATACTCTGAATAGACTGCATTATTTTAATAACATGACAAAAACTAGCTCCTCTTGGTCTACTCTCTTACAGCCTAAAACCTACGAATCTAATTTACCTAACCCTAACTTTGTCTGTAGTAGTAGGATCAATCGGAGGTTTAAATCAAACATCACTACGTAAAATCATAGCATTCTCATCTATTAATCACACTGGCTGAATACTTATAGCCCTACTATTAAGTGATATAGCATGATCCCTCTACTTTCTATTTTATGCCTTACTCTCAGCAATAGCAGTCACTCTTTTCGCAATAAACAAAATATTCCATATCAACCAAACCTTTTCTAATAAAATCATTGTAACAACAAAATTAGCTATTTTTACTAGTCTTTTATCTCTAGGTGGCCTTCCACCATTCTTAGGATTTTTACCTAAATGAATCATCATTATAAAAACTGCCGAACAAATATCATTTATTATTCTCACCCTAATAGTAATAACAGCACTAATTACCCTTTTCTATTACATACGAATTGCTTACGCTGCCTTCATTATTAATCACCATAACCAAACATGAACATCTTTAATGAAAAAAAATCAAGAAACATCAATTAGATCAATATTCATTATTACTTCATTAAGAGGTATAATTATTTTACCTCTAACTGTCAACATCCTTTAAACAAAGACTTTAAGTTAAAAAAACTAATGGCCTTCAAAGCTATAAATAAAAGGCGATCTTTTAGGGCTTAGTATATTAACTACTACTCCGGAATTGCAGTCCGATATCATAAATATTGACTATAAAACCTAATAGGAGGTTTACTAACCATAAATAGATTTACAATCTATCGCCTAATGCTTCGGCCACCCTATTTAATTTCACTTGCAACGATGATTATTTTCTACAAACCATAAAGATATTGGTACAATATACTTGATTTTTGGGGCTTGAGCAGGAATAGTAGGAACATCTCTAAGTCTTCTTATTCGAGCAGAACTTGGTCGACCAGGTAGTTTAATTGGTGATGATCAAATTTATAATGTAATTGTTACTGCTCATGCTTTCATTATAATTTTCTTCATAGTTATGCCAATTATAATTGGAGGCTTTGGTAATTGATTAGTGCCTTTAATACTAGGAGCACCTGACATAGCATTTCCCCGCCTAAACAACATAAGATTCTGATTACTGCCACCCTCACTAACCCTGCTATTAACAGGAAGAATTGTAGAGAGTGGTGCAGGAACCGGATGAACTGTATACCCCCCTCTCTCTAGAGCCATTGCTCACGCTGGAGCCTCTGTCGATCTCTCCATTTTCTCCCTCCATCTAGCTGGTGTATCCTCAATTCTTGGAGCAGTAAATTTTATTACAACTGTAATTAACATGCGAACTCCTGGAATAACTTTAGAACGAATACCATTATTTGTTTGATCTGTAGTAATTACTGCTGTATTACTTCTTTTATCTCTTCCCGTATTGGCAGGAGCTATTACAATACTCTTAACTGACCGAAATCTTAATACCTCCTTCTTTGATCCTTCAGGAGGAGGAGACCCAATTCTATATCAACACTTATTCTGATTCTTCGGTCATCCCGAAGTTTACATTTTAATACTTCCAGGATTCGGCATAATTTCACATATTGTAACCCAAGAAAGTGGAAGAAAGGAAACTTTTGGTGTTTTAGGAATAATTTATGCAATGTTAGCAATTGGGTTCTTAGGATTTATTGTCTGAGCCCACCATATATTCACTGTTGGCATGGACGTTGACACTCGCGCTTACTTTACTGCAGCCACAATAATCATTGCTGTTCCTACAGGAATTAAAGTATTTAGATGAATCGCCACACTTCACGGAGCACAAATAACTTATTCACCTTCAATTTTATGAACCTTAGGCTTCATTTTCCTATTTACTGTAGGAGGTCTCACAGGAGTTGTATTAGCAAACTCATCTTTAGATATTGTTCTCCACGACACTTATTATGTAGTAGCACACTTTCACTATGTACTATCCATTGGTGCCGTATTCGCTATCATGGCAGGACTTATTCATTGATTCCCCTTATTTAGAGGAACGACAATAAACCCCACATGAATAAAAATTCAATTCTTAGTAATATTTATAGGAGTAAATATCACATTCTTCCCTCAACATTTTTTAGGCCTAACAGGAATACCTCGTCGATATTCAGATTACCCAGACGCCTACACTACATGAAATATAGTATCAAGCATTGGCTCATTCCTCTCTTTCATCGCCGTCTTAGTGCTTGTAATTATTATATGAGAAGCCTTCGCAAGAGCTCGACCAGTAATCTTTTCAGATCAACAAACAACATCTCTAGAATGATTTCAGAACCTACCGCCTGCAGAACATAGTTATGCAGAACTTCCCTTACTAACAAACTTCTAAGGTGGCAGATAAGTGCATTGGGTCTAAGCCCCAAATATAAGAATAGTCGTCTTCCTTAGAAATGGCCATTTGAAATCAGGTAGGTCTTCAAGATGCAGCATCCCCCGTAATAGAACAAATAATATTTTTTCATGATCATACAATACTCATTGTAACCATAATTACAGTTCTTGTAGGTTATCTACTAGCCTCTCTTCTACCAAACACATATATTAACCGCAACTTATTAGAAGGGCAAACCTTAGAAACTATTTGAACAATCTTGCCTGCCATTACGTTAATCTTCATTGCTCTTCCCTCCTTACGACTCCTATACTTACTAGATGAAATTCATCAGCCAGCAATCACTCTTAAAACAATTGGGCATCAATGATACTGAAGTTATGAATACTCTGACTTCTCCTTAACAGAATTTGATTCTTACATAATCCTTATCAATGAAATAAATCCTAGTTCATTTCGCCTACTAGATGTAGACAACCGTATTGTATTGCCTATTAATATTGATATTCGTATCCTAATTACCGCTGCCGATGTTCTTCACTCATGGGCTATACCCGCCTTTGGTATTAAGGCAGATGCTACTCCAGGGCGCTTAACACATTGACTGCCGCGTCGGGCACGTGTGCCCGATTCTAAGAAATCCCTACCCGCCGCGTCGGTCACTGGTGACCGACACAACAATGGTTTCTTTATTTATTTCAACAATAGAACTGAATTACTGCACAAACTTTAAATTTGCTTCTGAGTACACACAATGGATTGTAGAAGAATGTGCACTACTAAACTTTTCCCCCAATTACTGTTTTTGCTTTCAAGAACACAATAAATTTCGGAGCGAGATATTTATATTTTCCATACATTATTCAATATACAAATATTGTTTTACATATTGTATTACATATTTGAAGCAATATTGTGTTACATAATGCTTACATAAAATAGAAATAACATGTCTATCGGCATCTAAAAGTTTGTTTGTTAATTTAATACTTGTATACCAATTGTCCGTGCAAACTGTTCTTCCGGTGTGCAAAAGGGGTTTCCCAAAGAGACATAACAACAGATGTAGGAGTTGTTCTGGTGTGTTCCAAGTTTTTACCAGCATATACTAAAAGTCTATATGTATAACCAGTTCCACAACACAATTTAAACACTTTAATACCATATTTGTGTCTCTTTTGTTTGATATAGTGCCTCATAATAAGTCTCCCTCGGAATGGTACAAGAGTTTCATCCATACAAACTGTTTCAGATGGTGTGTAAGCTTTCTGAAAATTGTCAACTAACAAATCAATCAGGCCCTGAACTTTATGAAGCGGGTCTCCTGGAGGACACGCATTGTTGTCAGCAAAGTGGATCATACGAAGAAGCATTTCGAATCTGTTCCTTGACATGATAGAAGGCACGAAAGTGTTTCTGAACATGTCTTCCTGGCTCCAATAATCTGACAACGATGGCATTTTCACTACTCCCATATACGCAACTAGACCTAGAAATTTTCTGATTTCATTTTTGTCAGTCGGTACCCAATCGTGTAATCTTGACGACGGTCCTACATCATAGACACTTGTTAACACTTGAGTGGCATACACATTAGTCTAATGAACTATCAAATTTATCACCTTATCATCCACCATGCAAGAGAAAAACTCACCAGGTTCACTCTGTGCTAAAGCTGCAGCAAAAGTTGGGTTCACACCTTCGTTTTCCATAAATTGTATTACTTGCGCTTGGCATCCCGTAGGTCGTGTCCATTGCTGGTACGTACCAGGTCTTACTTCCTTACTTCGTTGATGATAACGTGGAAGATTATGTGCTGTTGGCGTTGAAGATATACAACTGTTGGGCGATATACTGCGTATATTTTCTCCTTGAGACGTAGAGGCAGAGGAGAAAAGATCAGATCCACCAGGAGGAGAAATATGTACTTTCTTCTTTACGTTACAACTTATATTACCACTTTCAGCTTCGCTGTCACTTGATGTACACCAAGAATTCTCATCCGAAACACTTTGTATATAATCTGAATCATCGTCGGAAGATGTATTGAAGTTCTCATCAGACATGTCCTCATAAAGTGTATATTCAATTTTTGATGGTTATACAAACAATTTACGTGGTTTCACAGTGCTTTTACGTTTAGACATATTGCAGTTTTATATACAACGCACTATAATTCCAACAAACGAAAAAAAAAGTTTCTTCGTATCAGCAATGAGTTCTTGATGAAACAAAACTAATACTTCAATATTTTCTACATACCAGGCTAGAGTAATAGCATAAAACAAAAAAAACCAGATCCCGTGAGGTTGTAAGAGAATAATAAAGATGCAAATCGGTTGTTGAAGCCTGCCCTCATTCAGTATTCATTAAATGAATAACAAAAATAATACAAGAACTTTCATTGGATGGCTGAAAGTAAGCAATGGTCTCTTAAACCAAAAGATAGTAAAATAACAATTACTCCCAATGGAAAAATTAGTTTAATTATAACGTAAGCATGTCAAGCTTAAATTACTACCCAATAGTATTTTTCTATTCCATAAATATCCCCCCTAAAATGACTCATCCTATTTATTATATTTTCTCTATCCTACCTTCTATTCGCATCTATTATATATTGTAATTCAAATACACCTGATCCTTCCTTAAGCGACACTAATATCAAAAAACAACCATAAATTGAAAGTGACAACAAACCTTTTTTCAACCTTTGATTCCTCTACTTCAATTATAAATATATCATTTAACTGACTTAGAACGGTAATTGGACTTCTAATTATTCCAATTCCATTCTGATTCTTACCAGGACGACCAAACATTCTATGAAATAAAATTACCTTAACTCTTCATAAGGAATTCAAAACTATTCTCGGTCCCACTAGCTATCAAGGAAGAACCTTCCTATTTATTTCCCTATTCTCCTTCATCTTGTTTAACAATTTTATAGGCCTATCCCTTATGTATTTACCAGCTCTAGTCACCTAACCTTTACACTAACTCTCGCCCTCCCTCTTTGAATAAGCTTCATAATCTATGGCTGAATCAATCACACTCAACACATATTCGCCCATCTCGTTCCTTCTGGAACTCCAGCCCCTCTCATGCCATTCATAGTATGCATTGAAATAATTAGCAATATTATTCGGCCCGGAACCCTAGCTGTTCGACTAATAGCAAATATAATTGCGGGCCATCTCCTCTTAACCTTATTAGGTAATACAGGCCCTTCTTTATCTCTCTCCATACTCTCATTACTAATAATTGGACAAATTGCCCTCCTAATATTAGAACCTGCCGTCGCAGTAATTCAATCATATGTATTTGCAGTCCTAGTTACACTATATTCAAGAGAAGTTACTTATGTCAGCACCACAAAATCATCCTTACCACCTTGTTGATCAAAGTCCTTGACCACTTACTGGGGCCTTAGGTGCCTTAATTACAACTACAGGACTCACTAAATGATTCCACCAATATGATCCCTCCTTATTCTTCTTAGGCATATTAATCACATTATTAACTATAATTCAATGATGACGAGATGTAA
The DNA here is from genome assembly GCF_964235325.1 of Thermobia domestica. Classification (NCBI taxonomy): domain Eukaryota; kingdom Metazoa; phylum Arthropoda; class Insecta; order Zygentoma; family Lepismatidae; genus Thermobia; species Thermobia domestica. Next base: position 236,031,829 of record NC_137457.1, on the reverse strand, counting down.
CTCGAGAAGGAACATATCAAGGATTACAAACTATACAAGTTACATTAGGTCTTCGGTGAGGTATAATCTTATTTATTATCTCTGAAGTATTCTTTTTTGTTTCATTTTTCTGGGCCTTCTTCCATAGTAGACTAGCACCAACAGTAGAAATTGGATCTTTCTGACCTCCAGCAGGAATTGTACCATTCAACCCAATACACATCCCTCTTCTTAATACTGCAATTCTACTGGCCTCAGGAGTTACTGTAGCATGAGCTCATCACAGACTAATAGAGGGTAATCACACTCAGGCTACACAAGGCCTACTACTCACAATCCTTCTAGGCTTATATTTTACTGCCCTACAAGCATACGAATATTATGAAGCACCATTCACCATCGCAGATGCTGTATATGGTTCAACATTTTTCATAGCAACAGGCTTCCATGGTCTTCACGTTATTATTGATTCCACATTTCTAGCCACTTGTTTATTACGCCACCTTTTATCACATTTCTCTCCTACTCACCATTTTGGATTTGAAGCCGCTGCTTGATATTGACATTTTGTAGATGTAGTATGATTATTCCTTTACATTTCTATTTATTGATGAGGAGGTTAAGCCTATTTAATATATATAGTATATTTGACTTCCAATCAAAAGGATCATTAAATGAAATAGGCAATTAATACAGTCTTAACGACCGGCCTACTAACTATTATTATTTGCTTAATTGTTATAGCCATTTCAACTCTTCTTTCCAAGAAAGTTATTAACGATCGAGAAAAAAATTCTCCCTTTGAATGTGGATTTGATCCCAAATCATCGGCCCGAATTCCCTTTTCCCTACGATTCTTCCTCATTGCCGTAATTTTCCTCATCTTCGACGTAGAAATTGCCCTTCTACTACCAATAACAATTACTATTAACAACACTAACACACTATCCTGATCTCTGGTTAGATTAATATTCTTAGTAATCCTCCTAATAGGCCTTTATCATGAATGAAATCAAGGGTCCTTAACATGAGCTGACTAATGAAACGGGATAATAGTTAAGTATAATATTTGGTTTGAATCCAAAAGGTGTTGCTATCAACTTATCTCATAAGTAGGAAGCAAACGATTGCACTCAGTTTCGACCTGAGCCTTTGGCCTCTTGGCCCCTACTTTTTAGTTGAAGCCAAAAAGAGGCATTTCACTGTTAATGATATCATTGGGATTCCCTGCCCCAACTAAGGAGATGTGAATTAATCAAGAAGAAGCTGCTAACTTTTATCTTTAGCGGATTAGACCGTTAACATCTCTTAATATAAAATAACTATAACCCCCTTAGTATAAATATTACATTACCTTTTCGAGGTAAAAAAGAGAGTTCAATCGACTCTTGAAACCAAATGTAAGCTCTTTAGCAATGTGCTATCGTAACTCTATAGGTTTGTTGTTAAAACCAGTGTCTTTTAGACTTTATTCGGGGAGGAGGGGGAAGGAAGAGATTCTCCGGCGACATTAGATTTTCACTTTTTATTAGTGTATTACTTTACATTTGATCAAAAATACGTATTTATGAAGCTCAAGAGAGGGGGAATTACACCCTCCTGTCCTGGCCAAATGACGCCCCTGAAACATTTGCTTGCACTTACTGAAAAGAAATTAAATGAATCATTGAATAAAACTCGTTTCTGTCCGTAGATATTTTAGAGCTCTTGGCAATTTCCATAGATTTCTTAGGGAGCATCTTACTAGCTTGCACTCTTTAAAGAAAGAAAAGAATAATACTAAAGCTTTTATGAAGCTCTGGGAAGATTGTGTGACTTTCCTTTAATTTAGGCTCTTAAAAATATTTCAGAACAAACGAATGGAAAAGACTGTTTTAAAGCTATAACGTTGTAAACTTGATTACTGTTCCTTTTTCAGCTGAATGGAAAGAGTGTACTACATCACACACACTGCTTTAGACAAGGAGAGGTGGAGGACGGGGAAGAGTTGGAATAAATACTAGAAGGAACTAATCGATTGATACATGTATATCGGGAATGCATAAGAAAACTGGGCAAGAGTTTGTTATTAATTTGGACTTAGAATTTTTGTAACAAATTTTATGCCGCGGACTGTACAATGATATGTAACAGAATATTTTCACGGTCTTCTATACTGTTTTATGTTTATCAGTATATTATGTTGACACTATTCAGCTCATTTTGAGAAATATCTTGATAGAAAAGAAAATGTATTGATAATTACATTGACGGTAAATGAGAATATTTCTGCAATTTGGTTACGTCTTTTTATGAACGTTAGCTTCTTGAGGGAGCTAGTAAGGAGCACAATAATGAAGCCTTATATGTTACAAAGGATTTATGTAGTACTAACACGTATTTCCTGTAGGATTCAAAGAAAACAGAAAATATCTGAATGTTTCATCCATCGGGTTGGAGGGGCTTTTTATAATGCCATGGATCATATGAAAAGCTTAATGACAGTACAACATTTTTAAATGGAAATTGAGAGGGATGGGAGTATGACTCATAAATCACAAGGAAATACTTTATTGCAGAGTGAACGTAGTGAAGAATAAATGAGGTAACACGTAAACAGTGTAGCACTGACTCATTGCGCTGGAAAATTCAATGAGGAACCACTGAACCACTACAGTGAAAATTAAACCACTCTATGAAAAAACAGTGAGTCACCACAGTGCTATGATGGGCCGTAACTAGCAGAAGTAAACACTTCCATTAATATATCGCACCCATACATGAAAAGATAAACATTAATCAGACATTAATATAAATATATTTGGAGTGTTGATAGTAGCAAAAAGTTATTTTCGCTTGTGATAAAGTGAATGTTTTCAAATATCTAGGAACAGGTGTAAACTATAAGAACGCAGGACTAAAATGTAGATTAAAAGGAGAGAATTTGACCATTTGAAAATTTCTACCGTCACAAATTCTGTCAAGGAATTTGAAGCTTAAAATCATATCTGTTATTCTCAAATATATGTAGAGGAATAGATAATAAAAGATATATATATATATGGATTAAATAGCCAGGTCATGTACGCAAAATGAATTTTGGATGCTCTAGAAATAAATGGTAGTACTATATTAAGATGGATTTCAGAGAAAAAATACCGATGCAAAGTGGAAAATGACGTAGCCTGTGGATTCCATAACCCATAAACTTTGTTAGTTTTAAATATACTGTGTAAATAAGATATGATACATTCATTCAAAGAATTTAATTATCAGTTGGAATGAGGTATAAAGTATAATTCTTAGGTGATACATGAAATTAGTAATCAAGTAAAAAATGTAGGGGAACCTATCGTGAAAATTTTAGGGTTTCTCCTTGCCAACGAACATGTGATACATAGAAGAAAATGCATGCGTCATATATATATATATATATATATATATATATATATATTGAAAATTAGTTTTGAAATCTATATGTACACTATGAACTAAAAAAGTATGATGTTAGTGTAAATAAGAGGGAGATAGTCAATAGAAATGCATATGGAAAATGAAAGCAACCAGCGAGAGAGAAGGAGAGAGAAAGAGACAGACAGACAGACAGAGATAGAAAGACACACACACACACAGAGAGAGAGAGAGAGAGAGAGAGAGAGAGAAATAGATGTCCTCAATGCTGTGCAATGTTAGCATTTTCACATCAGGGATAAACACGTAAAAAGAACTGACCTTTTTCTCCTATATTTTGGGTAAATTATAATTGTATGGGCACAGTGTCTGATTCTTAAGGTACAAGATTAGAATATTTTACAAGTGTTCTCTTAAAAACACAACAGTTTTTAAGCTCATATTGTTGCTAACAGATGATATGTCTGTAGTAGTTACTTAATCATCCGACTGATATGAAGGAAGTAATTTATACTGCTAGCACAATACTTCAATAAACACATGTACGTTTATTAGATAACTTTTGAAAACACGATTCTATAGAAACTAACGGAATATACAATCATAATGATGCCTACGCATATGAAAAAGATTCCAAAGTGGAAATTTACATTCAGTATAAAACCAAAAGATGTTCTGGCACTTCATATAATACTTAAAAAATATACATATTTGAATGTACAAGTTATGTCGTACTAACTTTCATATTTACAAATGATATTACTAGTACAAACTAAAAAATAGGACATATGATTAGAATAATGACATATGAGTAGAATTTCAAGTACATGCGAACAAAATTAAAAATAGCGCTTATCAGTAGAATTATGGCAGAATCTGGTCAAAATTTAAAATTAGGATATATCAATAGTAATATAAAAACTTATAAATAGGACATATATACGATAATAAAATCCTTTATCGATAGACATTTTGTTTTCATTTATTTTACATTTTCCACATTATATACATATATTGAGGTCTATAATTGTTATAAAGTTGAACTTAACTATTGTCGACTACTTTCAGGAAACATTTGAATATCAATGTACACAGTATATTGATTATAGGTGTGTGGAATACACTTTTTGTGTACGCAAATCAAATATGGCGGAAACATGTAAATGATAATGTGAAGCCGTTTTGTCTACCATTTTCCCGCGTCCGGGTTTTTTTCACGCGCACGCGAATGGAAAAGCCGCGAACGGCACAAGGCGAGAAATCGTAGCGGGCGGATTACCCCGGCATCCGGGACTAACAACACGGGGCAAGTAGGGATGGTGCAGGTATGCGGCGCTCGCGCAAACTAATGGTAGTAGTGGTGCGTCAAGTAGAAAACATATGGCGCTGATTGAAAAAAAGAAAATGGCGTTGACGATGATAGATATTATCATTTTTTCTGCATAATTTATAAACCATCAGCGGTAAAGCTTGTTATTTTGTATATAGCATATAATAATACTGTTTTAGAATGAACGATATCTTATACATTATTGCATACAGACGAGTAAAAGAGAGAGTAGTACATATAGACGAGTAAGAGAGACGCATTGACGGTAGTATTTGGTTAATATTTTGCTTATAGTACACTTTTTATCGTATGGATACAAAAATACTCCAACACCGGGTAGTAAACGCTTAATATCTTACACATATTACACATTACTGTTTTAAAATATGCAAAAAATGACACATCACATTCTCATGTAGCTAAGGAAACATGATAGGTATATGCCTGCTATGTAATTGTGCTGTTAGCGATTTCATACTAATATCGGTGGCCTTTGATTAAAATAAACGAAAAGGGAAATTTTTGAGGGATTTTCCCGAAAATCCCTCTGTTACGGGAAATCGTACGTGATGGAGAAAAACCGAGTGCATATTCGAATTCAGCGCAAAAAGTTCCTTTAAGAACAGGTATTTCCTTTTATGTAACAAAACCTTTGTTAACTAGTGTTATTTGCTTCATCCATCCCCCACAGGGGTACGAAAGTTGTCTGAATCTACAGTCTTAAAGTTGCACCTAACACGGGTCAGGGTTACTAAATTTGAAAACTAAAACATGGCTAACTTTTCCAATGAAATGTATTGCTATGCATTGCACAGCATATGTGACGGCTGGCAATTAGTGTATGCAATGTAAAGGCACAATATGCGGTGAACGGTATAGTTAAGGGCTAAGAGTTAATATTATGAGATTTTATGCGTTGTATAAAAATATCAGCAATGAACGGTATCCTTGTAAGAAAAAGTTAGTATACATGTAATTTTAAATGATGTTTATGCGTTGGGTATAATAACATATAGGACAGTGCATAGAAATAGCATAATTCCCAGTTAGTATTTCCATTATACATATGTTAGTATGGAAGTACAATATATAGACAAGTTCCTCGACGTTAAAGGTTTTGGTGGGGAAATACAATGTTCGACAATTACTATGTAAGAAAACGGATGATTTTTTTCGTGTTGTACGTATTAAAGTATAGAATAGTGCATGGCAAATATAATGATTAAATATAGATACTGGGTAATAGCTAGTAAACACAACTTTTTTTCTCACTGATGTAAATTTTATAGGGGAAGTAGAAATAAAATGCTGAAGGTAAGTGTGAGTGTTGTTAGCCGATGAAGTATATGCACCGCTAAAAATTCTTTCAAAATAATATTCTTTTCTTCCTTATTCTTAACACTATTCTTACTTTCAACTTAAATTTTTTTCTGCACATAATAATTCAGTATTAGTTAATGATTTTTCAACTTTGATACTCATTTAAATTTGGTTAAAATTAAGATTTGTATTAATAAAATTTTCTTTTCATTTTTCTAATTTACTTATAATGTAAAATGCAATTATCACTATTTTCTTTGAATGTTTCAAACATTAAACTCTGGTTATGTATTCGTTCGCTTGCGTGGCAAACTCAGCGCAGCTACGCTTCGAACGTACAAGTAAGTAGTGTTATTTATAATAATAACACTCGTTAAAATAGTTGCTAAAGAAGAAGATTCTTGTAGAAGCTTTGCTTTTGTATTCTCTCGTTTCCTCTCGTTTTTTTAAATTTGTTTGTAAGCCGATAAAAATATTCCGAAAGTATCAAAAAGTGTGAACGTATAAATAATTCATTATATGAAATTCTGTTTATTCATTGCTTTGCTTGCGTAGCAATCTCTAAGACCAACTTCGGTGTATGTATATTAAAAATTCCTTTGCAATTTTATTTAAATCGTTTGTATTGCAAAATCGAATCAATTCTTTTAACACATCACTCGTAGAATGTGAACTTACAAAAATAATTCCATACATGAAAATTATTTTATTGTAAAATGTAATTTGCAATATGAAAAATATAATTCTTTATATGTTCGTTGCACAGTTTCTATAAGAAGCGATTTCTTTACACGTTCACACATTTTAGTATTTTTGAAAGTTTCTCTTTGTGAGATTTCATTGAAATCGATCCATCAAAATACAAGTTGCAAAAAAATAATCCTATTTAAATAAAAACGAACGAATAAAATAATCACAGTGTACTTGCTCTCAGTTTCTGTAAGAAATTTTAATATTTTCGCAACTATGTTGCTCGCAGAGCTTCCATAGGAAGCAAGCCGTAAAATAATTAGTATTTTCGTAATCAAATTTAAGAACGAGTTTCTATTAGAAATTTTAATATTTTCGCAACTATGATGTTCGCAGAGCTTCTATAGAAAGCGAGCCTCAAGTAATTAGTATTTTCGCTATCAAATTTAAGAGCGAGTTTCTATAAGAAACGATCCAATAGATAATTCAGCTTCTATAGGATGTGAGCCGTTAAACAATTAGTATTTTCGCAATCAAATTTAAGAACAAGTTTCTATAAGAAATGATCTAATAAATAAATGAGCTTCCATAGGAAGCGATCCAATCAATAGTTAACAACAAAGTTCTTGCAGAATTAAATGAATAAAATTACGATAGGTTGAAAAGATACAAGCCAACTAAAGTTGGAAGCGATCAATTAAAAATAGAATATGAACAATTAACACCGAGTTCTTTAACACCATCACCGCATAACTGTTCTTATGAGATTTCTATGGAATTTTAATATGATCAGAGCATAGCTGTTCTGAATTTCCAAAGCAAATGATCCTATTCAAGTAAATACGAATAAAATAATCACACTCAAAGAGTGTTCGAGTACTTAATACGTTCACACATTTTAGTATTTTCGAAAGATAGTTTTTCTTTACGAGATTTCATTGAAATCGATCCATCAAAATACAAGTTGCAATGCAAATGATCCTATTTAAATAAATACGAACCAACATACATGCTGAGCTTCCTTTGGCATTTTAATATAATAGTTGCTCTGAATTTGCAACGCAAATTATCCTATTTAAATAAATACTAACGAATAAAGTAATCGCAATCAAAGATTGCTCAGAGATTCCTATGCAATTTTAATATGATCACAGTATATCTGCTCTACGAAGTATGCTTATCATGAGTAAGAATAAAAGTAACAAGCGAATCAACTAAAAATTGTTCAGTGTTACAACGTATTATGTAACGTTATGTAATGTTCATGAAATATAATTAACACACTTCGTAATATTACTGTTACTAATTTTAAAAAGTTAACGTGTTTTTCAAACTATCTGAATATGAAATTAAAAACTAAATGTCTGGGTATGATATCAGATTTTAAAAAGTGAAAATATTTTTTTAAATAACAAAAACTAAAACATTTTAAAGAAATAACAATAAGAGAAAAAATACTTTTAACGAATATTTTATCTACAAAAGAAAATTTTTTGCACATAATATAAAATTTAAAAACCGTGTACATAAATATGGTAAAGCTGATTATGAATCATGAATAAAATTCTAGTAAAGTATATGATATGATATGAAAAGATATACAATGGTATACACTATTTTCCCTAAACGCAATGTAAGTGATTTTACCATAGTAAAAATTCCAATAAGCAATATAAAGTGTATTTACAATTTATACATTTCAGTGTTGCGTTTCATTCAAATGTGCATGTTTCACTAACAGAAAGGAACAAAAAAATTAAAAATTATAAAAGAAATCCTTTCCGAGGAGTAACTCCAAAATTAAGTGAATATAGTTTCTGTTTAATAAAATATTATAAACGAATAATTAAATGTCCATTCATCGATTTCAATATCACTATGCATTGATACTTCATATAAGTCGTCAAAATTTTGTATATTCACCATACCACGCCATGCATTATAGCATAACATATAGTCTAAACTAATGTATTCATGTCCATCTAAAATACATCGATTTTCAAAACAGTCATAACACACAAGTCTACTTTGTGGCTTCCATCTTGAAGTACATTCTAACACAGTGTTCATTCACAGAAAAAGAAATAGAATTATACACGCATTGATTATTATCTATAAACATTTTTATCTTTCTTTAAAACAGTTCCAGTAACTGAGAAATATCAGTATCAGAAAATTAAAGGCCTTCGTATGATAAATTAAATCTATTTAAAAGCGTTTTATTTTTTGTATAAGTACTGTTTAAGAATGTTTCTTGAAGTAAAGTTCAAATACTATGTCACGAGTTTTCTTAATTACAAGTTCCCACAGAGCACGTTTCAAACTATTATCACACGCTAATGTACATGAATGAAGTTTTTCATCTGGTATTCTTATTGAGCAAGCAAAGCAAAGTAGTGGTTCATTCAGCTCATAATTTTCAAAAAGTTGTTTTACGCACAACTCACTATGTTAAATTGATTGCACTTACAGTTCACAATATCAAATTCAGGAATTTGAATATGCAAATTATAATACACTTTTTCAAATCGAATTTAATCATCATATGGAAAAATCTTCTAAATGTATCAATATTTTTATTCTTAGGAAATAATATTTTCAGTTTATCTTGTTGCTCTTCAGAAATATCATCATCTACAAAAATAACATTATGCCTATTAGAAAATTTAATTTCTTTTTCTCTCGGACAAATATACACGGAAACAAATACGCGTCTACTACACATCTTAGCGAATATTGTCTACTTAAACATTCTTACAAATATACAAACGAATGCGCATGCGTTGTACAAAAGTTAACATTTTTTATCTCCAATCATATTCATGTGGTGTAAAAATCTTTCTGCAAAAATATATGTCTTGGAAAATCGTAATCAGAAAGTTTCATCTGAAATACAACGGTTTCATAATGTTTATTAAAATATATTGAATAAGAATATAATCCTTCTTACTCTGAATATTATGTGATTTCATATGTACTTTCATAATTTCCTAAGTTTCAAGTCCAATACATGCTTGCTTTTTAAGATACAACAATGTATATTGTTATTTTTCAAACCGATATAACATTCATGGCAAAGAAAAACTTTGGTATCCAATTAATGAAACCTGACTTAATACAGTTAGTGTCAATACGTGATTTCTTACATGTGCAATTCATACTTTTGCTAATGCACAAACGCGTCTTAGACGAAGAATTTATACTCACAACTAACAAACAGTATCAAGACACTGTTTCTTTTTCTTTTTCTCTACAAATGTTGCGCTCCAGCGGTGAATCTTTTATTTCGTGTTCTAGAACACTCTCGTTCTCTAAAACATCATACATTTATTTTTCAAGTTGTAATACTTTGCTAGTTAGTTAATTACTTACTTAGTTTTGCCTTTCAAATTTCTTCTCTCTAAGATTATTTATTATATTCAAGTTTGTTTAAATAGTTTCTTAAAAGATAAAACGATATAACGAAAAATGAAAATAATGCACACATGTGCAATAATACTAATCATCAACTAATATATGTAAATGCAAAAGAATATAAATATAAAACATGTATTACTTTCCCACATTTTACTTCGTAAAAGATTTTTTTCTGTTTATTTGAATGTTAAAAGTTTTCGAAAAAGAAAAACAACATATATTGCTGTAATGAGTTTATTTGATTATATTTTTCATTTATCATTCAGTTACAAAAAAAATAAAATTTCATCATTCAAAATGCAATAGTTAATGTTGTCGAACGATCCAAGCAAACATATTTTTACGCATACAGTGTGTTTTATAGTGAGCATTGTTTATTTTGCAAATTATTAATATTAGTTAGTGCAAAAATATTTTTAATTCAAAGTGTTTTTTCTGCACCTTTGCAATAAATGGTTGATTATACAAAGTTTAATGTTAACCATTCAATTTGTTTTTGACAACCTAACGGAAGTACATTGTATTCTACTGGTGATTTTATTAAACAATGCATATTTACTGTATCATCGCATCCAGTTAAACAAAATTAACGAATAATAAATTCATGATTTGAAATCTTAAGAATCTTGTATGTCAATAATTATGTATGTCGTTAACACATGTTAAAAATTCATGTTTACGTTGTAATAAAATCGGTTCAACAAATTCTGTGTTCACACACTTTTCGTATAAAGTTTATACTTGAGATTTCACTGTCTTTCTTCAAGCAAAGCAATAAGAGTTATTTAGTTGGATAAATTTTCTACTGCAAAAATTCCAATATCATGAAGAAATATTGTTTAAATGCAAGTATACACTTAGTTTTTAAAACACAAACTTCACTAATATGTTCAACATCGCCAAGTTCATTAATATGCAAAATATATTTTAAAACATAAATACATGATTAAACGCAGCCAAATAGTTTAAATATGTTTTTTCTTCTATTTTAAAAGTAATTACGCACTCACCTTTCACTTTCTCTTGGTCTTTAAACTATATACACAAACGCATTTCAATTTCTTCATGTATATTCACTTCACGGTTCACTTCACGAATTCTTAATCTATTTTCACATGGGTAAACACTTACTTCAAATATGATTTCTTTCTGTCTTTACATTTAAAAATCTCAATCACTTCATTAAAAAATTATTGTCCCTCTCTTCTTTGAGATGATAGTATGTCTCGTAAGAGATCTCCTGTGTGCATGTACCAATCATATCCGATGTTGCATAGGAATAAAACAGTTCATCAATTTCTTTTTCTATTAAATTTCTTACCTCTCCTTCCACCAATTCTTCTTCAGACATGGAAAGGCAGTGGTCGTCCTTTCGGATCTCAACACCTTCAGCACATACGTGGCAGATTAAAATTTTGTCTGGCTCCCATTCTCTATTCGATTTCAATATAAAATTTGGGTCTACTTTAAAATTCCCGCAGGTACAATCCAAACTCTAAAATCTTGTTCCTGTATTTGCCAATAACGTTGGAGATGATGGTGGAGAAGGTGATACTGTTTGTGATAGTGTTTGGCGACCTTCTTATTCAAAATCAGTTTAATCTGATGATAAAATAATATCACCATAAGAAGATGATGATAAATACACAACTTCGACGCAGTCCGGGGAATCTGGCCTGTGTTTTGACTTTTTCCCTGGTAAATCCATTATTCCTGTCTTCATCTTTTTCAACGGTGATGGTGGACACCGTAAAGTGTCTTCGTCCTCCTCAAAAACTAGCTTGCGTACGGGAGCCAGAGCAGCAAATACATATATCATTTTCCTAAACCCAGTATTTAAACGCTTACGTCAAACAAAATGGCGTCCTAACAACACCATGTTCATACTACTCTCCTATTCCGTTCAAAGACAAGATTCTTTTTATTTCTCGTACCACGCATATTTTTCCAATATATTCAAAACAATTCATCCCCTATACAAGCAACCAATTCTTTACGAAAAATTCCCAAAATTCTTCTCATGTGTCCATTCTAAACCAATACTTTTCTTTTCTTGGAAATTCAATGTGTACTTGTCTTTACTCAAGGTTAAACAATCGTAAACAACATTCATTTGCTTTTCATTTTCCTAGGTTTGCGTGAGTAAACTCAAGGTTAGCACTTTCCTCTTTTTCATAATTTGATATAGACGTGTCTACTCCCATTTCATGTTTAATCCTAGTCGCGTCCGCACATGCAGGTGTTTTCCATTTGCGAACGCCGACTACCACCGCGTCGCGTAGCGTTTCCGCCACTGACCGCCGTGATGCGCATTCTAACAAGATTTTTTAATTATAAAAATAACCTCTATGCGTGTGCAGTCCATATCGAAATAATTATGATTATTATTTTCATAAACATCCCACCTGGAAAGCCCTGTATACACAATTTCTATTACCCCACATCATTACAACTCAACTTTCGCAAGTCAACAACAACATCAATCCCTTTCCCCCACCCAGCTCTTCTCTATACAAATATTCTTTAAACATACAACTGCAAAGCAGTGTATACACGATTTCTCTTTTACCCTCTATTATTCTTTCTTTTTGTTTACTATTCAAGTTTCGGAAGTCAACAACAACCCTTTTCCCAAACCCACCTCTTTTTCTCAATTAATCTTTAAAACATACAGCTGCAAAGCATTGTATACACGATTTCTCTTTTACTCTAATTATTCTTTCTTTTGTTTACATCCGTTCTCACCACCACCCAACATCACCATTTTCTACTATCCTCTTTTGTATACATGCTTTCATACCCCGATCCCTAACTTCAGCCGACTCCCGCCTATATTTTGCGGGGCTGGCTACGGATCTGCTAGCTATCTATAGGCCTTATGTGTATTATGTCTAATGATGTACACACCTATACATACATCGATTAGCCATTGTTCAAAGATTCAGCGTTTGATTTATTATTATTATTATTATTATTATTATTATTATTATTATAGTAATATCGTCACCTTCTCGTTCAGTAAAAATCTTCCATCCCTGTCATTCACTCTGTCGTTCAGCTATTTGCAAAATCGCATTTCCTGACAAGTGGTGAGAAGACAGAAAAAACACTTCTTACCCCCTCCGCTTCATGCTTTGGCCAGCATTAAGGGTCAGCATTCATTCATATTGCTTTGCTTGAACAAAGTGGCTTTGCTTGGAGGTGCTATTGGTCATGACACCGCCGTCCTGGAGTCAAGCGTTCACGCTCGTAGATTTTAGAAGGCAATTTTCATAAAAAATGGAAATAATGAATATATGAATGAAAGGAACTTTGCAAACATTAATGATCAAAATTTTGAATTGTGCCAAAATACACACAAAATGCATACAGACTACAGACTGGGATTACACACAAAATGCACACAGGACAAAATTGCACACATTTTGCGTAATTACACACACATTGGCAACGCGGTCCACTTGTTTCTCTAGCTTTTTCGCCGCACAATTTCAGTGCCTTTGTGCCACAGGCACTGCTCTCAGCGCATGCGCAGACAGCCATTATAGTCTTTTCACGTGCTTGACACTGACATGGAGATGGAGTGAAACAATCCCTCCCTGCTCTCTCTCCGCCTATTACACCAATGTTGTGTTGCTAACCACTAACAGCGTTGCCAGACTAACAGCCCGGAATTATTCCAAAACCTGATCGAAATTATGCTAGATTCGGTCAAATCGTGCTAGATCCTCATAATTACTAATTCAGAAGTTTTTAAAGAAACGAAAACCGAAGTTGAGATACAAAAACGTAACTTAAAATACACAGCGCGCAAGAATGCGAGGATAGAACTCAATACTTCACGTACCAAATCTTTATCTCAACTAAACTAGTGCAGTCGTTGCCAGACTCACTGCTTGGAATTATTCTGAATAATCATTCATTTTAAGAGCAGGAAAAGCTTGGCTTCAAAGAAGAATAAGGAAAGAAAAATATGTCGTATAAATGAATTCAAAGTGTTTCTTTGCATATTTTGAAAGAAAGTGACCTGGCAGTCAAAGGATTGAAAACCCTGGGTGGAGCTTAAAAAAAGTGCATCTCTAGGGTGGACTGGATTAAACACATGGCGAAAAGCCTGGGAGTCACCTGCATTTGTGTGCTATATGTTTCACCTTAACGTCAAGAAGCTATAGTATCCAATAAAACTCGTTTTCTAAGGGTTTGGCTATTTGAGAATGTGTTTTCGAAGCGTTAAACCCTTTAGCGAACGCGACCAAAGTAGCTATTCGGTAATTTTACTTTCTCCGGAGCTATAAATCATACTGCGAACCAGTCAGGGTTCCCAGGTCTTTTTGCCAGGTCCAGGTCTATAATAGCAGAGTTCCAATACTCTGCAAAAAGCATCTTCCAAGCAGCTGATTCTTGCTAAAATTCCCTTGCCTAGCAACACGTCTTTCCTTTTTGTCCTTCCTTTATACATCTTTTAAACAGCAGGCGGTCTATTGTTCCGAAACGCACCAAATACACTCGAGCTGACGTTTTCTCCGCATTTTTTATTGCTTTAGCGTTTGTGATTAGCCATCCACATTTAAATACATGGTCAGCGAATTTCAAGCTTACGCATCAGTAATAAAAACGCGTGGCGAACGCTTATGAATAGTTAGCTTATGAATAGGCTAACTCATTTTCAGATTTCGTTCTAACTAAATTGTTTATATTCTTACACTGCTTCTCTAAAAGCATCGGTAAAGGGATGACCTCCCGCCATTTCGAACTTGCTTCGAACAATAAGACTGCTTGTGTGGTTTACGGACTGTGTGAATCAATGGGAGAGGATACATTTCTGCCGTTCTTTTTCCTTCCCAGGACCAACTTCTTTCTCATCTCCAGGTTTTGCGGCTTGTTGATAAACTTGCTGAAATTATGCTAGATTTGGGCAGAATGCTAAAAGTAAGATGCTAGATGCTAAAAGACATACAGATTATGCTAGATCTAGCATCATTCTGCTAGATCTGGCACCGCTGACCACTTCTCACTAGGGATGCGCACGAATCGAGACAAGTCTCGAATCTCGACTCGACTCGACTCGAATTCGAGTCGAGATTCGAGTCGAGACACGCTCAATAAAATTCGAGACGAGTCGAGACAGGCATATTTCTCGACTCGAATTTTCGAGTCGAGACACGAGTCGAGTCGAGACTGCTCGTAAAAATCTCGACTCGACTCGAATGTCTCGAAAATCTTTGTATAATTTTTAATATTATTTTGAAGAAAGTACTTACTCAGAAACAGTCTTGAAACTAATTCAAGTGAGCAGCCATGCATGGACGTAACTTAGAGGGGGCAAGGGAGGCAACTGCCCCCACATTTCTGAAGTTTATTAGGATAGTCATCCAGTGTTATCTATAAACTGAGCTGAAGCGAATACAACACCATTTTGCTTAATTTTATGTTTTGTTTCACAGTATTAAGGTCTTTAGGCGACTAACGAGGCCAAGAGAAAAAAAGGAAGGGCAAGGAAGTGAAAAAACAGCGACCCTGGCCTGACAAAAGATACTAGGTTAAACCTCAGTCACTCAGTCAGGATGGGCGATCGGAACAGAGTTCGTGGCCATGCTCCACCTTTAAAATGCTGCTTGTTAGGCATACACACTGCCCAGGGCTTAAAGTGGCTTCAGTGAAAAGGCACCTCACCAGAATGCTTATCCACAGTGATTTGCGAGAACGCAGTCAACAATGGGAGTAAATAATCCCTGATCCATGTTCCAGATCTGGTTTGATAGATCATATTAATAGTCGTTTCATAGACGGAACCAAAATATTAATTAAAATTAATGCACAATGTTTGTAAAGTGACAATTGTTGTACACGAACTAAATTCTGACAACAGGCTGATTTGCCAGAACTTAGTGCCGAGCGTTCCGGCTCACTTGAAGCCTTGACACTGCCTCTCTACTACTAGCTGGGTAATTGTCACTCACTTTCGATGCATGTGTTCTGAATTGATTCACACCTCACTTTATTGCTTTTTTCGTTTTTAGACATTACATGTTCCTTTACGACGGTAATAATAATTTATAAACTGTATTGTCATGATTTCTTTATTTTTCTGTTACATCAGAAATGCTTGTAATTAGAATAAATACAGGACTTACTCAGAACATTTTTGGGGGGAGTGGGTGGAGGATCACAGAGGCAGTGAAAAATTCTGATTGAATATATCTTTTTTTAAAAATGCTAATATTTAGAGATGTTCATATACCTTCTCCCTTACTGATTCTGGCTGTTTCTTAGGCAATGGACAGTTATTAAAAATTTTGTCTTACGGTATCTATGCTGATATTATTATAAAATGTTCGACTGTAAACTGTCTTTAAGTCTGAAAAAAGTTCTAGAATAACAACGGGAGTGGAACTCTGATTTTAACCATATCTGGTAATGTCTTGCAATAAATGTTTTGCCACATCCATCTTAATAAAGGTCAGTGAACTTTGAGCGTGCTGGAGAAAGGGGATGTGGTGTTCGTTGATGGTCAAAGGAAGAACAGGTCGGTGTGTTGTCTGGGATACAGGAAGTGTTTTATAAGGATAAGCAGAGATATTCAGAACTCGGCTCTTTGTCGGAAATCTTATGGTCCTAAATACAAAAGATATTTTATTGCTTTCCCTGTAAGTCACAAAAATAGCAACATCTGGTATTGTTGTAAAGTGGAATGGGAGCATTGTAAGGTTAAAACAACGATTTTTTTTTATTAATAGCCACCCTGGCACCCAAAACAAAAATAACACACTTGATTTATTCTGAAGTTTGTGTTTGCAGTGAGCAAGGGCGCCGATTCTGGGGGGCCAGGGGACCGGGCCCCCAAAGCTCATATGTGCCCCCATGTATTTTTCTGAATATGTATTTTGTATTGTTATATGTATTTTATGAATATACAAACCCACGTCTGAATGCCCCCCCCCCGAAAGTTACAAAGAAATCGGCTTCCTTGGCAGTGAGAAGTTCGTTTGAAGGTTTTTTCCGCATATATAGCCTTCACGTGTATCGGTGTATAGTGGTTTCATTTTTTATATTTTATCTGGGGTATTTGAACATTTCTCAAGTTTCACAGGAAGTTGTTGTGACTAATATGCAGTGCTAAAAAAAAAGGAGTTTTATTGGAATATTTTAGTAAGAAGCCGAAACTTAGCGATATTGACAGTGCCAGAGGAGATACTGAAATAGTGACTACACAATATACTTCTTGCGTTTCAGAAGATAAGAATTCAAGTGCTAGTGTGAAAACAGTGTCAGAAGATGAAGTCTCAGAAGATGAAGTCTCAGAAGATAAGAATTCAAATGACGGTATTACTTTGGAAACAGTGTCACAAGATGAAGTTTCAGAAGATCGTGATCCAGTCAAAGGTTGTGAAAAGGCAAAGACATTTCTGGCAGTAGGTCTAGGTCCCTTCCAACCGCAATTGAAAACGTACCCCAATAAAAATGACCGCCAGTTCCGATCTGAGTGGTATAGGCCAGTGTTCGAAGTGAAAAAAAGCAGAGGCGGTATGTTTTATTATGATGTTGACTCAACATACCTGTTATTTAAATATTGTCTTGATCACTGAAAAAACAGAGACGGTATGTCCTCATTACTGAAAAACCAGAGGCAGTATGGCATACCACCGCATACCGTCTCACTTCGACCACTGGTATAGGCAATTTAGTTGGTTAGAATATAACATTTCTCGAGATTGTGCTTTTTGCTTTTATTGTCGCGCATTCTTCGAAAATATTCCGAAATCTGAAGACACTTTTACTAAAGAGGGTTTCCATAACAGGAAGAAGGTCGTAGATAAATTCGGTACTCATGAGGCAAGTAACGCTTATAAGACTTGTATTTCTAAGGCTGCGGAATTCCGAAATGCACACTATTGCACGGATCAGTTGCGCGTAAATTAGATTTGCAGACGAACCAAATAGTTAACGGCAATAGAATATATTTGGAAGCACTTCTAAATAGTATTTTGTATTGTGCTCGCCAATGTGTTTCTCTTAGAGACCCTAAGGAAAATAACGAAAGAACTCTTATCGCTAAGATCCAAAGACAATTACGTGATTTTTCGGTATTATGTTAAGAAAGAGAAAACATTTAGATACGTTAGTCCCGAATACCAAAATCAATTTCTAGATTTAATATGCGAGTATGTGCTGAGAAAAAATAATCGATTGTGTGAAGACTACAGGTATATATGGTGTCATCATGGATGAAACTCAAAGTTTTAAGCGACTGTTTTGCGATACTGTGATGAAACATTAAACGTTCACGAAAGTTTTATCGGGTTTTACAATACAGACAAATACGGCGAAACAATTTGGACAAACTGTTAACAAATGTGTTAATATCACTGGGTCTGAGCGTAGATAACATCCGAAGACAATGTTATGATGGTGCAGCCGCTATGCGTGGTCAGTACTCTGGCGTTTCAAAGAGGATCAGGGGTGTGCGGAAAACTGTCTACGATTCGAAACATGTTTGGTGTTCTGAGCAGTTGCATTCCTTCATAGTAGCGCCGTCAAAAAAGCACGCTATTTTTGAAAATGTTCAACATCAAGGAGAAAACTTAAAGCATTCGATAACATTAAAATCTTTGAGCTACACTAGATGGAACTGTAAATCGGAAGCTATTCGTGCAGTTTTAGAAAATTTTGGACCTGTAGTTGAAACTTTAGAGGAAATAGCACTATCAAATATACGGTCCAGATGCGCACTCCCTGTTAAGAAATTTTCATGATTTTTAAATTTTTTTTTCGTCTTAAACTGATGAGACGTGTTCTTGAATACACGAATCAACTGTCCATGCACTTACAGAATACACGTACCAATTTTTCTACTGTGAAAAATTTGTCGCAAACCAATATCTGCAGCTTTCAGTCCTTACGGAGTGAGAAAAGTTTCAAAACGCTGTGGACAGAAACAGAAGAAATTACAGAAACCATGGGATTCAGTGCACCGAAAGTTCCGCGAAGACGAATCCCACGAGCATTGAATGGTGGTGATACTTCTTCGAGTGTGAGACAGCAGCTGAATATTACAGACGCGAAGTGTATTATTCCGTTATTGAAAATCTTGCGGAAGCAGATATTAGCAATAAAAGTTCAACGCAAATGATATGCAGGTTCTTCATTCCCTGCACGACGTGTTGAATCAGCACAAGCCATCACCAGAAAGTATCACAATTGTCAGCAACACCTATAAAATCCCTAAAGTTGAGCTGACATCAGAGTTTTCTCCAATTTGTGTGCAGAGAGATAGACTGAAAATGATTTTTCATCGCTTCTAAATTTGTTTTAAAAATTGAACCTTTACGCATGCTTCCCAAACTTGAATCAAGTTTATGAGACTTTTCTAACGGTGCCTGTCAGTTCCGCAACCAATGAACGTTCCTTTTCGTGCCTGAGACGGCTAAAAACATACGTTCGTTGCACTATGGGTCAAGAAAAATTTCGTAGTTTAGCTGTGTTGTGCATAGAAAGGTCTTACGACACGAACGTTTCTCAGATTATCGACAAATTTGATTCAGAAGCAACACTTCGAGGAAGGCGGCTGCGGCTCCATTAACAGTTCAAGTCCAGTTTCCATATCATTACATTTAGAGGTAAGTGAAATATTAACTTATTAAATCAAAATTATAAATGTGATATTTACTGGCTAATATTTGGATTTCCTAATATTATGATTTCCTTGTATTATTGATCAGCAGTATTTCTTTCAGAGGGTGAGCCGGGGCTTTCCCCTTTATACACACACAGTCAAGTGCAAGATACGCTTCAGGCAAATTTTCAGGGAAAATCAGGATATCAAGAAACATTTGTTTAACTATAATTCCCCTCTTTACTTTTAAAAAACCCTCCTTGGAGATTTTTTCTGAAAGAAACACTATTAATGAGCTGGGGTAAATTAATATGTGGATGTTGTGCTGATAGGTTGTTCCAGGTAATTCCTTAACAACATTTAAGGCTCAGGTCAATATGAGGGATTGGGCAAAGATGAGGGAAAGATTGGCTAAGCGGGGCTTAAAATGGGCCGGAACGCACCAGTTCTGCGTTTCAGTAAGTCAGTGTGTTGTCCGAATGCAGTTCCTGTGCTGTACTTGTCTCGCTCCAAATTTGTATATTTTAAGTTTATTATTTTCATATTTTTAAGCAGATTAATACCCTATTAAAGCACGCTAAAGAAATAATCTAGAACTTTTCGATCTGCGTCGTTGTGTTCCACGAAATTATTCTAGGGAAAGGCGTTCCGGCTATTGAGTAAAACAATTTTTAGCATAGAGGCAAAGGCTTAATTTTAGGTCTCATCCTCAAAAACTGGCGTAAAGTTAGGCTGGATATCTGCCTGAGTAGTATTTATATCATTCACACACTCCAACTACACAATGGTGATCCAAAATCAGAGAGGGTTTCTCGAAACTACGGTACTAAATATTTGGTTAAAACATTAGAAGCAAATGTATGGTTGGTTTTAAAAAGTGACAATTTAAGGTCAAAGACTACCTGCCCAAGTGGAAATTTGTGAATATATTTTTGTCGAAGCAAAGAAAAGTTTAACGTGCATAAGTGAGTAATGTATACTATATACTTCTAATTACAGCTTGTGAATCTTAAAGTCAATAAATAAAACTTGTTGTCTCTTAATAATGAAAGAAAAGAAGAATCGCAGTTCACACTCATGTCATGTAGCTGCCACCGCAAATTCAAACTTTGTAATCGATTTTTATACCAAAAGCAATAATGTGAAATATGTTGCTGCTTCCAATCAAAAAGTAGGAATTAAAATCTACGCTTGGTTGAATTCACAACTTTCTATGATCAGTTGATAATGTATAATGCTCTTTCTTCCAAAGGGAGAGAGCATATACAACTCAAAGAAGCATAGAGAGATGTATGCTTGGAATAACCCGGAGAGATAGAAAAAGAAATACATGGATAAGGAAGATGACAGGAGTGACCGATATCATCGCGAAAATAAAAGGACTCAAGTGTCAGTGAGCTGGTCATATTGCAAGAAGAACTGACGATAGGTGGACAAAAGCAATCCTTGACTGCATCCTAAGGGGACGAAAACGATCCAGGAAACGTTGTAATACAATGTGGTATGACGAAATTAGGGAGCACTGTGGAGTAACGTGGAAACGAACTGCCAAAAATAGATACGTGTGAAATAGAATTGGAGAAACCTTCATCCAGAAGAGGGTCGGCAAAGGTTGAGAATTATATATATATATATATATATATATGGGGCCATACGGGCCAGGGTTATGCTTATGCATCCATTTGTCTAGTGGAGCTCGAGTAAAGCACCATGACGGCTGAGACGTATCGCACACTGCTTGCAGACTACGTACACGCCTTCATTACGACCATGTTTCCCAACGGTAGTGGCATTTTTCGACAAGATAATGCATCATGTCACAAGGCCAGGAGTGTGATACAGCGGTTCGAGGAACACAGGGAGGCGTTCCAAGTGATGTGTTGGCCCCCCAACTCGCAGAATCTGAACCCAATCGAACACATCTGGGATGTGAATGAATGTGACGTCAGAACACATCGCCCCCTCCCCGGAATTTACAGGAATTAGGTGACCTGTGTGTGCACATGTGGTGGCAACTCTCTCCAGCGACCTACAAAGGATCATTACGTCCATGCCAAGAGCATTCGCCGTTGTTATCCGTGCCAAAGGTAGACATACTGACAATTAGGTAGGTAGTCATAATGTTCTGGCTGATGTGTGCGTATATTTTAACTCGTATATTTTGTCTCGACTCGAATTTCGAGACGTCTCGACTCGAATTCGAGTCGAGTCGAGACAGATACTGTCGAGTCGAGACACGAGTCGAGACAGAGACATATTTTCGAGTCAAGACACGAGTCGAGACAACATTTTCTCGAGTCGAGTCGAGACAGACTTAAATCTCGACTCGACTCGACTCGTGCGCATCCCTACTTCTCACATCCCTTCCCCTCTCCATTCATACTGAAATTGCAGAGAGATTATTGGAACGATGAGTGTTTATAAAAAGGTTTACTATAAGATTGTAGTTGTCCATAAGACGAACAGCTCATATGAACACAAATAAAATAAACAGACGTGGTACGAAACAACATATGCTTAATGACAGTGTACAAATAAAAACAACTTACAATTGAATTTAGCGTCAGATTTGTGTTTTGTGCATGTTTCTTACAACACAGGACTCAAATGCGCATAACAGCCGTTTATTTACTTATGTGCTAGCTTAGATTTTAATTTCGTTTTACAATTACTTTTATTTTGATATACTTTATTTACGTTTACTACACAAGATTATTTGCATTTTCCTGAATAGTACATTAACATATTTTTCTTTTTCCGATTTTATTCAGAGTATATAATTTTACATATTTGACTTTTACATATGACTTCAATTTTACTGCTTATGAATACTACAAATCATTGAAATATTTACTACGACTTTGCTTATTAACTATGTGTTACTTTGCATATTATTTGAGCATAAAAGTTTGATACATTTTCATATCTTAGATGTTTACATAATTAATTTCTTTTTAGTTAATCACGATTTAGCTCATTCACTGCATTTTATGATACATGCTTAGTATTTTATATTCATTTTCAATTTTAACTTTGATTTTAATTTTCTTTTGATTACGTAATATGCATGTTTTTCAACTCAAGAAACATGTTTGGACAACTCATGCTATACAGGGTATTCCATAAGAATACGCATTTCAATTTATATTCAGATATATAGACCTAAGTATATATTCATATATTTACTCGTATTCAACTTTACTTCAATTTTATGATTTTTTTTGAAAAATATTAATCAGTTTTGAATATTTTATTACATATATTCAACTTTTAAATATTCTTTAAAGAGAAATTAAAATTTCGTCGGGGGAACTTTAAAAAACCTTTAATTTGTAATATTTTGTAGAAATATAAAAAGAAAGCGAAATAAACTAAAAATCAAGCAAAAAGGAAATATTCGGGAAAACGCGATTATTCCAAATTAACTTTTTATATTTCTTTGTTATAAAGAGATTGCTTTCGTGTTTCATAACATAGGCCTTCAACATTAGCAAGGATACAAACATCCAGACAAAACGGATATATATAAAGAAAAAAAATAGAGAAACTGCAAACTAAGGTAGAAACTCCTCGAGAAGAGCTTTCCCATTGCTATCAAATCGATTTGTCATTATGCTGAGATATGGACGCTTTACCGCTTGAAGAACGCCATACGAAGTTACAAATAGGACTAGCAATTTGTAACATTACGCTTTTGGCTGCAAAACCCATCACCGCAATAGCTCCGTGTTAGCGCTCATTCTGCTTGGTTTTTGTATCACCGAAAATGAGATTAAGATTCAGAAGAAGACAACTAACATGTAAAAGGACTAATTAGGACTAGTTTAGACATCGTGGGTTCCTTCAAAATATTCAGAAGATGCCCTCGTGGCCTTCCAAAAAGAAAAAAGTTTCGCTGAAACATGTCGCCCTCGCAGAAAAGAAGAGAAGCTGCACTCGTTAGCCGACTACGATGCCGGAGTCCCGGTTTCTCATCGGTCATCGCCTGAAACTGTTCTTGAATCAATTTCGATGTCCAATAATTTAGAGGACTTTCCGTGCTACTTTGTGGACTAACCAAGTGCCCGCCAGACAACTTCTTTCAATTGTGTTATTAGTGGAGTGTTTATCTGTGTGTTTGTGCAAATTACTACAAACTGAAATGGAGATCCGACTCTTCCGTAAGTAGTAACTCTTTTATTTACACGCATCAAGCCTCTTGCAGTTTCATTTATGAGTGCAACAATCTATCTGCTCTCCCGTCTGAAAGTTTGTTTTCCGTTGCTAAGTGTTGTTTCAGTCCGACACTTATTCGCTAAATTTAAATTTCAAATTAGATTCAATTTTAATGGGAAGAAACGGGACTCACATTGGAAAGCTTAACACAAACCGCGGTTTCTTTGATTTGATAAATGTTTCCTTTTTATCTCTGTGAAATATTTCCCAACGAAATACGTGTACCTTCATTTATCCTGAAAAATCTCCCTAAAAACTTAAATAAGAAGATACGTTCTAGATTTGTAGGTACTGAAACCTCATCTGGACAAGAGCGTGAAAGGACGTGCAGTGCGTCTGAGCTCAGGTAAGCCTCAGGGGCGTCTTGCCGCTGCGATATTTTCTTAAAACATCCATGAGTTTGTAGCGGCATAGCTCAGCATTTTATTAACATAAGCTTATAATGTTGATGTCAGTGGAAGGACAAAGGTCATATCATATATGGAGTTTGTTTTCATTGATTCCATACGAAGGGGGGAGGGTACAAGCCAATAAGTAAAGTTATGACCTTTAATCACCACAGATATTCCAGTTATATTTTGTGTACTGGAGTTTTTCTAACAACAATTTCATATTCGGATATGTCTCTTTCATGTCAACTGCATGGGCCACATATATTGATGGTAATTCATTTCCATTATGCAGAAGCACCGTCTTCAAACTAATTTTCGAGGAGTCTATGAACAATCGCCATTCATGTGGCTGGTGTTCATGTCCAAGAGCCTCCATAACTTCACTAACATTATTACAGAACACGATACCATCCTCTGTCGAAAAATATTCTTTGAAATCACTATCGCGACTACGATTCACACATATCCTTGTTTCTTTGTGCAATAGATTCAAACCTTTGAGCCTGAAACCTAGAAGTTCGGTTTGTTGTTTCGACAACTGTAAATCCCGAATGAGATCATTGAGGTCTGCTTGAGTTAGTAGGTGGGGTTCTGATGTAGAAGCCTCGGATGTAGGATCACTTCTATAATGAGTTTCTTCCTCAGTATGCACTGCCTCGCAGTCAGTCTTCACATACGGTCACAAAATCTGGACACTTCGCCACAGGATGCTCGTCACTATGTAATACAGGTCTCATGGCAGATGCAAATTTGGATATGTAACAGTATGTTTAGATTTATTTTTTTTGTAATTTCTTTTATGTTTGTTAAACAAAACTAGCAGTCACTGGAATGGTCTTTTTGTTCCTCCAGATCATGGGAATTGCAAAATGCATATGATGAGTGCCCTTTTTCCATCCACTGAGAAGCCGCACACATGTAACACAACATATATTCGGAGCCTATGGTTTATCAAAATCAGCCGCTTTGCAGCCAAAGTAAAGCTCGTAACACTTTTTTACAGGTGGCGTAAAATTTCGCCTCTGAGATTTAAACGCTAGTTCACTACAAATGTAGCACAAATTGTCCGAATGATTCAAACACTTTCTTGGCATTATGTAAGTTCTTTCTAACAATACAAGAAATGAAACAAAAAGAACTCCACTTCAGGGTTGCGAAAAACGCAGTTTTTTATATAAAAAAAGCCCAATCCAGTGGGTTTTATTCGGTAAAATTGGGTTTTATTGGGCAAAATTGGGCGATCCACCTCTCTTGCGGGTTTTCAGTTCGATCCCAACTTCCGCCAAGTGCGCTTTGTGCTGGACAAATACAGTGTGCATGGGTTTCCTCGGGGCTCTTCCGTTTCGTCCCATTTTCCTAATGCCATCACTAACATCCATCTCATCATCACAGTCTCCTTAGACCCGGTGCATAGTCATGGGATATTTACTAAACTTAAAAATAACAAAGAAAAATGTCGCGAAATCCGCGAAGTCAATCCGCGTTTCGTGGGACACACCTTGCACCACTGACACTAGCTTATATTTCCCAGTGGGGACACTCGTTTGGGAGTGTAAAAACTTTTTCAGGTGAACCATGCTGACTGAGATTTGCCTGCGTTTTTCTCGTTCATACCAGGCAACTACCGGGATTGTACCTAACATACACGTCCCAACCCAACCCCAATCCTTTGTTATTACCCTTCCCTTGGATAGTGTGATCGGCTAGGAACGTCGTCCTCATACGTGACGGGCTATCATGGCCATAGATGCCAAAAGCCCATAAATCTAATTCCTAATCTAACTCAGTTATATTTCGATTTCTTGAGTAACAAAGTGGTGGATAATTTTATGTAATATAGAATAGGAATAAAATCCCCTCTTACACTCAGGATCCAAATCCTTGAGCCAGCCGTCCTGACTAAAGATTCTTTTATTTTCCCTCAAAGCACGCCAGGCAAATACTGGGGTAGTACCTCAAGTTCAGGAGTCAGGGATAAAAATGGCTCTATTGAATCGATAATGTCTTTCTAAAAGAAATTTTAAAAGAAGGCATTTTTTAAGAACTGAAATGTTGGAAATGGATTTTTTTTTTATTTTCAGTTGCAGATTTGCTTTTAGATTTTACGATTGAGGGGCTTTTGTGACACAATAATTACTAGGTACACTATGCTTCACATGCTCCACCAGATAAACCAGAAGAATTAGGAAGCTTCGCGATATGACTGCCGTTAGTGCTGAGAAGATAGAGGTACCGGTACAACTTTAATAATTTGCTTTTTCAACTGAAAAGTTCACTGATGTATGCAGGAAGACTTTTGTTTATGTTAAAACGTAATATACTAATATTAAGTTTTATATTAATACACAAGTGTGCACTAAAAAACAAAGGAAATGTAGTCGCATTACTTCTTATTCTATACTAGCTGAAATGCCCATTCTTTCCTCGGGGAGAAGTAGGTTCATAGGAAATATTTGATCCTTCTCTGCCCCTTAAAACACGCATATCAAAGAAAGTATTGCAATAAAAACTCCCTCAGATATTCTATTTTTGGCATGAATTGTGTTTTCCCTTGATGCGATCACAAACAACATTCAAAGTAAACAGACGAATAACAGAAAATCATTACCCACGAACAGTTTCAAAAACGTTGGAACACATGCCCATACTTTAAAAAATGAGGTGTTGAAACAACTCAAAATGACTACCATTTTAGCGTGGTACCTGTGTGTTAATTCCGCAATAAGCAAATCGACTTCCGAGCATATCAGAATAACCCCTTACTACCCGAGAGAATTTGCATTGGTATTTGTCGTGTCTGTCGCTTTTGCGAAGTGACGAATAATGTTCTGTTTTCTGTAATCGATCACAATAATATTGTTGTAAATATCTGAAGCGTCTGACAACCGTTACACAGGTAACAGTTCTGCCATCTTCTGTTCACACGTGCTAAGACAAAAGAATAACAGATAAAGAAAACAGATGTAAGCACTGGTATCTGTGTAACTGTTGTGAGATGTTTCACAGGTTTACAACGATATAATTGTGACCGATTACAGAAAACATAGAATGTTATTAGTTACTTGCTGTAATTGCGAAATATATTTCGCAAAGCTTTGTTCATACCAAATAATAAAAAAAACAATGCAAGTGCTCAGAGCCAGTAAGGAGGTATTTCTAATATGCTCTGGAGGAGATGTGGTTGGTGTTGACAAAGTTTTATTTGAACAGCTTCTTCTTGAGGAACATGTTACAGTCTTCTTATTCAATCAAACCTTTCTAACAAACTCTCGTACTTGCCGTTTACCACGATATACCATGCTACATTCTGCAAATCCTGTACCTGCACTTCGAGCAAATTGAGGAGTAGCAGTAGGGATTTCCCCTCACAACCCTTATTGCCAGCATCAGTACACTGCAACAGCTCTTCCCAAATATCTCCTTGCCACAGTTTATTTCAAAAATGTCATCATCACCCTAGCAACTATATACATCAGACAAAATCATCCATTACCTCAGCAGTTCGTACAATGTATCTTCAATACTTTTAATAGATACATCATTATGGCCGATTTCAATATGCATAGCCGCAGCGATAGTGACCGGACAAATTTCATTAACTTCATAACAACCCACACTACTGGGGTTATTGTTGATCTTTCACAAGCTACACGCCCAATCTCCAACACCAAGCCTGACATAGTCATTGCTTCCACAAATCTTATCTTACATTGCACTGTGGAAATCCTTGATCTTCTTGGTAGTGATCATGCACCCATCAAACGTGTTTACAAACCATACTCAGCTACAACCCATTCCTCTTTACCAGTACGAGTGAGCTTGCGCTACGATAAAGCTAATTGGGATTAATATCGTTCACATATTTTAGACCGCAAAACGCTGTACGGAAAGCATGGCGTTCTAGAATTAAAAGTTTATTGTAGAACTTAGTGGGTGCAGCTATCCAAGCAGTAAATCCATAAGTAAGGACAGGTAGTAAGAATACCATGTAGGTATTTAGGATGGTGTGTGCTTTAAGGCCCCAGGTGGTACCAGTCAATCGTTTCAATAGATTGAGTCTATTATAAGCTTTTGTAATGGTTTTCAGGTGTTGGGACCAAGTAAGATGGGGATCATAGGTAATTCCCAGATATGGGACAGTATTACTGATTTGAATAGGCACCCCATCAACGTATAGAGAGAGATTGCGTAGATTTCTGCGGACTTTGGAAGTTCTTCTTTGTGGTAAGAATATGATGCCTTGGGTTTTAGCTGCGTTGATAGTAAGCCGCCAAAGAGTGCACCAAGTGTGAAAGCGATTCATAGCAGTCTGTAACTTAATATTGAGCTGCTGGATAATTGCTTCAAGTGGGAGAAGGGCCGTGTCATCCGCATATTGGAAGAGATGGACCTGATCTGGCAGTCGAGGTATATCAGCTACCTACAGAAGGTATAGTAAAGAAGACAAGGCTGACCCTTGTAGTACTCCAGAGAAAAAAAAAGATGCGGTGGGACAAGCTGCCTCGTACTCAGATATAGGTGATACTATTTGTAATAAAATGATAAATGAGCCGACTGTAGGAGATAGGGAGCTGAAAATGCAGAAGCTTGTATAAGAACCCATGGTGCCAGACTTTATCGAACACTTTCTCCAAGTCAAATAAAACTAAACAGGAAGGATTAGCTGAATTACAATGTTGAGTAATGAGCGTTGTGATTCGAAGTAGTTGATCATTTGTAGGGAAAGCTCGTCGAAAACCTGCTTGTGTGATTGGATGTAGGCCGTGATCTGAGATGAAAATATGTAACCATTTAACAACGATATGTTCCAAGATATTACTGAATATGGATGTAAGTTGTATAGGCTTATAGGATGCAACATCCTGAGGAGGTTTACATGGTTTGGGAAACATTAGCGTCTTAGATGTTTTCCAAGCTAAAGGAAAGAAGCCAGTTCGCAATATGAATGTATTGATATTCGCAAGAAGTAGTAATAGTGAAATAGAGCATTCCTTGATATGTCGATACGTCACGTTATTTATGTCAGGTCCAGTATTTCGTTTATTATGGAGAACGAGAGATTTTGTGAGTGGTGATTGGGGCGGAAGCAGCAGTATTAGGAGGTAAAATATGAGTGGTATTGGGTTGCAGTTGTGGTGATGAAGTACTGAGTCTGTCTGCAGGGTGATGTGCTTTCTCAAATGGCGGTGTGAAGATACCTTGTAGGTGATCTGCAAAGGCATTCGCTTTATTGCTATCGGCACTAGCAGCTGTGTCACCCAATAAAATGGGGTAGAGTGTATTAGTGATTTTGCCACATAGTGCATTGAAGCGGATCCAGAATTTAGTAGGATGCGATATTTCAGACAGGTTGTTGCATGTCTTCACCCAGCACCGCAGTTTATATGCTTTGATGTAATTGTGCACTGTACGTTGAAGTTGTTTGTGATGTCGGAGTGCTTCTGGGTTGCGAGTGTGTAGATAGTATCTATAGAGCTGACGTGAACGTTTGATCATGGAGAGATATTGTGGCGGAAGTTTAGGCTGATATGTAACGGATTGTGCTGTTGGAATAGACAAGTTGCTGGTTTCCTGTATTGCGGATGTAATGCGATCTACAGTCTGGTATAAATCGTCGCATGTGGCAGGTTCTGTTAGATCCCTGGTGAGGTCTAAAATATGTGAACGATATTAATCCCAATTAGCTTTATCGTAGCGCAAGCTCACTCGTACTGGTAAAGAGGAATGGGTTGTAGCTGAGTATGGTTTGTAAACACGTTTGATGGGTGCATGATCACTACCAAGAAGATCAAGGATTTCCACAGTGCAATGTAAGATAAGATTTGTGGAAGCAATGACTATGTCAGGCTTGGTGTTGGAGATTGGGCGTGTAGCTTGTGAAAGATCAACAATAACCCCAGTAGTGTGGGTTGTTATGAAGTTAATGAAATTTGTCCGGTCACTATCGCTGCGGCTATGCATATTGAAATCGGCCATAATGATGTATCTATTAAAAGTATTGAAGATACATTGTACGAACTGCTGAGGTAATGGATGATTTTGTCTGATGTATATAGTTGCTAGGGTGATGATGACATTTTTGAAATAAACTGTGGCAAGGAGATATTTGGGACGAGCTGTTGCAGTGTACTGATGCTGGCAATAAGGGTTGTGAGGGGAAATCCCTACTGCTACTCCCCAATTTGCTCGAAGTGCAGGTACAGGATTTGCAGAATGTAGCATGGTATATCGTGGTAAACGGCAAGTACGAGAGTTTGTTAGAAAGGTTTGATTGAATAAGAAGACTGTAACATGTTCCTCAAGAAGAAGCTGTTCAAATAAAACTTTGTCAACACCAACCACATCTCCTCCAGAGCATATTAGAAATACCTCCTTACTGGCTCTGAGCACTTGCATTGTTTTTTTTATTATTTGGTATGAACAAAGCTTTGCGAAATATATTTCGCAATTACAGCAAGTAACTAATAACATTCTATGTTTTCTGTAATCGGTCACAATTATATCGTTGTAAACCTGTGAAACATCTCACAACAGTTACACAGATACCAGTGCTTACATCTGTTTTCTTTATCTGTTATTCTTTTGTCTTAGCACGTGTGAACAGAAGATGGCAGAACTGTTACCTGTGTAACGGTTGTCAGACGCTTCAGATATTTACAACAATATTATTGTGATCGATTACAGAAAACAGAACATTATTCGTCACTTCGCAAAAGCGACAGACACGACAAATACCAATGCAAATTTCTCGAAGTGCAGGTACAGGATTTGCAGAATGTAGCATGGTATATCGTGGTAAACGGCAAGTACGAGAGTTTGTTAGAAAGGTTTGATTGAATAAGAAGACTGTAACATGTTCCTCAAGAAGAAGCTGTTCAAATAAAACTTTGTCAACACCAACTTTTTTTGCAGTCTACCCGTTTAAAGGGTTGAGCCCTTTCTTCGGGGAAGTATTGCATTGATATTGTAGAGGCTATAACAATTATGGTTGGTCTAAGGGTTTTTCTCTTTATTTTAAAGACATGAACATATATTCATTAGAAATAAACTTGAACTGGTGATATACATAAATAAAATAATAATAACAGAAAATGTGCAGGGAAGCGATGAGTAATATGAAACAAGAAAATAGCAAAATTAGTGCAGTGCATTAGGTTCAGTGCGTGAATATAACAAGAAATATGAAAAACATTAAAAGGAATAACAATTCATAGCAAAACATAGCAGGAATAATAAAACTCATAGGAATAATTATTTGAAATGATGATGAAATGAGGATGAATTGTTCTGGATGCCACAACACGAGATTCTGGTAGTGAACAGATGCGGTTATCTTCTGTTCCTGGGGCTATTCAGGAACTGATGTAGGCAGGAGAGGTCCATATTAGTAGGTATTTACTGTGCATATGATGGATATATGGAAGATGATAGATGACGTGGAAGATATATAGCAAATACTTCTGGATCGCGGTCGGCAGGATCTATTTGCAAGTGGTACAATGTAAGATAGTGCTGTAGCGGAGAATCGACGTATCGTGGTGGTGCATCATTGTCTCCGTCATAGCGTATTACGTCCTGATGCATGGGGTGTTGTAAGTCAAAACGTTGCGTAATATAACGGATGCGAAGCTGTTCTAGATGGGTAAGCAATTGTGGAAAATCTATGAGGTCATAGAGGAGCCTAGTTGGACTTGGTAATTTAATTCGATAGGCCAATCTGAAAGCGTGTCGCTCCATTATTGATATATGTTTATAAAATTTGTCGGGGGCAGCGGCCCAAGCTGTATAGCCGTAAGTTAAAGTAGTCCTCATAAAAGCTTTGTAAGTATGGAGGACAGTAGGTGCTCGTAAACCCCAGCTGGTTCCAACTAAGCGTTTAAGGAGATTTAGTCTGTTCTTGGCTTGAGTAATAATTTTCTTAAGATGCGGTGTCCAAGTGAACTTTGTGTCAAATATCACCCCAAGGCAGGTAAGAGAAGATAAAAGAGGAACTGGCGTGTTGTCCACATGAATGTTTAATAGGTTTG